>NC_079488.1:80904059-82181559 GCF_020520425.1 Spinacia oleracea | reverse complement strand
TAACGATAAAACAAGCATTAAATGTGCATAAATAGATTGGAATAAGTCTTAGAAACTTAAAACTAAGCATATTTATCATATAATAATTTAAAAATGAGTCCTTAGGTTCTTAAGTTCAAAGTTGGGAGCGAAAATGTCATTTTAGCCTAAATATGACCTAAAACGACACAATGAGCCTTAAATGTGCATAAATGGATTGGAATGAGTCCTAGAAAGTTAAAAATAAGCATATAAAACATTTAGTAAGTTTAAAATGAATCCTTAGGTTCTTTGGTTCATAGTTGGGAGCGAAAATGTCATTTTAGCCTAAATATGTCCTATAACGACCAAACAAGCCTTAAATGTGTATAAGTAGTTAGAATAAGTCTTAGAAACTTAAAATTAAGCATATTAAACATGTAATAAGTTTAAAATAAGTCCTTAGGTTCTTTATTTTAAAGTTGGGATCGAAAATGCCTTATTTTATCCTAAATATGACCTATAACGATAAAACAAGCATTAAATGTGCATAAATAGATTGGAATAAGTCTTAGAAACTTAAAACTAAGCATATTTATCATATAATAATTTAAAAATGAGTCCTTAGGTTCTTAAGTTCAAAGTTGGGAGCGAAAATGTCATTTTAGCCTAAATATGACCTAAAACGACACAATGAGCCTTAAATGTGCATAAATGGATTGGAATGAGTCCTAGAAAGTTAAAAATAAGCATATAAAACATTTAGTAAGTTTAAAATGAATCCTTAGGTTCTTTGGTTCATAGTTGGGAGCGAAAATGTCATTTTAGCCTAAATATGTCCTATAACGACCAAACAAGCCTTAAATGTGTATAAGTAGTTAGAATAAGTCTTAGAAACTTAAAACTAAGCATATTAAACATGTAATAAGTTTAAAATAAGTCCTTAGGTTCTTTATTTTAAAGTTGGGATCGAAAATGCCTTATTTTATCCTAAATATGACCTATAACGATAAAACAAGCATTAAATGTGCATAAATAGATTGGAATAAGTCTTAGAAACTTAAAACTAAGCATATTTATCATATAATAATTTAAAAATGAGTCCTTAGGTTCTTAAGTTCAAAGTTGGGAGCGAAAATGTCATTTTAGCCTAAATATGACCTAAAACGACACAATGAGCCTTAAATGTGCATAAATGGATTGGAATGAGTCCTAGAAAGTTAAAAATAAGCATATAAAACATTTAGTAAGTTTAAAATGAATCCTTAGGTTCTTTGGTTCATAGTTGGGAGCGAAAATGTCATTTTAGCCTAAATATGTCCTATAACGACCAAACAAGCCTTAAATGTGTATAAGTAGTTAGAATAAGTCTTAGAAACTTAAAACTAAGCATATTAAACATGTAATAAGTTTAAAATAAGTCCTTAGGTTCTTTATTTTAAAGTTGGGATCGAAAATGCCTTATTTTATCCTAAATATGACCTATAACGATAAAACAAGCATTAAATGTGCATAAATAGATTAGAATAAGTCTTAGAAACTTAAAACTAAGCATATTTATCATATATTAAGTTTAAAATGAGTCATTAGGTTCTTAAGTTTGAAGTTGGGAGCGAAAATGGCACTTTAGCCTAAATATGACCTATAACGACACAATGAGCCTTAAATATGCATAAATGGATTGGAATGAGTTCTAGAAAGTCAAAACTAAGCATATAAAACAATTAGTAAGTTTAAAATGAGTCCTTAGGTTCTTTAGTTCATAGTTTGGAGCGAAAATGTCATTTTAGCCTAAATATATCCTATAACGACCAAACAAGCCTTAAATGTGTATAAGTAGTTAGAATAAGTCTTAGAAACTTAAAACTAAGCATATTAAACATGTAATAAGTTTAAAGTTGGGAGGGAAAATGCTTCATTTTAGCCTTAATATGACCTATAACGAATTTGTGTATTACATCAAAGTATCAAGCAAAACAAATATGTGTATTTTTGCAATGATTGAAGCACGAATGAAAGTTCTGGCAGGAAATGAGCAGTTTGTTTTTTTCTTTTGTCTCTAAGATTTTAGAAACCTATCAAACAACTACCAATTAATTAAAACCTATCAAACAACTACCAATTAATTAAACGAATACAGTGATACCAAATGGGGCCTTAGCATTCTTATGTCAACTATTCGATGCAATCTAAATGTGTCCAATCTTAATTGGAAGCTGATAGCAGATTGATATGCCTAGGCAAAAGGTTTAATTATTTCACCTTCCCCTAGCTACAACTTTCAACTAAGTAAGAGGTTCTTTATTTTGTACAATAAGAGTACATCATTATACTTAACAGAGATCAATATGCATTGTGTACTACTTAAAACCTTCATATAGGATCATTACTCCTCCAAAAAGACAGTCGCAACTCCACATAACCTGTTCGTTTTTTAATGAAAATTCCAATTAGGAAATAAATAAAGTTCAGAAAAGACAGCTTCTAAAGACTTACATTACCTATTGTACCAATGCCAGCCAATGCGATTCCCAGCCAATCTACAACATTCATAAGCTCCTTCAAGTAAAAATGGGAGAAAATGGAAAGTATAGCAAGTCCACATCCAGAAACAGGTTGGATGACAGATACCTGAAATGGTTAGAAAGCGATCAGAAGTTTAAGTTGGTTTCAAAAGAATATAGCCAGCTTAAAACGGGCAAGATAGAAAAAGGAAAGTATCAAGATGCTGACCATTAAACACTGTTGTATGCAGCATAAGCTTCAATTACAGTTGACAATTGAGAATAAAATACACAGAATTAAAAGAGGCTGTTGAGAAAAGATGCAAGAACTTGAGAAAAAGTGAATTTCATGGTACCAGGCTACCAGCAATTAACAAGAAGATTATAGGAAAAAAAATACAAACCAAGAAGTTAAAGAGAATATAGTGTTGCAAGTGCAAGCAGTATAATGCTGCTTCTGCTACAGACCTACAGTATACACTCAGCAAGAAACAATAAACAATCGAAACATATGATTCACTAATGAAAAAACAGACCCATGCTTAAAGCAGCTTACAGACAGATGCTAGATACCAAGGTGACAATCACAATTCATAGGACAAGCAAAAATAAGGAAAACGGGAAGCGTAAATCTCATAACAGCTATCATAAGACAAAAGACACTATTAACACAATTTCTACATTATGTATACTCTATGAATAAAGGACATACTGGCTTGTGCTTTGTTTCTAGCAAAATCATCCTGCACAGTGCACACTAGTAGCAACTCTTCCATCAAAGTAAACCTTCAAGCATCAGTTTCTAAATACCAGTTGGGGATAAAGGGATGTTCGTTCATTACAATATGCACCATTACGTATAAATGTCACAGAAAAGACAACACGAAACAGTTTTAAGGTTCCTCGCCATATCGCTTGTCCCTAAATCCCCACCACCGCAGCGATAAACACCAAAGTACAATACATAATTTCCCAACAAGGGCTAGTTGAAACTATATCATGAACTTTAGCTTAGTTTCTAATTGCCTGGATAGCAAACCATTGTCTTTTCCAGTAACTACAGGAACACACCGGAACAGCCAACAGCCAACAAAATCAACAAAATCAAAATAAAAATAAAAGTTGAACAAACGAAAATCAAAAACGAAAATCAAAACGAAAATCAAAACGAAAATCAAAAACGAAAATCAAAAACAATAATCAAAACGAAAATCAAAAACTAAAATTGAACCCTAATCTGAAAACGAAAATAAAAAACGAAAATAAAAATTGAACACACCATACCACCGGAACCACGACGCCGAGCAACCACCGGAACCACGACGCGACGGGGAGATGCTGAACCACGGAACCAAGACAGCGACGCAGGGCTGAACCACGGAACCACGGAACCAAGACAGCGACGCAGGGCTGAACCACGACGCGACGGGGAGATGAGCAACCAACGGAACCAAGACAGCGACGCAGGGCTGAGCAACTCTTGGGTTCGACGGCGACGCGAGCTGAGTTCGACGGCGACCTTGGATATTTGTTTAAGGGAAAAGGCTTGGAGCTATAGCAGAGAAGGAACAGAGATTGAGCGCGGTTTGTACGTTGCAACTAGGAAAGTAAAAATTTTAATTTGAAACGCGGACTTGTTGCAGCGGGCATTAACATGTACGCTGCAATAACTACGGGTTGTTGCTGCGGGCTTTTATTTTGTACGCTGCAACAAACGCATTTGTTGCGAACAACTAAAATGTACGCTGCGATAACCCTTTAAAGGGTTTGACCCGCGTTGACCGACTGGTTGTTGAAGCGTATTTATACTTGTACGCTGCAACAAGGGGGCTGCAACAGGGGTTTTTTCTACTAGTGAAGTGGGAGAAAAGTAGACCTCGAAGAAATTCGAGTCGAACAACAAACTCTAGAGAATGCTCAAGATGACATTCAAGATGAAACTCAGAGATCTTTAGAAGAATCTGGTGAGGATCATGGTCAATCTAGAGATGTAACCCCGCGTAGATCGCAGAGATATAGATCTCAACCGGAAAGGTACTTAGGTATTTTGACGAACGAGAGCTATGATGTTCTAGTGATGAACCTGCGACTTACAAACAAGCTATGAAGAGCCCTAGAATGGGAAACTTGAAGTTTTCAAAGCTAGATTGGTTGCAAAAGGTTACAGGCAAGTCCACGGTGTGGATTACGATGAAACCTTTTCACCAGTTGCAATGCTAAAATCTATTCGGATAATGTTAGCAATCGCTGCATATTACGATTACGAAATATGGCAGATGGATGTCAAAACTGCTTTCTTAAACGGCGTTTTAACAGAAACTGTGCTTATGACACAGCCTGTAGGTTTTGAGGATCCAAAGAATGCTAAAAAGGTATGCAAGCTAAAGAAATCAATCTACGGATTGAAGCAGGCATCAAGGAGCTGGAATATACGTTTTGATGAAGCAGTCAGTGACTTTGGTTTCATCAAGAACGCAGACGAATCTTGTGTATACAAGAAGGTCAGTGGGAGCAAAATTGCTTTCCTAGTATTATATGTCGATGACATATTACTTATCGGAAATGACATTCCTATGTTGAACTCTGTCAAGATTTGGCTTGGGAAATGTTTTTCGATGAAGGATCTAGGAGAAGCACAGTACATATTGGGCATCAAGATTTACAGAGATAGATCTAAAAAGATTATTGGACTTAGTCAAAGCACTTATATCAATAAGGTGGTTGATAGGTTCAAGATGGCAGACTCCAAGCGAGGCTACCTACCCATGTCTCATGGAATAACTCTAAGCAAGACTCAGTGCCCAAAAACACTTGATGAGCGTAGACGAATAAATGGGATTCCGTATGCATCATTGATTGGTTCAATTATGTATGATATGATATGTACACGCCCGGATGTTGCGTACGCACTCAGTGCTACGAGCAGATACCAGTCAGACCCAGGAGAGGCACATTGGACTGCTGCCAAGAACATTCTGAAGTACCTGAAAAGGCACAAAGATGACTTCCTGGTCTATGGCCGAGATGATGAATTAATTGTTAAAGGCTATACGGACGCAAGTTTCCAAACCGACAAAGATGATTTCAGATCACAGTCTGGGTTTGTCTTCTGTCTCAACGGAGGTGCAGTAAGTTGGAAAAGTGCTAAGCAAAGCACCATTGCGGATTCTACAACTGAAGCGGAGTACATTGCTGCACATGAAGCAGCAAAGGAAGATATATGGCTAAGGAATTTCATAGGTGAACTTGGTGTAGTCCCCTCCATTAAAGGACCAATAGCCCTGTATTGTGATAATAACAGAGCTATTGCACAGGCAAAGGAGCCTAGACACCACCAAAGAGTCAAGCATGTACTTCGTAGATTTCACCTTCTACGAGAGTTCGTTGAAAGAAAAGAAGTCGAGATAAGCAAGATTGGAACTGATGACAACATATCAGATCCATTGACTAAACCTCTGCCGCAGGCAAAGCACAACTCGCACACTGCAGCTATGGGAATCAAGCATGTTGGAGAATGGCTTTGATGTCCTTATTTAATGTTTTAATGTTTTAGAGTTTAATTCTTTGTAAAACATTATTGGTTAATCATTCACAATAAATGAATAGAATTCATTTTTCCATTTAATTTGTGGTTTATTAAATGATGAGTCCCTTCAATTTGACGATATATTCAAGATAGACTGTCAGGACCAGTCCTGTGACTAAGAAATGTCTATCAAGTGAACTTGAATGTCAAAAGGTTGAAAATGGTCCCTGGTCGGAGTTTTCTATAAAATTGGACGCATAGAAAACGTTAGATGACTAGAATGCAAGATGACTAGTAGTTCTGTTTCTTGAACTATGTGGACATGGCAATGTCATAATCATTTGCATAGATACTTACTTTGGGAAGACTAGTATCGGACAGACCTATGAAACTTTACCGTAAGAGATGAAAATCTGTCATAAGTAAATTTCATTAAAATTATTAGACACTAAATCCTCAATACCTGAGTAATTTGAGATTACTTGTTTGAGAACTGGTTACTTTGACGTTGACCAACCGTCGCACCGTAAAAGGAGGCTATAAAGGCAACGCTCAGGTAATCACCTATCAAACGAAGTCTAATCTCAAGATCGCAAGATTGGGATTGTCCTCCCATAAATCGGGATGAGATGCTTAAAAGTTGTACAAGGCCACTCGGAGAGCTAGAAACTGTAAAATGCATGGCCGTGCTCAGATGAATCATAGGCTATGATTATCTGTTTTATTTGATCAGTTGAACTCTGAAACCGAGAAACACCTCTGGACATAATAAGGATGACAACTCTTACCTTATGTTCAAGAGCAAGCATCGAGCGACAAAGGAATTAGGTAATGCACACTTGTCCCTAAGGAAAAGTGGGAGACTGAAGGAAATAGTGCCCTTGGTCCAAGTATGCATTCAATGTTAAGTCTAATAAATGCGGTTCAGTATTAATTAACAAGTTAATAATTCAGTGAGATCAAGTGAGCTGAATGCCTAGCTAGAGGCCGCTTCAGTTCAAGTGGAATTAATGATATTAATTCACAGCTTACTCTTGACTGAACCCGTAGGGTCACACAAATAGTACGTAAACGGATCAAGTATTTAATGGCATTAAATACTCCATCTATGGATATTCGGAATCGACGGATCTTGGTTTCAGTGGGAGATGAGATCGTCACAAGCAAGAAATGAATACTCCGGAAACGATGATATTACCGGAAACGGAAATATGGATCGTATCGGAAATATAAATATTATGCAAGTCGTAGATGATGCCGAAAACGGAAACATGGTACGTATCGGAAAATATTATCGGAAATGGAAATATTGCCGGAATCGGAAATATTGCCGGAAACGGAAATATTGCTAGAATCGGAAATATTATCGGAATCGGAAAATAATTCCGGAAACGGAAATATTAAATATTTGTTCGAAACGGAAATTAATTCCGGAATCGGAAATATTAAATATTGTTCGTATCGGAAATGAATTTCGGAACCGGGAATTTAATCGGAAGCGTATCGTACGAATAAGCATCGGACGAGGCCTGCCGGACGAAGGCCCAACACGAAGCCGGGCCATCGCCCAGCAAGCCAAACGCGCGCCACACGCCAAGCCAAGGCAGCGCCCAGGCCCACCGCAAGGCAGGCCCAGCGCGCGCCAAGGCCATGGCTGCGTTGCGGGCCTCTTGGCGTGGGCTGAGCGCGCGCGCGCATAGGCGCCCCTCGTGGGCTGCCGTGCGTGTGTGTGTTTGTGTTCATGCACGATTCCTAAAGCTATTAGGATTTGGTATATGATTAAATTCCTAATCCTAAAAGGATAAATTAATTAATTAGAGTTCTTATAGGATTCTAGTTTAATTAATTCGTATCCTAGTAGGATTCCAATTCCCTTTCCATACCTCTATAAATAAGTGCCTAGGGTCATAATTTATAGACACAATTGAAGTATTCTAAAGGTAAGTTTTTGAAAGAAAAATTCAGCCATACACTTGCTACACAATAGCCGAAAATTCCTAGTAACCTTAAGGGCGATTCTAGTTGGTCAAACTTGAGGCGGATCCGGACGTACTGTGGACTATCTACGGAGGGACGACACTTGGAGTCCTAAAGACTTGTTCTTGTTCGGTTCGGGCGCAGCTAGGGAGGGCACGCAACAAAGTGTATGCATCAAAACTATGCTAAATGATTATGTGTAAATAATATGCTTTCCTGGCTTTATGGTTTTTCCGCATGATTTATGTTTTGTCATATGATTCATAACCTAACATAATCAACAAGGGACCGGGGTAAAAACTCTATATAAAATAGGCATATCAAACTCCCCCAAGCTAAACCTTTGCTTGTCCTTAAGAAGAGCATCAATGAGACATATGCAATTAATTCATCCCAAGTTCAATAGAAAAGATAAACAATGAATCAAAGATCAAATAAAGGTAAGAAAACATCATGATCGAATTATCTGATCTCTACGGGTCGCACATCAACCTGTACAAAGTTCATACAAAGATCACAAAGAATACTCATACAATCAAGATTGGGTCTCACCAAGTGAATCACTCCCCTAGTTATGTGGCGGGCTAAGCAAACCAAATGTGGCCCGTTCATTCACCTTCCCATTATGAACATGCATACTATCAAATGAGTAATAGCCCCTCCCAACTCATAGCACTCGTGTGTTTTAAGGTTCTCCTAAACACTCAACCTATGCCGAGTCGACTCGAAATGCACATATACTCTTTGATCTTTGATAAATGACTGATTTTAACCTATTGTTGTACACACACTGCACGTTGATAATAAAAGGACTTTTATTCAAGCTTGTAATGTTGGCTGGGTAAAAACAAGGGGTAAGGAAAATTTTGGACATGTGAGGGTGAAGTCTAACTTGGGGAGAAAAATTTAATCAATGGAACCAATGCCAATCATCCCCATAAAACCATGCACTCAACAATTTTCAACTTTCAATCTTAAGAGGGGAAGTACTAAAGAATATGAAATAATTATCTACTTCCACCCTTTCCTTGTCTTTTTTCTAACTACGAAAACAACTAACTTATTTTTTTGAATTTTTTTTTTTTTTTTTGAACTCGAAATAACGAAGAAAATGAATACTATGCATGAACACCCCATTTAAGGAAACCGTCCCCATTATTTCGAGACGGAGGGAGTACAAGCTAGAATACCCATAACTACAAGCTTTAGGTTCCACCTAGTAATTACACCTCTTCTGGATTTACTTCCCATAAACACATATGCACAACCTTGAGTATCATAGGCCTAGAGAGCCAACCATCCCAACAAAAAGAACCGACACCAGCATATGATAGCTCCCCCAAGCTAGACTTGGGACAAGTAACCAACGGGGCTAACAGGGGTTATTTTGTGGAGTTTAACAAAATAACGGTCAAGACTAAGCATGGAAATGAAAAAGCGGGAACAAATGTATATATGATCGTCTAGAGGCTTCCTAAAGAATGGTCTTTCATCATGTGCAAAGTACAAGTGTTTTAAGCATACAAACAATCAAAAACCAAAGACTCGGATCAATGTAACACCAAGAATTAAGCACTTAGAAGAATTAAGGCTCAAAACCTCACAGCTAACCACAATCCAACAATATGCATATGACCAGTGGGACAAAGTTGACCTTCATCAAGGGTCAATGCAACCATCATTCATATAAAAAAACAATCAATCCATAATTCTCACCTGTCTCATCACCTTGAATCATCAAAAATTTTGGAACCAACAAAGGGCACATGGAGTTAATTGTCTCAATCTCATCAATCAGCATGTATTTTGGATATTTTTTCGAAAGCGATAAAACTACTCTAGAAAGAAATAACACATACCTCCCCCAAGCCAAAATCAACAATATCCTCAGTGCTTGAAGGAGTGGATATCGAGGGTCTCAATCGTCGTTGAACCCCTCCGGATTCAACTCTTCTGTGCCTACAACTCAACCTTGGTTAGTAAATAACCAACCAACGAATGCAGAAGCTTGTCATGCGAACTCGCACATCTTTCGTGCAACAGGACATGCACGATAATCAACAATAAAATTTGCATAAAGTCCGAACAAACTCTATTCCAGTAAGGAGTGGGATTCCTAAGGGAAGAAAAACATAAAGAAAAAACAATAATAAAAGAAGAATAGGAAAAAGAAGGAAAAGAGAAAGTAGGCATACTCTCCTTAAAGAATTTATTTTTGCGGACTATTGATTCTTCAACCTCAATGATTAATGAAATAGCTCTCTAACAGGCTAAATCGCACTCCTATCCAAGATAAACCTAACGTTCACCAACTAAAATAAAGTAAGGGAAGTAAGGATCGTACCCACAGGGAAACCGACGTTCTTTCTACAATTAAAACAAGGTCTAGACTATTTGAAACAGGAAAATTGTTGAGTTTTGGGTAATTAAACTACGACAATAATTAAACAATGAGAAATTCAATAATAAAAAGCCTAGGGTATAGGTTCACCAATGAACAATAATTTGGGATGATAAATAATCACTAATAATCAATAAAGCGATTAATCAGACTAGCATACTCTCTCGAATCGATACTAATCACAGACTTTGAATTAACAAGCTCTCGCTATGTATTAACCCCAATTCTACCTATTGATACAAGCCTAAATATCAAATTGCATCTCTCGAATCTTAACTTGATATTGCTAGACTAATACAATTAAACATGCGCAAATCTAATCACATAGAAAATGGAATCAATCAATAAGAAATCAACCAACAATGCCAACAATTAACAATAATATTTCATCCCTTCATATTAGTTCATGGATTCCCAAAACCCTAAATTAAAACTACTGACACATGCTAAAATTAAATAAAACAATTAATAATGATGAAAACATAATTAGTCTAGAAAATTTAGACAAGGAATGAATCAATACCGGAAATGTTAAAGACGAATTAAATGAAAGCTTCGAACTTTAATTGATATAGAAAATGTGTTTGGAACAAGTTTGAGATAATAAAAACTAAGTACTCAAATAAAAAGTGCTGAAAATTAGATAATAAGATGTCCAACAATGAACTAAGGGCTTCATATGTATAGTCTTTCCCAAAAACAAAACAAAAACCAGAATTAAATTAAATTAAGTAAAACGCGCGTCCAGATTGTCGTCGCCCGATCGGGCGAACAGCTCGTAACCCGCCCGATCGGGCGGATTGAAATCCTTCCATAGATAAAGCAGGGTAGGCGCCCGATGGGCACCGGACGACGTGCGCCTGATCAGGCGCGTGCTGAAGGGGATAATTCTCCTTTTGCTCGCTCGGTTGGTCTCCCTTCGCCCACCGATCGTAGGGAGACCAGCTCGACGCCTCATTCTTCAATAATAAAACTTAGTCTAACTCTTGGGGATCAAATATGAACATCCTATGCCCCCAAGAGTTGACAATGACCGTCCCGAACCTACTCGGGATCGTGTAGTGGCCCGAAATATCACGAAACGAGCCTAAAAAGGTCAATTTCTCTTCAAACAAACCTGAAACTCAAGGCACACTCCATAATACATATTAGTACTAAAAATGGCTCATAAGAGCTCATTTAGCACATAAAAGTACTAAGGAACGAGGGTAAAATCACTATATAAAATGTATATAATAGACTTTAGCATTGCAACTAGTGAAAAGGTTTCATCGTAATCCACATCGTGGACTTGCCTGTATCCTTTTGCAACCAAACTAGCTTTGAAAACTTCTAATTTCCCGTCCTTGTTCTTTTTCAACTTGAAAACCCATTTGCTTCCAATGGCTTGGTAGCCATCTGGCAAATCGACCAAATCCAAAATTGATTTTTAGACATGGAGTCTTATTCAGATTGCATGGCTTCTAGCCATTGCTTGGAGCAAGGGCTCGTCATAGCTTGTTTGTAAGTCGTAGGTTCATCTCTTTCCAGCAATAGAATTTCATGGCTCTCAGACATTAAAATAACTACGTATCTTACTGGCTGAGACCTATACCTTTGCGATCATGCAAGGGGCAACAATTCCAGTTGGTTCTTGAACCTCACCAGATACTTCAAAAGATCTATGAGTTTCAACCTGAATATCATCTTGATTATTATCTAGAGTTTGTTGTTCGACTCGAAGTTCTTCGAGGACTAATTTTCTCCCACTTGTCATTTTGGAAATGTGATCTCTTTCCAAAAAGATACCATCTCGAGCAACAAACACCTTGTTCTCAGATATATTGTAGAAGTAATACCCCTTTGTTTCCTTTGGATATCCCACAAGGATACTTTTGTCAGATTTTGGTTGAAGTTTGTCTGAAATTAATCGTTTGACGTATGCTTCACAACCCCAAATCTTAAGAAAAGATACTTTTGGAGGATTTCTAAACCATAACTCATATGGAGTCTTTTCGACAGCTTTAGACGAAGCTCTATTTAGTGTGAGTGCAGTTGTATTTATTGCATGTCCCTAAAATTCTATTGGAAGTTCGGCCTGACCCATCAATGAACGAACCATGTCTAGCAAGGTTCTATTCCTCTATTCAAGCACACCATTCTATTTTGGTGTTCCAGGAGGAGTCAACTCTGACAAGATACCACAATCTTTCAGATGATCATCAAATTTGTAGCTCATATATTCACCGCCTCTGTCAGACCGCAGTGATTTAATCTTCTTGCCTAGTTGATTCTCTACTTCACTCTGAAATTCCTTGAATTTGGCAAAGGATTCAGACTTGTGCTTCATTAGGTAGATATAGCCATATCTACTGAAGTCGTCAGTGAAAGTGAGAAAGTAGATGAAACCACCTCTAGCATTTGAACTCATTGGTCCACATACATCTGTATGGATTAAACCCAATAGTTCACTTGCTCTTTCTCCAACTTTAGAGAAAGGTTGCTTTGTCATTTTTCCAACTAAGCATGATTCACATTTACCATAATCCTCTAAGTCAAATGGTTCTAGAATTCATTCTTTCTAAAGTCGTTCCATGCGTTTCATGTTAATATGGCCTAATCGACAATGCCACAAATAGGTGAGATCTGAATCATTTGTTTTGGCCCTTTTAGTATTTATCTTATAAACTTTTTTGTCGTGATCTAGCACATTAAGTCAATTGAGTAACTTTGCAGATCCATAAAACATTTCTTTAAAATAAAATGAGCAACTATTGTCTTTTATTAAAGCCCTTAGCATCAAGGCAAGAAACAGAAATAATTTTTTTAGTAATACTTAGAACATGGAAGCACTCTTCCAGTTCCAAAACTAGCCCAGAGGGCAACGAAAAATGATAAGTGCCTACAGCTAATGCAACAATCCTTGCTCCATTTTCCACTCGTAGGTCGACTTCTCCCTTACTAAGCCTTCTACTTCTTCTTAGTCCCTGTGGATTGGAACATAAGTGTGAGCCACAACCTTTATCTAATACCCAAGAAGTTGAATTAGCAAGTTTACAGTCTATAACGAAAATTCCTGAAGGTGGAACGACTGTTCCATTCTTCTGATCTTCCATATATTTGGCGCATTCTCTTTCGTAATGGTTAATTCCATCACAATAGAGACAACTCGATGTGGGTTTGTCCTGCTTTGTCTTCCTTTTGGGAACTGAATTAGCATTGCCCTTGGACTTTCCACTTTTCTTGAAAGGTCTCACTTTAGCCTTGAGTAAATCTTTGGCTTCAAAGTCGAGTACTATTTCGGCATTTTTGAATAGCCGAATAAACTCACCGATTGTTTCTTCTCCTGGTTAACTCATATAGAATTGCTTGAAGCGCCTAAATCCATCAAGAAGTGAGTTGAGTAAGATGGATACTTCCATCCTTTCGCTTATTGGTGAACCTAGCAGACTCAAGTGATCAAACAATGATAACATGTAGTTCACATGATCCCTAAGTGGTTTACCAACTCTTTGTTTAGAGCGAAGGACTTGAGCATGTGTTTCTTGGACTTCTTGCCTGAAACATCTGTTATGAAGATCAACCTTTAGCCCTTTCATTAATTGAATCAATTCAAGGACATTTAGGTCTCTTTCTTCCATGCTTCCATGACAGATATCCCTTAGATGCCCAAGAAGAATATATGGTTTGTAAGCTACAAACCTTCTATGCCAATTGTCAAGGATGTTGCTCAACATGAGACTCGTGACCTTTTTGAGATCCGCTTCCCAGGCGGTGTGTCTTTCAGGAGTCATGTCTCTTACATAATAGCTTGGCATGGGGTAGAATAGTGCATACTCATTGCCATTGAGTTTTAGCACTTCAACTAGCTTCCCTTCCCATTCAAGAAATTTCGTTAGGTTCAACTTGATCATAATTTCTGAACCGATGATGATGTTTTGATTGAATTCCATAGTTAAAACTACAACTGAAAAGAATAAACAAGTAAATAACCATTCATACATCCTCTTAATAAAATAAAGTTCAAGAAATCATGCATAATTCATAGCTATTAAGCATTTTATTCGAGTTTATATGTTCTGTTAGGTGTGAATAAAATGAATCCAAGATCCTAAAAACCATTAAAGAACTAAGCATGCTTTGGGTTGTCTTAATTCTAAAACATTTTAGATAAGCAAATCCGTTGCTAATAGTCTAGAAACTACTCTTGGTTGATAGGTACGTCTAAGTACTTATTAGGAAAATCTATCCCATTTGCCACGACATAAAAGGACTCCTTACATATATCGTTGAGTTCAACCAAAATCAACTTGTACTCACAACTAATGTGTACCTTACCCAATAAAATCAAAAGGTGACACCTCGCTTTGGCGGAAAACTATCACTAACTTGACATAAAGGTGAGAAAGTAAGTGTTATTTTATAATGACACCTTTTAACTCAATTTTAAACTTTCGAACTTAAGTCTTTTACTATGTTGGTTTGAAATTAAGTGAACTAAAATCCTTAATCATGCAACATAGGTAAACTACAATCTTATGCATAATATCAAGACATATTTTAAACGATAAATATCTTAAAACATGCATAACATAAAATTTGGGATCTAGTATGGCCCGACTTCATCTTGAAGCTTCAATCTTCAAACTCCGTCTTGAAAATGGATTGGAAACTCCGTTCTTGAATTTTACCATGGGAGGTGCCATTTTCCCCAAATAGGATTTACAACAAATTTATGGTACGCATACCATATTTAAATAAAAACCTTGGTACTTTTGACCATATTTTACATTCAAATTTAATGGTACGCAGACCATATTTTCTATCCTATTTGGGCCATACTAGTCACTTTTCGCAACCTGCAAAACAATATATTTACAATATACCATCCACCATTCACTTATCAATGAATGGACCACTTAGCAAGTTAGCATAAAAATGCATCATATAATAATTGCAACAACTAATTAAGGCTCAAGAATCTACCAATTATTTGACCTTATTAGTTCTAATCGAGTTTATTAATCCTAAGGTAACAAGGACTTAATCAAGGGTTTAACCAACATGAATAAAAGCTCCACTCAAACCAATATTTATATGCTTTACTAATTTTAAACATACAATGTATTTCCAAGTCCAATCGGAAACCACATATTTAATTTAAAATTTAATGTATTTGAGTAGGTGTATGAAAAATCTTACTGACAATCCTGATTTTAATTATCATCCAAAGTGTGAAAGGGTGAAGCTGACACATCTCATGTTTGCTGATGATGTGCTGCTATTTGCTAGAGGTGATCTTGTCTCCCTGCAACTTCTGTTTAAAGCTTTTAATGAGTTTTCCAAGGCTTCTGGTTTAGAAGCAAATATGGAGAAAACTGAGATTTATTTCTCTGGGGTGCCTTTGTGGGAACAGGATGCTATCATGGCCTCTCTTTGTATTTCTAAAGGTTCATTGCCTTTTAGATACTTGGGTGTTCCATTATCTAGCTCTAAACTCACAATCAGTCAGTCCAAGCCCCTTATTAACAAATTTCATGCCAGAGTTTCTTCTTGGGTGGCAAAGAAGCTCTCCTATGCTGGCAGACTACAACCGGTTAAGGTTATCCTTTTTATTCTTCAAACTTACTGGAGTCAGATTTTTATGCTGCCAAAAAAGGTTGTGAGAGAACTTGAGAGGATCTGCAGAACTTACCTTTGGACTGGTGATACCAAAACTTCTAGAAAAGCTCCTATTGCTTGGGACTCTATCTGCAAACCAAGAGTTGCTGGTGGGCAAAATGTTAAAAACTTTCATCTATGGAACAAAGCTTCCATTCTAAAGCTTCTTTGGGCTTTAGCTTTCAAACCTGATGCACTCTGGGTCAAATGGGTGAATGCGTACTACATTAAAGGTAAAGACCTGTTTACTATGGCTTTACCTGTTTCTGCTTCTTGGATTCTTAAGAAGATTTGGGGTAGTAGAGAAACTGTGGAAAATGACTTTGTGTGTAAGCAGATTTTCTTCTCTGGTCAGTATTCAATTAGGAAAATGTATCAAGGTCTACTTGGTCAATTTCCTAAGGTACAATGGAGAAGAGTTTTGTGTAATAGTTATGCCACTCCAAAGAGCTTATTTATTCTCTGGCTTGCACTTAATGGCAGACTGCCTACTAAGGATAGGATCCTGCAGTGGGGGATTGTTACTGATGGCTTGTGTAGTTTTTGTGGTAGTGAGCTGGAATCTATTCAACATCTATTTTTTCAGTGTAGCTTCTCTAAGCAAGTGTGGCAGAAGTTCTTACAAGGTCTTCACATTAGTAGAGCTGTGCAGAGTTTTGATCAAGAGGTCCAATTTGCAATTAGAATGAGTAAGAACACTACTGCTGTTAGCAAGCTGTTTCTTGCTGGTTTTGCTGAAACTGTGTATGGGTTGTGGTTGCAGAGGAACCAAAGAGTGTTTGCTGGACACATTCAAACTGCTGAGCAGATTAGTAGGGATGTAATCTTTCGAGTTGCCTGTAGATGCAGGGATTCTGATTTACATTTATTGCTATTTTGATTTTGCTTAGGCAGTTTTGGGTTTTTGTTGCTTGTTAGTGGTCCTGTTGGGGACTTGGTGTACTGGTGTTGCTTGTACTCTTGAGCTGTTGCTCTTCTCCTTTTGGTAATATAATCTATATTTTCCAAAAAAAAAAAAAAATTTAAAGCTCATATAATTTTTTTTGTTTTTGGCAAATAATTGATTTTATTACTTCCCAAGAACAAGGTTACACCAAAGCACCAAAAACCAACAGAGCTACTTCACAATCCAACAAGGAAAGGAAGCAGACTCTACAACAGACCAACAACTAAGGCACTATTGGATACAATTTCTCATACTATCATCTCCTCTACAAGCAATATGATAAAGAATCCTATTGCTAACAACTACACTAGAGTCAAGAGTATTTCTAAACAATTTGGCATTTCTTTGTAACCACACAGCATAGACTGTCTCTATGAAAGCACAGCTGCACACTTTGTCTTTAGCTCTAGTACCTCTGCTCCTTTTAGCTGCCCAAAGAATTTCTTCCTCCCAGGTATTCCTTCTATCACCTTCACCTATTCTCTGCAAGACCACCTTCCAGACTGAACTGGAATAACTACACTCAAAAAACAAGTAGAACATTTTCATCCTTCTCCTGGCACAACATACACTTCTCATCAATATTCAGATTCCATTTCAGCAGCCTATCTTTGCAGCTAATCTGTTCAGCAGAGCTAACCAAGTGACAAAGGTTGCTTTAGGGGGTTGCTTTACTATTACAAGTTATTCGATCTCTTCCACTGAACTGTGCTGTTGTACTGTCTCAAATACTTGTACATTTTCTGAATGCTATACTTGCCAGTATACAGAAACTAATCAAACCCAGAAGTGTTCAGAAAAACCTCTCTACTAGCCCAAATCTTCCTCAAATACCAAGTTAACCAGTAGGAATGTCCATTGTCCAGAAATCCCTATTCTTCACATAATACACATGGATCCACTTGACCCAAAGTCTATCCTGTTTCATGGATAAATCACAACAATGTTTGATAACTGCTGCCTTATTCCACACACTGAGATCTTTCAGGTTTCAGCCACCACAAATCTTAGGTAAACAAAGAGATTCCCAAGCAACAGAAGACTTCTTTGAGCCTGCATTAGTACCAGACCAAAAAAAGTTCCTACAAATCTTCTGAATTTCCCTCATAACTTTCTTTGGCATTACAAACATCTGGCACCAAAACAGTTGGATACTAAACAGGACAGTTTTCAGAAGTTGTAATCTTCCTGCATAAGAAAGCAACTTAGCAGACCAGCTCCTCACTCTAGCTACTATTTTTTCTATGAGTGGCTTGCAGTCAGTTTAGCTGAGTTTTCGTGTGGATAAATGAACTCCTATGTACCTGAAAGGGAAAGTACCCCTAGGAATGCCAATAGTATCAACTGTTTGAGCAGCAACATCTCCAGAAACCCCAGCAATATAAACTTCACTTTTGTGCAAATTTGCTTCAAGACCAGAAGCTCTTAAAAACTTAGTGAAAGCCTCAAAAATAGTATTGACTGAGGGGATATCAGCCCTTGCAAACATCAACAAATCATCATCAAACATCATGTGAGTTTCTTGCACCTTGGACGGTGTTTGAAATCAGCCTTTGTTTCAACAGAAGCCAAACATCTAGACCGGTAATCCATTCCTAAGGCAAAGAGATAAGGAGAGATAGGGTCACCTTGTGTAAGACCCTTCTTTGCAGGAATAGGCTTAGTAGGGTAACCATTAACCAAAATAGAGTAAGAGACTGTTTCCAGACACTGCATAATCCAATGAATGAAAATATTAGGAAAACCCAATTGTGCCAACATACTCTTGAGAAATGGCCACTCCAAGGAATCATTAACAAATCCTCTCAAAATCCTCAAAATTCTAAAAATACAAACTTTTCTACTATTTTGCAATTGGGAAATCACCTTGGAGAAATCAATCTAGCCTACTTAGGTAATCCAAGGCCCTTCTAATCTACTATTTTGCTAATTTATTTTGCTAATCTCTAAAACCAAGGATGTTCATATGATGTTCATACTCATTTGAACTAGGTTATGTACTAAAGGGGTAATCTTTGGGGGGATTTCATACTTGAAACTCCCCTCAAATGATCTTCCAAACTCCTATTTCAAGTTCAAGATTCAATTTTTATGCTTTATTTTCTATAAAACTTGGTTAAGAAAGTGAGGTTTTCATGACTAAAAATGCTCCTTCTAACAACCATGACTCGAGTTTTCAAAAAGCTTCAATCTTTATACAAGTTCCATTATACTTAAAAAAGTGCAACCCATTCTTTAAGTTAGAACACATGAATCATCCAATTTCATGTATAAATGCAATTTTCAATTTCAAATATTCAATGATGTTTTAGTGGGAACCATTTCCCTTAAAATTGGAATCAAATACAAGTGTGGAGCTTTCCAAAGGTGGAGCCTTTACATAAAGTCTTGGCCTTTGAGAATAAAAAACCGCCTAATTTCTAAATTCAAGTTCTATATTCAAGTTCAAGTTTAATATTCAATATTCAAGTTCTATTTCAATATTCAATATACAAAATCGATGATACTTTTTCATGAGCAACTCATTTTAAAGTAAGATTAATCATACAATTAGATTCGTGGGGGAGCCAAATCACTTTTGAGCAAGTGTTCCTCAATCGGATTTTCAATATTCAAGTTATGTAATTTCTATTATTCAAGTTCAATGTTTTATTGCTTATTTATTGCTTGTTTCAATTCTAAGCCTATAAATATTGCACCTTTCAATTTTGCATTTACTATTTATGCAACTGTACTTGCATAGTCCTTCTAGGCAATGTAGTTTATACCTAGTCCCTTGGTGGTGATGTATAATCTTTACTAATTACGCACTTTAATTTCTATGTGATGATGCCTTTCTTGTTTATTGCTTTCATCACCCAACATGTTAAATCAACAAATGTAAGTTCTAATCATGCTTAACAAAGATAATTTTTGGACAACCGGTTTAGGTTCCCTAAATTTGACTTAGAGCAAAGTGATCACCATACAAACTTAGTAATTTCAATGTTCTAATCAAGCATGCTCACCCGCCTAACTATTAGTGTCATGTTAGGATTTCTCTACGAAAATGATGCTTGTATTGTATGAACCAATTGCAAAATTTTCTCAAATAAGTGTTCGTTCCCTTACCTGAGTTTCAATCGATTCCAAGTCCTAATGCTTTATCCCGAGTCACATATGGTCTTTCCAAACCGGATCCGAAAACTTATTTGGTGGACTCCATCGAAGTACAAAAATACGCCCAACAGGCATGATCTAGACATACTAGTTTGAACATGATCTGGACAGATATGGTTTTGTGAGGGGGTCGAAAAACACGACGGGGCGCCTTTAGAAGAGTGTACGGCCCGCACGAATTTTCCCCTCTGCATGTGGCAAGCATATTAAGTAAATAGGAACTAATAGTGGGCGTTAGCCTCTTTTTACTAGTCTGTAGGAGTCGCCATTCAGTTAAAGAAAACTGACAAAACCTGGTTATCGTGATATGCCTGGAGTACAAACATATTTGACTCACAACGGCCATAGGTTCCCTTGTGATCCCTGGTGTGGAGATCCCTCAACGTACATCTAGAGGAGCAGAGATTGAGAATTCGAGGGACGGTTACTAATACGGCGAGTGCCCAGCATTAGCCCACGCGGCGCCGTCCTTACTAGTTCAATTGTGACGATGATGGGACATGCGTTATGCTACATTACTACTCTGGATTGATTTTAATGCACATATATTACTAAATAGATGTCAAAACGCTGATTTAGATTGATTTAAGGTGCTTAGCAATAAACCGGTTTGTCCAAGGATTATCTGATTTAGGCGTGAATAATATAACAGATTAAAGTTAGCAGATTTATATGGTGATAAAAGCTATAATATATATATATATATATATATATATATATATATATATATATATATATATATATATATATATATATATATATGTATATATATATATATATATATATGCAAGTTACAATATAGCATAGGCTATACTGCGGTTCTCAGGAACACCTACCACTCGCCTTAGCAAAGCCTCCTTTTAGATTTAGAACAACCTTTATACTGACTTTTATATCCTTATCCTTCCTTTAATTCCGGCAGAGTTTCCTCTTGGATTCCTTGGTTTTGGCTTATGAATTGGCTAGACCTTGGGTAGTAATTGGGATGGCTTGAATACTTGTACAGACAGCGTTCTGCTTAACAAGAGTTAATACGGCATAACTATTACGAATGGGGGGCGGGACGTTAACATAATTTTAGTATACTAGAGAGGGAAGAGAGAATTCAGAATATCAGAGGAGTGAGACTGAATTGGTGATTCAAAATAGAGTGCAGAAGGGCTGTATTTATAGTGTAGTCCGGTAGTCGAAATAAGATAGATATTTGAAGAGTTCGAGCGCCAGAAAAAAGTAGCGCTCGTTATTTGTGCGCTGGAAATTTCCAGTGCTTGACATTGTAGCGCTAGAAATTTCTAGCATGCATAAGATAGGATTTGAAGAGTTTGAGTTTTTGTCAGAATTATATAGCCAAGCTGGAAAAAAGTGGCTCTTAATTTGAGAACGCTATGCCAGCGCTAGAAAATTCCAACGCAGGCAGATCTACGGATTTCCATAAAACTCGATCTTTAACACCTCATAACTTCTTCATACAAAATCCGATTCTTGCAAATAATATCTTATTTGAAAGATACTAAATCCAGCTTTCCAATTCCGCTGGTCTCGCATCAATTGGTATCGTAAATCTAGAGTTATGGCCCAAAGAGTGGAGGTCGGTCTGTTTCAGCGAAGCCCAAGTAAAAGCCTTATAATTTACTCGTTTTAAATCGGATTTGGGCTTATGATAAGTCTATAGAAAGATTATTCCAAGGCCTATACAATCATGTGATGTGCATGATCATAATTTATAAGACAGACTTTAACTTCGTAAGGACGTATCATTTGCTAAACGGGCTAACGAGCCTATTCTAGGCACTCGTAAGCATTTTAAGTAACTTGGGTTAACATTTACATGTATTGTGCTCGGTAAGTATGAGTTTGAGAAGTGTTATTGTTCGAGATATGTTATTCTAGAGCCTAAAGGCAAGCACTAGAACATTGTCGCGTGTACAGCTGTGCTGTAATGCGCACAATCATATTCTATCTTTCTATCGATGCAACCACATATTAAGCCGTATCGGGATGCAAATACGACTAAATATGTGTCCAGTCTATTTCAGGAAGCTTTATATTTATGGAAGTTACTATATTTAACAGGTTCTGGTCCGGATGGTCTCTTCAGTCAGTCGAGGATCGTTCTTCAGCTAATCAAAGTGCTTTGTTGACAAGTGGGTTATAGTTTCATCATCGAACACACCGCTTTGGATCTAGGGACAAATGTAGGCGTCTACAGTTAGCCCCCACTTTGATTGAGTCTGGATAAGACGATAATCAAAGTATTGGTAGACGGAGTGCGTCTGGGACTTAGTCTGATTACGACCAAGTCTGAACGAAGGTCTCAAGAGCCCCCGAGTGATAAAATTTGACTTAAGGGTCATCACTAGGAATGTCAATATTTCCCTCACAAGTCATTGGGAGCCTATTGACCTGAACGGATTTCTCACAGAGTCATTGAAGACGTTTAAATGGGGAAATAGAGTTTTTCGAAAACATATACTTAACTTGATTTTTTGAGGACGGAATACATGATATGTAATGACAACGAAATACAGAATACGGGATGACAACAGAATACAGAATATGCAATGACAATGGAATACGGAAAATGTCAAATACGGAATACAAAATTTAGAATGCGGAATGTAGAATAAAGAATGCGGGATACAAAATACAGAATATAAAATACATAATACAGAATACATGATGCGGAATACAGAATACAAAATATAGCATGTGGAATACTCCCTCCGTCCCTTAATGCTCGCACCGTTTTCCTTTTCGGGTCGTCCCTTAATACTTGCACCGCTTTTATAAATGAAATAATTTACCAATATTATATTATTTCTCACACTTACCTACTACCCCACCTACACCCCTACTCCCTACAAAAAATATTTTAAAAATTCACACCCCCACTCACTACTCCCTACCCCTTACACATTTCCCACTAACTATATTAAAAAAATACCCCACTATCAACTAACACCAATTAAATTAATAAGTCAATTCAAATGTCTTAAACTCCGCACCGGTCAAACCGGTGCGAGTATTATGGGACGGAGAGAGTATAGAATACAGAATGCGGAATATAGAATAAAGAATACAAAATACAAAATACATAATAAAAAATACGAAATACAGAATGCAGAATACAGAATACAGGATACAAGATACAGAATGCGAAATACAGAATGACGAAATACGAAATGACGGAATACGAAATATTGACATTTTTGTTAATCAGGAATGAATAAACCTTGAAACAGAATACGGAATGACGGGAATATGGAATGACGAAATATTGACATTTTTATTAACGAGGAATGAATAAACCTCAAAACAGAATACAGAATGACGGAATACGGAATGACGGAATATTGACATTTATATTAGCAAAGAATGAATAAACCTCGAAACAAAATATAGAATGACGAAATACGGAATTTTAAGAATACAAAATTTTCTTTGTTTTTGAAAATGAATTTTTAAAGAATCGTTACCTAAATGGGTTACGGTGATTTCCCGGAATGTTGTTGTCTGTTGGTGGGCCAACGGAATAACTTACTATTTTTTAAAATAATAATTTGAAAAATCGTTACTCTTTCTACGGGAAGAAAATATAGTAAAGCTGACGGTTATTTGCAGTATCGAAGGGCGAGGAGGACCGACTATTTTATGAATGAGAATAATTATGTGCCAGAATTTTCTAGCGCGTGCATGTGTTGCGCTTGAATTTTCCAGCGCGTACAGTCTTTATATACGGGCAACAACGGCGGTTTATTTTCCATTTATATAAGGATTGAGGTGTAACTGGCCGAATAAGAGTGACGTTTGAAGAGATTGAGATTTCCGTGAAACAACCAGCAGCGCCAGAATATTATAGTGCTCTGATCAGGAATGCTTATTATTTCCCGACGCTAGCTAGATGGGCGCCCGATATTATTCACGCTGAGCTGTTTAAAACTTTATCTTTGCCGTGATTAGGTGAGAACCAAATTGTAGCGCCAGAACTTCCTGGCGCTGGCTTTGGTGTGCTGGAATGTTAGTGGCGTATGTATGCCTAGTGCTAGAAATATCTAGCTCTGGTGTTTCACTTCCACTTTTCCAGAATTTTTCGATTTTATTCCGAATCTTATATCTCATTCACGGTATTATCCCTTTTAAGGATATCGGTTGGAGTGCAACCTTTATCTTTCTTCAAGGATTAATTGTAGTGCAATGTAATCACTTTGAATGTTCGTCTTGTATGGTTACTATTTTTGGTAGATGTATAAGTAGGGCAGCTACTATAAATGGCATTTACTAAAAGCGGAAATACAGGCTTCGGGATCTTGTCAGCTATTTTGATGTTGTTCTTTGAGATTTCGCATTTTCTCTTAACTCTTGCTGCCCATTTCTCTCGAATTTTCACCGATGTCTTTGCCAAATTCGTTCCCAAGTCACTGGATCACTAGTATGTAAGTAATTTAGATTTTGCTTGAGTCTTTGGTTTAATTTAGAGTAAAATTCTCGTAGAAGTTTATGCTCAAATTGATTTGGGGTTTCTTGATTTTACCCCAATTTCTTGCAATTGTTTGCTCGCATGCGATGCTTATAACATGTATAAGTATCTTGCATGTTGATTTTCACAAGTTTGTTAATTTGGGTTTGGGCTTGCTCAAAATTAGCACCCAAGTGTGCTTATTAATTGATGTCGTGACACAATGTAGGTGTTCTTGGCTTGTTGCTTGCGGTTTACATGGTCTATGCATGAATTTTCACTTTGGAGTTGTTTTGATCACTTTGCAGGTACTTGTTTTGCTACCGATTTGAACTTAGCAGCATGTTCGTACTCAGGGAACAAAATTGTTTAACTCCGCCAAGCAAGACAAACTTGTTATGAATTTGAATATTTGGAACTTAGAAATAGTATGTGCTAATCGCTTGGTTGAGGTATGATGCCTCTCTACTCTTAGAAATGTTAATATGTATATAGTTCTTTTCAGCCTTATTTGCGGTTGTTTGTTTGCAATTGTAGGCCTTTGAGCGTCTGCCTTTTCTCATTCCTTGGTCGGGGAGGGAGAACTACGAATATCCCATCGTTACTCGCTAGGGGTGCTGCGAGGCAACTGAAAGAGGCAGTCTAACATGTCGGTGTTGCAGGAGATGTTCGGGACTATGAGTCCTACTCAGGTAAGTGTAAGGATTTGTTTACTTTCTATCGTCTCGTTTCATTCGAGATTTTAACTGTTCGTTTTTGTATTTTTTTCATGTTGTAGATGCGAAGAGTGTCTGTAATATGCAGTGTCACGATGGGTATGCCTCATGGGTACTTGGGGTTTGCGGAAAGGACTTGCCGCAGGTGCCCGGTTTTCGTAGAGGAATGCGGGGGTTTCATCCCCCGAGTGTTTACCTTTTCTTTCTTCTTTTGTGGTAGGGAATTTCTTACGGCTTTCTAGAGTCTTCTGCAGCAACGGTTGAACTGTACGAACGGATATGTACAGGGTGCTTATCTTGCATGTTCGATGCAGCTGGGTGATCAGAGTTCTCATGAACTCGCGATGTTCATTGCCCTATTAGTCTAGAGCAAGTTTCAAGTTCTAAGTAGTTAATCTTTGCTCAGAGCTGGGGTAAGGGATTAGCAAATTAAGGCTTGTTTTACGCAACTGTACACTAGGATTTGCTCCCTATGACATATGTATACCATTAGCATCGAGAATTTGCGATAAAATCAACGTTTGGAGCAGTTTTGAGGTGCTTTCTCCAAGCCCCTAAGCATAGCTACGGGATTGGTTTTGTGCTATGATGTTTGGCATATGTTTTGCATGTTCGTGATGTCCAGGATGAACAGAAATCGCCTGGATATTAATAGTGCATGAACAGTATAAAGCATACTCGTTTAATGCAAGGTATGTTCAAAGAACGAGTATTAATTTCTACTTGTCGTTTTTCTTTGTAGGTGTCGTGTTAGGCGACAGAGCCATGGTCATGGTGGTCAATAAGTTGAAGTTTGCCCGGACCAAGGCTCGAGTGACTCTTTTTTAGCTAGAGTGAGGCTCCAACCTGTACTTTGAAGAAACAAACACGAAATGATAGAATGCACAACTTAGGTTTAAGGTCAACAACATCTCTTTGCAGATTTAGCGATTTTAAGTCTGTGGAAAGATATCAGTTAAAAATTGCGGATTTAACGCCAAATTATTCCCAATGGGAAAGTCTTTCATGTTCACTCAGTTGTTAAGGAAGAGACTGGGCGTGTTGGCTAAGCTAGCCCCCAGTATAAAGCAGGGATTTAACGCCAAATAATTCGCAATGGGAAAGTCTTTCATGTTCAATCAGTTGTTAAGGAAGAGACTGGACGTGTTGGCTAAACTAGCCCCCAGTATAAAGCAGAGCAACGTTTTTGTCTCTTTTGAACTAGACATGGGAAGGTGCATACAGACTCGATTTCTTAACAAGGGAATGAATAGACTGACTAAGATAGAAGACATATTCAACTAGTTTTCGAAAACAGGAGATTTTAAAAACGGAAAGGAAGAGGTAGGGTCCTTATTTAAAAACACATTTGAGAATGTTCAAGGAAGTCATTTGACAATGCAGTCACATGGTTTAGCACAGTCTGAAACCAAACAGTCTCCTTTTTATTGTATCAGATTTGGAAGCTTTCACTTAGGCCATTGGTTGTAGTGCTTGCAGATTACTTTTAAGAAATATCGGTTGCTCGACTCAGGATGAAGTTTTGATGCTCAAAGTTCAAGAAGGTGAAGGACATTTTGCATGAAGAGATGTCAAGGGATGATAAGGATAGTAAGTGTTATTCGTTGTTGTTTACAAAAAAGGTTTGAGTGTCTTACTTAGTTTTTTGGCAATGTTTAAGAAGACGTAGAAGCGTCTTTTATTTAAGGAAATGATTTACGTATTCGAATGGCAGGAAACAGTTTTTTTTTAGGAAGTGAGTGCTTTCTTTTGGAAGTTATGCCTAAAGCGGCGAGTTGCTTCTATTTTTGGAAAAGTAATTAGGTTGAAAATAGAGTTGTGTGCCTAATTAACAAGACTTTTAGCACTTTTGCATATAATGAATTGATTTGAATATTGTGGATCCATGTTTTAGTCGCCATTAGCCAGAGTGGGCTGAGTTCGTTTTGTTCGGAATAGATGTCCATAATGAATTTGGACTAAAGTGGTCGCGCCTTTAGGGGTTGCATACGTATCCAGGTTGGAATCAGGCCTTACGTAGTTCTGGTTTTTTATTCTAAGTATTCATTTTGTTATAAACTCACCTTGATTTGCGCAAAATTGTATAAAAATAATCGGATTATCACGGATGTACCCCCCAAGTCTTCAGATTTTTCTGTAAAAGTGCAAGAAAAATTCTGAACACTTAAGCACAGGCGTTGGAAAAGATCCAGCGCACAACTTGCATGCCTATAATTTATTAGCGCTTACATGGTAAGCGCTGGTAATTTCTAGCGCTAAGCATTAGGTACGCGTGTTTTTCAAAGGATTCTGTTTATGTTCTTCTAGTTAATTTGCAGAATTGATTAACTACTTACTGCCGAGTAATTGGTGCTCGATTTTCAGGTATTCTCGAGTGCGGATTTCTCTTCTTTTTTGCGATTTTAAGAAAGTCTTATGTTTATTACTTCACTTCAAAGAGGAATTTTCCGGGGTTGTAACGCGGTTAAGTTTCGGGTGGAAAAAATGGTTAAGGCTCAAAAATCTCCCATTATGCCCTTAGTTTAATTGACAATTGGACTTAGAGTTTAATCTTTTTCGATCTTGGCGGAACTTCATCACTGTTTATTCTTCACATTTCAGTTAAAGGACTTTTGGCTTGACCGGTTACTTCACAATATTCTTTGATTCTTTATTTTCGGAATGGTCCTTGACATGTTGTCCTTTTTACTTGATTAGTTCCTTCTTCTTGTCCATATTATTGCCATAGTGCATTCCTATCCCAGGTTCGGATTAGTATGGGTTGAATAAAAAGGCTCCTTCAGAAGAGGTTCAACATGGATAACAATAAAGTGGATTGTTGCTTCACGGTTGAGGGAAAGGATATTTTAAAGTTTGCAAGTTGCCTCTTGTGTACGTGAATTATATCTTTCATAAATCGTTAAGGTGACTGAGTGAGCCCCCAGTTGTTGGTCCTGATATGGGTCCTCGTTTTTTTTTGAAGTTAATGGGATATGTTGGGCCCAAGTGAGTGATTATTTGCGAACTCTTTCATGTAAAGTGCAGAATGTATTGCCATTTGTCTCGTGCATCGAATAATTTTCCTTTTGTTTGTTAATTGCTTTTAAAACTGTTATGGTAAGACAATCGAGGATGTACTTTAAAAAGACATTTCATTGATTTTGGATGTAAGTACATGATAAGAAGGCATTGATAGCAATTTAGCCTTTTATTCTATTTTAGGAACGAAGTGGAAGGGATACTGACATAGAATTAGTTTGTAGTTCAAGATTCTAAGTGTAACGCCCCGACTTCTAAACACCATAAATTAGGTTAATTATCTTTAGTTAGCAGCGGAAAACCCTAGCTTAGTCGGAGCGTCACATGCCTATTTCCCTCGTGGGAAATACAAGGCGACATAACCTTTTTTTAAATTACTAAATAAACTTTAATAATAAATACTTTTAACATCTGATTAAACATTAATATTAAAATCTAACTCAAATCATGAAATCAAACTTAGACTTTAAATAATACATCCCTTTATTGCTAATGACATAGTTATCTTTACTAAACATCGATCGTGAATTTGGTGGTTGCATCCTCACTCTAAGGCATCCCATGATCTTCATCGTACCTAAAACAAAAGCAATATCGTGAGCCGAGGCCCAGTAACATACTACCCTAACAGCGTAAACTCATTTCAATTCATTTTATTTACTTTGCAATCAGGGAGAATAGAACATAGTAAAACATTTTCATAAATGCAATAAAACATCATTTATAACTTGAAACTTTGATAGTTCCCATTATCTTTCTTAAAACCTTCTTTTTACTTGGTAACTGACAAGTTAGCCTTGCGGGACGTCTCCCACCTTGCGATAGTCCTCAAGGAGCACTCTCCCTTGTTGGACATACGCCCGTACCTAAATAGTTTCTCTTTTAGCTTGCGGTAACCCTCAAGGAGCACTCTCCCTTGTTGGGTGTCCCGCGGTACGGCGGTACGTGCACGACCTAGAAATAGTAACCCCACTAACTGTCAGAACCTGTTACACTTTTATTTATCATGTTTCGTATCTTATTCATAACTCATAAACATCATCTTATAAAATCATTCATAAACATATTTAAATATCATCATTCATAAAACACACTTCATAAATACATTTCATATCCCATAATCCAATAAAAACACATCATTATAAACATATTTCATAATCTCATAAAACACAGTTCATAAGGGGATTGTGGGTGTTAGCAATAGATGTTACCTCAACCGTAGTTTATACTTCCTGTTCGATGGATCGTTCGTCCTGAGCTCCAAGTCCGATTTCTTTCAGAATATTAAATCATTGAATTAGTTATTAAAATGAGAATAACCTAAAATCGATATTTTATAAATAATAAATTTTATAAGTAAAGAATTTATAAATAACGAATTTTAATAGAAAAATATAATTTCATATTTTACTGAAAATATTATTAATCAAAATTTAATCAAACTTTCTTTTGTATAAATATATATATATATATATATATATATATTTATATCATAAATTGATTTTTATAAATATTTTTTTTTTTTTTTAAATTTCGTTTTGTTAAATAAATCTAGTAATTTATTTTAGTAAAATCAATAATTAAACCTGAAAAATAATAACGATTTATTAGTACACAATTAAATTTATCAAACTTTATTTATTTTAAAAAAAGTGAGTGTTATTAATTATGTGGAAAAATCTGTACATAAAAATCATATGCCACTTACCCCAAAGCCCAAATAAAAATTGGGCCAGCTTAAATGAATTTGGGAAACCAAAGTTTCAATTGAAACTTGGTTCCTGGAATTGAAAGCGTAGGGGAGCAACGAGGGACAGGGGTGAACGAAGAGGACGGAGGGGAAGGTGGTGAGAGGTCTGGGCGGCGACGCAGCACGGAATCGCGCCAGAAGGCGATGGTGGTTGTTTGCGGCGGCAGAACACGAGAAAAGGAAGGGGAGACAACACGAACAGGGGCGAAAACAAGGAAAAGAAACAGGGGATTTTGTGCGGTGTTGAGGCGGTGGAAGTGGTGGTTTGCCGGCGATAGAGGAAACGAAAACTAACTCGACCGTCGAGTGAGATGGCTGGGTGGCTGGGCGGTTGGGCTCAAGTGGTTCGGCGCCGCATCACGGAACCGCGCCGGAGAGGCGGCGGTGGTGGTCGAGTGGTGGTAGAATGGGGTTGGGGTGGTTGAGGTGGTGATAATGGTGGCAGGTGCTGGAGGCAGACGGTGGTTGCGGTGGTTGTCGATGGTGGTGATGGTCGAAGTAGAGAAGAGAATGAAAATTGAAATTTGGTTTTGATTTCTGATGTTGAATTCTAATTGGAATTAAGACTGATTTGTATAGTCAAGTAGAGTGAAAGAGAAGCTGAAATCCTTGAGGAGCAAGGCATGAATCAAGACTGAATTGAGGGAAGGAGAGGAATGAAGAATTTTCTTCATTCTTGCAATGTACGTGGAGAGCAAAGAGAAGAGGAAAAATGGAATTTTGATTTTCTAAGGGCATTTTTGTAATTTTACATAGTTGGAATAAATTCAGAAATTTGGTTGCCATTTTTGGAAACTACTAAAAATAGAAATTTTTAGCTAAAATAATTCTTTATAAAAATATCGTTAACGATAAATAAATAAATTTTCGTTTATAAATTTATCGTTTTAAAATAAATCGTAAAAATGTTTAAAATAACGAAATTTGATTATTCGTAATTATTTAAAACGAAATCAAGCTAATAAATAATTTTTAATTTTAATAAATCAAGTTTAAAAATTTCGGGATGTTACACTAAGTCTGAGCTCCTTTGAACTCTGAGTCTGCATCTTCGAGCTTCGAATAATCTTTTGTCTTCAGTGCAGCCAATAGTCTAGTTTGTAGCTTCGCGTTTCCAATCCGGGAGAGGTGTGTTCACGAGTCTGTTATTCGAAACATTCTGGTGGTGGAATGTTTAGTTAAGACTGAAGGTCATGATTTTACCGACTTTGGACGTTCTGGTGTGGAACGTTCAATCCGACATGGGTAGGTGCTCCACAGTTGTCCCAAATGTTGCTCTGTACCAATGAAATGTTTTGAGAAGTTAATTAAGTTTTAAACATTAAAAGTAGATGTTTAATCTTAGTTGTACTGTAGTGCTCATAACTTCATATCTTTACACGGGAAGGGTTAAAACCATGTCCTTAGATAGATCATGTACTGAGTGAAGGAAATAATGCCCTTGGTCCAAGTATGCATTTAATGTTAAGTCTAATAAATGCGGTTCAGTATTAATTAACAAGTTAATAATTCAGTGAGATCAAGTGAGCTGAATGCCTAGCTAGAGCCCGCTTCAGTTCAAGTGGAATTAATGATATTAATCCACAGCTTACTCTTGACTGAACCCGTAGGGTCACACAAATAGTACGTAAACGGATCAAGTATTTAATGGCACTAAATACTCCATCTATGGATATTCGGAATCGACGGATCTTGGTTTCAGTGGGAGCTGAGATCGTCACAAGCAAGAAATGAATACTCCGGACACGATGATATTGCCGGAAACGGAAATATGGATCGTATCGGAAATATAAATATTATCCACGTCGTAGATGTTGCCGGAAACGGAAACATGGTACGTATCGGAAAATATTATCGGAAATGGAAATATTGCCGGAATCGGAAATATTGCCGGAAACGGAAATATTGTCAGAATCGGAAATATTATCGGAATCGGAAAATAATTCCGGAAACGGAAATATTAAATATTTGTTCGAAACGGAAATTAATTCCGGAATCGGAAATATTAAATATTGTTCGTATCGGAAATGAATTCCGGAACCGGGAATTTACTCGGAAGCGCATCGTACGAATTAGCATCGGACGAGGCTTGCTAGACGAAGGCCCAGCACGAAGCCAGGCCCGCGCCCAGCAAGCCAATCGCCCATCACGAAGGCCACAGCCTCGCCAGGCCCAGCGCAAGGCCAGGCCCAGCAAGGCCGTAGACGCGCGCGGAGCAGGTGCTCGTGGGCTGCGAGCAGCGACTGCTCGTGTGTGCCGCAAGGCCTGCGCGGGTGGTGCGATGCTCGTAGTCGTGCAACACTCGTGTTCGTAACGAATCCTAATCCTATTGGAATTCGTGCATTGATCAAATCCTAATCCTAAAAGATTAAATTTATTATTTAGAGTACTGTTAGGATTCTAATTAAAAAATCCATATCCTAGTAGGATTATAATTCCTTTCCATAAACTCTATAAATAAGGGACTAGGGTCACATATTTAACAGAAGACAATTGAAGTATTCTAAAGGTAAGATTTTGAAGCAAAAATCAGCCTAACACTTGCAACCTATTAGCCGAAAATCCTAGTAACCTTAAGGGAGATTCTAGTTGGTCAAGCTTAAGGCGGATCCGGACGTGCTGTGGACTATCTACGGAGGGACGACACTTGGAGTCCTAAAGACTTGTTCTTGTTCGGTTGGGGCGCAGCTAGGGAGGGCACGCTACAAAGTGTATGCATCTAAATTATGCTAAATGATTATGTGTAAATAATATGTTTCCTGGCATTATGGTTTTTCCGCATGATTTATGTTTATTCATATGTATCATAACCTAACAGTGGTATCACGAGCCTCTTATTATTTTCATAATCTAAATTGCATGAACATGGTTAAATTTTACAAATTTGCAAAGAATTAAAGGGGTGATTAATTTTCGTAATTATTTGCAAATTGCGTTATTTAATTATATGTACGCAGTTTTCGGCAGTTTCTTCGTTACTCATCCGAATCGAGTGATTTTTGTGTCAATTTCGCATGTAAAAGGCATTCTAAAATTTTGACAAAAACAATATTTTTCGGCCGAACCCAGAATTCCAAAATTCGAAGCCTAACTATGACTTTTCGGAGGTTTTAGTTTTTCGAACGCAAAAGTTTGTAAATTTAAGATGTTAAATTGAATATTTGCGATTCTTGTTGATAAATCTTGAATCATTGATTGACCTACTGTATATGTTTAACAAGTTTGAATGCCTAGCCTTGTTAATTATACAACCTAATTTGTAATTATGATTAATTTGTTGAAATTCGAATAATTTAGAATTAATTTGATTTTCATAATTAATTAATAATTTAATTAGGTACCAATGATTAAACACCACCATAAAAATTGTTAATTTGTGTTAAATTTTAAATTTTTATGACCTAAATTTGAATCCATGTTAATCGGAAATTAATTGATTAATAAATTTTCGATTTTTCTCCCTAAAATTATGAAATTAATATGATTTATTAATATGTCATTAATTTTGGAAATAAAAGTTTTAATTTTTATGCAATTCGCTCATAAAACTTGCACGCACAAAGCAATGGACGCTACGTGTTACCCTTAGGGGTGTTGTATAGTGCGGGCATGCGACGACGAGCAAGGGAGCTCGTCGCCCATGCGGTACGATGCAACGAGCAAGGGCCATGGCACACGAGCACAAGGCAGCACGCTGCCCTGTGTTGAGTGTTGTGCGCATGTGGGCGAGTGGGCAAGGGCGAAGGGCAAGGCGCAGGCCAGTGGCAGATGCGTGTGGGCAGCAAGCATGCTGCGCCACAGCGCGCGCTGCCACGCCCAGCAAGCAAGCAGACGCAAGGCGACGAGCAAGCGGGCGCGCGTAGCGTGGCCTGCGGTGCTGCGTTGCGTGTGGCCTGCAGGCGCGACGAGCGAGCAAGCAAGCGCGCAGCGTGGCCTGCAGTGTTGCGTTGCGTGTGGTTGCTTGCGTGTTGCTGTACGAACAATCAAGGGGCGCTAAGCCTCGTGCACTCGATGGGGCTTGGGGCGCAACCCCAAGTGCCTCGTCGTGTCTCGATTGAGTCGTTTCAAATTTAATTTTGAATTTTCAGTTCGGAAATACTTTTAATTAATTTTAAAATTAATAATTTAAATTGTTTTCTCGGATTTTAATTTTGAATATTATAATTATTATAAATTTTATTTATACTAATTATTTTACTAAACTTAAACCTTGAATTAATTTAAATTCGTTTAATTCAACTGAAATAAATTAAATTAATGGATTCGATTATAAATTTATATGAGCTTTAAATTTTAATTAAATTTGTATGTTTCCGGTTAAACTAGAAATACATTTTTATGTTTAAAATTAGTAAAGCATATGAATTTATTGGTTTAAGTGGGAGCATTTTTAGTCATAAACTCTTGATTATGTCTACAAATCCTTTATGATTAAACAACTTGATTAGAATTAATAAGGACTGAATAATTGGTAGATTATTGGTGCCCTTAATTAATTGCTGCAAATATTTATGTGATGCATACAATGTGTTTTAACTAACCAATTATGTGGGCCATTCATGATAATGAATGGATGAATGGTATATATATATTGTATATGTACTGTTTTGCAGGTTATGAAGTGACTAGTATGGCCCAAATAGGATAGAAAATATGGTCTGCGTACCATTAATTTGAATGTAATTGGTCTAAAGCACCAAATTTGTTTTTCAATTCAAATATGGTCTGCGTACCATCAAATAGTTGTAATTAGTTTAATTATAGCTTATCCTATTTGAAGAAAATGGCGCCTCCCACGGTGAAATTCAAGACGGAGTTTTCAATCCATTTTCATGACGGACTTTGAAGTTGAAGCTTCAAGATGAAGACGGGGCCATACTGGATCACATTTATCTTATGCATGCTTTAAGTTATTTATTGCTTTAAATATGTCTTAATTATGCATGAGATTGTGGCTTGATTATGTTGCACGATTAAGGATTTTAGTTCACTTAAAATCTAACCAACATAGTAAGAGCCTTAAGTTCCAAACTTAAAAAAAAATTGAGTTAAAAGGTGTCATGCCAAAATAAACACTTACTTGGATATCCTTTACATCAATCTAGTAATAGTTTTCGCTCAGCGAGGTGTTACTTATTGGTCCTAAAGGGGTAATGTACACAAATAATTGTGAGTACATGTTAGTTTTGGTGAAACTCAACAATATAAGTAAGGAGTCCTTTTATGTCGTGGCAAAATCGATAGGTTTACCTAATAAGTTCTTAGACGTACCTATCAACCAAGAGTAGTTTCTAGACTATTAGCAAAAGGCTTTTGCTTACCTAAAATATTTTAGAATTGAGTCAAAATACATAATTTTCTTAATTCTTCAATGGTTTTAGGGTCTTGGAATCATTTTATTCACACCTGCCGGAACACATAAATTCGAATAAAATGCTAATAACTTGTTTGAATTGCATGATTGCTTTAATTTTCAAGTTATTATTCATGATAAATGTTCAGACTTTGCATGCTTCAATGTATGTTTTAATTATTGTTTATAATTAAATATCTTGCACTGCAGTAAATCCTTTTAGAAAGGTAACAGTAAATTTCCTCGATTGGTAGTGAATCCAAGAACAATTCACGGAAATGAGAGAAAGTGAGCAATTTAAAATGTACGTTTCTTATATCGACTTTTATGGTTGTTTTCGAATATCAAAATCGAATGGCAAACCAATTGGTGCTTGTGAATTCAAAATACATTGTAGTTTTGAGATCATAAAGCATTGAGTTTAAAACGCTCAGCTTTACCAATGGTTAACAACCTAATATCTTTGTCCATTTAATTCTCGAATGAGTCTAGTCCCTAGACATTCGAATAGATCGATGCTTAGAGAACTTTAGAAGTTTCTGGTAAGATCATCTAGTTGAAACTTAATATTCAACATAAATGGTAAGAACTTTGTTGGAGTGACATTGGACATGTCTAAACAAAGTATAAAAGTCAACACTAAATAATTCAATTCTTAAGGCTATAAGAAAGGGTACAAGAAATAAGAAAACAAAGGAACAGATGAAAGGAATTTACAATTCCGTTTCTACCTGTAAGTTTATGTTTAAAGAAAAGTGACCTAGCAATCAAACTTCCTTGGTATCATATACCGCTTGAGGTTCTTACTTCGGTAATGACTCAAACAATGGAAGCTAGGATACACTAATGACCTACAAGTGGGAAATGAAGCATGACAATGCTACATTAGTTGTAGGGTCATCTGGTTTGTTTTAAGTCCTTTCAAGGCTGGAACTTAATGGCTATTTTTTCCCATAATCAGCATACCTAAATTTCTGCTTCAAACACAGAAAGACTCACATTCAAGAAAAACAAAAACAATGTTTGTTTGTTTATTTGAATGAAATGGTCAATTACGGGTTGAGTCAATATGCTTGATTAAAACAAACAACTCTTTAACAATAAGAACTTTACTAGGTTCAAATCAACCCCTTGATTTGAGTTCCACTAATCTTTGGCATTGTTTCTTAGACCATATCAACAAGTTAACATTCAAAAGCTCTATTTTGATGGACTTTTGAAAGTTCATTGATTTCTAGATCATTTCAAGACAACTAGTCTTACTTGTTGAAAGTAACAAAAGATATGAACTATTGTTAGAACGCCTAGACAATAGAGTTCAAAGCTAAAGAAAGGTTTTATATTATTTCACATAGATTTGAGTGAATATAGGTTTATTTACTCAATGTGATATAAGTTTGAATCTGTTTGGCTAGTTCAAAGATTCAGAAGTATAAATCCCACTTGGAAAGAAATCATAAAGATCTAGGTTAGATCATGACGACGATTACTTTAAGACCAAATATGATCATCAATGATTGTGTGTAGTATAATTCACAATCTAGCTCCATAAGATATGGCATATTGTAGACACCTACTTTTGTCCCCATTCCCGAAAGGGAAGGTTCGATGATGAAAGCATAAATCTCCACTTGACAACGCATCTCCTATAAAATAACGAATCTCGATCACCCCTTTTCATTTCACCCAAAACCTGCTATTTATAGAAACCTGCTATTTATGGAAACCTGCTAAAAATAGTAACTGCCGTAATGGGTAGTTGTTAAAAGTGGCAAGTCATAAAAGATAGAAACCTGTCAGAATTAGGTGTTGCACTCCAACATAAATCCTAAATGAGATAGAGATTACGAGAGAATCCTATTCCTAATATGATTCGAAAATAAGAGTCACGTATTAATTAAAATCCTAACGAGCCTAGAGTTCGTAACGGGCCCAGACGCATTCCGTCACAAGGTTAATACGCACTAAAAGACTCGATTAAATCTCAAACACTCCGGATTCCAGGAATCCGAATCTGACTAAGAAAACAGCCCAGATCCTATTTTCAACGCCTGGCTCTGGGCGCTGAAAATACCTGGGACGTGTTCTTTCCTAATTCTTCGTGGATTAGAGTTCTACAACTCTATCTTTCCAAGAACTCTTTTCTATAAATAGGGCCCTAAGTTCGACGTGAAAGGGACACAACACACAATTATTATTTCTGAGTATTGACTCTAAACCCCTAAGCCTAAGCCTTACGCTGCGAAACTGATCACGCGTTCTGTCGCAATCGATCCATAAATCAAACAGAATGTATCCTGTCTCGTACCTTGAGATTCGTTAAATAAAAGGAGAAATAGCAAAGTCAAAGTGGTTAGTTTTCTTAGAACCGTGACGCACCTCTCAAGGGTGCGTCGTAATGTGTCCCTTTTCTATGATTTAATTGCTTTCCTCGCCCTTTTTATGAACTGTTAAACTAACTAAATCTGATATGTTCTATCACGCCTAATAAATATGATATTTTTGGGAAATTGGATTATCATGCTAGGTCCCTTAATACAATCTAAATCAGATAATCGCGCTCGATCTAGTACTATATGTTGCATATTGCTAAAATCAACTCAGATTAGTTTAATGGTTAACACATGTCCCTTCAATTATTTATGCTGAGCTAGTAAGGATATCCTGCCTCTGGAGTTAACGAAGAGCGAGTACTCCTCTCGGTAGTTACAGTCCCCCGAACCCTCAATCTCTACCTTGCGGGTGTATGTTGAGAGATCCCCACACCAGGGATCGCAAGGGAACCTACGACCGTCGTGGTCAAACATAATTGCACTCCCTTTATGTCACGATAACCGGGTTTTGTCAGTTTTTCTCATTGTCGTTAAAAACTGAATGGTGACTCCTATATTACTAGTCAATTGGGTGTAAACTCACAGGAAATCCAATTACACTTGATTTGACAAAAAGAAGCGTCACACCCACGAGGGACGAGGTCACGCATTAGCCTCGTGCTTTTTCGACCCCCTCACAATGGCGACTCCACTGGGGATAGTGAAGGAAATACTCGTGCTTGTAGGTAATTAAAATAGCCGAAGGGTGAAACGATCCTACCCCGCGTTTATTTCCCCATCAAGTTGGGACGACCTGAAAATCAGCATATTAATGTGAACGGACAGAACCGCATAACGAATCTTGGCTTCCTCAGGGAGTTAGGACTAAGGATACCCATCGCCAACCGGGGGGTGCATACGCTTCGGATGTTTTCCACTCGGCACTTTCGCTAGTAGTACACCCGTCCCAAACCCAATCGCTCGCCCATTAGGTCCCTCTCATTGGTGCATGCCCCCTTGGCTTACATCGTGATTGGCCTCTTGGGAGAAATTCGTCTGTTGAAGGAACTACCTCGACCGGGGCATGTGTTGGATCTGCGATAGAAGCGGTACCAAGCCAGCGCAAATACTACCCATAGAAGCCTATCATAAACTACATGACATATTATTATTTTGCCTCATGGTGTAATGTTAGTTATGTGTAGCGAATTACGTGATTGTGTTATGATTGTGTGTGACAAACAATGTTAGAAAACCAACGACCTTAAATATTGCCCAAACATTCATAAACCAATTGGCCAAAGAATTATACCGAAATACGTGTTCCGCAAACCCGAACGATCGCCACAAAAATAAGCGACGCTCGGGATGGCCTGTAACGAATCCCACAAACGCTGCACAACGCGTAAGGACGTTATTAGGCAAACACGCTAAATCAAAGTCGCATAAACAAAAAATAGACGTGAACAGAAAACGAGAACCAACCAGGGACGAATTTTCAACGCCCCTGGCTGGGCGCCAAAATTTCTCACGCCCTTGTCTGGGCGCTGAAGTTGATGCCTGGCCTTTTGGTCAGGCACAGCAGCCTCGGTGCCCGCGCATAAAAAAAATACGTAGCAATAAAAGAAAATTCGCAAAATTGCTACAGGGGCGTACGAAAAGGCACTCGATTCTAAAAGCGACTTAAAAAAAATGTATATAAATAACTCTTTGTGTCGTTGTTAGGCTTCCTATAAACGACAATGTTTGGCCCCAAAACCGAGCATGCTAATTAAATGACCTTGAATGTCACATGGGCAAAGTATTCAACAAAATAATGTTCAAATAGAGTCTTCAAGGAAAAATAATGTTCGAATAAAAAATAAATCCGAGTCTAGACTAGGCTATGCCAAAGTAAAATCTAAATCCTAAGTCTTAGTTGTCTTATCCATAGAATCGGTCCTAATGCTTGGTGTCGTTCTGCAAGTTAAAAGGTTAAACCATATTGAGTCTCCCTTCCTAACATTTAAATCAATAAGCACCCATATGTAATTGTCATCCCTTGCTAAGAATCTACGGCCTCCATGCTCTCTCTCACCAATAAAAAATAATATTATAATTCAAGTATTTGCAAAATGGAAACAGTCACATTCAGAAAATCATCCCTCCATAGTCGCACAACCCTCAAAGTGAACCTAAGGTGTCAATACCATCAATAAAAAAATTAATGGCTTCAAGGCTTATGATCACATTGGGTCACGACTATCATAGTCCTCTCGAGCCACTCGCTCCTTTAAATACTCCTAAGCACGGACTAAAAGATTTTCCATGAATGCAACATGACGAACCATGAAAATACCCAAATCGGCATACCATAAGGCTACCATTGGGGTAAAGCAATACACACTAAGAGGGAAGCCGCACTAATGATTCTAGTCTTTCAAAAATAAAAATTCGATCTCCCCAACTAACTACCTTGCCAACATTAAGCAAAATGGCGCATGACAAATGAACACCCAAGGGTTAAAATCTAAAAGTGTCAACCAACTAAAGGTATGGTCCAATTAGCCTAAATCTGAGAGTCGCTTGGTCAAGTGTTATAGGCTTACGCCACGTCATTATTTTGAGTCTAGGCCACCTCCTTGTATTCATACACGGATTATAATCAGAAAGATTAATGAAAGTTTGAGTCTAAATCACAACTTCCAATTAAATCCCAGAAACTGGAGTCTGAAAAGAAACAAAAAATTATTTTCGATGTAATTCTTTCATTAAATTTCAATAAGGTAAAAACAACATTTTGAATCTACGCTATTTGCACATTTTAAGAAACGACTAAATACGCTTGCAAAGTAAGACAATTAAAAGGTCCACCCTAGGCCTATTAAAGCTAAAGCTCCACCCTAGGCCTACTAAAATTAAATGTCCACTATAGGCCTACCAAACGAGGCTCACTCAGTCTCGCCTCGTGACTCAAAAACCACAACCATCTACCTTTTAGCCCAAATAAAAAAAATTATGTTGGGGAGAAATCCCAAGCAAAAAGAGAAAATAGAAAGAGAAAAGGGAGAGCGAAGAGAGCAAGCCATGAAATACTTAGCCCGTACCACCCAAAGTGCGAAATTTACCCAAGTAAACGAAGGAAAAGAATTGAGTCAACCAATCCAAATCATAAAATTCTACGATGTCTACCCTTTCCAATCCTTATGTTCTTAGACGCCTTCGCTCTGGGGCCCCTGTTCAGCTCATTTAACCCATCCATGTTCTCATTGCCATAACCCAAGAAACCATTACCTCGACTCTTGTTCTTGAACTTGTTGTCAACCGCAAACCACGCACGGCCATTGACACGTGCGTCGTACCCATTATTTCCAAAGCCCAAACCTGTTCTTACACCACCATTAGCATAATGACCATATAACTTGTGTGGATACATCCTGTTGATATACCCTTGAGCCGTGCCCATGCTGCTCATTGGCCTTGATTAATGTAAACTCGTGACACTAGCTTGAGGCTGCAAATTGTGAGTTCTAGCAGATATAATCCTCACGCTTGACCAATACCTATACAAATTATCCTATCTCATTCAACCCGTCTTTCAAACCGTCTTGAGTCACGAGTAAAAAAAGAAGACAAATGAAAAGTACAAAACAATAATGAATAATAAAAAAAGCAAACTTTGCAAAGCGCGTTTAAAAGTTCATCTAAAAAGAAAAAGAAGCATTTAGCGCACCAGAAAAAAGATCCGCCCAGAAATCCTTTTCAGCGCCCACTGCTGGGCGCCGAAATCATTAACGCCCCAGCCTGGGCGCTGAATCTCTCTGCTTGCCAAATTTTGTCCAGAAGTGCTCGTCATTTTATCCGCACATGCACGGAAAAATAACGAACACTTGGAGGGGTACAACACGTATTCAGATATACGTACCAAAAAAAAAAACACATGAAAAGATTTTTGTGCAAATACATGTACTTAAAAAATAAAACAAAATTTTGGCTTACGGCAAAGCGGCAGATTAAAATGATAATAAACTTCACTTATTTCACCCTATTTCAAACATTACGATTCCACTCGAACGTACTTGTTTAAAATCGGCAATCTAAGAAACCGTTTTCTGGCTAAGAACTACGCAAGACCTGATTCCAAATTAAATCTATTTAAGGCGGATACGTAGGCAATCCATGATTCGGTCCAACCAATTTGCAAAAATATTAAAGCCTATAGAAAAACAAGATAAAAAATAGAAGTCCCTTATTGAAATTTAATTACTTGCAACCCAAGTCGAAAGAAAATTTTAAGTCAAAGGAAGAATCCAAGTCATCAAGATGCCAAAATTAATAAGCACACATCGAAAAATAATAAAGGGCACGTACCCTTGCTTGAAGGAGCACTCACACTCCTAGGCACTTAGCCAGGACTCAAAAGATCGCTTTGCCTCAATTGAATAGGGGCTAGCGCAAGCGTCCATGACCTCTAAAGTACTCAACTTGACCCTCCCTAAAGCGAACTAATTCACTTAAAGACCTTCTTTCACCACTAGACACAGTCACAATCGCCAACAAGTAGTAAAGGCAGTAAGCTTGCAATAAAGAGGATTGTTCTACGGCATCGCCCGTCGTTCCTTCGAACCCAAGGCACCCGTTCATGGTAATTCAAATACTTGCTAATCCCCTTTGAAAAATATTAGACATTGTCAATAGGACTTGGCACTTAACCAAGGCTCACCCTACTTAGACATATGACACGGGCATCTAAAATCGAAATCTAAAAACATCATTAATGGGAAGACATAATAGCAACTGGGGGATAAAAAATTGAAATGAAAGAGCTAGGGAAAAGAACTAAGTATACCTTGACCTTTTGTGAAGACATACACCAAGTAAATCTAAGTCAATTTGAAAACGATTTATTATTCCCGCAATTCTGGAAAAGATGGCCCTAAAAGCCTAAAGCATATGCCAAACGGGCACAAATATATCTTGACGCCTGCACCCTGGCTTCCAGCAAATCCTTAGACAGCGTTCCAAAAATCGTAACAGTATTTTGATTCACTCATGTAATCCTGTACGAACCCTTCTATAAGTCAACTTACTTAGGACACCTCGGATTGTACACAGTAGGACTCGAATTTCAAATAATTTTCAAAGATTTCTTCGAACATAATAAAGAGTCGTTGGTTTAATCTAAGTATGCGTTTATCTCGACGTTGCAAGTGAGTCAAAAAGATTTCTAAATATCATTAGGGGTAAAGAAAGGCACCTAGTTTTTGGTCAAGGCACACTTCAACATGTGACTACCTTGACCATGGCAATGTCGCACAATACGACATTTACAAGAGAAGTAGCAAATCACTACTCGAACATACCTCGCACTAAACGAGTCTGGTTCAAACTATTCATGATCCGTGTCACCATGAATGCATAAAAACATATGCCAAGCATTATAGCACCAAGCCAATCCCGTAGCTACAATTGGGGGCTTGAGAAAAACACTCTAAAAATGCTCGAGATGATGATTTTATCGCAAATTCTCGACGCTAATGCTATACACACGTCATAGGGGCACGATCCTAAGGTTTAATCGTGTAAAATGAACCTTAGAATGGCTACAACCCCTCCCAAATTCTAAGCACTACTTAGAGTATATAAAGTCACCCCACTAACAAAGGTTAACTGAAAATCGCGAGTCACCAAAACTCCGATCAAACTACTGCACCTAACGCTCGCCCTACAAACACCCGTTACACAGTCTACCTCGTTCTAAAGCAAAAGCGAAAGAAAAATCAAGGATAAGAATTGTCAAAATATACCCAGAAATCATTTTCAACGCCCAGAGCTGGGCGCCGATATCTTTAACGTTCCAGCCTGGGTGCTGAATCTTTCTGCTAGCCAAGTTTTGCCCAGATATAAAAATAAGAAAGAAACACCTATGAATCCTCGCATCGAACGAAGTAATGAGCCGTGCACACCCACGCAGAAGGTGCTACACTTGTTCAAGCACCTGAACGAGGCGTGATGAAGTACTCCAATGCAAAAAAAAAAAAAAAATTGATATCCCAACACCTGAAGGAATGTTCTAAGACACGTTGTTAGGCCACACAAGCCTAAGTCGCACCATAAGTTCAACCATCCCACGGTACAAGTCTGAAAAAAAAAAAAAAAAAAAAAAAGAGTAAGGCATATTGCACTAATGTAGGCACGACCAAGAGCACGTGTAAAAGAGGCAAAGATTACTTATCGCCCAAATTCAAAATGCAAGCCACGGGAATTCTACATTAAGGATTAAAGGTAGCAAAATATTACCTACCACGGAAGGGATAGCTCGCACCTACACGAGCGGAACCCCAAGGCATCTTTCTCGAAAGAACCTACCAAAAATCGTACGCCAAAAGGAAGCATCCCAACATGCATACTTGGGGGCTCCAAGCTACGAAACAACCATAGCAAAATTAAAAAAAAAATCTCGAAGCAAATGTTTGAACAATCGAAAGGGCACGATGTTTGAGCCCACCTCGTGAATGGACTAGAACCCTATCAAGCTTCTAAGCAAACTATTCAAAATCAGTCATTGCTCAAAAAAAAATGATTCAAGCAAACTGATTAATGGACCGCACACAACGGCCATTCTATGAACGCTCGTTTGCATACACATATCATCATTCTAAGTATCGAACATTTACGAACGCGTTCAAAAGGAAAAATATACAACAACAAGAGCGGTCAAAGTCTTACGCCTCAAGGTATATTCCTCGGGCCATATAGACTCGCCCAACTATCGCAATAACTGTACGCCTTAAGAGCAACAGTTCCTTAAAATAATCGCCCCAAAGCGACAAGCACCGTAGTCCACCAATCGGCTGCGGCTTCTCAAGAAAATCATCACGTTCTAAAAATAAAGAAAAAAACAAAAGAGAAGAGAATACATAGAACTTCAAAGTGAAATAAACGAATGGACAAGAGGCCAACTGTGTCATCAAAAGACCAGCCCAAACAACACTTTCAACGCCCCACCTGGGCGCGAATTATTTCAACTCCCAGGCCTGGGCGCCAAAAATAAACCCAGGCTCAAAGAAGGCCCTAACTTCTAATGGGCCCTGCCGCATCCATTCGACTCGAAAATTGCCGATTTCCTTACTGAAAGTCGCACTCCACGACTTCGTCAAAATAGCATACCACTATAAAGGTCACTCGCACATACGAGCATGACCCCAGACATGATTAAAAGACGTTATAAGCTACGTACCGCTCTTGGCAAAAAAGGACCGACGAGCCCAATTGCTTGGGGGCTCGCGAAAAAATATATAAGAGTGTGCAAGGTTAAAATCATGTTCCCGGAATACGCTATACACGGTCTCGTGGTTGGATAATCTCAAAAAAAACGGTATTTCAAACAAAAAATAATATCGTTAACAGAAATATACACAGTGTGGGCCCACTTATAGGACACACTTAATCAGGAAATATTGCGACCCACCAACAGGTTGTAATCATAAAAGCCCTTCTACATACGAAAAATGAAAAGAAAGTAAAAATTTCAAATTGGGCTCGCCCACCTTCAACGGGCGGGGTCTGCGTCACTAGCCGCGCAGGTCCTCAGTTCTCGAAAAATAAAGTTTTCAAATTTAAAACATGCTCGCCATCTTCAGCCGGCGGGGTCTACGTCACAAATCACGTAGGTCCTTATTTTCAAAAAAGCACAAACAAATTTCAAAACAGATTCGTCCACTTCTATCGGACGGGGTGTCCACCCTTAGCGGACAGGTTCGCCATCTTCAGCCGGCGGGGTCTACGTCACAAACCGCGTAGGTCCTTATTTTCAAAACATCAAAACAGATTCGTCCACTTCTATCGGACGGGGCGTCCACCCTCAGCGGACAGGCTCGCCATCTTCAGCTGGCGGGGTCTGCGTCACTAACCGCGCAGGTCCTTAGTCGCTGCAGCGATAATTTTTTTCGGTTTTCCCTTTTTCCAAAAATTAAAAGATTTGTTTTCCGTTTTTTCCAAAAAAGAACGATGTGCTGGATTTTCCTTCGTTTTACGTCCCATAAAAACAAGGGGGTTTTCTCGTTTAGCTAACCCTAAAAATGAGAATCTTTAAAAACATTTTTACCTCGTGATTGGGCTTGGCCAGGCCCAATTACACTTTATAGCTTTGATTTCGAAAACATCTGTAGCTACTCCCAATAACAAAGTGAGGGAGTTTCTACGTCTCTTTTGATACTTCCAATGACAAAGTGAGGGAGTTTCTATACTATCCGTTGACAAATCCCAATGACACGTGAGGGATATGTCGACACTTCAAGTGATGACCCTTAAGTCAAATGTTATCACTCGGGGGCTCGTGAGACCCTCGCAAAAGCAGGTCACCATGAATTGTGTGACGCACTCCGTCTAGTACTTTGACCATCGTCTTACTCCAAGACTCAGTCAAAGTGGGGGCTAACTGTAGACACCTACTTTTGTCCCCATTCCCGAAAGGGAAGGTTCGATGATGAAAGCATAAATCTCCACTTGACAACGCATCTCCTATAAAATAACGAATCTCGATCACCCCTTTTCATTTCACCCAAAACCTGCTATTTATAGAAACCTGCTATTTATGGAAACCTGCTAAAAATAGTAACTGCCGTAATGGGTAGTTGTTAAAAGTGGCAAGTCATAAAAGATAGAAACCTGTCAGAATTAGGTGTTGCACTCCAACATAAATCCTAAATTAGATAGAGATTACGAGAGAATCCTATTCCTAATATGATTCGAAAATAAGAGTCACGTATTAATTAAAATCCTAACGAGCCTAGAGTTCGTAACGGGCCCAGACGCATTTCGTCACAAGGTTAATACGCACTAAAAGACTCGATTAAATCTCAAACACTCCGGATTCCAGGAATCCGAATCTGACTAAGAAAACAGCACAGATCCTATTTTCAACGCCTAGCTCGGCGCCCAGGCCTGGGCGCTGAAAGTACCTGGGACGTGTTCTTTCCTAATTCTTCGTGGATTAGAGTTCTACAATTCTATCTTTCCACGAACTCTTTTCTATAAATAGGGCCCTAAGTTCGACGTGAAAGGGACACAACACACAATTATTATTTCTGAGTATTGACTCTAAACCCCTAAGCCTAAGCCTCACGCTGCAAAACTGATCACGCGTTCTGTCGCAATCGATCCATAAATCGAACAGAATGTATCCTGTCCCGTACCTTGAGATTCGTTAAATAAAAGGAGAAATAGCAAAGTCAAAGTGGTTAGTTTTCTTAGAACCGTGACGCACCTCTCAAAGGTGCGTTGTAATGTGTCCCTTTTCTATGATTTAATTGCTTTCCTCGCCCTTTTTATGAACTGTTAAACTAACTAAATCTGATATGTTCTATCACGCCTAATAAATATGATATTTTTGGGAAATTGGATTATCATGCTAGGTCCCTTAATACAATCTAAATCAGATAATCGCGCTCGATCTAGTACTATATGTTGCATATTGCTAAAATCAACTCAGATTAGTTTAATAGTTAACACATGTCCCTTCAATTATTTATGCTGAGCTAGTAAGGATATCCTGCCTCTGGAGTTAACGAAGAGCGAGTACTCCTCTCGGTAGTTACAGTCCCCCGAACCCTCAATCTCTACCTTGCGGGTGTATGTTGAGAGATCCCCACACCAGGGATCACAAGGGAACCTACGGCTGTCGTGGTCAAACATAATTGCACTCCCTTTATGTCACGATAACCGGGTTTTGTCAGTTTTTCTCATTGTCGTTAAAAAATGAATGGCGACTCCTATATTACTATTCAATTGGGTGTAAACTCACAGGAAATCCAATTACACTTGATTTGACAAAAAGAAGCGTCACACCCACGAGGGACGAGGTCACGCATTAGCCTCGTGCTTTTTCGACCCCCTCACACATATCTAAGTTGGAATGATAGAAGTCAATTAGTACTTGATTCGATTAATGATGAATCATAAAGAACTTTCCTATAATTTCTAAAAACAAAATGCTTAACTACCACCAAACTAAACCAAATTCGTCAAAGCTATTGAAAAGTAATTTCAGAATATCTTTTCATAATATATATATATATATATATATATATATATATATATATATATATATATATATATATATATATATATATATATATATATATATATATATATATATATATATATATATATATATATATATATATATATATATATATATATATATATAAGAGTTGCTAAACTCAGTGGGAGCTTAGTGTTTGTTATTCAACAAACTAAGGCCCAAGTCTAGATATATGTTTCATTGTGATTTATTCAAATGAGACACAAGGGTATTGTTTCCACCACGAATTTTTGAGAACATAGTGTTTGTTTGCTCGAAATAATGTCCTTTTGGAGATTCGTTTCCAAAATGACAAGTGGGAGAAAATAGACCTCGAAAGTCTTCGAGGCGAACAACAAACATAAAACGGAGATTCCGGAGGCTTTTCGAAGTTCTTTAGAAAATCCGAACACTTATTCTTTGAGGACTTTAGAAGTGGCTTTAAAGAATAGACATCTCTTACAAGACTTTACAAGTGCTTCAAGGAGAACAGAATACTCAAAGGACTTTCAAGTGGCTGTTGATATTCTATTGTTTGATGTTCTATACCCAAGTAGGCATAGAATTCAAGTCACTGAAACTATGAAATTCTTCTATTAGATAGTGTAGAAACATGGAGTTCAGGTCACTGAAGCTATGCAATTCTTCTATTAGATAGCGAAGAAACCTACAACTTGCAGTCAAACTATTATCAAGTAGATTAATGAGTTTGTGACCTGTAAGAAAGCTATGACGAAATCAGATTCCCTAAAGTGGTTAGAGGCCATATATAGACTCAAATGTTTTAGACGGTTAAAGGCCATAAAACATACTCAATGTTTTGATGACAAAATTGAAATTTTGTTGATTTGCAAGAATAGTTTCACACCTATTGGTTGCAAGTTTGTTTTAAGGATAAAAACCATCAAACATGGAATTGTGTTCACACACAAAGCTAGATTAGTTGCTAAAGGTTACAAGCAAATTCACGGCGTGGATTGTGTTGAAGCCTCATGCAAAATCGTAATGCTTAAGTCTATAATTCAAGCAATGATTGCATATTGGTACGTATGGCAATTGGATGACAAAACGTATTCCTCAATCAAATGTTGGAAGAAAACTATGTACATGGCATGTCATAGGATTTGTGGATCCAAATAATGCTTGAAATGAATGCTAGCTTATGAAATCTAAGTACAGATTTAAGCAAGCAATTGGGAATTGGAATTGTATTTTAGTGAAGCTAATAAGTATTTTAGTTTCATAAAATGTACATGATTCTTATAGATGTATAAGAAGTTTAGTGGGAGTACATAAAAACTTAATTGGTCCTATGTGTATCACACATATATCTCTCTATTATGAAATAACATTCAAATGCTAATTACTTAGATTTGAAATTATTCATCAATGATGGACCATGGCAAAACTTAGTACATACTGGGTATTAAGATCTGGTTACAAAGATCTTATAATATTGTTTTAGATTAAGTAATGGAATTTACTAAATCAAACACGAAAGACTCCATTGGAGATATTCGACCCATATGAATAAATCTAAGTAATGAATGTTTGAACTATGTATAAGCATTTACTAAGTTAAACATCAAAGGGTCCAAGTGAGATTCTTAAACCTATATTATATGTCAACAAATTTAGTTGGATTCAGTATCTACTGAAACTAGAATGAGCTAAAGTTACATGAATAGAATTCAATTGGGAATTATTCTGCAAAAGAATTTATCATGTATGATATAATATGAGGATCGCCAAAAACGTATCGTATGACTTTAGGCATGACGAACATATACCAATCTCTATTGATCTAAGTGAAGATCAACTAGATTGAGATCAAGAATACTTATGGTACTTGAAAAGGTACATAGGAACAGTTCTTGATTCAAGGAAATAAAGATATGCTAAATATTGATGCTACACGCATAAACACTGGTAAAGGATCAAGCAAGATCCCTTTGGAGTTAACCATTAGCAAGGACGAGCTATAGAGCATCATGTTTAGAAATGGCAACATGGATCGAAGACCATGAGTTGTTGCGTGGGAAATTAAAATATTAATTTCTATGTTCCAAAGATACAGCTAGAAAGTCTTCCACATATCTGTGAACTGCTTGGATAAGTAAATCCAAACAAAGCATCACTAGCAACCTAAACAGTTGAAGTAAAAGTACTTATTGCCTAAGAAGCAATAAAACAGAGTTGTTTATATTAATGAGTTCTTCATTGAACTTGGGCGGATCACATGTCTGCTGACTTGATGGTTCTTCATTACAAAATGCGTAGAACCACTATCGAAGTAAGAAAGACTAGATCACATAATAAACAAACTCAAAAGATCTTATCATCCTATCTCTAAGAACATTCGATGAAAAGGATATTAAGATTGGCAGAGCATGATAACTAAACCTATGCAACAAGTGAGAAACAACACTCACATTGTGGCACTGGAAATCAAGCATAGCTTTGAATTCTATGAACTGTTTTAAATATGGGTTAGAGGCCCATGGTTGTAAGACATTGGGGATGAACATTTATCATATATGAAATGAATTTTCATATTCCATTTAATCTTGGTTTAGTATTAAATGATGAGTCCCTTCAATTTGACGATATATTCAAGATAGACTGTCAGGACCAGTCATGTGACTAAGAAATGTCTATCAAGTGAACTTGAATGTCAAAAGTTGAAAATGGTCCCTGGTCGGAGTTTTCTATAAAGATGGACACATCGAAAACGTTAGACGACTAGAATGCAAGATGACTAGTAGTTCTGTTTCTTGAACTATGTGGACATGGCAATGTCGTAATCGTTTGCATAGATACTTACTTTGGGAAGACTAGTATCGGACAGACCTATGAAACTTTATTGTAAGAGATGAAAATCTGTCACAAGTAAATTTCATTAAAATTATTAGACACTAAATCCTCAATACCTGAGTGATTTGAGATTACTTGTTTGAGAACTGGTTGCTTTGACGTTGACCAACCGTCGCACCGTAAAAGGAGGCTATAAAGGCAACGCTCAGGGAATCACCTATCAAACGAAGTCTAATCTCAAGATCACAAGATTGGGATTGTCCTCCCATAAATCAGGATGAGATGCTTAAAAGTTGTACAAGGCCACTCGGAGAGCTAGAAACTATAAAATGCATGGCCGTGCTCGGATGAATCATAGGCTATGATTATCTGTTTATTTGATCAGTTGAACTCTGAAACCGAGAAACACCTCTGGACATAATAAGGATGACAACTCTTACCTTATGTTCAAGAGCAAGCATCGAGCGGCGAAGGAATTAGGAAATGCACACTTGTCCCTAAGGACAAGTGGGAGACTGGAGGAAATAATTCCCTTGGTCCAAGTATGCATTTAATGTTAAGTCTAATAAATGCGGTTCAGTATTAATTAACAAGTTAATAATTCAGTGAGATCAAGTGAGCTAAATGCCTAGCTAGAGGTCGCTTCAGTTCAAGTGGAATTAATGATATTAATCCACAGCTTACTCTTGACTGAACCCGTAGGGTCACACAAATAGTACGTAAACGGATCAAGTATTTAATGGCATTAAATACTCCATCTATGGATTTTCGGAATCGACGGATCTTGGTTTCAGTGGGAGCTGAGATCGTCACAAGCAAGAAATGAATACTCCGGAAACGATGATATTGCCGGAAACGGAAATATGGATCGTATCGGAAATATAAATATTATCCAAGTCGTAGATGTTGCCGGAAACGGAAACATGGCACGTAACGGAAAATATTATCGGAAATGGAAATATTGCCGGAATCGGAAATATTGCCGGAAACGGAAATATTGTCAGAATCGGAAATATTATCGGAATCGGAAAATAATTCCGGAAACGGAAATATTAAATATTTGTTCAAAACGGAAATTAATTCCGGAATCGGAAATATTAAATATTGTTCGTATCGGAAATGAATTCCGGAACCGGGAATTTAATCGGAAGCGCATCGTATGAATTAGCATCGGACGAGGCTTGCTAGACGAAGGCCCAGCACGAAGCCAGGCCCGCGCCCAGCAAGCCAAGCGCCCATCACGAAGGCCACAGCCTCGCCAGGCCCAGCAAGGCCGTAGGCGCGCGCGGAGCAGGTGCTCGTGGGCTGCGAGCAGCGACTCCTCGTGTGGGCCGCAAGGCCTGCGCGGGTGGTGCGATGCTCGTAGTCGTGCAACACTCGTGTTCGTAACGAATCCTAATCCTATTGGAATTCGTGCATTGATCAAATCCTAATCCTAAAAGATTAAATTTATTATTTAGAGTTCTGTTAGGATTCTAATTAAAAAATCCATATCCTAGTAGGATTATAATTCCTTTCTATAAAGTCTATAAATAAGGGCCTAGGGTCACATATTTAACAGAAGACAATTGAAGTATTCTAAAGGTAAGATTTTGAAGCAAAAATCAGCCAAACACTTGCAACCTATTAGCCGAAAATCCTAGTAACCTTAAGGGAGATTCTAGTTGGTCAAGCTTAAGACGGATCCGGACGTGCTGTGGACTATCCACGGATGGACGATACTTGGAGTCCTAAAGACTTGTTCTTGTTCGGTTCGGGCGCAGCTAGGGAGGGCACGCTACAAAGTGTATTCATCTAAATTATGCTAAATGATTATGTGTAAATAATATGTTTCCTGGCATTATGGTTTTTCCGCATGATTTATGTTTATTCATATGTATCATAACCTAACACTGAGTTCCTTAAGTTTCAACAATTTTTGGGTGGAATGGCCTTTTCCCAATTTTGACTGGAAGTGGAAGAGAGCAGATTTGATGAAGACTTTCTTGAAAGATTGGACTTTATATTGCAGAGTGACCGTTCTTTGAATTATGCTTAAATTAGTCAGGACCCTTAGGGAAGAGTTGATGAATGGTTTTTGAAAACCAGAAAGGAGAAAACTGATTTTTGCGAAAGTTGGATATGATCACCTATTAATGTTGACAGCTTAACACTACCAGAAAGTTCAGATTATAAGAAATGCTTGATCAATCTGAATGGAAAATTGAGTACTTAGGTTGTCATGATCGTCTTAAGATTCGATTAAAATGACAAATTGAGTATATGTCAAGTGAGAATTATAGTGATCTCATGTCTATAATTTTAAGGTCTAGGTGATTCGAACGGAATGCAATAATCTCTTATAAATTAAAATTGTTAATTTATTAACTTCGAGGTATAGACTGACTTAATAATCCTTTTAGATGGTGAATGTCATCTATAACAAACGTACTAATTATTTGGAATGTGTTAGCACTCTTTTTCGGACAACTCGAACTCAAAGGTTGGGCATGGCCAGGTTGACTCAAAACACAAAAACGGATTTTGACTAAACTACTGGACTGCAACAGCTATAACATTTGATCTGCTAACTGTTTTGGGCTGAAACTGGCTCTAGATGATGGACTAAGGTTAGACCTATGAATTGATAGGGTATAGGCCACGCAGTTCTTTGTAAAACTCTTTTTATGAGCGTTTTAGTGTTTTTACTTTGGCTATACGGGTTTGACTTTAAGTTACGAGATGGGGATTGAGGGAACTATCCTAGGTGTAAGTGGATTCTAGGGGAAGGACCCTAAGTGTGTGGAGATTCTATAGAATGTAATTCTAGATGAATGATGACTCTAACGTAGGCTTTAACTTGGTTTAGACTCTTAGCAACCAATTTTGGTTAAGACTTTAGGTAGACTTAGACTAGGCGAACTTAGGCTTTAATTGATATGATGGACTCAAGGGATGACAGACTTGGCTGAGGTTTTTGACTTGACTTGATTCGTCATTTTGCCTCGAATATTTTTAAGCGATTATGACAAGTAATTTGGTATAAATCCATTTTTATTAACTGGTTTTAGAAAACAGATTATCTTCCTTTTTTAGAAATCTTTGCTTTTAGTGAACGTCAAAGGTTATTTTAGCATGAACGGTATTAGCGTCATTAGAGGACTAATAACTACTTTACAAATCGTTTTTATTTTAGCCAAGAGTGCGTGAGAGTTTTCGAGAATTGAACTAGTGAGCGCTAGAAAATTTCAGCGCTGGAATGGGCAGCGTGGGAATTTTCTAGCGCTTGCCTGTTATGCGCTGGAAATTTCCAATGCCTGCAGGTATTTGCGCAGGTGGCCCTTTTTAGTCAATTTTTTTCCGTAGCCTGAATTTTACTAAACTATGCCCTTCGTTTGAGCGTTTGTGCACTCAAACGTTCAGTATTCCGACGCAAATGAAAAGTAATTTGCGTGTACTGGCTTTTGGGCTTAATTGGTAAAAGCTGGTGCGAATTTTGACTTAATGAGGCTTAATTCTGTGAGAATACCTTCGGCGCAATTTTGAATATGCGCTGCATGATGGGTATTTTCAACTAGACCTACATAATGCTTAAGGCAGATGCATATTTTGGTATTTTGAATTGGTTGCACGATAGGTTGGACTCTTAACTTTCAAGTTTGATTTATAGGCTTAAATGCAAGGAAAAAGTAGTCGTGCGCTGAAAAATAACAGTGCACAGGATGGCATCGATGGAATTTTCCAGCGCTTGCCTGGTCAGCGTGAGAATTTTGGCGCTGGCCATAGTGACTTTTTCTTCTCCTCGTCGCGAGCGTTAGACTTTTCTGGCGCTTAAATTTTGCGCGCTGGAATTTTCTAGCGCTGGCCAGGGCAGCGCTGTTTTATTCTGGTGTTGGGCTCCTGGTTGCGGAATTTTGATTCTGATTCGCAGCTTCAATATTATTTTGACGTCTTAAAGTGTTTTTTGTAATTTTGAAAACATTTTTGATCCTAAACCGAGCGTCTGGTTGATTAGTTTCACATAGCACGTGAGAATCTACATCAAACTAACAAGCAACATGATTCCAAGTACGATGCGCATTTAGTTTATGCTAGTCTCTAAAGTTCAATAGGCTTGGGTGTCAAAGAGTACCAAACCTATCGCCAATCCCCCAACAGGCTCTTGTCAGAGTAGCCGGGTTCATGAAGAATTTTATCAAGGCCTATCCGGTACGTGCTGGGATGGCATATACCGTGAATGGACCTAGGAGATAAGCGGTTCGGTTTTGGTGGATGTGCTACATTGAGTATGCATCGAGTGGATAACATCCGAAGAGCGTGCACCCCCGGGAAGATAGGTGTCCTTAGTTTGGACTTCCGAGATGAAACATGCCAAGGAAGCCGAGATTTGGTTATGCGGTTCTGTCGCGATCATTCGTCACATTGAATATTCAGGTCATCCCAACTTAATAAGGAAATCATTGTGGCATAGCGTTCGACTTCTGCTATACGGCTTCCTCACCAACGCGCTACTTGCACATATTATTTCAATAGTGTCCTTAGCAGAGTCGCCACTGTGAGGGGGTCGAAAAACACGACGGGGCGCCTCTAGAAGAGTGTACGGCCTGCACGACTTTTTCCCTCTGGATGTGGCAAGCATATTAAGTAAATAGGAACTAACTATGGGAGTTAGCCTCTTTTTACTAGTCTGTAGGAGTCGCCATTCAGTTTAAGAAAACTGACAAAATCCGGTTATCGTGATATGCCTGGAGTGCAAACATATTTGAATCACAACGACCATAGGTTCCCTTGTGATCCCTGGTGTACGTGGAGATCCCTCAACGTACATCCAGCGGAGCAGAGATTGAGAATTCGGGGGACGGTTACTAATACGGGGAGTGCCCAACATTAGCCCACGTGGTGCGGTCCTTACTAGTTCAATGGTGACGATGATGGGACATGCGTTATGCTACATTACTACTCTGGATTGATTTTAATGCACATATATTACTAAACAGATGTCAAAACGCTGATTTAGATTGATTTAAGGTGCTTAGCAATAAACTAGTTTGTCCAAAGATTATCTGATTTAGGCGTGAACAATATAACAGATTAAAGTTAGCATATTTATATGGTGATGAAAGCTATAAAATATATATGCAAGTTACAGTATAGCGTAGGCTATACTACGCTTCTCAGGAAAACCTACCACTCGCCTTAGCAGAGCCTCCTTTAGCTTTAGAACAACCTTAATACTGACTTTTAGATCATTATCCTTCCATTAATTCCGGCAGAGTTTCCTCTTAGATTCCTTGGTTTTGGCTTACGAATTGGCTAGAACTTCGGTAGTAATTGGGATGGTTTGAATACTTGTACGTACAACGTTCTTCTTAACAAGAGTTAATACGGCAAAACTATTACGAATGCGTGGCGGGAGGTCAACAGAATTTTAGTATACCAGAGAGGGAAGAGAGAACTTAGAATATCAGAGGAGTGAGACTGAATTGATGATTCAAAACGGGGTGCGGAAGGGCTGTATTTATAGTGTAGGTAGTCGAAATAAGATAAATATTTGAAGAGTTCGAGTGCCAGAAAAAATGAGCGCTCGTCATTTTTGCGCTGGAAATTTCCCGCGCTTGACATTGTAGCGCTAGAAATTTCTAGCGCGCATAAGATAGGATTTGAAGAGTTTGAGTTTTTGTCAGAATCATATATCAGCGCTGGAAAAAAGTAGAGCTTAAATTGAGAGCGCTGGAATTTTCCAGCGCACGCTATGCCAGAGCTAGAAAATTTCAGCGCAGGCAGATCTGCGGATTTCCAGAAAACTCAATATTTAATAGCTCATAACATCTTCATACGAACTCGGATTCTTACCAATAATATCTTGCTGGAAAGATACGGAATCCAAATTTCCAATGTTGCTTGTCTCTCATTAATTAGCTTCGTAAATCTCGAGTTATGGCCCAAAGAGTGGAGGTCGGTCTGTTTCAGCGAAGCCCAAGTAAAAGCGATAAAATTTATTCGTTTTAAATCGGATTTGGGCTTATGATAAGTCTATGGAAAGCTTATTCTAAGGCCTATATAATCATGTGATGTGCATGATCATAATTTATAAGACAAACTTTGACTTCGTAAGGACGTATCATTTGTTGAACGGGTTAACCAGCGTATTCTAGGCACTCGTAAGCATTTTAAGTACTCCCTCCGTCCCAGATTAGTTGTTACACTTTCCTTTTTCGTCTGTCCCAAATTAGTTGTTACACTTCTAAATTAGGAATGACCCAACAATTATTATATTGTCTCTCTCTTCCTACTAATTTTTTTTTGACCCCACACCTTCTCTCATTCAATTGCAAAAATACCCCACTTACTCCTATCACATCTACTTTTTCAATAAAATAACAATTGATAAACAAACAACCACTTATCACTTAAAACTTTGTGCAAAGGTAAGTGTAACAACTAATCTGGGACTGAGAGAGTAATTTGGATTAAGATTTACATGTATTGTGCCCAGTAAGTATGAGTTTGAGAAGTGTAATTGTTCGAGCTATGTTATTCTAGAGCCTGAAGGCAAGCACTAGAACATTGTGGCGCCTGTAATGCGGACAATCATATTCTATCTTTCTATCGATGCAATCACATATTAAGCCGTATCGGGATGCGAATGCGACTAAATATGTATCCAGTCTATTTCAGGAAGCTTTCTATTTATGGAATTTACTATATTTAACAGGTTCTGGTCCGGATGGTCTCTCAGTCAGTTGAGGGTCGTTCTTCAGCTAATCAGAGTGCTTTGTTGACAAGTGGGTTATAGTTTCATCATCGAACACACCGCTTCGGACCTAGGAACAAATGTAGGCGTCTACAGGTTTTGGTATAGACATGATTTGCAAATATCAGTTATGATTTGGGCATCCTCTACATACATCATATAAGAAGTGATCAAAATAATATCATCAACGTGGTATCAGAGCAAAGAAAAGTCACTTGAATTGTACAATTACTATTTCAGTGGTTGAGATGTGTTGAGAGATTGGTTTGTAGAAGCATCGATCAATCTCGATCCCATGCTCAACGAACCGTGGAATCAATCAATTCTCTTATCCTCCATACACCTTATGGGGCGTATGGTTGGGGGTCTTTAGAAAAGGGAATGATGAGTTTTGAGTCCATTTATTGTTGTTTGTTTGATGGTTTTGTCATTCCCTTTACCCTCTTTTCTTTTTCACTTACCCTCAAATCCCTCTACAAAGATACCCCCCAAGATATTCCATTCCTTATCCCTTGACCACACTCTTTTCTTTATTATTTTTTATTTTTATCTATTATTTATTACTACTTGGGAGAGAGATGGGAGAAAAAAGGGAAACCATTCTTTAACAAAGGGTTTTCTTTCCTTTCCCCTTGTTTCCCTTTCCTTTTCCCTTTTCCTTTCCCCTCAATGAACCAAACAACCCCTTAGTGTATTACATGCATCCTCACTTGCTATTAGAATTGTGTTGGCTATCCTAATGACCCTCTAACCCGACTCGAACACAACCTGAATTTGACTTATGTATCATATTTTGTAGTAATATCAAGTTATAAATTATTATTTTTCACAACCGAAATCGAACCGATAGTAAACTCGTTCCATTGACCTCAATTGTCACCCCAACTTGTTATGCAATAACTACTCCCTGGCCTCCGTTACATATTACACGGCCATTTAATTAACTTTATTTTTAGTCTATACTAAAAGATGTCACATTTTAATGCAACTATACACTATTACTTGTCAGTTGTCAATTATTGAACACAAAATATGATTTGTCGATTTTGAATATCAATACATTAACTAACAACGAACGAAGTTCTTATTTTGTTGCGTAAGGCGAAACTATAGTTGCGGAGTATACTCTATGTATGAAATGAGATGAACAGATTGAAGTCCTTCAAAGACAAAGTTAAAAATGGGAAGAAAGCAACACTTAAGGCGTTACAATATTGTCAATCAAGCATTGCATTGCTAATCTTATCTTATACTCCACTTGTCATTTTGTACGTTGCCAACCATGTTATGAAACCCCAATTGATCTCTATGCCCATGTGCAATGTGCAATGTGCTCCCTCAAACATCTATATATTCTTTCCTGTTATTTTCATTAGGATGTTTGAACAATTTTGGTGTGGTTTGTTTCAATGGATATTTCCAATGGAAAATGATTTTACATGGAAAATAGTTTTCAAGCGAAAACATCTATTATGAGAAATTAGTTTTCCTTTGTTTGTTTCCTTGCAAATAAAAAGTTATATTAAAAAAAACATAGAAGTGAAAAGGAGAGACGAGGAGGTAAGAAAAACATATGTAAGAGACTAGAGAAGAGAATGTGAACTCTTTTCAAATGTAAGCTAGTTTGGGAGTTAGAATTTAAAAGTAGTCATTTTAGCCAATAAATTTGTCAAAGTAGCCAATTTGGTAAAGATATCCTAAAAGTATTCAAAGCCACTTAATAGTGTCATTACCTAGTGTTAATTGCCGTACCAATATTGATGGCTTATGCCATGTTTGGCAAAAGTAGCGGTAGCGGGTAGCGGTTGGAGTAGTGGGTAGCGGTGAATAGTAGCGGGTAACGGTTAGATGTCAAAGTAGCGAGTAACTAATGTAAGTGTTCGGTAAAAGTAGCAGTTGATCAATATTGCAAAATAAAATAAAAGTTGAAATATTATTTAAAACATTACCATAAATTTGTCAAACGCTACCCGCTACCTTAAACGCTACTAATCTTAACGTTTGACAAAAGCTAACTAACTGCTACCTCTACCGCTAACCGCTACCTAAACTGCTACCTTGTCAAACATTTATAAATTCTACAAGTAGCGTCTTGACTAGGTCAAAACGCTACCCACGACCTCAAACGCTACCGCCGAACACGCCCTTAGCCGAGTGTTTAAGACTGTAAACCCTTGTACGTACCAATTGTTTATTCATGGGAAGCATAAGAAGCAAATAGAATTATTCAGAATTTTCTTTTTAACGAACACATGTTCGATTCCCCCCTCCCCCATTATTAATTTGTGGTGCACTTGTAGCTCATTCACATCAAAGAAATATCGCGGTGCTACCGTATTTGCCGCTAGGGTTGTACACCGGTCCAAAATCGGACCGAAACCAGCTTGCAACGAACTACAACGATTTTTCCGGTCTGATTTGGGTTTAGAACGGCTTGGATTGAAACTATTGAATGCTTTTCCATACAATTTTTGAGGTTATATTTATTTCTGAAAAAATTATAGTTATAAAATCTATCAAAATATAATTCTCTATTTTTAGGGAGTAGTGATACATTCAGAAGACTAAAGAGTAGGAAAACAAAAGAAAATAACACATGATTTTAGGACAATAAAGAAAAACAATGATTATTTAAGTTTAACAGGGTCAACTGGTCCAGGTTTGGACCGGACCAGATCAGAAATCGAAATTTGAAGGAGCGAAGATCGGACCGGAATCAACCGGCCGGTCCGGTATAAAGATGGTCCAGCTTCAATCTATCACTACAAGAAATTGTATTATTAACGACGGGAAATCCCGTCGCTAAAGGCCAATAATTGTTGATTAACGACGGAATTTCCGTCGCAAACCCGTCATAAAAGGGGGCCGTCGTTAATGAAAAGTCCCGCCGTTAACCCGTAGTAAAAGACATTTGCGACGGTTGTTCCCGTCTTTGTTGGGTTGTTATCCCCGTCGCAAAAGCCCTTTTACGACGGGATTTTTACCCGTCGTTATTAGGTTGTCATAAAAGATACAAATTTTTGTAGTGTATTTTCCGGTCTAGACCGGATTTTAAGCACCCCTACGTGCCGCCACATAATGGCCGCCACATAAGAAGATCAGAGGCTAGACCTAGCTAGGAGAACCACCAAATGATAAGAATGTGTAGGAGCCATAGATTTAACCAGAGGGTGAAGTCTGAACCATTTGGTTTACTGCCAGCCTAGTTTTTCTGGCAACGAGTAATTAATAAACAGATGATGAGACAATATACAAGACAAAATCAATTAATTAAAATCATCCCTATCTATCATCTTATTTTGCCCAAGATCGATCTGAATTATGTCCATGTGGTTTCGATTTTCTGGGGTGGGTTGGGGGTGTGGGGGGTGGATTGAGTTCACTAATAATTCACCAACATTTGCATGGATTTGAGCAATTTTCAGATTTCGCCAGCTACACTAGTTTTTACATAAATAGAAATACAGAATATTTAATCTAATATATATATATATATAAAGGAGGTATATTTGCTGAAATATTAGAGCGCTACCTAGGATTACTAATGGTTTCGACCAATGAAAAATAAGATTTGTAATTTATTTTTGAATTAAAAAAATCGAATGCCACGTAGATAATTAATTAGGTGCCACGTAGATATTTAAGTTAATTAATTAATTACTAATATATACAATTCCATCCAAAATCAAACGCTCTAATAATTAAAAATAAATCTAAAATAAAATTCAATCCAAAATCAAACACTAATCTAAAATGAAATTCAATCCAAAATCAAACAACAATCCAATGTTAGAGCGCCACGTAAAAAAATCTAATGGTTCCGGCTAATGAAAAATAAGACTTCAAAATTATTTTTGAATTAAAAAGTCGAATGCCACGTAGATAAATGATTAGGTGCCACGTAGATATTTTATTAATTAATTATTAATATTTCTTATATACAATTTCATCCAAAATCAAACACTAATAATTAAAAAACAAATCTAAAATGAAATTCAATCCAAAATAAATAAATAAAAACCATTATAATCTAATATATAAATAAAGCAGATTAGGAGTTGATATATATAGCAGTTTTATTTTAACGTAACAAATTAATAGAAATCGTGCATCGCACGGGATAAAATCTAGTTATATAATACAACAATGATTAAGATTTCTTGCACCAAAAAAAATGATTAAGATTTCTTCGGTCTTCGCCTTACAATAAGGTTTGATCAGGTCCGATAAGTTTCAATCAGATATCAAGCGATTCAGATTTAATCAAATCTATTAAGTTCAGATTAGTTTAGATTTTATTCGATAAAGAGCTCTCACCTTAATTAAATTACTTTTCATGTTATGTGTTATAGATTGTTAGGTAAATTAATTATTCGTGAATGGTATTGACTACTTATATTAGTTTTCCTAAAGGCTCGTCTTAATTACCGAGTACTCCATTGTTAAGATAAGATAGATTAGCTATCCTTGGGTGTTGCTAATCAACTAATTTTATCAAACTTAGCTTCTTCCTTCATAATATGGATTTGAATAATATTTGTGAAGTTTGTTTACCCTTTTTTAAACAGAGTGAAAATAATACTCCCTCCATTTCTTTTTGATCTTCCTGTTTCTATAAATATCGTTCATATTTGATCTTCCTGTTTCTATTTTGGGACATGACTTTTTACCATAAATTTCTCCACCATCTCTTATTTAATTCATTCACATTTCCCTATTCACCCACCCAACCCCACTTTTATGATTTTTTATTACTTTCATAAAAATATCTTGTCTGTCCTTCATTTCTTTATTACTTTCTTCATTTATTTATTATTTTCTCTTACACCCAACCATTACTTTTACACCCAATCATTAAAAGATTCCAGTTTCTTAATTTCCACCCAAAACTCCAAACAGGAAGATCAAAAAGAAACGGAAGGAGTAGTATTTTTAAGTTTCAATGAATGAATAAATTGTTATGAAGTCATAGATAGTTGAATTTTGCGAAAATGAAGACTGAATAATATAGAATATATTAGAGATGGTGGAGGAAGGACCGAAGGAGGTGAATGAAAGAGGATCTTTTAAGAAATAAAAAACAAAGGTAAAATCGACTTTTTATTTATATAAATAAATTATTTTCGGCATTTAGAAATTATGTTTAACATGTACAACTACTTAACTAGTTGTCTAGCAGCTACTAAAACATTGTAGCTATTTTGGGCAGGTAGCTCAAAAAATAAAAGGAGAAAGATATGAATTAAATATTATAGGGAGCTACAAGGGATTGTAGCCCACTAATGAGAAAATTTATAGCTTAAATTAATTGTAGCTAGAAATATGATGTGGCAAAATTAGTTATATCCCCTTGTAGCACACCATTGGAGTTGCTCTTATAATCCGTAGCAGCCCAAAAAAAAGTCGATTTATTTTGTTGACAACAGAAAATAAATAAAATAAAATCTGTTAATGACAATTGACAATTAATTAATTATGTACAATATGTCCAAAAAATTGTGTGGGCAAATCTTTCTCAATTAATTACATGACTGCAACCTCGGAATTGGTGATAACTGACAATTTCGAATATTTTCTTCAGAAAATCAGCATATAATCCGAGGGGAAGAAGAAGATTAACGAAGTGCAGTATTCGAAGATTAGTAAGGTATAGTTATTTTAGGGATGGATCAAAATGACATTTGGGTTTCTAGGGACGGAGTAAATAAAATGTTCAATCTCATACAAGTAAATATAAAGAGTGTGTTCTATTCAACTAATTTGACCTAAACTTATCTGAATTTATTTAATCTGAACTTATCTGAATTTATCTGAACCTATTGGAACTTAATGAAACTTATTGGAACTTATTATTAATAATATTAACAATAATAACAATTATAATAATAAAAATAATAAATAATGAATAATGAATAATAAATAATAAGTAATAAATAATAAGTAATAAATAATAAATAATAAATAAAAACAATAATAATAAATAATAAATAAAAACAATAATAATAATAATAATAATAATAAATAATAAATAATAAATAATAAATAATAAATAATAAATACTACGTAATAATAATAAATAATAATAATAAATAATAAATAATAAATAATAAATAATAAATAATAAATAATAAATAATAAATAATAAATAATAAATAATAAATAATAAATAATAATAAAAATAATAAATAATAATAATAAATAATAAATAATAATAATAATAAATAATAAATAATAAATAATAAATAATAAATAATAAATAATAAATAATAAATAATAAATAATAAATAATAATAATAAATAATAAATAATAAATAATAAATAATAAATAATAAATAATAAATAATAAATAATAATAAATAATAAATAATAATAAATAATAAATAATAATAATACTTATTATTATAATTATTATTAATTATAATAAAAATTATAATATTAATAATAATAAAATAATAATACTACGTATTATTATTATTAATATTGAAACTTATTGGAACTTATTGGAACTTATATGAACTTATTGGAACTTATTGGAACTTCTCTGAAATTATCTGAACTTATTGGACCTGAAACTTACTTTTCTAAGGTGAACAGAACGCACCCAAAATTGTGGATTATTCTTGCGTGGGCCTGGTCAACAATAATATTAGTGTGGACCCAAAATCAATAGTTTTCTCTAGCACCCTCTTTACACTCGTAGTGACCTTTAAGTTTTGTGGTTTTGTGAATAGCTACCTTATAAAAACTTTTTTAAATTTAACTACTTTATAAGTTTGGTTTATTTGACTAACACTACCATTTGACGTTTTCCGTCGTGTATTTCTTCTATTCTTTAAAATATCTCTGTTCATTTGTTGTTTTTTTCATTTGCCATATTAAATAACCATTGTAGTGGAGTTCAAAGACAGAAACATTAATTAAAAAACGTCAAATGGTAATGATAGTCAAACAATCCAAACTTATAAGATAGTAAAATATAAATCTATACTATATATTAAAAGGCGTTTAAAAGAAAGTTTATGTGACACGTGACACTCTTCTTATAGGTGGTTCGCTCCATGTAATCTTCATATACATTAAAAAAAAAAATATCAAACATGAATTACATAAGATTTGAACCCTTAACCTTGAGTTTAAACAATAAAGTCTTTACCACTAAGCTATTATATGTGTTCATGTTATTATTGCAAAAAAAAAAAAAAAAAAAAAAATGTGAATGTCATTAATGTAGTAACCCGGAGCATCGCTCGGGACCAAAAACTAGTTTCTTTTTAAAAGATAGCAGTTCACAAAACCACCAAACTTAAAGGTTGTGTTCCACCAACTTTCATACACTACAAGAAATCGCTTGATTACCGACTACATTTACAGACCGCCAAAAAAGTAGTTGGTAAAACAAAATTTACCGACCAATATAATAGCAGTCGTTAATTTACCGACTGATTTATAATCGTTCGTTATTTTTTAAATTTACCGACCTCTCCTAAAGCAGTCAATAAATTAACGACTGTTTTTCCATGTGTAGCGACTAAATGACAGTCGGTAAAAATCCGACTACTTCCCCAATAAATTTAAAATTTTACCAACCGCCTATTTAATAGATCCGACCAAACTTAAAGGTAGTGTTGCACCAAATTTCATATTTACTATAACCATTGTAAAAATTATTTCCTTATTTTTTTTATGGATTACCTTATTTTAATATTTTAATAGTAAAAATATGGCGTTAGATAGTACACATAATTTGATGAGTCGCGGTTTACGTGGCACCCTTGTGGTACCATTACAAAGTGACACGTAGGATTGCGATACATGTTATTTGTCGCAACTTACGACCTTTATCATCGCTCTTTTATATTAAATCATAGAAATAATATTTTAAAGAACCTTGGCGCTTAGTAGATCTGTCTATACTATGTATGGCTATTCGATATAAAAACCACAACAAATTCTTTATAACTAAACAAAACACATACACTAGTAGAAAAAACCCCTGTTGCAGCCCCCTTGTTGCAGCGTACATGTATTAATACGCTTCAACAACCAATCGGTCAACGCGGGTCAAACCCTTTAAAGGGTTGTTGCAGCGTACAATTTAATTGTTCCCTGCAAAAAAGTTTATTGCAGCGTACATTTTAAAAGCCCCCTGCAATAGCCCGTTTTTGTTGCAGCGTACAATTTAAAGCCCCCTGCAATAACCAGGGAAACAAAATTATTCTCTAGCTAATTCATAACAAATTAAGCCGCGTCTCAAAATTTTAATTCTGGCGCTCAACTCCCTTCTTCTTCCCTTACCTTTCCCTGCGTCGTCTCCTCAAAAAATAAAAAACCTAAACCGCATCCCAAAGTTTCAGTTCTCGTTGCTCGCATCCTGTTCTCCGTCAACCTTCTCGCCGCGGCTAGTTCTCTTCGTTGTCCCATCTCTTTTAGGTTTGTTCAATTCGTTTATCTGATTTTTGTTTTAAGAATTAGGGTTTGTTCAATTCGTTTTTAGGGTTCTGTGCTTTTGTTCAATTCGTTTTTAGGGTTTGTTCAATTCGTTTGTTCAATTCGGTTTTAGGGTTCAATTTGTTTGTTCGATCAATTCGTTTGTAGGGTTTGTTCAATTCGTTTTAGGGTTGTTCTCGAAGATGGATATGCCGAAGACATTAGATGCGACTGGGGCAGCTGGTGAGAAGCGGACATTGGAGGTGGATGCTGTGATTGGAGCTGATGGGGCCAATTCTAGGGTTGCTAAGTTTAATTCTGATTATGAGTATCTATTGCCTTTCAGGTTAGTAGATTTATTATGGGGATTATAAGTCATATATTCCATTGTGAAAATGTCCAATTTCAGTAGGAAAATAATACACTAGTAGAAAATACTCAAGTGCTTTGAGCCAAGTGCTTGGGTTTTAGAAATAACTGCTTATTAGCATTTGGTTTTGTTCTTCTTTTGCTTCTTTGTTGTTTAGGTTGTAAGCAGACCTGTGTTGGTTCTGCAGTTGTTGTTAGTTTATCTGAATTTATGAGAAAGGTAAGAATTTCTTCAATTGAGTATGTGGTGATAGTTTTTTGCGTTTTCTGTTTTTGCTGAGGTTCAGTGAATCAGTGATTGTCTAATGTACTTGAATTGCTTGTAATATGTGATTTCTTTATGTAAATTATTCCTTCTTAATGCATATGCTTATGACTTGCTGGTTATATTTGCGGGTTTCCGAGCTTGTTATGAGGTTTTAACTAGAAAGAAAAAGGTGTGTGTTTTTTTTTTACTGAGTTAGTCTCTGTTGCAGTTGGGAAACAGATCATGTCGAGGCTGACCATTTAAAGGGTAGTAGAAACAGAGATTCAACATCAGTCTTTTCATTTACTCCGTAACTTTTTATGCAATTAGATCTCCTAGGGTCAAGAGCTTGAGATCGATATACTCATATTGAGTCACATTGTAACTTGATGCATTTGTTGGAAGAACAATGGTTGACATCAAGTGATTTTAATTTAAAAGTTTTAAAACTAACACTGGTTGCCTGAGGTTAGTTAGTTTAGCATCAACTGACATATTCAATTATGAAAATCTTTTTATTTGTATGCAATATCCTGAAATCTTAGATGTAAACGTATCTGCCGTGTCCTTGTTATAACTTTGGGATTCACTGAGGTTGAAAATCATCTCAATTTAAATCATAAATGTAGATGAAATAAGCTGTTGTTTTTGGTTTTTGGTATAAGAAGATTTTATTTTTGGTTCTTGGTATATGATTTAAAATCCATGTCATGGTAATTGTGTACAGGAAAATAATATATTTGAACCTCGTGCAACGAATCTTCAAGACCTTTTTAAATTTTTAGCATGATACTTCAGACACGGGGTTCACTCTATGTTTTATTTCATTTTTTAATTGAAAACCTTGTGCTGTAGGAGCTCTAATCTGTACGCAGTCAGCTTGTTGCAGAGCAGTCTTGGTGTTTTAAGCTTGAGGTATGTAATACCAGACCTGTTTTGATTTATTGTACTTTTTTCCGCTTGAGTTGACATCTTTGAAGCTTTGTATGTTCTGAAATATTTTCCCGCACGTTCGTCTTGGATATATGGATATATTTAAACCATGTTTGGATAGATACCCATCTCTTGTCGATGGCTGAGGCTAACTGAAAAACATGGGAAATAGCTTTGGGCATCTGATTTAAATAAATATTAGTGTAAAAGCTTTGGGCATCTGATTTCTAATCCATGTACTTATGTAACTGACGTTTCATTTTTTTGCTCCCAAGTAATTGATGCGTACATAATTTCTCATCTATTTGCTCCCAAGTAATTGACGCGTGCATAATGCCTTGACGGAGGGGAGGGGGTCTGATTTCTTCAACCATCAGAAATCTGTTTCTGACAACCTTGCAGCTTTGGCATAGATTGCTTATTCAGGCAAAGATTGTGGTATGTATTTTACTCTGAACTTTCAAATGCTGAATTTTTCAATCCCATCATTCCTTTTCTGGGTTTTCTAAGACATCTCTTCTTGCTAGGTATGAGTATGCCTAGTGCAAAAAGTTGGCAAATTGCTGAATTTTATTGCAACAAAGTATTGCTTGGAAACTCTTTTTGAATGATATAAAATTAATGCAAGTATCTAAAGAGTCAGATATGCTTACAGTCAACAAACAACTATTTTTGGATGAATTTAGAAAGAATTATTTTGTCAGTTCGTTTTTGGCCCTCTGATGTTCTTCAGAAGATGGTTTGCCATCACGCATACTGTTGTAATTTAAAATTTTGCGGCTTTGTACTGTACAAAAGTACTTGATATGGATTTTCTGATTGTTCGGATTGTTCATTGTTCTTAATTACTCAGGTTCTGGTTGAGTACAGAAATAAGGATCTTAATCACGTGGAGTGGGCCAAGGCTTTGAAGGAGCTCTACTTACCAGGTTTGAGGGATTATGTTAAGAGTTTCTATCCACTTGGACCACTGTGGAGTTTCTGTAGCAAAGCTATTGTCTCTGCTGCGCCTAAATCCCCTGCACCAGCTGCTCCTGCAACACCCCCACCACCTCCTGCTCCTTTCTTCTCGGATCTAAACCTTCCTCTTCAAAACCAAAGGTTGGGATGTCTATCGTTTTTCCCCTCAAAATCCTTCTATTATTCGGTTAATTTTTTCGTGACCATACTTTTTTCATTCCTAGTCCCGAGAAAGGTCACTGATGACATGAAGGCAAAGAATCGTGCTGACCGCAGTGGTGTTGTCCCTGTTTGTGTATGAGATGACATTTTCTTTTCCATAGCTGATTAGTTTCCCTTTTGCACTTCTTATTTAGCGAATGGAAGAACTTGAAAGTGAAACGAGAAGAATGAGGAAAGATCTAGACAAAGAAAAGGTACAAGGGGAAACTTCTTTTTATCTCCTTTTCTTTCTCTTCCTATTTTCTCCTGCTGCAAGAAGAATTTGTTGATTGTAGTCTAAAGCAAGGCTAAGCAATTCTGTGTAAATGAGTAATTGTCCAAGACAGAAAGTAACCTTTTTATGGTTTGCTTGTTGCAGCCAGAAGGCATCTATAGCTGAACTGAAAACATAGCTAGATGAAGAGCGTGACCAAAGAAGAGAAGAGAGAGAAAAGGCTGCTGCAGATCTGAAAGCTTCAATACAAAGGGTTCAGTCCGAGTCTGAAGAAGAATTAAAACGAGCATCAGATGCTGCTTCGAGGCGAGAAAGAGAACAACAAGAAGTTATCAGTAAACTTCAGGTACCAACCATTACTTTATTATAACCTCTATTTCATCTGTAGATTCAATGTAGGTGATGAATTTGTTTTATTTTTATTATCTGGAATCAGAAACATCGATATAGAGTATAAGACTATATGGATTTCTATACCATTTATGGTATTAATGTGCTATTGTTTTCACGGTTTTCACCCCATTTTGGATTGCTGCATTGATATAGAGTATTAGCAAGTTGGTTGGATTACGCGGTATTAATAGCAAACCAAATTAAGGGTCAAGTGTCTAGCTAGAGTAAGATAACAAGTCCTGACATCCCACCTATGTTGTCACTGACTAGTAATCTGTCATCAGTTTGCCTCTTTTGTTGATGGAAGTAGAGTTTTGGCTTGTAGTTCATGAGAAGTAAAAATGGGAAGAGAAGAGCATTGAATTTAACGAGATAAATGAAGTTATGTTGCTCAATCACGAGACCCACTAATGAATCCATGTGTTTAAATCACCGGGCGATGTGGTTTAGTGTACTGCTCGCTTATCGACATTTTGGATTCTATATGTGATGTGACTAATTTCAAAATTGTTTTGCCTACTTAGAAGTAGGGGAGAATGAGTCTTAGAAACATAAAACTAAGTTCATTAGTTGAGAGTTGGGAGAGAAAACGGCCATTTTAGTCAAACGAGGTTTAAATGTGCATAACATGACCAAAGTATGTGATAATGAGTATTGTCAACCTAATACTAAGTATATCAAACATATGAATGGTTTAAAATACCTATTTTGGTTAATTAGTTGAGAATTGGGAGCGAAAACGACTATTTAAGTCAAAATATGACATATAACGATCAAACAAGACTAAAATAACATTTTCGGTCCTAACTTTGAACTAAAGAACCTAAGGGCCCATTTCAAACTTAATACATGATTAATATGCTTAGTTTTAAGTTTTCAATACTCATTCCAATCTATTTATGCACATTTAAGGCTCATTGGGTCATTATAGGTCATATTTAGGCTAAAATGACATTTTTGCTCCTAACTTTGAACTAACGAACCTAAGAACTCATTTCAAACTTACTACATGATTCATATGATTAGTTTTAACTTTCCAAGGCTCAATCCAATCTATTTATGCACATTTGTGACTTGTTTGGCCATTATATGTCATATTTAGGCTAAAATGACATTTTCGCTCCCAACTTTGAACTAACAAACCTAAGAACTCATTTCAAACTTACTACATGATTTATATGATTAGTTTTAACTTTTCAAGACACAATCCAATTTATTTATACACATTTGAGACTTGTTTGGCCATTATAGGTCATATTTAGGCTAAAATGACATTTTCGCTCCCAACTTTGAACTAATGAACCTAAAAACTCATTTCAAACTTACTATATGATTTATATGATTAGTTTTAACTTTCCAAGACTCAATCCAATCTATTTATACACATTTGAGACTTGGTTGGCCATTATAGGTCATATTTAGGCTAAAATGACATTTTCGCTCCCAACTTTGAACTAACGAACCTAAGGACTCACTTCCAACTTATTATATGATTAATATGATTAGTTTTATGTTTCCATGATTCAATCCAATCGATTTATGCACATTTGAGACTTGTTTGGTCGTTATAGGTCATATTTAGGCTAAAATGAGGCATTTTCGCTCCCAACTTTGAACTAACGAACATAAAAACTCATTTCAAACTTACTACATGATTCATATGATTAGTGTTAACTTTCCAAGACTCAATCCAATCTATTTATGCACATTTGAGACTTGTTTGGCCGTTATAGGTGATATTTAGGCTAAAATGACATTTTCGCTCACAACTTTGAACTAACGAACTTAAGAACTCATTTCAAACTTATTAAATGATTCATATGATTAGTTTTAACTTTCCAAGAATCATTCCAATCTATTTATGCACATTTGAGCCTTTTTTTTGCCATTATAGGTCATATTTAGGATAAAATGACATTTTCGCTCCCAACTTTGAATTAACGAACCTAAGAACTCATTTGAAAATTATTAAAAGATTTATATGATTAGTTTTAGCTTTCCAAGACTCAATCCAATCTATTTATGCACATTTGAGACTTGTTTGGCCATTATATGTCATATTTAGGCTAAAATGACATTTTCGCTCCCAATTTTGAACTAACGAACCTAAGGACTCACTTCCAACTTATTACATGATTAATATGATTAGTTTTAAGTTTCCAAGATTCAATCCAATCGGTTTATGCACATTTGAGACTTGTTTGGTTGTATTGGTCATATTTAGGCTAAAATGAGACATTTTCGCCCCCAACTTTGAACTAAGGAACCTAAAGACTCGTTTTAAACCCTTTAAATGAATAATATGCTTAGTTTTAAGTTTCCAAGACTCCTTCCAATCTATTTACACACATATAAGGTTCATTGGGTCATGATAGGTCATATTTAGACTAAACTAACATTTTCGTTCCCCACTTTGAACTAAAGAACCTAAGGACTCATTTCAAACTTATTACATGATTAATATGCTTAGTTTTAAAGTTTTCAATACTCGTTACAAAATAATTATGCACATTTAAGGCTCATTGGGTCGTTATAGGTCATATTTAGACTAAAATGACATTTAATCTAATGCTCCCATCAAAATTTTGTTTTTGAAGGTCTATACTCCGAGGAATGCGCCTTATTGTAGTGAGGAAATTGATGTGGTTCGTGAGCAATGGGATAAGTTTTTTACCTGCAAGTATTTATTATTGGCCTGAGCGCGTTTGATCGAGTTGGCTTAGATGTTATAGAACAATCTTTTATATTAAAATGTATGCGTACGTTGAAATTGGAACACATATATTTAAATGTACTACATGCACTTTGTTTTGGGATATATAATATACAAAACACCAGTTATTGTTTTTATAATTGTTATACAGGTTGCGATATTATTATTGTTGTGACAGGTTCCTATATTTAGTGCTAGGCAATCATCCCTAAATAAGATTAAAATTTTCCCGTCAAAAGTGTTTTGTTGCAGCGTACATATATATATGTACGCTGCAACAAGGGTGTAAATTTTGGCAAAATTTTAGACTTGTTGCAGCGTACAAATAGATGTACCCTGCAACAGGTGGGGTCTTTTGCAGCGTACACGAATTTGTACGCTGCAACAAGTCAAGATTTTGGCGAAAATTTTGGCACTTGTTGCAGCGTACATGTATATGTACGCTGCAAAAAAGTACTTTTCGCAGCGAACATTGTACGCTGCAACAAGTTCAGACTTGTTGCAGGCCCCCCAGTTGCAGCATACGATGTACGCTGCAACAGGGGTCTAAAAGCCCGCTGCAATAAGGATTTTTTCTACTAGTGATAAAGATGTCCCTTCAAAAAAATAACACATAAAGATGTGTGAAATGAATAAGAAAGATGATTAAGAAAAAAGTATGGAATGAAACGAATTGTAACCAAATTCTCCCACTAGCACCATCTTTCGTCTTAGCACCACTCCACCTTTCACATTCTATCTAGTTAATTCGTCTTATGTAGTACGGCTTACTATCGCCTTTGATATTCTATTATCCGAAATTCGATATTAGATGACAGCCGTACCATTTACCAATCGTGGTACCACCTTAAAACTTCAACTAATCAAGTAATTTTTGTTTAGTTAAATCGACTAATCAAGTTAGTTGATAGCTTGACATACATGTAAAATTACATTACGGAAAAAAGAAAGAAAAAGATGGACCAATCACATCAATTAAAAAGGGAGAAAATTACATGAAATCACGGATTGAACAAAATTACAAAGTAATCCAGCCTAAGGGGATTCCAAGAGTTGCCACTCAAGGGCGGGCTAACCAACCATTGCCCCATTTTTATCGGGCCCCACCACCAAGATAATATACATAAATCATTCCATACTTTTTATTTTCTTCCCTTGAGAAAAAATGATCTTGCTCAAATTAATTAGCTGTTCTTGTTTTTTTATTGAATTGGGAAAAATAGTTGTTATCAAATCATTTATGATTTCTTCTTCACTAGCTATCTAGGTGAAGTTAGAGCCAATAGTTAGTTTTTTTTACTTTCAATTGATATGCTTATTGTGTCTAGTGGCGGAGCTAACGAGCGTACTTTATACAGTATAAAGGATAACATAGTTATCTTACTAGCATTACATAGTAGTTAGCAGAAATCCAGCCATTATACTTGACCCCTCCTAATACACTCGCAATTTAGAAGGTGGACCATGGTGCACAGTGAACATGGTACACCTTAAGAACACTAGTATATAATTAAAAGAACATTTGGTTACGAAAAAAGAACATGGATATATTTTTTTAATATTTTTAATAAATAGTTGAAATAATATGTTATTTTTTATAACAAAATAGTGAAACATTATATCGCATGTTCTTTTGTCGTAGTGTCATGTTCTTTTGTTTATGCACATATGTTTTTTTGGTGCACATGGTGCACCATTCTCACTGTGCACCATAGTCCATAATCCACGGATTGAATACACTTGCTAAGCGTTTCTGCACCATATAATAACTAAGGCCCAGGGTGTCTCAGTGAGCCAACCCTAGTTTCACCTTGTGTTACGTTTGACCTATATTGGCCATGGCGGACATGTATAACCGAGGTCAAATTACAATGTTGTACATGTACGTTAGCTATTTTGGTTCAACCTGGCCTGCATGCATGTTATAACAACTAGTTTTTGGGCCCGTTCGATGAACGGGCTGGTTATATTTTGGTAGTGTAATGGAGTTTAGAAGTTATGTTGTTTTTAAGCAGGTGTTAGAAGGTGTATAAACCAAATGACAATAATAAAACTTTACGACTTATGAAATCTTGTCTTTTTAATCTTACATTTTTTTCTACTTATGTTCATCTCTCCTGAAAAAATAGATCCATTTTAAATCACCTATTACTACCATAACATATCATTTGTACAAAAATCAAACAAAACTGTTAAATTGTATGACTATACTCATGATATTCAATTAAGGGAAATGCTAAATAAAATTTAACTATTGAACTATATTGAAAAAAAAAATCTTATAGGAGAACTAAAACTAATTATAAGTCCCCTAACAACAAAAATATACAAATAAAACCTACCTAAAAGTCTCAAAATATCGATGACGATATATTTACCTACCTTTAATCATTTGCATTGAAACCATACATTATAAGATTTTCCTTCTTTGCAAAATGAATTGCAACTAATTAAGCAAGAAAAATAAACAACATACTTCCAATATGCTTAAGAAAAATCAAGAACAACATGCTTAGAGAGAGTGGGGGGGGGGGGGGGGGGGAGGTGGTACTACAACTTGAATTACATGCATGAATTTTTTTTCGAAATGTTGAATTAAAACACCCTGTAACCTCCTACCGTTTCAAAAAGGATAAGTAAAAAATTCTATTAGTAGGAGGTTATATTTTGAATGAACGCAATAGAAGAATGAGAGAAGATTTAGGGATTGATTAAATTGACATTGAAAATAATTAAGGTTGGAGAGTTAATGGGAAGATGAAGAAAGGGGAAGGTTGTTTAGGCATAATCAAGTTGAGTATTGATTCAAATTTTTGGTACTCCCTTCGTCTTATTTCTATAGTCTTGTGGAGGTGGTACTACAACTTGAATTGCATGCATGAAAATAAACAATCGAAATGTTGAATTATAACACCATATAATCTCCTACCGTTTTAAAACGGACCAGTCAAGAAGTCTATTACTGGGAGGTTAAATTTTGAATGAATGCAACAGGAGAAGGGTAGAAGATTTGGAGATTGAATTAAATTGACATTGAAAATAATTAAGGATTGAGAGTTAATGGGAAGTTGAAGAATGGGGAAGATGAAGTAGGGGACAATTGTTTAGGCATAATAAAGTTTAGTATTGATCCTAAATTTTGGTATTCCCTCCGTCCATTTTTATAGTTCTGTTTCTATTTTGAGCATCCCAAATTAAGTTATAGTCATGTTTCTGGCCATTAGGTTTTCCAATTTCCCATGTGCTATATTAATCTAAAATGCATTGAAAATCCAACAAAACTTCCCCATGTACTATATTTCAATTTTTCACGAACTATATTTCCTTTTCTATGTACTATATTCCACTTTCTAATACAACTCGATTATCAATGTACTATATTCCAATTTCCCGTGAACTATATTCCATTTTTCTTAAAACCCGTGTTTTTTGTCAACGGGGCTATAAAATGGGACGGGGGGAGTACAATTCTAATAAATTAGGGATTAGTAGTATACTACGTGAAACTAATGGCAATAAAGTGGAATAATGAATGTCCATTATATTTTTATAACAAAAAGTAAAAAAGATTAATAAGGTTTGGACACGTGTCTTAAAAATAGAGTAGCTTATGTGTCATTAAAATGATGATGGTTATGCTTTTTAAATACTAGGTATTGATTGATTGATGTACTCCATGATTAATTAATCAAGGTAAAATAATTATGGAACTCACATTCCCTATCACTTTAGGTTGCAATTGAACTTTGAACAATGGCATGCGTTTTGGTATTAGACCAATACGTACAACTTTCTTGACCCCTGGGCCATCTCGACCTTTCGTCTAAGGCTGTAATGACGACGTACCACGTAATAGCGTACGTACGATCTACTACTCCCTCCGTCTCTTAATACTCACACCGCTTTTTTTTTCGGGCCATCCCTTAATAATTGCACCGCTTCTATAAATGGAAACTTTTACTAATATTATATTATTTCTCTCCCTTACCTACTAACCCACCTACACCCATAATCCGTACAAAAAATCATTTAAAAATTCACATCCTTCACTCACCACTCTCCACCCTTACATATTTCCCACTAACTATATTAAAAAAATACCCACTATCAACTAACACCCATTAAATTAATAAGTCAATTCAAATGTCTTAAACTCCGCACCGGTCAAACCGGTGCGAGTATTAAAGGACGGAGGGAGTACTACGTTACGTATTTGGTAGGCGGTAATGTATATGTAATCTTGCTCCGGAGTAAGGAGGGTGTCAAATCGGATCAACGGATCGGATTGAAACGGATCAGTTGGAACAGATTCATTTGGCTAGCGGGTCGGATTTGATTTAAAACTTAACCTATCGGATCGGGTAGGATTGTTTATGCACGAGTTCATATCGGATCGGGTTATAAACGAGTCGGATTGGGTTGAATCAGATCGTATTAGAACATCTTGTTAACGGGTTTAGCCGGACTATATATAACGGGTTCGGGTTCATATCGGATCAGACTAATATCGGGTCTGATTCATATCATATCAGATTAATCGGGTAGTGGACTAAAACGGGTCGGATTGAAAAGGATTCAGCGTGCTTACATTGGATTTAGCTTCATATCGGTTCGGGGTTATTATCGGACCAGGTTAATCGGCAGCGGGTTGGAATCCGGTTGGGGTCCATTCCGTTACAAATTATATAATTATGATATCAATGACTTAATTAGGAGACAAAAACGATAACTAACTTTAAAAGTATTAAGAATTTAAGATCAGTACTATAAGTTATTGAGTATATTGTACGTATATAGCTTAGTTTAATGCTATGTAATCGATAACATTGAACTAATTAATAACTAATAAAGTTTATTACGTCGTATTACCGAAATATTTTTTAATGAACTAATAAAGTAATAGTTAACGGGTATAAATTGTAGCGAATTAGAAAGTATAACGTCCACATGTGATTACTTTAACAAACTAATACTTCTAATAACTTATGGATAGAAGGTGAGTGACGTGACAAATTATTTGATACGTAGTAATTTACTATCAGATAGTATTTTACAAATATTTACGTAATAAAATGCATCAATTACAAATTTCATTTGATCGAGCAGAGTATATAAAGGGAAACATGAAGTACAAGCACAACTAATAGTCATACACTTAATTTGTAGTGCGGCATAATTAATATATGTTTTCTTAGTCGTGAACAGTTATGTTAAACGGGTTCTGATTTAAATTGGTTCGGATTAAACGGGTGACAGGTTAAAATGGTTCGGATTAAATGGGTCACGGATTGCAAACGGATCAGATTAAACGGATTTTCCTCGTGTTGGAACAGATTCGGGTTGAAATGGTTTTGATTAAACAGGTTCGGATTGTCATGGATCGGTCTGTTATCGGATTTGATTCTTAATCGGATCATTATCAACGGGTTGGGTCAGATTCGGGTTGAATATAATCGGATCGAATTTTGAATTTAAGCTCGCGGGTTCTAACAGTTCGGATTCTAAACGGTCGAACAAACCCGTCGAATTCACTCGGTCGATCGAATTGAGAATTGACACACCTAAGTACTAGGCACGATTTATTTAATGTATGTGCCGATATTGTGTGCCCTTGTCCTCGAGGTCTAACCTATGCGTGTTTAGAATGCATTATTGTACCATTTGTACGTACAGTGCTGCCAATTTTCACATGCTACTATACTAACTTGCTAAGTTGCTATACTAGTCGTCCTGTACTTTTGCAGCATTGCTCAAGCACCCATAGGTTTCGAATTAGACAACTCTTTGTTGATGATCAAAGGACTGCCGGTGAACGACATTATGTACTATTTGGTCATGCATGCAATGAACAATAAAGGGTGCGTATTTTAATGCATACAAATGCAATATTGAATATATTATTTGTACCTAGACCTGGCAATCAGGTCGTTAGATCAGATTTGGATTGCATCAAATCAGTTCAGGTCATTTTAGGTCACTCCTGCTCCGGGTTGTGTACAGGTTTAGGTCGGGTCCATTTGGGTATAGGGTATAATTCGGTTTATGCATTGTTGGATCGGGTATAGTTTGAGTCATATCGGGTCAGTTCATGCTGGATCTGGTTTTTTCCGATTAGTTGTTTTTTCGTTTTTTGGATTATATTAGGTCATGATGTAGAAAATTACTTGGCGTCGGTCGATTTGGGTCAATTCAGTTTGGTTATTTTTGTACGGGTCGATTCAGTTCAGTTACTTGGTTCAGGCCAATCTGGGTATCCAGTCAAGTCATTTTCGATTCTGTTTTGATTTTTCGGTTCGGATTATTTTTGGATTTTAGGTTACTTTTAGATCGTCGTCTCGGATCAAAATCGGATTGGATCGGATCAATCCCTTCAGGTAATCAGATCCTGTCAGTTGTATCAGGTCTAAAGTTTTTTTTTTGGGTGTGATCATGACCAGGTCTAAATTTGTACCATTATCGTTATGTGTCTCTTTTTTTCCGGGAGAACTTGTGATTGGTAAACAATTTGTTTTTGCATGCGATGAAAATGCCGTTTTACAAAAAGTTTAGTACTCCGTAGCTTTTTAGAGTAGATAGATTTTATATCGACGTAGATTCTTTTACCTTCACCAACTATATATGTTACTCAGATTTGTGTAACTAATATATGTGCGGAGTACTAGTAAATGGTATAACAAGTATTAACCGTCTTTTACAAGAATTGCCTTCAAGAAAACGTCATTTTACTAAACAAAAATAAAATATGAAATGACAATTACCCTAGATCCTGAAGTAATTACATGGATGTATTAATTCCCACTCAAATTTCAGTTCAAATCATCTCGATCTCCCACTATTGTGTAAGAAAATAAATTAATTCTTCCGTAAATAAGTTAGACCAATAAAGATGTACTCCATAGTATAGAGAAGGTAACACAATTAATAGTGGGATAAAGGATTTCAATCGCACAAATATGAGCACACTAGTCTCAATTTCTCTAGTAATCAATAATACTTGAAAAAGTTTTGATTTATAATTAAATTGTCTTACATGTTGTTTCTTAACTGTCGAAGATATATCATTAGTGGTCATAGACTAGTTTGGTAGTAATATTTTTGGTAGTGGTAAGTGGTTGGTCCATAGAGTTCTTCACTGAACTTGCTGGATCACATGTCTGCTGAATTGATGGTTCTTCATTGCAAAATGCGTAAAACCACTATTGAAGCAAGAAAATACTAGATCATGTGATAAACATACTCAAGAGATCTTATTATCCTATCTTGAAAAGCATTGGATGAAAATGATATCAAGATTGGCAAAGCATGATAACTAAACCTATACAACAAGTGAGATGCAACACTCACATTGTGGCACTGGAAATCAAGCATAGCTTTGAATTCCATTAATTGTTTTAAAGATGGGTTAAAGACCCATGGTTGTAAAACATTGGGGTTGAACGTTTATCATATATGAAATGTATTTTCATATTCCATTTAATCTTGGTTTAGTATTAAATGATGAGTCCTTTCAATTTGACAAAAATATATTCAAGATAGACTGTCAGGACCAGTCCTGTGACTAAGAAATGTCTATCAAGTGAACTTGAATGTCAAAATTTGAAAATGGTCCCTGGTCGGAAGTTTTCTATAAAGGTGGTCGCATAGAAAACGCTAGACGACTAGAATGCAAGATGACTAGTAGTTCTGTTTCTTGAACTACGTGGACATGGCAATGTCGCAATCATTTGCATAGATACTTACTTGGTAAGATTAGTATCGGACAGACCTATGAAACTTTACTGTAAGAGATGAAAATCTGTCATAAGTAAATTTCATTATATTATTAGACACTAATCCTCAATACCTGAGTGATTTGAGATTACTTGTTTGAGAACTGGTTACTTTGACGTTGTCAAACGTCGCACCGTAAAAGGAGACTATAACTGCAACGCTCAGGTTATCACCTATCAAACGAAGTCTAACCTCAAGATAAAGATTGGGATTGTCCTCCCATAAATCGGAATGAGATGCCAAAAGTTGTACAAGGCCACTCAGAGAGCTAGAAACTGTAAAATGCATGGCCGTGCTCAGATGAATCATAGGCTATGATTATCTGTTTATTTGATCAGTTGAACTCTGACACCGAGAAATACCTCTAGACATAATAAGGATGACTACTCTTACCTTATGTTCATGAGCAGGCATCGAGCAGACTACCCTAAGGACAAGTGGGAGACTGAAAGAAATAATGCCCTTGGTAATGCACACTTGTACTCACAAGGCAAATAAAGGGTATTAACGGAAATGAAGATATTGCCGGAAACGGAAATATGGTTCATGACGGAAATATAAGTATTATCCAAGTCGAAGATATTTCCGGAAACGAAAATATGGTTCAAATCATAAAATATTATCGGAAATAGAAATATTGCCGGAAACGGAAATATTACCGGAAACAGAAATATTACCGGAATGGAAAATATTATCGGAATCAGAAAATATTGTCGGAATCGGAAATATTATCGGAAACGTAAATATTGTTCGAATCGGAAATAAATTTCGAAATCCGAATACGAATCGGAAGCGCGACGAGCGACAAGCCGGCAAGCAAGCCGACCCATCGCTCGATAAGAAAAGGCACAAGGCCCAACGCCAACGCCGAGCACGAGGTCCAGCACCAGCGTTAGGCCAAGCGCCCAGCAAAGGGTGCTAGATTTTGTGCGATGGGCCGAAGCAAGCAAAGCAAGGCATTGGGCCGAGCTGCAGCGCGCGCGCCAGCCGTGGCCTGCAAGGCTACGTGAGCGGCGAGCGGGCTTATGCGCCAAATCCCTTGTGAGATTACTTAGGCACCAAGTAACTTGGGCCTTAAGAAATTAGTTTTCCTATTTCTACTAAGATTAGACATTTAGGATAAATCTGAAACACTTAGTGTTTAATTATTCCTAGAATTCTAATGCTGCTAATTAACTAGAGTCCTAATAGGATTAGTTAATTAATACCTATTAGAATTCTAAGTCCCTATTTCCACCCTATAAATATGTGGTTCATGATTACAATTTATAATATTACATCACAATTACAATTGCCTATCACCATTGTTGTGAGTTTTCCCGAGTGCACATAAAACCTTTGAGAATATTCTAGTCGGTTGAATCTAAGGCGGATCCGGACGTGCTATGGACTATCTACGGAGGGACGACACTTGGAGTCATGTACTTGTTCTTGTTCGATTCGGGAGCAGCAAGGGAAGGCACGCATCGCATAGTATGTATATTAAATTATGCTAATTGATTATGTGGCAATTAATTTTGATTCTTGGCTTTATGGTTTTTCCGCATGAATTGTTCATAACCTTACACTGCCATCCTAAGGATCTGCTAAAATAGTAAATCGTCCAAGATAGATTTGCGTCAAAGAGATTTTTAGTTGCATTCCGAGTAAACTCCTAAAAGAGACTAAAAAGCATAAAGAGGGTTTTAGTTGCATTCCGACTAAACTCCTAAAAGAGATTGAAAAGCTAAAAGAGTTTTAGTTGGAAACAACTCGAAATAAGAGTTTTAGTTGGGAATAACTCGAAATAAGGTTGAAAAGCGTAAAAAAGGGTTTTAATCCGGAAATAACACCGCGTGGAAAATAAACGTACGTAAGAATTTTCTTGCGCAAAGGGCCCAACACAACTAATTATTCGCGCCAACATCCACACGCAAGAATTATCTCACACCCTTATTTCAGTCTAACCCAAATACAAACTCTAAAATAAAATATGGCGCATACGGTTGTGCGTGAGAAGTTTACCACGCCTAGGTGTTGTGTGCGAGAATTTTATCGCGCACAAAGGCGTTTCAACAGTTTTCAAATTGCGAACATCTCTATCTTTCACGGCACCTTTTCACTATAAATAAGACCTTCAACCAGCCGAGTAAAGGGCACAAAATCAGATTCTCTATACAATACACAAGTTAAGCCTAAGTCTAAGCCTTTATACGTCCCTATAATTGTTCTGTATACTCCGTAGTTCCGTCGTATTAAATCTTGTTAAGCGGAACTCTGCCTGTATAAGCTCTCAGCCTAAGCCTGGATTATACCCAAGAGTCTAGTCAAGTCAAGGAAAGTACGTTGCGTAAAAGGAAAACCAGTAAAGACAAGTGGTTTGTTTTCTGAGAATCTCAATATAACCTAAAACTATATTGTAACATGCCATAATCTGTTTTATAGCTTTAATCACCATTATAAATCTGTCAACGTTAATCTGATTATTTATGACGCCTAAAAAGATATTCTTGGACAATCCGGATTATTTTTAGGTACCTTAAATCAATCTAAATCATATGTTTGACATTGTTTAGTTAATTATTTATGCATTAAAATCAATCCAAATTAGTAATGTATAATCAATCCCGTCATCGTTACATTGAACTAGTAAGGATCATCACATGGGCTAATGATGGGCACTCCCCGTATTAGTAAATGTCCCCCAAACCCTCAATCTCTACTCCGCTGGATGTATGTTGAGAGATCTCCACATTAGGGATCACAAGGGAACCCTAAGGCGGTTGTGGTCAAATACGCAAGCTTGAGCCTAATGATAATGAATGATTGGATTTGTATATATAGTAATTAATTAATTAAAATATCTACGTGACATCTGCTTATTTATCTACAAGACACTCGACTTTTTTAATTCAAAATAAAATTAGAAATCTTATTTTTCATTGGCGAAAACCATTAGATTTCCTATGGGCGCTCTAATTATTCAACAAATATATCTCCTTTATTTATATATTATATTATATTATATTGTTATTATTATTATTATTATTATTATTATTATTATTATTATTATTATTATTATTATTATTATTATTAAAACAAAGCGATTACACAAAGTTGGATGGGAGCCTAACAACCAATAACTGCGCCCCGACACCCTTATTATTATTATTATTATTATTATTATTATTATTGAGGTCCCAAAAGGTGAAAAAAAAATAGTTCACATCCTGAAAGGTGAAAACACCAAAAGGTTGAACCCTAACCTTTGGCTTAACTCATTATTTGATTGTCAATATGGTTAATAACTTAATCTAGTTATCCAGAAAACATGTGTCGCAAGGAATCATTCCCTTTACAGCTCATTAGCAAGTACAGGCTTTGGCGGGACTTTTCCTTCATCATTCAGGGGGGAACTGGTTCCCATTAACTTTAACGTAACATGGCCTCTACTTGTAACTCACTCATTTACTAGTTCAGTTCAGTTTTCCATGAAAGTAAGGGATTAAACTATTGTTAACTGACCGGTAAATGAAAATGAAGTCCTAAAAAGTGAATAAAAAAAATTGGAATCCTGAAAAGTGAGAAAAAAAAAAAAAAGGTTAAGAACTAACCTTTACCTTAACTCTTCTAAAATTGATTTATAAAAAGAAATAATTTTTGGTATGTTGAAATGTGTCGGCTTGTCTACAAGTGCAAAGTAAATATTGAAAAAAAAATTCCAAAAATTAATAATTATGCACCAATTGCATGTTAGACAGGTTTCTTATTTTTGGATTATTCATGCCCAATTGGAAAATATCTTTATTTTGTGCCCATTTACTCGATCTTATTCAAACAAACAAAATAAAAACTGTAAAACAATGGAGAAACAAGAATAATAATGATGCAACTTGTAGATCACAACTTGGCCCATTTTATTTACTTTGTCTGTTTAGGAACAACATTAACCAGCTGGTTTATGCAATAATACAAGTACTATCTCCGTCCCTTAATACTTGCACCGGTTTGATTGGTGTGGAGTTTAACACACTTGAATTGACTTATTAATTTAATGAGTAGTAGTTGATAGTGAGGTACTCCCTCCGTCCCTGGCCGTCCCTTAATACTTGCACCACTTCTATAAATGGAAATCTTTACCAATATTATATTATTTCTCACACTTACCTACTACCCCACCTACACCTCTACTCCCTACAAAAAATCATTTAAAAATCCACACCCCACACTCACCACTCCCCACCCCTTATACATTTCTCACTATGTATATTAAAAAAATACCCCACTATCAACTAACAACCATTAAATTAATAAGCCAATTCAAATGTCTTAAATTCCGCACCGGTCAAATCGGTGCGAGTATTAAGGGACGGAGGGAGTATTTTTTAATATAGTTAGTGGGAAATGTGTAAGGGAGTAATGGGGTGTAAATTTTTAAATGATTTTTTTGTAGGGAATGGGTTAGTAGGTAAGTGTGAGAAATGATATAATATTGGTAAATATACATTTATAGAAGCGGAGCAAGTATTAAGGGACGACCTAAAATGGAAAACGGTGCTAGTATTAAGGGACGAAGGGAGTATATACTATGTCATACGATTAACTATACATTATTTACACTGTCTATTGTTTCTGTGAAGAAATTCTGAAGTGAAATAAGTTTTTGCGAAGAAATTCTGAAGTGAAATGAGTTGGGGGGGCGTTTAAGTGGGTGACCATTGACCAACGTGCTATTCTTGGGCAATGGTCGACCTACAAAATCAACACAATGAGTTGTCTACCTTGGGGTGTTCGGTGTTCCCGACAGTGGCGAATCTAGGAAAAATATTTAGTGGAGTTAAGTAGTTACTTTTAAAACTAAACTTGAAATTTTTTTTAAAAATTACAAAGAAAATTATCAAAGTTTTACAATTTAAGTGGGGTCAATTGACCCCTCTATTACTTAATTGCATTCGCCAGTGGTTCCCAAGAAGCTTCTCTTTATTTGTAAAAAAATTGATATCTCAAAAGTGAAGGGATCGTTCAATTTATAGGAAAGTGGGCTAAAAGTGTAGACTTGTAAGTATTTGCAACTTCTTACCTTCTATAAAAAAAAATAAAAAATAAAAAGAATTTGCAACTTTTTGGGCGGGAAACCGGTGGGACTTAGGAGGCCTGATATGTGTCCCGAAATTCCCATAAAATCCCTTATGGGGATCATCATCGGGGGTATTTTGGTAATTTCTCTTCAAATGAAACTTTTGTATTTTGTCTCACGGGGGGATTTGAATACATAGTACTCAAATTAACAACTACTTGACTAAGACCTCATTGGTATAATAAAAAAAAGGACTATATATACAGATTTTTATAGTTGTACATGACAAATTCAAATAATGGAAATAAACCAATATTAATTGTATTAGTTGTTTAATAATTATACACATTAAATCTTCTCTATAATAAAAAGCCCCAACACTTGCTTTTGCGTAATTCTTTTGACCATTTTGTCCTTCTTTTCTCTCTTTATTATTATTATTATTATTATTATTATTATTATTATTATTATTATATTTTAAGGATTTTAGTATCGCAATGTCAATTGTCATTTTTTTACATACTTGATACTGCGAACGAAGTATGCCAAATGCTCCACTAGATCTTTACCCTTGTTTGACTCTGATTGTTTTGACGTAAAATACTTTTTGCATTTTCTTTTGTTTGTTTTGTTAAGGATGAAAACTAGTTTTTCCAAAGACGGAAAACTTTCCCTACAGAAAACACAACTTTCTTTTAGAAAAGCAGGAATGCGAAATGTCTACTCTAACCCTTATATTATTTTTCCCCCCCCCCCTATCCATACCTCATTTTCACTTCTATGTTTTTTTGTAAAAAAATAAAAACTTTTTTTGTAAGTAAACAAATAAAAGAAAATTATTGTCCTTGATGTTTTCATTTGAAAATCGTTTTCCATGGAATATCGATCATTTTCATTTAAAATTTGTTCGTTGAAACAAAAGAAGCCTTAGTAAAAGAGGTATTAAGTTTTTTTTTCTTTTTTCTTTTGAGGGAAGGTATTAAGTTAAATATAGCTAGCAATTTAGCACAATTACAAACTATTTTCTCAACTTTTTGTATATATAAACTTATAAAGAATGCAAGTAAGTACGACTACGCTTAAAAAACAAGCACGTGCAAACGCACGTACATTTCACTAGTTGGTATGGAATAAGGAGAGACCACAAAAGCAAGATATGTTTGCTCTCATTAGGAGGCCGATAACTACACAAGTGTAACTAATATGACACTATTTACACAAGTGTAATCTTTATCGATTCAATTTATCGTGTATTCATTAGATTTATATTTATCTTGTAGATGTCGTATGACTTTTTATTAATAGATTAATTTTCCTTTAAGAAAAATATAACACTATCTACAAGATATTTTTATCAAAACCAAAAACCATCCTAAAATTATAAAATGAAAAAGTTTTGTTTATGTACACCTATTGTTGTTCTAAAGGTCTTGTGTCCATCTGGTGTACAATAACTTCATCGGGTTAACTTTTACCCAGCTTTGAGTAACTTATAACATATTTTGATTAAATTTTATATTACGAAATTATTTTTAATGGAAACAGTTACTGTAGACACCTACTTTTGTCCCCATTCCCGAAAGGGAAAGGTTCGATGATGAAAACGTAAATCTCCACTTGACAACGCATCTCCTATAAAATAATGAATCTCAGATCCCCTTTTCATTTCACCCGAAACCTGCTATTTATAGAAACCTGCTATTTATGGAAACCTGCTAAAAATAGTAACTGCCGTAATAGGTAGTTGTTAAAAGTGGCAAGTCATAAAAGATAGAAACCTGTCAGAATTAGGTGTTGCACTCCAACATAAATCCTAAATGAGATAGAAATTGCGAGAGAATCCTATTCCTAATATGATTCGAAAGTAAGAGTCACGTATTAATTAAAATCCTAACGAGCATAGAGTTCGTAACAGGCCCAGACGCATCCCGTCACAAGGTTAATACGCACTAAAGGACTCAATTAAATCTCAAATACTCCGGATTCTAGGAATCCGAATCTGACTAAGAAAAACAGCCCAGACCCTATTTTCAACGCCTGGCTCTGGGCGCCGAAATCTTCGGCGCCCAGGCCTGTGCGCTGAAAATACCTGGTACGTGTTTTTTCTAATTCCTCGTGGATTAGAGTTCTGCAATTCTATCTTTCCACGAACTCTTTCCTATAAATAGACCCTTAAGTTCGACGTGAAAAGGAGACAACAACACACAATTATATTCTGAGTATTGACTCTAAACCCCTAAGCCTAAGCCTCACGCTGCAAAACTGATCACGCGTTCTGTCGCAATCGATCCATAAATCGAACAGAACGTATCCCGTCCCATAATTTGAGATTCGTTACATAAAAGGAGAAATAGCAAAGTCAAAGTGGTTAGTTTTCTGAGAACCGTGACGCACCTCTCAAGGGTGCGTCGTAATGTGTCCCTTTTCCATGGTTTAATTACTTTCCTCGCCCTTTTATGAACTGTTAAACTAACTAAAATCTGATTGTTCGATCACGCTTAATAAATATGATATTTTTGGGAAATTGGATTATCATGCTAGGTCCCTTAAAACAATCTAAATCAGATAATCGCGCTCGATCTAGTACTATATGTTGCATATTATTAAAATCAACTCAGATTAGTTTAATAGTTAACGCATGTCCCTTCAATTATTTATGCTGAGCTAGTAAGGATATCCTGCCTCTGGAGTTATCGAAGAGCGAGTACTCCTCTCGGTAGTTACAGTCCCCCGAACCCTCAATCTCTACCCTGCGGGTGTACGTTGAGCGATCCCCACCACCAGGGATCACAAGGGAACCTACGGCCGTCGTGGTCAAACATAATTGCACTCCCTTTTGTCACGATAACCGGATTTTGTCAGTTTTTCTCATTGTCGTTAAAAATTGAATGGCGACTCCTATATTACTAGTCAATTGGGTGTAAACTCACAGGAAATCCAATTACACTTGATTTGACAAAAAGAAGCGTCACACCTACGAGGGACGAGGTCACGCATTAGCCTCGTGCTTTTTCGACCCCCTCACAGTTACCTGGTTATTTTTATACATTACTAGATTAGGACCTGTGCATACACGGATATTTTTTGACCATCATTTTTGTAAAATATATTATTTATCGCTTAAAACTGATGCGTAATCAATAAAAAAAATATTGAACATACTCATTTAATCATCTAATATAAAATTTTCGCCCTATTATGTATTATATATTTTATATGTTGAATGATAATTTGACAAAATATTCGTTATGCTTAATATGTTAATTTGACCAAAATACCGAGTAAATATATTTTCTATAATAGATATGCCGATTTGAATAAAATATTACTCCCTCCGTATTTATTTAAGAGATACACTTGCCTTTTCCGGCCGTATTTATTTAAGAGATACACTTGCTATATTTAGTAATTTATCAACTCCACCATCTAATTTAATAATATATCTAATTCACCCACCCCACATCCCACCCCAAAAATGACATGGTCCCCACTTGTTTACTTATTAAAATATCTACCCAACCCCACTTGCTTTATTATTTTAATTCATTCAATTATTTTTCTTAATACACGTGTCCGGCCAAGTGTATCTCTTAAATAAATACGGAGGGAGTACAAAAATCGTCTAATACTAGCGTATTCTATAATCTTATTTTTCTTCCGTACATAAACATTTATAAAAAGGAGAGAAAATAATATAATAAATTAGATATGTTGTTTTAGGAAAGGGATTTTTGGCGGGAAAATTTTACACCAGGAAGTGACATGTGTCATTTTTGGTGTCTGTTTTAGTATAATGTAATAGAAATCATCTAATACTATCATATTCTATAATCTTTTTTTTTTTCCATACACAAACATTTATAAAAATGAGAGAAAATAATATAATAAAGAAAGTAGATATATTCTTTTAGGAAAGAGATTTTTGAGGGGAAGATTTTACACCAGGAAGTGAATTTTATCATTCTTGGTGTCTATTTTAGTATAATGTAATGTAATGAATTTTTTATTAAAAAGAAAAAAAAATTATTATTTAAAAATAAAACACTTTTACATTATATCGGGGTAAGGTAGATATTATACAAATTTTTAGGAAAGACGATCTAACAGCAAAGACCGCCAATTAAGCACTGACGTCAATTAGTTAAGCTTGAAATTCAATTAGTTAAGCTTGACATTCAATTACGTAAGCATTGGAACCAATTAGTTAAGCAATGAAATCAATTAGTTAAGCATTAGAATCAATTCGTTAAACTACGGAATCAATTAGTTGAGCAATGTAACCAATTAGTTACTCAATGGAACCAATTATTTAAGCTTGAAATTCAATTAGGTAAGCAATGAAATCAATTAGTTAAGCAATGGAATCAATTAGTTAAGCGCTGAAATCAATTAGTTAAGCTATGGAACCTATTAGTCAGCACGTGCGTCACATAGCTGCCAACAAAACTGCCAACAAGGCGGTCTTTCCTGTGAGGCGGTCTTACACAAAAACTTTTTACTATTGTTATGTATGGAAGTGTATAAGTTGCATCTAATAATAGTGCGCTCATTTTCACCGTGTTTTCACTTATTTGGTCTTATTTGGTATCCTTAAAGGAGTTAAGGCAGATATATTGTTGTTATGTAGGGAAGTGTTTACGTTGGCATCTAAATATCGCGCTCACTCAATTTGACGTGGTTTAAGGTGCGTTTGATTCACTTATCTGAGCATATGATGACTTATTTTAGTTATAAACTAGAATTAAGCCCGTGCAATGCACGGATCAATACATGATTTGTTATTTTTTTATGGGGTAAAAGTATTAAAATAACAACATACGATATCCTGTCACGGGATTTGAGCCCGTCATAAATAGGCCTTCGTTATCAAGTGCGGGAAGAGTGTAAGGTTGGATTTTGAGGTTATTAACCCCAAGAAGCCATGCGGCCATGTTTTCGGAAGCAGGAACATCAGAATTTCCACCCTTACCCATAGTTAATATTTTTGTTTAGAACTTAATTAAACAATTGAGAATGCTTCAAACTTTTTTTTTTGGTGATGGATGAGAAGTGACTATGCTTTGTTTATATAGGGAATTATAGCAATGAGTTTTTGGTGTAAACTAAAATACCTATAAAGTTTATCTTAAAAACGTATTATTGATTAGGATAATAATTATCCTATACTTTTACTGATAATATTATTCCTTATTATCTTTTATCAGTATTTGACTACTATTATATTCAATTTTATCTCATTATTTATCATTTAAAAATAAAATTAATATTTAATTATGTGACTGGACAATCCTATGTGGACGCTCTAAAATCTCTCCAAACAACTCCCCTTTATATATATATATTAGATTATACTCCGTAATTGAGTAACCCGTATTTGGATTTTAGTGATAAACTAGTATAGCACCCGTGCAATGCACGATTTATAAGTTTTAACTTTAATTTTACACGATTTAAAGTACATCTAGTTTAGTGAGTAATATTGGATATCTTAACATTAGCAAATATTCTCTCTGCCCTGGATTAGTTTTTACACTTTCTACTTTGATCCGTCCCACATTGGGTTTTACATTAATTTTACACGATTTAAACTACATCTAATTTAGTGAGTAATAGTGGATATCTTAACATTAACAAATACTCTCTCTTTCCTATATTAGTTTTTACACTTTCTACTTTGATCCGTCCCACATTAGGTTTTACAATTCTATTTTGGGAAATACCCCACAATTATTTTAATACATGTTTCTTTCCACTGCCAAAAAGTTTGGGTCTCACACTCTCGCACATTTAATTAAAAAGTACTTCATTATTTTCTATCACAGCTACTTTTCAATAAAATAATACTCGATCACCATCTCTTTTCACATGTATTATTCCAATAAAATAATATTTGATAACTAAACAACAACTTATCTTCTATAACTACGTGTCCTGATAAGTGTTAAAACTAATTTAGGACGGAGGGTGTACGATTAATGGCCTCCAAATTAAATACGGACTTTCAAAATCAACCATCACCTCAATCCTCTCCCCCTAAAACCCCTAATTTTTTCTCTTTGTCTAGCGGGTGCCATCTACATTTTTGTTGGTGATGGTAACCTTAATTTCTTTGTTTATTTTTATGGTAAATTTACTTTTACCACCTAAAAAGATTGACAACTTTTTTCTACCACCACAAAATGAAATAATTTTTTTACCACCTCTTAACTGAAAGATGGACGAAAATATTATCTGAGACTCCTTTTTGACGCATATCAAACATAAAATCATACCTTAAATTACCTTGATTCCTGTTCGCAAATAGGAAAGGAAGCATGCCTCTATCAATTTGAGATATATTACCAAATTATGTGATTTAATGGGAAGCAAGAAAAAATGGTAGCTTATTATTGTATACATGAAAATCACGGAAGAAGAGAAAGAAATCAGAAATATAGTCGTTGAAATGGACCCGTATAACATTTTCGTCCATCTTTCTGATTAAGAGGTGGTAAAAAAAAAAAATTACATTTAGGTGGTAAAATACAATTCTAATTTTTTAGGTGGTAAAACATAATTTATCAATTTTTTAGGTGGTAAAAGTAAATTGTTTCCTTATTTCTAAGCATATGACTTTAATTAAGTTTTTTTTTTTTTTTTTTCATTAGTAGAGCTTTTTGTCCCATATTTCAATGGGTTCCCTACTCTTCTTAATAACCCACGAAGAGGAGTCAATCTTTTTCAAAAAACATAATAAAAATTGACACTTACAAAAAATTAAGTTATACTCTATAGTTAATTTTGAACTTAAGATTCAAATATTCAATTTTTTTTTCCATCCTAAAGCAAAAATAAAATATATTTATTGATTTTAGTAAATATTGATCACATCTCAATAAAGATTTCTATTTTCCAATCCCAATATATTCTTTTAAACGACGGTTTTTTCACCATATATCCTTTAGGTTTACAAATATTTACCAAATACTCTCTTATTTTCAATAATTCATCATATAATGAACCCTGAGATTTTAAAAATTCCCAGCATGCCAATGACGTTAAATATCCATTATAATTTCTCAGTTTTATCTTCGTCATCTCCCAGTTTCATTTTCTTTTCTCTCCAGCTTCATCATCTATTTTTTTTCGAGTTACACTGTCACTTCTCTATTAAATAATTTTAAAGAAATGATTATTGTTTTTTTAGAAATATCTTTTGAAAAACTACTTTTGTCTAGTACTCCCTCATTCAATAAAGTTTCCAATTTTTCATTATATTACATGGGTTTGCCTATGTACTACTGTGAGTATTATTATCCTCAATTACGTATTAGTAAAAATTATAAAAATTTGATATTTGAAAAATTTGCATTGATATGGATTAAATAAGATCCCACAAGCTAAGGTTTACCTAATATTTAAACTACTCATTTTGGTCAAAATATTTATAAACATTTATGGAACTGAAGAAATATAAGACTCGTGCGCGTAATGCACTTTTTAAAATTTAGACTAATAATTTTAAGACTATAATACACTTCAGATATAGTATCGTAATATATATATATATATATATATATATATATATATATATATATATATATATATATATATATATATATATATGGATTAGGGAATAGAATTTTAGTTTATTGCAATATTATATTAAGATCACTTGGACAATTGGACTTAACAAAGCCCTTAGATAAATGATATAATATTAGTAAAACTATCCCATTTATAAAAACGGGGCCAGTATTAAGGGACGGCTATATATGAAAAGTGAGGCGAGTATTAAGGGACGGGGGGAGTAACATATATTAACATTTTCATCTTAGCAAGTTAATTTGCCATAATTTATTATATAATAGCGTAGATAATCGAAACATTCGTGCAATAATTACTTAAGCATCTGATTACGTGCATAAATATATGTCTATATATTTGATATAATATTTTTAGCTAAGTCAAAATAATATAAGGACGTGGATATTTTTTAATTAAATAACATAGAATCAGCTTTTTAGGTTTAGTAGAGAATATTTAGCATAATATATATATGGTTCTGTAAGAATCGAATGCTTGTTAGTTTGCGATTATACTACGTACGTAATACTTTAGGATATTTATTATCAAAATAATCTTTAAGTTTTATAATGGCAATCAATATTATCTTCTAATTCTTCCTCAATAAGACAAAATAAATTTAGACTAACAAAAGGTCTTGCGCGCATAAGGTGTACAATAAATTTATTGTACACCAATATAATTTTACCTAGTTTTTTGTAACTTTAACCAAGTTTTGATTAACTTTTATATTAGTACAAAAAAGTTGATTGATAAATATTTTAAAGAGTTAAATGATTAATGTTATATATTATTAATTAGTGATTTTGAAGAAATAAGTTTTACTAAAATGAAAAAATTTATCACAAAAAAATAAATAACTTTTACATATATAAGCTTAACTTTTAAGTATTTTGAGTTAACTTTTACTCCGATGTACAATATTTATTGTACACCCCTTATAACTAAGAATTTGTGCTTAGACTAATTTATCTTTAGCATATAATTCTTCCTCAATAAGATAATATTTACTTTTTTTTTTGAAAGGATAAGATAATATTTACTTCGTAGCATAATATATGAATCGTTTAGTGTATTTTTTTTTTTGGAAGTTTTACACAAATTACGTGATATTAATATGTGAGATTAATGCTAAACTTGTTTTCCTAAAAAAAAGCTGACAAGCGATTTTATGGGCTGTAGATTTACCTAAAAATTCTAACATGGTTTTTTCTTAAATTAGTTAAGAAAATTATGGGCTAGTTTATGCGCTATATATGGTGATATTTTTTTGGATATTGGAACATAGTTTACGTGATATTAGTGGACTTTGTATTATTTGTTGGTTAATTGTTTTTTTAAATTAAATTATTTATATCAAAAGAGAGGTCAATCAATGAGTGACAAACGTCATCACCACATTGATTTCTTCTCTTTTAGTATAATATATAGATTATAACTTATTTTAGTTATAGATTGTACTTGGATTATAAAATTGTGTTTGGAATTGAACTTTGAACCGGTGATAAATGTTTGGCCTCATAACTTCAAGGTTATTAGCTTAATTAAACCCCACTAGGGTATTTTTAAAGATGAAAATTAACTTCCAATGAGTTTGACCTGCAAAGGTGACTGAAAATACCTGATCAAGAAAGAAATCAGCTATAAGGTAGAGCAGTACCCAAGTGAAAACCTGAAGCAACTAACTTGTTGCAAATTCGTTGATACTTCATACCATGGACAGTCCTTTCGGCTCCAGAAGAAACACAGAATAGTATGCTTTTGTCCAAATCTCTGAACCGACTATTCCATATTTGAACAAGGATGTACCACATTTCTACAATTTTAAGCTTTAGAATCTGACTGATTTAACTAAGCTATATTGTAACAACCAATTCTTCATGCTAAAGTTATAACATGTAGGCCCTTCTCTTCCCTAACGAGTCGTTCGGTTCAAGCCCATGATTAGTCTATTACTCCGTATAAGAGTCACACGATAACTTTTTATGTACAATCGGTTGTAACTTCTGCATATATGATATATACCATCAATGTTATTGTTTGTACCCAATGAGTATATAACGGGCAAAAAAAATTCTTAGTTGTACGTTTCAGTTGTACTGTGAAGATTCTCGAGTCAAGAGACTTTGGAAAATGTTGTCAATTTACCGTTAGCCAAAAAATTGGTATATGCAAATTTACACCCCTTTACTAAGTACTATCTATCATGCTACTCAACAACCCTGGTCGATGCAACCCGGCCTAGGACTATGGAGTAGCCCTTGCGCAATAGCTCGATCATACTTATTCTTGATCGCTTGAACATTTTGTAAGAAAATAATCAAATAGGTTATGATATGACTTTGTTATGGTAATTATTTAGTTTTGGTTGTACAGTGAAGATTCTCAATAAAAAAACGACGGTAAAAGGTAAAAAAAAAATATATATATATATATATATATTTGAAAGCAACTGTAGCAAATATGAATTTGTAAGGTTGTATTATGCCAACTAGCAGTGGGGGAGTATCATTTTGGCAGACTCTTCTTGGGGCCTTTCCCCCTTAGTCCCAAATTTCACGTAATATGCTGTTTCATTGTTCTTGTATTATTTTTGTTGTTTTGCCATGCATTTTGCATAATTTCCCCTCTATATAACCCACACCCTTTTCTTCGTTACTATACCATTCCATCACACTTCCCTATACTACTACTACTACTACTAAAACTATTTCCACTATGGACTCCTCCAAGTCCTCCTCTCTTCTCTTTTTATGCATCCTTCTTATTTCCTTGGCCGCTCCCAGTTTGGGTTGCGGCTCCTGCGGCGGTGGAGGCGGAGGCGGACAGGCCCCCGGTGGAGGATCGGCCACTGTACCACCGGTGACCGTCCCCAAACTGCCCGTTCCACCTGTCGCCGTACCCAAATTGCCCCTTCCACCTGTTGCCGTACCCAAATTGCCATCATTACCACCGGTCGCCGTACCCAAATTGCCCCTTCCACCGGTCGCCGTACCAAAATTGCCCCTTCCACCGGTGGCCGTACCCAAATTGCCCCTTCCACCGGTGGCCGTACCCAAATTGCCCGTAGGTGGAGTGAGCCCACCAACAGGCCCAAGTGGAAAGTGCCCACCAGGAGGAAGCCCAGGAACCACAACCCCACCGAAAGGCCAGCCCTCATGCCCAATTGATATCTTGAAGTTGGGTGCATGTGTGGACCTTCTTGGTGGGCTAATCCACATTGGGCTTGGTGATTCAAAGAGCAAATGTTGCCCAATCTTGCAAGGACTGGCTGACGCAGACGCAGCAGTTTGTTTGTGTACATCACTTAAAGTTAAACTTCTTAACCTTAATTTGTATGTTCCAGTTGCCCTTCAGCTTCTCCTCAGTTGTGGCAAGAATCCACCTCCTGGCTTCAATTGCTCTGTTTAAATGGTATGTTCTTTCATCAATTTCCTTATTACTGTCAATACGGGTGTCTCGCTCTCATATATATAGTCAGTATGGGTTACATTTATAATCAAAGTAATACCCTTATCTATACAATACTAGTCTTATATGCACGCTATGCGTGCGAGATTATAAAAATTAAAAATTACGTTATGACATCTAATCGTAATAAATAATAGGAGTATGCTAGAAAAATTGTTCAAAAAGTTCATATGAAAGAAAAATTAGATATAATCTCTAGCTAAAAGCATTTACATAGTGAAACAATGTAATACACCTATTATATGACCAAAAATCTAAATTGTAGTATTACAGTAAAGAAAATTAATATATAAATAGTGTGTTTCACCTTTTTCTCGCAATGTACTTGGCTAATCACATATTTTATGCTCAATTGATTTACGATTTCTTACGCAATCACATTTTTTTTTCTCGAAATGTACTTGGCTAATCACATATTAAAGCATAAACTTCCAGTAAGAACTAAAGTATTATTTTTATAGAGTTGATTGTGTAAGATATAACGAAAATGGTTGTTAGTAGATTTATTTATAAGGAGTGCATAGAAGATGAGAGGTTGATGACTTATTTTGAGAAGATTAATTTCTTATGCTTTCTTTTTAATAAGAAATAATGTTTATTGTTACTGAATACTAGATTTTAACCCGTGCGATGCACGGTTTCTATTAAATTGTTACGTTAAAATAAAACTCTTATATATATATCAACTGCTATATTTTATATATTAGATTAGATTGGTTTTTTATATATTTTGGATTGAATTTCATTTTAGATTTATTTTTTAATTATTATAATGTTTAATTTTGGATGAAATTGTATATAAGAAATATTAATAATTAATTAATAAAAATATCTACGTGGCACCTATTTTTTGATCTACGTGGCATTCGATTTTTTAATTCAAAAATAATTTTAAAGTCTTTTTTTTATTGGACGAAACCATTAGATTTCCTACGTGGCGCTCTAGTATTGGATCAATGTTTGATTTTAGATTGAATTTATTTTAGATTAGTGTTTGATTTTGGATGAATTTTATTTTAGATTTATTTTTTAATTATTAGAATGTTTGATTTTGGATAGAATTGTATATATTAGTAATTAATTAATTAATTTAAATATCTACGTGGCACCTAATTAATTATCTACGTGACACTCAATTTTTTTAATTCAAAAATAAATTAGAAATCTTATTTTTAATTGGCCGAAACCATTAGTAATCCTAGGTGGCGCTCTAATATTTCGGCAAAAATGCCTCCTTTATATATGTATATTAGATTAATCATAATTGAATTGGAGAATAATATATGAACTGAAGGGTATTTTGGTATTTTACGTGGGGACACCAAAAGCGTGATTACCAAAAAGACCTCAGCTCTTGGATTATATCTATACAATATCAATTATGTCGGAGTATCAATTATTATCAATTCGTAAAGCATTAAGGAGTTGACTCGCTAAAGCGAAGCTTTTGTATTATATAGGTATCATATAGTTTTATGTATTGTTACACTCATATTATACTAATCTAAAAACATCTTAGTAAAATTGATGGAGAATATTTGAGATTGGGGTCTAATATCATTTTGGACTTTAGCCTCAATTTATCGGGCTTTTTAATATCGATATATTATTGTATGGTCTCTCTTATACTCCAATATTATATCACTAGATGATTTACTAGTATATCCAAGTTCGATGGTCAAAATTAGTTATTTTAAATTCTCAAAACATAAACTCGAATTATACTATCTTAAGAAGTATTCAAGAGTTCCCCTAAAAAAGACTAATTTAAGAACATCTTATTATAATTGATGGAAATTTTTTGAGATTGAGATCCAATATATTTTGGTTTTTTACCCTTATTGAATGGGACTTTTTAATAACCATTATTATTATTACTAAATTAATTACTTGTCTTTCTTATACTCCAATATCCCATACATTATACAATAATAACAATACAATACGTATTATATGATTTAGTAAAAGAAATTGACTCGTTAGTATCTCTAAGTTCATTGGTCAATAATACAAAGTAACAGATTATTCATTGTGTGGCGGAAGTGTGCCTATATAAAATGTCTTATTATATTTTTATTATATTGCAGGTTGCTAGATGAATTAAGATTGAACGAATGGATGAATTTGACATCAAAGGATGTCGAGCAACCATCTATCCAAGCCCTTCTCTTGTAATCTTTCGGATTTATTAATTCTTGTTGATTGGAATTTGGTAGGATGTTATTTTGGTAAATTATTGAGTACAAATATTATTTGTAATGACTCATATGTTATGAGTTCAAACATTGCTACATTCACTTGTATTATGTGTTTATTATCACCATATGTTATTATTTTAATCAAGTAATATTCAATGGTACGTCCCTTTAATTAATTTGTCCAATCTTTTTATTTTTTATTTTTTTTATTATTGTACTTTCTGTGCCATCATTATTTATTGGAAGGTTTTTCAATGGCTACAAAGAAAAGGTAGCCACCAATTGTCTGTTGGTTCAATGGTGATTTGGGCTGAACTTGGTAGGGAGAACTCGTGTTCGATCGAACCTATCTACCCAGAACTCGCCCCGAATCCGGATTAGCCCTAAGGGTGAACCGGGTGTTAACACACAAAAAAAAAAAAAAAAAAGGTAGCCACCATAATAGTTTTCAATTTTGAACCTTCATTGTTAGAAGACCAATCGTGTTCATTCATTGCTTTGACTTAAAAGTAATTAAAAGAAATAAAAATAAATAAATAAAACAGATGCTTCTGTTTTTTTCCAACAATTATGATTAAAAACGGTTTTTCTTTCTTCTTGTTAACAACAAAGAACAAAAACGTCCATTAAATTAACCATTCTTTTTCTTTTTCATTTTCATAAGAGAGTATCATCACTCTTTAATTCTTCCATCAAATTACTAAAACTTTTTTAGGGGAAATCGGCACCCCGTTAAGAATAACAATATAATAATATCAACACATATAATTCTTCCACTTGAGTTCTTGGAACTTCGAGAATTAAAATGATAAGAACAAACAGAAAGAAAATCATAAAATTCAAATCAAACAAATCATTGGGGAGAGGTTGAAGAAGGGATATGTATAATTGAAATAATCCGTAATTGATTATAAATTAACATTCAGTTTTTCTCTCAATTTAATTAAAACAAATATTTAATGTAATTTTTTTTAAAAAAATTAATCAACTAAACGAAGGGTCTGGATTTAATGCTAAATATCAATGGTCTAGATTTAAAAATTATAATAGCTACAATTTTATTGTAGCCATTGTAAAATTATCCTTATTTATTTTATTTTAAACGATAATGTTTTCACTAAATACGCAACCATCATTGAGATATTAGGCCTTATTCTTTTTTGACTGAATGAATCTGGACTAAACAAACATTTCCACGTTAGTTACTGAAGTTGTATTTGATTTTGGAACATAAATTTATGGTCGAGACCCGAGACCCAAATAATTTAGCGGGTTTTGGAATAAGTTAAAAGTTTTCAAGTCTAATTGGCCAAAATCCAACAGGTTGCCAGCCTAGCTTGCCACTATCCTCTCAGAATCACAAGCCTCAAATACCACAAAATAGTGTGAGGTTGGAGTTTGAAGTTAACCCGAATCGCTACCTCGCTATCTATACATAACGTAAAATGTTGCTTGGTTAACAACGCAGTGCCTCCGTAGCTTTTTAGTCAGTGCGGTGCATGGATTTTTATTAATTAAAAAAATTAGTCAATCTATCTCTACCCTTAAAAAATTGGGGATTAGTTACTGTTCCTTATGAACAGTAACTCCCATATTTTAATTATTTATTTTACTTTTTTTTAACTAATTAGCTTAATTTGTCAACTATCTTTATCAATTATTAAGGGCAATAGTCTTATTGAGACTTAATCTAAACACTTCACTGTATATTTCTTAGGTACTCACTCAACTCATACTCCTTAACCTAATAATCTTGCTCCTAAGTAAGAAGTATATTTAGAGCTGGGTACATGTACCAAATGTCTTTTTTGTACTACCTTTATCGGATTTGTTTACTTAAGATTTAGTACAACCGATCAATAAGATAAAAACCAATTTTGAATACACCTAATTATAAACATAGTCGGGAATAAGATAAAAGTTCTCATATACGTTTGCATTTCATTTTTTATTCAAATGAAATGTAGAACATGTACTGTGTATAGTATCGAGTTTCGAGTATCCAATTTTAATTTTCAACTCTTTTTGTTGAAAAGGATTTTCATATACGTTTGCATTTTCTTTTTTATTCAAATGAAATGTAGAACATGTACTGCGTACAGTATCGAGTTTCGAGTATCCAATTTTTCAACTAAAACGCAGAACATATACTACATAGGGGTATTTAATTTTCGGATATAGGATCTAATCCGATTGTTCTGAATTTTTGGATCGGATTCCCAAAAATCCGAAATCGAATCGAATTTCAAAAAAAAAAAGAATTAGGGTGCTAGCTAGAACACCATCGGAGCCAAATTTAAATATCCAGCCACATTGCGCGCAACGCGCGCGACCATTCACTAGTTATAAGAAAAATAGAACAAAATGTTAGACATTTAGTTACTAATTAGTATAATAATATCCGTGCGGTGCACGATTTATCCGTGCCCTTGGTCCAAGTATGTATTCGATGCACGGTTTCTAATCCAAATATAAATTTATATGAAATATGATAGACAATTATCATCAAAATAGAGCTTATAATATTCTCCAATTTAAAGTTAATGATGGATAGATTAGTTATTGATCATTAGGTGTCTTATTTATTAAAACAATTAAAACAAATAAGGTAAATAAACAAAATTATTAAATTTCATTCTCATTCACCACACGTGCCAAACATAAAGTTATCTCACCCACCCTTCATTTTGATACTTCGTAGTAATACCCCCTTAAAACTCGCACAATCGCCTCATCAGTATCATTACCCGATCACTTAACACCTCCTACACCATTTACTTTAATCATTTAGAGATGACTTTAAGGCGGATAGGGGTTGCACACCCGTAACCTCCTACGATTCTCATCTTCACCCCCTCCATCCACAATAGGAGCGATACCCACCCCTTCTAATCCTCGTCTTGAGAAGTACAAAATAGAATTCATCCTCTCTTCATCACCCCCTCCCGTGTATCCTCACCAGCATCAAACCCACCCCTAGACTCAATTTTTTTTTTTATATATATAAGAGATATTTGAATTTAAAACTCTATTCTAGAGTTTTTGCAATTCGTTTGGTTCATTAGAGTAATTGAGTAAATAAAAAAAAAACATTACAATATGTAAGCAATAAGCGTATTCAAGAAAATATTTTTAATTCTTATTGCAAATTAATTTTTTCAAAGCATTTGTTGTTATTTTTTATATAAAATAATTTTTTATTGATGAAAATGACTATATATTAGAGTTAATGTATTTAAAAAAAAAAAAAAAACATCATCCGCTATCATCCGATCTACTTGTTTCATATGCGGATGATGGATGGTTGGACACATGTAATGGGTTAATGGATGCGGCCACCCAATCCGGCCCATTGCCATCCCTATTTGTCTATGCGAATAATATTTGGCACTTCAATTAATTAGTGTATTCATAGCCCTTAACAGCGACAGTACACCAAGTGGTGAGTTTGCTCATGAACTCAGAAGCTGCCATAACATGATAACATGCTACCGGGAGGTCGATTGGAGAATCAAGCTAATTCATGTGTACCGAGAAGAGAATCGAGCGGCGGATTGACTCGCGAACGAAGGAGTCGCTCACACTTTTAATCTTGTCATTTTAGATATTGTTCCATTTGATCTCGTTAGAATCCTAGAGGAGGACATTCGAGGAGTTGCTCTGCCTCGTTTTGTCCCTCCCTAATGTCACGGATCGTCTCTCTCACCATCGCATGGGCCATTTGGTGGGCCAAACAATAACCGTTTGGGCTGAAATTTGGGGGTCCCACCAGTTTTGGGCCAATGAAGATGATGGTTGGGCCGGATTTTCCTGATCAGGCCCATAAAGGCCCGCACACAGCAGACCAGTAGCGGATGGGCCCGAAAACTTCTAGAATGTGCTACGGTGTTCTTGAGCATTCTAGCATGGGTGGAGCTTGAAGGTTCTAGATAGGTATATTCTAGAATTATCTTGTATATTTTTGTAAGTATCTAGAAGGGTCTAGGTACCTCCTTGTATAGAAAGTTCCCTTGGAGGTGGGAACGTTCTAGAAACTTGTAGGAATTGTATAGAATATTCTGGAGTGTGAATATTCTAGACATAGGGGATGGTGGCCTATAAATAGGCACCAAGGCTCATTTGTACATTCAAGTTGAGAGTTCAATACAAGAAAGCATTCCAAAAACACTTGTGTTCTCTTTCAACTCAACCTTCCTTCTACAGTTAGAGAGTAGTAAGGAAATCCAAGGCACTTAGAGTGTCAATCGAGTGTGTGGACATACAAGTGAGGGACAAGCTTGTGTGTTCATTATTCTACGACCGAGGGGCGTCGTAATCAACTAGCTAGGCACCAAGGGTGAGTGCATAGCTAATCGTTGCTATCTCTAGCACAAAGGAGTCGTGCTACGACGTAAACTTAGGCACTAGGATTTGTGCCATCGTTGGGGAAGCCTGACTCGTCTAAGCATCGAGGCTTGGAGAGTGGCGCACGGTGCGTGACTAGGCCAAGGGACTAGGCAAAATAGTCAGCACGTGACACGTGGTATCAGAGCAAGCGACGATTGTTGGGTACGCGATATCGCTAACGGAGGTGTGATTGCTGGCCGAGGCTACGACGGACTGTAGCTAAGCAACAAGGTACGTTTTTACTTTGTCGCTCCATTCTTATTGTTGGATATAAGTATGGATAGCGAAATGGAGGTTCAGACAAGTCATTGGGAACCCCGCTTAGCAAGGATGGAAATTGCTATTGCGGACATGCGCGATGATGTAGCGCAACTCTCGGATTCCGTGGAGGAATTCAAAACCAAGGTTGACGACACTTCCCAATATCTAAAGAAAGATATTCTTGGGGTGTTAAACTGCGTAGCGGAAACCATTCGCGAGGAGGTCGCGAAAATGAGGGACGACTTGCTGAAGCAAATCAAGGACATCCGTACTGAAGTGGAGTCGGTGAAGGCGGATGTAATGTTGTGCAAGGCGGCAGTGGCGAGAGGTGTCACAAGAGAAGGACCGAGAAGCGAGGTTCAGAAGTCGTCCAAGCACAAAGGGAAACAGGTCGAGGAAGGTGACCAATATGGCGAGGGGGTTCGCCAAAAGAGGGCTAACCACGTGGCTCTTGGCAAGGACCTAGCCCAGTCCAATGGGGATGGTCGCAACGGAGATAAGTCTTTCAAGCCAATGAAGTGTTTCATTTGCGAAGGGTCGCACATGGCTAAGGATTGCCCACAGCGACAAATATTGAGTGCCATCAAAGCCACAACGGGGGAGGAGTCATTAGCCGAGGGACGGCAATGGGCGATTCACTTGGGCGAGGAGGCTCAGGTCGCAAATGTTAGACTCCTCAATGATGGGGTCGAGGACGGGCCTTACAAGGAGGAACCCTCGACAATAATGGGGGTCGTGGACAGAAGGCCTCGTGAGAAGGTCGTGCCACGGGAGTTGGCACCCACGACAAATGATGAGGGCGTGGACAGTAGGCCTAAAAAGATGGTCGTGTCACGGGAGATGGCACCCACGTCGAATCAGAGAACGGGCATCAAGCGAGGTGGAAACTTGATGGTCGTAAATGGAGTGGTGAACGAGGAATCGAGCCAAGTGCTCGTGGATACGGGGGCATCTAACAACTTTCTTGCGCGGCGGGAAGCGGAGAAGTTAGGGGTGAAGTTCACCAAAGTCGATGGCAAGATGAAGGTCATCAACTCGGGGACCACGTCGGTGTATGGAAGAGCGTGGAATGTTCCAATCCGCTTGGGAAAGTGGACGGGAAAAGTCAACTTCTTGGTGGTCGACATTAAGGGTGAGGATGTGGTGCTGGGCATGGAGTTCCTTTGCACCATAGAGCCTTTCAAGGTGGGTGATGGTGTGTTATCCATCACACACAAGGGGAGCGAGTATGAAATTCGTCTCGCACAAGACAAGGAAGTGGGCGCAAGAATCTCTTCCTTGAGAGCAACATGGGCGCTACGGGAAAAGCGTCAAGGTTCGGTCCGAGGATGGGTCGAAAAATCGATGCTGGGGGCAAGGCATCATCAGAAGTTCTGTGGGCGGAACAAGGGAGATAGGCAGGCTGCCTATCGCATGGGCATGGTGCCCATGGTTGGGGTCGTGCAGCGACAGAGGGACGTCAGCAGCAAGGACAAGTCGGACGGGTCGCGAGCACGAACAACAAGGCGTCTTGACGAGGGCGTCAAGAATTTGGGTGGGGGAGAATGTCACGGATCGTCTCTCTCACCATCGCATGGGCCATTTGGTGGGCCAAACAATAACCGTTTGGGCTGAAATTTGGGGGTCCCACCAGTTTTGGGCCAATGAAGATGATGGTTGGGCCGGATTTTTCTGATCAGGCCCATAAAGGCCCGCACACAGCAGACCAGTAGCGGATGAGCCCGAAAACTTCTAGAATGTTCTACGGTGTTCTTGAGCATTCTAGCATGGGTGGAGCTTGAAGGTTCTAGATAGGTATATTCTAGAATTATCTTGTATATTTTTGTAAGTATCTAGAAGGGTCTAGGTACCTCCTTGTATAGAAAGTTCCCTTGGAGGTGGGAACGTTCTAGAAACTTGTAGGCATTTCCTTGTAGGAATTGTATAGAATATTCTAGAGTGGGAATATTCTAGACTTAGGGGATGGTGGCCTATAAATAGGCACCAAGGCTCATTTGTACATTCATGTTGAGAGTTCAATACAAGAAAGCATTCCAAAAACACTTGTGTTCTCTTCCAACTCAACCTTCCTTCTACAGTTAGAGAGTAGTAAGGAAATCCAAGGTACTTAGAGTGGCAATCGAGTGTGTGGGCATACAAGTGAGGGACAAGCTTGTGTGTTCATTATTCTACGACCGAGGGGCGTCGTAATCAACTAGCTAGGCACCAAGGGTGAGTGCATAGCTAATCGTTGCTATCTCTAGCACAAAGGAGTCGTGCTACGACGTAAACTTAGGCACTAGGATTTGTGCCATCGTTGGGGAAGCCTGACTCGTCTAAGCATCGAGGCTTGGAGAGTGGCGCACGGTGCGTGACTAGGCTAAGGGACTAGGCAAAATAGTCAGCACGTGACACCCTAAGCTCTCTAACTTGTTTTAGTTTTGTTTGTTTTTTGCTTTACTTTCTGTTTTCCTTTTTCGAAGCTATGCTTCTCATCTGAATCAAAAAATAATAATTAGTGTATTCATAAATCCCTAAAATTAAATTAAAATCTTTTATTAGTGAGTTTTTTTAGCGTATTAGAGTATTAGGTGATCATTATCTTTATGGTGGCGTTACATTTATAAAACCACCCCTAGATATTTTGTGTGTAAATCATTATTATGAAATAGTCTTGTGTCATATAGTTTGTAATATGAATGTTATGTTTCTAGCTTAAATAGTACTTCCTCCGTTCCACAATAGATGCATCGTTTCTCATTTGCGCACTATTCATCAATCAACTTTGACAATCATTTTTTCACTGTTGTGTAACAAAAAACATAGTCAAGTGAGATCTTGTTAAATTCGTATTAATGCAAGGATTCCAAATATCAACTTTTTATAACTTTTACTTTACGCATTTAGAGATATTAAGTTCAAAGAAGCGTATTGGCATACGTGCAAATAGAAATGATGCATCCTTTGCGGAACGGAGGAAATACTCTGTAGTGTAATCTTACTTATTTTCCGTATAATCTAGATGATTTTTTTTCCTTTGGAACTTTAATTTTCTTAACGTAGTCCCAAATCCCTGAAATTAATTAATTTTTTTATTTGTGAGTATTTTTTACCGTATAGTCTAGGTGATCAATATATTTATGGTGGTGTTCATTTATAAAATCACAACCTGCATATTTTGTTTGTAAAATATTACTCCCTCCGTTTCTTTTTGTTGTATCCGTTTAAATTTTAAGCGTTTCATATTGTTGTATCCATTTAGAATCTATTCTATTTTTGGACATACATTTTATCCTAAAATACCCTTACATTTCTATCTAATTACCAAAATACCTAAAGATACTACCCATATTCTCCCCTAATTTTCCCCACCCATAATATTTAATTCTTTTTCCTTCCCCATATACCCACTCTCTCACCTCCTTTATCACCCATCATTATCACTCCTCTCTCTTACCTTATTTCTTTATTATTTTCTCACTCCTTTATTTATTATAATCTCTTACACCCAATCATTTCTCTTACACTCAATCATTACACTTATACCCATACAAACCAATATTCCAATTTTCTTAAAAACCACACCAGATTCCAAATGGATACATCAAAAAGAAATGGAGGGAGTATGAAATAGTCTTATGTCATATCGCTAGTTTAAGGTCTTATAATATGATTTATTTCTAGCTTAAAATATAGTGTAGTCTTACATATTTCTCGTATAACCTAGGTGATATTTTCATAATATTGGTGATTTTTTTTTCTTTCTAAGGTGAAAGATTTATGATATAATTAAATAACTTTTTTTTATTTGTGACTATTTTTTACCGTATAGTCTAGGTGATCAATATCTTTATGGTTGTGTTACATTTATAAAATCAACACCTAGATATTTAGTTTGTAAAATATTACGAAGTATGAAATAGTCTTGTGTCATAGAGCTAGTTTAAGGTCTTATAATATGAATGATCTATTTCTAGCTTAAAATATAATGTAGTCTTACATATTTCCCGTATAACCTATGTGATCTTTTCTTAATATAGGTGATTCTTTTTTCTTTCTAAGGTGAAAGATTTACGATATATTTTAGATTTTCTACTATGATGTTAATCTAAGTCATTTGTTATTACCTCTTGAAACTTTACATTTTTTTTAATCTCGGGTCTTCGTTAGCATCCACGTAAGACTTTACCTATTAATTAAGCTAGTTTACACTTACATCCATAGGTTTTTGTAAATGTATGAGTTGTATATGACTTGTTAAATTAAGAAACTATGTAGAAGGAAAAATAAACATATACCTAAAATTACGAGCATAATGGTTTTAGCTTGATTTTATAAATAAAGAAGATTATATGTATATATAAACAAAGTGTAACTGTAATCCGTAAGTACATATTTATAGCAAAAGTTTTAAATGAAATTAATGTATTAATCCTCATTGACCAAAATATAACATATCCATGGTAAAAAATTTATACCAAGTACTCCGTATTAATTTTTATGTTCTATAAGTATATGTTTTATCGGCAACTTTTGTGTAAGACCGCCTTACCGGAAAGACCACTTTTGTTGCTTAACTAATTGGTTACATTTCTTAACTAATTGGTTACATTGCTTAACTAATTGATTCAATTGCTTAACTAATTAATTCTCTTGCTTAACTAATCGATTTCAGTGCTTAACTAATTAGTTCAAGTACTTAACTAATTGGTTCGATTGCTTAACTTATATGACACCAAGGTGGTCTTTTATATAAGACCGCCTTATAGAAAAGTTTGTAATGTTTTATTAGGAGATTCAAATTAAAACAAATAAGTAATTGATAAAGTTGATTTTTTTTTTTTTTTGATAAATGATAAAGTTGATACTTTGAATATTCTAAGTTTGGTAATAATTGCTCATTAATTTTGTATAACAATCGGTTGTAATATATACTCCGTGTATTTTTTTTCTTCTATAGACATTTTTTTAACTAACTTAAAAAAATTAAAAAATTAAAGGCACACAATGAGATGACATGTGTCATACTTAGTGTCTCTTTTATTATTATTTTTTAATAAGCAATTGCACACATAATATTTCTGCAGCTGAAGATTACACATATTTGTTTGTATTGTTTCGGGAATAGTTTGTTATTTGTGTGAGAATGGAAAAAAAATATAGTGTTATTATAATTCCATAAGAAACGTAAACCTTGGCATTATAGAGCTGAATAAATTTCTTCTATCTTATCATTTATAATTTTTTTGTACCTAGAGTATTAATTATATAGTAGTAAATAAAATATTTTTATTCAAATTAATTCATATTAAAAGAGAGGTGAATCATAGGGTGACATTTATCATCACCATATTAATTTCCTATCTTTTAGTATAATATATAAATTGACGGCTATAATTATCGAATTTAGTAGTTTAAATATTATAGAGTACTATAGTAACTTTTTTTTATAGACTCTTATTCATATTGTATTAGTTTTCTAATGTATTTTATTGGAGTACAAGCAGCAGAAGATCAGAAGCAGTCAAGTAATACACTTGATCAAGATCAAATTGACAACAAAGCTCAGCTATTCACTGCAGTACTGAACTGCTTGCTGACACTTGAGGATAACAATGCACAGATTGCTGATGTGTCAATAGTTGACACAGATTGATGACATGTCAATAGTTTGTTACAGATTGTAAGAGTTAGTTATAACTAACTCACTGATGTGTTTGTTCTCTTAGAAACTAGCACACTAGTATATAAGAAGATGTGTACTGCTGCTGTATTTTGTAACAAGCATTACCAGAATTCTGGGATTAATAAAATCATCTTCTTCTCTCTCAAACATAACTCTAAACTTAGAAGTTTAACATGGTATCAGAGCAGGCATAGTTCCTGTCCAATCTTCTTGTTCCGCATTTCATCAAAATTGCTGAAAATCAAATCAGAAAGCAGCAATCCAAACTCTCATTCAAGTTCAAAGAAAATCTGAGAATCAAATTCAAAACCTCTATTTAGCTAAAGATTCTTTTTCTGGTTTCTTTTCTTAAATCAAAATGGCAACAGAAGCAATGCAAGATCCCAATAGTGTATACTACATACACACATCTGAAAACCCTTATGCAGCAGTTGTATCTGACAAGTTTGATGGAGAAGGATATGCAGAGTGGAAAAGAGGCATTCTACTGGCTTTTGCAGTCAAAAACAAGGTTCGATTTATTGATGGTTCTTTGCCAAAACCAGCCATTAATCATGCTGATTATCAAGCTTGGGATAGGTGTAATAGCATGGTTATGGCATACTTACTCAGATCACTAAGTCCTACAATTGCCAAAAGTGTAGTGTTCCTCTCAACAGCAAGAGAAATCTGGAAAGATCTTGAAGAAAGATTCTCAGTAACATCAGGGCCACAATTTTATGGTCTGCAACAAAATTTGAGTGAAGTTTCACAGGGTGAAAGCAGCATTACAGATTTCTTTACCAAGATAAAAATGATTTGGGATGAGTTGAATAGTGCTAAGTCTGTCCCAGTTTGTGTCTGCACTGGTTGTTCCTGCAATGTCAGCCAGAAGTTTATGCAAGACAAAGAAGAAGAGAGGCTGATTCAGCTGTTAATGAAGCTACATAAGAAACATTCTCAAGTAAGAACCAATATCTTGATGATGACACCATTACCAAGCATTGCTACTGCTTACAGATTGCTTATTCAAGATGAAAAACAACAAAAAGTGTCTGATGATCAAGAAGTGAAACCTATGGCCTTTGCTATTGCTGATGACAGAAGGCAAACTTACTGTAACAACAATACCAATAGAGGTTTTCAACCAAAGATATTGCAAGGTCCTGGAAATAGTAAATTTGCAGTATCAAATAAGAGAGTTGGGAATTCTTTCTTCTGCAATCATTGCAACATGGCAGGACATTCCATGGAAAAGTGTTGGAGGTTACATGGGTATCCTCCTGGTCACAGAGGAAAAAGATTTGCAGGAGTTCTCCATGGTTCAGATGATACACCAGCTGATGAAAATGTCACTCATATTTCTGAAGAGCAGTATCAGCAGTTCATGAGTTTGATCAACAAACAAGAGCAATCTGAACACACAGCTAATATGGCAGGTACATGTCTTATTACATCTTTTAATACAAGGTGGATAGTTGACAGTGGATCTACTGACCATATTTGTTCCAATCTGAATCTATTTCTTACTTATTCTGAGTTCAAAAAGGATGTTAAAACTATCACTGTAGCTGATGGTAAGAAGGTTGAAGTCAAACACATAGGTGATGTTAAAATTGGGAAAGATATTGTGCTCAAGAATGTTCTGCATGTGCCTAGTTGTCACTTTAATCTCATTTCCACTTATAAGCTGTGCAAAGATTTGTCATGTGATATTATTTTTACTCATGATAAGTGCATGATTCAGGAACATTCTCAGAAAGCTTCAGTGGTTCTTGGTAAGATAGATTCTGGTTTGTATGCTGTGATTGAGGATGATTTGGAAACTGAAAGACTGGAGAACAACAAATCAAGTTCAGAAGTATTGATTACAGTCAGTGAGGACATCAAATTGTGGCATTTAAGATTAGGTCACTTGCCTTTTGATAAACTACATTTAGTGAATAAGTCTTTGCCATCTGTTGGTAGGAATTGTGACAGTTTTTGTCAAATCTGTCCTAGGGCAAAACAATGTAGACAGCCATTTCCTGTTAGTCAAACCAAAACTCAGCAATGCTTTGAACTTCTTCATATTGATGTATGGGGTCCATATAGAGTAAAAACTCATGACAATTGTACATTCTTTCTTACAATTGTAGATGATTTTTCAAGGAATACATGGACATTTTTGATGAAAAATAAGTCTGATTCTGTTGATATTTTGTCTAATTTTCTAAATTTTGCTCAAACTCAGTATGGATCAAGAGTGAAATGTTTTAGAACAGACAATGCCAAAGAACTTTGTGAAGGTAGAATCCTGTCATTGTATCATCAGTTTGGCATTAAGCATCAGAGAAGTTGCACAGATACTCCACAGCAAAATGGAGTAGTGGAGAGAAAACATAGGCATCTTCTGGAAACTGCTAGGGCTTTGTTTTTTCAATCTAGACTTCCAGTCAGATTTTGGGGAGAGTGTTTACTCACTGCTACTCACCTCATCAACAGAATGCCCCTTTCCAGTATCAACTTTGAAATTCCTTATGAAAAGTTGAATCATTCTCAGGTTGAACTGAATCATTTAAGGGTTTATGGATGCCTTGGCTATGTTTCAACAATAAAAGCTCATAGATCAAAGTTTGATCCAAGGTCTGTGCCTTGTGTTTTAGTTGGGTATCCACCTGACCAAAAGGGTTACAAAATGTTGAATTTGGAAACCAAACAAATAATAGTTTCCAGAGATGTACTCTTTCATGAAAAACACCTACCATTCCATATTTCAGCCACACAACATACAAACACAAGCCCAATATTTCTTCCTATTCATACACCATTTGATTTACAAACTGATTTTGATATTCCTGATGTTTTTAATACAGAAACACCCACTCCACAAACACCTATCTTAAACACAGACCCTGAACCTGAACCTATTGAAACTCTTGAACCTCAACCACCTCCAGAAACCATTGCTACTGAACCAAATCCAACACTCAGACAATCCAACAGATCACATAAAACTCCAACTTGGTTGGATGATTATGTGTGTACAGTGTCTCATCTTGGTTGGTGTAACATTATCAGTTACAATGATCTACCATTCTTTCACAAAGCTTTAGCCACTCAAGCAACCAAAGTCACTGAACCTGTCAACTTTTTTGAAGCAAGTCAGTCAGCAGAATGGGTAACAGCAATGGACAAAGAGTTAGATGCTCTCAATTCTAACCAGACTTGGGAAATTTGTGTTCTTCCTAAAGGAAAAAAGGCCATTGGGTGCAAATGGGTCTTTAGGGTGAAATTGAAGAAAGATGGGTCTATTGAGAGGTTTAAAGCAAGGCTTGTGGCTAAGGGATTTACTCAGAAATATGGAGTAGACTATGAAGAAACTTTCTCACCAGTTGTCAAAATGGCCACTGTCAGATGTCTGATTGCACTTGCTGTTACTAAAGGCTGGACTATCTACCAACTAGACATCAACAATGCCTTTCTCCATGGTGACTTGACAAAGGAAGTATACATGAAAGTTCCTGATGGGGTTCCTAATCCAGAAAACAAAGTATGCAGGCTCAAAAAGTCCCTTTATGGCTTAAAACAAGCCAGCAGACAATGGTTTGCTAAGTTAACTTCAGAATTACTTCATCTTGGTTTCATTCAATCCAAGAATGATTACTCCCTTTTCATCAAAACACAAAACCAAACACATACCCTAGTTGCAGTATATGTTGATGACATATTGATTACTGGTCCAAATCACTCAGAAATTGTTGCCCTCAAGTCTCATTTGCATAACAAATTCAGCATCAAAGACTTGGGTGAACTGAGTTACTTTCTTGGTATTGAGATTTCTAGAGTTGAAAATGGAGTTTTTCTCACTCAATCCAAGTTTACTAGAGAGCTGCTGGCTGACTGTGGTTTAGATGTATCAAAATCTGCTAAAACACCTCTTCCTGTTAAACTCAAACTCACAAATTCTTCAGATGAACCCTATACCGATCCTACTCAATACAGATGTCTAGTTGGCAAATTGAACTTTCTTACTCATACTCGACCTGATCTATCTTTTGCAGTGCAAACCTTAAGCCAATTTATGCAATCACCTAAACTATCCCATTTCAATGCCTTGACTCATCTTCTCAGATATGTAGCACACTCAATTGGTCAAGGTATCTACATTCAATCCTCTTCACAGTTGGTTTTAAGGGCTTACTGTGATTCTGACTGGGCTGCATGCCCTGATACTAGAAGATCTGTTACTGGCTATGTTATGCTTCTTGGAACCAGTCCTATCTCTTGGAAATCCAAGAAACAAAGTACCATTTCCAGATCTTCTTCTGAAGCTGAGTATAGAGCCATGGCAGCTGCAGCTTCAGAGATCACTTGGTTGGTCAGATTATTGAAGGAAATGGGTGTGTCTGATCTCCAACCTGTTCAGTTGAGATGTGATAATCAATCAGCAATACATATTGCAAAGAATCCAGTTCATCATGAGCGCACAAAGCACATTGAATTGGATTGCCACTTTACCAGAGACAAAGTGTTAGAAGGGTTGATTGATCTCACTTATGTTCCCACTGCTGATCAGTTAGCTGATATGCTCACAAAAGTATTATCCTACCCTCAACATTCTGAACTAATCTCCAAGCTAGGTATGCTTCAACTTGAACCACCACCTAGCTTGAGGGGGGCTATTGGAGTACAAGCAGCAGAAGATCAAAAGCAGTCAAGTAATACACTTGATCAAGATCAAACTGACAACAAAGCTCAGCTATTCACTGCACTACTGAACTGCTTGTTGACACTTGAGGATAACAATGCACAGATTGCTGATGTGTCAATAGTTGACACAGATTGATGACATGTCAATAGTTTGTTACAGATTGTAAGAGTTAGTTATAACTAACTCACTGATGTGTTTGTTCTCTTAGAAACTAGCACACTAGTATATAAGAAGATGTGTACTGCTGCTGTATTTTGTAACAAGCATTACCAGAATTCTGGGATTAATAAAATCATCTTCTTCTCTCTCAAACATAACTCTAAACTTAGAAGTTTAACATATTTGTATTCTAATATATTATGTAAATACAAATCAGTAGATTACTCTAAACCTTTTTTATATAAATATCTTACTATGTACTCCGTATAATGGATTATTTGTTTTATAAAAAGATAATCATATTGGTTATATTTGTTAACAAAATATAGAACAGATTTTACAAAATATTCCACATGTATAGAATAACATCTTTTTCTTACGAAAATATAATCAAATACTTTATAAGGAAAATGTTAACAAAATATTTTATTTTAATTTTTTTATATCTATAAGAGAGGCAAATCAGATAGTGACATTTGTCAGCTCCACATTGATTTCCTCTCTTTTAGTATAATAGATATAAATTTTACTAAAACTTTACGAAGTACATTTTAAGCCAGTGACCAGTGGTACGGGTGGTTTTTGTTTAAATTGAGGCTGTGAGTTTCGTGCTTTTTTTTTTTTTTTTGGTAAATATCTATTAACAAAATATGGTTTATGTACCCGGGTGCACAATACTCATTGTGCACCCTATTTTTAAATGAACATATAGCTCAAATACAAAGAACATATTGTTTATACCCAAAGAATATATAGCCAATGAACATATAGTTCAAATCCATAGAACATATAATTTAAATATTTTACTAGTACATGTACATTGAAATCATTCTTCATGTTCATTAGAGTTTCAACAAATGTTCAACAAAGTGCACAATGAGCATTGTGCACCCGGGTGTATAATCCAAATTGCGATCTATGCATGCGTGATGGAAAATTTGGTCAATTGTTCTAGTACAATCAGATCGAAGAACTGGACATGATACTATACCTTATTTTTGCATTGCTCAATAATAACGCGTGAATATACGATTCGTGTTTAATAGTCATGATTTTATGTTAATAGTTATAGATTTTGTATTAACAATTATAATTTGTGTTAATAGTTATAGTTTTCTTGTTAATAATCAAGTAATATTAGTGATCTTATAAGTACGCAGAGGACGGTCTCACATAAAACTCATTGTTGAACCTAGATTGCATTTATTATTGTATAATTCATAACACAAATACAGAAAATAATTTTATAATTCATAACACAAATATAGAAATTTCGTCTAAACTTTCTCTCAAAAAGATTCTAAAAAAGAAAAAAGAAACAGAAAATAATGGAGTTTTGCTTAGATGTTTGTCTACACAAATTAAAGAGGAGGCAAATTCAATTCATCTAGTAATAATTCTCATAAAAAACCTGAAAATGTCACGATTTTGCCATTCGGAATACGTGTTATGTTGAACATGATTGCTAATGGTGCTAAAGGAGATACATTAGACCAACTTCTCCAATTTATGAAGAGAATAATTGTTTTGAATAATTCAACGTTTCGACTATTTTCCGTTAATAATTCAACCTTTGAAATGTTTTCTAATAATCCAATCTTTGCATCCTATTCACTTTTATTACACCCAATAGATCACCAACCCGGTACAACAGGTAATATATACATGTGTCAAACAACCATTCGTTATTAGTTTCTTTTCAAAAAAATAAAAACAAATCATTTTCTCTGTTTTTATTACTCTACTTCCTTATCCTTTTTTCCCCTTAAGATCATCATTCGTTACCAATTCTTCTACCTTCTTCATTATCTGTTTAGTTAATAATCTCCATCATCATCTTGTTGAATAAAAATTAAAAAGATAAAGAAAAGATGGCCTTCTTAGTTGGTGTTGTTTCTTATTCTTCTTTCATCTCCTATCAATGGCATTAAACAATTTTCATACTTCCATTCCCAATTTCAAAGGACCATACTCCATCAGAAAATAAATAAATAAATGATAGCCTTCTTAGCCGGTTCCCTGTCATATAGGTTCAATAAAAATTAATGGGGAGTAAATATTGGATTATTAAATTCCCTCAAAAAAATATATATTGGATTATTAGATAATAATGAACATGTTGAATTATTAACGAAAAATCGTCTAAAAAATTGGATTATTTAAAATAATTTTTCCTTTATGAAGCTTCAAAGTGTTGATGATTTGGTTTCTCAAGGAAACAATCTTATGAAAATTGCCAAATCCTCCAAACGTAACGAAAATCCTGTTATTTACAATTTTATTTTTTTTTTTTTTTTTTTGACAGTTAGAGCAAAACATAACAGCAAACTAAAGGCATTTCCTCTCTTGTTGAGCAAGAGAGTGAGCCTTTACTACCTGATCTCTACATACATTAATGCAAACAAAGTAATCAAGAGAAGCAGCCATATTCTTGATATCTACTAAGATGGAGGCAACATGCTTGCTTGCTTTCCTTGGATCCTGCAAAGCTTGAACCACTTCCCTGCAATCAGATTTGAGTAGGACATTTCTTGCAACCTGAGATACGTGATGCAAACCCCAATAGATGGCGTAACATTCTGCCTGCATGGGGTCCTGGGCAAAGATTTTCATGGCTCCTTGCACCCTTGGGGGTTGGTTTGTATCCTCTTCCCAACCTACTGCAGCTATCCAGTGTTTCTTAGACATTTTATCATATTTTTTCCAAGCTGCATCTACCACTACTGCAATGAAGTTATTCGACTGGCAGTTTCCCATCTTGAAAACACATACCTTCTGGTTCCTATGCGCTTTATCGACCTCTTGTACTACCTGGCTAGTTGCCTTCTTGAACTCTTGCAACTGCTCCCACCTATGGACGTGTGCCTGTGCAGCCTTGAGAATGGTCTCAGGGCTTCCACTCACGCCTCGAAATAAAATATCATTTCTATGCAGCCATATTGACCACAAAATCGAAGTAAATTGAATCAATCTTCCCTCCTCTCTTCCATCTTGATCGAAAAAATATGAAAGGAAACTCATGAGCCACTCCTCCATTCTAACATTTGCCGCATTTGAGGATATAATCCCTAATGGAGAGCTTTTCCACACCAATTGTGCTACATAACAGTCTCTAAATAAGTGGGATTGCGATTCCAACCCATTCTTGCAAACTACGCACTCAGTGGTTACCTGAATTCCCCTTTTCCTAAGATTATCCTTTGTAGGAAGAGCCCTTTGCAATAATCTCCCACTAGTAGAAAAATATTGATTTGCTGCCATGACTTAGCGGCGTTAATTTTAGAACGCCTCTAACTAAATGACAAAATAGATGAATTAAGTGAAAAAAACTTGCTTTGCAGCGTTATCTTGAATTATGACGCACTACTACAAAAAAGGGTATAGAGTACTGTTGAAATACACTTTATAGGACGCCTTAGAGGCATTCTTCAACTCAACGCGCTATAAAGTTTATAAAACGGGTAAAAGAAACGTTTTATATACCTAGTCATAAAGTACAGTGATAAGAGATAAACGTTCTATATTCCCTTACTAAAATCATAAAATGAAGAAGGAATATAAAACGGTTAACATACATACCCGTCTCCTATACATTATAATAAAGCGCGCCTAACGTACACCACCGTCCTCTATTCTTCATTTTAAATATTGAGATAAAGAACATCTTCCGTACATAGGCGTACTATATACTTCCTTTTTAATATTGAGATAGAAAGCAACTTCTTTATATGCTTGGTAAAACAATATTGGCAGTTCGTCAAATGGACTTTATAAAGATAATCAAATAAAATAATTTGAACTAACTTTGAGAACACTCGTGCATGATTAGTTGTTAAAATGGACTTTATATAAAAAATCTGGAAAGAATCAAATACAATAATTTGAACTAATTTTCTATTTTAATTCCCAAAAATGCTCCATGTATATTACAAAAAACTTATATAAAAACGATACACCATATATATTACAAAATCTATCAGTCATTGGTAAAAATGATCTCGCATCCTATTCAACCAAAATTATGTTAAAAATGTGCGAAGATCTTCAAGTATCTGTTCTTTATTGTCTCGTATAAGTCTGCAAAACAAAATAAAAAAAATGATTAAGAGAAATTTACAAATCAAGTGCAACAATAAACTACCACTGATATCAATGAACAATAAAAATGGGACTCTTCGTCTTCTTCTACTTTTCTGCAGCAATCAACAAACCTATTTATTACTCTCAGGATTCAATTTAGCTCTTAGAAATAATAAGAGGAAATTTGGAGAGAGAGAGAGAGAGAGCCCAATATACAATCTAATAATACCACAAGTAGACAAATAAAAAAAAAAAGATATAGAAGAACAAAATAACAATTTGTGATGGAACATGCATCTTCCAATCTCTCATGATTTAATACTCTGTAATTAATGTGCAGCGATACACCAGAAAATAAAATGATACGGTTATGATATAATGAAATCAAACACACCCATTTTTCAAAGAAGAACGACTGCAAAATCAATTAATTCAAAATAATCTTAGATTTCGAAAAACGAACTTAAAAGACGATCGAATATACAATTCAGATTTGAAAAAGTTAAGAACAAATCTTACAGACATAAATTACTCAAGGGTTGAGGCCACACGAATTGGTTCTCCAAGAAGCAAATTAGTGGAAGGCGTGATTGACAGATTGATGAAATGAAACTATTGAGTAGTAGAAGAAGGAGAGACAAAGAGAAGAACAAATTAGTGGATGACAAGAATACCCATCCATTTATCTGATTTCAAGTGAAGGGGAGATGAAGGCGGTGTAAACAATAAAGAATTGGTGTAGGTTAGGGTATAATAAAAAAAGAAAGGGATTTATCTAAATATAGTTGACAAAAAATTAACTAAGGGTGAAAGTTGGCAATTGACAATTTAAACGTGATTTTACAACTTTTGAATGGAATACGTATACACATTAAACAGCAGTTGGATCTCACGGCGTTACGATTTTCTATTTTTCTTTAAAATTTAAATAAAAATCTCTATTATATAAAGGAACAGCTGAGGGCAAAAAAGTAAATACACTTTTCGTGTCCCCTTATGAATAGACGTTAATACCCTCACTAACCCATCCTTCCTTCCCAACCCTAGAGTTTCACTGACCGCACAATCTCTCCCTCCTAACTCCAGGGTAATTCTGCAACTCCAAAACCTCCCTGTCTTCTTCCCCGGTCCCCGTCGAAATCCTAGAAATTTAAACTCTGAAATGAAGAACCCTAACAAATTTTTATCCCTTACAATGAAGAATCCTAACAAATTTCGAAGATCTAGATTCCTCATGGTGGAAAAACAACGATGCAGGCGCACAAAGTACGGATTGCAAATTAGGGTTCCAAATCAAGACGGCGCGACCAAGACAAAATTTTGCAAGTAGAAAAATCTATCTACATTTCTCCACCTTCTCTCCGATCTTCGGCCACCCTCCCGCTAGGCCGCCCCCAATTATCTGAGCTTTTATACCTGTCTTCGATTTCTAGGGTTTCTTGCTCGATCTACTCATCTTCCTTCGCATCATTTCCTCTCATCAATTATTTCGCCTTAAACTTCAATTCCCGAAAATCGGAGGTAATTTCTTGATTTTTGGTAATTATGTCCCATTTTCCTGATTTTTTTCTGGCAGATGTTTGATTAAAATTCCAACAAATTGGGAGGGGTGAAACATGTGGTTCAGTTTAAGGAGCTGGAGTGGGAGGAAGGAGCAAAATGAAGGAGAGAAAGAAATCACAGATTTATATTTGAACAGGCCTGAAAATGAAGGAGAGAAAGGTAAGTTTTTCTGCGTTTTTTCTCTCTCTTTAGATGAAGATTCATATGTTCATACGAGATGGGTGTCAAAGGGTTTTGTTGGGATGTTCAAATACGAAAGTGTAATTGTGTTTTGTATCCTTTTTTTTGTACTTTATTTGTCTATTTTGGGGTGTTTTTCTACCTTCAAATTTTGAATTTGTGCGCTATAAAGATTAAAGATGAACAGGAACCCTTTAATTTGAGATTAAGAGAAAAGAAATATGGTAGTTGGTAAGTAGGGAATGGATGCTTATGCAATTCCTAAGCAAATGCCATTTCTATCAATGTGCTTTCATGCTCTCTAATGCGGGTTTTTGCAGCTTTCTTTATGACTAATTAATGATATTTTTCTACCATTTTTAACAGTTTCCATGGTGGAATAATTAGAGTGTTGAGCCCGTCAATTAAAAAAAAAAAACGAATAAGGTCTTTTAGGATAGTTGAGAACTTGAGATCATGGCCTCTTTGAAACATAAACGTAATACACAAGTGGTAAATGATCAGAAAATTAGATCATTTTGAGTACAAATATGAGATGGTATTAAAGGGTTTTGTTGGGATGTTCAAATAGGAAAGTGTAATTTGTTTTGTATCCTTTTTTTGTACTCTATATGTCTATTTTTGGATGTTTTTCTACATTCATATTGAATTTGTGCGCTATAAAGATTAAAGATGAACAGGAACCCTTTAATTTGAGATTAAGAGAAAAGAAATATGGGAGTTGGTAAATTATAAATTGAAATTGAAAACAATTACTCTATTTTTAGTTTGTGTTTTTGGTCGAGAATTTGAGCTTAATTTGGACAAATAAATCGATTTAGATAATTTGGTATGTTTATTGGTAGCTTAATCTGCAAGAAAAATTAAAGGATGTTGTTTTAATTTGAACACAGCTGAATGTGCATAATAACCAATTCTAGAAATTGGGTATTTCTTATTTGTCAAGAATCTTTGCACTAAAATCGATTTTGGGAATTGGGTATTTTTGATGAGTTTTGAACCTGTTTTGAAATGTTGATTACAAATCAGAAAGTTTATTTTGTTTCTATGGAATGGGAGTAGATCTATACAAATCTAAATATGTCTTCTTATGGGAGTAGATCAATACTCATGTGTTTTTTCACATTTCCCCTCTTTTCTTAAATCAATACGCAATCCTTTGATTAAGTTTCTTCAAATTTTGTTGTTCTTATTCCACATTCGTATGTAGTTTTTCTCGTGTAAATGGGTTAGAAAAAATGGAGAAGCACTGAATTAAGGTCTTGAATCTTGGTAAAGTTCATTGATTACTGGGAATGGGAATAGGAGCTGGTGGAAAAGGGCATATGAATCGACATAGATGAGGACTACAATGTCGTTACTGATTCTCTGGATATCCTGAGATGATTTTCGATTTTAACCCTAGGTGTGAAAAGTTTCAAATCACACACTTAATGTTTGCAGATTATTTGTTCTTACTTCAATGAGTCTCTTATATGTGTCTTTTTTAAAGTTCTCAAAGTCTTCATTATGTGAAGAGAAGAATCGGTTTAGCGGTCTTCTTTAGCTTGAGATTGTAGGAACTAATATCACTGCTATGCTTAATTGGTTTCTGTTGCTATGATATCATACTGATTATACATCTATCATGCCATGCTTCATGTTAATCATGCTATCATTCAATTGGGTGTTTCATTCAATTGGTTTCTGTTGGTATTTGCAGGCTGTCGTTTATAAAGGAAATGTTTTGGTGTTATACATGAGCAAACCACCTTTTATAACCCAAATTTTGCGAGAAAGGACCTTATATAACTTTTTTTGTGAAAGCACACACCTTAATGTATTTTTTTTTTGCGAGAATGGACCTTATATAATATTTTTTTGTGAAAGCACACCTTAATGTATTTTGTTTTGCGAAATAATTTACATTAAGGTGTGATTTCACAAAAAAAATTATATAAGGTGCTTTCTCGCAAAATAATTTACATTAAGGTGTGATTTCACAAAAAAAATAATTTACATTATCCTTGATTTGATTTTTCTAATTTAATTTACATTAGAAACAAAATAAACTTTCTGATTTGTAATCAACATTTCAAAACAGGTTCAAAACTCATCAAAAATACCCAATTCCCAAAATCGATTTCCTACTTGTAATACGGAGTATATGTTTATTATTCCCAATTTTATAGTACGCATATGTTACCCCGCTTTATATGTTAAAAGTAATATATATATATATATTTAATTATTTTAATTATTTTTTTATTATTGTAAAAAATACGAAACTGTTAAGTAAGGCAAGCGCTCTATATTCTTTTTCCTGTGAAACAGTTATCAAGGAAATGCGTTCTATATTATCCTGGGAAACGCCTAACACACTTGGGCGTTCTCTATCCAGTGTCACTTATTCCAAATTTTGTAGTAATGACGCCTCAAACCATTTTAGTTTGCGGCGTCATCACGTTTAACGTCGCAAAGTGTTGTCCCCATACTAATTCTCTTATTCACCCGCGTTTAGCTTCTTTCTTTTGCTTCTCGTCCTTTCACAAAACCACATTGTTCTTCCTTCAACCTCATCTCCAGCATCGCCGTCTGTCCTTCGCCTCATCTCCACCACCGAATTCACCGGGAAAGTGAAGCTCAGATTCATCTCCACCGTCACTGTCTGTCCTTCGACCTCATCTCCACCACTGTCGTTCTTACTTAAGGTAAATTATGCTTCCACTGACTCCTCCTAATCCTTGCCCTTTTTTTGGTTCAATTACTCTATTCCCCTCGTTTCAGTCTCTCAATTAACATGAATTGTGTATGAGTTATCGAATCTCTCTTGCTCTCTCCTCTCCTCTCCTCTCCTCTCTCCACCGAAAATGTAAACCCTAATTATCAAATTCAAATTTTGGCTTAGAAGAACCTTAAAATTGCTTTGAATTTGAGGTAAGGTAATGTCGTATGTCTAATTTCTTTTGCAAATTTGATGTTTAGATGAGGTGCTTCGAAGAAAGAAGTTCACAAATTTGAGAAAAACACAAGTTTTATTACAGTAAGACATATTTTTTCTTGCTGAAATTCTACTTAATTTTGTGAGTTTTACTTTAATTATTGAATTGTCAATTTCAAATCCCTAATTTCACAATCAAAAACTCAAAATTCCGTAATCACAACCAACCAATGTCTTGAATTATGGATGTGAATATTGTTGAATTGAGAAGCAATTGTAGAAAAAGTAATCGAATTTCAATTGATGAGCTATTCGATGAAATTCCTGTTTCAGAAGTAATCGAATTTCTCGAATTTATTCCAAATTGCATTCACTCACTTATTTTAATACTTGATTCTTCTTTATTTTGAGTATTGAGGGTGTAAATTATATATATATATAGATTGAAGGGGCTGAGGCCTTGGAGGTATGAATTGAAGAGTAGGCCAGAAGAGTGCAGCATTTTTCTAGGTTTGTTTGGAAATCCCTGCTTGAATTATGTATTGAGTGATAACTAATTACTTACTGTTTTGCTGGTAAATTTGTTCCCCTAAGGTGATTTGTTAGCGGTAAGATTTTCAGCATTGAGTAAAACTGATATGTTAGTGGGAAAAGATGGGAGATAGATTCTCGGTTATCTATTCTAGGAGTAAGGCTTTGGTTTGGTTGTTGTAGTCTTAATTGCAAGACAAGTCTCAGTTGAGTGCTGATGTAACCTGATAATGTCTACAAGTTGAGAGCTTGTAACATTCTCATATCCTTTAATTGAAATGGAACTCTGAGTCCGATCTCTGTTGCTTTCTGCTACCAACTAGCATGTTTGATTGACCTTAGTATGAATCTGTTCTAAGCAACTTTAATTTGGTGGAGCTTATATCATATGGTGTCTTGCTAAATTTCATTTGTTCACTTATGAGCTATTTGTTCACTTTAATTTCTGTTTTGCAGGGCTTTGATGATAATGTTCAGTAGGCTGATGTTGGTATAAACAATGATTCCCTCTTTTTTTTTGTTTCTCTACACCCCCAGCAGGCTGTAGGCTGTTATGATTACATTGAATGAGATAAAATGCAACATTCCTCCAGGACAGTGTAGAACAGTTTCATTTCACATGGAAATTTGAAATTATCTTGTTTCTGGCTGTATCCACTTGAGGAAGCACTAGAACTAACACCTCTAATCATATATGGCTTGAGCCCTTTACCTGGGAGGTTAGTTATTTTGTAACCTTATTTTCTTTTGCTGATATATTTTCCACATTTTATGGGAAAGCTTGCGAAGTTAACTTCTCGTTCCGTTAATTTCTTATACACAAACTTGCAACTGAATATTTCGACTTCTTTTTTACAAGGTTTTTTTTACTTATTACTGTCACATTTGGTCACTTGGGATTTGATTATTTCTTTGCCATAAGAGAAAGAGTGCAATAAGACGACAAAAGAAAGTGAAGGATATGACCTATCCCACCCAAATGAGTTCTTGCCTGAGCTGAAAGAAGAACAACAGCTTGCTCTTCCACCTAACGAAGTGAACTGCAAATCCAGACAAAACCTATTGTAAGGGCTACTTTAAAATTTTCATATTTCATCTTCGTCTTTTTAATTTTAGTTGATAAACTTGATTTTTGATGTTTCAAATGTGGGGTTTACATGTCGTACCAGTTTGTGATATGTTACACGGGGATGCTGCTGTTTTATGGTGTTGATTTGTGTGTTGGTATGTATATGCTGGTATGCAGTTAGGTGTTATGCATAATGGTTGATGTGTGTTCTGTTTGTATAGTCCAATTTTGTATAGTTCAGTTCTATTTCGTGAATTTCAGTTAAGCATATAAACAACCTGTCATATAAATTTGGTTATGTTTTGGTTTTGTCTGTTCTGTTTGCTTTTGTTCTGTTTTGGTTCAGTTACTTTGCTTATAAATTTATTCTGCTTTTGGAACTCTAGCATGACTTTAATACATTTGCAAGTGTTGTTATAAGTGCCTGCATTGCTTTCATATCAAAATCACTATTATAAGGTAGACACCACTTGAAGTAACCTGATCAAGGCTCTGGTTTTGCATGCTGGTAGTCCAAGCCAAAGCTGTCTAAAACTGCAGTTTTGATGAGGTGGAGACTTCAGATTATCAAATTGGTAGCAACTCGCTTTGGGTATTGGCATTAGAACTGGGAAGCTATGTGATATCCTATTGAGTCCCTTTTTCTTTTTCATGCTTTCCAGTATTTACGGAGCTTTGTACCATTTTCTGCAGGTACAAATGGAAGTGTTTCTTTTGACCCATCTCTTGATATAAGAAGACATAAGAACGACACCACGCTGTCAAACTTAGGATCTGTGAAGGATAACGAAAGACAAGATCTTAACTGTGCTGTGAAGGAATACTTACTCTTGGCAGGGTATCGTCTGACTGCAATGACATTCTATGAAGAGGTAATGTAAAATTCAAGATATTTCTTCGTGATTTCTTCAAGAAAAGAAGTAGTTGGCCAAATATATTTCTTCTTGATTTCCAGTATAGCATAAGATGAATATATTTTCTTTTGCGTCACAAGAACCTAAAATTTTATCCTACAGATTCGTAAAAATCCTACAAAATTATCTTGAATTTTCCCCTATGAATGTAACAGATGCCTATTGTAGAGGGAGGGTTGTGGTTTTGACATTGAACTGAAGTACTGAACTTAACTTAATTGTAGCTGATCCTTTAGATATTATAATTGACCGACTTTGAATTGTCATTATAAGTTTGGCTTAAGCAATATTGTCCTCAAAACTGCAGGTTATGGATCAGGAAAATAGATACACCATGTAACTTTGTTGCCTTGTTTCATGGAATGCATATGTATGATTGTGTGATGCTATCACTGCCTTACTTGGTAGCTTCAACTTGCCACTCAGTACTTCGGATCTTGCCGCCGCCAAACTAATAAGGTAAAACCCTTGCCTTTCCTTTCCTATCCTTCAGTTGTCTTCTTCGATCTTGCCTTTCTTTTGAGTGCTTGTATCCTTCTCCCTTCTACATTCTCCCTTCTACCTTCTTCTTTCATTCTTATTTCACCACCGAGTATCTCCTCTTTAATAGATTTTGGGACTGATCTCCACCGTCGTCGTCTCACTAAAGGCTACAGATCGACTCATCTCGACCGCGAATCACAAAACTCTTCAGACTCGTATCCACCGTGTCGTCTCACTAAAGGCTACGTGTACTTGACAAATTAGTATGTGTCACTCCTCCTTCGTCCTCCTTGTCGTTTTGTCTATTTGAATTACGGTCATATTTTGACTGTTATAGTCGTTTTGTCTATGTGTGCTTGCTATTTGCTAGTATCATAGTTGAGTAATTCTGTAGTAAATATAGTTGTCGTTTGATCGAATAGAACCTATATTGTTATAAGTGAAATAAACCCTTATCAATTGTCAAATCTGTGGCACATATCCATTTGTTGCTATGACTAGTGCAGAATTCTGCATCATTCTTGGATGAGTTACTGGTCACATAATATCGAGGAAGTCAGCTTTTTGAGATGATCCTAATTATCCTATAGAGTACAGACTGAAGCTAGTATATCAATGGGTACGGTGATCTGATTCCTTTTAGTATACACTGCTATAATTTTAAGTGTTTGACCTTGATGCAATCAGATTGGCTGCTTTGTTTTTTGGTAACTTCTGTTTTGGACTTTAATAGAAAAGCTCCCTTTGCCTTTTGACTTAGCGGGCTGGTTCTGATTGAAGTTGTTGCATAACTGTTGTGCATGCTCTGCCTTGATTGCTTAGCTTGATTAGGAATTGCAGGCTTGTGGGCTGATGTGGCATGTTGAATTGTTGCATATACTCCAACACTAATGCTGCATCACTCAGTGTGTGTTCTACCCTTGTTTTAGGAAATATTCTCTCCGTGGATTAATAAGGATCCACAGAATACAGAAGTTGGAGGTGAATTATTTTCGGCGCTATTGACCTGAAACACCATCTAGGGGATCATACTTATGTCTCAGTAACTGATAGTGGTTACTGGCAGGTCAGTAAAGCTTTTAATTTACGAACTTGATATCTCCTTTTTGTAGCTTCCAATACATGAAACTTGAATCATGCATGATCTTGCTGTTGTGTTAACAGATAGAGCTAGAAGGTCTTGACATTGCAAACAGTTCAACAGGTAAAGTCCCTGACTGCACATTCTCTATATATGTTGAAATTATTTTTCATACTATTACAATGATAAGTGGAAAGCAGGATTCAAATTTCCTTACAATTTACAGGTCACTGTTCGGCAGAATACTGCATCATGTGAAGAGATGGCTACAACAATGTCTACGGCAGAATCTGTAGCTCTTAAAGGACTACCTCAATGCATTGTTACTGTGGTAGCTGAGGTCTGATACCTGATCCATGATTAAAATTCTATTTTCAAACTTTAAGGGGGGCTTTACTTCATGAACTTGATAGATTTAAATACATACTTATTTCGTAGTTCAAATGTTCAATGTGGCTTTATTTTCTAGTTTGCCAGATTCAGCAAGACTTTGATATTATACTGGAGCCATGTCCCATGTTTGCTGAAGCCATCCTTCAAGTCAGAATCATTACCCTGGGGTGCTCCTAATAAGCTTCTTGGAGCTGATGGCAGCTGGATAAGGTATGGATGACTTCATGCTATATTTTAGAGCATTTTTTCTCTCTGAACAAGACATTCACTTAGATTAATTTTTTGAAACTCACTATTATGGTGACCTTTAATTTGTCAGGCGTACATTAAAAAAATTACAAAATATATTTATCAGCCGTAAGAAATGTTACTGGTGTATAACCTTGAATTATATCTGTTAAACACATATATCTGATTGGATGCATCCCATTGTAACTTTATATGGTATTGTGACTAACTGATTTCAAGTTGTTGGCCCTCTTGTATTTCTTTAGTTATGGCTTTCAGGCAAACATCTTTCCGAGTTGCCTTCCTTCTTCTACCTGTGTTTAGTTAGTGTCCTTTTCCAGTCCGTTTCCTGTCTACCTCCCCTCATTCTCTCCCCTCCCCATGTTACTTGTCATCTACTATGTATTATGCTACTTTAAGAAATACGAAATCTATATGCAATAACAAGCATTTTCACACGCTCCTTGGATTAACAGGCACTGTGTCATGTTCCTGAGTGGCTGACCTCATGAGATAATAAAATCAACCTTCAGAAGTGACAGAGATGCCAGCTGCTCCTGTACACCCTTTCCACTCCAAGATGAACATTCGAAGAGGGGTACTAGAAGAAGAATGTGCAGACATAATGCAGCACTTCTCCCGACTCAAAAGGAGGAAGGCAAAGGAAAAGGAAAAGAAAAAGGATATATCGTCATCTGATGAATCAGGCCAACGGTTTAGGTTTGCTTGAAAGGTTGAACCTGATTTATATTCTTGTCTGGAGATACTGGGATTATGTGTGTCTGCTATATAAGTTGTCAAATGTTTTCGGTTTCGCGTGGAAAATATCAAATGTCTGCTATATAAGGTAGCTTATTGAATGTTTGGCACGGCAGTTAACCTGTCCTATCACTATTTAGGTGGTTTGTTTTTGTAAACATATGATGGTTGATTTATATGTGAAAATCAAAGTTTCTTGGAAGTTATTGGTGGTTGATGATATTTTTGGACATTGTATAAATAGGGCGTGAGTACAGGTTCTATATTTTTTGGGATTGTAGAATATAAAAAAATAAAATTATTTATAAAAAAAAATTACACATTATTCGCGGCGTTTAAACTCACGCAATTTTACAATGTTTGAGGCGTTTAGGTAGAAAACGCCGCTTTACAATATTATTCATTTGAGGCGTTTTTTCTACCTGACGCCGCAAATGAATGATTAATTTGAGGCGTTTTTTAACACCGCAAATCAATCCTATTCATTTGCTGCCACTCTATTTGCTGCTACGCCAAAAACGCCGCAAATGAATATAAAAGTGACGCCTCAAATGAATGTTTTTCTACTAGTGTCCACAGGAAGTACTTCCATCTAGGAAGCATACTACTTTTCCAAAGACGTTTCCACCCCTTGACTGGGTGGGCCGGCCTTGGATTAATAGAATTTGCCAAGAACCAATAATCTGATTTAAAGTTGTAATACCCATTTTTTGAGCCCGACCAACACAAGGTATCTTCTGAATCTTCATTAGGTAGATGTTATTTACAATTTTAATGCTATTTTAGTCAGGAAATGATACTCTTAATAAAAATCACCAGGATTTTCTTGAGAACGTATTCAAGGCCAAACTCAAGTACGTGAATTTTAGTCTCAAGGTAATTAATAAACCTATTCTTTTATTTTTCTGATCGAGTATATTACTTTTTTCTTTCTTGGACTATTCCCTCCGTCCTTGAATGTTAATCTCTTCTGTAATCTATCCAAACAATCCAACATAAGTACACTTGTCACATGAATGTTAATGAATCTAACTTATGTGGGTAGAACAAAAAATAATTAAGGGGTTATTAGGATAAAAAGTTTACTTGAGATAAACAAGTTGACCATTTGGATATTTATAAGGTGTAAAGAGAATAAATGTTTGACAAATAAGGAAAAATTCCAAAATTAACATTCCAGAACAGAGTGAGTATATATCTTTAATGGTTTATACATGGAAATACATATTTATGCGGGTCTTATTAGATTAGTATAGTTATCCTTTATTCTTTTCACTTGGTTTAGACTGATTTTTCTAGTTTTTGGTCTAATCTCATTCTTCTTGGATTTTTCTAGTTTGGTCTGATTTGAATGTTTTTTGTGTCTTTTACTTTTTCTGGTCTGATTAGGTGAATAGAGAACAAAGTCTATATGTAATTAATTTTATTTTTGGTATGAACTGCGTACGTTTAACTACCTTTACAATTACTATTTGCACAAATATGACAAAAGTAGAAAAGTTGGTTGAATATAATAAAATATGGATAAAATAAGTAAGAGAAACATGTAAAAATGTGGGTGGGTGTAAGAAAAGAAATGAATAAATTAAAGAAAGTGAGTGAAAAATTATAAATATTGTAGGGGTAAGAAATATAAGGTAGTAAATTTTCATGTACAAAAATAGAATAAAACAGAAATAGAGATTTGTTCATTTTGATAAGCTTAATGATGCCTTGATTGCGGAGGAGAAGAATCTTATTAGAGATTTGAAAAAATGGATCGGAGTAATATTGAGGAAAGGATTTGGCAACAGAAATCACGAGCAGACTAGGTTAAGCTCGGCGATGATAACACCAAATTTTTTCATGCTTACGCCAAAGATAGACAGGGTCAAAATGCTATAAAATTACTCATAGGTGCTGATGGCACTAGGTATCAGACTCAGGAGCTTATTAAAAAGGAAGTAGTTTCCTTTTATCAACAACTCATGGGGAGTGCTTCAAGTTCTCTACCAATAGTGAATAAAGATGTTATTGCTCGAGGTTCTGTTCTCACTATGCAGCAACAACGGAATCTGTGTATTCCTTTCACTGGAAAGGAGATTCAGGAGGCTCTATTTAGCATGGATTCACTTAAATCACCAGGTATTGATGGTTTTAATGTTCACTTTTTAAAAAAATATTTGCATTTGGTGGGTTCTAGTGTTGTTGAGGCTGTTCAAGCTTTTGCTAGGCCTAGTTTCCTCCCTAAACAAATTAATTGCACTTGTGTCACTTTGTTGCCTAAAGTTGCAAATGCTTGTTCAATTAGGGAGTATAGACCTATTGCTTGCTGCTCAGTTCTTTATAAAATTGTCTCAAAAACTCTTACAAAAAGAATGCAATCTGTTTTGTCTGAGCTTGTGTGGGAAAGCCAATCGGCTTCTGTAAAAGGTCGAGTTATTTTTTATAACATCATGTTAAGTCATGAATTAACCAAAGGTTATGGAAGAAAGAATCTGTCTCCGAGGTGTATGCTCAAAATCGACTTGCAAAAAGCCTATGATTCTGTTGAATGGCCGTTCATAGAGCATCTCCTGTTGGAATTTGGTTTTCCCTATCAGTTTGTAAAATGGATTATGGTGTGTTTATCCTCTGTTTCTTACTCTTTCAACGTCAATGGCGAACTAACTATTCCGTTTGAGGGGAAAAAAGGGCTCAGGCAGGGGGATCCTCTTTCACCTTCTCTTTTTGTATTGTGTATGGAATATCTTACTAGATGTTTGATGTGTTTGAAGGATAATAAGGATTTCAAGTTTCACCCTAGATGTAAGAAGTTGTTGCTCACCCATGTGTGTTTTGCCGATGACTTGCTCCTCTTTGCTAGAGGGGATCTCTCTTCTGTGACTCAATTGTTTGCCGCCTTCAACGACTTCTCTCATGCTTCTGGTCTCAAAGCAAATCACTCTAAAAGTTGCATCTACTTCGGGGGTGTACCTCTTAGTGTTCAGCATGCTATTATGAATACTTTTGGTCTTTCTAAAGGTGAACTTCCTTTTAAGTATCTTGGTGTTCCTCTCTCAACCAAGAAACTTGCAGTTATGCAATGCCAGCCACTTATTAAGAAGATTTTGGCTAGGATTGATACCTGGTCTTCTAAGCTTCTTTCTTATGCAGGCAGAATCCAACTTATAAAATCAGTTATTTTCAGCATCCAAAGCTACTGGTGCCAAATTTTTCTTTTGCCTCAAAAGGTTCTTAAGCTAATTCAAGCAGCTTGCATGTCTTTCTTATGGACCGGGAAATCTGGAACTTCAAAGCGTGCTCTTGTTGCTTGGGAAACTCTCTCCCTTCCCAAGGCTGCAGGAGGTTGGTGTATTCCTTGTGTTAGTATGTGGAATAGGGCTGCTTTATGAAAGTTGCTCTGGAATCTTGCACAAAAAAAAGATAAGGTTTGGGTAAGATGGGTTCATATCTTCTATGTGAAAGGTCGGGATATCACCACCATGCAGGCCCCTGCCCAAGCCTCATGGGTGATATGGAAAGTTTTTGATGCTAGAAAACATCTTTCGAACCTTCCTGGAGGCATGGCTATGCTACTTCAACAACACATGTCTATCAGTAAAGTTTATAACAGATTGAGGGGTTCCTTTGAGCATGTGTCTTGGAGGAAAATTCTTTGTAACAACCCTTCCCCTCCTAAATGCATTTTTATTATTTGGTTGGCTGTTCTTGGCAGATTATCGACGTGTGATAACATGCTCAAAATTGGTGTTCATTGTGATCAAGTCTGCTGTTTATGCAACAGAAAGAATGAGTCTGTGGAGCATCTGTTCTTTGCTTGTTCTTTCTCTTATGAGGTTTTTTCTAAGGCTCTGTTGTGGCTAGGCATTCAAAGAAGTCCTAAACCCTGGTCTGAAGAAATTCATATCTTGGAGACTCACTACAACAAAAACGCTGTGCGACATCAGATTTATAGGTTGATTGTTTCGGTTGCAGTTTATCTAGTTTGGAGGGAGCGGAACCACAGAAAATTTCAGAATACCAGCCGCACACCTGCTGCTATTATCCATGAGTTAAAGCTCATCTCCTACACTAGATGCATTCATAGTAAGAAGCTTTTAGGGTTTTTGCCTTAGTTGTTGCTTTTGGCTTTTGAGCTTTTGGTTTTTGTGTTGCTTGCTGCTTTTGTGCAGTTTTAGCCGTGGTTGTAGAATGTTTGTTTCTCACTGTTTTGGTAATTAATAAAATTACACCTATTTATCAAAAAAAAATAGAATAAAACAAAGTGTAAAGAACATTATAAAACAGACTAAAACGAAAAGTGTAAAGATCATTTTGAAACGGAGGTAGTATGTGATAAAAAGGGTGAGTGCACAAAGCAATACATGCCATTCCAAATCAATGGATGTCGACTAGCTTAATTAATTGACATGAAATCGAATCGCTTCTACATAGTTGACCTTGTGGCTCTCGATCTCTAACCAAAAAAAAAATTACAGTTTCATATGCATACCTACATGTTAGTCCTACTGCTGTACAGATTATTAATCCAATACCCCTAAAAAGAGTTTTTATCTAGATTGAGTAATTTATACCAAAATTGTTTGAAAGTTGAAACCTAAAGTCACATTAGTTTTTTTTTTATTATTATTATTCTTTTAATCCAAATATCCAATACCCCTAAAAGAGTTTTTTATCTAGATCGAGTAATTTATACCAAAATTGTTTAAAAGTTAAGCTTTGGTTTTATTTGTATACTCCCTCCTCCGTCCCGGAATACTCGACCCGGTTTGACCGGCACAGAGTTTAAGGGACTTGAATTGACTTATTTAATTTAATAGGTATTAGTTGATAGTGGGGTATTATTTTAATGTAGTTAGTGGGAAATGTGTAAAGGGGTGGGGTTGGGGAGAGTAGGGGTTGAATTTTTAATTATTTTTTGTATGGAGTAGGGAGTAGGTGGATTAATAGGGGTAGAGTGAGAAATAATATAATATTGTTAGAATATTTCCATTTTTAGAAACAGGTCAAGTATTAAGGGACGGCCCGATAAGGAAAACAGGTCAAGTATTCCGGGACGGAGGGAGTATATTATACTTGGTATTATAAATCAAGTTCTTTGAATACGTCCCTCGAACCCTTGACCTTGACTAATCAAGTTCTTTGATTAGTGTATAACTAGTCTCTTCATGATTCAATCTAATTCACATGACTTTCAAAACCAAAACAAAATACTGGAAATTGTCATAATTAACTAATTAAGTATCCTGAATTTCTATCATTTTCTTCTAGGATGAAGCAGTAGCCGAGGTGAATGAATGGATAAAACAAGAGAAAACGGTTGCATAGAAAGACTTCTTCTTGATGGAGCCTTTGAATCTTTAATGGTAGGGATTCACTCATAACTGTCCATGTAAATGGCCTCTATTTTAATGGAACTTGGGCAACCCAATTTATGGAATTAAACACGGGAAATGAGAGTTTTCACTTTTCACCTTGTTGATGATGGCAGCAATAAAACGGTTAATGTGCCCTTCATGAAGCAGTATGGATCTTAATTATTATGGTTATGGTACATTTGATGACTACTGTTTGGGCTCCCAATTGATTCTCAATTGGGCCACTAAGTCCAAAGCCCAATGGCTCTAAACAAACAGCATCAAACCTACCAATGGCTAGTCAGCCATCCATCAAGGCCCAAGGCCCAAAAGCAGTAAATGACCTATGGGCATTTATTATGAAAACACTATAAATAGGCCGCCAAGGCTCACACCTCAAGGTACGTCCAATTTATCGCCTTAAGACTACTCTTCTAGAGAACTTCTCTCTAGAATCCGAGCATCGTTCTTACTTAGGCATCGGAGGGGCTTTCCTCGGAAACACCCCCGAGGCTAGTGACTTTGCTCTTGTGCAGGTGAATTCGGACTCTACTCATTCAAACAAGCAAGATCTTCAACACATACAAAAGGGCCTTCATTCGAAGCCCATTGTTTCCATCTTTACAACACCGGAACAATTTGGCGCCGTCTGTGGGGAAGAACACTTCAAAGCCTTTGAAAGACATCAATCACCTCTTTCCGCGAAAATGGTGAATGATGTTGTTAACAACAATGACGACGATATGATGGTGCGGTCAGATTCAGAATCTGACCAAGAGGAGCACCCTCAATCGATGGCGAGGTCACAGCCAAGCAGAGCTACGACCGCCACAAATGCAGGACCTCCGATTCCAACTAGGGAAGAGCTCACTGCGGCCATGACCATCATGCAAAACTTCCTCTTCAATGAGAAGCAGCAAGGACTGGCAAATGACCGCAGAGAAGAGAGGAGGACCAGGCGAAGGCTGAACGAGCCACCCAGTGCGGAAGTGTCCAGACCCGAACGAGAACTCCTTCCCTTGACAGGTAAACACTTGACGTCGAGGTGGATGGAAAGCACGTGGGACACCCAAAAAAGGGCACAACAGCAACCAGATTGGTTTGCGAGACCATCGCCTACTCCAACAGCTCTCCAAAGCGAATCAACTACTCGTAACACTCGGGTCCGAAGCTCGGTGCTCAGCAGGTTGAGGCCCTCGGTCCACTCAAGGTTAAGACCCTCGATCCATACGAGACTCGGGGTGGGCGAGCCAAGCAGATCTGGCGAACGACCCGAGGTCAGTAGCCGAGAGAGAAGAAGAGACAGGAGGCATGATCGAACCCCTAGCCCCCATCGTACGCCCGAACGTTCTAATCACAGAACCTCGGCAAACGAAGGCATCAGGGCTAGACTCGGGAAAAGAATCATGACTCCCACGTCATCCCCTTTCTCGGACGAGCTGATCATGGAAGAAATACCGAAGGTAAGACTGCCAGCGCACCTAACCTACAGCGGAATCACAGATCCGAGGGATCATGTCATCTCCTACGAGCAGCAAATGTTCTTGAGTCCCTACTCCGAAGCATGTTGGTGTAAATATTTCCCAACCACGCTAACCGGAGTGGCGGGAGAGTGGTTTAGATCGCTGCCGAAGGGATCGATCAAGAGCTGGAAAAAGCTGAAAAAGAGATTCTGCACACAGTTCGTGAGCAACAATCGCCCCGAGCGAACCACAGCAGAACTGACCTCAATCCAACAAGAAAGAGACGAAAGTCTGAGAGAATTCATGGCCAGATTCATGAAGGAATCAACAAACATACCAAACTTGCAGCCAGACGTGGCCATCTTCGCCTTGAAGCACGCGCTCCAGGAAGGGAAGTTCCGTGACGAACTCTCAATGAAGAACCCCTCCAGAATAGCTGACGTGCTCCAAATGGCTGATGCGTTCATCAGAACCGAAGAGTTCAACAAGGCCGCTGCAAGATTGAAAGGATCGTCGGATCCGAGAGACACAAAGAATACCCAGAGCAAGCCCGAGGGCAGCTCAAGGAAGGGGAAAGAGAAAGTAGGAGCTAGAGAGATGAGCCCGAAGAAAGACGGGAGAAGGGGTGAACTTCAACCCAAATACACCAACTACACTCCACTAGCTCTGCCCCGAAAAGAGATATTTAGCCTCAACAGAAATGATGAAAAGTGGAAACTACCGGGGAAGCTCAAGTCCAACCCAGCTCGGAGAAACAAGAACAAGTGGTGCGAGTTCCATGATGACTTCGGTCACCACACCGAAGAATGCAACTCGCTGAAAGACAACATTGAGGACCTCGTTCGCCGAGGCTACCTGAAACAGTACTTGTTAGACCGAAGGGAGGAAAAAGAAAAGGCCGCCAGTGGCAAACAACATGAGCAACCCCAGAAGAGGGTCTACGAAGCAACAGGACACAAGAAAAACGACATCCTGGTGGTGTTCGGGGGGCAGAAGTCTGGCCAGGCCAGCAAGAAACACCTAAGAGCCCTCTCCCATCGGGTCAACTTCAGCGCGGTGGGAGACAACCAGCCACACCCCCCGAACATGACCTTCACTGCTGATGATTGTTTCGGAGTCCAGTACAAACATGACGATCCTCTAGTCATTTCCATGGACCTCAATAACCACAACGTGCATCGAGTGCTAGTCGACGGAGGAAGTGCCGTCAATATCATCTTCAGAAACTGCTTCGAGCAGCTGATCCTCGAAGAACCAGAGGAAGCACTGACGAAAGTCAGTTACCCTCTGATCGGATTCAACGGATCCGCAGCTATCCCTCGAGGAAAGATCACCCTGCCAGTCACAGTGGGAGAAGGCCAGGCAGCAAAAACCCTTCGGGACGAATTTCTGGTGATGGACTGCGACTCCGTATACAACGTAATCATGGGAAGAACCATGATTCACAAGATGCAAGCAGTCCCCTCCACATACCATCAGCTGATGATATACGTCTCGGATGCAGGATTCGCCGAACGAATCAGAGGTGATCAAGAAGTGGCGAGAAGAACCTGCCACACTGCTGTCCGAAAACCCAAACTAGGGGACGGCCCCGAGGAAGAAAAAGGAGCCACGGGAGAGGAAAGCGAGGCTAAAAGGAGAAGAGCAAGCACGAGCAGCCTATCTCCTTCAGAAGTTGATGCTCGCCCCGAAACCCTGTCTCCTGAGCCAGATCAAGAAATGGAGGATATCTTCCTCGAAGATAATTCAGACAGGAGCGTCCGAATAGGCAAGGGCCTAAGCTCGGGGCTCCGAATCGATTTGATCCGACTACTCAGGGATCACAAAGACATCTTTGCGTGGTCAGCAGCAGATATGCCAGGGATAAATCCGAAGATGATTTGTCACAAGCTGGACGTCAACGCTGAAGCTCGGCCAATAAAGCAAAAAAAGAGAAATTACTCCTCGGAGAAAAACAAAGCCATCGCCGAGGAGGTAAAAAAGTTGCAAGAGGCCGGATTCATCGAACCATGCATGTATCCGAAGTGGCTGGCCAACGTGGTGATGGTCAAAAAAGCGAACGGCTCATGGCGAATGTGCGTAGATTTCACAGATCTGAACCGAGCCTGCCCCAAAGACTGCTATCCCCTGCCAAGGATAGATCAATTGGTTGACTCCACCAGCGGCCATGCACTGCTCAGCTTCATGGATGCCTTTTCAGGCTACCACCAAGTATTCATGCACCCCGATGACAGGGCAAAGACAGCGTTCATCACAAGCGCAGGAGTGTTCAACTACAAAATGATGCCTTTCGGCTTGAAAAATGCTGGAGCCACCTACCAGAGGTTAGTTGATCACGTCTTCGCCGACCAGAAAGGGAGGAACGTGGAGGTCTACGTGGATGACTCCATCGTAAAAAGCATCAAGGAGGAAGACCATGTCAAAGACTTGGCAGAGACCTTCGGAAATCTGCGGAAATACAGCATGAAGCTGAACCCAAAAAAGTGCGTCTTCGGGGTGAAGTCAGGGAAGTTCCTCGGATTTATGGTGAGCGAAAGAGGAATTGATGCGAACCCAGACAAAGTCCAAGCGGCATTGGATTTACCCGAGCCGAAGACCAAGAGAGATGTGCAGAGGCTAACCGGCAGGTTAGCCGCACTGACAAGGTTCATATCAAAAGCCTCGGACAAGGGAGCCCCCTTCTTCAAAGCACTGAAACCAAAGAACCTCCCCGGGGGAGAAGCAGAACCAGTCAAGAAAAAGGGGGTCCCGAGGAAAGTGGATCCCGAACTGATATGGGAACAGGAGCAAAGAGAAGCTTTTCAGCAACTCAGAGCCCACCTAGCTCAACTGCCGACACTGGCCAGACCAAAGGAGGGGGAAACCCTGTACCTATATGTCGCAGTTAGCCCTGGAACCGTCAGCGCAGTGCTTCTTCGGGAAGAAGAAAAGAAGCAACAGCCAATCTACTTCACCAGCCGAACACTCACAGGGGCCGAAACCCGGTACCCACTCATCGAGAAAGTCGCATATGCAGTAGTGGTAGCTGCACGAAAACTAAGGCCATACTTCGACTCCCACCAGATCACAGTACTAACTGACCAACCGCTCGAGAAAGTACTCGACAAAATAGAGAGGTCAGGAAGATTGGCTGCCTGGGCCTTCGAACTATCAAAGTTCGGCATCAAATATCAGCCGAGGACAGCAATCAAAGCACAAGCATTGGCAGACTTCTTGGCCGAGTGCTCATACCAGGAAATGCAGGATGACACGAAAAGCACTTGGGAGGTCTTCACTGACGGATCTTCCACAGTAAACGGCTCAGGAGCAGGAGTTGTACTAATCCCCCCGACGGGGAAAAGCATAGAGTATGCATTGAAGTTCGGCTTCAAAGCAACTAACAACGAGGCCGAATATGAGGCCGCAATCGCAGGGATAGAACTTTGCTTATCCCTGGAAGCCGAGCATGTTCGCCTCAAAACTGATTCCCAGCTTGTAGCCAACCAGATCCGAGGGGAGTATGAGGCCAAATGGCCCAGCATGACAGCCTATTTAGCAAAAATTAAATCCTTAACGTCAAAGTTAAGATCCTTTGAAGTCATCCTCATCCCCCGAGGACAAAACACGCAAGCAGACGCACTGTCAAAACTCGCAAGCTCAACACTCATCGACCTAAACAGGTCGGTCCACGTGGAAGTTCACCAAGAGAGAAGCATTGACTTGCTACCCACCACAGTATGCAGCTTACGTACCGAACCTAGCTGGATGGACGCAGTAGTTGCATACAAAGAAAGGGGAGAACTTCCCGAAGATAAGCTGCAAGCGAGAAAACTGAAAAGATTCAACAAATGGTTCATCATCAGCGCCGAAGGAGAGCTCATGAGGAAATCATTCTCTGCTCCGCTGCTAAAATGTGTGGGTCCAACAGACGCTGACTACATCCTAAGGGAAATCCACCTCGGGATATGCGGAAACCACATTGGAGGTAGGACATTGGCACATAAAGCCCTTCGGGCTGGGTACTGGTGGCCCACTATGGTTTCCGAGGCAAAGCAGATGGCAAGGAAATGCGAGAAATGCCAAAAGTTCGCACCAGCCATCCATCAACCAGCTCAAACCCTACAATCAACACTGTATCCCTTACCATTCGCACAGTGGGGGTTAGACATCATTGGTCCCTTCCCCTCAGCGACGAACCAGAAGAAGTGGTTGATTGTAGGAGTCGACTATTTTAGCAAATGGATCGAAGCCGAAGCTGTCTCCTCCATCACCGAACCTCAGGTCCGCAAGTTCATATGGCAGAACATCATCACAAGGTTCGGCATACCAAGACTGATGGTCTTCGACCACGGGAAACAGTTCGACAACACCCCGTTGCAAAAGTGGTGCAAACAGTTCGGCATACACCTAGCTTACTCGGCAGTCTGCCACCCACAAAGCAACGGGCAAGCCGAAGCTGCTAACAAACTCATCCTCAATGCACTCAAGAAAAGAGTCGAGGATGACAAAAACAAGTGGTTAGAAGAGCTACCCGGAACGCTATGGTCCCTTCGGACCACTGAGAAAGAAGCTACCGGGCAAACACCGTTCCACCTTGTATATGGATCCGAAGCCGTAATCCCTGTGGAAATCGGAACAGAAAGCCTGAGGATCCAGGCATACAACAGGTATGATGGGCTCCAGGGAGAAAGCAACAACCAACTTCTGTCTGAAGCTCTCGATCTACTGGACGAAGCTCGGAACGATGCAAGGACACTCAACGCAGCCTATTTGCAGAGGGTCAACAAGCATTATAACCGAAGAGTCAACGCCAGACCCCTAAAAGTCGGTGATCTAGTGCTCAGAAACGCTGCCTCGGTTCAGAAAGGACGGATCCATGGCAAACTCTCAGCCACTTGGGAAGGACCATACATCATCCACTCCGAAAAAAGGCCAGGCACGTTTATGCTGAAACAGTTAGATGGAACAATTCTGAAGAACCATTGGAATACCGATGTTCTCAAGAAATATTTTGTATGATCTCTGTCTGTAAGCCAAGTAAGTTGTTTAATGAGAAGAGGAAAGCCATTGGCACCATGTGTTTCATTAAACTTATCTCTATATTTATTGTCCCCTTATATATATATGCAGCCTCGGATCTGATCAATCCGAGACTAAAAACAGGTTGACTTTGCCCATTCCTTGATAAAATGCAAGGAATGACCAAATCATACACTTCAGGGAATCGTCCAGAATCCTCGGATTCGCGATAACCAAATAAAACTTGTTCGCCACAAACAGTCGCTCGAATCAAGTTATAAAACTCCGGCTCAGATCCACGGATCGCCGAAGGCATAACTAAGAGGCAGACTAGCGATCTCTTGCCCAGGTTTCCGAACCACAAGAGATCGGAAGAACAATCCAGACCTCTGAGCAGATCGACGGATTTGAAGAGTCTGGAAACTAAAAGAGTCTCTTAGCAGATCTACGGATTTGAAGAACTCATAAACTGAAGAGTCTCTTAGCAGATCTACGGATTTGAAGAACTCATAAACTAAAGAGTCTCTTAGCAGATCTACGGATTTGAAGAACTCATAAACTGAAGAGTCTCTTAGCAGATCTACGGATTTGAAGAACTCATAAACTAAAGAGTCTCTTAGCAGATCTACGGATTTGAAGAACTCATAAACTAAAGAGTCTCTTAGCAGATCTACGGATTTGAAGAACTCGCAAAACTAAAGAGTCTCTTAGCAGATCTACGGATTTGAAGAACTCGCAAAGTTAAAGAGTCTCTTAGCAGATCTACGGATTTGAAGAACTCATAAACTAAAGAGTCTCTTAGCAGATCTACGGGTTTGAAGAGCTCGCAAAGATAAAAAGTCTCTTAACAAATCTACGGATTTAAAGAGCTCTCAAGATCAAAAGGTTTTCAGCAAGTCTACGGATTCAAAGAAAAGCTCGAAAGTACAAAATTGAAAAGCAGCCAAGTAACTAACACTCATTTTTCATTCAATATTTGGGGGAAGTACAAATACATTGAAAACCTCAAAAATTGAAAACAAAATGAAACAGTTAAAATCGGCAGCCATCAACAGACAATACCGGCCTACCGAAGTACTAAGAAAGCAAAAAGAAACGAGTACAACGCAGCGCCGAGGCAAAAGGGGGAAAAGCAAGCACATATTCGGAAGTCCTCAACTGGAACCGACCGACTCTGAAGAAGACGACTGCCCGAATCCCTAACTCTTGGGAGTCTCAGGAGCGGCCCCTAGGGGAGCATCCTTCGAAGAACCCCCAGCAGTAGTATCACCCTCGGAAGTTGCCTTCTGGGCCCGAGCCTCTGCGAGAGCAGCTTGGCGTTCAGCTTCAGCTTCATCTCGATCAGCTTGGCATTCCACCAAGTGGTCCTCGGCCTGCATCCATAGGGGAACTTTCTCGTTCCAAGGGAAGTGAGGCATGTGCTTCGCAAACATGCGCCGAGCACCCAGGATGCCGTTCCAGTACTGCTCTCTACACTGATCAGCAGTGTAGAGGTCGACTCGCTCCTGCTCCAACTTCCGAATATAGTCATCCTTTTCCCGAAGCTTCAGCCGAAGGACAGGCACCTTATCAGCTTGCTGCTGGATCAGCTCCCGATGCTGGACAAAATGGCAAAGCCTTAACTCTGCCTCTTTATGCTCCTTGTCGGCCGCTTCAAATTTAGACTTCATCTCCTGGAAGAGTCTATCTTTTTCCTCAAGTTCGCTAGCGAACTTAGCGGCCATATCCTTCTTTTCCTCAGCAAAGGAAGCGATCTTCTCAGCATCCTCTTCAACTCGGAAGATGAGCTGGCCAACCTCGGCCCCAATCTTCTCAGCAAACTCTCTAGCCTCGCGACTATACTGAAGGTATAGCTGCTTGACTTCCGTAAGCTCGGAGAGGAGTTGCCCAGCCTTCTGGTCCAAAATGGGAATATCACGAGCATAAGCCTCACGATATTTCCTCAATTGTTTCTCCTCAACCGAGCTACACTCGGAAGCGAACGAGGACCAGAAAACAGCCTGGGAACGAGAGAAAGATGAGCAAAAATAGGAAAAACATAAAACAAAAACACAACTCAAAGAGAAAAATCTAGCAATTACCTCGTTCAGATAGTACTGGGCCATCATAGCCGGATTCCTCTCTTCGGCCCCAGGAACCCTCCACTGCGGGTTAGCACGAAGCAGATTCTCCCGAGCAGCCTCGGGGCCCACCAAGGATCCCACGTGAGCCAAGGGGTCCTCTCCCAAAATCGGAGCCCTGGCATACCGAGCCATCGCCTCCCTTACTTCTTCGGGGATCCGTTTTAGCGGAACATCCGAACAGGGATCAGCATGGATCAGCCTATCCAGGGCCGAGGTAGAAGTAGAACCCAAAGTTGAGTGGCGCCTCTTCCTCGTCAGACCTTGCTCGGGCTGCTCCTCCTCTCCAGCAGAGGGAACCTCCTTCTGAACCTCGGGAACCGCAGCTTCGGGGCCCGAGAGATCTATCATCTCCTTGTCTGGACTCTTCTCTCTCTCGAAGGGAAGATCAGCAGACTCCTTCTTCTCCCCAGCTACCTCAGGGACATCCGAACCTGGAACAAAATCGGCTTCAATCGCCTCCATCACCTCGGTGATATCCTGGATTTCGATCCCCAAAGCAGCAGATGGTTTCAGTGGAGAGGGGATGATATCTTCCTCGATCAGCGGCTGGTCCACGGGCGGCGGTTCAGCAATCACCACACTCTTTAACTTCTGCCCTGGCAAGGGCATGAAGTGAAGAAGATTCTTAGGAGGAGGCATGACTTCCGAAACCGCTTCCTACATAGCAAGCGTTCAAAGATTAGTTTCGGAAAAAGGGAGAAACGAACTACAAAAAAACTCCAAGTCAGAACAAATACCTTCTCCGAGGGCTGAGAAGCCTTTGCTTTCTTCGGATGCGTGGAAGGCCTCAAAAGAGTGCTACCCTTCCTTTTGCGTTGATCCTAAAAAGGGGAGACCAAGGGTCAACGAATGTAAAAGAAGAAAAAAGGAAGAAATAGAGAAAAAAGCGTGAAGTACCCGGTTCCTAGATAAAGAGATATCTATCCGAGCCGGGGATGAAACCGAAGGAACGGCACGCGGCACAGCGTCAGTCCCAGGACCCTAAAAAGATGGTCCAGGACCAAGACGTTAGCCGACGGCCAACCGAAAAGAAGAAGACAAACAGAAAATCGAGCCTATAAATGAACACTCACCGGGTCCGAAGTTGTCTTCAACACAGGAAGCACAACCTTCACAGGAACAGCTTCAACAGAGGAGGCGGAATCCCACGGATCAGCTCGAACTTTGGATATCCGAGCAACCCCCGAAGGAGACAACACGTAATCCTTCAGGCGAGGATTACGAGGGTTATCTTTTCCGAACTTGTACTCGGGAGCCGGGTCGTGAATAGTCTTCAAATCCAAAGAAATGCCCAACTTCTTAGGATCAATGCAGCTAAAGCCGTACTCTGCAAAAACAAAGCACAAAATATGTCAGCAAAACGAAGCAGGAAAGAGAAGGACAAACTCACTGAAAAAACGGTCTCAGCCGAAAGACACCTACCCCTGTCAAAAATCCTGCTGAGACCGGCAACAGCAAGAATGTCCTCCCTCAAAATGTAATTGAGATTCGGGAGCCAGCTAGACGGCAGTCGATAGTTATCCTCTTGAGCCAAGAACCACTGGAGAAGGTCCACATAGTGGCGATGATTCCGATCTGGAGCTGCCACACCCCTCATATCAGGATCAGGAGCCACGAACCACTTCGGAGGACGATAAAAGTTGGGATGCTTCGGATCCGTCGGCACACGAACGAGCAACCACTCCGTCTTCCAATTGTGGTCAGAGCTAAGGTAAGGGTACGCCGTGATGTAGTTCGGATCCCCCCTCTTTCGGGACTTCTTATTGACAATGGTCCACCAACCATACCCATCACCCTTGGAAGCATGGTTGAGAACCAGATCGTGAAGATCCCGAAAAATAGCGACAGAGCAAGGGAAATTGACGAAGTCACACACCCATCTAAATCCGATTATGTGCCTCATAGATTTGGGTGTGAGCTGGGCCAAACTAATGTTGTACGACACCAAAAGCTCGGATACGAACGGATCCAAAGGAAAGCGGAGACCATTCTCCAAATGATGAGTATACACGGAAATGAACCCCCTCGGTGGATGAGTCACCCGAGGACGCTCTTGTTCAGGAAGCTCGCACCAGTACCCCAAGGCATGCTGAATTCCGTATAGCTCCTCGGCCTTCCGATGATAATTCCCCAACTTCGCTTCCACCAACCAGTCACCGCTGACCGATTTCTCCAACGGACCGTCGATCTTGGTGGTCTCGTGCAAAATTGAGGCATACCTGCCCTTCGGATCAGCTTCCGACCAATGAACTGGAAACTCGGGGTAACGACGACGAACACCCGAAAAGCCAGCTCTCTCACCAGAGGTTGCGCGTTCAGACACGCCAGACCCACCAACTACATCATCTTCGGAAGCATCCCAACCAATCGAACGCTTCTCCAACGGCCTCGCCGAAGGCCGACCCCTCGAAGTTTTCGGTAACCTCCCCGAAGGCACGTTCTCCCTCTCACTAGAGGAGCCAACGACGAACTTGCTTTTGCCCCTATTCTTTGCCATGGTCGCGAAATCTCGATCTAGGGTTTAGATTGAGGGGTAGAAAGAAGAACGAAGAAAAAAGGAGAACTCAGAAACAAATTACCTTTTTCCGAAGCGGAATTCGCCGATAAAGCGAACAACACAAGTTCCCGAAGTCTAAAGTTGGCCGAATTTCGTAGATCTGAAGAAACAAATTGCACTGCGATCGCCGGAATTTAGAGAGAGAATGGGTTTGAAAGAAGGAGTAAAAAGTTCGAAAAGAGCAAAGCACCCAGTATTTATAGAAAAGAAAAAGGGCGCATCAACTTCCTCAACCCACGATCTCCACGACACAATACAAGTCCCAACACTTGTCATCAATGCAAATCATCCCTTTTCAAAAAAGAGAGGGAACTTTCGGACTTCTGACAGCTGGAAACCCACCCATTTAATTCTAAATGGACCGGGTCTGGGGGGCATGTTGTTTGGGCTCCCAATCTATTCTCAATTGGGCCACTAAGTCCAAAGCCCAATGGCTCTAAACAAACAGCATCAAACCTACCAATGGCTAGTCAGCCATCCATCAAGGCCCAAGGCCCAAAAGCAATAAATGACCTATGGGCATTTATTATGCAAACACTATAAATAGGCCGCCAAGGCTCACACCTCAAGGTACGTCCAATTTATCGCCTTAAGACTACTCTTCTAGAGAACTTCTCTCTAGAATCCGAGCATCGTTCTTACTTAGGCATCGGAGGGGCTTTCCTCGGAAACACCCCCGAGGCTAGTGACTTTGCTCTTGTGCAGGTGAATTCGGACTCTACTCATTCAAACAAGCAAGATCTTCAACACATACAAAAGGGCCTTCATTCGAAGCCCATTGTTTCCATCTTTACAACACCGGAACAACTACAATGTTCTTAAGGTTCCTAAACTTTTGTCGCGAATGCTGGAAGTATCCATCCATAAGTTTATTTTGCTTCAAAAGAATGAAAGAGTGTTAGTCCTATATTGACAAAAAAAAACAAGAGTTTTACCCACTCACTAGTTCTTAAATGGACTTGGTCCACACTAAATTTATTGTGGACCATGTCTTAAAATAAAGTTAACAACTTATACCTAATTTATTTTGACACTTTATTAAGATTATTATGGGGAAAAAAATAATCAAATTAGTGTCGTCGATACATGTTATGCTTGAATAATGTGATTTTAAGTCACAATTCGCTTTTAAAAACATAGGGATACTATGCTTCAAAAAATGGTTATTATGTCTAAGAATTTTGATGTTTAATTTATTATAGTTACTATATGAACAATAAAGGTCACTGTGAATGTAAAAAAAGCGCTACATAAAACTATTGATTTTGGGTCCACACTAATGTTATTGTGGATCAGGTCCACGCAAGAATAATCCTACTTTCTTTACCCGAAAACTAATTTTAAAAGGAATGAATTACGACTTTTCCCGGCTGATTAGAATACAATGAACATTTAAAAATAAAAATAAAAATAAAAATAAACGATTGACTTGTATGAAAAGAGCTCCATGTTGCTCCTTCTCTATTTCTCAATTAACATAAAAATGAGTAGCCACTAAAAGCATCAACAATTCAATAACTACAACTCATACCTAAGAGACTCTAATTGGCACTATGGCAGGCATTCCACTACTGATCTAAAGCGAAAATGTTGGCCAAGCCACACAACATCCTCTCGAACCCTACATGTAAATCTAGGAGGAAAAATTAACAAGTGAAGAAATGGAAAAATGGGAAAAAAATTTATTCTCTGAATCGAACTATATTTATGTTACAAATACTTTGTAAGGACTGGGTTACCTACCTTTCATAACTGGAACCGCGGGTATCACTAATGCAAATGAGGGAAAATGAAGAAAACCAACAAATACAGATCAAGAAGCGGCTTTTGATCTTGACGTGAAGGGTAAGAACTTAACCCAGCAACAACATTTCAATTTCACAAGAGCTTCTCGGGGTTTGGCAAGCTTCAAGTCTAAATAAACTGCCATGAGTGCAGCTTCTTGGCTGGTAGGCAGAGTCGCCAAAGCTTGTGCTGCATACCGACTTGCCTGCTCTAGATCTCCTTGTAAGACATGCATACAGGCTAAGTTGACATAGAGTGCTCCTCGAGCTTCCTCTGGGGAGAGAAACACGTTATCTTGTTGCCCCTCATATGCAGAAACCCTGTTTGAATCCTCAGCATCCAGAGTTTTCTTTGCCTGCCACTGTCGACAATCTTCTTCACTGTAAGGCAATTCCATATTCCCACCGGTCAAATAACTAGAGATATGTTCTGCAGCTTCTTTGGGTTTGTTCAGCAAGCAAAGGGCCTCAGCTGCATAAACATGCCCCAAAAAGGCATTCATTCTTGAACATTCTGGTAAATTCAGGAGGGTTAGAGCTGTAGACAGCGCATTGAGCGGATTTCCTAGTTCAAGCTCAACGAATGCCAAATCAACAAGAATCGCCTGCTTCATCTTCTGGTTTTCTCTTTTACATATCTCCTCGTAATCAGAGAGGGTGTTTGCTGCAGCTGTATTAGAATGAGCTCCGCCTCTGTGTTCTCTCACATCCCCATTTGCACTCACTTGACCTGCACCTGCTGTGTCTTTAGACTTCGTATCATTGCTTCCCAAATTCTTGTTCTTTGATGCTGCATCAGTAAATTCATTTTCCTCCAAACAAGATTTTGTCAAAGAGCCAGAATTGGTAAGCTTCAACTCAGAATTGCCTAGCAAGTGAAGGGCATTAAGAAGACACTGTCGGGCAAATGACACAGATAGTTTTGGTTTGATATTTTTGTCAACACTAGAATCCTCCTTGTCATAAGAACTTACGGAACCATTCCCAAAGGCAAGATGTCTCCATTTTCCTTGACCAATAACTTGGACCTTACACTGTGACTCATGTCTAGGAGTCTCAGCAAGCAAGAGTCCCTTCTCCAAAGCCATTAGGCAGCATTCTGCGAGTCGCAGCCACAGCAGAGGCCTGTGGTAGAAAACCAAACTGGCTTTCAGAAAAAAACGAGCAGCAAAAACAGGTTTGCCACACGATAAGTATTGCACACCACAATTATATGCTATGAGCAAAGCTTTGTCTTGAGAAAATGTGGCTAGCTTCCGTGGCTTTTCCTTCCAAATCGATGAACAATTGCTTAGGGCCTTGTGGAAGAATATGCTTGATGTGTTGCGATTTCCCTGTTGATAATAGATACACCCAGTGTTATTGTTGATTATGATTGAACTTCCAACATCTGATTGGCTATTTGATGCTATCAAAAGCTTGAACGCTTTAGGGTAGTTCCCACGGGCATATTCAAGCTGCGACTTCAGTAGCAGAGCCCTAGAAGAATCTATGCCACGTGCAATGTTCATTGCCAGCTTTACTTCACGTTTAGCTGCCTTCAGATTTCTGGCGAGAAGCAAAAACTGTATCTTGTAAAGGGGCAACTGCAGCCTCAAATTAACGGTGGGTGTAGACCGATCAGCTGGTGTCCTTAAGAGATCATTTGATGTTGAAAGATGAGATGCCCTGGATATATTCTGCCCGCTGATATCGAGTGTTGATAGCAAGGTCTCGTACTCAATCGTTTCTTCTGATAATGTTCTTGCTAAGGAACCTTCTGAGGTATTTCCAGCAGCAGTCCCCTCAGGATTGAAGTCATCAGAGGCTGATGAATTGTTGGGAATTGATGAGGACTTCACTACAAAGTTTGAAGTTTGTTGCTGCCCTGTGCTTCCACCATCAGCTTGATTGAGCATATAACTTACTCCAAAAGCCTTTTCAAGATAGCTTATTACATCCTGAAGAAAAAAAAACAAGGGTTTTTAATCAGACTCAGCCAATAAACAATGGATCAGACTCAAACATAAACTTAAGATTTCAAAAGTCGCAGTGTAAATAAATATAATAATATTTCTTACAACTGCAACTGTGCTGATTACACTTCCTAGTAGAACCAGTCAACCATGCAGGCATTCAGCTGTTTAAAGACCTTCTGCCTTAACTTGTACAGTTATACCCATCATATGAAGAATTCTATTTTTCACCCTTCCAAGAAAGAGGGAGGAGAGTGAATACTAGAATGCTGATACAATTTTTTATTGAGTTTCAGGGTCGCAAACGATGGAAATTTTATTTTCCAAAATAAATTGCGAGTTAGCCTCATTAGAGGCATTGGGATAACTGTATGGTACAAAATGGTGCTCATCTTGAAACTTTTAACCTCCACTTCATCAGATGCAGTGTGCTCACTAAAGGAAATTTACCTTGAGATGAGAAAGAAAAAACATAGAACACAGCCTATCTTCACAACACAAATCAATACTTGACCCAGTTTTAGTCCCAACAGTAGCCATATTCCATGCCTTAACCCGAAAATATTAGCTACAAGGATGTAAGTCTATAGAGCACAGAAAAACCATTACCCCATGCTCGCCAGTTCCCTCACTAAAGGAAGGAAACCACTGAACAAGTGTTTTCTATGAACTATGTCCAAAAGACAGGCTGATAACTCAATGTCATTGAACAAAGTCTGTCTATGGCTCATGACCAATACAATGAGCCATCTACCACAAGTCCGTAACTACTCGACAACACTTTTCTTATGCACAATCTAAGGTAAATCCCCATCATCACAACTGCTAGTCTGCTACCAATTACATATGAAGAGTCATTTCGATAGCAGATACGTGAAGAGGAAGCTGAGAACATCAAATGCGACCCAGAAACACGCTTTCCAGCAGGCCTTCTTGGAAACTCTGCCCGCCCCCTACATCTAACAGTACTCCAATCTTAGGTAAATCCCTATCAATCTAAATATAAGCAAACAAAAAGTCATATCCAAAGTAAGATTAACAAAGAGCATGAAACACGGTCAGAAATATAAACAGTCCACCTTTTCCCACAATACCCTCTCCTACATCTAACTGTCAACCTTTACAGAAAAGAAAAAAAGTATATATACAGCTACTTTTGGTGCTTGGATGACAGTGTCATACGTCAACGCACAATGTTCTCTCAAAACAAACAGTTTTCAATAACCATAGCCCACATCCTCCCCCTCCCCTTCCTGAGCAACTAAACAAAGATTTGGGGGGGGGGGGGGGGATCTGCTAGAGTGGTGAGACATTCATTTCATCTCAGTCAAATTTTTCAGAACATCTATTACTTCATATCAATTATTTCGACAAGGATGCTGTGGAGGCCTGGATGCTGAAATTGACATCTGCCTGGAAAACCGTCGTGCATTTTACTACCTAACTTTAAGAGAAAAGGCAATGCACCAACCACACAATCACGAGAAAAAAATGCATCAGGTAGTGATTGACATGGGACAGTAAGAACTTGGGAAGAAGATCTTGGAGGAATAATACACGAACGCTAACGACAAAAGATAGCTTGTTCACTTGCACAGGCATCTAACTTAACAGAGTAACAGACAATTATATGATGTTCAAGTGTTCAACGTGAAAACTTCGTGAGGAAAAAAGAAAAAGATATCAGACAGCTGTAAGAGAAAAGAGTAGACATATTTAAACCCATTACACCAGCAGAAGTTCTTTCAAAAATCTCAAAACCAGCGGCCACAAACTCACCATAAAAGCAAAAGAGCCACGTCCTAGTGGCTAGAACCTACTTTTAAACCAAGATGCAACACAACTTCCCCTTTAACAAAGTTCTAAATTCTTCGACCAACAAACAACCATATGCCAGCATTACACTACAGAGCATCAAAATCTTCTTCAGAGGAAAATGAATTTCCCATTCCACAGATTACACTACATATTACTACTATGCCAGCATTACTTCTTCCTCCAAATTGTTGCAGAAACTAATTGAGAAGATAAATATGTACCACCGTCGATTTGATAGGACGTATATGTTTTGTCAAATAGCATCCCACATAAACAAAAGTGCTTGCTCCAAAAGTTATTTCGCCGCAGAAACTAATAGAGCAGAACAAAAATAAATATTGGCCACCGTCTCCAAAATCAGAAAATCGACAAAAGGAAGGGAAAAAAAAACAAAAGATGCATTCTTAAGACCCATACAACAAAAGCCAAAAGATTTTGAAAAACCTGCTAGAGATGCTATCATGAACCTACGCTTATTAGTTATTACTTATTACTCAACATGTCTCGGTAAATCTACAAGCAACCCCCATTAACATAAAGATATTCAGGGGAGGAAACTGACATGTGATGGCAAACGGTGGATGTCAAGCAACAATATACATGAAAACTACATGTAAAAAGAAATGTGAGACAGAACTAGTAGTTCGATATGAATATGCTAGACAATGATGGTATCCCGTAAGAATCAACAGTAATTCAACTCATTCATGGTCGAACTGTCCAACAGCTTACCGAAAATTTAGATGCCTCTTGAGTCACAAAGGCAACGTCCAGCAGCAAGAGACAAACATGAAGAGCTGTAGTCTGTGTGTCAACAATTCAAAAGTAAGGAAAAGGAATCAGAAAGATACATATTTGTATCTATGAACAATGAAAAGACATAGACATACCTCATCTATAGGTTCAATATTTTGAAACAGTGGCTCCAAAACTGACAATGCCTTTGAATATTCATGAAGATGAAAGAGGACAGTTGCCTGCAATAATAGTTACAGGCAGACAAACTGAAAATCTACCCTAAACATAAAAAATTAAAATAGAAAAGGAAAGTTCTTAAATAAATAAAATTAAACATCGCGGATGTGAAGTACTACAAAATACATACTATGTTTAGCGCCGCCACAGATGCATCAAATTCGTCTGTGAAAACTGTACTGGTGTTCGCCAAATTATTAGTTCCTTTGGCTCCTGAAATGGCTTTATTAGAAGCCTGGGAAGCAGCATCTGTTTGCTCTCTGGATGCACGTGCAAGGTCTTCACTCTTTCTCTAAAAATTTAGAGAATCTCTTAAAAACCCAAATTATTTTTTAAATAAAATCTAAATGGTAAAATAAGAAAATTAAAAATTTCCATGAGGGTACCATACTACCCTAAAACCAAAACTACAATGAGCCCAGAGAGTTTCAGCTCATAACAAATACGCAAACAAAATTATTTCCAAGTGGACCAAGACCTGCCTGACCATTTGAACTGTAGTACTGTATTCTAAATCATGGTGTGCTTTCTTTTACAACAGCATTTCCAAATTTCTAAACTTCACTTTGTTTCACCTTTAGACGCACTCAAGAAAATTGGAAGAAATATTCAACCAGCAGCTTGCTATAAGACCAAATGAATTATTCTCCTTTATTTCTTTCAACTACTTAATTTGACCTCTTATTACAATTCAAATAATAGAAAATAAGCTGATATATTTTTGAGAACAGTCACATGCAACATCTACCAAAGTATTGAGATCAGATTACATACCTTAACATTGACAAGGACTTCAACCAATTTTTTAGGATCTGAACATCCATCACGCAAAAATTCTGCAACCGCAATATTATGCGAAATCTGTAAACAGAATTCGTACATGAACAAACAACCATGGAAAGAATAATGGAGATAATCTTGATCTACAAGTTAATCAAGCCAAATATTACACAATCATTGTTTAGCATCAACACGGTGAAAATGGAGACTCTTCAAGTGACTTGTATCTATAAGACTCTAAACCTTAATGACCTAACCTGAAACTAATACTGCAATATAATTCAGCAAAAACAATGCACAGAATAAACTTTATTGTATAACCCTTAGTATGGCCTTTACATGATACATTATCTAAGCTGTTTCTTCTAAATGTTACAAAAGAGAGATAATGGAAAGAGCATCCAGAAAAAGAAGATAAGAATGACAATATCAAAGATGACAAAGATCCTCATGTCCACCTAAACAACCACATGATGCATAAACTCAGCCGAACCTTCATAAGTTACACAAACAAAGACAAATAGGGAACCATGACCATAAAAAAAAGATTAATGTTCAATGTACTACTGCATATCTACATAATATACAACATAGCACCCAAGAACTGCTTCTTGAGGAGTAAATCAGGGATAAATTGGAAAAAATACATCAGGAGTTGTTCTTTTCTGTGGATCAGCCGATACAGATTAGACCAAGGAGAACACAGACAATCTAATATATCTTTAGTCTTAACTTTGCCCACCATAAAAATCTGTTTCTCCAGCAATTGATACATTCAGAAGAAGAACACAAAAAAAAGGAAAATATGAAGATAGATTTGATGAGTTATGGACAAGCTGAGTAGATGACAAACAGACGATATCAGACACATTGTAAAAGGAATATACACCAAAAAGAGAACACAAAAAATATTTTATTATTACTATAAATAATAATTATTGCAATGAAATAATGAACGCTCGACACCAGTTCACTCCGCTTGTCTCATACTAGAGTAGGGGAGGCATATCAGTTAATATGAGTAGATGACAACCTAGAGATGTTGATAGCCATCTAAAGAGGAAAAAACCTCAAGTAGCAGCTTGCAGACATTTAGCAAGCAAGTACCCACAAATACCCAACTCGTTGAACCCAGTTTGATTACTGCTATGACTAAAAGATTTTGGCTTTATAAAAAGTAATATGTTTATGCAAGGATATAACTGATGACTCACATGCAAACAAGGCAACTTTTTTGGTCCAACCAGGATGTATGATTTTATTAGTATCTAGTTCACTCACCCCCCTGCAAACTCCTTTTCTGGAAAGTGGAACTGGTACATGATGAAGTAGAACACTTATGGTTACTTAAACATAACCAAATAAACTATTGCACTCTAGAACATCATTCAAATACCACTACATGTCACTTTCCAGGTATCAATGGAGTTTATCCAACTCATCTTTTACACAGGCGCCAAACATCAGAACAAAGATACATTTTCTGGAAAAAGGCAAATCACTTTTACATACAGTTGCCACAAAATTATACCTATGCACGAAATACAAACCAGAAAGCCAGGTGAATCTTTTCGAGACTGATTTTCCTTGGGAAATTGGCACTAGTGTCTAGTCAGCAGAAAAAACTACAAAATCCTGCAACTTAAACAAGGCTTTACCAAACAAAATTAAGGTAGTGTTCAGCCTAAGTCTTGCCATATCACCAGCAAAGAATCTTCAACTTTTCTCCTATTCAAATTCCAGGACATGATACCGATTATAAATCCTCTAATGCCAGAGTCACAAACATTTCCACAAGAAAAAGGCAAATTTGTCGCTAAAGGACTGGCGAGTTAGAATTGAAAATTTAAAGAGACTTACAAAAAAAAGGAACTTCGATCGAATATATAGCATTTTAGTTTAATTTTCACTTGTCCCTCGCTAGAAAATATAATGCAAGATAAGATTTACCAACTCGTGCATATCTTCCAATTCATTCATCCAGCATACACTCCTCTTGAAACTAACCTACCACTGAATTCAAGGTAACTTAATTACTTATCTTCCAATCCATTTCATCCAACATACACTCCTCGGTAAAAGCTCCAATCTCCTAACCTCAAGAATCCAAATGAGAGAGCCTCACACGGACACAGTTAGATTTTACAGTAAAGCATTTAGGCAATTCATCAGACTCCAAAATTTAAATGCACACAAAACTAAGTCTGACAACACTAAGACACGTTCTTTCCCAAGAAAATTAGCCCTATCAAATACAAATTATGTGGAAGAGGCTTCAAAATGTTGATGCCCTAAGCAAATGTAATGTAGTAAACCAAGCTGAAAAGGCAACAAAGAAGAATTCTCAAACCAGCCAAACTGAGTAGATTAACTACATTATCTCCCCAATATATCCAAATATATCAAATTGAAACCACAAGATAAGGAAACCAATAACTTACACAAGTTGAAATATCCATTCAAAATAACATTTAGTAGTTCAGACTTATCCAGATGTAACAAATCGAATTCGGAAATAAAAGACGAACTAATGAGCCTCGCAAGCTGGAAATACGATTCCGGCAGCGCATAGAATATACAAATGTGTTGATTCAGTACAAGAACTACCTACATGATGAATTCTTTACTAGAACACTGATGAATTTTGAAATTTAACAACGAATATAAGCCAAAATTAATCAGAATATACCTTAGGATCACCTTCCTTCTTCTGCAACAATTGATTGAGTACATCAACACATTCCGAAAACTTATCAGATTGAAACAAGACGAAAGCTTCCTTAGCGAGCAAAGCAGTGACCGAAAGAACACCGTCGTCATCCGAGCCTTCTCTAGCCACATTCATCGAAGAAGATGAACTCAAATCTCGCGAATCCATCCAAAGATCGAAACAATTTCCAACAAAAACTCACTCCAATTCTCACACAAGAACCAGCAACACCAAAAATGAAATTGAACAAACGAAATCGAGAATTAAACCCTAGCTTTTCCGCTAAAACCTTCGAGAAGCTAAAATTTCAGAATTGCATGCTTCGTCGCTCGAATCAAGCTTCCATTAGAGTACGAGAAAGAAATCGATTGGACAAAAACCCTAACAATTCTCAAATTTCGGCGATGCAACTGTGATGATTCCAAAAAGTGACGAACAACAACAATTTCGTTTCTCTCTCTCCTCGAGAAATGGGGAGAGTGGATGAAGAGATAGGAGAGAGAAAGAGAGGTTTCAAGGGTTTGTTTGTTTGAGAGGGGTTGAGTTTTTCTTCTTCTTTCTCCTTTTTGCGCTGCTGCTGCTGCTTAATTCAACTTCTTCTTTTTTTTATTTTTTTTATTTTGCAGATTGACATAAATTTAGTTCTCAGCAAAGTGATTAAATGTGTTATATATGGTGTGAGAGGGTATATGGTAAGATATTTGGTGGGTTTATGGGAGTCGTTGGATTTGGTTGTGATTGAGATTTGACGAAATCTGACGGTTAATGGATGAAAAACAAAGAGGGTATTTAGTTGTTTGAGGGAAGATGTTTTTATTAATGGTAGGATTCAAATAGGGATGTCAGTGGGTCCAGGACTCTACCCGGATCCTGTCAGACCCTACCCTAAAATTAGGGTATGGGTCTTTATTTTTTAGACCCTATAGGATAAGGGTAGGGTATGGGCATATGCTGTTTTTTTAGGGTAGGGTAAGGTCTTATTTTTTCAGACCCGTACCCTACCCATACCCTACCCGCGGACCCTTAAGACCCATACCCTATATTTAGACCCGCTTAAATTTTGTTATTTTTATGTACTTCACTTTTTTTGTAGGATCTTGATGATGGAGTAGATGATGATATGGACGATAACTACTACTAAAGTACTGAATGGATGCCTATTTATTAACATTAATGTTGTGTAGTTAAGAATGTGGGATTTTGTAACTTATGAGCTTCATACTCTAAAATGTATTGTGTAGGAAAGACAAGGATAATTTTTGAAGACTAACTATTTATTTGTTTTAAAATGTCTTATTAATCGTTATTCTTGTATTATTTTTGCATATTACATATAATTGCATACAAAAAAGGAAATAAAAGTTATAGTTTAACGCGGACCCGCATAAGACCCTAGACCTTACCCATACCCTGTCGGACCCATAGGGTCCGGATAAGGGTCTTATAATTTTAGACCCTATAGGGTAAGGGTAGGGTATGGCTATATGTCAAAAAGTTAGGGTCCGGGTCCGGGTATTACTAGACCCTACCCAGACCCTACCCATTGCCATCCCTAGATTCAAATAGGGTAATGGCCCAAATGTAGAAGCTGTTGTCTAAAATTTTATACTTGTTTTTCTAAATATCGCATCATTTTGATATCGAATGATTTATACGTAAGAAAAAATATTGGTTTATAATTTTTACTTATGCAGAATTTGAGATATTAAGAGTCTAATGTATTGTAGGCGTAAAAGTCAATCATGGTGCAATTTTTCAAGAAATGAGAAAGTAGAATGCTAATCAGTTTAGAAATAAGAATCATTCAAACCATATTGAAATTTACTCTATTGTAGCGCTAAGATGTTGATTTAGATGTTTTATTGTCTAAACTCTAATATGGAGTACTATAAAAAAAAAAACTGTCTAAACTCTAAAGTTATAGTGTAAAACCTTATTGATGGACAATTTTTAAATTTATGTAAAGTGTTTAAATGTATTGTATGGTGTGAGAGGGTGTATGCAGTGGCGGTGCCAGGATTTTCTCCTTAAGGGTTCGGAATCCTCGGACGCATATAATCCAAAATCCAAATTACAACTAATAACTCGTGGGGCACATGTTCTATCACATTAACATTAAAAAAATTACAATTGAACTCGAAGAGTTTTCATATTTTGAAAGCGATCTATTACATCATCCTAAACTAGTTTTAAAAAAAATCTTTCTTGATAAATGTTACTAAACTATCATTCAAGAGTTGATCACCCATCTTGTTCCGCAACTTGTTTTTCACATAGATTTCAATTTAGCAATTATAACAAAATATTTAAAGTTCAAACCCTAACTTCCTAAATTGTAAAGCGATAAATCATACTCTAAACCAAGTCCAAGTTATCTAGGAGAGTAATTAACATTGAACATTTTATTCACAAATTCATCTGTTGTTCAAACAATTTTGATTAAATATTTCAAATTTTCAAGTAAATAAATTTGCAAAAAGTAATTACAAAGCAAGGAAATTATGGGTAGAGTTTATTTAGGAGTTGTGGATTTAGGGTTTTGCTTTGCCTGTTAGAGAAGTGGGTTTACTGTTTTAGAAAACCAAAAAAAAAATAGAGGAGAAGCCGAAAAAAAGGGAAAGGAAGGGAATTGATCCCCTGACGTCTGGTTAGGTTAGTAAAGCCAAAACCACTGCAGCGCCACATTTATTTGTGTCATTTATAGAGTTTAAAATTACTTGACCGTTTGCTTAAAGAACCTGCCAGATTTTATTTTAGCTAGTAAGGGTTCAGTTGAACCCACTGAACCCTTACTAGCACCGCCACTGGGTGTATGGTAAGATATTTGGTGGGTTTATGGGAGTTGTTGGATTTGGTTGTGATTGATGAAATCCAACAGTTCATGGATGAGAACAACAAAGCAATGTGGCCGGGAGTAGGTTTTTTTTGTTAATGGTTGGATTCAAATAGGGTAAATGGCCCAAATGTAGAAGGAAGTTGTTCTCTAAAATTATATAAGTAGAAATGGTACTCCGTTTATAAAAATAAGGTTCATTCAAATTATGTCTGAATTTACTCTAGTTTAACAGTAAGTTTTGGGTTTAGTGTTTTATGGTTCAAACTCTAAAATTATAGATTAAGCTTTAAAAGTTATTAGCGCAAAATCTCCTGATGGGGAGATATATTTTGTTTATGATATTGTTCAAATAAAATGGACATAGCCAAATGGCCCAAATGTGAAAGTAAGGTGTTAGTCAAATTTTATAAGAAGAAACTAGTATATGCTCGTGCTAATGCACGGGATAACTATGAAAGTATAAACATGCTAAATCAATATATTAAGTAACCATACTTATAGAATCAACATTATATCACATTAGACAAGAATTATTTGGATAAACATAAAAACTAAAGTAAGAAACTAATCAAGGGTAATAATACATTTTAAGAAAATCATGATGACCTTTGACAAATTAAACTACGAAAATGATTATGTGGTTAATTTTAATTTTGCGGATGCTTTATTGTAAATAATAAAGTTATTCTTCTCATTTCATTCGAATAATTGATTCGACCCATATTTCTTCATTTTCTTCTTCCAAAACATGTAGAATAAAAGTAAATGAATTCAAATGACGCTTACGCAAATATTGCTTGAAACATTATATCTAAACTTTTTAGGAAAATTTGTAATTATTAATCCCAACCTTTGCCCGATTTTCTTTAATTAAGCCTACCTATGCGACATTTCTAAATAATCCAACCTTTATGACCCAACTACTATTATTAACACTGCAAGAAAAAAGGCATTTAGTGACGGAAAAATCAGTCCCTAAACATCAAGATTCAGTCGCAAAACGCCTTTAGCGACGGATTTGCGACTGATCTGATCCGTCGCCAAACACCTAGTCGCAAAATTTTAATCGTTGCAATTTTGCGACCGACAATTTCACCAGTCACCAAATGGTAATCACTAAATCTGTATCAAGTTGATGACTGATTATACACCATTGTTATTTTGTGACCAATTTTTCTCGTCACTACGTAGCGACTGATACTTTATTAGTTCCTAATTTGTGATTGGTTATTTTGTGACAATTTAGTGACCATGTTATGTGGTCACAAATTAACAACCAACAATTTCGTCATAATTTAATGACCGTGTCATATGGTCACAAATTAACAACAAATGTTTAAGCAGTCCTTAAATTGGTACGGGCTTATTTCGTTGAAGGTTAGTGACTAATTGATTTCAATCACCAATTTGAGACAACGATAACTAGTTTAATCTGTCGTAAATTAGTGACTGAAAGTTTCGATAACTAAACAAAGACTAAACGTTGGACAAAGCGATCGACCAAACATATTAGTTTCTATGTTGCGACTAAACTAATTGGTTGTAAATCAGACATTTTATTAATTTATTGGTGACGAAACATTTTTAAGAATATTTGCAATATATATTATTTTATACAACCCAACTAGTTTTTTTTTTTTTGGTAAACTATCATTGTATTAAACCCAAAGGAAATAACGTTTGTACAAGCTAAAACAAACAAACACCTAGCAAACAACACTTTGAAGGCCATAAAGATAATACAACTCTTAGCAAAGTTAATAGTCAATTATGGTAAAAAAAAAAATGTGTGAGCTCACACAGAACAGATAAGGTCTTCAACTAAGGTCTTCAACTGCTATGAATTCCCTACTTCCCTGCAGCTTGACTTGCAATCTCTACGTCATTGTATCTTTCAGCGTAACTCAGCTCCTGGCTAACTCAACATGAGCAGTTTAAAAGCTGTTAACGTAGAGCCTCACACCCTCCTTAACAGAGCATGCTAATTAATCTTGTGCCCAGATTGTTCAGGAAAGTAAATTGCCCACTCTTGGATGTTGTTCTCCCCCCCACTAGTTGCCTGCTCTTTTCAGCTGCAAAGTGCAAGAGTGGTTTCAGATTTCCTTGAAAGAAATAAATGTAAAAGTAAAAGAAAGATGATTCACATAAAATATAGAATACATAAATGACCTAGTTATCACTACGTAGTTACTAGCGCTCTAACAAAAACATGCATCCCAGTAAACATAACTTTCCATTCCAGATAAAAGTTATATAAATGGCCAAGAAAGCAGAAAAAGATACCTATGGGCTTTGGCCGATAAGAACAGACAACAAGGTCATAGGGAAAATTATATCGCAATGTAATCTACTTCTTCAGCACTATAAATTCCTTCATGGCAATACAATGTATTTCACAATATTCCAAACATGGATTTGTGTCAACTATCTTTGGTGGAAACTTAGCTTTCTTGATCTTTACATTAATTTCAGTCTGAGAAATAAATATCAGACAATAATTTTTTATGTACAAAGCTCATCAATCTATCTCAAATCACTCAAGAATTGGACCTTGGCTATTTCCTTTTTTCCTTGTAACATGATGGATAATTAATGAAGAAACAACTCCTTCCGTTTTAACAAATAAAAAAATAGTGAGATATTAAATCAAAGATCTATTTCATATCTTACCTCTGTATCATCCATGTAAATCGCAAATGATGGGATTGACTTGAGATCTCTTCTTGCCACTGCTGCAAGCCCGACATCATATCTGTGAAACACCATCAAACAAGATAATGAGTCAACACAAAACCAACCAATGATGACACACATTGATACAAACAACAAGAATACAGAGTACAAATGCATACAATGTAATAAAATGACAGGTTTGTGCTTTCTTTGGATATCAGCACATATTCACATTACTCTCGAGCGCATATTGACCTTGTGTTGGTCCATACCAAGCTGGAAAATGTCCGCCTATTCACAAAATGTACTCAAGTGTCACAATAAAGATAGAAGTATGTGGGAATAACAAAGTCGTAAATTTCAACTGATTGTGTGTCATGAAAGATAACGCTTACCAAAGACAAAGAAGATAAACTACTACATATTTGCCAACTTTACACCTTCTAAAGATCTAAGCACCATCTAAATAGAACAAGCCATTAAAAATATCATAGGCCATTAATATATGTAGCTTAACCGCCACAGGAAACTTAATCAAACTAATTAAAACTTGTGGAAAATCCCCACTCACCTCTGAAGCCTAGTTATATCAAACACAGAGGCCAATACTCATGTGCACGTTCATTGGTCCTTTTTCGGTTCATACAAACTCGACTCTTATCCATTCCAGCAGCCTTCCAGATTTCAATATCCACTACGGAAGCCTTCCAGGTTTCTATAAAGTACTTACCCACCTCTTGATCTTTAACATATTAATAGGGAAAATTATAACGCTATGTAAGCTACTTCTTCAGCACTGCAGCAGACAAAACATCATACCTGATCATGCCACCAACATACCAGAGAAGAGCAGGACAACAACACCTGCATAACATAATATACCATGATATACGAATTGCAGAACTGAATAGGTCAACTGAAAAACAAAAACATCACCAGCATAGCAACAGGAAAGTAACACAACAAGTCAAACAAAACATACAAGGTTGTCTTCTTCTTCAAATACACAACTAAACAATTACTTAGTTTCTAAACTTGTTCATTGTTAAAAGTATCCATATCCAAAGCATAAATAAATACCTACTACTACGAAAACCAAATCATACTTCCTAAAACATGAAGGTGTTAAATATATTCTTTTAAGAAATGAAATATGTCTAAGCTTGAGATTGTGTAAATTCTAAAAACTTCTTTTCAAGCTCCAATATCTTCTCCTTGTTGCCGCATGCCTGAATCTATAGATGGGTGTGGCCACATATATACCTGAATTTGGATGGGTGTGGCCCAAGAATTAGCTCTAAATATTCTTTTAATCTGATCTGATGGTTATACCGACTTAGGTTAGCATTAATATGTTTTCTAGGAGTCAAATCCGACAGTTTTTTCCATTACAAGTAACATTAGTTCATAATTACACATACTATACTACACTAAAATTATCCAAAGCAGAGCACGGAGCACAATGGGATTGAACGATGATCCTAAATATAAAATACCCTAAGTTCATATAGACTACTCACATAACATAAAATCAATCAAACCCTTCGCGCAAACAAATGAAATCACCCAAATTTTCCAGAATAAAATTATATTGAGAATTATTAAGAAACAAATTGAAGAAATTCTGCCTACAACTCTAACAAAATTCAAATTCAAGACAATCAAGTTTGACAAAAGAAACACAAATCCAAATTAAAAATAAAGGAAGAATGTTGAATCATACCTCAATTCCAATACTACAACAAACTGCTTATCTTCAATAGTCCCTTCTTGCGGGAGGTTCGTTCTTTTCCCATAATTCTTTTGGGGTAGAAGTATAGGAGGAGTTAGATGGTCAATGGAAAAAGAATAAAACATTAAAACCTGATTGCAGTTTCCATAAATTTTCGGAGGGAAAAATTGATGAAATTTGGAAATTTCCCTCTTAAAGTTTGGGAATCTTCAGTTTATGGTGGGCATCGAAAAAAATAGGTGATGGTGGATTGGTGGGCGGTTGAAATTTCTAAAAGCCTTCTTTCGTTGATTCCTATGAACAAAGTTGATATGTTTTTTTTTTCAAGAGCGATTTCCGTCAATATTGCACAAAGATAAGTTAATTCCCAAAATACGTTACTTTTTTTGTTAATTCCCACCATACCGTCCACGTCAGCATGGGAGAGAGAAAACTAATTTTTTTTTTCCGGTTCAACACTAAACCGCTATCTGAGATAGCGGTTTGATTTAGAACTAAACCGCTATCTCAGAATGCGGTTTATACTACTTAGCCGCATTCTGAGATAGCGGTTTAGTTCAAAACCAAACCGCTATCTCAGATAGCGGTTCATAATGCCCCCTGCTCCAAACTTGCAGTTTCCAGTGTGCAGCCAGAAAATGGGCTGAGATCTTCTGCCAAATAGTCCAACTCCAACAACCTGTAAACAAATCCAAGATCTCCAACAACGTCTATAATCCAACTCCAACGTTTGTAATCCAACTCCAATAACCTCCACAAATCATACCAACCAACCAAACCATAACACTTATGCAACAAAATAGAAGAGTGCAAACAAAAAATTTCCAAAAGTTCAATCGTTCCAATAATGACACATGAGTTTCTAAAAGTTCTAAAAGTTCCAATACTAGCAAAAAGAACAAAAGATTACACAAAATTTCTAATGTAGCTCAAATCTAAGTTCTACGTTGTTTCTTTGAATGCTCGGACGATGAAAATGAGGACTCATCCTCCTCGGCAATTGGCTCGGGACGTTGACTAGGAGAGCAACCCTTTTGTCGCCGGTAAGTGAGAAGCTGCAAAGGAGGAGATGAAATAACTTGTGATGCTGGCGGAGATGCAGGAGGAGTAAGAGGTGGAGGGCGTGGAGAAGGTGGTGGTGGAGGGCGTGGAGAAGGTGGTGGTGGAGGGTGTGGAGAAGTAAGTGCTATAGGGCGTAGAGGAGGAGTAAGTGGTGGAGGGCGTGCACGTGGTGGTCGAAAACCACGCCCTCGAGAAACATGTGAGGTGGAGGTGTCGGGTGTACACTGAGACGAGGCTAAATCATATTGTTGGAGGATATGTTCTTGCCCCACTCTTGATAAGGTCTCAATGCAAGAGGAACTCAAATTGCGTAACGTATCAAGAGTGAGAGGAAGGGCCAAACTGGGAGGTAACTCTAACGCAGAATCCACAGCTCGAGTGCATCTTGAGGCAAGATCAGCCAATGCATGTGACTACAAAAAAGAATGTGAAACAATAATTAGAATTCAACATTAGTTATGAATATAAACATTATACATGAAAATGGAACAAGGATTAATTTACCAAAATAATATCAGAGGAAGACGGCTGATAATGAGTGGTGGGGGGTGATCGTGTAACAGGAGTAATGAGGAGTCTCGTGATGCTACAATACCAATCCATATACTCCTTCATCCTCTCACGATGACCGGCAAAAGGAGTGCCTTGAACAATCCGACTCTCACGATCACGCCACTCCTCCACATATTTGCGATGCATCTCTTCAAACTTCTTGTTTTTATGCCGTCGATCCACATTATGAAGATCAACACTCGTGTCACACGCAACGGGAACTGACTGTTCCAATCCAAACTGACGCATCACTCGATTTGGGTAGTGGTACTCAACAATGTCAAAGCAAATCAACGGTACAACTGAGCGCCATATATCTCTATCACATCTACAAATTTCGGGTAGTAAACCAAGTACCGTCTCTGAATATGGCTGCCAAGTCATCTACAATAAGTAAAAAGTGAGTATTTAGGCAATTTTAGGTGAAATTAAGCAATTTTAGGCTATTTTGGACAATTCTAGGTGAATTTAAGCCTTTAGGTGTGATTTTAAGCTATTATAGACTATGTTAGGTGAACTTAAGCGTGTTTAGGTGTATTTAGGCTATTTTTGGTGGATTTAGGCTAATTAAGGTGAATTGAAGCTATTTAAGGCGATTTTAGGCCATTTTAGGCGAACTTAAGCCTTTTTAGGCAATCTTTGGTGAATTTAAGCTATTATATGCCATTTTAGGTGAATTTAAGCTATTTTAGCCTATTTTAGGTGAATCCAAGCTATTCTAGACTATGTTAGGTGAATTTAAGCTAGTTTAGGCCTTTTTATGCTATGTTTGGTGGATTTAGGCTAATTAAGGTGAATTGAAGCTATTTTATGCGATTTTAGCCTTTTTAGGCAATTTTTGGTGAATTAAGGGAATTTTTAGACAATTTTTGGTGAATGTAGGCTATTTAAGACAAAAATAACACAAATTTACCTAAATTAACCTAAATTAACATAACTTTATCTAAGTAGAATCGAGGGAGCTCAAATCGACGTTCGTTGACTTAATTGACCTAAGTTGACCTAAGTTGACCTAACTAGTTGAATTAACCACAATTTAGACCAAAGTTGACCAATGTTGACTTAAATTGACCGAAGTTGACCTAACTAGTTGAATTTAGGCAATTTTAGTTGAATTTAGGTCAATTTATGCTATATTAGTTGAATTTAGGTCATTTTATGGTTTTTTAGTTGAATTAATCACAATTTAGACCAAAGTTTACCAAAGTTGACTTAAATTGACCAAAGTTGACCTAACTAATTTAATTTAGGCTATTTTAGTTGAATTTAGGTCAATTTATGCTATTTTAGTTGAATTTAGGTCATTTTATACTTTTAACTTGAATTAATCACAATTTAGACCAAAGTTGACTTAAATTGACAATTTAGACCAAAGTTGACTTAAATTGACAATTTAGACCAAAGTTGAACTAGTTGACTTTAATGCACCTACATTGACAAAAATTGACCAAAGTTGACCTAACTTGAAACAAAAGAAGCATTTGAGTAATTAGTAAGGTGAGATATTAAATACCTGTGTCTCCTTTTGATGGTCAAGTGCATCCCTAAAGAAAGAGAGTCCACTAGCTGTATGGCCACATGAAAAGTGAACCCTAAGCCAACTAACAAAACAAGTAAAGTAAAGTGTTAGTAAAGTAAAGTGTTAACAAATTACTTGATTTATCGAAGTAGTAATGAGTAGTTAAACAAATAAGTTACCTGCATGCTAAGGGGTCCACTCCACGCTGATGCTGAGTACCAAGAATAGATGCATCGTCGACCTCAATAGGATGCTCTGGGTCAGGAGGTGGAGCATCGCGAACTCTCGAAATCCTCGGACGACCAATGTGAATATGCTCCCATGACCATAACTGCAGAAGTATAAGTGGACCACCAATGTCACGGGATCGTCTACGAGCGGCTCGACACATCTGTCGATACAAATAAGCAAGGGTCGCACTCCCCCAGCTGTATGTCCCAGCTCTACGCAAGTCGCGTATCAATGGCAAGTAGACGAGCTGCACGGCATCACCGCTCTTATCAGCAAACAAAATGGACCCCATAAGTGCAAGAATATATGCTCGGCTAAACCTCTCATAAACAATATCAGCAGCGTCATCAGGGGGGCCCTGACTGAAGTGTCGCCTCAACCAAGTCATCCTCAATGATGAACCCTGGAGAACAGGTTTTCCATCATCACCAGGCTCTGGTCGTATCCCTAACAACTCCTCGACTAAAGCTGACCACACCCCAGTACCATCCCCTGTGACAGGAGCCCCATGAACTCTGAGCCCCAACAAAACAGCGACATCCTGCAGAGTAATAGTAGCCTCACCAACAGCCAAATGAAAAGTGTGCGTCTCCTGTCTCCATCTCTCAATCAATGCTGTGATCAAAGACCTATCTAAGGCTAATCCACCACCAACCAATCTATGTACACCATAGAACCCTGCTAATCTAACAAACTCCAAGACTCGATCATGTATCACCCACTCTCCTAAACCAAGCACGTGCTCCCGACACGTCAAAAGCCTGTCCATACCCCCTCCCCAAACATCCTCACTCCTATGCTCCGCCTGCAACGTCAAAACCGAAGTATCACGTGGGCCGGGATGGATCGTCGGCTCCATGAGACCTGAAAAAGAAGTTTATTAGAAATCGTAAAATCACACGTCAAAAGAAATATATGCACAAAAATTAAACTTAGAATCACACATCAAGAGAAATATAAACTGAGTTTATTACCCCGATGATCCAACACCACCCCTAGCTGCACAAGTTTTCTTATTATGCCCTTGACGTCGACAAATGCTACATGATTTTACATTGACACTGCGTCGAGCACTCGAATCCATCTCATTAGGGTATCGAGACGACTTTGGGCGTCCCACACCACGCCGTTTACTAGCATCAGCAACTATTCTCACCCCAGTATAATGAGGCCAATAGGGAACATCAGGAAGTGGATGAAAGCTCTTCAAGTATGTTTGCCTATACTCGACAGTGGTAAAGAAAGGATCAACGAAAGCAGCATAAGATAAGCTGCGAGAACGACAAACCGCAAGCACATGGGAGCATGGCAACTTGTAGATTTTTAATTTCTCACAAGTGCAAGTTTTGGCTACAAGGTTAACAGTGTGTACGTTACCACCTTTACCTGAAGCCCTGCCTCCTCGTCCAGTTGTAACCTCAAATAGCCCCATCTCATGATCAAAGGCTTGGACCTCGTGAGCACCAGATTTTGCCATGTTCATTTCAATTGTTGTTGTGGCCTTCTCAACGAAATCGTGGCCTTCTTCAATTCTCCTTTTACCCCAACCTCGTCTTGTAACAAAGTAGGAGTTCACTCGGTAAAACGTCATCCGAACAAGGGCGGTTATCGGCAAACAACGAGCACCTTTCATCACCCCATTAAAAGCTTCGGACATGTTTGTGGTTTTCACGCCATATCTAAAACCACCATCATGGTGGATCGACCACCGATGAGAAGAAATATCCATCAAGTACTTATGAGCTTCAACATTCAATTCACCAATTCTTCCCAAGTAGTAATCAAACTTCTTTCTTTGACGAGCATCTGCGGCTTTTCCGAAAAGGTTCTTCACATAAGCATTCTTGAACTGAGTGTTGACATTAGAGGCAAGGTGACGAGTACAAAATCGATGGTGGGCACGCGGCTCCTCCCACCCACTATTGACCTCATTCATTGTTTGCAAAATCCCTGCATGTCTATCAGAAATGACACATAAACCTTCCCTCTGAGTAACTAAATGCCGAATGCATTTCATGAACCATTTCCAACTCTCACCATTTTCACTTTCAACAATAGCAAAAGCAAGAGGGAACAATTGAGAATTCGCATCTGTACCCATGGCTATGAGTAACGTGCCCTTGTACTTACCATACAAATGAGTTCCATCTATGGTGATTAGGGGTCGACAGTGCTTAAAACCATCGATGGAAGGCTTGAATGCCCAAAACACTCTAAAAAAAATGTGAACAGAAGGATCTTCATTAGAAGCCAAGGTACACCATTCCACGACGGTTCCTGGATTAGATTCTTTCAATGCTTGCATGTACCTAGGCAACTCTTCGTAAGATTGCTCCCAATCACCAAAAATGCTTGCAATAGCCTTTTGTTTCGCTGACCAAGCTCTCTTGTAAGTAATGGTATACTTAAACTTAACTTTCACCGCTTGCACAATAACACGGATTTTCAAAGAAGGATCGGCACGAATAAGATCTTTTATCTCATTGCATACAAAATCAGAGGAGAGAAGAGGATGATCGATTGAGTTTATGTCACCCAAACAATTACTTGCATGGGGGCCATTATACCTCACAATTCTGAATGAAGCAAGACAAGGATCCTTGATTGCACGTAACCTCCATGAGCATTTGCATGAACTCTTTCTTTTACACTCAACTACGTATTTTGTGGGCTCACTCTCCAACACCTTAAATGAATGATTTTTAGCTATGGAATAACCTTTGACTATGTCTTTCAATTGCGCCGAAGAATCAAACTCTTGCCCAATAGCAAATTCACCATCGAAAGAGTGGTTGTTGGACCAAGTCCTCCAAGAATCAAGCAAAATCGGATCCAACTCTGCAACATTGTTGAAAATTTGAGATGGAGCGCTTTCTCTTATAGCTTTGTCATTAGCATCTTGTGTATCTTCATCTTCATCAACATCACTATCCACCCCAACCTCTTCATCTCCAAAAAAATCAACACATATTTGATCTAGAGAATCGAAAAGTATCATAGATGGATCACCATTTGTAGCTTCTACATGTGGTGTTTGAGTTGGAGAAGTGAGCTCTAAAATGTGTTCACTAGCATATTGTTCATCCGTAAGCATTCTTGTGAATGAACCCGTTAACCCACTTTGATTTGTCAAGGGCAAGTAGGGAAATGATTCCATTTCATGAAAGGATTCCAAGTGGGATTGAGTTTCAGGTTGCTTTGGAAGTTGCTCGATGAACAATTGCATTGTGGTTGATTGTGTTTGAGACATAGCAATCAACATTGCTTTTAAAGAATTGTCATCATCCAACGGAATGGCTTCATATGAACCGGACATCATTGGATACCTCATTAGTAGCTTCAACTCCACATATCTCGAGTCACATCTCATAAGATCATAAACCTTACTCAAAACCTCATCATAACTCATTTGACAATTGACAAACCCAAATTTTCGCTCTCCTCCTTTATATGTAACATCACCGCTACTTTGCAAAATTTCCCCTCCCCAATGACAATAAATAGGATAGTCTGGCAACTCCATATTCTAAACAAAAAATAATATGATTAATAATATGAAATCCCTAATTTGGGCCATCATAATCTGATTTCAATTCAATTGAACTTGAAAAATTGAAGACTAAAATTCCAAATTGAAAAACTCAAGAGCTTAAAACGAATCAAAGATCAGAAATAATTCAAAAAAATAAAAATCACAGCATAATCACTTTAAAATAATATAATTCATTTCATCGCTATCTCAAATAGCGGTTAGATATACGTTAACAATAAAAAAAATTACAATTAATTCAGGGTAATCATATCATAAACTCATCAATCAAACATAAGCATGATCTTCCTAATAACATCATCAAACAAACCTAAACATAGCAACGATTATTACTGAATTAATAATTAGCTTCAAATATATTAATTCAAAAAAAAATTAGGGCTTACCTGATTTCGAACCACCGACGACCGGTGGTGGGTGAGAAAGAAGCTCGACGGCTTTGGTGGCTGATGAGGAGGCTCGACGGCTAGTGGTGGTGAGGAAGAGGTCCGACAGCCGGCAAGGGCTGAGGAACAATTTCGAAACGGAGGAACGATGGAGAAGGGTGAGAAAGAGACTCGAGAATCCGTTGTGGGTGAGGAGGCTCGACGCGACGGCCGGAGGTAGGGCGAGGAATGAGGTCGGCTAACGGCGAGCCGGCCGGTGGAGAGAGAAACAGGGACGACGGAGACAGAGAGAGAAACGCAGAACAAAGCGGGTTTTTTTTGTGCTTTTGATTTTTTGAATTTGCTTCCTGGAGGTAAGTGATAAGTGGTAAACCGCTATCTGAGATGGCGGTTCATTAAACAGGAACCGCTATCTGAGATGGCGGTTCATTACACAGGAACCGCTATCTCAGATAGCGGTTAACCCCCATAAACCGCTATCTGAGATAGCGGTTTTGCGCTGCTTATTTAAAAAAAAAAAGACCGGTTCACTATGCTGACGTGGACGGTATGGTGGGAATTAACAAAAAAAGTAACGTATTTTGGGAATTAACTTATCTTTGTGCATTATTCACATTTTTCTTTTTGGATTTTTATTTCTTGGTTTTTTATTCACAAGATAAATACATACTGCTCCGTACTTACTCCGTAGTTTGTACTCCATAACTGTAGTCACTCTGTATTTTATTTAAGGGATACACTTGTCTTTTTCGGCCGTATTTATTTAAGAGATACACTAGCCATTTTTAGTAACTTATAAACCCCACCCTCTAATTAAATAATTTATCTAATGCTTCCTCCATTTTTTTTTAATTGCACCATCTTAGGTTTTGGCACTATTCACAAATTCTTATATAGTTATTTTTTATGATTTATATGTAACGAGAAATATATTCATGTGGGATCTTGTTAGATTCGTCTCGAATTATACTTTCAAACTATTAATTTTTTATAATTTTTTCAAATGTATAATGAGAGATATTAATGGTTAAAATAGTGCATTGTCAAGCGTGAAATCTAAGATGATGCAATTATAAAAAAAATGGAGGAAGTATATCTTATGTCCCACCACCCTATTAAACAAATAATTTCATAACTACACTCCACCCCCACCCCTCTAAAATGACATGGTCCCCACTTGTTTTACTTATTAAAATATCTACCCCAACCCCCACTTGTTTTATTACTTTATTTCATTAAATTCTTCTTCTTAATACTCGTGCCCCTCCAAGTGTATCCCTTAAATAAATACGGAGGGAGTAAATAAATGTTCAAATGAATTAGGCTCCGTTCTATTCGACTTATTTTGAATGAACTTATATTATCTGAACTTAATTAATTTATCTAAAAAAAACTTATTTTGCCTGAAATAAACTTATTTGTGTGTGAAAATATCTGAAATAAACATGTATTTTCTGAACTAATATTATCTAAACTTATCTGAATTATCTGAACTTATCCGAACTTAACTAAACTTATCTGAACTTATTTTGTCTGAAATAAGTCAAAATAAGTCGAACAAAACATAGTCTTATCTTCTTGAATTCCTATGAGTATATACAAATGTTCATACCAAGAAATGTCTTAGTCTAGTGGAAACGGTTTCACTTTCCAACCAAATGTTTGGGGGTTCGATCCTCACTAGGGGTACTTTGAGGGAGGGTTACCTTACCATTCTTCTCACTCTCAAAATGTTTATCCTGCTAACCCGGGTGAGTTGACCCGTACAGGGTTCCGACCCGGTAGGACACTTCATCTTACCTTCAAAAAAGTATAAAAATGTTTTATAAATATAAATACTCCCATATAAATGTATTTAGGTTTCGTTTTATCCACCTTATTTTTTTCTTGATCTGATCTGAACTTATTTTCCCGTTCTAAATATATTTTATAATCTTATTTAATCCGAACTTTTTTTTTCTTACCAAATCTGGTTTTTCAGAAGTAAGATTTAAAATTTAACTAAAATTATTATTAATTGGTTAAATGATTGATCTCATAATCATTATTGCTCGTAAAAATTAATTTATTCAAATCTAGACAACTCTAATATGATATAGATTGGTATGTCTAATACGGAACTTGTCTAACCTAGAATCCTAGATCGGTCTAATCTGAAGTTCGATATGAACTGGAATGATGTGATTGTTCTCGTTCACTTTGACCTGGACATTATCTGTACAGATTGGATACGCTATGCGCATGATCTATACATATTAGTTTTGATATGGACATGACCTAGACATGTTTGATATATGATCATTTGGATAAATTTTAATCTGGACATGATTTGATAAGCTCAAAGAAGATAATATTGTGGAATGAAGTAGCAAAATAGAACTCGTGTGGGTAATGAATTGTAAAAGGTAGAAATGTTACACTTAAACTAAATTATATCTTAATTAATACTTATCTTTATTTAGTATAGAAATATTATCTTAGATATTAACAAAAATCAAAGGAGGAAGTAATTGTGAATGTTATCTTAGATATTGAAATCAAACCTTGAGAATTATCATTAGAGGGAGTTAAATGATACAATATAAGTAAATATTACAAAGTACTAGATTACATGAAACTTGGTATATCTTGATAGTTTTGTACGTTAGGGAGGGTACACAAATATTTTAAACTTATGTTTGTATTGATTTTATAAATAAATACACTGATACTAGTACTACTATTTAACTAACCTAAACTTGGAATTGAATAATAATTAATTAACATATTACAACCTATCACAAATTAAGTCTGGAAATATTTTTCATTAATTTTATTATTTTAGCCTAGATAAATGTAAATGAAATAAATAAAAAGTACAATCAGTACTCATAAGAAAATATTAACTTGAATAAGGAGAACATTAAAGTTTTAAACAATAAGTATGACTTATATAGTTTGAAATTATTATATCACGAGTTGTGTTATTGGAGCAAAGATTAGAGTTCTACTTTTACAATATACTAGTGTGTAGCCCGGGCGATGTCCCGGTTGCTACATTCAATACTTCAAATTTTAGATTTTTCTTGAGCTCAATATTTGACTAAAATACATGTATTTCATAAAGTGAAAACATCCATGAAGTTTGTCAATTACAAAGACATACTACGTCATTTATCATACTAAGTAATTTTTCAATTAGATCTTTTTACCATTTGTATAATTTGTTTTCTAGTGGAACTAAGTTCTTCAAATTATTAAACACCAAATTATATATTTAAAAAATTTATGTCAACATGTTTTTCTTGTTTTAATGCTATAATTATTATTACTTTTTTCAAAATAGTCCAAAGAAAATAAAATGTCATGTAAAAATTTAGTTGTGTTTAGACTTATGTTAACATTTATTTATAAATTAATGTGAATAAATAAACAACAATTAGTGGTTGGTTAAGATGGTAATGAAACTTATCATCTACACATGAGGTCTTGTGTTCGAATCTCATTGCATTAGTTTTGGTTGTCTATGACATGGCATAACACTCGGTGAGTGGATGATATGGCGTAAAGGGGAGAGTATTATGTGCCACATATACATTTTCCACAACGCCTTTTAATATATTATATAGATTAGGTCGTGGGTATCCATATTAGCTCATGTAGCCATTCATAAATTTGCGACTTAAATGTGTCACGGGAACTTATTTATAGTTTATTAGTGACAAAATTTAGGCAGTAGTTATTTTACGACTGACTTTTTATGACTGAAATATCAGTACTTCATTAATGACAGAATGTTATTCTGTAATTATTTTGCGACTAACTCTATGCGACAGAAATTATGTTTGTAGCTAAAGTAGGATTTAAACTTCTTTGTTGGTAAATAGCAACTGACAAATATTCCGTAACTATTTTGCGATTGAAACTTTGTGACAGAAATTTTTTTGGTAGTTAAATAGAAACTTGAATAATTTCGGTATATAATTAGTAACTAACATTTGGGTGGTGGCTAAATTGTTACAGATTTATGTGACAGAAAATAGATTAGTAGTTAAATAATGACAGAAATCATTTCGGTAAATAATTAGTAACCAACTTTTGGGTGGTCTCTAATTTGTTACAGGTTTGTGTGACTGAAAATGAGTTCGTAGTTAAAGAGTGACCGAAATCATTTCGGTAAATAATTAGTAACTACGGTTTTGGTGGTCACCGATTTGTTACTAATTTTTGTGACTAAAGATGAGTTAGTAATTAAATAGTGACTGAAAATGTATCGGTCTTTAATTAGAGACTGATACTTGCTCAATCGTAATTTAGCAACTGATATTTGTACAGTTACAAAAATCTGTCGCTAAATAGCCTTTTTCTTGTAAGCTTAACAAGTTACTAACCTGCTATAGGCGGTATTCACCCTTACGTGGCATATAACAATTATAATTTTTTTTTTATTTTTTTCCCCTTATTTTCTTTAATTCCTATTTTAATTTTCGTTTCTCTCTCCTCTGCGATTTTCTGCTTCATCTCTGCACTCCTCTCCATTATTTCTCTTCTACCTCTTCTCCACCATTGTCGATCTCTCATACGGTCATACCTCTCCATTCGAAGTTCATCAAAAATAATCAGCAATTGCTATGGCTGGGGTAAAGCAATTGCCTGTTGGATCTGGATCTTCTTCAAATTCAAGGTTTTTTTTCTTTCTAAATTTTCAACAAGACCACAATAACCAACATCCCACAACATAAAAAAAAACTATATTATTGCAACAGCTCGGGTTTTTACGAACTGACCATCAAGGAAGCCCAAAATTCAAAATTTACCAAAAAAGGAACAAAAACGCTAAGGTTCGTAAGTTCACCTTCAATTGTACGATTTTGGAGACGAAATTTGAATGCGCGTGGATGAAGTCACCTATTTCCACAAGAAAATCGCTGATGATGTCATGAACTAGTACAATTGTGGTTGAAGCAGCAGTATTGGAGGAGAGAGGAATTGAAACACGGTACAGAGAAAAGAAGGGTTAAGGGTTTTTTGAAAAAAAAATGAAATCCTTGTTTAGGTGGCAAGTGATGATGACGTGTCCAATATTTTAGGAGGGAAACCAACTTTAGGTTGTCAACGTTTTTAACGTTGACTTTGTAGCAGGTAACCGGTCATCTAGGCTTAATAATAGTAGTTGGGTCATAAAGGTTGGATTATTTAGAAATATCTCATAGGTAGGCTTAATTAAAGAAAATCGGGCAAAGGTTGGATTAATAATTACAAATTTTTCTTGACTTTGTAGCAGGTAACCGGTCATCCAGGCTTAATAATAGTAGTTGGGTCATAAAGGTTGGATTATTTAGAAATATCGCATAGGTAGGCTTAATTAAAAAAAACCGGTCAAAGGTTGGATTAATAATTACAAATTTTCCTAAATTATGAATAAAAATATTATGTAAAATAAATGAACACATATGTATATTATTAAATCAACGGTGTGTACTTAGATGTGTTGCAAAAGTCTTATGAACCATGATAGCCAACTATTATCTCGGAATCATTACCAAATACGAAGTGAAATAATAGACATTATTCGTATAGAAATATTGTCAACACTTTCCATATGGATATTGAATATGAAACATTAATGTACGGAGTACTACTTAGTTGTTAATTTTTAGATTTATGACTAGTTAGTGGCTCAGGCATTGCCCCAAAGTGTTGCATATAGTTTAAGTTAGGTTTATTCATTTGAAATTCACTTATAAATTACTTTATATATGCATTTAAAGAATAATATGAAGTTCATTATATATGGAACTGAAGAATAAAATTGGTTAACTAACAATCGATAAACTAAATTTCTGAGTAATTACCATTATTTGCGTAAACCTTTAATTTTTGTACTATTTTACTTGTGACTTATAAGAAACTTTTTAAGTTACAAAGTCGAAACACATTTGGTGGGGGGGGGGGGGGGGGGGGACACATTTGATTAGCTAAAAGAAATCGCAACATTACCTTTTTCCTATTCTTTTCTCTAACAGATTTTATGTTTGATCTAAATAAATATCTAGAAAAGATATACTCCATATGTTTTATTATTGAATGATAAAATTAAGAAAAATATATCTGTTACCATAAATTGTTACTGTTACTTACAAAGTCGAAATACATTTTGGAGGGGAAAAAACACATTTGATTAGCTAAAAGAAATCGCACCATTACCTTTTTTCCTATTCTTTTCTCTAACAGTTTTTATGTTTGATCTAAATAAATTTCTAGAAAAGATATATGATTTTATTATTGAATTAATAAAATTAAGAAAAGATACATGTTACCATAAATTGTTACTTAAAAATACATAACTTTGGTTTTACACATTCATAAGAATGACTTTTCTCTTTTTTAATTATTTTAGAGTCATAAATTTTATTGTTGGAGTGATGGATCAAACAATGTATTCACATATAAGAGGTCATGAGTTCGAGGATGGATATCAACAATTTTTTTGTGAGGACACAATAAACAATAATGTGTGCGCATGACGACGCCATGTCATTTGCCAAGTCATCGCGACACATGAAGAGATGACATGAATTGTCTTGGGGTTTTAATATAGATATACTAGTATTTTATGCACGCGATGCATGCGTGAATTTTAGAAAATTTATTGTGCCTAGTAGTTCATGCACGCGATGCGTGTAGAATTTTACAAATTTTAGGCACCAAAAATCATTCGTTACTTGTCCATATTTTGCGATATTGAGGTCATACAATACTCGTAGCCTTACATGACGAATGATCGAATCTTATGACCAATTAAAGTTATTAAAAAACTTAACATTATTTTGATACAACTAACATATCCCATCGAAAAACCAAAATTGAAGTACTGAAGTAAAGTTATACAAAATAGTAAGTATCACTTTCTTCTTTTGCCAGCAATATATTTGTTTAACCACATGCACTCCTCCGCCCAATCGAGATGCAACACATAACATATGAATGTTCAGGACTAAAAGCTCCAATTGGTGGATGTAGCACCCATGAAAAGGCTCTGTTTTCGAAACATGCAAATACTTTTTCTCTGTTGTCTCTTTTTATCCCTCCATATCGACCTTTGATCTTGCATACATTGATCTCCGTTCTCGTCCATAATAAAACTCTAAAACTACACATTAATTTGGTTATTATAAGTTGTTTGTATTATATTTTTGTTGCAATATATACAGAGATAAATTAAATATTTTATTTGATGCATTTTTTTTTCTTTTTTGCTAAAACGAACGTTTAAATTAAAAATAAATAAAATATTTTATTTTGTTATCGTTCGCTTTTCTTTTCTACTTAAATGAAAATTTTAATTTAATTTAAATTAAATTAAATATTTTATTTTAATGTTTTTTATTCTATGCTTTTCCACTAAAACTAAAGTCTATTTCCTTTAATCAAACACAACTTGTCAATTTTTTTAATATTATTTTCATATTAATATTCTTATTAGAATTTTAGATGATAGAATTTTGTTCCGTTTATTTTCTAAACCACGACATTACTCTATTCTATTAATAAACTCTCATTTTTGTTTTCGTTTTCGTTTTAGTAAAGTTAAGAAAGCAGGCCCATTTAATTCCCAAGGCCCAATCCATTCTACACTCAACATGTCTTAAACCCTATCTCATTTTGTTGTTTATCCGCTGCTCCTTTCATTTTAGTTAGACCTATTTTCATTTTGTTTCCTCCTATCTCTCTCCTCGTTGATCGGATCTCCTTCATTCCTCTCCTTAAAGAAGCGGTGATAAAGCTCAAATATGGCGAAAATACTGCGCTGAAAATGCCTATCCTTTCAAATTCCGATCAACATATTGTTAAAATACTCAGATTAAGAAATATAAGGTTAATCTCTCGCCTTTCCCTCTCCCCTCTTCTCTGAATTCAGATAGGGTTTTATGTAATCTAACTAATTCAACTCGGATTAAGGTTTTATGTAATTTTCTTGCAAAATTTCTTGTAGATAAGGTGTTTAGGGTTTAATTTAGGATTAACTAATTGAAGATTGTGTTCGTTTGATTAATTGTTGCTTGACTGATTTTTTTTTTTTTTTTTTTTTTTTGCATTTTGGGTTTGCATGTGGTATCACTATGGAGAGGAAGGTGCTGGTGAGGAGGCGGCGGCGAGGCGGTGGCGAGGCGGCGGCGAGGCGGTGGCGAGGCGGCGGCGAGGCGGTGGCGAGGCGGCGGCGAGGCGGTGGCGAGGCGCTGGGAAGTGCCGAGGCGCGCAAGGCGCTGTGTGATGCGATGTATGGTCCGGTTCTGCTTAATTTAAATTCTTTTTAATTTAAATTTTCTTTAATTTGATGAGATTTTTTGTAACTATATTCTGGGTTTGTCAATTATTTGTATGTTTCTTGAATTTGACGTTGTTTTAATTTGGTGAGATTTGCATGTTTGTCAATTATTTGTATGTTTTGATTGGAACCAACATAGTTCTTTTCAGTTATGTTGCGTTTGTCTAATTTTGGCATATTTTACTTCATAATCATATTAGGCTAATGTTTGTCAATTATTTGTATGGTCAGACACACATCTGTTCATGGTCAGACACAATCTAAGGATTTGGATAGAAACTCTGATCTTTATTGAAATTGTTTGACAATTATTTTCACATTGCTAGATTTGGACTGAATTTCATTTTAGGAATTTAAAAATACGGCTAATTTGGTGAATTGCGAGTTTTCTGAGTAATTATTTGTGATCAAATTTTACTAAATAGTTAAGATCAGATTTGACTCAATATTTATTGAAATTGTTGACAAATATGATCAAATTGTTTGATTTGGACTGAATATGATTTTAGGAATTTAAAAATTGCACTGTTTGATGAATTGCGAATTTTCTAAGTATTGATCGTGGAAAAGTAATGTGATTTTTGACATGTTTTAATTTGGTGAGGTTAATTGTTGGGGTTTTTGACATGCTTTAAACTTATCAATGTGAAATTGTGGGAATAGTTAAAATCTCTATTAATGTGAGGAATTTGTGGGCTTTGTTCGTTTGTTTGTTAGGTTTCTTACAAAACACATTTTAAGTACTTATGATAGCCCTTTATTAATTAACTCTATGATGATGATGTATTATCTGTGTTTGTGATTTTATAAGTTAGCCAAATGTTTGGATTTAGGTGACTGCGTTTAGCGTTAGATTTGAGAAAAAAGAATTTGGGTTTTTTTGGATTTATGTGGGTCTTTGTGTGGATTTTGTTTTCACTTGATTTGTTTCCTCTGACTCTGATTAGAGCCAGATAATTCTTTTTTCATATTGTGATATCTCACAATGCCGAATCAGTATTTAAAATGACATTTCCTTATTTTTTGATAGCTCACAATGCCGAGTCAATGGAATCCGTAACGCTGCAGCAAGGAATGCTCGCTACACAGCGGAATGAACTCGTTAAAACTCAGGTGTTGCAGAAGGGTTCGGTTATTTCAGCCTTATCTTTTTTGTTCTTGATTTACAATTGATGCCGATTACTGCTTGAATTCTGATGTTGTTTTGTTTAATTTAGTTTTGGAATATATTGTGGTTAGTTAGGGTTTAAGACATGTTTTAACGTACTTAATAACATAGCTTGAATGCATGGAGACCTTAAGTATTTTTTTCCCTTTTGCTATTTATAAGTTATATCTAGATGTAATAATCAATTTCTAATTTTATAGAACACATGTTAAACCGAGTTACTTGATAATTAAAAATGAGAAGGGTATTTTAAAATCAAATAACAACTTATTCAATTAAAAGCATGAAAAGTAATCTGTAATAATTAATTAAAATCAATAAAAAGCATGCATATTAATATTTTGTTTAAGACATTGGTTCGCCACATACCTTATGCCGTTGTTTATAGTATGCCTCGATGAACTTAACCACCCAACTCAAAATCAAACTTCAAACCGAAATTATAACCTGCAAAACCATAATTTATTTCAGATTTTTGATTTACATAATGAACAAAAAAAATGCAAACCCTTCTGGCAAGAGTACTATAAATTTATCAAAAAAATGAAAAAAATCTTAGATTTGGGAAAGAAAAGATCTGAAAGATTAGGTGTTTAGTTTTCCTTCCAGATTTTAAAGATTAAGAATTTACCGTATGTTGTTGGTCGTTGCACCTCGGTATGAACTTCAAACCCCAATTAAATTCTGCATTAAAACAAATGTAAGTCGATTATATTTAAAATCATAATTCTAATAACAAAAATTTATGATATCACAAACCTTCGTTGTTGAAATCTGCAATTAAAAAATAAAAAAATTATGAGAGATTATTTAACAAAATGCATAAATTAAAATATAAAATAATTAATTAAAATCTATAAAAGCAAGAATATAACCTACCGTATATTTTGAAATCTGCAAAATAAATAAGCGCAACAATATTAGAAAAGAACATTTGTTTTATGCATAAATTCACAAATTTAATTTATGTTTTTATTTTTTATAGTCGTGTATACATAAAAATGATATTGTTATGCGTATAACATTCCTTGTATTTTTATGCATACACAGATTTGAATTCCCATACAATTAAATTAAATTAGATATTCGATCACGAATTTGTTAAAAAATTAATTGTTTAATTTTTGTTTCTTAATGGTTATGCATAAAAGTTTATGAATTATTATTATAGAAAAATTGTTTAATTTCTGTTTGTATTTTTTTGCAAGGATTCATACGAAAAGTGTACTTACGTGTCGGAGCGACTTCAAGAAGAAAGAACGGTGATGTGGTTCTTTTGAGAACGAATTTCTTCTAGTTTTCTACTGAGAATCAGCGCGGCAGTAGATTTGGGATAGGTTTTTTGTTTTGTGGTTTCTGGAAATTTTCTTCTTCTGGTTTCTGGTTTCTGTAGGTTTTTTTGTTTTCACGGCTTCTACAGTTAATTAGAAAAACTGTATTTTTTTTTTTTTGATTTGTAATATTTTTCGTTTTATTTGGCAACTGCCGTTTTATTTGGCAACTGCAATAATTGTAATATTTTCTTTCCTTATTTTCATTTATTTCCTGATTTAATCAATCAATCAACACCAACTTTGGTAATTGAGATAAAAAGGATTGATTTTGGGCGTTACTTTAAGGTTTGTAGTGCAATTAAACTGTAGAACTGTGTAGGGGTATTTTAGTCTTTTAATTGGGGGACACGAAAAGCATAATTACTGAAAAGACCTCGGCTGTTCCTTTATAGAATAGAGATAGATGTCTTACTCACAATGTTGTTGCAAGATAAGAGACGTTTCAAACATTTATTTGCGAATGTACTGTTATTAACACGATTCTTTGAAAGTGGCACACGTGTGTCAATATTTAAACAAACTAGCTTTTTGGCCCGTTCGATGAACGTGCTGATTATAGGAAGAAGAATTTTTTTTAAAATATTTTTAACGAAAAAATCCTTTTATGTGTTTTTGTGTGGTTGTAGTTTCCTTTCTTTCGCACACTTTATTATTAGTCTTCACATTCATATATTTACCATTGATGAAAACATTGTTTTTTTCATAGTATGATGAAAACATAGTTAATCATACATGCTACTACATATATTACGTAAAAATCATGCCAATAGAGCATCTCCTATGTCTCGAATTAAAACTAAATACTTCGTATATCATAAACCATAAAATTTTAAATGAAAAATGTGACGTTTTGGTCACAAAAAGAAGTTGATGCTCATATTTTCCACCTGCTGTAAAATCTTGCTTTTGCCATTAGAATTTAAATGCACCTGAAATCTCTAAAAGAGGTTATATTGTCATGTTCTCAATTTCATAAAATCCGGCTTATATTCCAGCCTCTTTACTCACTCAGTGTTTTCCACTTTTACGCTTAAAATGGTTGTTTACATCATGTCCATAAAATGTTCGATGAAATGCTTGAACGAAATGTAGACTCATGACGTCATTACTGCCCACTTAAAGTCGTATTATTATTAAAGACAAATGACATTCAATTCCCATCTCGTAGAATATAAAAATAACCTTGGTTGCACCTAATAATTTTCACCACCTCGAGTCATTAGGATTATTATGTTCATGTTACTCACCGTGTATCTATTAATGAGAATCAAATTTGTCTAATTCATCCCGTCCAAACAAATTACATCAAATATGCCGATTGTTATGGATTTACCAAATTTAGCAGAACATGATATTGAACCCAATTGAACAAAATTCAGAAATGATACTTTAGTGGCTTTAATAACAAACAACTACTTAATAATTAGAAAGATCATAGTAGGAAAACAACAAACCTGCAAACGAACTCAATAAACTCCTTAGCTTTAATTTATCTTTTTCAAGAAATGTGTCACAACACTATTATTGTTCGTGAAAGAATCTAAACTAACAGATCAAAGAAAAAACTAACAACCTTAATTCAAATCAGAACCATAGCAAAAATTGGTAGATAGCATGAATCTAGAAACAAATTAGAGCGAAAGATATCATTATGCTTAAAATGGATTAAAAAAAGAAAAATATAGGGAAGAAAATTTTACCTCAACTAAAATAAGATTATATAAAATCAATTAAGAGAACCCTTGCACCGATTTCGAACAATTTTAGATTTGAAGAATAAAATGCACCCACCTTGTAAACTTCTTGGAAAAAATTATGAACAAAAGATTAAGATTGTTGCAATGGAGAACCCGAATGAAAATTGGTTGTGGGTATAAAAACTAATTATATCCATAAACTCCTACCTTTTCAAATTCATCCACTTATAAATTGATTGGTTAACTAATTAATGATTTTAAAATTACTAAAAACCTAATGAATGAATGAATTAATGAATTTGAATGAAACTGTATGAATTAACTTTGTCATTTTTGAAGGTTGAAGAAAGTTAGAGAGATAATGAAGGTGAAGTATTTTCCATAAATCTATGTATAATCATAAAGTTTTTTTCTTATATAAAAAAGGAAATGAGGATGCCACGTGTCATAAGTGGATTTTAAAAATAAAAAGAGGAACAAAGGGAGGAGATGCCAAATGTCACCATGTCATGGGTGGTTTGGATTTTTAAATACTAGGTATTGATTTGTGTTGTTGCATTTAAACTTGAAATAATATGTAAAATATATACTCTGCATGCGAATATAAGAAACAAATATTTTAGATAGAGTCGAGCGCATATAAACAGATTGATTAAAACGGTAAGAATTTATTGAAGGGGCTAGATTGGTTAAAATGTTTCTTTGTGCTTTTCTTATTGGGTAGATTGTTCTTTATGTTCTCTATTTTATAAGTGTGGAGGGTATTTTAGTAATTCAAGGCGGACACCAAAAGTGAATTTACTAAAATAACTTCAACTCTTCAAATTATATAATAGAGATTGTAGCACTGTTTCGAAAATATTCTTATATATAAAAAAGCCGAAACTTTCTATTTGTTTTGCATCATTTTTTTTGCCCATTTTGCCCCTTATTTGGTTTATTATATTGTACTACGCAGTACTTAAGTTCTCTCGTCAAAACTAAATTATCCATATTAAATTTGGGTCGTTGAAATTCACTACCCACGGATAAGTTGTTCCACTTTAGAGAAATATGAGAGAAAATACCAATTTATAAGACACATGAGTTACTCTTACTACAACCAATTAGTTTTAGGCGTGGAACCTCATTAAGACTATAAGTAGAATGCACTTTCCTTCTCCTTGAGAAACTATTTTCTCCATGATATACAGTAAGCATTAGGATTAAAATAGTATCAGTAGTACATATATATCCGCATAGACTTAGTCAAAGAAGGTTTTATGTGCATTTAGAAAATTTATTTGTTAACACATACCCTTAATGTAGTTCAAGGCCTAATTTAATTAAGCTTCAAAAGTAAGTTATGAGGGTGTTCTTGTCGTAATATTTATCTCATTATCAATTCTTTAGAACCTCATTGTAATGCCATGTTGAGCTTTTTGGATGCCTATTACTTATTGGTCAAATAATCCATATTACATTGACGTAATAAGGTTCTCTATGACACTCATTTTCCCAAATAACTTATCAGGTGTAATAAGTACGGAGTATATTGCCAAATCCATATTACTTTTAACAATTAATTTCTTTTTTGTTTTGATGTAAGAGTATGATTATTAAGAGTACGTGATCGATTTAACTTACTCATTTACGTTAAAAACATTTTCAAATCAATTCTTTTGCGTTATTCTTGCTTGTGTGGCATAAAATAACATCGTACACGGATATATATGCATAATTCAAAATATTTAAATGAAAATAGTAGTTGAATACTCAATTTAAGGAGCATTTAAATGATGAGTGGATTCATCGAATATAATTGTCAAAATTGGTGAAATTATCGGTTAAAGAATTTAAACGAATCGAGTAACTTCGAATTGAGAAACATCATGTAGATTGTAGTCCAAGCTTCCGAAAGAATTTTTACAGTTTTATTTTACCTAAATATCATGTACGGATCGAGTACTTAATTGTCAAGTTTTGATTTATCTCATGAATAATTCATATGAGGGATGTGCATTTTCTTTTAGTTTCTTTTTCTTAAAATATATAAGTATATTACTTTTTGTGAAAAATAACACCAATATTACTCAAAAATATTTGTTGTTTATTAAAGAAGAATCATGTGCAATGCACGTACACTTCACTAGTATCACTAAAAAACCAAATCTATATTAGAAAGAGATTTATGGTATGTTCCTTTAATTATGTGGTTTTGATTAAGATTATGATTTGTTTTTATTTTTCACTTCTATGATAATCATGAGACATAAGATGAAATTTCTACTCACCTCTTGTAGGAGGCCGGGCGAGGTTGTGATTTGTTAGAGATTGAACCGAAGATTTTGGAAGATAACTTTACTTGTATACTTTTAAAATTCTAACAAAACAAAATTTCTAATTTGAAAGTTCTATCATAAGGATTTAAGTTTTTGTGATTTTGTTGGAGATCGTCTGTATTATGGAGAGTGAAGCTATATTATTTCTTCCCTATTGTGTATAGTGTGTATCATTCCGTACATCTTATTCTTTTTAATTGTTATAGGCTACTAAACGTAAGATGTAGTACTTTTTTTAATTAGGTTCATTTCGCAAACTATACTATTTCTTTCCTGCGGGTATTTTTTAGATTTCAGAAACTTTAACTTTAATTAAGTTAGTTTATAATTTTTAAGGTATGAAATTTTGATTAATCTAGCTACTAAATTATATTTTTTTTTATGAAATTTCCTTTTTTTTCTCCTTTTTTCTTGCGTGATTGAATATATATGAATAGATTGGTTGCCTTTTGAGAGGGTATGACGTGGCATGACTGAGAGGGGAGTATTTAGGGTTTGTTCATCACTCATTAGTCATTACCCACCACTTTGCTTTAATTATATAGATGGTACTTTGTTTAGAAAAACTATTCATTCAAACCATGTCGGATTTTACTCTTATTTAACTTTAAAATGTGGGTTTAAATGGTTTCTAGTAGGGCATGGTATAAACTTAAAAGTTATAGCAAAAAACGCTATCGATGAACTATTTTTAAATTCAAGTAATATAATAATCTAAACCTTATTGATGGACAATTTTTAAATTCAAGTCTAATTCTAGAAGTTTCATCTGATAACAATCATTTGCTTTTCAAAATATTGATTGCAGCAGTTTAACCACTTTGTTCCTAAAACTCTTCCAAGGATTGTAGAAAAAAATTATAGATTTTGAGCAATAAATAATTTCAACACTTTTTTTTTTTAATCAAAATGCCTATGCCAAAGTATATGTGCTATGCAAAATCCCCTTTATTCATAAGGGAAATAAAATGGTTTACCCATATACTTTTAAAGAATGTACTCCGTATTATGTATCCATATATTATTTCTGATAAAAAGTGTCAAATACCTTTGTGAATTGTGACTAACAAACATTGTTTTTGCTGATTAAAAAGTTAAAAACACCCTTAAATGTCTCCTATAAAATAGATTTAAAAAATGATAATTAAATTAATTTAAAAATCAAACTATTTAATGCTAATCACCCATTATGGAAGTCTAACGCATAGAATCAAGATTGTGCAAAAAGTCAAAATTCCTGCAACTAGCAAGAAAGGAGAATATTAAGTCAAAAGCTGGGAAAAAAAAGTTACTTAATTGGCAGCTACGATCACGCATGAAATCTCTCTCTTTTCATCTGAGGAAGCAATAATACAAGCTTTTCTAAAATATGTCTCCATTACAAATATCTTTGTAAAAGTTAAAACGTTAATCAAATAAATATCCCCAAACTTATGACATTTGCCCATATCATTTTCCGTAATTGATGATTTCCACAAGTAAACGTGATGTAAGTCGATCTATACAATCCAAAAAAACATAATATCATGTTCATCCCTCAAACTCCACACCATCGTCCATCCCTACTCCACATTGTCGTTTCTCTGGTAGGCCGTAGGCGCCATGCCTATACATATAAGTATATTTCCCTCCTGAATTCATGCAGAAAAGTTCAAAGTTGGAATTTGGTAGATTTTGGGAATTTGATTTAGTGGGTAAAATATGCTGGTATTTGGATAAAAGAGTTTCTGTATGTAATTGGATTTGTGAGAGTATGGAATTTGGTGGAAATGATGTGAGAGCTAAGAATTTGCATACAGAGATATAGTTGATGATGGAGACGGAAGTTTCTAGGGCATTGACTTTTCTATTTGACTAAAAAACAATATTATAATTTTGATAAAACAATTCTCCATATGTGTAGTTCCCGAGTTTGATTAAAATAACCGATGAAAGATTATTTGATTGAAAAATAATATTATAATATTGATAAAATAATTCTCTACATGTGTAGTTCTGGAGCTTTATTATGGACGAAAATGAATATCAAGGTATGCAAGATCGAAGGTCGAAGTGGAGGGATAAAAAAGGACGACAAATACAGTTGGGCGGAGGAATGCATGTGGTGAAGTAAATATATTACAAGCAAAAGAAAAAAGTGAAAGACACTATTTTATATGTTTAATTTATGTACTTTGGTATTACAATTTAGATTTTTCAATGTGTAAGGGCATGAAATATTAAATTGTGTTACTATTTAGATTTTTTTAAATAGAGATGATGTCTTAACTTTTTTTTAGGTGAACTTTCCGAACATTTTTTTCTTGTGTATTATTTATGGTGATTTACTGTAATAAATATAATTTTATATAATCTCGCACGCATCTCGTGCGTATAAGACTAGTATTATTAAAGTAGAGTGGTGGTTAATGTGAGGGCTCCAAAACCTCTCTCAGTTATTCTCCCATTTTGGAAACAATTGAAAAAGGAAAGGAGTATAATTGACTAAACAAAAGAAAAATAAAAGAAAAGAAAAACAATATCAATCGAATAAGAAAAAGGAAAGTAATTAAACTGACAATTAAATAAAATGTAAAACAGGAAACAACAAATAATCAAACTCAAAATAAGTTGTAACCACCCATAATAATAATACTAATAATAATAATAATAATAATAATAATGGTAATAATAATAATAATAATAATAATAATAATAATAATAATAATAATAATAATAATAATAATAATAATAATAATATCAGGCGGACAGGCGGTATTGTTTAGCCGGCGGTTACGGGTGGTGTTTTGCCGGCGGTTACAGGCGGTTTCAGTTTCAACGGGTGATAGCAGGCTGTTTAAGGTAACGACGGGAATTCGGCGTTGTTGTCGGTGGTGTCCGACGACGGTTGTCAAGTATCAGACGGACAAGCGGTATTGTTTTGCCTGCGGTTACGGGTGGTGTTTTGCCGGCGGTTACAGGTGGTTTCAGTTTCAACAGGTGATAGCGGGCTGTTTAGGGTAACGACGGGAATTCGCAGCCTTTTTCCGGTTCATTTCAAGTTCAGGCGTTCAGTTTCCGGCAAAGGCAAAGGCCTCAATTTCAGTTTCCGGCAAAGGGGGTTCGTTCTCCGGCAAGTGCGTTCAGTTTCCTGCAATTCGAGAGTGTTTGGGGTTCAGTTCCTGGCAATTCGGGAGTCCGTTTCAGGTTCTTGCATTTAGTTTGGTCAGATTATGCGTTGTTGTTGTGCAGTTGTTTTGGAGTTTGGTGTTTGATTGCTTTCGTGTGCTGGGAAGCTTGAGTTGTTGCTCTTTCGTGTTGGAATTGTTTGTGTGTGTTGAGGTTATCAAGTGCGCGCTTGGTGTTGGTATTGTTGGTGTGTGTTGAGGTTATCAAGTGTGCTGTTGAAGTGCTTTGATATGGCGGTTTCCGTGGAGAAGTTTCATTGCCCTTTTGTGGGTCTTAGCGGGTGCCAGGATGGAGGTGGGCGTGGTTTGGTGAGGAGTTCTCTGATCACTCACTTACGGGATCGTCATTGTTGCACTGGTGTGCGGGATGTAACCCGTCATTCCCTTACTACCAATTTGCAGGTTTTTACTACGGCTGAGGTGACCTTTCGTCGTATGGGAATTTGGCTATGTGGAGATTGTTTCAGGACGCATACTCATCGTATTAGGTGTCGACATGGCAGTGGTTCTAGTGTGGTTTTTGTGGACCCTCCTGATTCTGGGGATGGTACTATTCGTTTTACTCTCTACGGTATTCAAAAACCACAAGCTCCTGCTTCCGAGCTGTCTACTTCTGATGCGCCTCGAGAACATCATTTTTCTTTTGATGTTGCTCTTCTAAACACTTTATGGTCTAAGCGGCTGCGTTCGGTGAAATCCATCCCTCCCAAATGTCGTTTGGGTTTTTCGCGAGTTCTGAAAGGGGCTCTTGATAAGGTGATTTGCAGGCCAGATGACATCGCCTGTTGGGTTCAGTTGCTCGTGTTACCTCTTTGTGTCCTCAAGAATTTTTCTCCACGAAGTAATCGTGAGTGTTCCTCCGGTGTTAGGCGTCGACAGCAGGAAGAGAGTATCACTTCTGCTATTCGTTCTTGGGGTGTGCCTGGTGGTTCTGAGCAACTTGTCATAGACACATTGGCTAGCGTGTCTCCCCCTCTATTGGATGTTGACGAAGATCATGATTTGGCGGAGCGTAATATTCAGCAATGCAAGAGAAAGATTTCTGACGGTCACTACACTGCTGCCGTTAGGGTTCTTTCTTCCTCAGGTCTTGCCCCTTACAATGATGCTACTCTTGCAGATTTGCAAGCAAAGCACCCTTCCGTTCCGGTCCCTACCTTACCGGATATCCCTGTTGATCATCACCTTACTACTTCCTCCGCTGTTGTTTTGGAGTAGATTAAGGGCTTTCCGCGTGGTACTTCGTGCGGTAGAGATGGCTTGCGTGCTCAACACCTTTTGGATTGCTTGGGTGGTGCTGCTGTAGCTGTTTTTGATGAGTTGGTGGATGCTATCACTCAGGTAGTTAATCTCTTTCTTGCTGGAAAGTGTCCTGCCGAGCTTGGAGGATACATTGCAAGTGCTCCTCTTACGCCACTTGTTAAGCCTGGTGGGGGTATTCGGCCTATTGCTGTGGGCACTATTTGGAGGCGACTTGTTTCTAAGGTCGGGGCTGCTTTGATTGGTCCGCGTTTAGGAAACTACTTTGGAGGTCTTCAGTTTGGAGTTGGGGTTCCAGCAGGTGGTGAGGCCATTCTCCATGCTGTCAATCGGTTGGTTGAGGCTCGTGGGGCCGATGTTGGCCTATCTATGTTATTGGTGGATTTTTAGAATGCGTTCAATTTAGTTGATCGATCGGCTTTGTTGCGTGAGGTTCGGCTCCATTGTCCTGCTCTTTCGCGTTGGGTTGAATTCTGTTACTCTTCTCCAGCGCGGTTGTATTATGGGGAGCATACCTTGTGGTCTTGTCAGGGTGTGCAGCAAGGGGATCCTCTCGGCCCTTTGCTTTTTTCTCTGGTTCTACATCCATTGGTGTGTCGAATCAGAGACTCATTTGATCTATCTCTTCAGGCTTGGTACTTGGACGATGGCACTATCGTTGGTGACACTTTGGTGGTTGGACAGGTCTTGGAGTTGATTTTGGTGGAGGGTCCTCGTTTAGGTCTCCATGTTAATGTTGAGAACACGGAGGTTTTCTGGCCTTCGAAGGACCCACGCAGTCGTCTAGAGGGTGTCTTTCCTACGGATATTGCTCGTCCTGCGCTTGGTGTTAAGTTGCTTGGTGGCCCAGTCAGTACGGATTCCTCTTTTTGTAAGGGGTTGGTTTCGCAGCGTGTGTCGAAGACTGTTGTGTTGATGGATGTTGTAGCCAAGCTTAATGATCCCCAGTGTGAGTTGTTGCTTCTTCGTGCGTGTACTGGAGTTTCTAAACTCTACTTTGCTATGCGCACTTGTCCGCCTCATCTTTTCGAAGCGGCCCAATTATCTTTTGATGTGGCTCTGCGGGCTTCTTTAGAGCACATCGTGACTGCTTCGGGACCTGGGTTCAGTGACTGGCAATGGCGCCTTGCCACCTTGCCTTATTCTTATGGAGGATTGGGTGTTTATTCTGCTAGTGATGTTCGGCATTATGCTTTTCTTGCATCCCGTTTGCAGTCTTCTGGTTTGCAGGATTCGCTTCTTCGGGTTTCAGGTGTTGATGGTCCGGGACCGGCCTTTGATGATGCTCTTGGTCTTTTCAATAGGACCGTGAAGACCGACCTTATGCGTAGCCCTAGTGAGATCGCTGCCCCCACTCTCATGAAGAAATTGGCAGACATATATTTCACGAAGATTACTGCTGATGCGGAATCCGCCTACTCCTTATCTTCGCGTCTTGTTGCCCTATGGAAATCACAGCAGGGGGATCACTCCTCAGCTTGGTTGCGGGCAGTCCCCATCTCGGGGCTTGGCCAGACTATGAACGGTAAGACTTATCGTTCGGTTCTTTGCTATCGGTTGGGTATTCCGTTGTTCTCTGATTCGACGCCGTGTTCTGCTTGCTCTCGGGTTTTCGCGGGGGACATTTATGGGGATCATGCCGTGTCTTGTGCTGGGATTGTGGGTATCAAACATCGACATAATGTTGTTCGTGATACCCTTTTGGATATTTGCTATCGGTCGAGGATTTCTGCTCGCAAGGAGGTTGATGTTGGGCTGACTAGTGAGAGTTGGAGCTCTTCGTCCTGCAGATATATTGTTTTACTCATGGGATGGCGGTCTGGATGTATGTGTTGAAGGAAATAATGCCCTTGGTCCAAGTATGCATTCTATGTTAAGTCTAATAAATGCGGTTCAGTATTAATTAACAAGTTAATAATTCAGTGAGATCAAGTGAGCTGAATGCCTAGCTAGAGGCCGCTTTAGTTCAAGTGGAATTAATGATATTAATCCACAGCTTACTCTTGACTGAACCCGTAGGGTCACACAAATAGTACGTAAACGGATCAAGTATTTAATAGCATTAAATACTCCATCTATGAATATTCGGAACCGACGGATCTTGGTTTCAGTGGGAGCTAAGATCGTCACAGGCAAGGAATGAATACTCCGGAAACGATGATATTGCCGGAAACGGAAATATGGATCGTATCGGAAATATAAATATTATCCAAGTCGTAGATGTTGCCGGAAACGGAAACATGGTACGTGTCGGAAAATATTATCGGAAATGGAAATATTGCCAGAATCGGAAATATTGCCGGAAACGGAAATATTGTCAGAATCGGAAATATTACCGGAATCGGAAAATAATTCCGGAAACGGAAATATTAAATATTTGTTCGAAACGGAAATTAATTCCGGAATCGGAAATATTAAATATTGTTCGTATCGGAAATGAATTCCGGAATCGGAAAATTTAATCGGAAGCGCATCGTACGAATAAGCATCGGACGAGGCCTGCCGGACGAGGCCCAGCACGAAGCCAGGCCATCGCCCAGCAAGCCAAGCGCGCCGCACAAACAGCCACGCCAGGCCCAGCGCAAGGCCAGGCCCAGCAGGCTGCACACAGCGCGCAGCGCGCACAGCACGCGCAGCGCACAGCGCGCACAGCGCGCACAGCGCGCACAGCACGCGCAGCGCGCAGCGCGCGCGGGCGCTGCGTGGGCTGCTGCTCGCGCGCACGCATGGGGGCCCATCGTGGCTGCCGTGCGTGTGTGTGCAAGTGTTTGTGTTCGTGCACGTTTCCTAAAACATGCAGAGTTCGGTTAATGATTAAATTCCTAATTCTATTTGATAAATTAATTAAATTAGAGTTCTTGTAGGATTCTAGGTTTAATTAATTTGTATCTGAATAGGATTTCGATTCCCTTTCCATACCGCTATAAATATGAGGCTAGGGCTCACAATTTATAACACAAGTTTCAAAGTATTCAAAGTGAGTTTTTGAGAGAAAAATTCAGTCACACATTTGCCTATAAAGTGCCGAAAATAATAGTACCTTAAGGGCGATTCTAGTTGGTCAATCTTAAGGCGGATCCGGACGTGCTGTGGACTATCTACGGAGGGACGACACTTGGAGTCCTAAAGACTTGTTCTTGTTCGGTTCGGGCGCAGCTAGGGAAGGCACGCAACAAAGAGTATGCATCTAATCTATGCTAAATGATTATGTGTAAATAATATGTTTTCCTGGGTTTATGGTTTTTCCGCATGATTTATGAATTGTCATATGTATCATAACCTAACAGTGGTATCACGAGCCCCTTATTATTTTCATAATCTAAATTGCATGAACATGGTTAAATATTACAAATTTGCAAGAATTAAAAGGGGTGATTAATTTTCGTAATTGTTAATTAATTGCAAATTGCGTTTATTTAATTATACGTACGCAGTTTTTCGGCAGTTTTTCGGCAGTTTCTTCGTTACTCATCCGAATTGAGTGATTTTTGTGTCAATTCCGCATGTAAAAGGCATTCTAAAATTTTGACAAAAATAGTATTTTTCTGCCGAACCCAGAATTCTCAAATTCGAAGCCTAACTATGACTTTTCAAAGGTTTTAGTTTTTCGAATGCAAAATTTCGTAAATTTAAGATGTTAAATTAAATATTTGCGATTCTTGTTGATAAATCTTGAATTTTTGATTGACCTACTGCATATGTTTAACAAGTTTGAATGCCTAGTCTTGTTAATTATGCAATCTAATTTGTAATTATGATTAATTTGTTGAAAATTAGAATAATTTAGAATTAATTTGATTTTCATAATTAATTGTAATTTAATTAGAAACCTATGATTAAAAACCACCATAAAAATTGTAAATTTACGATAAATTTTAAATTTTTATGACCTAGACTTGAATCCATAACAATCGGAAATCAATTGGATAATAAATTTTCGATTTTTCGCCCTAAAATTATGAAATTAATATTATTTATTAATTTGTCATTAATTTTAAATATATATTTTAAATTTTTATGCGATTCGTTCATATAACTTGCAAGCACGAAGCAATGGACGCTTCGTGTTACACTTAAGGGGTGTTGTATAATGCGGGCATGCGACGACGAGCAAGGGAGCTCGTCGCCCATGCGGCACGAATGCAATGAGCAAGGGCGTAGTGCACGAGCACAAGGCAGCAGCCCTGCCTTGTGTCGTGTGCCACGACCAATGGACGAATGGGCATGGGCGTAGGGCGAGCCAAGGCAGTCGCGTGTGGGCAGCAAGCGAGCTGCGCCACAACGCGCGCTGCCTCGCACAAGAGCGCGCAGCCTCGCGCGCAGCGAGCGCAAGCTCGCGTGCCACGAGCGCTGCGCCTAGCATTGCTCGCGGGCACAGCGAGCGATGTCGCCCGCCCAGCGAGCGATGTCGCGCGCCCAGCTAGCGATGGCTCGCGCGCCCAGCGAGCGATGGCTCGCGCGCCCAGCGAGCGATGTCGCGCGCGCACTGCGAGCGATAGCCCGCGTGCGATGAGCGCTGGCGCGCGCAGCGAGCACCAATGCGTGCGGAGGCTTGCGATAGGGATGCAGCAGCTATGCGACGAGCGCATGGGCTGCGCGCACATGGCCAGCAATGGCTGTGTGCGTGCGGCCCATGGGCGTGCTACGCGTAGGGTGTTTGCGTTACGATTAGATCGTTTTGAATGTTTAATTTGAAAATTTCAGTTCACGTAATTTTAATTAATTTTAAAATTAATAATTTAAATTATTTTCTTGGATTTTAATTTTGAATATTATAATTATAATAAATGTTATTTATTCTAATTATTTTACTAAAATTAAAATCATGAATTAATTTAAATGCGACTGAAATTAAATTAAACTTTTTGGATTCAATTATAAATTTATATGAGCTTTAAATTTTAATTAAATTTGTATGTTTCCGGTTAGACTAGAAATACATTTTTATGTTTAAAATTGGTAAAGCATATGAATTTATTGGTTTAAGTGGGAGCGCTTTTTAGTCATAAACTCTTGATTAGGTCTACAAATCCTTAAGGTTAAAACAACTTGATTAGAATTAATAAGGACTGAATAATTGGTAGATTATTGGTGCCCTTGATTAATTGCTGCAAATGTTTACGTGATGCATAATGTGTTTTACTAACCAGCTATGTGGGCCATTCATGATAATGAATGGGTGAATGGTATATATTGTATATGTACTGTTTTGCAGGTTATGAAGTGACTAGTATGGCCAAATAGGATAGAAAATATGGTCTGCGTACCATTAATTTGAATGTAATTGGTCTAAAGTACCAAAGTTATTTTTCAATTCAAATATGGTCTGCGAACCATCAAATAGTTGTAATTAGTTATAGCTTATCCTATTTGAAGAAAATGGTGCCTCCCACGGAGATTTTCAAGACGGACTTTGAAGTCAAAGCTTCAAGATGAAGTCGGGCCATACTAGATCACAAATATCTTATGCATGTTTTAAGTTATTTATTGTTTTAAATATGTCTTAAAATGCATGAGATCAAAAGCTTGATTATGTTGCATGATTAAGGATTTTAGTTCACTTAAAATCTAACCAACATAGTAAGAGCCTTAAGTTCCAAACTTAAAAATTGAGTTAAAAGGTGCCATGCCAAAATATACACTTGCTTGGATATCCTTTACATCAATCTAGTAATAGTTTTCGCTCAGCGAGGTGTTACTTATTGGTCCTAAAGGGGCAAGGTACACAAATAATTGTGAGTACATGTTAGTTTTGGTGAAACTCAACGATATAAGTAAGGAGTCCTTTTATGTCGTGGCAAATTCGATAGGTTTACCTAATAAGTTCTTAGACGTACCTATCAACCAAGAATAGTTTCTAGACTATTAGCAAAAGGCTTTTGCTTACCTAAGATGTTCTAGGATTAAGTCGACAAACTGTGCTTAGTTCTTCAATGATTTTAGGATCTTGGAATCATTTTATTCACACCTGCCGGAACACATAATTTGAATAAAATGCTTAATAAACATTGAATTATGCATGTATGCTAGAATTTAAGTTTATTAAGAGAAACTGTGAATGGTTATTTATTTGTTTATTCTTTTCAATTGTAGTTTTTAATATGGCAAACAACAATTCATTCAACATTCGATCAATTCTCGAGAAGGAGAAGTTGAACGGGAAAAACTTCCTTGACTGGCAAAGGAACTTGCAAATAGTTCTTATGCAGGAAGAAAAGGAGTATGTCCTAGATGAGGCGATGCCCGAAGCTGCAGGCGACGGGGTCACTCAGGCAGCCCTCAATCGTTGGATTGATGCCAACAAGGATGTGAAATGTCTAATGCTCGCCACCATGAGTGCGGATCTGCAGAAAACGTTCATCAACTCAGATGCTTTCACAATCATCAGTGAGTTGAAGAACATGTTCCAAGATCTGGCTCGAGTCGAAAGATTCGAGACTCATAGGCAAATTCTTGAGACCAAGCTTAAGAAAGGCGAGCCCGTAAGTCCACATGTTCTCAAAATGATTGGACTCATTGAGAATATGAGTCGGCTGGATCAGCAATTTTCTCAGGAAATGGCTATAGACACCATCCTCCATTCTCTTCATAGCGGGTATGATCAGTTCAAACTGAACTACAGTATGAATAGTCTGGACAAAACGCTCACTGAGCTTCACGGTATGCTGAAGACCGCTGAAAAGACGCTCAAAAGTGATAAGCAGGATGTGCTTATGGTGCGTGGGGGCAAGTTCAAGAAATCTGGAAAGAAGAGGAATGCTAAGAAAGGTGGCAACAAAGCCAGCCCAACTAAGCAAACTGGCGCCAAATCTGCAAAGAGAAAGGTCAGTCAACCCACTTCTGAATCCGAATGCTTCTACTGCAAGAAGAAGGGGCATTGGAAGAGAGATTGCTTGAAGCTAAAGGAAGATCAGAAGAACGGAACAGTCGTTCCATCTTCAGGTATTTTCGTTATAGACTGTATACTTGCTAATTCAACTTCTTGGGTATTAGATACAGGTTGTGGCTCACACTTATGTTCCAATCCACAGGGACTAAGAAGAAGTAGAAAGTTAAGCAAGGGTGAAGTCGACCTACGAGTGGGAAATGGAGCACGGATTGCTGCATTAGCTGTAGGAACTTACTATTTGTCGTTGCCCTCCGGGCTAGTTTTGGAACTGGAAGAATGTTTCCATGTTCCAAGTCTTACTAAAAACATCATTTCAGTTTCTTGCTTAGATGCTAAGGGATTTTCCTTTATAATTAAAGACAATAGTTGTTCGTTTTATTTTAAAGAGATGTTTTATGGATCTGCTAGATTAGTCAATGGACTTTATTTATTAGATCACGACAAACAAGTATATAACATAAATACCAAAAAGGCCAAAAAGGATGATTCAGATCTCACCTATCTGTGGCATTGTCGATTAGGCCATATAAACTTGAAACGCTTAGAAAGACTTCAAAGAGAAGGAATTCTAGAACCATTTGACTTAGAGGATTATGGTAAATGCGAATCATGTTTACTTGGCAAAATGACAAAGCAACCTTTCTCTAAAGTTGGAGAAAGAGCAAATGAACTATTGGGTTTAATCCATATAGATGTATGTGGACCAATGAGTACAAATGCTAGAGGTGGTTTCAGCTACTTTATCACTTTCACTGATGACTTCAGTAGGTATGGTTATGTCTACCTAATGAAGCATAAGTCTGAATCCTTTGACAAATTCAAGGAATTTCAGAGTGAAGTAGAGAATCAATTAGGCAAGAAGATTAAGGCACTGCGGTCTGATAGAGGCGGTGAATATCTGAGCTATGAATTTGATGACCATCTGAAAGAATGTGGAATTCTATCAGAATTGACTCCTCCTGGAACACCACAATGGAACGGTGTGTCAGAACGGAGGAACAGAACCTTGCTAGACATGGTCAGGTCAATGATGGGTCAGGCCGAACTTCCATTAGAATTTTGGGGACATGCACTAAATACAGCTGCACTCACTATAAATAGAGCTCCGTCTAAAGCTGTCGAAAAGACTCCATACGAATTATGGTTTGGAAAGCCTCCAAATGTGTCTTTTCTTAAGATTTGGGGATGTGAAGTATACGTCAAACGATTAATTTCAGACAAACTTCATCCAAAATCTGACAAATGTATCCTTGTGGGCTATCCAAAGGAAACAAAGGGGTATTACTTCTACAATACATCTGAGAACAAAGTGTTTGTTGCTCGAGATGGTGTCTTTTTGGAGAAGGATCACATTTCCAAAATGACAAGTGGGAGAAAAGTAGACCTCGAAGAAATTCGAGTCGAACAACAAACTCTAGAGAATGCTCAAGATGACATTCAGGATGAAACTCAGAGATCTTTAGAAGAATCTGGTGAGAATCATGGTCAATCTAGAAATGTTACCCCGCGTAGATCGCAAAGATATAGATCTCAACCGGAAAGGTACTTAGGTATTTTGACGAACGAGAGCTATGACGTTCTATTACTTGAAAGTGATGAACCTGCGACTTACAAGCAAGCTATGACGAGCCCTAGCTCCAAGCAATGGCAAGAATCCATGCAATCTGAATTAGACTCCATGTCTGAAAACCAAGTATGGGATTTGGTCGATTTGCCAGATGGCTACCAAGCCATTGGAAGCAAATGGGTTTTCAAACTGAAAAAGGACAAGGATGGGAAACTTGAAGTTTTCAAAGCTAGATTGGTTGCAAAAGGTTACAGGCAAGTCCACGGTGTGGATTACGATGAAACCTTTTCACCAGTTGCAATGCTAAAGTCTATTCGAATAATGTTAGAAATCGCTGCATATTACGATTACGAAATATGGCAGATGGATGTCAAAACTGCTTTCTTAAACGGCGTTTTAACAGAAACTGTGTTTATGACACAGCCTGAAGGTTTTGAGGATCCAAAGAATGCTAAAAAGGTATGCAAGCTAAAGAAGTCAATCTACGGATTGAAGCAGGCATCCAGGAGCTAGAATATACGTTTTGATGAAGCAGTCAGTGACTTTGGTTTCATCAAGAACGCGGACGAATCTTGTGTATACAAGAAGGTCAGTGGGAGCAAAATTGCTTTCCTAGTATTATATGTCGATGACATATTGCTTATCGGAAATGACATTCCTATGTTGAACTCTGTCAAGATTTGGCTTGGGAAATGTTTTTCGATGAAGGATCTAGGAGAAGCACAGTACATATTGGGCATCAAGATTTACAGAGATAGATCTAAAAGGATGATTGGACTTAGTCAAAGCACTTATATCAATAAGGTGCTTGATAGGTTCAAGATGGCGGACTCCAAGCGAGGCTACCTACCCATGTCTCATGGAATGACTCTAAGCAAGACTTAGTGCCCAAAAACACTTGATGAGCGTAGACGAATGAATGGGATTCCATATGCATCATTGATTGGTTCAATAATGTATGCTATGATATGTACACGCCCGGATGTTGCGTACGCACTCAGTGCTACGAGCAGATACCAGTCAGACCCAGGAGAGGCGCATTGGACTGCTGCCAAGAATATTCTGAAGTACCTGAAAAGGCGCAAAGATGACTTCCTGGTCTATGGTGGAGATGATGAATTATTTGTTAAAGGCTATACGGACGCAAGTTTCCAAACCGACAAAGATGATTTCAGATCACAGTCTGGGTTTGTCTTCTGCCTCAACGGAGGAGCAGTAAGCTGGAAAAGTGCTAAGCAAAGCACCATTGCGGATTCTACAACTGAAGCGGAGTACATTGCTGCACATGAAGCAGCAAAGGAAGCTATATGGCTAAGGAAGTTCATAGGAGAACTTGGTGTAGTCCCCTCCATTAAAGGACCAATAGCCCTGTATTGTGATAATAACGGAGCTATTGCACAGGCAAAAGAGCCTAGACACCACCAGAGAGTCAAGCATGTACTTCGTAGATTTCACCTTCTACGAGAGTTCGTTGAAAGAAAAGAAGTCGAGATAAGCAAAATTGGAACTGATGACAACATATCAGATCCATTAACTAAACCTCTGCCGCAGGCGAAGCACAACTCGCACACTGCAGCTATGGGAATCAAGCATATTGGAGAATGGCTTTGATGTCTCTGTTTAATGTTTTAAAGTTTTAGAGTTTAAATCTTTGTAAAACATTATTGGTTAATCATTCACAATAAATGAAAAGAATTCATTTTTCCATTTAATTTGTGGTTTATTAAATGATGAGTCCCTTCAATTTGACGATATATTCAAGATAGACTGTCAGGACCAGTCCTGTGACTAAGAAATGTCTATCAAGTGAACTTGAATGTCAAAGGTTGAAAATGGTCCCTAATCGGAGTTTTCTATAAAATTGGACGCATAGAAAACGTTAGACGATTAGAATGCAAGATGACTAGTAGTTCTGTTTCTTGAACTATGTGGACATGGCAATGTCATAATCATTTGCATAGATACTTACTTTGGGAAGACTAGTATCGGACGAGACCTATGAAACTTTACTGTAAGAGATGAAAGTCTGTCATAAGTAAATTTCATTAAATTATTAGACACTAAATCCTCAATACCTGAGTGATTTGAAGATTACTTGTTTGAGAACTGGTTGCTTTGACGTTGACCAACCGTCGCACCGTAAAAGGAGGCTATAAAGGCAACGCTCAGGTAATCACCTATCAAACGAAGTCTAATCTCAAGATCGCAAGATTGGGATTGTCCTCCCATAAATCGGGATGAGATGCTTAAAAGTTGTACAAGGCCACTCGGAGAGCTAGAAACTGTGAAATGCATGGCCGTGCTCGGATGAATCATAGGCTATGATTATCTGTTTATTTGATCAGTTGAACTCTGAAACCGAGGAACACCTCTGGACATAATAAGGATGACAACTCTTACCTTATGTTCAAGAGCAAGCATCGAGCGACAAAGGAATTAGGAAATGCACACTTGTCCCTAAGGACAAGTGGGAGACTGAAGGAAATAATGCCCTTGGTCCAAGTATGCATTCTATGTTAAGTCTAATAAATGCGGTTCAGTATTAATTAACAAGTTAATAATTCAGTGAGATCAAGTGAGCTGAATGCCTAGCTAGAGGCCGCTTTAGTTCAAGTGGAATTAATTATATTAATCCACAGCTTACTCTTGACTGAATCCGTAGGGTCACACAAATAGTACGTAAACGGATCAAGTATTTAATAGCATTAAATACTCCATCTATGAATATTCGGAACCGACGGATCTTGGTTTCAGTGGGAGCTAAGATCGTCACAGGCAAGGAATGAATACTCCGGAAACGATGATATTGCCGGAAACGGAAATATGGATCGTATCGGAAATATAAATATTATCCAAGTCGTAGATGTTGCCGGAAACGGAAACATGGTACGTGTCGGAAAATATTATCGGAAATGGAAATATTGCCAGAATCGGAAATATTGCCGGAAACGGAAATATTGTCAGAATCGGAAATATTACCGGAATCGGAAAATAATTCCGGAAACGGAAATATTAAATATTTGTTCGAAACGGAAATTAATTCCGGAATCGGAAATATTAAATATTGTTCGTATCGGAAATGAATTCCGGAATCGGAAAATTTAATTGGAAGCGCATCGTACGAATAAGCATCGGACGAGGCCTGCCGGACGAGGCCCAGCACGAAGCCAGGCCATCGCCCAGCAAGCCAAGCGCGCCGCACAAACAGCCACGCCAGGCCCAGCGCAAGGCCAGGCCCAGCAGGCTGCACGCAGCGCGCAGCGCGCACAGCGCGCACAGCACGCGCAGCGCACAGCGCGCACAGCGCGCACAGCACGCGCAGCGCGCAGCGCGCGCGGGCGCTGCGTGGGCTGCTGCTCGCGCGCACGCATGGGGGCCCATCGTGGCTGCCGTGCGTGTGTGTGCAAGTGTTTGTGTTCGTGCACGTTTCCTAAAACATGCAGAGTTCGGTTAATGATTAAATTCCTAATTCTATTTGATAAATTAATTAAATTAGAGTTCTTGTAGGATTCTAGGTTTAATTAATTTGTATCTGAATAGGATTTCGATTCCCTTTCCATACCGCTATAAATATGAGGCTAGGGCTCACAATTTATAACACAAGTTTCAAAGTATTCAAAGTGAGTTTTTGAGAGAAAAATTCAGTCACACATTTGCCTATAAAGTGCCGAAAATAATAGTACCTTAAGGGCGATTCTAGTTGGTCAATCTTAAGGCGGATCCGGACGTGCTGTGGACTATCTACGGAGGGACGACACTTGGAGTCCTAAAGACTTGTTCTTGTTCGGTTCGGGCGCAGCTAGGGAAGGCACGCAACAAAGAGTATGCATCTAATCTATGCTAAATGATTATGTGTAAATAATATGTTTTCCTGGGTTTATGGTTTTTCCGCATGATTTATGAATTGTCATATGTATCATAACCTAACATGTGTTGACTTGACTGGGTCTTCCCCTATGACGCAATCTGGGTTGTCAGGCTTCGTTCCGGGTCGGGTTGTGGCGGTTGCAGCGCAGCGGAAGCAGGATAAGTATGCGGCACGTTGTAGGGCTTTGGGTTACGGTTTCTTTCCTTTTTCTTCTCTTCTTTTGGGGAATTAGAGAAATGGGCTGTTTCTTTGCTGAAGCGGGTCCAAACGTACTCCAGGGCTCAGGACATTGGGGCACGGGCAGCTGCCCATATTTTCAGCAGGATCGGGTTCGCCATAGCTAGAGGATTGGGGGCCCAGATTGTATCTCGGCTCCCCTCCAACTTCTTGTAGCTCATTTGATTTTTGTAGCTTGTTAAGCTTGTAACGTTTTGGTGTTTTCCGATAATAATAATAATAATAATAATAATAATAATAAGAATAATAATTATAATAATAATTCAAACTACGGCGGTTATGGAGATTATGGCGATTATGGGTTTAGGGCATGGCCGACGTCCATAATCCGGCGGTTACTACGGCGGTTTAAGGTCCGGTGACGGGTCACGGCGGCGGTCCGAGTGTCCGGCTTCCTGTGGGTTTATTCTCAGGCGGGTAATTCGTCCTCTTTGTTGCAGTTTCCGGTGGTTTTTAGGGCGGTTATTAGGGCAGTTTTCAGGCATATTTCGAGGGCATTTTTCGAGGGCATTTTTCAGGCGGTGTTGGTGGTTTTTTTAGGCGGTGTTCAGGCTTCTCTTCCGGCGGTTCTTGGGTCACATTTGTTACGGAATTAGGACCGATTTTCAGGCGGCATTCTTAGGCTAATTTGGGATCAGTTTCAGTCAGGTTCCTCTATCTTTTTCCGGCGGCAGTTTGCGTTTGGTCAGGGCTGAGTTCCGGTAGAGTTCTGGTTGGGTTCCGGTCTTTCAGGGCTGCGTCAGTTTCCGGCGGCAGGCTGTTTCTGTGGTGTTTAAGGGTTAGTGGCAGGGTGTGTAGTTGTTCGTGTGTGGTGCACGAATTGTGGGTGCTGTATTGTTGTGGGTTGATGGTGCAGCGGGTTCGTGTAGTGTAGTATTGCTGGCTTCGTGTTGTTGCTGTGTGGTATTGCTGGCGTAGTGTTGGTCTTGTTGAGGTGTGTGATATTTCGTCGGCAAGTGTGTGATAAGTGCTTTGATATGGCGGTTTCCGTGGAGAAGTTTCATTGCCCTTTTGTGGGTCTTAGCGGGTGCCAGGATGGAGGTGGGCGTGGTTTGGTGAGGAGTTCTCTGATCACTCACTTACGGGATCGTCATTGTTGCACTGGTGTGCGGGATGTAACCCGTCATTCCCTTACTACCAATTTGCAGGTTTTTACTACGGCTGAGGTGACCTTTCGTCGTATGGGAATTTGGCTATGTGGAGATTGTTTCAGGACGCATACTCATCGTATTAGGTGTCGACATGGCAGTGGTTCTAGTGTGGTTTTTGTGGACCCTCCTGATTCTGGGGATGGTACTATTCGTTTTACTCTCTACGGTATTCAAAAGCCACAAGCTCCTGCTTCCAAGCTGTCTACTTCTGATGCGCCTCGAGAACATCATTTTTCTTTTGATGTTGCTCTTCTAAACACTTTATGGTCTAAGCGGCTGCGTTCGGTGAAATCCATCCCTCCCAAATGTCGTTTGGGTTTTTCGCGAGTTCTGAAAGGGGCGCTTGATAAGGTGATTTGCAGGCCAGATGACATCGCCTGTTGGGTTCAGTTGCTCGTGTTACCTCTTTGTGTCCTCAAGAATTTTTCTCCACGAAGTAATCGTGAGTGTTCCTCCGGTGTTAGGCGTCGACAGCAGGAAGAGAGTATCACTTCTGCTATTCGTTCTTGGGGTGTGCCTGGTGGTTCTGAGCAACTTGTCATAGACACATTGGCTAGCGTGTCTCCCCCTCTATTGGATGTTGACGAAGACCATGATTTGGCGGAGCGTAATATTCAGCAATGCAAGAGAAAGATTTCTGACGGTCACTACACTGCTGCCGTTAGGGTTCTTTCTTCCTCAGGTCTTGCCCCTTACAATGATGCTACTCTTGCAGATTTGCAAGCAAAGCACCCTTCCGTTCCGGTCCCTACCTTACCGGATATCCCTGTTGATCATCACCTTACTACTTCCTCCGCTGTTGTTTTGGAGTAGATTAAGGGCTTTCCGCGTGGTACTTCGTGTGGTAGAGATGGCTTGCGTGCTCAACACCTTTTGGATTGCTTGGGTGGTGCTGCTGTAGCTGTTTTTGATGAGTTGGTGGATGCTATCACTCAGGTAGTTAATCTCTTTCTTGCTGGAAAGTGTCCTGCCGAGCTTGGAGGATACATTGCAAGTGCTCCTCTTACGCCACTTGTTAAGCCTGGTGGGGGTATTCGGCCTATTGCTGTGGGCACTATTTGGAGGCGCCTTGTTTCTAAGGTCGGGGCTGCTTTGATTGGTCCGCGTTTAGGAAACTACTTTGGAGGTCTTCAGTTTGGAGTTGGGGTTCCAGCAGGTGGTGAGGCTATTCTCCATGCTGTCAATCGGTTGGTTGAGGCTCGTGGGGCCGATGTTGGCCTCTCTATGTTATTGGTGGATTTTCAGAATGCGTTCAATTTAGTTGATCGATCGGCTTTGTTGCGTGAGGTTCGGCTACATTGTCCTGCTCTTTCGCGTTGGGTTGAATTCTGCTACTCTTCTCCAGCGCGGCTGCATTATGGGGAGTATACCTTGTGGTCTTGTCAAGGTGTGCAGCAAGGGGATCCTCTCGGCCCTTTGCTTTTCTCTCTTGTTCTACATCCTCTGGTGTGTCGAATCAGAGACTCTTTTGATCTATCTCTTCAAGCTTGGTACTTGGACGATGGCACTATCGTTGGTGACACTTTGGTGGTTGGAGAGGTCTTGGAGTTGATTTTGGAGGAGGGTCCTCATTTAGGTCTCCATGTTAATGTTGAGAAGACAGAGGTTTTCTGGCCTTCGGAGGACCCACGCAGTTGTCTAGAGGGTGTCTTTCCTTCAGATATTGCTCGCCCGGTGCTTGGTGTTAAGTTGCTTGGTGGTCCAGTCAGTACGGATTCCTCTTTTTGTAAGGAGTTGGTTTCGCAGCGTGTGTCGAAGACTGTTGTGTTGATGGATGCTGTAGCTAAGCTTAATGATCCCCAGTGTGAGTTGTTGCTTCTTCGTGCGTGTACTGGAGTCTCTAAACTCTACTTTGCTATGCGCACTTGTCCGCCTCATCTTTTCGAAGCAGCCCAATTATCCTTTGATGTGGCTCTTCGGGCTTCTTTAGAGTGTATCGTGACTGCTTCGGGACCTGGGTTCGGTGACTGGCAATGGCGTCTTGCCACCTTGCCTTATTCTTATGGAGGATTGGGTGTTTATTCAGCTGGTGATGTTCGGCATTATGCTTTTCTTGCATCCCGTTTGCAGTCCTCTGGTTTGCAGGATTCGCTTCTTCGGCTTTCAGGTGTTGATGGTCGGGGATCGGCCTTTGAGGATGCTCTTGGTCTTTTCAATAGGACCGTGGATACCGACCTTATGAGTAGCCCTAGTGAGATCGCTGTCCCCACACTCATGAAGAAATTGGCAGACATATATTTCACGAAGGTTACTGCTGATGCGGTATCCGCCTACTCCTTATCTTCACGTCATGTTGCCTTATGGAAATCACAGCAGGGGGATCACTCCTCAGCTTGGTTGCGGGCAGTCCCCATCTCAGGTTTAGGCCAGACTATGAACGGTAAGACTTATCGTTCGGTTCTTTGCTATCGGTTGGGTATTCCGTTGTTCTCTGATTCGACGCCGTGTTCTGCTTGCTCTCGGGTTTTTGATGGGGACATTTATGGGGATCATGCCGTGTCTTGTGCTGGGATTGTGGGTATCAAACATCGACATAATGTTGTTCGTGATACCCTTTTGGATATTTTCTATCGGTCGGGGATTTCTGCTCGCAAGGAGGTTGATGTTGGGCTGACTAGTGAGGTTGATGGAGCTCTTCGTCCTGCAGATATATTGCTTTATTCATGAGATGGTGGTCTAGATGTGTGTGTTGACTTGACTGGGTCTTCCCCTATGACGCAATCGGGGTTGTCAGGCTTCGTTCGGGGTCGGGTTGTGGCGGTTGCAGCGCAGCGGAAGGTGGATAAGTATGCGGCACGGTGTAGGGCATTGGGTTACGGTTTCTTTCCTTTTTCCTTCTCTTCTTTTGGGGAATTAGAGAAAGGGGCTGTTTCTTTGCTGAAGCGGGTCCAGACGTACTCCAGGGCTCAAGACATTGGGGCGCGGGCAGCTGCCCACATTTTCAGCAGGATCGGGTTCGCCATAGCTAGAGGAGTGGGGGCCCAGATTGTATCTCGGCTACCCTCCAACTTCTTGTAGTTCATTTGATCTTTGTAGCTTGTTAAGCTTGTAACGTTTTGGTGTTTTCTCATAATAATAATAATAATAATAATAACTTGGTTCGAGATGTGTTATGGGATATCTGTTCGCAGGCTAGGGTTGTTGTGCAGAAGGAGGTGCCTTTGGGTTTTCTGTCTGAGGAAGGGAGATCTCCGTCCTGCAGACCTTCTTGTCTACTCTTGGGACAAAGGGAAAAATGTATGCTTAGATGTCACAGGTATCTCTCCATTCACCGGGCCATGGGTTGATGCTTTTGCTCCTGGGGTTGTTGTCGCTAATGCTGTTGCCAGGAAGAAGAAGAAGTATGAAGCGAAGTGCATAGACAACAGATATGGTTTTATCGCTTTTGCTTTCTCCACCTTTGGAGAACTAGGGTGTGATGCCCTCGAGTTCATGGCTAGGGTCTCACGGGTTGCTCAGAGTAACACGGCTGCTGCTAATATTCGTTCTTTTCTTTTTCATCGTTTGTGTTTTGCTTTGAATAAGGGTGTTGGAGCCCAATTAGTAACTAGGCTCCCATCCAACTTTGTGTAATCGCTTCTTTATAATAATAATAATAATACTTCAACTTCTTGTAGTTCACTTGATCTTTGTAGCTTGTTAAGCTTGTAACGTTTTGGTGTTTTCCCATAATAATAATAATAATAATAATAATAATAATAATAATAATATTAAAAAAATTATTAACATTTTTTAGAGAAGTGAAATTCATGTATTCCAATTTTATATACGGAGTACTCCATAGTAGAATTCATTAAAATTTTCTTTAAAGAAGTATTATTTATGGAAATTAGAATCACTTATATAGTCAACAATAATAATTTAACAGTATAAAAACATAAATTAAAAGTGATGTATTATGTTTAGGGATGAACATCGTCGGTTTTGGTGCAATTTGGGACGAAATTCAAACCAACCCGTAAAGTATGGTAAACTTGATTAATTGTCAATCGGACTAAAAAAATCACATTAAAATGGTTTGGTGCAGTTTAACAATATTTTTTAATGTTTTTTTGTGAAAGTTGTTTATAGCATAAAAGTTTAACTAAACACATTGAAAAAATGCTTGAGAAAATCGATCAATTTAGAATAAATCACATAAGTCAATAATAATATTTTTGTAGAGGTATATTGGATATAATTCTTTAAAATACATGTAAATAGAACATGTTATGCACAAAATGTTTAGTATGGTTTGCGGTTCGGTTTGGTTTTAAAATTTCGAAGATCCGATCCAAACCAAACCATAAATTGCTAAAAAACAGTTTGTGCTTGCGGTTAAGAACGAAATATGGACACTTTAATTATTTTAGAGAAGGAGAATAAGATATCAGAAATAGGTATTGAAGGTACTTGGTTCAACTCCGATTTGTGAATTTTACGCACTATTTTATTAGTTTTTTGAGAGATAAGGTAAAATGAATCACTACACAATGAAGTACACACATGGAGGTGTTTGAAGTAATTTTTATTTGTACATTTACTTACACTTTAATTTATATCATGGGATCAAAATCATAAGATTAACTTTAATGGAGATTTTTCAGTGATCAAGGCCGTTTATTATTCGATAAACTGAAATATGACAAGTTTGGGTTGTATCTATGTTAGTAGTCGAAAGTTGTTATAGGAAGACTTAATAGAGTCACATATAATACAATTATCTTAAAATATAGGTCGTTTCTATAAAATTATACACCTACATAACCATTCAACTTACATCTCTCCACGGTTGGATACTCGGATGTAGCAGTTTGTTTGTTCATCCAAATATAAAAAAGACTGGTGAATTAAATGGTGGGTAAGCACATGTACTTAAAAATTTAGTGTTGGACCTTTTATCTCAATTGCTTATGCCTCTCAAAAAATAATTGTTTTACGCAAGTTATGATTATATCCAGAAACATATCGAATGGAATTAGTTAAAAGCTTTCATGAAATCTTTTGAATGGAAATGTTGTTTATATAACGCCAAAATAAATGGTTTAAACCAATATGCAATGATGGTCAATGTAAGAATATCAATTTTGTGACCTTGTTTTTATCAATAGTGGTGTTTATTAGTTATAACTCTATTAGGAGGGCAAATTAAAAATGCTAAATTCGTGAATTATATTTTGACGAAAGAATTAGATTGCATGTTACCTAATTCTAGAAGTAAATCATACGAAGTATGTTTATAACAGTATTTAAAATAAAGGGTAAAGTATATCAGGGTATGAATTAATTAAACATGCAATTATTTCCACATAAAGTTTGACGTACATAAACTTTTTAGGGTAGATTATTGCATGCGCACACACGTATTCCTCGGTTGATGGTATATTACCTATGTTGTAAAATGATTGAATACGAAATTTGAAGTGGGAGTTTATTGTTGTTATTATATTGATGTAACATGATTATACTTTTATAGTTATCCCATGCAATAGCATGGGGCACGTACTAAGTTAATATTTTTAAATAAAATTGTCATTCAAACCATGTCGAAGTTTACTCTAATTTAATGGGTTTAGATGTTTCATGGTTCAAACTCTGAAATTATAGACTAAGTTGTAAATTTATAGCTTGTAAATTTATAGCTCAGAATCTTGTCGATGTGTAGATATTTTTGTTTATGGTATTGTTTAAATTTGGGTTCAAATAGGGTAAATGGCCCAAATGTGGAAGTAAGCTGTTGTCTAAAATTTATAAGTAGAAATAGTAATGTGTTTTGAAATAAGATTAATTCAAACAATGTTGGAGTTTACTCTAATTTAATGGTAAGATGTGGAATAGATATTTTATAGTAGAGCATGGTCTAAGCTCTAAAGTTATAGCGCAAAACCTCATCGATTGACAACTTTTAAGTTCAAGTAAAAATAATAATCTAATTATAGTGATTTCATCTGACAATAATCATTTGTTTTTCAAATTTTTGATTGAAGCATATTAATTACCACTTTGTCCCTAAAAATTCTTTCAGGGATTGTAAAAAATAATAAAAAAATAATAAAAAAAAACTTCCTAGATTTTGGAAAGATCATAAAGATCATATTTCTATTCTAACAATGAGGTGTATAAAAAGATAAGCTTCCAAATGCACTGTAAATTATTATTAAAAAAAAAGTAGGAGCATCAACCACTAGTATGTAGTACACCGGTATGTACAGACCTATGAATTGATTACATATAATTAGTTGATTCGAAAAAATAAGTTATTGTAAAATAACGACTCTAAACCGACCAAAATTTCTTTCTAGACTAAAGGTGAATCTCTCGTTTTTTTTGTTTCGTTTCTTAAGAAAACTTCACATAAATTGTACGTATCGCGAAGTATTTTAAATAATTAACAGAGTATCATTTTAACATTCTTTTTCCTTTCACTTTTGCTTTGAATCCTACTTTCCCTGTTACAATACGTCGTAATTAGTTGTCTTCACTTTCCTTGGTACCTCAACTCTTAATTCAATATCATTTCTTTTCATGTACATGGTTATTCCATAATTTACAAAGTCGAACTTGTTTAATAGGGTATGATCATGATTATTTTATAATTTACAAAGTCGAACTTGTTTTATAGTGTATGAAGATGATTATTTTATAATTTACAAAGTCAAACTTGTTTAATATGACGCATACGTTTCTTATCAGACCTCGCAATATTTTTTCGGTTTTTTCATGAAATACCCCCTAATTTTGGCGTAATTCACCAAATGCCTCTCGATTTTCAATAATACATAAAATACCCATAAGTCAAAACATAATACACCACACACTCCTCTTATGACGTCATCAACCCGAATTAACCTAATTAACTCAACCATTAACCCATTTTCACTAATTACTTTTTCTTTTCTCTCACCCCGTCTTCTTTCCTTTCCGTCATCTACCTACTGTTCATTCTGCCTCAATTTCAATTCCTCTTTACCTCTTAATCTACACTTGTTGCTTCATATTTCTTCAAAATTCATAGCATCTTCCCTCTTTGTTCTTCCTATCCCTCAAAATTGGGTCTTGTTATCTCAACTAAATGAGTATGAATCTGGTTGTTAATCTCACGGGTGGGATGCAGCACATGGGCCCAATCATCAAGACGAAAACGGAAGAACTCCAGCATGCGAAGTAGGAAAATAAGATCGTTGTCGGCAAATTTCGCGACTGGCAATGGGATTATCCCTCAGCGGCGAAAAAATCAGGGTGGATTATTCGTCGGTGGCAAAAAAGTCAGAGATGCGCGCGGAGCAGTTGAAGGGGGAGAAGAGGATGAAACCTTATACCGGATGCCCATTGAATACACTACAGGAAGGAGGAGAAGAGGATGAAACCTTTTTTCTCGACCATGCTGGAACCACCAACCTTAATTGCTACCTCCAGCACCCCGTTGCCGCCGCCATCATTGCAATTCCCAACCACCAACACCACGCCACATTCCTTCCCCCCTCCCTCATCGTGAACCTCCATTGACGATTCACCTTCTCTTTCAATTTTGAAAGTAAATTTTGGGGGTTTTTAGTGTTGAAGGTGAAACAAACACGGGAGAAGGAAAAAGATATAGGAAGTAGGCAAGGGTCGTCGGGGAGGAAGGAAGGAAAGAGATGAAGAAGGTCGGCATGGTGGCGGTGTAGTGGTGGGTCGGCGACTTGTCGAGGAGGGGAAAGAGAAAAGAAAAAGAAGTGAGTGTGTTAGTGGGTTAATGGGTTAATAGATGGATTAATTAGGTTTGCTAATGGGTGGGTGGGTTAATTAAGGAGGTTAATTAGGAATTAGGTGGGTTAATTAGACGTTATTGGTTGATTATGGAGTTGGTGACGTCATTAATAATATTTGGTGGATTAAATATTGAAATATGGGTATTTGGTGTATTATGTTTTGAATTAGGGGTATTTTATGTATTATTGAAATCGAAGGGCATTTGGTGAATTACGCCAAAACTCAAGTATTTTTTGAAAAATCCGTTTTAATTATTATTGTTATGCTCATTGGACGATAGAAGTTTGGGCCAACTCATATAATGCCATAACCCGCAATTCCGCAAATGGCAGTCTCTACTTTGCATCTTGCATCAAAATCTAATACTGGCTTAAAAAAAAACAAATTGGATCCCCAAATTCAAAGGGAGATGATACAGTTACACTGGGTGTACCAGGGGCCCAGGTACCCTGCCATCTAAGTGGTCCAAATAAGCAAAGAGTAATTAAGTTTTAGGGGGGAAATGCAAAGGCTTTGAGGGGGAAAAATTTGGGCATAATGCGCCATTTAGCATTTGTGAGCGGGAATAATACCGCCAGTAACTTCCCCAAATTGTATCCCGCCCAAGCACCAAACAAATATAAAAAAAAAGAAAAAAAAAACTTAATTTTTCAGATTTAAATTTTTTGTAATTTTAAGTATTTGTAATTTTTAAGTGTTTTAAAATTAATGATTAAACTCAAATTTTTTGTTGTTAACAACTGGTTTTCGATGATTTACTGGAACAATGATTTCTAAAATGTAAGTTAGTCTTATTTTTTGGGAATTATTTTTTAGGAGTTATGCTTAATTTTCCAGATTTTAATTTTTAGGTCTAAACTTGACGCATTAATTGGTAATTACTGGAAGAATTTTTTTCTTAATTATAAATTTGTCTTAATGGTTCAAATTAACATTTATTGAAATTTTAAGGAAATTTAATTTTAGGACAAATTATTTTTTACCACCTATAAAAACCGAAAAATTATTTTTTACCACCTAAAAAATTAAAACTTGTATTTTACCACCTACAAAAGAATTAAAAGTTGTTTGTTACCACATAAAAACAAAAAAGTAGATGCAACCTTTATGTGTGGCTACCTAACTCAATTTCTCTCCAATTTTTTACACTCCCTTTCAAGGTTATCAAAATCGTGATTCTACTTTGAATCGGAAGGGATTCTTAGAATCGAATCCTAAAACCGAATCGTAGAATCGTAAGATTCTATAAACAAATATAATCAAGGTTTTATTCTCAAATTTCATTTAAAGTGCTTATATTATAGGAAAAAACTTAATAACTGAAATATATAGTTGTTTAATAGTTATACAAGCAATAATTAGCAATATTTTTCTATTAATTATTTTCTCTACGTGATTCAAATTTATGAGGTTTTCGCTAGTCGAGAAAAAAGTGTAGAATCGTGTAGAATAGTAAATCGAATCGTAAGACATATTTGAATCGTAGAATCGTAAGATTCTATGATCTGAATCGCGATTTTAATAACCATGCTCCCTTTATGAATTTCTTTAACTCTTTTACCATTCTCTCTTTATTTTCATTAAATTTTGTTAATTTTATGAATAATGGTGAAAAATTATGTGAATTCATGAAAAATAAGAAAGCGGGGGAAGAGAAGAGAGTTAATTATATGAAATAGTGGAAGAAAAGAACATATATAAAATATTACCGTTATTGTGCCCCCCACATAACATTTTCATCTACTTTCCCATTTTTCAGGTGGTAAAAAACAATTTTTAAATTTTTTTTAGGTGGTAAAATATAATTTTTAGTTTTTTAGGTGGTAAAAAACAAATTTTCGATTTTTGTAGGTGGAAAAAAACAATTTATCCTTAATTTATAAATTTTTAAAGTTTTGATTAACTGTCCAGATTTTAAAATCAATTTTTTTAGGAATAACACTTGGTTTTGGAAGAATTACTAGAACAATAATTTCTAAACTATAACTTAGTCTTACTATTTAGGAATTTGTTTTCATGTAATCATTTTTTTGTTTGTGTAACTCTTGTGTTTTGGATGAAGGCTCATGACGTTTTTCACAACGAGCTGCTTTTAGCATACTACAATTTCCCGAGGTTAACGGCCCGGGTGGGGAAAAAGGTAAGGCAGTTTGCAAGGATTGGAAGAGAATTTATGATGACGAGGATTTTGGAGAGTCGTTGAGGCGATTGTTTGGTGAGGATTAGGGTTTACGGTAAAGGTCTTCTATGTAACATTTTGTTTTAACTTACATAGTCTAATCAATACTTATTAGTATTTCCGAGGGGTTTAGATAAACATCTTTTGTACGGACTTTTGCACGGCCTCGACTTATTAGTATTTCCGAGGGGTTTAGATTAACAACTTTTGTACGGACCTTTGTACGGCCTAGACTAATTAGTATTTCCGAAGGGCTTAGATTAACAACTTTTGTACGGTCTTTTGTACGACCTCCACTAATTAGTATTTCGGAAGGGTTTAGATTAACAACTTTTGTACGGCCTCAACTATTTAGAAAAATATACGGCATTATTATGTCCAATTTTTGTACACAATTATGATATCAAAACTAAATATCACTAAGGATTATAATTACTTCTTGTTCTCTATATTACATTTTTTAGAATTTTTGTCATGTACCACTTCATCTGTTTTGACTACTTTTTAAAACAATTAGATAAATTGATACGACAAATTGACGAACACAAATAAAACAACTAAGAAAATTATACAATTTTGTCGTCTAGATTTCTCTTATATTTTTTAAAATAACAACCACTGTATTCAACGTAATTGTTTACACTTAATATTCATATACAACATAAAGAAACATCGCAATTTAATGAAATAAGGGATAAAGGTTAAGTAGATTTTTCAATTACAACAACCAATGGCTTTGCCTCCCTGTCACAATGATTTTTTTTTTTGACTGCACATGTTAAACACATGTATATTACTGCTACTACTCAATGCTCTTTGCCTTGACTCTGCTGAGGTCCTGGGTTCGATCCTACACAAACAATATGAAACCAATTTTTTTTTTGGGGTGTTTTTCGCACATAAGCTTTACTTAGGAAACTCCGCCTTCAGCCCTTCATCTTCTCCGAAGTTCAACTTCTGAAACAATTTTTTAGCAAAATACATATCGCACAAACAGTCCCTTTTGTTATTACGCACATATTCAGGCCTTCACTGTTGTATTTTGTCAAACAAACAAAAAAAATACAAATATCAGTCGAATTAAAATTAAAATTCAAGGGGATAGACTGGTTCATTTTTACGATTTCAATCACTTAAAGATGATGTCGACATAAATAGTTATGTCAAAAAACTTCATCTCTTACATTGATACAATATGGGGGGACGAATAGATCAAAATCAACGAACATCAACAGATTCATCGGTATCATCGAAAAAAAAGGAAAATAAAATAAATATAATTTGAATTTCAAATTCAAAAAGCAACTGAAATTCGAAATGAAAAATTAGGACTGACGTGGCAAAGATGATGTGTAATCATCCAGTAAGAGGGCAAGGTACCCAGGGACCACTTACCCTGGGTGTAACCAAAGCCTTTGCGAAATTCAAAACTCACCGCAACACTACTCCTTTCCACACTATCCGACCGCATAGGGCGCTAATACATTAACTGGTGCGGAGTTTTTGGTGTGAATGAGTAACAAATTAAGGGCAATATAATTACAAAAGGGAGATTTGAACACGAGACCTTTCATACACAGGATCTCGGTCTTAACCACTATGCCAAAACCTCATTGGTCCAACTGGTGCAGAGATAGTCTTCCGTTTTCATGCAGAAGAATTATGTGTTCCTCTTAGGAAAGTATTGAAACAACAAAAGTAAAACTCGTGTTACAATATTTACACAAATATACACAAGTAACACAAGACTAGTTTACAATGTGACATTCCACAATCAACTGGTTCTTCTAAGCATATTCAAAATCAAGTAAGGATCACGAATGTCCTGACTATCTTGTGAATCATCCTGGCTACCTTGAGAAAAATCAGCAGTGGTATACGTTCGAACTCCAGCACCATGCCCACTACAATCTCTCAGTTTCCCTTGTTGTGCCCTTCTCACTTCCTTCTGACGTTCAGTGAGCTCTGACCTCTTTCTTTTCGGGCATGGAGGCAGCTTGCTCTTACAAGAAGAACCATCCATTACATTTTCCAAAAGCTTTACTCGTTTTGAGCACATATTTAACGTAGCTGTTACTTTGGGCTTCGGAACAGAAGTGTTAACCTCTAAACTCGGACTATTTTTCTCTACTGCTGGTGCTCTTCTGTTTCGGATCTTTAGCTTTCCAACTCGCAATAGCTTGTCCAAAACACGGAGCAAACATGGGGGAAAATCTAAATGGGCTTCATCTCCGTAAGCAGAGTTCCAAAAGTTGATTGTGGGGTCTGATATGGAAGGATTAGGGTGGTCGAGTGCTTTTTCGAGTAGAGGTGCTTGAAGCTCAAGGAAGGTGGAGTCAAATACAATTGTTGGCCAACTACGTAGCAAACTTCTAATAATTTCTTTCCACAAGATTTGCAGATGATCTTTGATGCTTTCACAGTTTGTTGCAGAGTCCGACAGCAAAGGCAGCAGTGGATCACATAGAACCTGACAACATATCAGTGGGTTAAAATTAACATACGCTTCGTAGAATTTACAGCTATTTAGTCATGGAATTTTTTCTGAAAACGAAACTTAAGGATATAACTCAATAAGTGTATGATTCACAAACCTTAAACACGGAAATAATATCTTCCTTCCACTGAAGGCAACTGACTAAGCGTGTCAAAGGAGGAAGTATCCTGCAATATCAACAATAATAAGTTAGTATACGTAGTATATGGAAAATAGAAATGCATAAACAAATGTCTTGTCTAGTTGGTTCTGAAGATGCGCAACCTTGAAATTACATGTTCTGGTGCTTCATTATTTGTGGTCGCGAGATTCATAAGCCTACATAATCAAGCCAAAAAACAATCAGGTCTCTGCAGTGAACCGACATTGTAAAAAGTAAAACCAGAATTATAGTAATCAACAAGAACGTTAATGAGTTCTCGAAGACTTAACAACTAAGATATCCTTAACAGATCTCTAAAGGAAATGTATTATATCTTTGCATGAGCTAGACAAAAGATGGAACATCCATTCAGAAGTAGCAAAGCAATGTCAGTATGTATTTCTCAACAATTATACCGAGTCTAGCAGAATTTAGCACACAAGCTAGATATAATCTCCCCATTAAAAGCTGGAGGGATCATTATTCAGAATGGAAATATTCGCCCCTACAGCCCTATTTGCATTTCATTTTACTCGTTGCTATTATCTTGAAAGGGTCTAAAGTTATCCATTATACATAGAAGACCAGCCAAAAAACTAAACTTCTTGTTTATCTCCAACACAACAGGACATCATGGTGATACATTAATCTGAGCACAGTTTCAGGGAAGACAGAAAAGAGAAAAGGACGAGTCCGGCAACGAAAAAAGGAGGAAAAGGGACAGAGATGTCTGTAAAATACCACTATGTGAAAGAGGGTCATCCGCTCCATCAACAAAAGGTAAAGTCTAGTTCAAGATAGGTACACTGTAGTATTGTACTAAAACAAATTAAAAGTTATTCCATGATTGAGTAAAGTTACTGTTATATCAAAAAGAAGAAATCAGCCAGTCTACGGTTACTTAACATAGAAGACAGAAATATATTGATTAACGAGAACATGCAGCCATGCAGGACACATAGAGGCTGGAGAGATGAACACAGGAAATTGACTAAAAAGAGGACAATTGTTCCCTTAAAGCAGGTCTTTATCAGAATCTGAAGTCCAGCATACCGAATAGTTTATGATTGACAATAAACCAGAGTGAGTGGTTTGCCAACTGCCAAGATATGTAAATGTAGCCAGCTATGCATCAAGTTTTTGCAACTATATCCCATAACAGGGCAGAAACAGAAGCCATGTCAAGTTCGTTACTACTATAAGGCAAGTAAGCAACAATGTGTGACTGCTAAAGAGACAACAGATATAAGTAGTTCCAAGGGTAGAAAATCATAATAACACTAACCTGGCTATGAACTCCAAGCAGTTGTTAATGCCACTGGATTCTGCATAACCACACTTAATTGCTTCAGGAGCAACCTTTTCTATATGCAAATTCTTTAAAATACACTCGGCTACAATCCCACAGAGAGAGAGAAAATGGTGCTCCTGGCTGTTATCACGATGATTAACCTCAGTGACAACCTCCCCCGTGTCACTTTTTTGAAGGAGGAAGCCATTCAAAGATGAACAAATATCTTCTGCAAAACTATTCTTATTTTGATTTTCTTGCAGGTTAGTAGAATTCAATATGCAATAAAGTGAGATCCACACTTCTGTAACGTGAGAAATGTTCTCTGAGTAAAATGAAGAAGCTATAAGGGAGCTGAACGGCTTTTGGGTGCTTACTGGTTTCTGAGAGGTACAGACAACAAATGGATAAAGCAAGAAGTAGCACAAGGTAAGACGACCAGTATTACCAGGCTGAGCTGCGAATGGCACGAGATCCTTGGCACCATCTACATATTCCTTCAAACACTGGGCAACTGTAATCCAAACCCTCAAAGAGTTATGATCACCACCATCATACAACAAACCAACAATGGCATGGATCACTTCAAGAGAATCATACGAAGATAGTACACGACTAAAATAATTATATGCTTCCTGTATACTGGACCCAACGCTGGCAATTTTATAGCTAAATTGAACCACCAAATAAAAGTGATGAAAAGTTAAATAAATTACTGGTGAAACCATATCCATAAACTTAATGGGGCAAATTCCTATCAGCATTTTGCATCCAACTTCACCTGTACAAAAATACTTCGTGTCTAAGGGAACCTTGTAAAGAGGGGAGCCCAAAATAGACGGATCAAGCTCCTGAGTTACAGCCTCTAAAGTCCGCAAGCAAGCAAGTTGAAAGTCATGTGTTGCGTCATCCACACATAAAGCAGTGTCACATACTGTCTTTAAAAACACCAGAATGCCATTTATGGACTGCATAACAGTGTCATAATTAGTTGAAGATTTCGTAAAATCTATTTGAACACCTTTCAAGAAGAAACGGAAAATCTTCAATGCATTATCACAAACCAGCCTCTTAATTTCAGGGCACAAAGTTACTTTTGCTGCTTGACAGAAAATCATCTGTATCATTCTCACAAGAAAATCCATCTGACTATAGTCCCAAGGCAACCATCTAATAAAGTAATTCTTTAATGTAGATTCTTCCGATAAACGACTTACATTATCAGTTGTTACGGGTGATATTTTACTGTTAACCTGGGTACGTAATCCACAACTTCCAGTTTTTGATTGAATGAAATTATGAAACAAATCCATGCAGAACCTCCACCTCCACATGTTCTCGTCCTCAAGTCCAATGTTGAAAACTATCTTAAACACAGGTTCCACAACCATACCTAGTATCTGAGGATCATTTACTCGGCTATCAAGCTTGTGTAACAGATAGCACCAAGTGTTTAGGCAAGATGATTGAACAGAAATACCAGTTTTGCTTGTCATGATTCCAATTACTGGTGTCATAATGAGCTTTAAACTTCTTGCAGTAACTTGTGAAGTATCACCACAAACTTTTGAAGGAAGAAAAATAAGTGCATCTATTAGACCTTCCCATGCTACCTGCACAGCGAGAATACGAACTAGATGTCAAGGAAGAGCATAGGACTACCATGATTCCTAAGCTTACAGTATTCTAGGATCTTGTTCAAAGGCATGCCTGAGAGTGAATGTTAGGAATCATAAACTCATTTGGAAACATTATGACAGACAATAATACCAATTCATGAACTCATTTCCCAAGAAAGACGAATGTGCATAGCATGTGCTACTATACTTTTTTATCCTTGCAAGAAAAAACACATGTGGCGGCTTTTTCTGTGGAAGAATCTCCACAGAGAAGGCACAGAAAAGGTATATCCAATATTACTCACCTCATGAACTAAAACATGGTACAAAAGGATACCTGTGTGGCAATCTGGACTTGGGGATCTGGATCTGAAAAGGTTTGCTCAGGGAGTTTCAGCAATTTATTAACCAAACTCCTACTCTTCAGGGAATAATGTCCAAGAATACGGATAAACCATCCCCATGCTTGGAGAGCCTGAAGTTTCTTACCATGTTTCAGCATTTCCTCCATCTCAGGAAGTAGCCTTAGCTTCATGTCCTGAGCAATGGCCTAACAAACAAACAAAAAAAACATATTAAGCAAGTGGGGTCTGTTTGAAAAATAATGATCATGAAAACTAGGTTACTGCATAAAGCTCTACTGTCTCCCAGCTACTCTAATGATGGGAAGCAGTGGAACTTTTCCCAATGATTCTGTTCATGCTACTTTACACAGCTGGAACCACCAATTCTGGACAAAGAAGATTTCAGATATCGAAATTCTACTTGTTTCAAGTGAATTCAGAGTCAAATCTGCGTATGCAATATTGCTAGCCCAGAATTCAGGAATTTTAGCCCCTAGATTGAGTTAAAAAAGTTTCTGAAAGTTCCTATAGAGTATGAACATACAGGCAAAACTTAACTCTATCATATGGCGCCTCTGCCAAAAGGGCATAGCAGAGATTGATAGACTTTGAAAATGCTCAATCTCTTCAGAGCTCTGGCAGATAGGATCCTTAGGAATATACACTGCCTCCTCAGGTACTAATGTATTATACTCCTCACTCTTTGGATTCAACATTTTATAAGTTATTCAGCTTCAGGGTGGCTCTCAAAATACAAGAGTTCCCTACTTTATCATCATATTATGGAATATGGACCATTCGGTAAACAAGAAATGAGATTCTATCTCAGGGGCGAAATGTTAATCTGCAAACTTGTCCATAGAGATTTAAATGAAACTGTTTATGTCGGGGGGGGGGGGGGGGGGGGGGGGGGTTTGGCTGACACTGTTTTCAGATGGAAGTGTACGCTTGTGTTCAAGGGTTTGGAGAGAAATTCAAAGGTTTTTGGGCAATTAGGATTTAGACATATTCTAAGCAACTGGTTAACCTGCTGCTTACTGGGGAAAGAATCCCGATGGGAATTCAGGCTATAACATCAGAGATAATTTCACATAGCTAGCAGCCTGACCTGGTGTTCCATTCAGAAGGTCTCTGGCCAACATGTTCAGCTGACCTATGAATTTTGAATTTCTGTAGAATCCTTCATGTTTTCAATTTGTAAATTCCTTTTCTTATTTGATGTAAAAAAATAAACTACTGCGTAAAATATCCCTAGAAATGAGGGAAGACATACTTGAAATTGTAACGAAAGAGCAATCAAGGCCCACAGGCCCCATAGCATAAGACTCAACCCTCTATAAGATGAATGAGGGGCTAAGAGCTTAAATTAAGGAGACAAAAAGGTACCACGATTAACAATACCATGACAGTTCATACTTTTGAACAAGTCACAAATAGAGTAAGAGACAGTGAAATGACTGAAATCTAACTCATCCCACTACTCCTAAATGATACTACTCAATCAAGAGGACCATAAATAGGGCCATGGAAAATAGATTTCTCATATCACATGTTTTGTCATAAAGGACAATCAATACATTACTCTTGATGACTAGATAACAACAATGAACAGCTTCATGATTAGTCAAATTCAAAAAGAAAGAATATCACGAGAGCACAGTTTCTTTCTACCTCACCCAATTATAACATAAAAACAAGTATATGATGGTTTCCTAGTATTATCAGTTTCTGCAGGAAAAGGTCCATACCTTTGAGAGAGACAATTGTGGAGGAACAATTAGACATTTGATCTTCAATAAACATCTTTGGCACATATCCCTCTCTCTCTTATCGGCACTAAGGAGTCTTCTATATATACAAGGAGCCCATAAGTTCGATGAATCTCTCATTTTTTCACTTATCTGAGTTGCCAACTTTGTGACAGCCTGTCAGAAACAGAACCACGAGAAAGAGAGAGGAATTCAGAAACTTCACATCAATCAATCCGTTGTGCAAAGAAACATAGGATTGAAAACATAATTACGCAACAAACATAACACAACAACTTCCTCCTTGCAAAACTCCATATATCAAAACAAATCATTTATAAACTGATTGAGCACTCGTTCCAGCGGTTTCAGAAATAGGAAGAAATCAGCAACTGTTTTTAGGTACATAATCTTGACTTTGGGCAACTCCATCCCCACCCGATATTTTCTTTTGCACAAAGACTTATGGGTTGAAGTTCAATAATTTGCAGTAGGGATGGTAAAACATGATTCATGATGTTTTTTCAACTACTCAACGTGCTACATGTAGCATCATCTGATGCTCATTGATAAGTCGCTAGTTGCTACACCCCTGTCACATACTCACATAATTCACTCATAGTAGAGATATTTCTTAGCAAATTGTTCGATACTCTCACTATATATTGAGTCCACTATCATTAGGTTCATTATAGATTGAGTAGTTAAATCGAAGTACTTTAGTCTAATAGTATCTTAAAAGAAGATCCCGCTCCTGAACAAGATACCTGAATAGCTTCAAATGTTGTAGATAACGAACCAACAGGATTGTCAAGGGAATGAACAATAGCCCTCAACAAGGAATCAAAGTGAGAATCTAAATATGAAGCATCTAGCTGCTGGATTGATATACACCACACACCTAGATTGCAAACCACCTGCAATCATGCACTTCAACATGTTAGAATGCGTCAGGTGCAACAGAAAACCCCAACAAGACCAATACATGACAGGCATTCATTACCTTAATTTTCGTTGTTACTATCAGTCTAGCCAATGACTCTAGCACTTGATCTACGTATTCCTCTGCATTTCATCACTCCACACAATCACATAGGGAAATTTAATCTCAACTATGAGAATGAAATAAAATAGTTAACAAATATACATTCAAGTACACCCTACCCCCGTAACAACAAAACATTCATCTATTATACGAGCGTCTCACCAATCATTATTTCATCAACCACAAGATCCGGCGCAGTTCGTTAACAACAATATAATTCTAGTTCATCTAATCATACGAGCCTCTCACCAATCATTAGTTCATCACTCCCAAGACCCGGCACAGTTCGTTAACCACAATATACCATTATACATTCATAACAATCTGACACAAAACTTAAGTGCTTATATCATAAAGTAATCATCTTAAAGTAGAGACAATTGAAGACATACTCGAAACCGCTACAACGAGGGAAGGATGGTAAATTATGAAGCCCAAACACTTCAACGCCAGTGAAACACTGCAACAACAATCCAAAAATTGAAATGTTAAATCAATACGATAAAATAAAAACAGTAATTTGCAAAACTAAACAACTAATTTGAGGCATAACTTCTGCTTACATTTCTTCATCCGCATCGTTAACTCGAATGTCAGCGATTATCGAAGAAAGGATAAAGTCATTGAAATCAGCAAGAAGTTGAATTAACGAATCATCGTTGCTCGCCAGCTCTTGAAGATGCTGAAGAGTTGAGTAAGCAAGTGACTTTTCTGATTTTGAAGATGAGATATTTAGGGTTTTAATTTGATCTAACTGCTCAGAAAAAATCGACATTGTTGCTACTGATTCTTGTTCATGGATGTTCTGATGATCTTTTCGGAATAATTATGTTCAAAATTCAATCAAAACCCTAAATCGGGAAAGGAGAAGGGTATCAATTTTCGCGCCATATTAGAAGTTGGTGGGAAATTGGGAATAAATATATGGGCTTTGGGCTTAGTTTAGTCCAACAGTTGGTATTGCTAGGAGCCCTAGGAGTAGTTCGCAATATGGAGTAGCCTACCCGGATTCTGCTACCCGTATGGTCATATGAGACGGAGTAACCTATACGATAATGTGTTCAAGTGTTCGATACGGCTACTTTATGAGAAATATATGATTTTAGTTTAAAATAAAGTAGTCAAAGTGTCTATAACTCCATACCCATTTTCGAGTGTTGAGAATCCTCTTACATGTACTTGAGGTAAAATGAAAACCCCATGTAACATTCGAGATTATTGTTGTTGTGCATTGATCAACATTGGAAGAATCGAGTACGATTAAGCATTTAAGCAATTATGATCTCTCCCCGAAATTATGCAGTTTTACTGATGTATGTGTATATACTTATAGGTCATAAACAAATTAGCGGTAAGGTGACAAATGTGAATGGTGAAATGAAGTACTTAATTAAGGCACATTATACCGCGTCCCATTATTTGGGTGCGTGTGATAAATCTTTACAGTTTTTTTCCATTCATTGCATGATAACTATCTAAGTCACTTAATACTTTTTATTGTTTTCTTTGGGAGAATGCAAAAGATAGCCTATAAATCAATGAACTAAAGGCATACAAAGTAGAAAAACCCTATAAAAAAACCTTAATTTGGTTAAATAGTAGAGAGAGGGGTAACTTTTATGGTTTATTTGTTTTTAAGTCGTTAAATGATTCTGCATTTAGGGTTTTTTTTTACTGTATTTAGTTCTTGGGTTAAAAAAAAGGGGTAACAGTCGCTACTCTTCTCCTTCAATTGCGCGCGCTCGCCCCCTCTCTCTCCACACTACGTCCTATTCGCTGCCGGAGCACAATGCCGTCGCTTGATATCATGGGTGACCGCCGATCCGGCCAAGATGTCCGCACCCAGAACGGTGACTCTCTTTCTCTCTCTCCTTCCCTCATTACTTCCGGCTGACCATTTCTCTGATAATTTTGTTTTGTGGGCAGTGGTGGCATGTCAAGCAGTATCCAACATTTTGAAATCGTCTCTTGGACCCCTTGGTCTCGACAAGGTCGTTTTCTTCTTCCCTTTTCCTCACTCCAATTCTCCAATCCTTTTTACTTTTACTTTGTGATGCTTATCTGATTATATGTTTAATTCTGGTTGTCTTAAGTTTCACTTACTTCGTGCACGCAATTGAACCACTAATTGGTCATGTGATCATGTAGGTAAAGGTTACCATGTTTATGAATGGAGACATATTTTCAACTTTGATCCCTTTATTTGTGGGAATGCTTAGCATTTGTGATGTGTTTCGAAGACACTAAAAATGTTATTTTGGTTGAAATGGATGAAATTTTAGATAGGGCATTATTTTTTAATTAAGAGGCAAGCTTGGTTTTACCTAATCCCCTAATCACCACATGAACCGCTTACCAAAAAAAACAAATTGTAACATGAAAATGATACATTTTTGGTCTTATTTGGCAAATTAGGCAGACAATTGTTAACCCGTACCCAAATCTCCCACTAGCGAATCAGGTAACAGTTGTCAAGCTTGTAGAAGTCGTTTCAGCTAGGTCATAACTTAGCGGCCTTAATGTCAGCATCGTCATTGTGTTCAACACTTCAACAGTATCAACGGATTCTAAGGAACTGTAAACATCACTTCGCTTGCTGCCCTTGTGTTTCAGTACTTTCCTCAAAATGCACTAGTATCTGATTCATTTCCCAGGGGATAATAAGTATTCCTGATTATAAACTATGCGAATATATCTTATATTATCTGATTTAATATATGTGTAGATGATGGTTGATGATATTGGTGATGTTACAATAACTAATGACGGGGCTACCATTCTTAAAATGCTGGAAATCGAACATCCAGCTGCTAAGGTACTCAACACTTTCCTAAATACAACACTTTCATTTTTTATATTTTTTTTGTCTCACTTGAGTCTTCGGGTTTATTCATGATCCTGGTTTGCCTTCTTCAGATCATGCAGGAGTTGGCTGAACGCCAAGATAACGAAGTGGGCGATGGAACAACGTCAGTGGTTATTTTAGCTGCTGAGTTGCTCAAGGTGAACTATATAACCTTTTGATTCCTCTTCTTGGCTTTCTTATGTCTAGCTAGCATAATATACAAGTTTATGTCATTTCTGTTGTGGTAATTCACTATTGCAGAAAGCAAATAACCTGGTGAGGAATAAGGTTCATCCAACATCTGTAGCAAGTGGATACAGGGTCAGTATGATCCTCAACCTTTCTATATTGGCTTTGGATCCATTTTATTCCTTTTTCATTTTTTCTGAACTTAAGAAAATCTTGTATGTACTATGATTGTGGTTTCTGACTTTCTGGCACATGCTTTGGCAGCTTGCTATGAGAGAAGCATGCAAATATATTGAAGAGAAACTTGCAGTGAAGGTGTGTTTACTTGTTAATATTTGGTTTCATATGTTCTTTGTTAGTGGCATGTGGATGTGAGTTGAGCTTTATACCTGTCTTGGAATTCTTTCTCTGTCACTAGACTTGCATGCTTCCACGAGTACAGTCTCTGTTCCTTGCGTGCGTATTCGTGTTGGATATTGCTACTTGTCCTGATGTTACCCTAGGCTGTTCAAATGAAAAAAAATCCATGTTTTTGGTCCAAATGAAGTCCCAGTGTCTTGCTCTATACCCATGCTAGAGTGGTCTGACACAGGTACTTGAGATGAACGAAACTAAGTAACTTAGAGTCGAACTTTACTTATTGGCCTATTGGGGATTATCTTGGTTTTCAAAATCATGTACCTCCGTTAATTTCTCTATATTCTTGTAAATGAAGTAGCACCTGTCATTTTCCTCTTCCCTTGTGTTGTTTTTTTCCTTTATCTGTTGGACTAACTTCTAAGAATCCAAGTTTTCTCAAGGTATATTAGTGTTTGGATGATTAGTATTAAACTATCAATTGATTCAAGATGCACTTGGGAATTCATCACGAAGTTCCTGGTTTAGTTAGTGTTCTAAATGTTAGCTAGATGATTTGGTTTTCTGAGGAGTGTGACTTGAAAGAAAAAATACTCTTTTGTGCTGCATAATTGATGTTATTTTTTGTTCCTTAATTTTTCCTTTAAATTTTTTGTTCTGCTATGTGTAATTTTGACTGTGTGTATAGGTTGAGAAGCTGGATAAAAGTTTTCTTGTGAATTTGGCAAAGACAAGCATGTCATCAAAGTTGTTAGCTCCAAACAGTGACTACTTTGCAAGCCTGGTATGTCTCTGGTTTCTCTTATTTCCTGGATTATCTTATTACTTAATGTTGTCTAGTTCTGCTAGAGATATATTACCTTCTATCCTCCTTTACATGGCTATGGTTGATGTGCAATTAAACAAATCTGGTAATACACAAGGGATTTAAGATTTAATGTGAACCACAAGGTTGGAATTGGAAGTGTCAAAGACTTTAACATATGCTCCTGTACACGAGTAAATTTGTGATCCATTGAGGATTATCTCCCCTCTGACTGAAGCCTTTTCGATTTGAGGAAAATTGTAGGAAAGCAAAGGAAATAAGTAATTATAAACTTGATGAAAGTGGTTGGTTCTGATGAAAGTGGCCCAACACAATGTTTCTACGAATAGGATGTCTCTAAAGATGCGAGCATGTGCATATGTGCTATAAGTGTTGGGTAACTATCTGTAATCCTAGGGTGGAGTGTTTTGAAACCTTAAGCTGATGGCGGGCTCCACATTTGAGATGTTTTTATCAAGTTTTTCCTTCAATATTGACATTCCTCTGCTCTATCTCTTAAAGCTCATTTTTTCTTAGTGGCTATGTCTACATTACACCATTAACTGGCTGGTCATCTCAATACACCTTTTGTAAATTCTTTAAAGTCAATATATTTGGTACGAGGTTTCCTCTTATTGTCCAGGTTTTCATAAGTTTTTTAATTATGTTATGCAGTGTTTGTGCATAATGTTCAAACCCTTTAACTGTCTCACTGCTTTCTGTTTCAATTTTTTTTTTCTTCAAAATAATCACTGTATCTAAATGGATGGATTGTATTTTTTAAACAGAGTTAAGTCTTTACACGTTTCCAGCATGATATTAGTTCCTTTTGTCAACATTTTCCAGGTTGTAGATGCTGTACAGGCGGTAAAGATGACAAATGTGAATGGTGAGACAAAATACTTAATTAAGGTATGTTCTACCTTGTTCCAATGTTGGGTGCTTGTGGTAAATCTTCACAAGTTTTGTCTGTCATTCAAAACCGTCTACATCTCTGAGTCCTTATTTACTGTTTTCTTTGCATGGCCCAGAGCATCAATATTCTTAAAGCTCATGGGAAAAGTGCAAAAGATAGCTATCTTTTGAAAGGTTATGCTCTTAACACCGGCCGAGCGGCTCAAGGAATGCCCAGTAGAGTTGCCCCGGCTAGGATAGCTTGTCTGGATTTCAATCTCGGGAGGACAAAAATGCAAATGGGTTGCCAAGTTTTAGTTACTGATCCTAGAGAACTCGAGAAAATCCGACAAAGGTGATCCATTTAACTTGGCTAATGTATCTCTTACAGTCTTACTTGAACATGTAATAAAGCAGTCATAAGATTTGTAAAGCGTAATAAGGCTAACAAGTAATGTACGAGTATTCTGATAATAAAGTGACGGATATTAGAAAATGTTAAATATGAGAAATTTGTTGATAAGCTGGGTATTCCAATTTGATGCATGCACATATTTTCTTTGTGACATGGCACACATTTTGGTATTGTTGAATAATATGATCTTAAATATATTCTTTACTAGGATGGTAGAGTTTACTCAATTGCTCTCGAGCCTGAATAGATAATAAGATAGCTTGTTGTTCCTTTTGGGTGTCCCAAATTGTTTGTATGATCCCTAAAGTCAAACAGCTAACAATTTTTCTTTTTCGTTTGTACCCATCATAACATAAGAAACCAATTTTGAATAAATGGATTAGGTAACTAATTACAAGTTTATATCTGGTAAAAGGCTGAGGATAATTGTCATCATAGGTTATAGACTGACATAGTTTGGCAGGATGTAAAGTGAGAAGATGAACATTAATGGAAGAAGAAAATAAGTGTGACTAATTTCTGGATAACAGTAATAATAAAAGATAATACGAAGTACCAGATTTCAAGAGGCTCGTTTCTCTCAAAGTGCAAAACAAAGCTAAAGGAAACACTCAATAATATTCTCCTGATATCTCTCTGTGTCTGTTCTCTATATATAACATTTCCCAGTCTAACTAAATAATTATTTATTGCCTACACTACCCCTCCCCTGTAGCCCATTCTATTACAGATTTCACCTCCAAATGACCAAATAATCTGGTTTGTCTTCAAGAACATGCAGATCTCAATGTAATGAAGGGACTAGGCAAAAATACAAATGTTGGAATTTACAAGGAAAGTTAAGTTTGCTAGAATTATTAGATGGACACTTAATGTCACATAGGCTGTGAACAACATTTCAGTATATTATTGGTAGTTGGGGAATGCTTCTTTCAGAAAAAAACCTCTAAGGTCATGTTATGTCTAACCTCTATGGTCATGGTATATCTTTAGCTTTTTCCTTTAAAGCTGTTCTCAGGCAAGATGTCTTGTGAGTTGTGATGGAACTTATTGAATGTCCTAGAAATCATCAGGAGTTACAAATTTTAGGACGTACTTTGAAGTTTTCCCTGCCCTTAATTAAATTTCTTAAGGCATCAGCTGGATAGCTAGGATCAATTTCAATTTGTCTTCCCCTCGCCTCTCCCTCCCCCGAAGAAAATACTCCAACTTCCCTTACCAGTAAGTTTTATCTTGGTGGACAGTTCCTTGGCATGATAAATCCTAATGCCAATATTTTGTCTTATTTTTTTTACTTTTCCTTTCGCGCTCGTGTGTGTGTGCGTGCAGAGAAACAGACTTGACCAGAGAACGTATTAAGAAACTACTGAATGCTGGAGCTAATGTTATTTTGACCACTAAAGGAATTGATGACATGTCACTAAAGGTAAGCTTCTTTTTGTTTTGCTTACGATCATTTTTCTTTCCCGGTTCTGAGTTTATTCTCTATACAACATTGTGCTGTGGGTAGATAAATTCGGTGAATAAATTTGACCAGCATGCATGTTTGAACGAAGTGTAAATATGGAGTTAATTTTTCTTCTACATGTGAATTTGTCATGAATCCTTATTCCTGTTTCCGTACTTTGTTTCCTGTCTTTTTTTTCCTTTTCATATTTTTTGATTTGTCTAGAAAACAGAATACAAACAAACAATAAAACTTTTTCTTAGAATGTCAATCACAGATTACACACTGAATCAAAGTAACCCAATTTCTTTGAAGATGTTTCTTAAAACCCTAACCCCCTTAGCCCACAGTGACACTAAATAAGTATTTCTATTACACACCGAATCACATGTTAAATTTTTTCCTGAGAGAATGGGTGTAATTCTATCTCATTTGTAACTGTTTCTTTTTTACTACTAGCAATCATCTTCCGAGGTCGATGTAATCTCTATTATAAAAGCTAACTCATGAGCAATTACCTTTTTTTAATTTTTCTTTTAAAATTTAATATTTTCATTGCTAAAATGTTAACATGTCATACATGATTTTTGAAATTATGCGTGCATGTAAATCTAGTTTATTTATCTAGGTGTCAGTGAAGAATTGTTTTTGACTTATACCATTAATGTTTCAGGTTAATACTGGTTGTATGCATACTTCTTTTTAATAGTGGAATCTTTGATTTTATCCATTTAAGATTCGTGACTTATTGACCTTTCCAAATTTTGTTATTAGTATTTTGTGGAGGCTGGTGCAATTGCTGTCAGACGTGTGCCGAAGGAAAACATACGCCATGTTGCTAGAGCCACTGGTGCAACACTGGTATGTTTGTTGAGACATAGCCTTACTTTTAGCAGTGCTGTTCTGGAAACAATTCGGTCTAACAATTCAATGATATTCTTCCACTTTTGTACATCAATAGGTTGTAGCAATTCGACTACTTTATCACTTTCTAAAGTTTTCAGTTTTTCAACAAAGTAACACTAGCTACAAGCTGGCCTGATTTCATTGCATCTTGTTTTAGAGACAAAGCTGGAATTTTACATAAACTGGGGGGGGGGGTCTTAAAGGGGAGCTTATTTACAAATTAATTTAACTTTACAGTGTGAAAGTGGACCTAGATTATGGTGTTTTATTGAGCTATATGTCAGCATACTCTAGAAGTGGTTCATATTAGCAATTACTTCAGAAACAAAATCATGATGCTATTACCCACAATAGGCGGGCAGGAAAACATAAAGGAGCAAGATTGAATTGAAGGAGAGTAATATTAAATTGGAAATGAACATAGCAATCTGTGATGCAGGACGTTCAGATTGGAAACTACTTGTCATCACTTTCTTAACCCTCATTAAGCTAATTTGCTGATAAAAAGGTGCAAAGAACAACGTAGTATATAGAGCTCTATGAATTCAGTTTTACGGACCAATAGTTCTTTTGATCCCAAAGCAGCTCAGGCCTCATGGTCAATTTCATTGGTTTTTAGCCCATCAGTGCTAATCTCTAATGCTGTTGGGTACTTGTTATGCCTGTACATCTTTCTTGGTAGATCATAAGTGTTCTTGTATTGAGATTTCTATTATTTCTTATTAGTTGTCACTCTTGTCAGTTTATCTAGAGTGGGTTAATTCTTTCTTTTCAAGTTAATTACACTCATGCTTACTGTCAAGTGTAGCATTGAACTTTGTAAATACAGCTTGTCATGTATTTTCTGCTTTAAAATGAGGTTGATGTATCACTAATAGAATAATATTAAGGTGTATGATTCATTTTCCTCTTGCCTGTCAATGGCTGCAGGTTTCTACTTTTGCTGATATGGAAGGGGAGGAAACATTTGATCCTTCAGTTCTTGGACATGCCGATGAAGTTGTGGAGGAGCATGTTGCGGATGATGATGTCCTTATGATAAAGGGGACAAAAACTAATTCTGCTGTAAGTATCTGATCATGAATTTTGGTGTTACTGCTTTTTGGGGTGAGTAGAATAATCTCTCTGAAAATGCCACTCCGCCTGCTCGTCTGAAACTGGCATGCATCCACCCCCCTCCCCCCAGGACACGTTCATAGAATTCAGGATTCTTGGATTTTTATGTAGGAATTTAAAGCACTACATGCCAGTGTGTTTGAATAGGCGTCAAAGTCCCATCCCAGCACTTAGGAAGGCCACCGCGACTTGTTTTCAGTGAGGAAAATGACCGAGTGTAAAGACCTGACCATGACGACCCATCTATGACCGCTTTGTACCTTTTTTTTACGGGGTGACCCACTTTTTACCTAAAACTGAATAACTCAATTTGCACCCAAACTGAACTGAAATGAATATGATTAATTTATCCATCTATCTCTATAAACTGTTGGTATTATACAATACTAGTGTCATGCAATTGTCCACTTCAATGAGGCATGCTGCTACGCTTGTGCTTTACCCCCAGGGTCTAGGAAGTTGTACTCCTATCGCCTTAATTTGCCTTGAGCCTTTTCAGGCTCTGCTTTATCTTAGACAATTACCTCTTTTTTTTCCTGTCATTATTAATTAATTTTGGTGTAATATTTCCCAGGTTTCTTTGGTCCTAAGAGGTGCAAACGACTTCATGCTTGATGAGATGGAAAGGGCTTTTCATGATGCTTTGTGCATTGTTAAGAGAACTCTTGAATCAAACATGGTAAAATTTTGATTTTGTTTGCGTTTCTTTTGCTTTTGAGATGGATTACTTTGATGGTTGTGTGGTGCTTGTAAAGGTTATGAACTATGAAGGACAGAAGGAGTAATTGATGCCTTTACATTCACCTCATGCCCTCAAACTTTGTTATCTGCTTTAAGGATAAAGTCAATTGATGAATAATGTGTGCTGCTCCAACTTTTTTGGGTGTGTGTGCGTGTGAGAGGGGGGGGTGTATGTGGAATGAGGAAGAGGACTGTTGTCTTATCCAACAGGCATCACAAGTCAACATGCATGGATGTGTCTTCATGGCTATTTAGTTTGCTACAAAGAACCAAGAGAGGATACTGTCGCATTACTGTGATATCTGTAGTTAGAGATGAATGACAATATATGAGGAAAGACGCGCAAATGAGTGATTCACTGTCATCATGATCTTGGAGACTAAATTTAACTTTCCGTGATATGTTAGCTTATGAGTCATGTTTATGGCTCACATATTATTCATGCTTTAGGGCACGCTTGGATTGGGTGTAATGGATTATGGGGGTAATAAAAGTCAAACCACCATAATAAAAGGACAATGAAGGTGAATTGAGGTGGTTGCAAGGAGGGTGGTGGGGTGGTATTGTGATGAGAAGTTGTGGTAGTGGTGGTGTTGTGAGGAGAAGGGAGGAAGGGGGGAAGTAATTACCCCCCAAATGGGGGTAATAATCACCCTAGTGGGATGGTGGGTAACTATTCCCCCCATGATGAGGGTATTTGTTTCCCCTTCCCTTTTATTTTCTTCTTGCCAAAACTAGCTTGTTCCCGTTGCCACCACTTCATCCCCTCATCATCCCCTCATCATCACCTTCAATTACCTTAGTTTGACTTTTATTACCCCTTTAATACATTACCCTCAATCCAAGCATGCCCTTATTGTTTCTGCAATTATATGGGATGAGAATTCTCTGGTGATCCTTTTTCTAAAATTGCTGTGGGGACTCCACAAGAAAATGATGAGATTTTTCATAATATTCTTTTCATTACGCAGGTAGTAGCTGGTGGAGGGGCTGTTGAGACAGCTTTGTCAGTCTACTTAGAGAGCCTTGCTATGACGTTAGGGTCAAGGGAGCAATTAGCGGTTGCAGAGTTTGCTGACGCCTTGTTAATTATACCAAAGGCAGACTTTCATCTTCTTTCATTTTGGAAAAACATTGTTTTTGTGATGCATGAGCTCGTGTGTAAACATGTGCCTGATATTTCTGCTAGGTTCTTGCCGTTAATGCAGCAAAGGATGCAACAGAATTGGTTGCTAAGCTACAAGCTTACCATCATGCTGCACAGACCAAGACTGAGAAGCAGCATTTTTCAAGGTACCCTTTGGGCATTGAACTGCTGATCACTCTTCTGCCCCATTTTCAGGAGACTTGTATATACGTGAATTTCCTTATACAACATAGTGCACAAATCCTAACATTTTATCTTGTGAATGGGTCATGAATCATGATAAAGAGTGGCTTCAGGCTTGTTAAATGATATGAGTATATGACTGACTCCCTTCTGCCCCACTGTTTGCAGCACGGGATTGGATCTATTGAAAGGCACCCTCCGAAACAACCTAGAAGCTGGAGTCGTTGAGCCGGCAATGAGCAAAGTGAAGATTATCCAGGTAAGATCATGAGCACTTTATTTGCAAGAGTTTATTGGCAAATAAAGTCAAGGTTTAGTAAAGAGTATCTATAAAGTTATCAGGGTCAAAATGCTGATTACAGGTCTATGAAGATAATGGTATTGGTAATGAAATAGTATAATTATTTTTTTACAAACTTTTCTATTAGACGGTCTTACACAAAAGACCACATTAGTGTCATATAAATTAATCATTGAAATTAATTAGTTAAACATTAAAACCAATTAGTTAAACAATAGAATTAATTAGTTAAGCACTGTAACTAGTTAGTTATGCAAATAAAACAAGTTAGTTAAGCAATATAACCAATTAGTTAACAAATCAAAGTGGTATTTCCGGTAAGGTGGTCTTACACAAAAGTTACCGTTATTTTTTGGTTGGATAACTTAGATTAGCTGAGGGATTTTAATCTTATTTTACTCATGAAGCCGTATCTAGCTTTGTTTTGGTATTGATTAGTGGTTGACTCTTTGCATTTCTAAGTGAATGCTTAACTATATATGTGTAATTTTGTTTTGGTTATCCAGCTTGCAACTGAAGCGGCTATAACTATTATCAGAATCGATGACATGATCAAACTTGACAAGGATGAGAGCCAGGATGTTGGGGAGTGTTGATTGACAAACACTTGATGAGTAGACTACTTGTAGCCTTCCCGTTCCGGCTCCGGCTAGAATCGTAGGTCTGAAACGATGTACCTCCTTCATTTCCCCGCTTATTCTCTTTAACGCAAAGGTTTCTAGTGTACCGACCAGAATTTTCATGAAATTGTTCCCGGTGAAAGATTTGAAATTATTTCAACTTCTTATTTGAACTTATATAAGACCTTATATGATCTTTGATGTACGTGGATACAAATCATACAATACTCACACTTGGTCTAACAATAATACTTTGGCTATCACCAAATGTTGCATCGGTATTATTACTCCGTACTATTGTTAAGAGTAAGAAGTTCTTTGCTACAATTACCGATGTAGGATGCAATATTTATGTCAAACAATACTCTGAAGTTTCTAGTATTGTACTTCGTATATGGTAATTTGATAACGTGACCCAAGTTGTGATAGTTGCCACTTGCCAACGGTGATCTAGTGTCATTAGTGAGAGTTGAGACATATGAAAGTGAACCTTTGTTATGTTCTGAGCTCTGCCCTCTGGTAAATGGTAATGCGACAACAAAAGAGCAATCAGACCCATAACGTATAATTGATTTTTTTGTGATTTTTTCTGCAATTTGGTTAAGAAAATGTTACTAGATATCCACAACTTACAAATGATCTGTTTCTTACTCAAGTTGACATAAAAAATATAGGAAAAGTTGCGTCTTGATTTGTGTATGATATGTTAGGTACATTTAAACTCCTTCCTGATTTGTATTGCCCTTTGTTGAGCATTCGAGCCATAACAAAAATAGATAGAAAATTAATTAGTCCAATGTTTATACAACGTACTTACTCTCTCCGTCCCTTAATACTTGACCTGTTTTGACTTTTTGCACTATTCACATAATTCACTTTGACCCTATTTTATTTCTAGTATATGAAAATAAAGGTTAGTATATAATATATTGTTGGCTTCATCTTAATATATATTTTCAAAATATTAATATTTTTATAAGTTTTTATAATATGTAGTTAAAGAAATTGGTGGTCAAAATTGTACATCGTCAAGCGTGTCCGGTCAAAACAGGTCGAGTATTAAGGGACAAAGGGAATATCAATTATATTTGGAAACCAATAAAGTCTTGACCTATTGGTAAGACAAATGGCTTGTATAACCTGTTATAAAAGTGTGGGATCATTTGACCCCACTTAAATTTGATTTTTCGTCTTGTAAAAATAGATTGGTTATAAACATAACTAATTGCACCCACTGAAGTTATCGAGTAATATTTTGAACTACTTGTAGACTCTGGATCTGAAACTGTTTGTAACATAGGTCTTTAAGTATGAATCCTCCTACCCATTTGTAATTTATAATTTGTAATTCCCTTATCACTCAATCACAACAAAAAAAATTGTTTTTACATAAGAGGAGCGCCTCTGCAAATTATCAGATTATTTATTTAATGAATGTAGTTAAAGCGATCATTACAGAGAAACATGGAGAATATCATAATTTAAGTTTCATTCAGGGGTGTGCAAAAAATTGGTCCAGACTGAAAAAAATGGACCGGACCGACCCAGACTGGATCAAATTGGATCGGAGGCAATAATTCTGGTCTCCGTGTCGAGAAATATCATTTTTCGGTCTTCGGTCCGGTCCGGTCCAAAATCGGGTATTGGACCATATTGATTTTTCCTTAATAAAGGATAATACTTCGTATAAACTATTTAAAATTTTAATTCTCTCCTTTAATATGTTGTAAATATTGGAATACTATAGTGTGATATATTTTATTTTGGCTTCCAGAAAAGGCTGTAAACAACTGAGTTTTTTTAATATAAATAGGTCTACAACTGGTCCAAACCGGTATGGTCCGGGTTTTTGACCGATTTTTCCGGTCCGGTCCGGGTACGGTCCAAACATTATCGGTACGATCTCTGAGTATTGAATTATCAAAATTTCGATATTCGATCCGGTCCAGGACGATCCGGATTTAGACCAATGAACACCCCTAGTTTCATGAATAGACAAATAAGCATTTCATTATCATTATCCTTACATGGCACCCGCCATAGAAATGAATCAATTATAGATATAAACCATTTTCCACATATTTTTTTTTCTTCAGATAACCTAGTCATAAATCATAATCTATTGAGCTATCACCATGCCAATAATTTCACACAAAACAAAATAATACTTCACAAACTATCCAAAATAGCTTTTGTTGCATATAATACGAAGATTATACGTACTTTCTAAATGATTTTTAGAAATTATTAAATAAATAAGATTACACGTAATTTTTAAATGATTGTTGAAAATTATTAAATAAATATTATTGGCAGAATTAAATATTAATTTGGTTGATTTTTCTTGCAACACCGGCTTCGACTTCTAGTTTCTTGGACGAAATATACATAATCACAATGTTATTTAGAAATTTTCAATTGCTTTAATTATCTATTACTATATACTAAAACAGACACCAGGAACGACACATGTCACTTCCTGGTGTAAAATTTTTCCGCCTAAAACAACTTCCTAAAATATATATTTTATTTTATTTTATTCTCTACTCTTTTTATAAAGTATCTATGTATGGAAAAAAATATTAGTTATAACTATTGCAATAATAGATACCACATAATAATAATTTTGCTAAATATTTTTTTTATAATATTTTATTCAAATTGGTACATTAATAATGGAAATTATATTCACGATATGTCGGTCAAAGTAGCATATTATACATATATATGTGCATACACGCAAGGATATTTAAAAATTATTATTTGACCATCTTTTTTATAAAAATTTTAATTGAATTATTTATCCCTTAAATCTATTACGTAATTAATAATATCGAATGTACTCATTTTATCATATTTTAACTTACTACGTATTATATATTTTATATGTTTAATATGATGATCTGACTAAAGTATTTGATATATTTAATATGCTAATTTGACCAAAATATCGGGTAAGAATATTTTCTATTATTGATATGACAGTTTGACTAAAATTTTACTAAAATTTTAATAATGGCATATTCCATAATCCTATATTTTTTCCATATATAAACATTTATACAAAAGAAGATAAAATAAAAAAGAATAAAATAAATATGTCTTTTTAGGAAAGAGTTTTTGGCGGGAAATTTTTTCACCAGGAAATGACACGTGTCATTCTTGGTGTCTCTTTTAGTATATAATAATAGATTAGATGAATAAATATAAATGAGTATGTTTAATTTTTTTTAATTATGCATTAGTTTGGGGATATTTAGTTAAATATTTTGTAAAAAAATATATCATAATCCGTGCGTGCACGGGATCTAATCTAGTTCTTAACTAGATTTTAGCCCGTGCGATGCACGCTTTCTATTAAATTGTTACGCTAAAATAAAACTCCTGTATATATCAATTGCTATATTTATATTAGATAAGATTGGTTTTTTTAGTTTTGATTGAATTTCATTTTAGATTTATTCTTTAATTATATAGTGCTTGATTTTGGATGAAACTATATATAAGAAATATTAATAAGTAATTAATAAAAATATCTACGTGGCACCTAATTATTTATCTACGTGGCATTCGACTTTTAATTCAAAAATAATTTTGATGTCTTATTTTCATTGGCCGAAACCATTAGATTTCCTACGTAGCGCTCTAATATTGGATTAATGTTTGATTTTGGATTGAATTTTATTTTAGATTAGTGTTTGATTTTTGATGAATTTTATTTTAGATTTATTTTTTAATTATTAGAGAGTTTGATTTTGGATGGAATTGTATATATTAGTAATTAATTAATTAATTTAAATATCTACGTGACACCTAATTAATTATCTACGTGGCACTCGATTTTTTTAATTCAAAAATAAATTAGAAATCTTATTTTTCATTGGCCGAAACCATTAGTAATCCTAGGTGGCGCTCTAATAGTTCAACAAATATGCCTCCTTTATATATGTATATTAGATTTATACTCCCTCCGTCCCGGAATACTCAATCCGGTTTGACCGGCACAGAGTTTAAGGGACTTGAATTGACTTATTTAATTTAATAGGTAGTAGTTGATAGTGGGGTATTATTTTAATGTAGTTAGTGGGAGGTGGGTTAAGAGGTGGAGTTGGGGAGAGTAGAGGTTGAATTTTTAATTATTTTTTGTATGGAGTAGGGTAGGTGGGTTAATAGGGGTGGAGTGAGAAATAATATAATATTGTTAGAATATTTCCATTTTTAGAAGCAGGTCAAGTATTAAGGGACGGCCCGATAAGGAAAACAGGTCAAGTATTCCGGGACGGAGGGAGTACTACCTCTGTTTCAAAAAGATCTTTACAGTTACTATTTGCATGGACTCCAATGCAATATTTAACTATTAATATATCCAATTTCGTATGTAAAAAAATTATAAATAATTGATATTCTGAAAATACATCCCGAGACCAATCTAACAAGATCTTATATGTAACGTTTTGATGTATATAACGGTGAGAATTTACGATCAAAGTTTTTATACTTTGGACACATTTTGCAAAGCGTAAAGAACTTTCAAAAACGAATGTAATAACTAAGTAGATCTCGAAAAACCACTACCTTTAAAAGATGAAGATTTCAAGCTTTTTTTATATTTTAGTTAGATTTTGTTTAAATGTAAACTCCACATACAAAAGACCATTTCTTAGTTATTTATTTGTTTATTTTGGTATTTTGGACAAAATTTCCAACATTTTATGATTATTAAGAGATACTTCATATGATTACATATTATGGATAAAATTTTGGTCAATAATTACTCCAACTAGATGGGATAAAGGTTGACAACACAAAGCCAGCAGATGATATTGAGTTATTGACTGTTTGATGACAAGATAAAACCTTGTTGGAGACACGTGGAAGGATCATAATGGAAGCTACGCGGTATTGTATTTTACCAAGTAAAATTAACCCAAAAGTATTATGGTTATATTTCACAAGAAAGAAAGAATTAATGTAATTATCGGTTCGCCTTATTTTTACTTAAAGAAAATAATGTTTATTTAGGGGATTTGGTTTGCGGATTTTAGGTACGAGGTATGAGTTTAAAATAGTCTAAATCCATACCATATGTTTGGTTGGAAATTTTAAGAGTTTTAAACCCATACCTAAGATACCTTAAACCCCCAACGGTAACTTTTGTGTAAGACCGCCTTACCGGAAAGACCACTTTTGTTGCTTAACTAATTGGTTCAATTTCTTAACTAATTGGTTACATTACTTAATTAATTGATTCAATTGGTTAACTAATTAATTCTTTTGCTTAACTAATTGGTTTCAGTGCTTAACTAATTAGTTCAAGTGTTTAACTAATTGATTCCATTGCTTAACTTATATGATACCAATGTGGTCTTTTGTGTAAGACCGCCTTATAGAAAAGTTTGTAAACCCCCAAGGTATGGGGTTTAGGAATCTAGGGGGAGGTGTGTATGACTCATACCTTTATTCCATGTATCAAACAAAAAGAAAATATCATTCTCAAATTGAACCAACATATGGATTTAAGCAAGTTCCAAACCCATACTGCCTTAATATCATTCTTGATTCCAATACCATACCAGTTTGCAAACTAAAGGCCCCTTAAATTTAGGTAATGTCAGGTAAAGCAAGATACTAAACTCTTGTTATGATGACCTTATCTTCCACTTATTTTATGATTAATAAGAGTAGACAAACAGTGGCGACGCCTATTATGGCCAAAGGTGGCCGACCGATTACCCAATTCTTAAGGAGGAAAAAAAATGTTTAATACCTTGTATTTATTACTCCATCCGTATTTAATTAAAATATATACTTTGATCGGTACGTAGTTTTAGGAGAGTGAATTGAATGTATTATAATAAGATGAAAGTGAGATAGCGGGTGAATTATTTATTGTAGTAAAAGGATGATGTGAGTATGTGTGGGGACCATAAAAAGAGAAATATTAATAAAATTGGAAGTGGGACCATGACATGCTAAAAAGGAAAATGTATCTTTTAATTAAATACGGTTGATTATAGAAAGTATATTTTTTAATTAATACGACCAATTATAGAAAGTATATTTTAATTAAATACGAAGGGAGTAGAAAAAGTAAATTAATACGGATTAGCTGATTAGTTTATTATTATGCTGGAATTCCGACTTAAAAGTCCGGGCTCCACCAATGTTGATAAAGGTTGTTCAATATTTTATAACTAATTTTTTTTTGAAACTAATTTATAACTAAAATGAGTTTAATAATTCAGTTAATTTTGAATAAGTGAAAATCAGGTGAATATAAGGCAATCATGCCGTGTTATGTTTACCTTATTTCTATTTTGTTTCAAAAAAAGTCGTAAGTCTATATAAGATAAATTCAAGAAAGATAAAGATTATTCAAGTTATGATAAGTTTAGATAAATCAGTTAATTTTAAATTAATTCAAATAAAATAAGCTCGAAAAATATAATGGAAGACCAGATGAATAGTAGGTGAATATAACGCTCAACACTTATGATAAATTTAGTGAAATTCAGATAATTAAACATCGGATAAATAAAGCACACATTTTCAACCTTTGTTGCGAGTCAAACCAAGAAGTTCTCACTGGTAGGGATTCTGGATTAAACTAAGACGTGGATCCAACGTGTCACATTTCTCAACCGTCCAACTTAACAACATCCCATTATCCACCGTTGGATCATAAATACAAGTCAACCATTAATTCTCACTTAAAGATCTAAACTTTGAAGCATAAAATTAGTTCCCACCTTCTTGTTTCTGTCTCTCTCTCAAAGAATACAATTAAAATAAAATTCCCAATTTTTTTTTTTAAAAAATCAAATCAAATCAAAATTAATTATTTTTTTAAAATGGAGACAAAATATTTACAAAGCACTATAAATTCATCTCATAATCTCCCTCAATTTTCTCACACAAACAAGATTAACAGATTTTACCCCCCTTTTTGCATTTCTACAGTAAAAATTCCAAATTTATCATTTTCTTTCAATCTTTTTCCTAGATTTTCTGGGCAATACTCAAATTCTCTCCCCTCAAATTGTTACAGATCTTCCAAGAAGCCAATCAATCTTCAACCTTTATCATTCAAGGTAAGTAGTTTGTTTAATTATCTATGAAAGTTTGGATCTTTTATGTGTTTTAGTTACAATGTAGTTGATCGATGTTATATTTTTTTTATATGCGGATGGGATTTTGATCTCAATATCAAGACTTTAACCAACAAAGTTAATTGACATTCACGGGGTTGATGATACATGCTATAAAGTTGTGGTTTGTTATGGGGTAAGATGGGCTTATTCTGTTTTTGTCCAACCTTTTTTTGAGATTTTGTTAAATGAAGAATATTATTTTTAATGGAAATATACAAAGTACTACTCCCTCCGAATCTAAATGTTATTCACGTTTCTTTTTTTAGTGTCCCAAAATAATCTTCCCATTTCTTTTATTTCCTTTTTAATCTCTTCCTTGTAATTTTAACTTTGTAATTCTATTGGTTTATCAATAAAAAACCTCTTGTAGTCTCATTGGTTGGTTTAAGTTTGGATGAATTAATGAGTTGACATTTTTTATTCCTTAAATTCTATTGGTTCAACTATTTTGTTTTCTTGTGAAAATGGAATCAAAAAACAACAATTCCCCATAAAACTACATTAATAATAGTTAATCCTATAATGTTTCTTTTTCCTTAATATCCGTGTAAAATGACAAACGGAAATAACATTTAGGTTCGGAGGGAGTAACATTTTAGCTACTAATGTTTAATGATTTTTTTCTACATGGTTTATACACGTGGGTGCATAAATGCACAATGTTCACCCTATTTTTAAATGAACATATAGTTCTAAGAGCACGTACATTGGTTGACTCTTCAAAAGAGCTCTTGGAGGGCTCTCCACTCTATCTCTACCATTATCTCTATACAAGATACACTCAAGAATTCATTCCTAAAAACACCCAACATTGGTTGGTTCTTCAAATGAGCTCTCCAATATTTTTTTACCATTTGGTGGTCCCATGTCAATTCTTCATTTATTTTATATATATCAAACAATGTTAATATTTATTGGTAATAACTAATAAGTTAAGTAATTATGATAGAAAAGTTTAGGTTACTGCAATATTAACAATAATTAGATTTCATTTTCAACCAATGGGTTAAAAAGAAGAAGACAAAATAATTTTAGTTTCAAATAAATAGCCCAATATTAGGCTTGTTAAATAGGGAAGGAAAAAAGAAAAGTAACCATTATTGTAGATTTTCCGTAAAAAAAATATTAAACATATTAGTTTTTCATTTTATTGAATCATAAATATAAAATGTAAAAATGTTACTACTTAATTGTATTTTTACCCAAAGTTACTATCTACTTTAAAAAAAGTTACTCCTTATCTTGAAGTAGCTCTCCATGAAGAGTTACTCAAGAGCCCCTCAAGAACCACTCAAGAGCCCCAATGTTGGCCAAGAGCTAGTTCTTGTTGGAGAGCTACTTGGAGAGCTACTTGGAGAGCTACTTAGAGAGCCACTCAAAGAGCCCCAATGTACATGCTCTAATACAAAAACATAGGGGACATTTCAACGTTTTGACATAGTGGACGCTTACTAACTAGCTTAGCTGCTAACGTTTTGAAGAAAGTATCGAATACCTGTGAAAAATTTTATATAAGGCGGTCTTACACAAAAGACCACATTTGAGTCATATAAGTTAATCACTTGGCCTAATTAGTTAATCAATGTAATTAATTAGTTAAACACTAGAACTAGTTAGTTAAACAATGGAATAAATTAGTTAAGCAGTGAAACCAATTAGTTAACCAATCAAGTGGTCTTTCCGGTAAAGCGGTCTTACACAAAAGTTGCCCTTTCTTATAGACCCCCAAACAACCCATTAAGATCTTGATTTTGTTGCTAAAATTGATGAATTATTGAATTGTATAGGAGCAATAGTGTATTAGGCATTAGCTATGTAGCTTACAAGTTGGAATTCAGACTATCCAAAATTCCTGTATCTGTTAGAAACTTAGAACTAACTCAAAACATCAATGATCAACTAATGAACATAACAACTTAATATGGTTTTCATGATCATTTCTCGAAGAAATTGATTGTTTAGGATCTAATTTGTGTTTACATAATATTCCATTTTCGGCAGAGGGAAGACAGACCAGAAAAAGAAGAAGAAATGACAGTAACACCAGCAGTTCGAATTGTAGACAGGAAAGTAATAGTAAAAGACCGGACCATCCTAACCGGAGTACCCAACAATGTAATAGCAACATCTGCTTCATCATCTGGTCCGGTTGAGGGAGTTTTTATAGGGGCTGAGTTTGACCAACCGAGCAGCAGACATGTGGTGTCATTAGGAACTCTTAAAGATGCCCGGTTCATGGCATGTTTCCGGTTCAAGTTATGGTGGATGTCTCAAAAAATGGGTGACAAAGGTGGTGACATCCCTTTGGAAACTCAGTTTTTATTGCTCGAGACTAAGGATGGATCTCACATCGATGGAGATGAATGTAATCAGATCATGTATACAGTTTTCTTGCCTTTGGTTGAGGGTCCATTCAGGGCTTGCCTACAGGGGAACACACAAGATGAATTGGAGCTTTGTTTGGAGAGTGGAGATGATGACATTAAAGGGGATTTGTTTACTCATTCTCTGTTTGTGAGTGCAGGGACTGATCCCTACACCACCATCTTTGAAGCGATTAGGGCTGTTAAATCTCATCTTAAGACGTTTAGGCAACGTCATGAGAAGAAGTTACCTGGGATTATTGACTATTTTGGGTGGTGTACTTGGGATGCATTTTACAAAGAAGTTACTCAAGAAGGTGTTGAGGCTGGATTGGCTAGCCTCACTGCCAGTGGGACCCCACCTAAGTTTGTGATCATTGACGATGGTTGGCAGTCCGTTGAGGTTGATGAACCCGTGCCAAGACTAACTGGGATTAAGGAGAATGAGAAGTTTCAGAACAAGGATGACCCTGGTGTTGGAATTAGGAACATTGCAAGTATAGCCAAGGAAAAATACGGGTTGAAATATGTGTACGTGTGGCACGCCATCACGGGGTATTGGGGTGGGGTCCGGCCTGGGGTGAAGGAGATGGAGGAATATGAGTCGCGGATGAAGTACCCTAATGTGTCTAAGGGAGTAATGGGAAATGAGCCAGTTTGGAAAAGTGACCCTATGAAGGTGCAGGGATTAGGACTAGTGAACCCAAAGAGTGTATACAAGTTTTATAATGACTTGCATAGTTACTTGGCTTCTAAGGGGATTGATGGGGTTAAGGTGGATGTGCAATGTATATTGGAAACCTTAGGTGGAGGACTTGGTGGTCGAGTGGAACTCACTAAGCAATACCACCAAGCTCTTGATGCTTCTGTGGCTAGAAATTTCCCCGACAATGGTTGCATTGCGTGCATGAGCCACAATACTGATGCATTGTATTGGTAAGTTCCTAAAGTTTTTGCTGTTGTTTGTGATTTTTATTCAGAATTTTGTCATGTTTATTGGTATTAGCTGATATAACTGGTGAAGTTTTGGGTGGTTTATTGGTATTAGCTGATATAAGTAGTGAATTTTCCCGTGTTTATTGGTACATACTTGGTTTGATCATTTGTCGAGGCTTGCTTAACTGATAACCTGTACTGTCATGCCATGAACAGCTCAAAACAAACGGCAATTGTGAGAGCATCAGATGATTTTTACCCACGAGATCCAGTGTCACACACTATCCATATTGCAGCCGTGGCTTACAACAGTGTTTTCTTAGGGGAGTTTATGCAACCTGATTGGGATATGTTCCATTCAGACCACCCTGCTGCTGAATACCACGGTTCTGCCAGAGCTATCAGTGGTGGACCGATCTATGTCAGGTACATAAAACTTTTATACGGCATAGTTGAACAACTAATCATAGGTTATAATATCTCTGATTTAACACCGTATTTTGTTACAGTGATGCACCTGGAAAGCACAACTTTGATCTACTTAGGAAGCTTGTTTTGCCTGATGGATCAGTGCTCAGGCCCCGTTTGCCTGGTAGACCTACCCGTGATTGCTTGTTCAATGATCCAGCTCGAGATGGTATTAGGTATGCCAACTGAACTTAGGCTACTTTGTAAATATAACAACTTAACAAATTAATTATGAACTCTCATATCACCATCTACTGATCCTCTTGTACGCATTTTAATAGACCTGAACAAAAGGCGGATCAGGCTGGGCCACAACCAAAAATTCTGCCTATTATGTCAGGCCAGACAATATCTCTGGCGGAAATTTTCTGCCCAAAGCCCGCTATTCCGGGCCATTTTTTGGACCTCACCAACTTAATAAGTAAAATTCCAATTTTGAGTTTCCCAAAACCCACCAATTTTTTTAAAAAAATCAGTCCGGGGCAGGATGGACCCAAAAAACAGGCATAAAAATTATGCACAAACCCAGCTGTTTTTCGGGCAAGGCCTGCGGGCCGTGCTCAATGGTCTACATTTTATAGAAGATAAGAAGAATAGGCATAACTAGGGAAAATATCTGACATTTTAATTACTTTGTGACAAAAATTTCAGCTTGTTGAAGATATGGAACATGAACAAGTACACTGGAGTGTTAGGAGTATACAACTGCCAAGGAGCAGCATGGAGTAGCACTGAGCGAAAGAACACATTCCATCCAACTCAGCCTGAAGCCCTAACAGGTGTGGTCCGTGGTCGAGATGTCCACTTCATCACCGAGGCTTCATTGGACCCAACCGGATGGAACTTGGACTGTGCTGTCTACCGTCACAGGACTGGCGAGGTTATCACCTTGCCATACAATGTAGCTCTGCCCGTGTCACTAAAGGTCTTGGAATATGATGTATTCACTATAACACCCATCAAGGTCTTAGCCCCGGGCTATAGCTTTGCCCCATTTGGGCTAATCAAAATGTTTAACGCTGGTGGGGCCATCGATGGGATAACATACCAAGTCAGGAGTGGTTCCCGAGATGAGAACGAGGCGGACCATGGTGATGAAATGGTAGGGAAGGTCCAAATGGAGGTGAAAGGTTGTGGGGTGTTTGGGGCTTACTCTTCAACAAGGCCCAAGAGGTGTCGTGTTGGATCCGAGGAGGTCGAGTTTGAGTATGATTCTGGGTCGGGTTTGGTCACCTGGACTGTGGACCAAATGCCTGAGGAGAGTAAGAAAGTTCACATTATTGAGGTTGAGTTATAACTTATAGTTTGTTTTTTTTTTTTTTTGACAGCACAACAAAATATTCAATTAAACAAAGCTATTCCCTTTTTCTAACTTTTTGGTTAGATTATGGGCTATAGCAACAATCATACAACATTGAAAAATAAATAACAAACCGTTACTAACTTGAGCAATACATGCTCTTACAAGCATGGGAACTATAACATTACGAACTACAAGCATAGCTAGTGCATTGGTCGATGGTCCTTGACTGTTGTCTTCGCCTTGCGCGCCCACATTCTCCTTTCTCCTCGGGATGAAGCTTGAGCGATAAGCAATAAGAACCCATAATCGGTGGAACTTGAAAGAAACGGAAGGATATGAACTTCACGAACCGGTTGAAACGACCTTGTGAGCAAGGGGATATGCTCACGAACAAACTCGACACTCTCGAGAACGAGCACATGGAGTCTCCCAAAGAGACTCATCTTAGTGAACATGCTATGAACCCCCAAAATTTTTATTTGGGGAACAGTCTTCAAATATGAATTTTTGAATGTAATGAGAGAACCTCTCACCACGAACCTAAATTGAACAACCGACATTCGTGAATACAAGATTTTCCTTCCATAGTCACCCCTACAACCTTCTTTCTCCCTCTTTAGACCTGGCATACTACCGTCCAAGGGAGTATAAACACCAGGGACAAGTCCACTACCTAGGTTGACTGACTTTTGGACGACAACCAACTGGGAAAAACTTAAACCCAAAACCTCTACAATCCTCAACATTGGATATCCCGCCATAGAAAAACAAACCATTAACCAACCTTGCAAAAACAATAAACCAACAACCCCATACTTAACACTTCCAACAACCAAGCACAAACTAACCAAGTCAAACACATTAAAGCTAACTAAATTGAACATCACTAAACATCTAGAAACAACTAGACCAACAAAACAGAGAGAGGGTAAGAATCAAGCCACAATTACCACCTAAACAAATACCAAAGATGTTACTGAAAAGAAAAGGAATTAAAAAAAACCTTAATCTAAATCCCAAACCTAACCTTTACCTTTACCGGCAAGATCGAGATTTTCCCGACACTACAAGCCGGCGGCAGCTAGGAACACAATTAGAAAACAAGGCCTTAATTCCCAAACACACAGAATGAGCAGATAAGGCTCAGGTCCTGCACCAGCGAGCCGGCTGCGGTGGTTGAGGTTTGAAGGGGTGGGGATTTCTTTTTTAGAGAGGAAAGCTAGAGAGAGAATAGGGAGTGTTTTATTGTCCACAACTTATAGTTTGTTACTTCATGATAGTTAAAGTGTATTATTTTTCCCTTTGCTCCTCATCTGTGGTAGTGAATAGTGATTGAGGTGCATAATAGTGAGGGATCTATTCTTGAGTTCAATAATATTTGCTTTGAGTACAAGTAATATTTGCTTTGAGTACAAGTAATATTTCCACATAATTGATCAAAATTGAAATTTGTAAATATATCTTTAGTACTGGAATCATTATCTACAGCCCTGAAAACAATGATAAAACCTTGCTTTGGCACAAATATTAAATACTATTAAATATTAAATATATAAAACATGAACTACAACATATCCCCAAATAATTGATATTCAAGATCCTTAGCATACTCCAGGTCATAATCTTGGTCCTCTTCACCAGGAGGCTGTTGAAGATTCCCATTAGTGGGTGGTGATTCGTTGCCCATAAGAAGCGACATGAAACTTGTGTGTTGCAATTCATCTCCAATCTGCTGTTCATCAGCAGGAAGCAGCTCGTCGTGTCTCTCTCTTCTCTTGGGATGAGGAGTTATGCCAGGAAGTTGGTCTGTTCCTAAAAGCTGAGATAACATTTCCTTTTGATTACTCCACTCCTCATTTATCTTTTCCACTTCATCTCCGATTGTCACCCTATCTTCTGCAATATGCTTCATATTTTCGACATCCACTACCCTACTTGCCTCTTCAAAAACAAACAAATGACAAATCAGTAACCAAACTCGGAATTTTTTAAAATTTATCAATGACCTTATATTTTGTTCTAAGTCTAACATTGCTAACTCAAACTAAACTCAAACACATGGGGATAATTGTTGCCATTTGCAAGAATACTAGAATACTCAAGACACACAGACATACTTCTTATGAGTATTTAATTTTCAGACATGGTTGCATGTTTGTTTAATAGCCTGCCAGTAACAGGGTTCAATAAATCAAGACAAAACACGGAAGAATATTTAAGTTTGGAACTCAAGATAACTTTCTGAAATAATGAACCTGACCATGTTGTAGCAAGAGAAAAGAACGACAAGCAAATAATGGAATGGAATACCTCTGATAGCAAGACTTTTAGTTCCTTCATATTCTTCGGACATTTTCCTGAGCACTTCTAGATCAAGTTCCATGCCCTGTTACATAAGTTCGAGTTATTATGAGAAAAATCAGCAGCAAAATTGATGCCACAGATTCAAAATAAGCAATTCAATGGCGCAAACAACTTTTTCTGGGCCTTTTTAACTTAACACCCGTTAGTCCATTACTAAACCTACTAAAAACCTAGATTAAAAGAACCTTCAAATATATTAATGTATAGGACACCTTCACAAACTTGATATAGAGGGTAAGGCATCCTACAGGCCTGATATATCACGGTTTCACAGTGATACTGTGATAGCGCAGAATTCAGTCATGTATAGTGTGTGGCTTTGATCAAAATGCTTTTGCATCAATTTAGAAGACAGTGACAACATGATGTATTAAAATAATACATAAAATACAGTCAACAAGAAACCAAAAATTATAAAAGTATGCAACATACCATGTCCATATGAAGGTAACGCTCAATCTCAGTGTTCGCCAACAATCTACAGAAAGGAAAAGCAGCATGATGAGACCATTGATGAAGCTGAAGTAGCTATGATTGTTAACGCATAACATGAGTGTCGGACATACTTTTCATGCATCTTCTTTATACAGGCATTCTGCACATCTACCAACTCCTTTATCCTCTCTTTCTCAGAGTAATCATTTATGTTAACAAAGCCAAACAAGAATGCATTCTTCTCTAGCATCTTTTTGATCAAAACAGATACGATTTTGATTCCATTTTCTTTAGCATTTACAACCAGGGCTTTTAGTCTTCGTAACTCTCCTGCCAAGTCCATCAAGAGGTTAAGTCACTTCACAAAGAAAGGCAGGGAGTGAAAGGATATGTGCCAATTAATCAAAGACGACATAAACACATCTACTTGCCTACTGTTTCTGAGACAAGACATATAAGACGTTTTTATACTATACACCAGTAACTCAGGAAAATTGTATGTATACACCAGTAACTCAGGCCAAATTTTATGGTTATTTGATCACCTTAAAAATATTTATCAGTTTGTTGTTGTGGTGTGTATTAAAGAAAAGACTAATTGTTTCAGTACTGTTCCCATTATTAGACTGCATCTCTCTGCAACTCCATATTCGTACCTAAGACGAGAGCCTTTGAAGAAAACTAATTTCCCAGGATCACTTCAGGGGGAACCAACTATGAAGACTATATTTAGTTTTCCAGATAAAAGGTTTTTAGCCACCTGAAAAAGAAGGGGGAAAGGCAAGAATAATCAATCAGTGGTAACTTCATCGGCTGTGACTTATGATAGACAATTAGACATACATCTTAAATATAGCTTCGGATTTCATTTAGGGTTCAATAATGAAGTGAAGGAAGTAAAATTTACTTATATGCAAAAGCAAAAACATACCAAGTGATAGATAAATCTTGAATGGGGGCTTGAATGGCTGAGTCTCATAGAGACAATAGAGGACATAGAGGGCTCCCAATCTTTGTGACACAGAATTAGTGGAGATCATGTGACCTGCGCATGATAACAAAAAGATTAAAGATTATCAGATTTTGTCCAACAACAAAAAGGTTTGGACTTCAATCAGACAAACAGCAGTCATTTGTCAAGACACAAAAGGGACTGAATATCAGCCACCAGGATAAGTAGGAAAACACTACATCAACTATAAGATTCATTTTTAAAAGCAGGGGACAACTGAAATGCACTTATCCTACTTTTGAATCGGAATTGATTATCCGATTCATATCACACATGAAATCTCAGGACATCAAACATCTTAGAAAAACAAATATCAGAACATATAAATCATACCAAGTGCATGATGTGGAGAGACTAAAAGCTGGATTAGAACCATGGACTACTTATAGGAGTCCAATAAACTGCTGTAAGTACGTATATCAAAACACTGGATCATATTTCTCTGTAAAAGGTAAATCATAACATAATCTAGACTTCAGATTCTAAATCCTTTTCTACAGTTGGTCCAAACATAAAAGATGCATCTTAGATTCTTAGAACAAAATGTGTGATGACATGTCATTAAGCATAAAAAAAGAAACTTACTTATAGAATGACTGTACAGGAATTGCATAAATATGTTGGAGCTGGTAGAAGGCCGAGCCTCAAATATGTAGGAAAACTTCCGCTCAAGCCATAATCTTTTCATGTCTGCTAAAGTTTTAAGCCCTCCCTGCATACGAACAAAGGCTAGTAGTTGAATAAAGAGCTTTAGCTTTTTTGCATCCAACTATACAAGATTGATAACAAGGCATTATTTGCAAAGCCAAAATAGAGACAGAACTTCCAAAGAAAACAACCCGTAGAAAAAACTAGAAGAATACAAATACAGCCAAAGAAAATCGATTCAATAGAAACGAAGAATGTAGACAATTGTAAATGGTACAACGAAGGCGAATGGCATACTGGACAAAAAATAAGTTCTCACACCTCCTCCCAAAAATAGACTCAAATTGAACCAGTTATATCCAACCATTTTAACATGACTATCGATAACGCACCTCGGAAAACTCGTTTATGAGCTCATCCAGATCTAGCTTGAACGAGGAAAAATCCATTGTATAGATATCCCTTAATCAATGAAGTTCCTTACTCTCTAGTCAAGCTCCAACATGAAATGCTAACCTGCATGCACATAATTATGCTTGTATAACTATGATATACTTAAAAAATATTATTGAACCAAATGATTACAAGTAAATGCTATATCGGGTGATTCGGGTCCAAAGACTAAATCTTCAATCTGACTACCAGACATACCCCATTTCTCTACAACAGCACAACACTAGCCCCAAGAATTAGCCTAATTCAAGATATGCCCCATCTTCGCGTTAATTTAGTGGATAAATTAGCCTCAAGAACAACGAGTTGCAATCAAACAAGACAATGTAGCCATCTAAATATCGTAGTTAATTTCCTCTCTAATCATATTCCATAATCAACTCTTTTTTTTCTAGAAATTGTAGTTCTTTTTTAATTAGTATTAAACTTCTAGAAATTGTTGTTCTTATGGGTTAATTGGAAACAACTTCTCTGCAATTGCATTGGTAAGGTTGCGTATGTCCGACCAATCACTAATGAATAAGTAAATTTCTACTACCAGCCTAATTCTACAAAACAATAGTACCTCATCCTTATTGCTACTACCAGTGTTACCTGGTTCGCCCCTAACCCCCGCGAACCGCGAACCGGTTCGCCTGTACCAATTCGTGGTTCTCCGGCGATCCAATTCGCGATTTTTCACGAACCAAACCAAAACCCTAGTTTTAACGATTGAAAGTCCGGGAAAGCGATAGAAGATAAAATATGTTGGGGCTTTTGTTTGAGAAGTACATATGTGTTGATTCCTACCGTCAATTGTTGTTCTTTCGTCTTGCTGAAAACAATAGCCATGGATGAGGTCGAGGTGAAGAACTGGAAAGCCGAACTGCCGAAGAATGAAGATGGTGGTTGCTTTTTATTTGTTAATTTGAATTTTTTTTTTTTAAAAAAAAAATCCATACCGCTACCCGCGAACCTAAAATCAGCTACCAAAGCGAACCACGAACCAGGTAACTCTGGCTACTACAAACGTAATTTTAATTTGCTCCATCAAAAGGAATGCTAAACATCAAGTGGCTTGTGTCTATATCAAGTGACCCAAAGACCACCATTTTTAATATAACACAGAATATGTCAGTACAAAAAACGCAAAAGATTTGTGTTCGTACTTCTTATCATATATTGGTATACCAATACCATACTAGTTTCGGTTCCAATACCAAATCAATGGGTACCAATACGAGTCTACTTGTGTAGTGTCCATATGGACACAAGACACTTGAGACTTAGAATTCCTCTCCATCATAACTTAATTAATTATTCAGTAGCACAATAACAGCTAAACAAGAAATTGCAATATATAAAGAACAAATTGGCAAAATATGCATCAAAATCAGTCTCTATAATCGAGTTGCAGAGTCCAAATGACAAAAAAATTGGCCTTCAGAGAAATAGAGACTTTCTTGCTCAAACTGCAATTTGACCAAACACTTCAATGGCAGAAACAATCAGAAGACGAAACAATCAATACAAGAAGAACAAGGCCTCTAACAATCACAAACATTTTAAAAAAAAAAAAACGAAATAAGCTCAATTTACCTAGTTGTTGCAGCCTCCACTGGGGGTGATGGTATCGCTGCTTCCCCCCTGAGAAGAAGCAGCGGGGGGGAGGGGAGGCCGACAAAGAGGGGCAAGGGAAGTGGCGTATCCGGGAATTTTAGGGTGTTGGGTCACTATCGGTAACGCACCGCAAAATCAATATAAAAACACACAATATATATACAAAAAAAAAAGTACGTAAAAATAAAATTCATCCCAAAAGTACATATTACAATCAAATACCTACAAAATTATTACAATTGCTCTCTACGAGTTTTCATGTTTTGATATCGATCTATAACATCATCCATGGGAACATCTAAAAACAAATCTCTCTCTAAATAAGTAACCAAACAAATTCCGTTGTTAACTCATGAACTAATTACTATAATCCCCTGATAACAAACAACAACAACAACAACAAATTGAACAATTAAAACAAATTCATGAATTAAATGTTGAAAATTTTAAAACAAACTCAAAAATCAAGTCAGTGGACTAAAGAATGGGGGATAACGCTCTGTTATTCAATTTTTTTTACTTCATTTCATTTGCAATTCCAATTCCAATCAATCATAATTCAATCATAAATGAATTAAAAAATCCAGCAATAACCAATCTCACAAATCATAACAGAGTTAACCCCATAATCGGGGTCTTACTTTTGCCAAAAATCACTAATCAGGACCTCACTTTTTTTTGTCACCGTTTGGGACCTAAGCTCCCTTTTCCGATCAAATTTAACCATTGTGGTTAAAATAAGTTAGGTCCTTGGGTTAGAATAGATATATTTAAAAAAAATATAATAATACAAAACCAATTAATTATATTACGTGCTATACCCTCCCCATTTTCGTTTCAATGCAATATTTCTTCAATCGGATGGTTCAACATCATACCTCCAGGCAAGCTAGATCTTCTGTTGTCTCTCTAGTCTCTCTCTTCTCTCTGGTTCACTATTCCCCCTTCCCTCTGTTCCTACTTGGACATTTTTTAATTTAACTAACTAATTATCCATTTATAGTCTATAATTAAGCGATAATGTGCAAAAGATGCTAATTAACAAATGATCAACAACACATAACTCGATGAAAAACAAAAATTATGAAATCAAAATTGTAAATCAACACCCAAAATTCAAAAATATTTGCATAATAAATATACCAAAATTGGAGAAATAATGAAAAGACAAATGTATTAGGGCAGGACCAACAAATCTCGAATTTGCTAAATCATATCCCTTGAGCTCGTCAATTCTGATTGTTAATTTTCTTGTGCTTTCCGTTTAGTTTGGGGTTAATAATTCGATTTGGGTATTGAATTTTTATCCTGAATTGAAGAGTGAAGGGTTGCTGATTGCAATAATTGGAGATTGAGGAGTCTTGTTTATCTAAATTAGCTCTTTTTCCAATTGAATTAGGGGAAATGCTTAAACTTTTACATGCAAATTAAAGGAGAGAGAAAGAGATACAATGTGTACCTCTTGATTTTTTCTAACTTATTTGCTCCTTTTTTCCTTTGATAATTTGTTGGTTCGATTCCATTAATCAAAGTAACGCCAATATTGCAATGTTTGGTTACATAGCAACTTAAACATGGCAGCAACTCAAAAGAATAATGGAATATGGAGCTTAGTATCTTGAGAGGTGTTGAAGGAACTTATTTGCTCTTGTTTTACTCAAAACCATAAAAACCAGAGGGGGGATTAGAGAAGGAGAGGGGAACTACTGGACGAGAAGGAGGAGGGGGAAATGAGGCAAACAACATTTAACATTTTTTTTAAAGTTTTAAGTTTTGTTAAAAAAAAATAAATTAAAGGACATTAGTTTTAGTTCCGGTGAGTTAAACATGAGTTTAGTGGCCGGATTCTTAACCTTAGGTCCCAATTGGTGACTAAAATATAGTAAGGTCCTTATTGGTGATTTTTAGCAAAAGTGAGACCCCAATTATGGGGTTAACTCAATCATAACAATACTAATCTGAGTAATATCTCAATTCCAATCAGTCAATCACCATTCACCAATAATGCAATAACTGAAATTTTGACTAATTAACATGAGAAATCAATCATAATTCATAAATTGTTATAAAAACATGAAGCAATTAGAGATTTAGAGACCAACCTTGCGTGAGCGTGAGTTGCGTACTTGCGTCCTTGAAGAATGGACAGGAACGAATGGTGAATGTTGACTCGTGAGGTGGGCGGCTGCCGGAGTTCCTGATGAGAACGCGTTGAGGTGGGCGCCGCCGGCCGGGGAGGCTTCTCTGGCTCACTGGCTGGGCTCTCGCGACCTCGCGTTACTTGAGGAATTGAGGTGACTGGTGAGCAATTAAAGAACTGGGCGACTGGAGACAGAGTACCGGAAAGCTGCCGATGACCGGTGAGGTGAGCCGCGGACAGTGGATGCAGCTGGTGAGTGGTGCCGCCGTGCCGGTAACGGTGACTCAGAGCCTCAGAGGGCTGGGCGGCGCTGTGGGGGGAGGAGAGAAGTAGGTTAATGTATTTCGCGAAATAGTGACCTGTAGTCTTTCGGGTCTGTAATCTACGCTTCTGTGTGCGAAATTTTTTAATTTTTTAATTTTTTAAATTTTTTAATTTTTTTCACAAAATTTGCTGGGTCACGTGATCCACCGGGACCAATGGTAGTTCCGCCACTGGGCAAGGGGCAACGGTGGGTGCTGGGTGGTGGACTGTGGATAAAATTGCCCACATTGATCCGTGCCCTTTTTACAAGCAGGGAAGCCTAAAATAAAAGTATCGTTATTTGACGCCCACGTTAGATAAAATTGCCCACATTTATTACGTAAAAATACGATTTTTGCCCTTATAAAAACAATCCCCTATTTTCATTGAAAACACCATCTCCGCCCCCCTCTCCTTCCGGCAGCTAGTACCTCCCATTCCTCTGGCAGGCTGGCAGCCATTAGCTCCGGGAATGATCGAGCCATTAACTTTTTGGTGTATTACACATAAATAAATCATGATTTTACTTCTACTATACCGCAAACAAATCAGCAACACAATTATACCAACACTCAAATAAATCAGTATCATTGAGCTTTAATCCCAGCACGGCAACACATCAATATCATTGAACTTTAATCACAGCACTCAAACAAATCAGTATCAAATTAATAAAAAAATTGTATAAGATAACCGTACTCTATTCTCTGTTTTTTTTTTACTCAAAAGTCCCTCGATATCGCAGGTCATTGGGGTTTACGGAGTCGCGCCCGTACCTCGTCTTCCTTAGTGAAAAAGAAGAAGTTTCTAGTAGCAACTCGGTCCATTGACTATTTCAATTAAAATAATGTTACTGTTATAAAAGTCTTGTCCAGTCTAGCCTAGTCTAGTCAAGTGTGGTCGTCAAATTAACATGTTTTGTCTGCCCTTACTCGTGTTTTATTAGTATCATGTTAGGTTCGTTCGTTCAATAGTATCATGCTAGGATTATTATTGTTTCAGTATGTAGTACTCAGCTTTGCTGTTTACGTGCTTTTGCTTGTGCATGTTGATCATGGCTATGCCTTATTGATCCTGTGATGACCCAATCTTTGGTGAGCAGTCTCTAAGGATCAATAAGCATTGTCCATCTGCAGGTTTGAAGATGTTGCATCATTGGAATCGGGAATAGAGAGCTTGTATTTAGTTTTGTTTTGCTAAGTGACTTAGTTTGTTAATTTGGACTTTAAACTTATCGTACTATTTATATTCCCTTATTTTCGTTGGTTGGTTTTTGGGACTAAACCTGTAATCGATTATTTATAAACTTAAAGCTAGTTTTATGTTTTCCGCTGCAAAATTCTGAATAAGCCGTTACGTTTTCACACGGGCGATAATGCCTTGATAATTCTCTACGTTTTATATTAAAAGATTATTTTAGAAAAGAGAGAATTGTCGGGGTGTTACAAAGTGGTATCTAGAAGCTAAGGTTTTACTTTAATAAATTTTTAGGCGCCTAACTATCTAGTTATTTAAAATAAATTTCTTAAAAATCGAGATTCTACGTATTATATTGTTCAAAAATTGGTACTTTTTTTTGGGGGGCCGATTTCCTTTTATCTTGCTTGAAAGTATACGATATTCCTTATTTACGTTCGAAATCAAATTATTTTTCCAAGTTAAAGTGATACTTTCGACATTTTTATTTTTCTTATTATTTATTATTCAAACAAATAAATAAAAATAATATGAATACATTTTTTTTTAAAAGGAGTTCAAATTTTTTTAAGTTGTTTCAAGAGTTAGAATTCGTTAATTAGGAAATATAAATCTTTTCGAATTAATAACTTTATTCTCGAATTTATTCGCTACGCATTTTCTTAACTCATTTCACTTTATTTATTTTATATTTTTATTTATGTTATTATTCTATGTTATAATTTTATTATATTTTCGTTCTTTTATTTCGTTATATAAATGATTCTAATGATTTAGTTTATGAGAGATGGGTAGTATAAGAAGGGCATATAAGATAGAATTATATGTGCATTAGTAGCTAGTCAATGATAAGAAATTGATTGTTATGTATGTGCATGTGCTAATTGTTTAAGTGTTACATTTACATGTGCATAAAGAATTGTTTGATTCCACCAAACTTATTGATTATTGAACCTTGTTTATGTTTTGGCTGGAAAATCGTTAGTGAGACCTTGAATTGTTTATTTCAGGAATAAAATGTTTCTTTCCAAGTATACCAACATAGGATCCTTCGAGAAACTTGATATAGAAACCCCTGATATTTACGTGAAGAAAATTGTGTTTGGATGTGAATAATGCTAAAGTTCAAGGGCAACCTATCTTAATGAGAAAGGATATCATAGCAGCCACTATCATTAATTGCTTACCTAACAAATTTCCATACCTAGAACTCAAGGAAAAGTTTAAAGACATGCATTCTGATAATGGAACTCCAAACTTGGCTAAGTATGGAACTTGGGATGGTAGATGGAAATATGAATCAGAAATTCTGACCACCATTATTGAAGCGGCAGAAAGTGGGTTTAGAGACGGTAAAATCGTAGGGAGTCATGTTGGGGATTCAGTTACAGAAGAAACTATGGGAATAAGTGTAAATAATGACCTAGAGGAAAATGATGTAGCTGTGGAGAATGAGAATGTAGGTGTTGAGGCAGAGAATCCTAACCCAGCGGCTCATGAGCTAACCATTGAGATCTCTAGTGATTCGGATGCAGAGCTCGAAAGTGAACAGGAGATGGCAAGTGAGCCTAATCAAGATGAAGACATGGGTGAAGATACAACCCCTGAGGAAGACCCCGATGAAGACCCTGAAGAAGAGTTCGATGATCTTGAGATCTAAATTTCACTCCGCAAGTTTCAGGAGCAATGGATAGGCAAGAGGCCACAAATATTTTGAAGTCATAAATAGTTAATTAGCTCTTTTATGTTTTAAAGAATAAGTAGCAAAGCTACAACTGTTTAAGGTTTAAGTTTATTGAAGTTTGAAATATTCTTTATTATTTTCAAGGATGTAATAAACCTCTATGGAGTTAGTAATAAAAGTTAAAGTTTTCAAGGAATTGTTCTTTATTCTATTTTGAGGATTCCATAATACCCCAACCTCTAGGTAGTACGTCGTGGATTAATCTTCCTATTGGTTGCATACTCAGTGTGAATTGTGGATCAATTTAATTGCCACAAAAATATTAAATGATTTGAGTACATAAAGGAAGTGAGGGCCAATCTAGACCCTCATGACCAATATGATTCGAAATGTTATGCCTTATGTGCAGTGTGTAAATGTCTTTCGTGAATTATTGAGGATGATTATTTTTCAATGATTATTGCATCTCGTAGACGATCGTTGCACCTTCGTAAACGATTGTCGTGCCTTCGTAAATGATGTGTATTAATGTGAACATTGTTGGTTGAGGCGATCTTTATGGTCAATTCAAGTATTAAATTGTATAGGATAACGTATAAGTTATGTTTCAAACATAAAGTAGAATATACTAATTACAGGTCGCGTTCTAGAATGGCCAACAACAATGATCTAGCTGCTGCGATTCGCCTCTTGGCGGAAAAGCTAAACCAAGAGAGAACTGAGCGCCCCGACTCTGCAGGGGAAATGTTTGAAAGACTTTCTAAGGTTAAGCCACCATATTTCAAGGGGCAAGCAGATCCAACCTTCCTGGAAAACTGGATTAGGGAATTTGAGAAACTATTTGAGGCTGTGAGTTGCCCTGGGAGTATGAGAGTAAGTCAAGCTGTCCTTTACCTGAAAGATGAGGCCGACCTTTGGTGGAGGGAAAATGGAACTAGACTAAGTGCTGCTGAGGGATTCAATTGGGATTCGTTTATTGTTGCCTTGAGGGGGAAATTTTATCCTCCTTTTATGAGAAAGCAGAAAGCGCAGGAGTTCATCAACCTTAGGATGGGGAATATGACTATTGCTGAATACTATAGCAAGTTTATAGCTTTATCGAGGTTTGCACCTGAGGTTGTAGCTACGGAGGAGCTGAAAGCTCAAAGGTTCAAGCAAGGGCTGACTGATGAAATTCAACTGGGATTAGGTGGGGAAACCTTTACATCCTTAGACATAGTGTATGGGAGAGCTGCTCATATTTATGGTCTGCAGTCTAGAAAGGACAAGAGAACCGTGGTAATTGGGGAAAAGAGAAAAGATTTTGATGTTGGGGGTAACCAGGAAAACTTTAAAAGGAATAGAAACGGAAATGGGAATGGAAATGGAAATTCCCAAGGAGGAAACAATCAGGGGCACCACAACAACTCGAACCAATCTAAGAGAGTGCATCATTGCAAGATGTGCAGTAACAATCACCCTGGTAAGAACTGCAAAGGAGAATTAGTGACCTGCAACTATTGTCAGAAAAGGGGGCATAGGGAGTATGAGTGCTTCACTAAGCATAGAAAGGAACAAAATAGTAACGGAGGTGGAAACCAAGTGAGGTTTAACCAGTCTGGAGGTCAAAATTCAAAGCCTGGAGGGGCACAAAACAATCAAGAGAACTATAATAAGCCTGCAAATGATAACAAAAAACCGAATAAGGCTCCAGGAAAGTTGTACATGATGAATCAGAATGAGGATGAACGATCTGCCGATATAGATTCTGGTACTTTTCTATTAACTCCACGCAAGTTAAGCATTATTTAATTCGTGGTGACTTGTTCTTTTGTTTCGTCATCTGTTGTGAAAAGTCTAACGTTAGTAGTTTTAGTGAAATATGAATTTTGAGGATAGAATTCGTCGAAAGAGAATTTTGGTTAGCTATTCCCTGAGGTGAGTTACGAGGGCGTAACTCGTTTTCTTTAAGGGGGGTAGAATGCGATAGAAATTCGCGCTTTTTACCTATTTTATGGCACTTTTATGCATTTTTTATGCTTATTTTAGCATATTTTACAAGTTTAGGCAAAGCAAATAGACTCTCCGCATAAGAAAAGGTGTTCATTAGTAACACAAGCAGCTTTGAGTTGGCAAAAGAGTGCACATAGGTGGCACAAGTACTTCTCTAGTGAGAATAAGTTAAAAGCTTTTGGAAAACGTGGTAAATTTCGTGTCAAGTTTTGGGACGAAACTTCTTTTAAGAGGGGTAGATTGTAATCCCCCGTAAATTTATAAATTTTATTAATATATTTTAACGTATATTATTTATATTTAAGTAGAATTTATGAATTTTAGTAATAAATATATAATTAACGTATATTTATTTTATTTTAAGTACGTTCTAAATATTTAACGATTTTTGAACTTTATTATATTTATATATTTAATGTATATTTAATTTTATTTAAATATATCCTAAATATTTTAACGGTTTGTGCAATCAAGAATAATTTTAGAATTCTATGTTGAAAAGAATTTGAATTAGGAAAACTCGTTGAATTCGGAAAAACAATCCTATTCGGTTTGACTCAAACACTAAAACCCAAATCCTAATCATAGCCCACATGGGAAAAGCCCAAAATATAAACCCATAACCCATTACTCTATTCACGTAAAACCAAAACCAACTCCTCTCCCTTATTCTACTTCACGTGAATTTCAAACACCCAAAACCCTCCTCTTCACTTCCGTTTTTCTCTCCTCCCTTCAGCCGCCGCGCGCCACCACCGCAGCCACCTGCGACCACCATCACCCGTCACCGCCGCACCACCGCGCGCCGCACCACTTCCACCGCCGTTGTGGCCCTGCCCAGTCGACCTCCCTCCTTCCTCCTCCACGCACGCACTCTCTTCTGTGCTTCTTGCTCGAACACGCAGCAACCAAGTGCAGCGCCACCTCGCCAACCACCAGCAACCACCGTGCGCAGCACCTGTGCCGCCGCCCAGTGCCGTCGCTGCCACGCTCTGACCGCCGGCCGCTCTCTCTCTCTCCTCCCTATTTGGTTGATTTTCTTAAACCCTAAGTTATTGAATTTTTTTATTAAATTTGAATTTATGCTTCTTGAATTGAATTATTAATCTTTATAGTTAAATTATAATTTTCAGATTTGGTGTTGATGTTATAAATTAATTATTTTCAGTTTTGGGTTGATTAATATATAAGTTAGGATTTTAAATTAGTTTAGTGATTTAATTCATGTTTATTGAATTTAAATTATAAGTTATTATGATTAAATTATATTTTCAGATTATATATTATGTTTAAATATTAAATTCAATTTTCAGATTATGCGATTGCATTGAAATAATGATTTTTAATTATTAAAGCATGAATTTTTAAGGTTTTAATAGTTTTAAAATCATGGTATGATGTTTATGAGTTATTAAGGTTATTGTTTTTATGATGTTAAGCATATTAATTATGGTTTGGCAAAGTTTTAAACTATTTTATATTGCTGGAATTTTAAAAAGGGATGCTTTATTGGAGTTTATGATAATTGGTGATCATTAGTGTAGTAATCACTATTCTAGGAAGTTAATTAATTAAGTTTCGATGTTGGTGAATGTTCTAAATATGTTTAGGATGTGTTTAGAGTACGTTAGTGTTGCTGTAAATTATTAGGAATTGATTTGGGTACGTTTCTTGATCATTTTAGGCGGAGAATTCTTTGTGGGAGACTTTTGAATTCGTTAAAGTGGCCTATCAGTTTGTCTACACAAGGTACGTACATACCTGTGTGCTTGGAATGTGTGTTATTTGTTGAAACCATGTTGAAACCGTTGATGAACTTGGTTGTGTTGAAATTGTTGGTGAACTTGGTTATGTTGAGATTGTTGTTGAACTTGGTTACGTTGATATTATTGATGAACTTGGTTATGTTGATAGTGCATGTTTAATATTGTAGGATGGACATGTTAAGCATATATGTTTCGTTATGAGAATTATAACATGTTAGTAGATGATTGATGCGAACATGTTGGTTGGGAACATTAGATTATTATATATATTGATTCAGGTCGATTGATCGTTGTTCCCTTTTAGCTTTTCACTACTTTATAAGGTCTGTGGACCTTGTTTAGTAAGTTGAAACCTTATACCCATATAGAGGGGTTGATCAGTATTAAAGGAAATGTTGAATTAATTGGAATAAGTCTTGATTGACATATCTGTGATCACGTACTTGATTCCAAGATAAAAACAGTGGAGAATAATTGTTGATTGTATGACTTATGTGATTGTTGAGTCATAACAGAGTTTAATTTGTAAATCATGTAAAGTGAAACTGAGTAGCAATAGCTTTAGACTGTGCACGTCTAAAGTGACGGACAATCGGGAGTTGGGGTCATGGGTAGCCTATGGCTTTTTCTGGGGCCGGATTTATAACAACCCACTCTTTTGAGCTGCTAATTAGACATACTTATCACTGACTAATCAAACTTAGGATGCAAATTACGAGACTAATCCTGAATTAATTCTCACAATTAACTTTAAAATTACTCACAAAACAAAGATAATTTAAACTATTACAATCCCTGGCTTTCTCACAACATTCTAGCCAACAAATTTCTTCCACATTCACATTCTTGATCTATATCTGAGCCTTTCCCAATACCTGCAAAATCACTGAAAATGAAATCTGCCCCCACCAGGACAGGTTCAAAGAACAAAGTCGGGGAAATTGAGTACACACTGTGCAACCTGAAACTCATTTTGGTAGCTTAAAACATGATATTGTGATTTACTTATTTCAAAGACAAACTGAATAAACAATATTTCAAAAGATACTCGGTAAACAAATTGCAATAGCTTAAGCCATTTCACATGAAAACCTTGAAGCATAAACTTACGTATTTGGTCAAGAAACAAGACAAGAATATCGACTTTTGCTTAAATAATTTCAAGATTGTATTCATCGCAACTTCCATGGACATAGAATATGTTCCCGAAGATCGGTATCTAACATACACTTAGAAAATAACTCATTAGGGTTCTTAACTCGCTTCGCATAACTATTGCAGAATCTAGCAAAATCTTTTGTATAGTTTAATTAGCCGATATGAAAATTACTATTCTCTATATTGTATGTCTCATATGAACATATACCCTTCTAAAAGTTACTGATACCCTATTCCTAATTCATCACAATGATTATCTCTCCTAGTTAGTCACAATAACTAGAACTCATTGGTTCTTATGAATAATATATAACGTATCGAAAACGTACTTTAGAAATTTGCAAAAAACATATACGTTGATTTTTCAAAATACACATACACTAATTCTTTCACAATATATGCTTATTCTAGAAAATTGAACACATTTTGTCTTTAAAACTTACATACTGACTGGGGGAAGAGAACACGAATAGAGAAGGGTTGTTCAACCACGGTCTCTATACTTTTAGGGGTCGTAACCCCGCACATATACACATGCTTGCAAGACTTTTAGGACATGTCCCCACACAGATGTACATATGTACATTTACACAGATGCACATATGTGCATTTACACAAATCACACACAAATACACAATGTTGTCCATGGTCGTTGTTAACGACTTCTTCCCCACTAAAATCACAGTTAAAAACATATATATCTTATAGATTTAAGAAATTCATAAAACACAGTTATTCACAATCTCATTTCGCAAACAAAAATATTTTGAATACACAACCGAAATCTTGTCACAAGTTTAGGATAATTATGTCCAAAATATCGCTTAGAAATCATAACAGCTTATTCTTACCTTTTCGCAAAATTTGAATACATGAATCTTGGAAAGCGTATTTAATACAAATATATACACACACACACATATATATATATATATATATATATATATATATATATATATATATATATATATATATATATATATATATATATATATAAAATTCAACTTTTCTTTAACGCACTCAAATAAATCTTAAGCATAATCGAAATACATAACTTCTCACGACCTATATGTTCACGAGTTCAAAGAGATAAAACCCAACACTATTTCTCCCAATATCTTGATCTTAAAGTACACAATTGTAGTCTCATTCTAATTCGATTTGTAACCCAAAGGTCACACTTTCAAAACTTCCAAACCTATAAACACAATAAACTCCAATCCAATTTACAACGCGAAATCTTCGTAAAGAACGATCACTAAAATTTATCACTTATAAGTAATCCCAAATGAATTTGAGTTTTGAGTAACATACTATACCCAAATAAGCTTAATAACTCTATTAAGACTAGTTAAGCCAGACTTTCTCTTCAATAGCACATAGTTACACATTCAACTTACGTACGTAATATAATTCTCATAAGTTTATTAATCACATAATCGAAATTCTTATTAAGGGTAAGATATAAAATGATATAAGTAAATCCACAATCGAATCGTTTCTAGATATAAATAACTTATATTAAAACATATTTCCCAAAAATAATCCTTGTCTTTCAAAAACACACTATCTATAGAAATTGATATAAAGATCACAAATTAAATAACTTGTTAATCAAATGTTTGAAAAATTACACGCCATAGCTTATGTAAAAGAGCTTCACAACTAGAAACTAAATAACCTGATAAATATAGACCATGGTGTACAAATTGAAATTTTATTAAATTAATAAAAAAGAAACATAGTATCACCCGTCACTCAAAACCAAATATTTTAAAGACCAAATAGCTTATTTATACGGTTTCCCAAATCGATAAAATCACAAAACTCAATTTTAAAATATTTTCACGTGATTATATCCCAAGTTAAAAACCAACATTAACTAGTAAAGATCGTGATAGCACAATTCACCATTCCTTACTTAAATCACTCCGTAAGAAGAAAATAATCAGCTCATAAAGATAGTTTATGAACGTTTTTATGAAATTATATAACTCAAACAATAGTTTAAGGAGAGCAGATAAGTTAAAAATAAATATTATCCTGAGTAAAGGTACAAAACATTCTTATCTTCAGCATATTGAGTTTACAATTAACCTCCACAAAGATCGTAAGTTTCTTTAAAACTAGTAGTACAGTTTTGATTGGAAAAATATGATTCAATCAAAAGATCTTACCAAAAAAAACTTATTAATCCAAACATAGTTCAATAGTGCTCATGACATGTACCTTATTCAAAATTGGCGTATCTATAACTTAGTTACTCGGAATAATATAATCTTCACTCGAAACATACTAAACACAATGAAGCTAGTATAAGCTCACTAAAGGTATGAAATTCTGACGTTGTTACAACCCATATCATTCTTAATAAGCACAACTATCTCTAACAAATCTCGCACTGGTCACATGCCCAAAACACATGATCAAAGTTTCTCAAGTCTCACGATTAACTTTCACAAGTCTAACGATAAACTTTTACAAGTCTCGCAATCAAGCTTTCACAAGTCTTATATCCAAATAAATCATAATATTTAAGTTCAAACACAAAATATTTAGTTCAAAGCAATGCTAACACATGTTCATATAAAAACTAATTCCAATCATAGTACTAAAATAATTATATTTAAGTCGAAAATCTAATTCTTGTACGCAAATCACATTATTCTTTAAAATTAACAAACACAAACCATAATTTATAAGGTGGATGGACAATGTGTACCTTCAATCGTCACACCTAACCTCCAAGAATCTCATTCCTCGATCACCATCGATTGCTTTAATCCGAATTCAATCTTCCAGAATACATCCCATACTTTAATCTCCAATGATAATCCATAATCTCGACCACCAATTGTAACTTGAACTCCATAAATTAATCACCAAGAATTTACCTCACAACCAATAACACTAAATAATAACTTGACTCACAATAACCGAATATGAAATCGTTAAATACTATTTTAGTTACTTACCAAAACTTAAATTCAAACTTTTTAAACCCAACTAACAAAATAAAGTTTAGGCCAATAATGATACCTTTCTATTGAGAAGCTACCAACGCAATTAAGAAGTGGTGGAAGTGGGAAATAACAAGGAAGAAAGAGCAATAGCAACAACACGTTGGCAGCAACAACTGTGAGTTTCGAAAGACCATATCTCCTAGCTCAAGGCTCCGAATTGAGTAATTCTTGAGCCTAAATCGGTTAACTTTCCATGGGCTACAATTCTCATGAAGGAAATTATGGCTAAAAATGATCGAATGCTGAAGCTTTTTTAACAAACAGAAGCGAGCTGTAAATAAGGGGAGATAATACATGAGTGAGATGGGTATTGGGTTTCCTCTAATTTTGTTGATAGTTGAATTGGTGTTTTTGGGTTTCCATATCATTTTATTGAATTTGTGGGTTTAATGTTTGAGATCGTGAGGACAACACTCAATAATAAAGAAATGGAGGAGGAAGATGGCTATGGTGGAAGAGAAGCTCTTGGAAAATGAATTGGATCTTCTTTTCTAATCTTTTTTTTTTTTTTTTTGATTGAAGAGGAGAAGCTTACAACAAGGCAACAAATGCATCATGGCATTTTCTTTGGCTTCCACGTGGGTTAGAAGAGAAGAATGGAAAAGTTCATAAAAATAAATCTAGATAAAATAAAATAAAATAATAATAATAATAATAAATAAACTATTTTCTCTTAAACAAAAATCAAATTAAAAAAAAATTATACATAATCTAGCTAATGAAATAACTTATAATTAATAAAAAGCTGCTTAAAAATCTAGACTATTACAGGATTGATCACCGGTTCTATTTTATTCAAAAGTCCCTCGATATCGCAGGTCATTGGGGTTTACGGAGTCGCGTCCGTACCTCGTCTTCCTTAGTGAAAAAGAAGAAGTTTCTAGTAGCAACTCGGTCCATTGACTATTTCAATTAAAATAATGTTACTGTTATAAAAGTCTTGTCCAGTCTAGCCTAGTCTAGTCAAGTGTGGTCGTCAAATTAACATGTTTTGTCTGCCCTTACTCGTGTTTTATTAGTATCATGTTAGGTTCGTTCGTTCAATAGTATCATGCTAGGATTATTATTGTTTCAGTATGTAGTACTCAGCTTTGCTGATTACGTGCTTTTGCTTGTGCATGTTGATCATGGCTATGCCTTATTGATCCTGTGATGACCCAATCTTTGGTGAGCAGTCTCTAAGGATCAATAAGCATTGTCCATCTGCAGGTTTGAAGATGTTGCATCATTGGGATCGGGAATAGAGAGCTTGTATTTAGTTTTGTTTTGCTAAGTGACTTGGTTTGTTAATTTGGACTTTAAACTTATCGTACTATTTATATTCCCTTATTTTCGTTGGTTGGTTTTTGGGACTAAACCTGTAATCGATTATTTATAAACCTAAAGTTAGTTTTATGTTTTCCGCTGCAAAATTCTGAATAAGCCGTTACGTTTTCACACGGGCGATAATGCCTTGATAATTCTCTACGTTTTATATTAAAAGATTATTTTAGAAAAGAGAGAATTGTCGGGGTGTTACAATCTCAATCATCTATTTAAAATACAATTACAAAGTAAAAAGTCTCGTAATATCATACAACCTCGAGAGATAAACGTGCGCATGATTATACATAGTAATAATAATTCACACTATATGAACAACTCAAAAAGACTAGGTGTGCGTGATTACCTTCCCCGAAAGTAATACTGAATAATGAAATTCAATTGAACGAGTAAAACAACCAAGTACGGTGCGTGTACGGCTGCGAAATGTTGATACGATACGCATGAATGCTCTAATTCGGTTGGGCTTAGAAAGGACTATTAAATACATGGCCATGAGTAATCATGCGCCAGGTATTATTTTGCCAAAAAGGAATTTGGTGATAATGATGAAGATGATCAAAGGATATATGAATAATTTTTCTTGTTTTTCGTCAAAACTCTTTCCTCAACAAAATAATTAACAAGAAACGGCTAAAGTCAAAATATTAGGGTTTAGGAGTATTTATAATTCTCGTAAAAACAGTCCTACTAAAAAATAAACTAGGTTTTTAAATTTTCAGAAAATATTATAAGAGACTACCTAAAACTTGAAAGTAATATAATAAGAATTATAACTTAATTTTGCTATAAATTATATTTTACGAAATCATAAAATATTGGGGTATTACACCAGGATTCAAATTAATTGCACATAATCAAATACTTATTCTAGGATGCATACACTTTGTAGCGTGCCCTCCATAGCTGCCCCCGAATCGAACAAGAACAAGTCTTTAGGACTCCAAGTGTCGTCCTTCCGTAGATAGTCCACAGCACGTCCGGATCCGCCTTAAGATTGACCAACTAGAATCGCCCTTAAGGTACTAGTGATTTTTGGCTAATATAGGACAATAATATGACTGAATTTTGCTCTCAAAAAGTCACTTTGAATACTTGAAACTCGTCCTTAAATTGTGAACCTAGGCCACATATTTATAGGGGTATGGAAAGGGAATTGGAATCCTATTAGGATACTCATTAGCTTAATTAGAATTTTATTAAAACTCTTTTGAACTAATTCTATCTATTAGGATTAGGAATTAATCATTAAACGAATCCCATTAGATTTAGGATTTGTATCGAACACAAACGCACACGAGCACGAGCATGTCGCACAGCCCACGCAAGCCTTGCGGCCCACGCGAGCAGCGCAGCTCGCAGCCCATTCGTGTGCGCGCGCCTTGGCCTTGTTGGGCATGGCCTTGCGCTGGGCCTGGCGTGGCCTTGGCCGCGTTGTATTGGCACGCTTGGCTTGCTGGACGCGGGCCTGGCTTCGTGTTGGGCCTTCGTCTAGCAAGTCTCGTGCGATGCTAATTCGTACGACGAGCGTCCGATTGATTTCCCGATTCCGGAATTTATTTCCGATACGAACAATATTTAATATTTCCGATTCCAGAATTAATTTCCGTTTCGAACAAATATTTAATATTTCCGTTTCCGGAATTATTTTTCGATTCCAATAATATTTCCGATTCCGACAATATTTGAAGGAAATAATGCCCTTGGTCCAAGTATGCATTTAATGTTAAGTCTAATAAATGCGGTTCAGTATTAATTAACAAGTTAATAATTCAGTGAGATCAAGTGAGCTGAATGCCTAGCTAGAGGCCGCTTCAGTTCAAGTGGAATTAATGATATTAATCCACAACTTACTCTTGACTGAACCCGTAGGGTCACACAAATAGTACGTAAACGGATCAAGTATTTAATGGTATTAAATACTCCATCTATGGATATTCGGAATCGACGGATCTTGGTTTCAGTGGGAGCTGAGATCGTAAAAGGCAAGCAAATGAATATTCCGGAAACGATGATATTGCCGGAAACGGAAATATGGATCGTATCAGAAATATAAATATTATCCAAGTCGTAGATGTTGCCGGAAACGGAAACATGGTACGTATCGGAAAATATTATTGGAAATGGAAATATTGTCGGAATCGGAAATATTGCCGGAAACGGAAATATTGTCAGAATCGGAAATATTATTGAAATCGGAAAATAATTCCGGAAACGGAAATAATAATATTTGTTCGAAACGGAAATTTATTCCGGAATCGGAAATGTTACATATTGTTCGTATCGGAAATGAATTCCGGAATCGGGAATTTAATCGGAAGCGTATCGTACGAATTAGCATCGGACGAGGCCTGCCAGACGAAGGCCCAGCACGAAGCCGGGCCATCGCCAAGCAAGCCAAAGCGCAACAAACACACGCCAAGCCCCGACCAGGCCCAGCGCGAAGCCAAGGCCCAGCCAAGGCTTGGGCGCGCATGCGGAGCAGGCGGGCTGCGACGAGTGGGCCTTGCGCTGTGCGCTCGGCGTGGGCCGTAAGGCGTGCGTGCGTGCGTGCGGTGCTTGTGCGCCACTCGTGTGTGTTACTCGAATCCTAAAGCTACCGGGATTCGTCATATGATTAAATCTAATCCTAATAGATAAAGTTTATTTAAATAGAGTCTTAGCAGGATTCTAATTAAATAAATTTGTATTCTAATAGGATTATAATTCCTTTTCCATAACACTATAAATAGGTGCCTAGGGTCACAGATTTATACACACAATTTGAAGTATTCAAAGGTAAGATTTTGGAGCAAAAATCAGCCAAACACTTGCAACCTATTTAGCCGAAAATCCTAGGAACCTTAAGGGCGATTCTAGTTGGTCAAGCTTAAGGCGGATCTGGACGTGCTGTGGACTATCTACGGAGGGACGACACTTGGAGTCCTAAAGACTTGTTCTTGTTCGGTCCGGGCGCAACTAGGGAGGGCACGCTACAAAAGTGTATGCATCTGAATTATGCTAAATGATTATGTGTAAATAATATGTTTCCTGGCATTAAGGTTTTCTGCATGATTTATGTTTTGTCATATGTATCATAACCTAACAATATATCCGTTTCCGGCAATATTTCAGATTCAGGCAATATTTCCATTTCCGATAATATTTTTCCGAACGTACCATGTTTCCGTTTCCGGCAACATCTACGACTTGGATAATATTTATATTTCCGAAACGATCCATATTTCCGTTTCCGGCAATATCATTGTTTCCGGAGTATTCATTGTTTGCCTTTGACGATCTTAACTCCCACTGAAACCAAGATCCGTCGATTCCGAATATCCATAGATGGAGTATTTAATGCCATTAAATACTTGATCCGTTTACGTACTATTTGTGTGACCCTACGAGTTCAGTCAAGAGTAAGCTGTGGATTAATATCATTAATTCCACTTGAACTGAAGCGGCCTCTAGCTAGGCATTCAGCTCACTTGATTTCACTGAATTATTAACTTGTTAATTAATACTGAACCGTATTTATTAGACTTAACATTAAATGCATACTTGGACCAAGGGCATTATTTCCTTCAGTCTCCCACTTGTCCTTAGGGACAAGTGTGCATTTCCTAATTCCTTTGTCACTCGATGCTTGCTCTTGAGCATAAGGTAAGAGTTGTCATCCTTATTATGTCCAGAGGTGTTTCTCGGTTTCAGAGTTCAACTGATCAAATAAACAGATAATCATAGCCTATGATTCATCTGAGCACGACCATGCATTTTACAGTTTCTAGCTCTCCGAGTGGCCTTGCACAACTTTCAACATCTCATCCCGATTTATGGGAGGACAATCTCAATCTTGCGATCTTGAGATTAGACTTCGTTTAATAGGTGATTACCTGAGCGTTGCCTTTATAGCCTCCTTTTACGGTGCGACGGTTGACAACGTCAAAGTAAGCAGTTCTCAAACAAGTAATCTCAAATCACTCAGGTATTGAGGATTAGTGTCTAATAATTTTAATGAAATTTACTTATGACAGATTTTTAGCTCTTACAGTAAAGTTTCATAGGTCTGTCCGATACTAGTATTCCCAAAGTAAGTATCTATGCAAATGATTACGACATTGCCATGTCCACATAGTTCAAGAAACAGAACTACTAGTCATCTTGCATTCTAGTCGTCTAGCGTTTTCTATGCGTCCATCTTTATAGAAAACTCCGACTAGGGACCATTTTCAACTTTTGACATTCAAGTTCACTTGATAGACATTTCTTAGTCACAGGACTGGTCCTGACAGTCTATCTTGAATATATCGTCAATTTGAAGGGACTCATCATTTAATACTAAACCAAGATTAAATGGAATATGAAAATACATTTCATATATGATAAATGTTCAACCCCCAATGTTTTACAACCATGGGCCTCGAACCCATCTTTTAAAAAATTAGTGGAATTCAAAACTATGCTTGATTTCCAGTGCCATAATGTGAGTGTTGTTTCTCACTTGTCGCATAGGTTTAGTTATCATGCTTTGCCAATCTTAATATCCTTTTCATCGAATGTTCTTCGAGATAGATGATAAGATCTTTTGAGTATGTTTATCTTGTGATCTAGTCTTTCTTGCTACATTAGTGGTTCTACGCATTTTGCAATGAAGAACCATTAAGTCAACAAACATGTGATCTACCCAAGTTCAGTGAAGAACTCTTTAACATAAACAACCCTATTTTATTGCTTCTTAGGCAATAAGTACTTTTACTTCAACTGTATAGGTTGCTAGTGATGCTTTGGTTGGATTTACTTATCCAAGCAGTTCACAGATATGTGGAAGACTTTCCAGCTGTATATTAGAACATAGAAATTAATATTTAATTTCCCACGCAACAACTCATGGTCTCCAATCCATGTTGCCATTTCAAAACACGATGCTCTATAGCTCGTCCTTGCCAATGGTTAACTCCAAGGGAATCTTGCTTGATCCTTTGCCAGTATTTATGCGTGTAGCATCAATATTTAGCATATCTTTATTTCCTTGAATCAAGAACTTTTCTTATGTACCTTTTCAAGTACCATAAGTTTTTCTTGATCTCAATCTAGTTGATCTTCACTTAGATCAATTAGAGATTGGTATATGTTCGTCATGCCTAAAGTCATACGATACGTTTTTGGCGATCCTTATATTATATCATACATGATAAATTCTTTTGCAGAATAATTCCCAATTGAATTCTATTCATGTAACTTTAGCTCATCTAGTTTCAATAGATACTAAATCCAGCTAAATTCTTTGACATATAATATAGATTAAGAATCTCACTTAGATCCTTTGATGTTTTCTTAGTAAATGCTTATACATAGTTCAAACATCCTTTACTTAGATTTATTCATATGGGTCGAATGTCTCCAATGGAGTCTTTCGTGTTTGATTTAGTAAATGCCATTACTTAATCCAAAACAATATTATAAGATCTTTGTAAATAGATCTTAATACCTAGTATGTACTAAGTTTCGCCATGGTCCATCATTGATGAATAATTTCAAATCTAAGTCATTAGCATTTGAATGTTATTTCACAATAGAGAGATATGTGTGTGATACACATAGGACCAATTAAGTTTTACGTACTCCCACTAAACTTCTTATATATCTATAAGAATCATGTACATTTTATGAAACTAAAATACTTATTAGCTTCACTTAAAATACAATTTAAATTCCCAATTACTTGCTTAAATCTGTACTTAGATTTCATAAGCTAGCATTCATTTCAAGCATTGTTTGTATCCACAAATCCTATGACATGCCATGTACATAGTTTCTTCCAACATTTGATTGAGGAAGATGTTTTGTCGTCCAATTGTCATATGTACCAATATGCAATCATTACTTGAATATAGACTTGAGCATTACGATTATGCATGAGGTTTCAACACAATCCACACCGTGAATTTGCTTGTAACCTTTAGCAACTAATATAGCTTTGTGTGTGAACACAATTCCATGTTTGATGGTTTTTATCCTTTAAAACAAACTTGCAACCAATAGGTGTGAAACTATTCTTGCAAATCAACAAAATGTCAATTTTGTCATCAAAACATAGGTTATGCTTTATGGCCTTTAACCGTCTAAAACATTTGAGTCTATATATGGCCTCTAACCATTTTAGGGAATCTAGGTTTCGTCATAGCTTTCTTACAAGTCACAAACTCATTAAACTACATGATAATAGTTTGACTGTAAGTTGTAGGTTTCTTAACTATCTAATAGAAGAATCTCATAGTTTCAGTGACTTGAACTCTATGCCTACTTGGGTATAGAACATCAAACAATAGAATATCAATAGCCACTTGAAAGTCCTTTGAATATTCCGTTCTCCTTGAAGCACTTGTAAAGTCTTCTAAGAGATGTCTATTCTTTAAAGCCACTTCTAAAGTCCTTAAAGAATAAGTGTTCGGATTTTCTGAAGAACTTCGAAAAGCCTCTGGAATGTCCGTTTATGTTTTTTGTTCGCCTCGATGACTTTCGAGGTCTATTTTCTCCCACTTGTCATTTTGGAAACGAATCTCCAAAAGGACATTATTTCGAGCAAACAAACATTATGTTCTCAAAAATTCGTGGTAGAAACAATACCTTTGTGTCTCATTTGAATAAATCACAATGAAACATATATCTATATATACTTGGGCCTTAGTTTGTTGAATAACAAACACTAAGCTCCCACTGAGTTTAGCAACTCTTTAGATATATATGTTATTGAAAAGATATTCTGAAATTACTTTTCAATAGCTTTGACGAATTTGGTTTAGTTTGTTGGTAGTTGAGCATTTTGTTTTAGAAATTTTAGGAAAAGTCTTTATGATTCATTATTGATCGAATTAAGTACCAATTGACTTCGATCATTCCAACTTAGATATGCCATATCTTATGGAGCTAGATTGTGAAATTACAACACACAATCAGTGATGATCATTTTTGGTCTCAAGTAATCATTAACATGATCTATCCTAGATCTTTATGATTTCTTGTCAAGGGGATTTTATACTTCTGAATCTTTGAACTAGCCAAACAGATTCAAACTTATATCACATTGAGTAAATAAACCAATATTCACTCAAATCCAGGTGATATAATAAAGTCATAAAATATCTCTTTAGCTTTGAACTCTATTGTCTAGGCGTTCTAACAATAGTTCATATCTTTTGTTACTTTCAACATGTAAGACTAGCTTGTCTTGAATGATCTAGAAATCAATCAACTTTCAAAAGTCCATCAAAATAGATCCTTTGAATGTTAACATGTTGATATGGTCTAAGTAACAATGCCAAAGATTAGTGGAACTCAAATCAAGGGGTTGATTTGAACCTAGTAAAGTTTTTATTGTTAAAGAGTTGTTTGTTTTAATCAAGCATATTGACTCAACCCGTAAATAACCATTGTATTCAAATAAACAAACAAACATTGTTTTTGTTTTTCTTGAATGTGAGTCTTTCTATGTTTGAAGCATAAATTTTTGGTATGCTGATTATGGAACAAAATAGCCATTAAGTTCCAGCCTTTGAAAGGACTTAAAACAAACTGGATGACCCTACAACTAATGTAGCATTGCCATGCTTCATTTCCCACTTGTAGGCCATTAGTGTAGCCTAGCTTCCATTGTTTGAGTTATTACCAAAGTAAGAACCTCAAGCGGTATATGATACCAAGGAAGTTTGATTGCTAGGTCACTTCTCTTTAAACATAAACTTATAGGTAGAAACGGAATCGTAAATTCCTTTCCTTTGTTCCTTGTTTTCCTATTTCTTGTACCCTTTCTTATAGTCTTAAGAACTAGTACAGTACCCGTGCGATGCACGGTTTGTGATCTAAAGATTAATTTTGCATGAAATCTAAACTATAGCTATATAAAATTGTATTCAATAGATCTTATAGATTTTCTTCTAATTAAAATCCAAATCTACCACACTTGAAGCAAATTTGTGAGAGACCCTCCTATTTCACACAAAGATTATTTTGACCCCGTTCATCACCATGTCAAACATAAAGTTATTTTCATCCACCTTTACTTGATAATCATACCATCTAATAATGGATATACCATATAACCATTACGCGATCAATTAATACCTATCCACACCATCTACTTTATTTAGGTAGAGATGACTCTGAAGCAGGGCGCGTGCGGAAGATGGTCCTTCCACTTCCATATCCGTTTAAAAAAGTCATCTCCATCCCCGCTACCCAGGATAGTATATGGTACTCATCCTCATCTCAACCCCAATCACCGCCTCACGGGGCATAAAATAAAAGTCATCCCCGCTCCTTCACCACCCAGATACCCCCCCCAAACTCACCCCTAGATCTAACAAATTTATTTAATTTGGTAGGAGATTTTTGAATTTTAAAACAAAGTTCTTTTCTATAATTTAATCCGGTTGTCTGATTCGAGTGATTGAGTAAATAAATAGAATTTATAATATGCAAGTATAGTGAAAAGATGTAGATATAATCATAATCAATCAGATGAAGATAAGCTAGACATGCGGTTCCAGACTAAGGCTCTGTTTGGTTCACCTTATTTCCATTTATTTTTAAAATTAAAATAAGTCCAAATAAGTTCACATAAATTCAGATAAGATAAGTTCTGAAAAAAGAAGGGTTGTCATAATTGTAATTTATAACTAAGATAAGTTCTAATAAGTTTAGGTAAGTTCATATAAGATAAGTTCATTAAAAAAAATGAAAATCAGGTGAATAGAACGCAGTACCCCCTAAAATCCATCATCGTTTGACATATACATTTTTAACCCCATAATCCACCAAGGTTAGACGCACGATTCACGTATCAAAATGTTAATTTTGTACAATTTTTTTTTATATATAAGTGATATTGCATTCGTTACATTAATCTGCTATTCTAATTTAAAAAAAATATTATCAACAATAACTTAACAAACTCATAATACAGAGTGTGTTATTTAAGTAATTTTATATCAAATATGTTCAATGATTCATCTTAAACACCATTTTTTTTATTCTATACTAATCCTTACACTTTTGAGCATATACTTGTTGACATTAATTCGTTATTTAAAAATAATTCTTAAACTACTCCCTCCGTCCCAATTTAAAGTGTTCACATATCATGACACATAATTTTAGTATAAGTTTTGAAGTGTGGTTATCGAATATTTTTTTATTGAGAAAGTAGGTAGAATGAAAGGTGAATTTTCTTTAATTGAATGAGAATGAGTATGTGACCTTAGGTTTTAGTAGTGGGAAAAAAGAAGTAAATATTATAATCGTGGGCCCTTTCCAAAAATACTAACTTCCCAAACTAAATTGGGTTTCATGACTATAATGCATATATGATTATAAATCATAGTCCACCAATTAATTGTAGAATTTGGTTTTGGTCATATTTTTCATAGTATTTGAGGAAGCACATACCAAGTATAATTTAGTTAGTCATATTTTAATTTCACCAATATTATTATCTATGAAACTGCATATTTAAATAGTTCAAAATGCTATTAATTTTTCTTGTAATATTTAAATATTTTTTTGTTTATTACCATACTCATGTATTACTTTTGAAAAAGAATTTTTTGAAAGAATATATTAAAAAATATTTTTTTTGTTTAGAAATATCAAAAGATATACTCTCTTCGTTCTTGATTATTAGTCCCTTTTGGAATCTTGTCACTATTTACAATTGAAGGGAATCTTCTAATTTTTTTCCAATACGTATTTCAAAATATATTCATGTGACATCTTGTTTTGTTCGTATCTTAACAATATCAGATTTTTATATTTCTTTAACGTACGTATTTGGAGATATATTTACGTTTAAATATGGAGTTGAAACGGATGAAAAAGTCAAAATGTGACTAATATTCAAAAACGGATGGAGTATATTTTTCATTAAGTATTTATTACTATGTATTATTTGGTATAAAGTATAATTAATCATTTATAGAAATGAGATGATTTTTAGAAATGAGTATATTATTCATATAATCTTAATGCATCATTTAAGTAATTTTATAATATTATAAGATAAGGAGTACGAAGTAGTATCTATTTTTTTGAATTATCTTTTAAAAAAAATTTGAAGTACTTTTTGGAAAAAAAAAAAAAAAAAAAGCACAGAGAGCACGATGTGTTAGTTGTAAAAGATAGAGACTTGCTTATTTAATACGATGTATGGAGTTAAGTATTTCGTAATATATAGGTTACATTAGTTTTTCTTCTTCTTGTAAGCTATGTATAATTATTCAATGTTGTATAATATCACATTTAGTAGTTTTATTTTTTTAGGAAGAATCTATTTTTTAAAATGTTATATTACGTTCATGATATAATAAGAATGTTAGTAGTTGTACATTCTTTATTATATTTGGTCATTCTAAACTTGTTTGGGATCATAATTATTTAAGGTTGACAAAATAATACGTAGTAGATCATTATATTAGGAAACTCTTGTTAAGTATGACAAAGTATGACAAAGTAATATAATTGTTTTATTCTTTCAAATACTCCGCATATGATAAAATGGATTTGTAAAAGATGTTTATTACCTTAAATAATTATTTAATATATATGTAAGTTAAAAAAAATTAAATAATAAACACTGAAAGGGACATGTGTCAGCTTTACATCGAGCGCTCTGCGTTTTATTAGAGTATATATAGATAGATAGATATAGATATAGATTAAGTTTGTATTAAGTAATCAGAATTATAATTTTTCCTATAAGAAAAATATACTTTGACTTTACTTTACTGCAATTATCTTTGATATATACGAAGTATTAGAATAAACTTACTTTTATATAGCGAAAGTTAATAAAAAATTCCTACTACAAAATATTTTACCCCGTATTATTTTTATATATATAATCCCATAGAATCATATATTTCAATATTTTTTAAATTATAAGAGAGGCAAGTTAGAGAGTGACACTTGTCAGCTCCACATTAATTTATTCTCTTTTAGTATAATACTCGGTATATAGTTATAGATAAATGCTAAACGTTAATCGTTGTTTAAAACACTACACTGAACACGACCAAAGCAAAGTAAAACTCCACCACTCCTTAATATCTCGGGTTTTTGTCTCCACCAGTCCTTAATATCTCGGATTTTTGTTTGTTTTTTTTATTAGCAGTGTAGTAATGTATATTATATATAGATAGATAGAATAGATATAGATATAGATATATATAGATTCACATGATATTCATTATACATATATAGGAAATGCTCCATATGAGTTTGTAAAATATTGATAGGAAAATGCTCCATGTATAGGAAAGACTTATTTTCGTTATGTAAAGATTGTGATATGTATATCACACATTCTCAATACTTACGTTTTGGGTTTTGGATATGAGAATGTGATAATGCTAAATGCACTATTCCTTAAATAAATAATGCCAAATGCTAATGATCTATATAAGGTTTTTTTTTTTTTGAAAGGATAATGATCTATATAAGTTAGTAAAATTATTGCTAAATATTGATGAATCTTTTAATTCTTTATCTATTTTTCCATATTAGTTCTTGTTACCATAAAATACAATAAGTTAAGTATGACAAAAAATTATATATTAATTAATTAATTAATTAATATTAAAAGAAAGGTCAATCAATGAGTGACATTTGTCATCACCACATTGATTTCCTCTCTTTTAGTATAATATATAGATTGAATTCTTTAGTGTTGACTTTTATACTTCGTTTAGACATGTCCAATGTCACACCAAGAAGGTTCTTTACCATTTTATTTATGTTGAATATTCTTTTTCAACTAGATGATCTTACCAGAAGCTTTTAAAAGTTCTCTAAGCATCTATCTATTCGAATGTCTAGAGACTAGACTCATTCGAGAATTAAATTGACAAAGATATTAGGTTGTTAACCATTGGTAAAGCTGAGCGTTTAAACTCAATGCTTTATGATCTCAAAACTACATTGTATTTTGAATTCACAAGCACCAATCGGTTTGCCATTCGACTTTGATACTCGAAAACAACCATAAAAGTCAGTATAAGAAACGTACATTTTAAATTGCTCACTTTCTCTCATTTCCGTGAATCGTTCTTGGATTCACTACCAATCGAGGAAATTTACGGTTACCTTTCTAAAAGGATTTATTGTAGTAAAAGATATTTAATTATAAACAATAATTAAAACATACATTGAAGCATGCAAAGTCTAAACATTTATCATGAGTAATAACTTAAAAATTAAAGCAATCATGCAATTTAAACAAGTCATTAGCATTTTATTCGAATTTATTGTTCCGGCAGGTGTGAATAAAATGAATCCAAGATCCTAAAACCATTGAAGAATTAAGCACATTATGTATTTTGACTCAATTATAAAATATTTTAGGTAAGCAAAAGCCTTTTGCTAATAGTCTAGAAACTACTCTTGGTTGATAGGTACGTCTAAGAACTTATTAGGTAAACCTATCGAATTTGCCACGACATAAAAGGACTCCTTACTTATATCGTTGAGTTTCACCAAAACTAACATGTACTCACAATTATTTGTGTACCTTACCCCTTTAGAATTAATAAGTAACACCTCGCTATGGCGGAAAACTATTACTAAGATTGATGTAAAGGTTATCCAAGTAAGTGTTATTTTGGAATGGCACCTTTTAACTCAACTTTTAAGTTTGGAACTTAAGGCTCTTACTATGTTGGTTAGATTTTAAGTGAACTAAAATCCTTAATCATGCAACATAATCAAGCCATAATCTCATGCATAATTAAGACATATTTAAAAACAATAAATAACTTAAAACATGCATAAGATATAAACGTGATCTAGTATGGTCCAACTTCATCTTGAAGCTTCAACTTCAAAGTCCGTCTTGAAAATAGATTGGAAACTCCGTCTTGAATTTCACCATGGGAGGCGCCATTTTCTTCAAATAGGATCAGCTATAATTAAACTAATTACAACTATTTGATGGTACGCAAACCATATTTAAAAGCAATAAAATTTGGTACTTTAGACCAATATTACATTCAAACTAATGGTACGCAGACCATATTTTCTATCCTATTTGGGCTATACTAGTCACTTTCATTAACCTGCAAACCAGTACATATACAATATATACCATTCACCCATTCATTATCATGAATGGCCCACATAGTTGGTTAGTAAAACACATGTTATGCATCACATAAATATTTGCAGCAATTAATCAAGGGCACCAATAATCTACCAATTATTCAGTCCTTATTAATTCTAATCAAGTTGTTTTAACCTTAAAGGATTGTAGACCTAATCAAGAGTTTATGACTAAAGGCTCCCACTTAAACCAATAACTTTATATGCTTTACTAATTTTAAACATTAAAATGTATTTCTAGTCTAACCGGAAACATACAAGTTTAATTAAAATTTAAAGCTCATATAAAATTGTAATTTAATCCGCTTTTTAATTTATTTTCAGTTGAATTAAACAATTGAATTTAAATTAATTCAAGGTTTTAATTTTAGTAAAATAATTAGTTTAAATTAAAATTTATAATAATTATAATATTCAAAATTAAATTCCGAGAAAAACAATTTAAATTATTAATTTTTAAAGTTAATTAAAATTATTTCCGAACTGAAAATCTAAAATTAAAATCAAAACGTATCAATCGTCGCAAGAATAGGCACTTAGGCTTGCGCCCAAGCCCCATCGAGCTACGAGGCTGCTGCGCCCCATACGACTGATCGCTGCATAGGGCACGAGCAACAACGCCACACGCACACGCAGCCATCGCTTGCCACGCTGCGCGCAGCCCCTGTGCATCGTCGCGTCTGCTTGCTTGCTTGGGCGAGCCAAGCGCGGTGTGGCGCAGCAACCATCGCTGCCCACACGCGTCTCGCTCGTCGCTTGTGCCTTACCCTATCGCCCTCGCCCATCGCACAGCACACGCCCAGGCGCTGGGCCTTGCGCGCGCGCCTAGCTTGTTGCTCGCTGCATTCTTACCGCACGGGCGACGAGCTCCCTTGCTCGTCGTCGCGTGCCCGCACTATACAACACCCCTTAAGGGTAACATCTAGCGTCCATTGCTTTGTGCGTGCAACATTTGTGAGCGTTTTTCATAAAAATTTAAAATTTTTAATTCAAAATTAAAGACAATTAATAAATCATACTAATTTCATAATTTTAGGGCGAAAAATCGAAAATTTATTAATCAATTAATTTCCGATTAACATGGATTCAAATCTAGGTCATAAAAATTTAAAATTTATCATAAATTAACAATTTTTATGGTGGTTTTTAATCATGGATACCTAATTAAATCGTCAATTAATTATGAAAATCAAATCAAATTCTAAATTATTCGAATTTCAACAAATTAATTACAATTACAAATTAGGTTGTATAATTAACAAGCTTAGACATTCAAATTTGTTAAACATATACAGTAGGTCAATCAAAAATTCAAGATTTAACAACAAGAATCGCAAATATTCAATTTAAAATCTTAAAATTACAAACTTTTGCGTTCGAAAAACTAAAACCTCCGAAACGTCATAGTTAGGCTTCGAATTTGGGAATTCTGGGTTCGGCCGAAAATTAGTATTTTTGTCAAAATTTTAGAATTCCTTTTAAATGCGGAATTGACACAAAAATCACTCGATTTGGTTGAGTAACGAAGAAGCTGCCGAAAAACTGCGTACATATAATTAAATAAACGCAATTTGCAATTAATTAACAATTACGAAAATTAATCACCCCTTTTAATTCTTTGCAAAATTGTAAAATTTAACCATGTTAAGCAATTATTGATCATGCAATTAATAAGAGGCTCGCGATACCACTGTTAGGTTATGATACATATGAACAACATAAATCATGCGGAAAAACCTATATGTCAGGATTCAAATTAATTGCACATAATCAAATAATTAGTCTAGGATGCATACACTTTGTAGCGTGCCCTCCCTAGCTGCGCCCGAACCGAACAAGAACCAGTCTTTAGGACTCCAAGTGTCGTCCTTCCGTAGATACTCCACAACACGTCCGGATCCGCCTTAAGATTGACCAACTAGAATCGCCCTTAAGGTACTAGTGATTTTCGGCTGATATGGGGCAATAATATGACTGAATTTTGCTCTCAAAAAGTCACTTTGAATACTTGAAACTCGTCCTTAAATTGTGAACCTAGGCCATATATTTATAGGGGTATGGAAAGGGAATTGAATCCTATTAGGATACTAATTAGCTTAATTAGAATTTTATTAAAACTCTTTTGAACTAATTCTATCTATTAGGATTAGGAATTAATCATTAAACGAATCCCATTAGATTTAGGATTTGTATCGAACACAAACGCACACGAGCACGAGCATGCCGCACAGCCCACGCAAGCCTTGCGGCCCACGCGAGCAGCGCAGCTCGCAGCCCATTCATGCGCGCGCGCCTTGGCCTTGTTGGGCATGGCCTTGCGCTGGGCATGGCGTGGCCTTGGCCGCGTTGTGTTGGCGCGCTTGGCTTGCTGGACGCGGGCCTGGCTTCGTGCTGGGCCTTCGTCTAGCAAGTCTCGTCCGATGCTAATTCGTACGACGCGCTTCCGATTAATTTTCCGATTCCGGAATTTATTTCCGATACGAACAATATTTAATATTTCCGATTCCGGAATTAATTTCCGTTTCGAACAAATATTTAATATTTCCGTTTACGGAATTATTTTCCGATTCCAATAATATTTCCGATTCCGACAATATTTCCGTTTTCGGCAATATTTCAGATTCCGACAATATTTCCATTTCCGATAATATTTTCCGATACGTACCATGTTTCCGTTTCCGGCAACATCTACGACTTGGATAATATTTATATTTCCGATACGATCCATATTTCCGTTTCCGGCAATATCATTGTTTCCGGAGTATTCATTGTTTGCCTTTGACGATCTTAACTCCCCCTGAAACCAAGATCCGTCGATTCCGAATATCCATAGATGGAGTATTTAATTCCATTAAATACTTGATTCGTTTACGTACTATTTGTGTGACCCTACGGGTTCAGTCAAGAGTAAGCTGTGGATTAATATCATTAATTCCACTTGAACTGAAGCGGCCTCTAGCTAGACATTCAGCTCACTTGATCTCACTGAATTATTAACTTGTTAATTAATACTGAACCGCATTTATTAGACTTAACATTAAATGCATACTTGGACCAAGGGCATTATTTCCTTCAGTCTCCCACTTGACCAAGGGCATTATTTCCTCCAGTCTCCCACTTGTCCTTAGGGACAAGTGTGCATTTCCTAATTCCTTTGTCACTCGATGCTTGCTCTTGAACATAAGGTAAGAGGTGTCATCCTTATTATGTTCAGAGGTGTTTCTCGGTTTCAGAGTTCAACTGATCAAATAAACAGATAATCATAGCCTATGATTCATCTGAGCACGGCCATGCATTTTACAGTTTCTAGCTCTCCGAGTGGCCTTGTACAACTTTTAGCATCTCATCCCGATTTATGGGACAACAATCCACTATTCATGATTACATAATTGAATCAACCGCATACCGGTTCCAAATTTGAGGAATGTTATGGTAAAACTTCGTTTGAAACGATGTGGTAGAAAGCAACGTGCGACTTGAAGGACTAAAACAAAACATTCCATTTCGTGTTCAACAGCGAAATGGAATGTTTTGTTTTAGTTATACATTCCATTTCGCTGTAATTTTAGTTATAAATTTTTGTTCAAATAATTGTCAACAAAAATTTTGTTATTGTTACAAGCTTGATAAATACACGAATCTAGAAATTCATTTCGGACAATTGAACCTTCTCGAATTGTTTCTTTTTAAGAACCAAAAAGGCCAATTAACGTAACTGAACCTAATAAAAACCACAAAAAATACATTTCATTTAAATATAAAAATCATAATCATCATTCACGACTTGAGCTTGCTCGTTTTTATTTCGTGCTGGAGCTGAAACTGATGGTGCTTTAAAGTTGCTTAAGAAAACGAGCTTTGCAACTCAAAGGATATACATATACTCCTTCATACGAAGATATGAAGATATACATCAACACGTCATTCACATCAAGCATAAAAGTACACCGTATTAGGTTTGAATGTTAGACTATAACTAAAACACCTAAGACATGGCCATATGCCCATACAACACTACCACCAAAGGCACCAATGACAATTACATAAATTTGGGCTAAAGTACCCCATTACCAAGGCCCCCCCTCAACACACACAATACATACTCTACCTACATTACTTAAACATTACCCTAAAATAGATGGGCTTTTTGGTCCACCCAATAAAAACCACAACTAAGTGAAGTATATAAAAAAAATAAAAAAACCATTTAAAAAATCATATTCGTTTCCAAAAATCATCATCATCCCAAATTGTAAAAGTTTAGCCAATTGGACTAGTTCCTAAAGAAAAAGAACCAAATAACCAACCATATCATATAAAATGGGTCCATATGACCAAAACCCATGACCCTAACAACATCCATGTCATGTGCCCCAAAATTGCTATTTTCTCTCTCCTCTTTCTTAACCTTATCAAGTTGTTGTTGTTGTTGTTATTGTGTTGATGTTCACCCCAAAACTAAAGTCCTTAATATTTCCCACCCCTCTAAAAAAAAAAGGTCCATTGGTCCGTCCGTCTTCTCCAACTATCCAATTCCCCAAGCCCATTATCACTTTCTCTCTCCTCCTCCTCCCATACTTTTTCTCTCTCCTCCAATTCTCCTTCTCCGGTTGCAAAACCCTAGATCTCTCACCGCCGTTGACGCCGCTGCTCTCCCCCTCCTTTCTCTCTATCATCCGTTGATTTGGTCCTCCGATCCGTTTCTGTGTTCTACCGGTTTCCAGATCGCCGAATTTGTAAGTATTCCTTCAACTCCAAACCCTAGATTTCAATTCAAATTCACCAGTTTATCAAGTTTATTCGCTTTAATTGTTGTTTTAAGTTTCATGATTTTAGCTCGGTTTTTGATATCGAGTAGCTGAATGACTGAAATTCCTTGTTTTTTGTTCTATATGATGTTGATGCTCACCTTGAATTTAGGCTTAATTTTCAATCTTGTTGACCATTTTTATTGAATTTATCTCATATCCGAGCTCATCTCTTTGTTTATGTTTTTACTCATGAATTTGAATTTTGGCTCCAATTTGTTTCATTGTTTTCATTATTTTGAATTTTGGTGGGATTGTTTTTGTTTCATTTGATTCTACTTTTCGTTCAATTTCATCTGGGCTTGTGTTATGTTAAGCTGTTAGTAAAAATTGAGTTTGATGTCAATTTCATCTGGAAAGAGCCCAAAAGAGGAGGAGTAGTTTTATAATTTGGTTGAAATTACAAAACTCACGAACCCTAAAAAAAGGGGGGTTCGATCTTAGTTTTATGATGGTTCAATAGCCCACAAAGTTTTGGGGCTGAACACACAATACCATAAAGTGTGAAAAGACAATTATGCCCCTGTTCCCATCTTTTTCTTCCCACCCTGTTGGGCTTACTTTTCTGGGCCTACTTTTTTTTTATTTTTTTTATTTTTTATATTTATAGCAAAAAGGATACGAAGTACTTCAATCGCGTGTTGTGTTAGGTGGCCCGTAGTTTAGGAGCTACAAACTAGGGAGATCAACTTCTCTTTCTTGTAACCCTTTTGTTTTGATCATAAAGTTGTTGACTTTTATTTTTATTTTTTGGGTCTTACGATTTGTGTGATGAGCCCAGTATTCGATTGCATTCCTCAAGCCTGTTGATCTACTTTCTTTTTAAGGTAATGAATGAATGAATGAATTCCTTCCCCACCCCTCCTATCCATTAGATTAATATTTCCTAGGACATCTACAATTTATTTTACTGTGGTTGAATTGTAAATAGTTGTTGGATTTAAACATGGCGGGTCTATTTCGGGCCTGAATTATTTCTTTTTTGTTTGCTCGCATTAATTGACCGATGATTTTTTTTATTAAAAGAGGTTTAAATTTTAATTTATTTTGTTAAGTATTTGCTGGTAGTTTGGTTTCACACATTGCCCCTATTCGGATGATGGTTGGTTAAGTGGTTAACTATTACGTGGGGACTTACTAAACTCTCTGTTTTTAGCCCTTTTTGTTGTTGTTTGAGGGGGGGGGGGGGGTGGTTGGTTGGTGGGGGAGGAGGAATAAAATTAGCTTTTGTCATGCATGTGTTAGAAGCTGCGTCAACAGTATGATTATTACTAGTGATAGCTTGATAGGCATTGGGTTAACATCCACTTTAAGTCAAATAGCTTTCTGCAATTGTGAGAAAGTGCATGTGTGGCAAATGAGTTTGGTGATGTGACTGATGTCCGAGTTATTGGTTGTGTTTGTGGAGCTTTAAAGTTCTACGTTGCTTGTGGGACGTCGTAATTATAGAAGTTCAGTGTGGATTACATGATACAAGTTACTGAGAAAAGGCATTATTCACTTCTGAAGTGTTATATCGTGTTTGGGAATTAGACCAATCAAAGAATATTAGAGGTTCATTTGTGAAGTGAAGTCAAATTGCACAAATTCTTAGGTTTTTGTGGTGCTTTGAGCATCTTCAGAGCTAATTTTTTTTTCTTTTGGAGATAAATTGTTATACGCTATCAGTTGCACTTGCAAAGAAAAGTAAAGGTTTAGTTTTGTGATTACCAGCACTTGGGGATCTTATATAGGGTGCGAAGGGTGGTTAAATTTGTATATTGAACCTTGATATCTATCAACAGCTTGACAATGTTGGTTTCGGTACATTCAGTTTGTTAATATATGCAAAGCTCTGATACTTCACTGCAGATTTTTTGTTCATAATATCTCATTTCAACATATTTTGCAGGTTCTGGCTTCATTTTCACCATGACGACCACTGATGAAAACAATGAACAGGCAGATTCACAACAGACTGATGTACAGACAAGAACTGATGATTCGGTGAAGGTAAAACCAGAGCGAGCTCAGCCTGAACCAGAGCGGGTGGATATGGAGGTGGCAAACTCACAGCCTGTTGGCGAACAAGTTGATCAACAGAGTGGTGGTAAACAGGCTGAGTCAGAACATCCTGAGCATACTGAGCTTCCTCAGCCTGAGCCACTCAGTGAAATGATGGATTCGGAACAAGCTGATGCACCAGCTACGGAGGCAGAGTATGAAAATTCTGAAGCAGAGCATCCTGTGATGGTGCCTAAAGAGGCAGAGAATGCAAAATCTCAAGCAGAGCATCAAGTGCCTACAGAGGCAGAGAATGCAAAATCTCAAGCAGAGCATCAAGTGCATACAGAGGCGGAGTATGCAAATTCTCAAGCAGAGCATCAAGTGCCTACAGAGGTGGAGTATGCAAATTCTCAAGCAGAGCATCAAGTGTCTACAGAGACGGAGTATGCAAATTCTCAAGCAGATCATCCTGTGATGGTGAAACCAGAACATGTTGCACCAGAGCCAATGCACATGGAAATGACAAACTTGCAGTCTGTGAGGGAACAATCTTTTCCGCATGCTTCTGGCGAAGAACATATGAGTACCGGGCTTGCTCATCCTGAGCCGCTTGGCGAGGAAGTTGTTTATCATCCAGCAGTCAGTATGGAGGATGGGCATCCACAATTTGTCAATTCAGGGCACTCAGTCAGTGCCGGGCATGTGCTTTCGCACCCGGTCACTCTAGAAATGGTTCATTCCCAGCCTGGCAGTGAAGACTTTACGTTTTCCCAGCCTCTTAGTTCTGATATTGTGCATTCACAACCTGTTACTTCTGAGGTTGTGCATTCCCAGCCACTCAGTGCAGAGCTTGCGCATTTGCAACACGGCAATCTAGAGCCAGTTCACTTTCAACCAGTTGGGGCAGAACATGTTGGTTCATATGCTCATGGAGGTGAACTTGTGAATTCCCTTGCTGTTGGCATGGAGCTGATTAATACACAGCCTCTCAGCACGGAGGTCCCTAATTCACAGCAAGAAACTCCTGAGACCCAGCCTAATAAGCGCCGGAAGAAGAAATCTATAGTCTGGGAGCACTTTACTATTGAAACTGTTGGTGTTGGCTGCAGGAGGGCCTACTGTAAAGTGTGCAAGCAGTCATTTGCATACAGTACTGGTTCTAAGGTTGCTGGGACAAGCCACCTGAAGCGTCATATCGCAAAAGGGACTTGTCCTGTTGTTCTGCGTCAGCAAGAGAAGAATCAGTTGTCCCCATATATGCCAAAGAGTGGCGGAACTGATGCGGCTACTGAACACCAACCAAAAAGGCGTTACAGGAGCTCTAGTTCACCGTATCTCATATTTGACCAGGATCGTTGCCGACATGAGATTGCTAAGATGATCATCATGCATGATTATCCACTTCACATGGTTGAACATCCAGGATTTGTTTCCTTTGTCCAGAATCTTCAGCCCCGTTTTGATATGGTGAGCTTCAACATTGTACAAGGGGATTGCGTAGCAATATTCTTGAGGGAGAAACAAAATCTTCAGAAGTTTATTGAGGGAATTCCAGGGCGAATATGCCTGACTTTGGATATGTGGACTTCCAGTCAATCAACTGGGTTTGTTTTTGTTACTGGGCAGTTCATTGATAATGATTGGAAGTTGCATCGGAGACTTCTTAATGTTGTGATGGAGCCCTTTCCGGAGTCAGATAGAGCACTCAGCCATGCTATTGGTACTTGTCTGTCTGACTGGGGCTTAGATCGCAAATTAGCCTCAATTACTTTTAACCAGCCAATAGGTGAAGCTGCACTTGAAAATCTAAGGGCCTTGCTTGCCGTAAAAAACCCAATGCTTCTTAATGGCCAGTTGTTGATCCGGAGTTGCATTGCTCGTACTTTGAGTAGCATGGCACAAGACGTAATATCTGCGAGCGAAGAAACCATCAAGAAGATCAGAACCAGTGTGAAATACGTGAAGACTTCAGAATCTCATGAAGAAAAGTTTCTTGAGTTGAAGCAACAGCTTCAGGTGCCATCTGAACAGAGTCTCTCTCTTGACAACGTGACAAAATGGAACACGACGTATGAAATGCTTGTTGCTGCTTCTGAGTTGAAGCAAGTATTTTCTTGCTTAGATACATGCGACCCTGATTACAAAGATGCCCCTTCCATGGATGATTGGAATCAAGTTGAGAACATCTGCATGTACCTTAAACTTGTGTATGATACCGCAAATTTGCTGTTGACAAAACCTACTCCGTCTTCAAATGTGTTCTTCCACGAGGTGTGGAAGATTCAGCTGGAGCTAGCCCGTGCTGCTGCAAGTGATGATCTGTTTGTAGCTGGGCTTGCTAAGCCATTGCAAGAAAAGTTTCACAAATATTGGAAGAGTTGTTGCCTGGTGTTAGCAGTAGCTGTAGCTATGGATCCTAGGTTTAAGATGAAACTTGTGGAGTTTAGTTTTACAAAAATCTTCATGGATGAAGCTCCAGTATACATCCGAGTAGTAGATGAGGGAATCCACGAGCTTTTCCACGAGTATGTGAGTCACCCTTGTCTTGAAGATGGTGGTAATGTAAAGAGAGAAGATGAAGAGGGAGGTATTCTAAACAGCAATGGACTTACAGACTTTGATATGTATATTATGGAGACTTCAAGCCAACAGATGAAATCAGAGTTGGATCAGTATTTGGAGGAGTCTCTGTTACCAAGGATTCAAGATTTCGATGTGTTAGGTTGGTGGAAACTGAACAAAATCAAATATCCAACCCTTTCAAAGATGGCACGGGACATCCTGACAGTTCCTCTATCAACTGTTAGTGCTGAATCTGTATTTGATTGTTCGTTCAAAGAGATGGACTCGTACAGGTGCTCATTGCGGCCTGAGACACTTGAAGCCCTGATATGCGCTAAGGATTGGTTGCAGCCAGATTCAACCAATATCTCAAAAGAACTAGTAGTCAAGATGGAACTTTGAGTTCCGACTGTTTCTAAATAAATCTTTGTATCATGTCGATGTGTAGGTAGGGGGTTTATTTCATTGCGCGTTATATTATTTTCTAGTCCAGATTGTGAAAATGATTCCTGACTCTTAGATAGTCTCATTGTAAGTCTTTAAGCAACAACTATTCTGTTATTTTTATTATATATACTCGTACTCCGCTTCGCAAGTAGATGTTTTTAGGGATTGCCTTAAAACTTGCATTTTATGTAAGGCAAGCTTCTGAAGTCTGAACTACGCCTATTATTTCCTAATTGGGTTTGCTTTGCTTAAAACAGGCCTTTTTTGTTAGCTTGGATTGCCCTGACTGTGTGCATCTAACATTGTGATTTCTTGATATGGACAATAATTTGCGATTTGTCAGTATTGTTTTTTTAGGAAAGGATAGCTTTTAAAAACATCATAGTTGCGGAGTACTCCATCTGTTTCTAGACGCACTTTCGGAAACGGAGTGAGTATTAAAATTGGCATGAACTTTTGCGTGAATCAATGCGAGGAAAGTTTGTTTTTTTTGGTGCAAATTAGCCACAAGGGCAATATAAATTACAAATGGGGACGGGGGGATTTGAACCTGAGACCTATTGTACACATGCCCTCAGTCTTAACCACTAGGCCAAGACATCATTGGTGCGAGGAAAGTTTGTTGCATGGACATTTCCCATTTCTATCATGCCATGACCTAAAAAGGTTCATGGATGGAACTTTTTTTTGCCATAATTTCCATCTTGATAAAAATTCATCATTGAAGTTTTTACAAATTCTAGTTAATTTGCATGTTGTTTGGCAATTATGCAGAGGCTTGAAATAAATTTGGGCATTGTGATAATTGGAGAACACAGTGTCTCCATTTCTTGCTATAGATTAACACTTGGAGTATTTTCTCGAAATTAAAGGTTACATTATTGTACGATGTCCTTAAAATCACCCTTGTTAAAAAATGTTATGCACATTCTCTACATTGTATATCTTTGGTGATTTCTTATGGCTATTTGGAAGTAGAGAATGTGTCTCTGGCTCCTTTCATGTACACGAGTTCTTTTCAATATACATGACCTTTAAAATGGGCTTCTAAGAGTTCAATATGAATGCTAGATCCATTATTTTAAGTGGTCCGTTTGCACGGCGTTTGAAACCACAAGGTTTTTTTTTTAATCTCCTTACGAATGGTTACAATCCTTTTATTTATTTCACGAGGGAGAATTATTAGGCATGGAACAAACTACCGCGGGAAACAACTATGAAGTATGTTTATTTTTTTATTAACTAAACGTGAATCGGAACGATTTACCAATGTATGGCTCTTTCAAAACTTGTTTCCTATTTTGTTTCGAAATGAAACTTAATTAGCAAACTATTGTCCACGTAAGCTCAGATAAATTTGATCATTTTAAAAACAAAAAAATCTCAAGAGATAAAACCACTATATGAGATAGTGGTTTTACCCAGCTCAGATAGCGATTTTACCACGGAAAAATAAGAGGAAAAAATATGTTAGGCGGTTTACACAAAAATACAATCCAATTTTAACTCTTCTTTCTTCCCACGCGTCGCCGTTCATTAGGAGACGCAGTGGTGCACAATCCTTATTGATGTAGGTACTAGATTTGACGTGGAGAGCCTATTTCCTATGAAATCACCCGTGGAGAGTCGAGACTCAAAGCTATTGTGTCAATTCCACGAAGACGTGGGCCATAGACCTGTCAAACGGGTCGGTCGGGTTGTAAAAAATTATTTTCGGGTTCAGGTTGAATCGGGTCGGTCACTTTCGGGTTCGGATTTAAAAATTCTTGATCAAGACCCAGAACTTTCTAGTTCGGGTTTACAAATGTTTGATCAAGACACAAATTTTCGGGTTCGAGTCGACCCAACGGGTTGAGAGATTTTAAAAACGCGCATTATATTTTAATTAATTTAGGTGATAAATATACAAAATATTGGCACAAATTAACAAATTTTCCTACACAAGATTATATTTAGTTAAATTCAACCATAAAATGGCGTATAATTCAAATTAAAATCATGTTACACACAACAATAGTAAAAACAACGTGTTTATTATAATTAAATTTTCTCATAATCTCATTTAATAATATAAATACAATGATTTTCAATCGGTCGGGTCCAAAACGGGTTCGATATGGTTTTGACCCATTACTTTTAGGGTTGCTCGGGTTCGGATAAATCGGGTTACGGGTCCCAAAATGTTCAGGACTCAGTATTTTCAGGTCGGGTTCGGGTCGGTTTTCGGGTCGCGTCGATTTTTTACAGGTATAGTGGGCCATGACACAAAGGATTGTAGAAGCTTAAAAGGGGCCTTGGATGGGTTAGCAGCAAAAGAGAATTCGAAGGGATACTTACAGGAAAATAGGCGCGGCACAGGTAAAAGCTTTTATATGAAAAAAATCCCCTACTTTTTCCATAGACGACAATCAAACCGACGGCGGGTAAGTAGTAGTAATAGAGGGCAGAAGGATTATGATAGACGGTTGGGGCAAGTGATGCTCTCAAGAAAATCACCTATGGATCATTTCCCAAAAGTTGAAATCTGCGAGTCCGACAGAGGGAAAATAGCTACTCCGCACGATGACCGGTTGGTTATTGAAGTAAAGATTTCAAATTTACGGGTCCGCCGGATATTGGTGGATACTGGAAGCTCATCTGACCGAGGGAAAATATCTATTTCTCACGATGACCCGTTGCTTAAGTCGCCTAGCCCATGACCCAAAAACAATTGAGAAAATCCATTATCCCATCATTGGTTTTGGTGGCAGCATCATTGACCCAGAAGGAGTGATTTCGTTGACGGTAAGGATAGGAGGGCGCGCAGCCGACAGAACATTGAATGTACAATTCCTAATAGTCGAGGATTTAAAGGCATACAATGGAATCATATGCGTCCAACACTGAAAAAAAACTAAGGTCATCGTGGTAACCCATCTCATGCTCTTAAAATATGTCTACGACAACGGGAACATTGGAACCATCCTTGGTGATCAGCAGCAGGCCCGAGATAGCTATCTAACTACACTCAACCCAACAACTTGGAAGAAAGACTTGGCAGAAACGGGCGTCGAAAGGAAGCATGAGGAGACGACCCTTCAAACTAAGGCACCCAGTACAGTGAATCTTACTTAAGACGCTGCTCCAATCAAGAATGAGAAAAGTGGCTAAAAGAGAACCACTGGTTGTAGGTACTTTTGTCCCCATTCCCGAAAGGGAAAGGTTCGATGATGAAAGCATAAATCTCCACGTGACAACGCATCTCCTATAAAATAAACGAATCTCAATTCCCCTTTTCATTTCACCCAAAACCTGCTATTTATGGAAACCTGCTAAAAATAGTAACTGCCGTAAAAGGTAGCTTCTAAAAGTGGCAAATCATAAAAGGATAGAAACCTGTCAGAATTAGGTGTTGCATTCCAACATAAATCCTAAATGAGATAGAAAACTGCGAGAATCCTGTTCCTAATATGATTCGGAAATAAGAGTTACGTATTAATTAAAATCCTAACGAGCCTAGAGTTCGTAACGGGCCCAGACGCATTCCGTCATAAAATTGATACGCGCTAAAAGACTCGATTAAGTCTCAAACTCTACGGATTTCAGGAATCCGAATCTGACTAAAGAAAACAGCCCAGACCCTATTTTCAACGCCTGGCTCTGGGCGCCGAAATCGGGGCGCTGAAAATACCTGGGTACGTGTTTTTTCCTAATTCTTTGTGGATTAGAACTCTGCAATTCTATCTTTCCACGAACTCTTCCCTATAAATAGACCCCTAAATTCGACGTAAAAGGAACACACACAGCACACAATTATATTCTGAGTATTGACTCCAACCCTTAGCCTAAGCCTCTCGCTGCGAAATTGTTCACCCGTTCTGTCGCAATCGATCCATAAATCGAACAGAACGTATCCTGTCCCATAATTTGAGATTCGTTAAATAAAAAGGAGAAATAGCAAAGTCAAAGTGGTTAGTTTTCTGAGAACCGTGACGCACCTCTCAAGGGTGCGTCGTAATGTGTCCCTTTTCGATGATTTAACTGCTTTCCTCGCCCTTTTTATGAACTGTTAAACTAACTAAATCTGATTGTTCTATCACGCCTAACAAATATAATATTTTTGGGAAATCGGATTATCATGCTAGGTCCCTTAATGCTATTTAAATCAGATAATCACGATCGAATTAGTATTATATGTTGCATATTGCTAAAATCAACTCAGATTAGTTTAATAGTTAACACATGTCCCTTCAATTATTTATGCTGAGCTAGTAAGGATATCCTGCCTCTGGAGTTATCGACGAGCGAAGTACTCCTCTCGGTAGTTACAGTCCCCCGAACCCTCAATCTCTACCTTGCGGGTGTATGTTGAGAGATCCCCACACCAGGGATCACAAGGGAACCTACGGCCGTTGTGGTCAAACATAATTGCACTCCCTTTATGTCACGATAACCGGGTTTTGTCAGTTTTTCTCATTGTCGTTAAAAAATGAATGGCGACTCCTATATTACTAGTCAATTGGGTGTAAACTCACAGGAAATCCAATTACACTTGATTGAATAAAAAGAATCGTCACACCCACGAGGGACGAGGTCACGCATTAGCCTCGCGCTTTTTCGACCCCCTCACAGTGGCGACTCCACTAGGGATAGTGAAGGAAATACTCGTGCTTGTAGGTAATCAAAATAGACGAAGGGTGAAACGATCCTACCCCGCGTTTATTTCCCCATCAAGTTGGGACGACCTGAAAATCAGCATATTAATGTGAACGGGCAGAACCGCATAACGAATCTCGGCTCCCTCAGGAGTTGGGACTAAGGATACCTTTTTCTGCCAATAGGGGGGTGCATACCGCATGTTTCCCACTTGGTACTTGTGCAGGTAGTACACCTATCCCGAACCCAATCGCTCGCCCATTAGGTCCCTCTCGCCTGCATGCCCCTTTGGCTTGCACTTGCGGGTTGGCCTCTTGGGCGAAATTCGTTTGTTGAAGACACTACCTCGACCGGGGCATGTGTTGGATCTACGATAGAAGCGGTACCAAGCCAGGCGCAAATAAACTACCCATAGGAGCCTATCATAAACTATGTGACATGTTTAACTTTCAAATCCATGTTTGTAATGTAGTTATGTGTAGCGAAATATGTGATTGTGTGTGACAAACTATCCCGGAAAACCAACGACCTTAAAAATTGCCCAAATGTTCATAGACTAATTTGCCAAAGAGTTATACCAAAACACGTGTTCCGCAAGCCCGAATGATCGCCACAAAAATATGCGACGCTCGGGACGGCCTGTAACGAATCCCACAAACGTTGTTACGCGTAAAGGACGTTATTAGGCAAGCACGCAAATCGAAGTCGCATAAACAGAAGACAGAAAACGAGAACCAGCCAGGGACGCATTTTCAACGCCCCTGGCTGGGCGCCAGAATTTCTCACGCCCCTCGCTGGGCGCTGAAGTTGCTGCTTGGCCTTCTGGTCAAGCGCAGCAGCCTCGGTACCCGCGCGAACGGAAAATACGTAGCACGAAAAATGTTCGTAAAAAAGAATTGCTACGAGGGCGTAAGAAAAGCACTCGATTTCAAAAGCGACTCATAAAAAAATAATAACTCTTTGTGTCGTTGTTAGGCCTCCTACGACGACAATACCCGGCACCAAAACCGAACGTGCTAATAACTATGAATGTCACACGGGCAAGTGTTTCGAAAATCCAAAGAATGACCAAAATAAAAAAAAACCCAAAAAGTGTACCGACAAAAGAAAGAGTGAAAAACCAATTTAGAGAGTCGAAGTCTAGACTAAGTAATGCTTGAAACTTTGGGAACCTAAACTTTAGCTTATCTTATGCCTAGGACTGGTCCTGCCACTTGGTGCCGATCAGGGAATCAACGGTTAGTGCGTCTCGAAGATACATCGCCAACACCAGGTTTAGTGACTCCAAGCTCCGTCAGTCATCCCTCATTTCAAGGATCTCCGCTTCCCCAACCTCGATTCGCACCTTCAAACATGTCCATCGAAGATTTGCAAGAGCAGATGGCTCAAATGACCCGACTCATGGGCCAACTAAAAATGGAAAATGAAGCTTTAGCGGCTGCGCAACCCAAAAATGACCTCGATAACGAGAAGAGGATTGAAAAAATGGTCCTACAGCAAACCATGGGGAGCAAATACTTCTCCCTCGATCCTGAAACTTTTCCTGGCAAACTACCAGAAAAGTTCAGTTCATCTGACTTACCAAAGTTCAGGGCCACGGACAACCCCCGTGATCATCTACTGAGCTTTGTGAATGCCATGAACTTGAAAGGCGTGGACAAGTCCATGTACTTACCTGCCTTTCCTTTGTCCTTGGAACCTGTGCCGCTCAAATGGTACTATCACCAGGACCCTAAGCTCTTCCCCACTTGGGAAGACTTTGTCAATGTCTTCATCAAGCAATACTCGTCGAACATGGATTTCCAAGTCACCATGCGTGAGCTGGAAGTTCTTTTCCAAAAGAAAAACGAGGGTTTCACGACCTACTTTGCTAGATGGAGGGACCAGGCGGCCTAGCTAATCAATAGGCCTCCCGAAACAGAATTGGTCCAAAAATTCATTGACAACCTGGACCCGGCTTACAGACAACACCTTAGGTACCTGGGACTTGACACTTTCAAAAGAGTTTACGATGTGGGAATAAAGATCGAGGACGACCTCGCCAAAACCATACAAAGAAAACCCACATATAAGAACAACACCTATAATCGGGGTAACACATCCCAAGCCCAAGAAGTCCATGCTGTAGAAGAGACTCCCGCCCGAAGAAACCCTGGAAGATGGGTCCGAGACCGAAAGTTTGCCCCACTCGGGTCGACTTTGGTACAAGCCTTTGAAAGACTAACCAATCAAGGAAAGTTGAGACCTATAGGCCCCACCCGTGACCCTCCTGTCAAAAGCAAATATTGGGTCGAAGGTACTTACTGCAAATTCCATCAAGGAAATGGGCATGACACTGAAAACTGCTGGAATCTAAAACATACGATCCAGGACATGATAGAGGATGAAGTGATACCTCTCCCTAACGTTGGCAAACCCAACAACAACAAGAGCCCACTCGGCTCTTGTCACATCTCTCTCGACCAACCAGAGAATTTCAACCCCACGGTGTATATTACACCTCAAGGTGCACCACTCGCTGTGGTCCCTATGGATCGAATCGAGAGGGAAGTGTGCGGTGTATGGAATGATGATGATGAAGATATTTACCTATCTCAAGTGTCGGGCCAGGACCTCTTCACGGAAACTTGGCCCGGGTATGCTCTCATTGACACCACCCCTCAGGAGCCCGAGGTCGACAACCTCACCCGATCCGGAAGAATATACCAACCGGATATTCATCCACCTCCTATGGACGACATCCCGGTTAGACAAGCTCCTGAGAATGGACGGCACGCCACCGTCGCGGAAGTCATTGAAAATCCTCTCCTGAATCAACTAAAAAGAACCAAGGCCGAGATTACCATCTGGGATCTTATGTGTACTTCAAAGGAACATCGCGAAAAGCTTATTCGCTCACTTGACCTCATCTCAGTACCTACAGATATCACACCTGACTCATTGGTTAGCCATGTCACGAGAGATGCCGGAGAAAAGGCCATAGTTTTCACTGATAAAGACTTACCCAAAGAGGGGGGTGCTCACAATAAAGCCCTTTACCTAGTGGTTGGATGTAAAGGACAAAACATCCCCCTAGCGCTCGTAGATAATGGTTCGGCGGTTAATGTCTACCCATTGCGAACCGCCCATTGCTTGGGGCTAGGAAACGATGACTTCCAAACCTCCACGCAAGGGGTACGAGCTTATGATAACTCCCGAAGGCCTGTATTGGGAAAAATCAACCTTACCATACAAACCGGGCCTGTGGCACGCACCACGGAGTTTCAAATAATCGACATCAAGCCCACTTTCAACCTCCTCTTGGGGCGACCTTGGCTCCATGACTTAGGAGGTGTGGCTTCTACCTTGCACCAAATGGTTAAACTTAACCATAACGGGGTAATACTAGAAATCCGCGCCCCTCCTCTCGACGTCAGTTGCACTATGGTTGGAACGGCCGAAACTGCAGACGACCTTTACGGGTTTCAAATGGAAGAAACAATCCAGTTCATCGAAGATTATGACCCAGCATTCCTAGACCCGCATGCATCCCGAGTCATCCCTAGAATGCTGTTAGCTCAAGGTTATTTCCCAGGAACCCCATTGGGCATAAGGAAGAAGGAATACACATTCCATCCTTTTCCCGACAAATCTACTCCCTTTGGCTTAGGTTATGAACCAACGGAGGAAGATATTGCTGACCGCCTGTCTAGGCTACGCCTTAACAAAGCCAAACAAACCACCCTCCTTCCCCCATATCAAAGGACCCTTAACGGGATGTTCGTTCGGGAAGGAGAAGAACACCCATGCTGTGATTTCCCTGAACCCTTCGTTCAGGATGGCTTAATAAAACCCGGATTTGAAATTTTCCATGACTGCCACACCTTGGATGAGGCACCCCACCTCACCAAGACTAAAACAGCTGAATTATTGGACAACCAGGCTCTATGGACATTGTTTAACGAATCGAGGCCTATGGAGAACGAGACTGTGATGACTACCCTAGCTTTACAAGATGAAGGTTTCGATCCAACCCGGTTAATCTCTCCTGCATCAACACTAGAAGAGGTCGAGAACGGATGGGTAAAGACATATCAGTGGGTCAATGCAAAAGGAATGGAATTCAAGATGAGTACCGGTGAAGGACCGAAGTTTTATGAGACTAAACCCCAGGCTTGAGCCACATAGAGCACCATTAGCAAAAAGCGCCTAGTAGTTCTTTAGATTGATAGGAAAAAAAAATAATAGAGACTTTAGATGGTCCTAAGGCCCCTTAGAATATGGGTCAGTTTTATTTCAGTGTGTTTTCCTTACTTTCCGAATCAATAAAGGCGTAATATTTCTCCTAAAATTTTTATTCTAACACTAAATAAACACCAAATGTACTTGCAAAATACAAAAATAAAAAGGCGGCCCACTTCAGGCCCAACAAACAAAGCCCACTCGGTTTTGAAATAGTGCCATGGGAACCAATTCCCGAAACCCACAAAATAAACCACACTATCCCATTCATATCCCCAAAACCTAAAAAGCCAAACCAGTGTCATCATAAGAGTCAATCCATGCAACCCAGAATCAAAGGAAATCAAAATCCAAAACAATGCAAATGTTACCAAAAAAACAGATTCATAAAACATAGATTCCATCATACCCTTCACTAACAACACCTCAAAAACCTACACAAAGATCTTCATAACTTCCGCACCCTAACCCCATTTTCAAAACTGTTTCGAGTCACGAATAGAAAAATTGATTCGGACAAAAACGCATTTCACGCTAACAGTCAAAAAAGCCTCCAAAGTAGCCTCAAAATTGGCCTTTAAATACGAGCAAAATATCAAGGCACAAAAAGAAAAAAAAAGAGAAATGCAAGAACATGTGAAGCAAAGCGTCAAAAATCGACCACCCAAGTCATTTTCAGCGCCCAGGACTAGGCGCCGAAATTTCTGACGCCCCAGCCTGGGCGTTGAAACTCTCTGCCTGACAAAAAATTTTCTTTTTAGAAAGTGCTCGTCATTTTATCCGCACACAACGGAAAAATAACGAACACTTGGGGGGTATAGTACGTATCCAAGTATCCAAATAGGCTTACCAACCGAGAATATAGCCATACAAATTAGTCGGATTTCGAGTTTCATATTTTACGCAACTTATGGCAAAAAAAAAAACGGCAGATGAAAATAATGATAATACTTCACTCATTTGACCGACTAAGTAATATGTTTCCACCTCAGGGCATATCTACCAAAATCCGGCATACTAGAACTTATCCTAAAGCTAGAACTACGCGCGACCTGATTCTGACAAGATACGTAGGCAATCCTTACCAAGGATTCGGTCCAAATAAAAAAACGAATATTCTTTGTGCAAAAAGTGTTAGACAATAAAATACATAAAAAGGAGAAACAAAAATAAATGAAAATGAAAACTAAAAATACGCCTTTATTAAAATATAATAAGAAGGAAAACAGAGTGCTAAAAATAAAAACAAACACGACTGAAATAAATGGAGGGCACCTACACCCTAGCAAGAACTACACTACTCTAGTTCTTCTAGATCATCAAATAAAGTCTTGTAGAGGGCAATATTCGCAGGATCCACCCCCACAGTCTTATGCGCTGCCCCAATGTCAATCTCCATAAGAACCGGCTCCTGGACACTAACTTCCAAAGATGCCAAGGCTTCAGAAATATTCTCAGTTATAGCCCGCTCATCCTTGAGGGCACAGGCAATGGTGGGAGAAGGATTATTATCATCAACTAGACTAGCCACTGTTTCCACAGGCGGCTGAGCCTTCCTAACCCATACATTGTTCCGGCGACGATCTCCGCGAGAGCTTGCATTTCTTTTAACAACAGCAGGCCCCTTCATGTTAGGCATCTTTTTAGGCCTGAAACTGGAACGGGGAGGAACTTCCTTTCACTTTCGATCAGGACGAGCTTTCACAGTCTTAATACTATAGGTACGAGGTTTGGCAGAATCAGGACCCTCATACTTAACACGAATACGAGGTATCAAAAGCTCAGCCGGCTCCCCATCACGAGCCTCGGTCCTCACATCTTTGTCATCGGAGCTCATTCACAACTTGTAGTTTTCAGAAAGACCCACAAAGCCATTTGTAGCTACGGCCCAACGCGGGAGACCATCATAATACTTAGCCCACGCTAAGACCCGTGTTTGTGAAAAGGCCGCTACCTTAGGTGGTACCGTATCAGAAAAGGGGATAGTCTGCCTTAAACCATATTGACGCATGACTCGGTAAGGGAAAATATAAATGGGACGAGATAGCCCCAACAAAGAAACATAAACCGATACATCAGAACCCCCTGTCATAGTAGTCAAACCCCACCATGGTACCACCCACTTAATAGAACAAATGCCATAAGTAAAAAAGGAGGTCCATTCGGCCTCGTCCTGGCCTTGGTGCAGGTATTTTCGGTTACCCAAGGCTATAGGGCGATAATGTTTAGGATCGGAAGGAGCTTCCAAAAGTCTAAGCCGTTCCGCAAGCCAAATCTGCAAAAACAGGTACGATCGAATCAAAAGAATGAAAAAAATGGTCCCTGGGGCGCAGTTTCAACGCCCAGGACCAGGCGCTGAAAACTCCAGCGCCCAGCACTGGGCGCTGAAACTCAGCCCCAAGAAAAAAAAAAAAAAAAATAATAATAAAAAAAATATATGCAAAAGGGACGTATACGTGCGCAAGGAAAAATCGATCACCTGCAGTAATAGGGGGCTTCCCTTAAAATGTTCGGATTTGGCATCCTTCTTCAACTCATCCGCACTTAGCAAAGTCTCGGCAACAACCAACGGCATGATAGAATAGCAACTTTCCATCTGGCTAATCAAGGGGATCAACCTTATGTCACCGAACTCACCATTGTTATTCGATAGCAAATAATGATTCAACAAGCAAAATACAAGGGCTCGAATATTCAATTTCTGTCCGGTCATATTCTTACTAGGCCTAAAGTGATGTTTTACAAGTTTTGCCAAATTAACCTTATCAACTACAACAATTTCAGCAAACATGTTATCATCTAGCCCTAGGAAAGCCCTTATGGTTGTTTTACCCTCTTCAATAGTGCCAGGGGTAACAGGAGTAGCATTAGTAGGATAACCAAGGATCGCAGCAAATTCATCGGGCAAAGGACATATTTCGTTGCCCCGAAAGGCAAAAACATGATGATCGGAGTCCCAAAAGCTTAGGGCAGCATGCAGAAAGTTATAATCAATATTAATTTGTTGTAAGCCTAAAAGTGCCTCTAAGTGGTATTCTTTTAACAAAGCTTTTTCTGTGGGAGTAAGGGCCCGTAGCCAACGCCTAACAGTCCGTTGGAGTGAGAAAGTAGGGATCGACATGGCAAAAGCAATGAATAAATAAAGCACAACAAAAAGAAAAGAAAGAATTTGAGAGTAGTAGAAAATAGGGACGTATCTAGCCCCTATATATAGCTGAACGCACCCAATGACATCCCGATCCCATTCGGAAACGTGTTAGGAAATCCGAAAGTCAAATATTACCAGGAAAAGACTTTCAGCGCCCACGGCTGGGCACCGAAATGTTTAACGCCTGGCCTTGGGCGCTGAAAATGCAGCCCAAGGCCCAGATTTCACAAAACACGGAACAGGAAAGGACTTAAGACCGTGTTGCTAAACACAAGGCCCTATTGCAAGTAGGATCAAGCCCAAAGCACCTTTAGCTCCCAAATAAGCAAAAAAAAATAAACATTAAAAACTTGGTCGAAACCTAGACTCGTCTCAGAAAATGCTTATGTACACTTTTCAAAAAAACAAGTTAAATATCATGGTCATTCTTCGAAACACCAAAAATGTGTATCGTTAAGTCGTTGGTTTTCCAAATAAAAAATGTTTGTCAGTCAAAGGATTAATCCGGGCCAAGCTAAAACCGGATGTCGCCTGAAAACTAAAGTCGCACTCCACGGCTTCGCTAAAGTAGCACACTACTATAAAAGGTCGCTCGCACATACGAGCATGACCCCAAACATGATTGCAAGATGCGAAAAACGACCGACGAGCCCCAGTGCTTGGGGGGTCGCGAAAAATAGACTCCAACAAGGAGCGCACGATCAAAATCATATTCCCGACTGCGCCATACACCATATCATGTTTGGATATCAAAAAAAACAACAGGTTCGACCTCATCGAAAGGCTGTCATTGACACTTGTGCACGGTCCTCTGATCGAAGACCAAGTCGAGCCGTAAAGACTAGCTCAAAATCACGTAAGCAGACGGTCGCAAGACAAAGGTCCGTCTGAACACGTTGTCAGCCCACATTCAGGTTACAACTAAATTCGAGCATCCCTCGAAAGAATTCGCTCTTGCAAGAATGAATAAAAAGAAATTCTCAAAAGAAATCACAAAGAACCAAAGAAATAGGAACTTGCCCATCTTCAGTCGGCAAGATCGCGTCACCAACCGCGCGAGTTCCCAAATCAAAAAAACGAATTCAGGGAAGTCCACCCTTAGCGGACAGGGCTCGCCCACCCTCAGCGGCGGGGTCTGCGTCACTAGCCGCGCAGGTCCTCAGTTTTCGAAAAATAAAGTCTTCAAAAATTAAAACAGGCTCGCCATCTTCAGCCGGCGGGGTCTACGTCACAAACCACGTAGGTCCTTATTTTCAAAAAAGCAAAACAAATTTCAAAATAGATTCGCCCACTTCTATCGGACGGGGTGTCCACCCTTAGCGGACAGGTTCGCCATCTTTAGCCAGCGGGGTCTACGTCACAAACCGCGTAGGTCCTTATTTACTTGATTCAAAAACAGATTCGTCCACTTCTATCGGACGGGGTGTCCACCCTTAGCGGACAGGCTCGCCATCTTTAGCCGGCGGGGTCTGCATCACTAACCGTGCAGGTCCTTAGTCGCTGCAGCGATAACTTTTTCTGGTTTTCCCTTTTCCAAAAATTAAAAGGATTGGTTTTCCGTTTTTTCCAAAAAAGAGCGATGTGCTGGATTTTCCTTCGTTTTACGTCCCATAAAAACAAGGGGGTTTTCTCCTTTAGCTAGCCCTGAAAATGAGAATCTTTAAAAACACTTTTACCTCGTGATTGGGCTTGGCGAGGCCCAATTACACTTTATAGCTTTGATTTCGAAAACATCTGTAGCTACTCCCAATGACAAAGTGAGGGAGTTTCTACGCACCTTTAGATCTTTCCAATGACAAAGTGAGGAAGTTTCTGTACTATCAGTTGACAAATCCCAATGACACGTGAGGGATATGTCGACACTTCAAGTGATGACCCTTAAGTCAAATGTTATCACTCGGGGGCTCGTGAGACCCTCGCAAAACAGGTCACCTACACCATGGCTTGTGTGACGCACTCCGTCTAATACTTTGACCATCGTCTTACTCCAAGACTCAGTCAAAGTGGGGGCTAACTGTAGACACCTACGTTTGTCCCCATTCCCGAAAGGGAAAGGTTCGATGATGAAAGCATAAATCTCCACTTGACAACGCATCTCCTATAAAATAAACGAATCTCAATTCCCCTTTTCATTTCACCCAAAACCTGCTATTTATGGAAACCTGCTAAAAATAGTAACTGCCGTAAAAGGTAGCTTCTAAAAGTGGCAAATCATAAAGGATAGAAACATGTCAGAATTAGGTGTTGCATTCCAACATAAATCCTAAATGAGATAGAAAACTGCAAGAATCCTGTTCCTAATATGATTCGGAAATAAGAGTTTCGTATTAATTAAAATCCTAACGAGCCTAGAGTTCGTAACGGGCCCAGACGCATTCCGTCATAAAATTGATACGCGCTAAAAGACTCGATTAAGTCTCAAACTCTACGGATTTCAGGAATCCGAATCTGATTAAAGAAAACAGCCCAGATCCTATTTTCAACGCCTGGCTCTGGGCGCCGAAATCTTCGGCGCCCAGGCCTGGGCGCTGAAAATACCTGGGTACGTGTTTTTTCCTAATTCTTTGTGGATTAGAACTCTGCAATTCTATCTTTCCACGAACTCTTCCCTATAAATAGACCCCTAAATTCGACATAAAAGGAACACACACAGCACACAATTATATTCTGAGTATTGACTCCAACCCTTAGCCTAAGCCTCTCGCTGCGAAATTGTTCACGCGTTCTGTCGCAATCGATCCATAAATCGAACAGAACGTATCCTGTCCCATAATTTGAGATTCGTTAAATAAAAAGGAGAAATAGCAAAGTCAAAGTGGTTAGTTTTCTGAGAACCGTGACGCACCTCTCAAGGGTGCGTCGTAATGTGTCCCTTTTCGATGATTTAACTGCTTTCCTCGCCCTTTTTATGAACTGTTAAACTAACTAAATCTGATTGTTCTATCACGCCTAACAAATATAATGTTTTTGGGAAATCGGATTATCATGCTAGGTCCCTTAATGCTATTTAAATCAGATAATCACGATCGAATTAGTATTATATGTTGCATATTGCTAAAATCAACTCAGATTAGTTTAATAGTTAACACATGTCCCTTCAATTATTTATGCTGAGCTAGTAAGGATATCCTGCCTCTGGAGTTATCGACGAGCGAAGTACTCCTCTCGGTAGTTACAGTCCCCCGAACCCTCAATCTCTACCTTGCGGGTGTATGTTGAGAGATCCCCACACCAGGGATCACAAGGGAACCTACGGCCGTCGTGGTCAAACATAATTGCACTCCCTTTATGTCACGATAACCGGGTTTTGTCAGTTTTTCTCGTTGTCGTTAAAAACTGAATGGCGACTCCTATATTACTAGTCAATTGGGTGTGAACTCACAGGAAATCCAATTACACTTGATTGAATAAAAAGAATCGTCACACCCACGAGGGACGAGGTCACGCATTAGCCTCGCGCTTTTTCGACCCCCTCACACTGGTAAAATATTTTGTAAAGGCCAACTAAACGGCTGAATATTGTACTAGGCCTAGTCCTCCAAACAAAAATTATGAGTTATATCATACTTGTTTAGAAATGATGACAAAGGATTACTGAGAGTCTAAAGAAAGACTCGGGTCCACTGACAAGTCTAGTCCAATTTTAGAAATAAATAAGATAATGAATTATAATCAAACACATATAGATAGAAAAACAGGGTATTACTAAGCGTCCATAAATTGACCCAGGTGCGCTGTCAGAATGCTAGTTGTCAAAGAGACTAACTTGTAAAAAGACTCACAAACTATCCTTCGCTGGAAAGACTAATTATTTGACGGTATGAGGAGTGGCCTAAATTAGCGCCCCTATTAGATTGATCACCTAAACACATGGGTTACCATTCAAATGCACACTCAACCAAAAACAGGAGTAAAAACTCACTCACCTTTAAAAGATGAGGCATACTTGCAAGGTACGTCCGGACAACAAGTCATCGGACGACTACTAACATTAGAACCCTCTGATAAAAGACGGTGGGACAAGATGATGCACCAGTCTAGGGGAAAGCGTATGGTTGAATTACTTCATTCAAAACATAGACAGTCACATCATCTAAACGGGGCACACCCTATCTAAACTGTCTATAAAAGATAGACGTGTTGTAAATTCCCTCGCGGCATAGGAATCATCTAAGCAGGGAGAACCCTAACAAAATTTTCTATAAAAGATAGATGCATTGATTAAATGCCCGCGAGGCATAGAAATTATCAAAAATTATTCAAACAAAATAAAAAGTGCTCAGCAGGAACAAAATGTTAATACATGCGCTCACAGCGTAGAAACCAAATTAAAACAAAGTTGCAACAACTAAAGATCAAGTAGCAGCCGAGTTTCCATCTTGGACATCTTGGTTAGGAGGAGACTCCATCTCATCCTCTTCACCATCGAAGTGAAACACGCGGGGTTCCACCCCCAAGACGCTGGGTGGCTAGCGCGGTCATCTGATGGGTAACTCGTGCTTGAAACCATTGGAAGTTTGCACCTTCCATCTCCTGATCCCACGCTCGCCGAGCACCCTCCATCACGTCCTCCTCACCCTGTTTGTAACAGTTAGCCGCCTCATGCTTAATAGCCTCCACCTCTTGTTGGGCCTCCTTCACTTTTGCCTCAAGAGCCTCCACTCTCTTTTCCAACTCAAAAACCCGAGAGGTGACCCTAGAATAATCAGTCGTGAGCTTGGTCAACTTCCCCTCGTGCTTCTGGAGCTTAAGCTCATATTGCTCAGCATTGGATTCTACAAGAAGCAGTGCAGACGCTTGAGCATTGATAGTTGCCTGCATTTCCTCCTTGATTTCCTTAGCTTTGTTAACAGCATACGTCTCATGGTTGACAATTTGGTTCTGGTGCTTTAGCATTTCAAGATGCATGTCAACACAGAACCTTCTTTCCTGCTCAAACCTAATGAACAACTGAAATTGACGGCGTCTGTTAGAAACAAACTTAGAAAAATTAATAGACGAAACAAGAAATTAGACACTTACGTCCATCATCAAGGACTGCATGGCTCCAAAGTGAGGGTCTGAAATACCGGGAAGAGATTCCACATATTCATGAGGAATGGAAGCATACACAGAAGAAAGGATCTTGGCCTTTTCTGACAAAGAGAAACCACCAGAAGGAGGTATAGCAACCACCTCAGCTCGCCTCATCCTTTGAGGATTAAATCCACCGTTACAAATGAAATAATATTAAGAATTCAACAAGACATCTTAAAACATCTACGGATGATGAAAGACTCACTCTAAGGCTCTGCTTGAGCGGCAAAAGGAGGAGAAGCCTTCGCCTTGTCCTTTTCGTGAGTGGGGATCCCGTCGTCCTGTGAAGTACGCCCGACATCTTCCTCAGCCTACAGCCTGACCGGTGGCAGCCATCTCCTTAAAATCTTGAGGTTCCCCTTTTTCAAGTGAAGGGGAACTCTCCAAGGTTGTCAGGATCGGGATCCCACTTAGAATTGGTAGGGGGAGGTAGGATCGGATCGGTAGGATCAGATCGGTAGGATCAGATCGTAAGATCCTACAAATTTCACAAATTAAGAGATCGAAATGATAGAAGGTGTCTAGTACATGAGTTTCTAATAAAAATAAGACCCAAAAACACACTTTTGCTCACATAAGATCGATATTAGTGTAATACATGTTTAACACAATTCTACAAATGTTATTTTAAAGTTTACAGTTCCAAAAAAATACAAGGAAAATATTTTTTAAGCATTACAACTTTTAGTAATTATTCTAAATAACCAACAAAACAAATTATTTTTTATCATAGCCGAAATTTTCGTCATCAGCAAAATCGCTTAATGCCCCTGATGTTCCTGTTCCGGTTCCCTTTACAATGAGATCATCATAATCATCACCATCACCAAAATCAGTTTCTAAATTTCTAGAATCATGAACCTCATTATAAGAAACACAAGCAGCAACATCATTGTCGTCGTCACTGATTACAAGTTTCTCGACACCCGCATCTACGAGAATGAATTATAAATACTACCAATTAAGAGACTGATCACATATTCAGAGTAACAGACATTCATTCTTCCTAAGAAAATTTTAATAAGCAGTAAAGCAGATACTACCAATTCAGAGACTGATCACATATTTAGAGTAACATACATTCAAAGTATCACACATTCAGAGTGTTGTTAAGCCACTGAAATCATAAATTCACAAGTTCACATCTCACAATAATTATCACACGAGGCACGTAGATAGTGTGAAATTCACAAAAATTATCATACATTCATACGCAGCCACGCAGGTCACAATAAATTCACAACAAATTCACACCTTAAAGCCTTATTACGCATGTACCTTAGCTAGCAGAAAGCAACAACATGTCACAAGTCACTACAAATTCTAAATTCAATTAGCAGATTCTTAACTCAATTCATCCTCCTACCTTATTAAGCCATCATATAGAATTCTTAATTAAATTAAAAGAAACGAACTTGAGCAACTTTAATTGACAAATTTGGGCAAAAACGAATTTGGGAAAGAAGCAGTTTAATAAATGAAATAAAATGCTAAAAGTATGAAAATTAAATACATAAATCAAATTAAAAGTTTGAAAATAAAATTCTCGATTCAATTGAAAGTAGCCGTACTTAAATTAAGAGAAAAAACTGAATAAGAACTGAAGAAAAAATAGCGATAAATTACCTTGCTGGAGAAGTGGAGATGCTTTAATTCATTCAATGAAACAGGCGATGTAGTAGTGAATTAGTGGTGTACTTATTAGAGCTTCAATTCAATTTGAGCTTCAAAGTTGTTACATACTTAATCCAGTAAAGGGGAGAAGCAGAGGAAAGGAGAGAAGTAGAGGTGGGAGAAGACGAATTAGGGCATCAAAATATCACATGGGTTTTGCACCGTGTTTTAATTGGGCTTCAATCAGGCTCTTTTGAAGTTGGGCTTCATTTAAATAGCCAAAATCAGGATTGTTAGAAACGGTTGAAGGATAGCGATTCTATACGATCCCGCCGCTTCTATACGATCCTGAACGATCCCACCTACGATTCTGGAGGGTTTGCGATTTAGGATTCGATCCGGATCGTTTTGAAAAATTCGGATCATAGGATCGTACGATTATACAATCCGGATCGCGATTCTAATAACTTCATAACTCTCCACCAGATTTACTATGTCCGGGCGTCGCTCCTGATTTTTTTCAGGAGCAACCCCTGGAGAGGCCTTGGACGCCGCCACCTCTGACGAGTTTACTCTCCTCAAATACAGGAAAGTGGGCCGCTTTGATTGAGGATTCTCCATAGGCGCAGCTGGCCGTTTGGAAGGAGTGGAAGACGCTGAAGAACCCTAAAAAGGAAGAAATACAATGTCAAATTCCACTTCATCAAGACGTAAAAAGGGGAGGGTAATGCATACCTTTTGAAGTTCGCTCGGGCTAGCGTCCTCACTCTTCTTCGATGTCTCTTTTTTCTTAGCCGCAATGGCACGAAGAACCTCGTCGTCATACACCTGAGATAACCACTCAGGAATAGCCACCACTCCCTTATCCCCAGGTGGCAATTGACCCATGGCTAATTATTTAAATCATTTAAAAAACAATAAGGCAAAAGAGAAAAACCAACCATTTCAAAACTAAAGGATAACGGGAAAAGAGCTACCTCTCGGCTTATAAGCACACAAGCTAGTGGCCGAGAGAAAGGTTCTATTGGCAAATTGATCTACATGAGGGAGCCATCTAGTCGACATCCAAACATGACGATTAGGCGACGCCCTATACATCTCTGCTTGAAAAAGAGGTTTTATTGACCTCCAAACCTTTGAATGAAGTGGGAGGAGAGTCTCACTACTCGAAATGTAGCAAGGTTTAAGGTTCCAACGGGCAAGACGGTCGCACAACAGAGCGTCCTTGATATGAATGATAGACCACTTGGTCCTCCACCAGACACAACTCGAAGACTTCCCTACCACCGTCTTGAAAGGCTTCCTGCTATAAATAGTAAGTAATCCCTGTAGAGAGCTGATAGAAGGGACGATACACACCAACCTGGTAAAGGCAGGAAAGGACGGGGTAATACCGTTCAACTCACACTTGGCTATAAAACCAAAAATGTTGGCCCAGGAATCAGGCGTCAACTGAGCCACACTAATGTCATATCCCCATGTGCTTCCCTCCAAGTGCGGCTCATTTAGTAAATTGGCAGCACTTAAGAGCATCAAAAATAAAGAAAAAAAATACATTTTCACAAGTGCGGGCTCATTTTAAAAAATTGGCAGCACTTGAGTTTAAGTGCGGGCTTTAAACTCAAGTGCGGGCTCATTTTACAAAAGAGCAGCACAAAATATTTCCCAAAAACATATCATTTCACGCTTCTCCTCCTTCCTCTTTTCTGGTTACTGCTTCTCCCTAAAAACCGCTCTAAATTTCACCTCACTCACTAGAAAACCATTATTGGTTTTTCGAATCTTCCCAATCTAAGGTAATGTTTTCAATCGCATTGATACTTATCCAAAATTTGAGTTTGCGTTATTTCAGCTATCGAAAGTTAGGGTTTTCAATTGGCATTTTTTTTGATTCAGGAACAAGAACTACGAAATAAATTATCAGTTTCTCCACGCTCATCTTCTGATTTAACTACATAAGGAAGTTTTGTGAGCTTGAAGCTCGCTGCAGGTTAATCATCTAATTTTCAATCTTAATTTCATAATTCACCTGTTCAATGATGAATACGTTCTGATGGTGAGAATTTTCAGAAAAAATGGTAATGAACAAGCGTATGTGAAAACTGACCTAAAATTGTAATTTCTCCTTCAATAGTGCTAAACGGGTACTATGTTTCTTGGTCAAGTGACTTATTCAATGGCCGCTACATTTACATTCTACATTTTTTTGCTTGTAATTTCAGGTTTCACCTGTTACTAATCAACCTAGAATGTAAGATGCAGGCACTCTGATGTTTCAGATGATGATAAAGGTAGTGTCTTGGTGAGTAGCTGCCTTTTTTTCTTGGGGTTTCAGCTTCATTTGTTTCTTCGGCTTATATCTTGTATGTGAATATTTGTAATGTTTCTTGGAAGCGCAGTCTGGGGTTGGGTTCATGTTACCTACTAATGTCATTTTTCATTTATAGTGTTTGGCCTAGATTCTGTTTGTTAGTCCTAGAAGCTTCACCAAACACCCTCTAAAATATGCATCACACTTTTCCCACTGAGCCATTTACATGGATTCTAAACCAGATATTATCCTTTTACAAGGGAACTACACTCTTTACACTTTGGCATTTCGATCATGAGTCTTGCCCAAGAAAGTATAGAAATAAAAGAAAAGAAGGGCGGGGGAATGCCAACTAAGCATACAAGGGTGTGCTCTGTAATGCCTGTCTTTCAGATGTATGTAACCTCATATTGACATTATGGAGATCTAGTTTCTAGAATTCCAGGTTTGAAGTTTGAATCGATTAACCATAAGCTCGTGAAATGAGCAGTCTTGCCCTTGTAACAAGGGGAATCCTCAAATAACACAAATAGAAGCAATACATGTAAGAAAGTATAGGAAACAATACATTACCGCCTCCAACTTTTTATATCATAGCGGGCATATTGAGCCACGAGATAAACAACTGAAACAGACGGCATTCTTGTTTAGATTGCAGTAGAAAATTATGACTTGATATAGTAAACAATTAAGTAGAATATTGCAGTACCCAACGATGGCATGAGGGCAAAAAAGAGCTGCACCAGATGGAAATCAAGCCTGGTCATGAAAAGTAAATAGTGAGAAATCTTTTACAAACTTTTTTCTTTTAACTTGATGAGATAGAAAGTCCAAACTCAACTGAAGTTGTGTAAGTCAAAAACTTAACATGTCTTGCGAAATTTAAAGAAAAAATAATTCAAATAAAAACACCTACTTTCCCAGTTCTCCAAGTGGCTCAGTGGCCCCAATTTAAGTGGTAGTTAACTGTGAGTGCATCACAAAAGCATTAAACTAATAAACAGTTTTAAGTCTTAAAGTGTAACGGCTAAACTTTAGGTTCATAAAGTAGTAGCCAACATAGTCTGATGATCTGTTATTTGAGCATCTACTTGGCACATCAATGGAAGTATGAAGAATCTTGGTCTTCTCACACAAAAAGTAGCACCACAGACAAACAACAATCTTGTCCAACCCCAAGTCTCTGACAAAATATTACATCATGCCTTGCAGATACTAGATATAGATGCACACAGCCCGACGTACGGAAAATAGGAAATTGAGGTGAGTAAGAAGCTCGAATGAGAAACAAAAATCAAAATCCAACTTCCATTTCTTTAGATTTGTCTTTTCTCAACCTTTTCTCCCCCTGGTTATAGATGGTACAGATTACATTGTCCAGAAGGACAGGAACCAGAAGGATTAACCATAACAATTTGAAAACAGAAACAACAATAGATAAAGACCATAAATCAAGTCCTACCTGTTTCAAAGAAAATAATACTAGCACAAAGGCCATCCCTTTTCTCGAAAATAGTTTATCAAATAAATCTTCTACTTTTACCCTTAAAATCTTGGGAGTAAGCCTGAGAAGTTGCTACCGCTTTGAAATTATCCAAAAACACTAAGTGGTTCAATGCTTGATTGTTTTTGTTCGATTTATTTGGGCAATTGATGCTGGTAAGAAATCTACATGTCTAGTCCACTGTTTTGTTGGTTAAACACTTACAATAAACATGTTAATTGTTGATGTAGACTTATTTTGCTTTCTACTTTGTGTGTTGTCCATATGTCGGTCATAGAGACCCCCTCCCCCACGGGCCGTTTTGAAAATATCCTTGAAAGGATGCCAGGCATATATTCTGTGTTAGATGTAATTCATATGCATTTAGTGTTCAACTTGGTAGTTATTTACAACTGGACCATTCAACAATGTACAATTTCTCCCACAATTTTATGATTAGTTCAAATACACTGAAGTAGAGATTAGAAATTTGTTGAAGTATTTACTTCAACCTCGTGTTTTGAAAATTTCCGTAGAATTCGAAGATGAAAAAACATATGGAGCATATTCCTCCGCTGGAAGAGAAGATACAAGCAGCTTGCAATGGGCATTCGTAGTTGAAAGTGAAATAGAAAGTAGATGAAAATCTCTAGCAAGGTCTCCAATCGAAGTTATCTTTGAAGAAAGCCTTGTGCGATCAACTCACTAGAACCTTGCAAGTCTTGGCTTGCCAAGTTCAGGATGGTAAAAGTAGCTTCATATTTTGTAGTTAGTTTATAGAACAATTTTTTTGTTATTGTCTTATTGATAGTCCCTAAATGACGATTGAAAATATTCTACATTTATTAGTTGTAGATTGTAGAACTCTTTACCATTCCTAGTCATGTGACAACTGGATGATTGGATTGCATATGGTTTGGCTTGAATTTTATAATTGTAATGACATGACTGCAATTAGTGTTTGTCTTAATGTTGGGAGTTGAAAGTTCTGAAACATCCATTTTAATGCAAAGAATTCTTGCTTGAATTTTCATTTTTTCACTCATTTAGAATTGGCAGTTGATTGGTGCAGTGGGTTATTGTACACTTTTAGTTTTTGTTCTGTTTAACCCTGTCTAGTGGGTTGCAAAGCCTGAAAAACTGTGTCTTCGTGTTCAATTATTAACACCTAACTTTTCAGGGCAGGTGATCTGAGCTACCAAATCTGATTCTCGCTTAGCAAATAATAATCTCCCCTGACATTCAGAAGTTACGTTGTCGTGCCTATGAAGCCCTCCGCTTTTCTCCTAGGATTGAAGCAATGGGAAAAGTAAACTTCACTAAATAAATTAATGAGTGCTTAGCTTATGTAATCATTGAAATGCTATATTGAAGTATACTTTTGCTTTCTTTTTTACAGTTACTGGTGGAGACAATGAGGATTTATAGCTTTGCACTTGCGTATGAAAAAGACATGCTCGCATTTAGCGGATGTTCCCATGGATTATCTCCCGAGGAACCCGATGAGCTGACAATGATTAGGTAAAGCTAAGTTTCTGCTACAATTAAGAGCAATCATTTTATATTGATGTGTTGTTGTTTTTGATGATGTTTTAGCCTAGTTTGTTAAAGTGAAGAAATTCTTATTGATTATATCCTCTTTTGGTATAAATATATGTATACACATGTGTTGCGGGATTAAATTAAATGCATTTGTTCTAAAACTTGATACCGAGAAATTTATGATAGAAGGAATTTAGGATTTATTTTCCCCACTAGTAAGCTTACAGTGATAAGTTAAGGTGAAATGAGGTCTGACAGTAAGAAAGTTTTTAAAACAAAATTGTCATAAATAATGGTCTCACTAGTATATTGCTTGAAAACAAGCTATAATGAAATTGTCTTGTTAAAGAAGTTAGGCAACATACTCTGCCAACTTTCCTTAACATTGTATTATTAGATGAAAATTAAAGCTTAATACTAAGGAAATTTTGTTATTTACTATCTTAAAAATACCCCACTTTTGTATTTACTACCTTATGAAATTTTTATTTTAAATTACTACCTTAAAGTTCCAATTTTTTTTCATTTACTACCACTTTACAGTTTTCTCATTTTAAAACTGGAATATTTCTTTCGTTTCTTAACCGTTTAAAGTGATTCAAAGTTCATTATTTTCCTTTTTCTATAAGGATTTAATTGAGAACGACATTTCAAAATAATTCGTTTGGTGTAGACACCTACTTTTGTCCCCATTCCCGAAAGGGAAGGTTCGATAATGAAAGCATAAATCTCCACTTGACAACGCATCTCCTATAAAATAACGAATCTCAATTCCCCTTTTCATTTCACCCGAAACCTGCTATTTATAGAAACCTGCTATTTATAGAAACCTGCTAAAAATAGTAACTGCCGTAATGGGTAGTTGTTAAAAGTGGCAAGTCATAAAAGATAGAAACCTGTCAGAATTAGGTGTTGCACTCCAACATAAATCCTAAATGAGATAGAGATTATGAGAGAATCCTATTCCTAATATGATTCGAAAATAAGAGTCACGTATTAATTAAAATCCTAACGAGCCTAGAGTTCGTAACGGGCCCAGACGCATTCTGTCACAAGGTTAATACGCACTAAAAGACTCGATTAAGTCTCAAACACTCCGGATTCTAGGAATCCGAATCTGACTAAGAAAACAGCCCAGATCCTATTTTCAACGCCTGGCTCTAGGCGCCGAAATCTTCGGCGCCCAGGCCTGGGCGCTGAAATTACCTGGGACGTATTCTTTCCTAATTCCTCGTGGATTAGATCTCTACAATTCTATCTTTCCACGAACTCTTTTCTATAAATATAGCCCAAGTTCGACGTGAAAAAGGGAACACACAATCATTATTCTGAGTATTGACTCTGAACCCCTAAGCCTAAGCCTCACGCTGCAAAACTGATCACGCGTTCTGTCGCAATCGATCCATAAATCGAACAGAACGTATCCCGTCCCGTAATTTGAGATTCGTTAAATAAAAGGAGAAATAGCAAAGTCAAAGTGGTTAGTTTTCTGAGAATCGTGACGCACCTCTCAAGGGTGCGTCGTAATGTGTCCCTTTTCCATGGTTTAATTGCTTTCCTCGCCCTTTTATGAACTGTTAAACTAATTAAATCTGATTGTTCTATCACGCCTAATAAAGATAATATTTTGGGAAATTGGATTATCATGCTAGGTCCCTTAATACAATCTAAATCAGATAATCGCGCTCGATCTAGTACTATATGTTGCATATTGTTAAAACCAACTCAGATTAGTTTAATAGTTAACGCATGTCCCTTCAATTATTTATGCTGAGATAGTAAGGATATCCTGCCTCTGGAGTTATCGAAGAGCGAGTACTCCTCTCGGTAGTTACAGTCCCCCGAACCCTCAATCTCTACCTTGCGGGTGTATGTTGAGAGATCCCCACACCAGGGATCACAAGGGAACCTACGGCCGTCGTGGTCAAACATAATTGCACTCCCTTTATGTCACGATAACCGGGTTTTGTCAGTTTTTCTCATTGTCGTTAAAAACTGAATGGCGACTCCTATATTACTAGTCAATTGGGTGTAAACTCACAGGAAATCCAATTACACTTGATTTGACAAAAAGAAACATCACACCCACGAGGGACAAGGTCACGCATTAGCCTCGTGCTTTTTCGACCCCCTCACAGTGGCGACTCCACTGGGGATAGTGAAGGAAATACTCGTGCTCGTGGGTAATTAAAATAGCCGAAGGGTGAAACGATCCTACCCCGCGTTTATTTCCCCATCAAGTTGGGACGACCTGAAAATCAGCATATTAATGTGAACGGACAGAACCGCATAACGAATCTTGGCTCCCTTGGTGTTTCATCTCGGGAGTTGGGACCAAGGATACCCATCGCCAAGCGGGGGGTGCATACGCTTCGAATGTTGTCCACTCGGCACGTTCGCTAGTAGTACACCCGTCCCAAACCCAATCGCTCGCCCATTAGGTCCCTCTCATTGGTGCATGCCCCCTTGGCTTACATCGTGATTGGCCTCTTGGGCGAAATTCGTCTGTTGAAGGCACTACCTCAACCGGGGCATGTGTTGGAACTGCGATAGAAGCGGTACCAAGCCAGGCGCAAAAACTACCCATAGAAGCCTATCATAAACTACATGGAATATTATTATTGCTTCATGATGTAATGTTAGTAATGTGTAGCAAAATATGTGATTGTGTGACAAACAATGTTAGCAAACCAACGACCTAAAAAAAATTGCCCAAACATTCATAAACCAATTTGCCAAAGAGTTATACCGAAATACGTGTTCTGCAAACCCGAACGATCGCCACAAAAATAAGCGACGCTCGGGACGCCCTGTAACGAATCCCACAAACGCTGCACGACGCGTAAAGGACGTTATTAGGCAAGCACGCGAAATCGAAGTCGCATAAACAAAAGTAGACGCAAACAGAAAACGAGAACCAGCCAGGGACGCATTTTCAACGCCCCTGGCTGGGCGCTAGAATTTCTCACGCCCTACGCTGGGCGCTAAAGTTGCTGCTTGGCCTTCTGGCTAGGCGCAGCAGCCTCGGTGCCCACGCAAAAGGAAAATACGTAGCACAAAAAAACGTTCGTAAAAAAAATTGCTACGAGAGCGTAAGAAGAAGCACTTGATTCTAGAAGCGACTTAAAAAAAAATAAAAATAAATAAATAACTCTTTGTGTCGTTGTTAGGCCTCCTACGACGACAATGCTCGGCACCGAAACCGAACATGCTCATAACTATGAATGTCACACAGGCAAGTGTTTCGAAAATCCAAAGAATGTCCAAAAGAAAGAACTAAAAGTGTACCAACAAAAGAAAGAGCGAAAAACCAATAGAGAGAGTCAAAGTCTAAACTAAGTAATGCTTGAAACTTTGGGGCCTAAACTTTAAGCTTATCTTATGCATAGGACTGGTCCTGCCACTTGGTGCCGATCGGGAAATCAAAGGTTAGTACGTCTCGAAGATACATCGCCAACACCAGGTTTAGTGACTCCAAGCTCCGTCCGTCATCCCTCATTTCAAGGATCTCCGCTTCCCCAACCTCGATTCGCACCCTCAAACATGTCCATCGAAGAATTGCGAGACCAGATGGCTCAAATGACCCAACTCATGGGCCAACTGAAAATGGAAAACGAAGCCTTAGCGGCTGCACAAGCCAAAAATGACCTCGATAACGAGAAGAGGATTGAAAAAATGGTCTTACAGCAAACCATGGGGAGCAAGTACTTCTCCCTCGATCCTGAACCTTTTCCTGGCAAACTACCAGAAAAGTTTAGTTCATCTGACTTACCAAAGTTTAAAGCCACGGACAATCCCCGTGATCATCTATTGAGCTTTGTGAATGCCATGAACTTGAAAGGCGTGGACAAGTCCATGTATTTACCTGCCTTTCCTTTGTCCTTGAAACCTGTGCCGCTCAAATGGTACTATCACCAGGACCCTAAGCTCTTCCCCACTTGGGAAGACTTTGTCAATGTCTTCATCAAGCAATACTCGTCGAACATGGATTTTCAAGTCACCATGCGCGAGCTGGAAGTTCTCTTCCAAAAGAAAAATGAGGGTTTCACAACCTATTTTGCTAGATGGAGGGACCAGGCGGCCCAACTAATCAATAGGCCTCCCGAAACAGAATTGGTCCAAAAATTCATTGACAACCTGGACCCGGCTTACAGACAACACCTTAGGTACCTGGAACTTGACACTTTCAAAAGAGTTTATGATGTGGGAATAAAGATCGAGGATGATCTCGCAAAAACAATACAAAGTAAACCCGCATACAGAAGCAACACCTACAACAGGGGCAACACATCCCAAGCCCAAGAAGTCCATGCTGTAGAGGAGACTCCCGCCCGAAGAAGCCCTGGAAGATGGGTCCGAGACCGAAAGTTTGCCCTACTCGGGTCGACTTTGTTGCAAGCCTTCGAAAGACTAACCAATCAAGGAAAGTTGAGACCTATAGGCCCCACCCATGACCCTCCTGTCAAGAGCAAATATTGAGTCGAAGGTACTTATTGCAAGTTCCATCAAGGAAATGGGCATGACACCGAAAACTGCTGGAACCTAAAAAATACAATCCAGGACATGATAGAGGATGAAGTGATACCTCTCCCTAACGTTGGCAAACCCAACAACAACAAGAGCCACTCGGCTCTTGTCACATCTCTCTCGACCAACCAGAAAATGAGAACGTCGACCCTACGGTGTACATTACGCCTCAAGGTGCACCACTCGCTGTGGTCCCTATGGATCAAATCGAGAGAGAAGTGTGCGGTGTGTGGAATGATGATGCTGAAGATAATTACCTACCTCAAGTGTCGGGCCAGGACCTCTTTACTGAAACTTGGCCCGGGTATGCTCACATTGACACCACCCCTCAGGAGCCCGAGGTCGACAACCTCACCCGATCCGGAAGGATATACCAACCGGATATTCGCCCACCTCCTATGGACGATATCCCAGTTAGGCAAACTCCTGAGAATGGAAGGCACGCCACCGTCGCAGAAGTCATTGAAAATCCTCTCTTGAAACAACTAAAAAGAACCAAAGCCGAAAGTACCATCTGGGATCTCATGTGTACTTCAAAGGAACATCGCGAAAAGCTTATTCGCTCACTCGACCTCATCTCAGTACCTACAAATATCACACCTGACTCATTGGTTAACCACGTCACGAGAGATGCCGGAGAAAAGGCCATAGTTTTCACTGACAAAGACTTGCCCAAAGAGGGGGGTGCTCACAATAAAGCCCTTTATCTAGTAGTTGGATGCAAAGGACAAAACATCCCCCTAGCGCTCGTAGATAACGGTTCGGCGGTTAATGTTTGCCCATTGCGAACTGCCCATTGCTTGGGGCTAGGAAACGATGACTTCCAAACCTCCACGCAAGGGGTACGAGCTTATGATAACTCCCGAAGGCCTGTGTTGGGAAAAATCAACCTTACCATACAAACCGGGCCTGTGGCACGCACCACGGAGTTTCAAATAATCGACATCAAGCCCACTTTCAACCTCCTCTTGGGGCGACCTTGGCTCCATGACTTAGGAGGTGTGGCTTCTACCTTGCACCAAATGGTTAAACTTAACCATAACAGGGTAATACTAGAAATCCGCGCCCCTCCTCTCGACGTTAGTTGTACTATGGTTGGAACGGCCGAAACTGCAGACGACCTTTACGGGTTTCAAATGGAAGAAGCAATCCAGTTCATCGAAGATTATGATCCAGCATTCCTAGACCCGCACGCATCCCGAGTCATCCCTAGAATGCTGTTAGCTCAAGGTTATTTCCTTGGAACCCCATTGGGCATAAGGAAGAAGGAATGCACATTCCATCCTTTACCCAACAAATCTACTCCCTTTGGCTTAGGCTATGAACCAACGGAGGAAGATATTGCTGACCGCCTGTCTGGGCTACGCCTTAACAAGGCCAAACAAACCACCCTCCTTCCCCCGTATCAAAGAACCCTTAACGGGATATTCGTTCGGGAAGGAGAAGGACACCCATGCTGTGATTTCCCTGAACCCTTTGTTCAGGATGGCTTGCTAAAACCAGGATTCGAAATCTTCCATGACTGCCACACCTTGGATGAGGCACCCTACCTCACCAAGACTAAAACAGCTGAAGTATTGGACAACCAGGCTTTATGGACATTGTTTAACGAATCGAGGCCTATGGAGGACGAGACTATGATGACTACCCTAGCTTTACAAGATGAAGGTTTCGATCCAACCCGGTTAATCGCTCCTGCATCAACACTAGAAGAGATCGAGAACGGATGGGTGAAGACATATCAGTGGGTCTATGCAAAAGGAATAGAATTCAAGATGAGTACCGGTGAAGGACCAACGTTTTACGAGACTAAACCCAAGGCTTGAGCCACATAGAGCACCTTAGTAAAAGCGCCTAGTTGTTCTTTATATTGGTAGAAAAAAAAAAAAGACTTTAGATGGTCAATTTTATTTCAGTGTGTTTCCCTTACTTTCCAAATTAATAAAAGCGTAATATTTCTCCTAAAATTTTATTCTAACACTAAGTAAGCACCAAATGCACTTGCAAAATACAAAAATAAAGAGGCGGCCCACTCTAGGCCCAATAAACGAGACCCACTCGGTCTTGAAATCGTGCCATGGGAACCAATCCCCGAAATCCACAAAATAAACCGTACCATCCCCTTCATATCCCTAAAATATAAAAGTCAACCAGTGTCAACATAAAAGTTAATCCATGCAACCCAAAGAAATCAAAGGAAATCAAAATCCAAAACAAATGCAAATGTTGCTTAAAAAGGGAATTAATAAAATGTAACCCCACCATACCTTTCAAAAACGACACGCACCTCAAACCCACCCAAAAGCCTACACAAAGATCTCCATAACTCCCGCACCCTAACTCCATTTTCAAAGCCATTTCGAGTCACGAATAGAAAAAATTAATCCGGACAAAAATGTGTCTCACGCTAACAGTCAAAAAAGCCTCCGAAATAGCCTCAAAATCAATTTTTATACAAGTAAAAAGCAAAGCACTAAAACGAAAAATAAATAAATGCAAGAACACGTGAAGCAAAGGTAAAAAACGACCGCCAGAAATCATTTTCAGCGCCCAGGGCTGGGCGCCGAAATCTTTGACGCCCCAGCCTGGGCGTTGAAACTCTCTGCCTGCCTAAATTTTTTAGAAGTGCTCGTCATTTTATCCGCACATAACGGAAAAATAACGAACACTTGGGGGGTACAACACGTATCCAAATAGGCTCACCAAAAAATATAGCCATACAAAAAATAGTCGAATTTCATTTTTTACGCGACTTACGGCAAAAAAAATGGCAGACAAGAATAATGATAATACTTCACCCATTTGACCGGTTAAGTAATATGCTTCCACCTCAGGGCATATCTATAAAAATCCGGCATCTTAGAATTTATTCTAGCTAGAACTACGCGCGACCTGATTCTAACAAGATACGTAGGCAATCCTTACCAAGGATTCGGTCCAATCAAAAAAAATATATATAAATTGTGCAAAAAGTGTTAGACATATAAAAATATAAAAAAGAGGAGAAACAAAAAATGAAAAATAAAATACGCCTTTATTGAAAAATAATAAGAAGGAAAACAAAGTGCTAAGAAATGAAAAAACAAACACAACTGAAATAAATAAAGGGCACCTACACCCTAGCAAGAACTACACTACTCTAGTTCTTCCGGATCATCAAATAAAGTCTTGTAGAGGGCAATGTTAGCAGGATCCACCCCCACAGTCTTCTGCGTTGCCCCTATATCAATCTCCATAAGAACCGGCTCCTGGACACTAACTTCCAAAGACGCCAAGGCTTCAGAAACATTCTCGGTTATAGCCCGCTCAGCCTCAAGGGCACAGACAATGGTGGGAGAAGAATTATTATCATCAACTAGACTAGCCACTGTTTCTACAGGCGGTTGAGCCTTCCTAACCCATACATTGTTTCGGCGACGATCTCCGCGAGAGCCTGCACTTCTTTTAACAACAGCAGGCCCCTTCATGTTAGGCACCTTTTTAGGCCTAGAACTGGAACGGGGAGGAACTTCCTTTCGCTTTCGATCAGGACGAGCTTTCACAGTCTTAATACCATGGGTGCAAGGATTGGCAGAATCACGGCCCTCATATCTGACCCGAATGCGAGGTATCAAAGCTCAGCCGGCTCCCCATTTCGAGCCTCGGTCCTCATGGCCTTATCATCGGAGCTCATCCACAACTTGTAGTTTGCAGAAATACCCACAAAGCCATTTGTAGCTACGGCCCAACGCGGGAGACCATCATAATACTTAGCCCACGCTTGAACCCGTGCTTGTGAAAAGGCCGCTACTTTAGGTGGTACCGTATCAGAAAAGGGGATAGTCTGCCTTAAACCGTATTGACGCATGACTTGGTAAGGGAAAATATAAATGGGCCGAGATAGCCCCAACAAGGAAACATAAACCGATACATCAGAACCCCCAGTCATAGTAGTCAAACCCCACCACGGTACCACCCACTTAATAGAACAGATACCATGAGTAAAAAAGGAGGCCCACTCGGCCTCGTCCTGGCCTCGGTGCAAATATTTTCGGTTACCCAAGGCTATAGGGCGATAATTTTTAGGATCGGCAGGAGTTTCCAAGAGCCTAAGCCGTTCCACGAGCCAAATCTGCAAAAAACGGGTACGATCAGAAAAAAATAATAAAAAGAAAACGGTTCCTGGGGCGCAGTTTCAACGCCCAGGACCAGGCGCCGATAATTCTAGCGCCCAGCCCTTGGCGCTGAAACTCAGCCCCAAGGCAGGATGAATAAAAAAATATATATGCAAAGAAACGTATACGTGCGCAAAAAAAAACCGAGTACCTGCAGTAATAGGGGGCTTCCCTTAAAATATTCAGATTTGGCGTCCTTCTTCAGCTCATCCGCACTCAGCAAAGTCTCGGCAACAACCAACGGCATAATAGAATAGCAACTTTCCATCTGGCTAATCAAGGGGATGAACCTTATGTCACCGAACTCGCCATTGTTATTCGACAGCAAATAATGATTCAACAAGAAAAATACAAGGGCTCGAATATTCAATTTCTGTTCGGTCATATTCTTACTAGGCCTAAAGTGATGTTTTACAAGTTTTGCCAAATTAACCTCATCACCTACAACAATTTCAGCAAGCATGTTAGCATCTAGTCCTAGGAAAGCCCCTATGATTGTTTTACCCTCTTCAATAGTGCCAGGAGTGGCAGGGGTAGCATTAGTAGGATAACCAAGGATCGCAGCGAATTCAACTGGCAAAGGACATATTTCGTTGCCCCGAAAGACAAAAACATGATGATCGAAATCCCAAAAGCTTAGGGCTGCATGCAGAAAATTATAGTCAATATTAATTTGTTGTAAACCTAAAAGTGCCTCTAAGTGGTATTCTTTTAACAAAGCCTTTTCTGTAGGAGTAAGGGCCCGTAGCCAACGCCTAACAACCCGTTGGAGTGAGAAAGTAGGAATCGACATGACGAAAGCAAGGAGTAACTGAAACACAGCAAAGAAAGAAGGAAATTGAGAGTGATGGAAAATAGGGACGTATCTAGCCCCTATATATAGCTGAACGCATCAATTGACATCCTGATCCCATTCGGAAACGCGTTAAGAAATCCAAAAGTGAAAATCCGCCAGGAAAGAACTTTCAGCGCCCGAAGCTGGGCGCCGAAATAATTAACGCCCAGCCTTGGGCGCCGAAAATGCAGCCCAAGGCCCAGATTTCACAAAACGCGGAACAGGAAAAGACTTAAAACCGTGTTGCTAGACACGAGGCCCTATTGCAATTAAGATCAAGCCCAAAAGCACCTTTAAAGCTCCCAAATAGCAAAAATGAATGGTAAAACTTGGTCGAAACTTAGACTTGTCTCAAGGAACATATATGTACACTTTTCAAAACAAATATGAAATGTCAAGGTCATTCTTCGAAACACCAAAAAATGTTGTTAAGTCGTTGGTTTCTCAAATAAAAAATGTTTGTCTGTCAGAAGATTAATCCGGGCCAAGCTAAACCGGATGTCGCCTGAAAACTGAAGTCGCACCCCACGGCTTCGCCGAAATAGTACACCACTATGAAAGGTCACTCGCACATACGAGCACGACCCCAAACATGATTACAAGACGTTATGAAAAACGCGAAAAATGACCGACAAGCCCGAGTGCTTGGGGGCTCGCGAAAAGTATACTCCAACAAAGAGTGCGCAATCGAAATCACATTCCCAGACTACGCTATACGTCGTCCCATGTTTGGATGATCTAAGAAGAACAGGTTCGACCTCAGAAAAGGGTCGTCATTGACACTTGTACATAGTCCCCTAATCAAGGACCCAGGTAGTGGCAAAATTGAGCCGTAAAGACTAGCTCAAAACCATGAAAGATGATGACCACGAGACAATGGTCCGTCTAAGCATGTTGTCAACCCACATTCAGGTCGCAACTAAATTCGAGCATCCCTCGAAAGAATTCGCTCTTGCAAGATTGAACAAAAGAAATTCTCAAAAAAGAAATCACGATGAAAAAATAGGAAACTTGCCCATCTCAGTTGGCAAGATCACGTCACGAACCACGCGAGTTCCAAAACGAAAAACGAATTCAGGGACGTCCACCCTCAGCGGACAGGGTTCGCCCACCCTCAGCGGGCTAATGCGTGACCTCGTCCCTCGTGGGTATGACGATTCTTTTATTCAATCAAGTGTAATTGGATTTCCTGTGAGTATACACCCAATTGACTAGTAATATAGGAGTCGCCATTCAGTTTTTAACGACAATGAGAAAAACTGACAAAACCCGGTTATCGTGAAATAAAGGGAGTGCAATTATGTTTGACCACGACGGCCGTAGGTTCCCTTGTGATCCATGGTGTGGGGATCTCTCAACATACACCCGCAAGGTAGAGATTGAGGGTTCGGGGGACTGTAACTACCGAGAGGAGTACTCGCTCGTCGATAACTCTAGAGGCAGGATATCCTTACTAGCTCAGCATAAATAATTGAAGGGACATGCGTTAACTACTAAACTAATATGAGTTGATTTTAGCAATATGCAACATATAATACTAGATCGATCGCGATTATCTGATTTAATTAGCATTAAGGGACCTAGCATGATAATCCAATTTCCCAAAAATATTACATTTGTTAGGCGTGGTAGAACAATCAGATTTAGTTAGTTTAACAGTTCATAAAAAGGGCGAGGAAAGCAATTAAATCATCGAAAAGGGACACATTACGACGCACCCTTGAGAGGTGCGTCACGGTTCTCAGAAAACTAACCACTTTGACTTTGCTATTTCTCCTTTTTATTTAACGAATCTCAATTATGGGACATGATACGTTCTGTTCGATTTATGGATCGATTGCGACATAACGCGTGAACAATTTCGCAGCGTGAGGCTTAGGCTAAGGGTTGAGTCAATACTCAGGATATAATTGTGTGTTTGTTGTTTTCACGTCGAATTTAGGGGTCTATTTATAGGGAAGAGTTCGTGGAAAGATAGAATTGCAGAGTTCTAATCCATAAAGAATTAGGAAAAAACACGTACCCAGGTATTTTCAGCGCCCAGGCCTGGGCGCCGAAGATTTCGGCGCCCAGAGCCAGGCGTTGAAAATAGGGTCTGGGCTGTTTTCTTTAGTCTGATTCGGATTCCTGAAATCCGTAGAGTTTGAGACTTAATCGAGTCTTTTAGCGCGTATCAATTTTATGACGGAATGCGTCTGGGCCTGTTACGAACTCTAGGCTCGTTAGGATTTTAATTAATACGTAGCTCTTATTTCCCAATCATATTAGGAATAGGATTCTCGCAGTTTTCTATCTCATTTAGGATTTATGTTGGAATGCAACACCTAATTCTGACAGGTTTCTATCCTTTATGATTTGCCACTTTTAGAAGCTACCTTTTACGGCAGTTACTATTTTTAGCGGGTTTCCATAAATAGCAGGTTTCGGGTGAAATAAAATGGGGAATTGAGATTCGTTTATTTTATAGGAGATGCGTTGTCAAGTGGAGATTTATGCTTTCATCATCGAACCTTTCCCTTTCGGGAATGGGGACAAAAGTAGGTGTCTACAGTTAGCCCCCACTTTGACTGAGTCTTGGAGTAAGACGATGGTCAAAGTATTAGAAGGAGTGCGTCACACAAGCCATGGTGTATGTGACCTGTTTTGCGAGGGTCTCACGAGCCCCCGAGTGATGACATTTGACTTAAGGGTCATCACTTGAAATGTTGACATATCCCTCACGTGTCATTGGGATTAGTCAACTGATAGTATAGAAACTTCCTCACTTTGTCATTGGAAGGATCTAAGGTGCGTAGAAACTCCCTCACTTTGTCATTGGGAGTAGCTACAGATGTTTTCGAAATCAAAGCTATAAAGTGTAATTGGGCCTAGCAGCCCAATCACGAGGTAAAAGTGTTTTTAAAGATTCTCATTTTCAAGGCTAGTTAAACGAGAAAACCCCCTTGTTTTTATGGGACGTAAAACGAAGGAAAATCCAGCACATCGCTTTTTTTTGGAAAAACGGAAAACCAATCCTTTTAATTTTTGGAAAAGGGAAAACCAGAAAAAGTTATCGCTGCAGCGACTAAGGACCTGCACGGTTAGTGATGCAGACCCCGCCGGCTAAAGATGGAGAGCCTGTCCGCTAAGGGTGGACACCCCGTCCGATAGAAGTGGACGAATCTGTTTTTGAAATTTGAAAATAAGGACCTACGCGGTTTGTGACGTAGACCCCGCCGGCTAAAGATGGCGAACCTGTCCGCTAAGGGTGGACACCCCGTCCGATAGAATTGGACGAATCTATTTTGAAATTTGTTTTGTTTTTTTGAAAATAAGGACCTACGTGGTTTGTGACGTAGACCCCGCCGGCTAAAGATGGCGAACCTGTCCGCTAAGGGTGGACACCCCGTCCGATAGAAGTGGACGAATCTATTTTGAAATTTATTTTGCTTTTTTGAAAATAAGGACCTATGTGGTTTGTGACGTAGACCCCGCCGGCTGAAGATGGCGAGCCTATTTTAAATTTGAAGACTTTATTTTTTCGAAAACTGAGGACCTGCGCGGCTAGTGACGCAGACCCCGCCCGCTGAGGGTGGGCGAGCCCTGTCCGCTGAGGGTGGACGTCCCTGAATTCGTTTTTTTCGATTTGGGAACTCGCGCGGTTTGTGACGCGATCTTGCCAACTGAAGATGGGCGAGTTCCTATTTCTTTGGTTCTTTGTGATTTCTTTTGAGAATTTCTTTTTATTCATTCTTGCAAGAGCGAATTCTTTCGAGGGATGCTCGAATTTAGTTGTAACCTGAACGTGGGATGACAACGTGTTCAGACGGACCTTTGTCTTGCGACCGTCTGCTTTCGTGATTTTGAGCTAGTCTTTACGGCTCGACTTGGTCTTCGATCAGAGGACCGTGCACAAGTGTCAATGACGACCTTTCAATGAGATCGAACCTGTTGTTTTTTTTGAAATATCCAAACATGATGTGGTGTATGGCGCAGTCCAGGAATATGATTTTGATCGTGCGCTCCTTGTTGGAGTCTATTTTTCGGGACCCCCCAAGCACTGGGGCTCGTCGGTCGTTTTTCGCATCTTGTAATCATGTTTGGGGTCATGCTCGTATGTGCGAGCGACGTTTTATAGTAGTGTGCTACTTTAGCGAAGCCGTGGAGTGCGACTTTAGTTTTCAGGCGACATCCGGTTTTAGCTTGGCCCGGATTAATCCTTTGACTGACAAACATTTTTTATTTGGAAAACCAACGACTTAACGATACACATTTTTGGTGTTTCAAAGAATGACCATGATATTTAACTTGTTTTTTGAAAAGTGTACATAAGCATTTTCTGAGACTAGTCTAGGTTTCGACCAAGTTTTTTAATGTTTATTTTTTTGCTTATTTGGGAGCTAAAGGTGCTTTGGGCTGGATCCTACTTGCAATAGGGCCTTGTGTTTAGCAACACGGTCTTAAGTCCTTTCCTGTTCCGTGTTTTGTGAAATCTGAGCCTTGGGCTGCATTTTCAGCGCCCAAGGCCAGGCGTTAAACATTTCGGCGCCCAGCCGTGGGCGCTGAAAGTCTTTTCCTGGTGATATTTGACTTTCGGATTTCCTAACACGTTTCCGAATGGGATCAGGATGTCATTGGGTGCGTTCAGCTATATATAGGGGCTAGATACGTCCCTATTTTCCACCACTCTCAAATTCTTTCTCTCCTTTTTGCTGGGCTTTAATTATTCATTGCTTTTGCCATGTCGATCCCTACTTTCTCACCCCAACGGACTGTTAGGCGTTGGCTACGGGCCCTTACTCCCACAGAAAAAGCTTTGTTAAAAGAATACCACTTAGAGGCACTTTTAGGCTTACAACAAATTAATATTGATTATAACTTTCTGCATGCTGCCCTAAGATTTTGGGACTCTGATCATCATGTTTTTGCCTTTCAGGGCAACGAAATATGTCCTTTGCCCGATGAATTTGCTGCGATCCTTGGTTATCCTACTAATGCTACTCCTGTTACCCCTGGCACTATTGAAGAGGGTAAAACAACCATAAGGGCCGGCTTTCCTAGGGCTAGATGATAACATGTTTGCTGAAATTGTTGTAGATGATAAGGTTAACTTGGCAAAACTTGCAAAACATCACTTTAGGCCTAGTAAGAATATGACCGAACAGAAATTGAATATTCGAGCCCTTGTATTTTGCTTGTTGAATCATTATTTGCTATCGAATAACAATGGTGAGTTCGGTGACATAAGGTTGATCCCCTTGATTAGCCAGATGGAAAGTTGCTATTCTATCATGCCGTTGGTTGTTGCCGAGACTTTGCTGAGTGCGGATGAGCTGAAGAAGGATGCCAAATCCGAACATTTTAAGGGAAGCCCCCTATTACTGCAGGTGATCGATTTTTCCTTGCGCACGTATACGTCCCTTTTGCATATATTTTTTTTTTTTGCCTGGGGCTGAGTTTCAGCGCCCAGGGCTGGGCGCTGGGGTTTTCGGCGCCTGGTCCTGGGCGTTGAAACTGCGCCCCAGGGACCATTTATATTTTTTTTCACTCTTTTGATTCGATCGTACCTGTTTTTGCAGATTTGGCTTACGGAACGGCTTAGACTTTTGGAAGCTCCTGCCGATCCTAAACATTATCGCCCTATAGCCTTGGGTAACCGAAAATACTTCACCAAGGCCAGGACGAGGCCGAATGGACCTCCTTTTTTTACTTATGGCATTTGTTCTATTAAGTGGGTGGTACCATGGTGGGGTTTGACTACTATGACAGGTGGTTCTGATGTATCGGTTTATGTTTCTTTGTTGGGGCTATCTCGTCCCATTTATATTTTCCCTTACCGAGTCATGCGTCAATATTGTTTAAGGCAGACTATCCCCTTTTCTGATACGGTACCACCTAAGGTAGCGGCCTTTTCACAAACACGGGTCCTAGCGTGGGCTAAGTATTATGATGGTCTCCCGCGTTGGGCCGTAGCTATAAATGGCTTTGTGGGTCTTTTCTGAAAACTACAAGTTGTGGATGAGCTCCAATGATAAAGATGTGAGGACCGAGGCTCGAAATGGGGAGCCAGCTGAGCTTTTGATACCTCGTATTCGTGTTAAGTATGAGGGTCCTGATTTTGCCAGACCTTGTACCTATAGTATTAAGACTGTGAAAGCTCGCCCTGATCGAAAGCGAAAGGAAGTTCCTCCCCGTTCCAGTTTCAGGCCTAAAAAGATGCCTAACATGAAGGGGCCTGCTGTTGTTAAAAGAAATGCAAGCTCTCGCGGAGATCATTGCCGGAACAATGTATGGGTTAGGAAGGCTCAACCGCCTGTAGAAACAGTGGCTAGTCTAGTTGATGATAATAATCCTTCTCCCACCATTGCCTGTGCCCTCGAGGCTGAGCGGGCTATAACTGAGAATGTTTCTGAAGCCTTGGCATCTTTGGAAGTTAGTGTCCAGGAGCTGGTTCTTATGGAGATTGACATTAGGGCAGCGCAGAAGACTGTGGGGGTGGATCCTGCGAACATTGCCCTCTACAAGACTTTATTTGATGATCCAGAAGAACTAGAGTAGTGTAGTTCTTGCTAAGGTGTAGGTGCCCTCCATTTATTTCAGTTGTGTTTGTTTTTATTTTTAGCACTCTGTTTTCCTTCTTATTATTTTTTAATAAAGGCGTATTTTTATTTTTCATTTTCATTTATTTTTGTTTCTCCTCTTTTTTTATGTACTTTATATGTCTAACACTTTTTGCACAAAGAATATTTGTTTTTTTTTATTGGACCGAATCCTTGGTAAGGATTGCCTACGTATCTTTTCAGAATCAGGTCGCGCGTAGTTCTAGCTTTTGAATAAGTTCTAGTATGCCGGATTTCGGTAGATATGCCCTGAGGTGGAAACATATTACTTAGTCGGTCAAATGAGTGAAGTATTATCATTATTTTCATCTGCCATTTTTTTTGCCATAAGTCGTGTAAAATATGAAATTCGAAATTCGACTAATTTGTATGGCTATATTCTTGGTTGGTAATCCTATTTGGATACGTACTGTACCCCCCAAGTGTTCGTTATTTTTCCGTTGTGTGCGGATAAAATGACGAGCACTTCTGAAAAGAAATTTTTTCTGTCAGGCAGAGAGTTTCAACGCCCAGGCTGGGGCGTCAGAAATTTCGGCGCCCAGCCCTGAGCGCTGAAAATGACTTGGGCGGTCAATTTTTGACGCTTTGCTTCACATGTTCTTGCATTTCTTTTTTTTGTGCCTTGATATTTTGCTCGTATTTAAAGGCCAATTTTGAGGCTACTTTGGAGGCTTTTTTGACTGTTAGCGTGAAATGCGTTTTTGTCCGAATCAATTTTTTCTATTCGTGACTCGAAACAGTTTTGAAAATGGGGTTAGGGTGCGGAAGTTATGAAGATCTTTGTGTAGGTTTTTTGAGGTGTTGTTAGTGAATGGTATGATGGAATCTATGTTTTATGAATCTGTTTTTTTTTTGGTAACATTTGCATTGTTTTGGATTTGGATTTCCTTTGATTCTGGGTTGCATGGATTGATTCTTATGATGACACTGGTTTGGCTTTTTAGGTTTTGGGGATATGAATGGGATAGTGTGGTTTATTTTGTGGGTTTCGGGAATTGGTTCCCATGGCACTATTTCAAGACCGAGTGGGCTTTGTTTGTTGGGCCTGGAGTGGGCCGCCTCTTTATTTTTGTATTTCGCAAGTACATTTGGTGTTTATTTAGTGTTAGAATGAAATATTACGCCTTTATTGATTCGGAAAGTAAGGAAAACACACTGAAATAAAACTGACCCATATTCTAAGGGGCCTTAGGACCATCTAAAGTCTCTTTTTTTCTTTTTATCAATCTAAAGAACTACTAGGCGCTTTTTACTAATGGTGCTCTATGTGGCTCAAGGCTGGGGTTTAGTCTCATAAAACTTCGGTCTTTCACCGGTACTCATCTTGAATTCCATTCCTTTTGCATTGACCCACTGATATGTCTTCACCCATCCGTTCTCGACCTCTTCTAGTGTTGATGCAGGAGAGATTAACCGGGTTGGATCGAAACCTTCATCTTGTAAAGCTAGGGTAGTCATCACAGTCTCGTTCTCCATAGGCCTCGATTCGTTAAACAATGTCCATAGAGCCTGGTTGTCCAATATTTCAGCTGTTTTAGTCTTGGTGAGGTGGGGTACCTCGTCCAAGGTGTGGCAGTCATGGAAAATTTCAAATCCGGGTTTTAGCAAGCCATCCTGAACGAAGGGTTCAGGTAAATCACAGCATGGGTGTTCTTCTCCTTCCCGAACGAACATCCCGTTAAGGGTCCTTTGATATGGGGGAAGGAGGGTGGTTTGTTTGGCTTTGTTAAGGCGTAGCCTAGACAGGCGGTCAGCAATATCTTCCTCCGTTGGTTCATAACCTAAGCCAAAGGGAGTAGATTTATCGGGAAAAGGATGGAATGTGTATTCCTTCTTCCTTATGCCCAATGGGGTTCCTGGGAAATAACCTTGAGCTAACAGCATTCTAGGGATGACTCGGGATGCATGCGGGTCTAGGAATGCTGGGTCATAATCTTCGATGAACTGGATTGTTTCTTTCATTTGAAACCCGTAAAGGTCGTCTGCAGTTTCGGCCGTTCCAACCATAGTGCAACTGACGTCGAGAGGAGGGGCGCGGATTTCTAGTATTACCCCGTTATGGTTAAGTTTAACCATTTGGTGCAAGGTAGAAGCCACACCTCCTAAGTCATGGAGCCAAGGTCGCCCCAAGAGGAGGTTGAAAGTTGGCTTGATGTCGATTATTTTAAACTCCGTGGTGCGTGCCACAGGCCCGGTTTGTATGGTAAGGTTGATTTTTCCCAATACAGGCCTTCGGGAGTTATCATAAGCTCGTACCCCTTTCGTGGAGGTTTGGAAGTCATTGTTTCCTAGCCCCAAGCAATGGGCGGTTCGCAATGGGCAGACATTAACCGCCGAACCATTATCTACGAGCGCTAGGGGGATGTTTTGTCCTTTGCATCCAACCACTAGGTAAAGGGCTTTATTGTGAGCACCCCCCTCTTTGGGTAAGTCTTTATCAGTGAAAACTATGGCCTTTTCTCCGGCATCTCTCGTGACATGGCTAACCAATGAGTCAGGTGTGATATCTGTAGGTACTGAGATGAGGTCAAGTGAGCGAATAAGCTTTTCGCGATGTTCCTTTGAAGTACACATAAGAACCCAGATGGTAATCTCGGCCTTGGTTCTTTTTAGTTGTTTCAGGAGAGGATTTTCAATGACTTCTGCGACGGTGGCGTGCCGTCCATTCTCAGGAGTTTGCCTAATCGGGGTGTCATCCTTAGGAGGTGGGTGAATATCCGGTTGGTATATTCTTCCGGATCGGGTGAGGTTGTCGACCTCGGGCTCCTGAGGGGTGGTGTCAATGAGAGCATGCCCGGGCCAAGTTTCAGTGAAGAGGTCCTGGCCCGACACTTGAGATAGGTAAATATCTTCAGCATCATCATTCCACACACCGCACACTTCCCTCTCGATTCGATCCATAGGGACCACAGCGAGTGGTGCACCTTGAGGTGTAATATACACCGTGGGGTCGAAATTCTCTGGCTGGTCGAGAGAGATGTGACAAGAGCCGAGTGGGCTCTTGTTGTTGTTGGGTTTGCCAACGTTAGGGAGAGGTATCACTTCATCCTCTATCACGTCCTGGATCGTATGTTTTAGATTCCAGCAGTTTTCAGTATCATGCCCATTTCCTTGATGGAATTTGCAGTAAGTACCTTCGACCTAATATTTGCTTTTGACAGGAGGGTCACGGGTGGGGCCTATAGGTCTCAACTTTCCTTGATTGGTTAGTCTTTCAAAGGCTTGTACCAAAGTCGACCCGAGTGGGGCAAACTTTCGGTCTCGGACCCATCTTCCAGGGCTTCTTCGGGCGGGAGTCTCTTCTACAGCATGGACTTCTTAGGCTTGGGATGTGTTACCCCGATTATAGGCGTTGTTCTTATATTTGGGTTTGCTTTGTATGGTTTTTGCGAGGTCGTCCTCGATCTTTATTCCCACATCATAAACTCTTTTGAAAGTGTCAAGTCCCAGGTACGTAAGGTGTTGTCTGTAAGCCGGGTCCAGGTTGTCAATGAATTTTTTGGACCAATTCTGTTTCGGGAGGCCTATTGATTAGCTGGGCCGCCTGGTCCCTCCATCTAGCAAAGTAGGTCGTGAAACCCTCATTTTTCTTTTGGAAGAGAACTTCCAGCTCGCGCATGGTGACTTGGAAATCCATGTTCGACGAGTATTGCTTGACGAAGACATTGACAAAGTCTTCCCAAGTGGGGAAGAGCTTAGGGTCCTGGTGATAGTTACATTTGAGCGGCACAGGTTCCAAGGACAAAGGAAAGGCAGGTAAGTACATGGACTTGTCCACGCCTTTCAAGTTCATGGCATTCACAAAGCTCAGTAGATGATCACGGGGGTTGTCCCTGGCCTTGAACTTTGGTAAGTCAGATGAACTGAACTTTTCTGGTAGTTTGCCAGGAAAAAGTTCAGGATCGATCGCGAATATGCAACATATAATACTAGATCGATCGCGATTATCTGATTTAAGTAGCATTAAGGGACCTAAAATGATAATCCAATTTCCCAAAAATATGATATTTGTTAGAAGTGGTAGAACAATCAGATTTAGTTAGTTTAACAGTTCATAAAAAGGGCGAGGAAAGCAATTAAATCATCGAAAAGGGACACATTACGACGCACCCTTGAGAGGTGCGTCACGGTTCTCAGAAAACTAACCACTTTGACTTTGCTATTTCTCCTTTTTATTTAACGAATCTCAATTATGGGACATGATACGTTCTGTTCGATTTATGGATCGATTGCGACAGAACGCGTGAACAATTTCGCAACGTGAGCCTTAGGCTAAGGGTTGGAGTCAATACTCAGAATATAATTGTGTGTTTGTTGTTTTCACGTCGAATTTAGGGGTCTATTTATAGGGAAGAATTCGTGGAAAGATAGAATTGCAGAGTTCTAATCCACAAAGAATTAGGAAAAAACACGTACCTAGGTATTTTCAGCGCCCAGGCCTGGGCGCCGAAGATTTCGGCGCCCAGAGCGAGGCGTTGAAAATAGGGTCTGGGCTGTTTTCTTTAGTCAGATTCGGATTCCTGAAATCCGTAGAGTTTGAGACTTAATCGAGTCTTTTAGCGCGTATCAATTTTATGACGGAATGCGTCTGGGCCCGTTACGAACTCTAGGCTCGTTAGGATTTTAATTAATACGTAACTCTTATTTCCGAATCATATTAGGAATAGGATTCTCGCAGTTTTCTATCTCATTTAGGATTTATGTTGGAATGCAACACCTAATTCTGACAGGTTTCTATCCTTTATGATTTGCCACTTTTAGAAGCTACCTTTTACGGCAGTTACTATTTTTAGCGGGTTTCCATAAATAGCAGGTTTCGGGTGAAACCCCCTTGTTTTTATGGGACGTAAAACGAAGGAAAATCCAGCACATCGTTCTTTTTTGGAAAAAACGGAAAACCAATCTTTGGAAAAAGTGAAAGCTACTCACATCGTTCTTTTTTGGAAAAACGGAAAACCAGAAAAAGTTATCGCTGCAGCGACTAAGGACCTGCGCGGTTAGTGACGCAGACCCCGCCGGCTAAAGATAGCGAGCCTGTCCGCTAAGGGTGGACACCCCGTCCGATAGAAGTGGACGAATCTATTTTTGAAATTTTTGAAAATAAGGACCTACGCGGTTTGTGACGTAGACCCCGCCGGCTAAAGATGGCGAACCTGTCCGCTAAGGGTGAACACCCCGTCCGATAGAAGTGGACGAATCTATTTTGAAATTTGTTTTGTGTTCATTTTTTGAAAATAAGGACCTATGTGGTTTGCGCCGTAGACCCCGCCGGATGAAGATGGCGAGCCTGTTTCATTTTTTTTTTTTTGAAGACTCTATTTTTCAAAAACTGAGGATCTGCGCGGCTAGTGACGCAGACCCCGCTGTAGACACCTACTTTTGTCCCCATTCCCGAAAGGGAAGGTTCGATGATGAAAGCATAAATCTCCACTTGACAACGCATCTCCTATAAAATAACGAATCTCAATTCCCCTTTTCATTTCACCCGAAACCTGCTATTTATGGAAACCTGCTAAAAATAGTAACTGCCGTAATGGGTAGTTGTTAAAAGTGGCAAGTCATAAAAGATAGAAACCTGTCAGAATTAGGTGTTGCACTCCAACATAAATCCTAAATGAGATAGAGATTATGAGAGAATCCTATTCCTAATATGATTCGAAAATAAGAGTCACGTATTAATTAAAATCCTAACGAGCCTAGAGTTCGTAACGGGCCCAGACGCATTCCGTCACATGGTTAATACGCACTAAAAGACTCGATTAAGTCTCAAACACTCCGGATTCTAGGAATCCGAATCTGACTAAGAAAACAGCCCATATCCCATTTTCAACGCCTGGCTCTGGGCGCCAAAATCTTCGGCGCCCAGGCCTGCGCGCTGAAATTACCTGGGACGTATTCTTTCCTAATTCCTCGTGGATTAGAGCTCTACAATTCTATCTTTCCACAAACTCTTTTCTATAAATATACCCCAAGTTCGACGTGAAAAAGGGAACACACAATCATTATTCTGAGTATTGACTCTAAACCCCTAAGCCTAAGCCTCACGCTGCAAAACTGATCACGCGTTCTGTCGCAATCGATCCATAAATCGAACAGAACGTATCCCGTCCCATAATTTGAGATTCGTTAAATAAAAAGGAGAAATAGCAAAGTCAAAGTGGTTAGTTTTCTGAGAACCGTGACGCACCTCTCAAGGGTGCGTCGTAATGTGTCCCTTTTTGATGATTTAATTGCTTTCCTCGCCCTTTTTATGAACTGTTAAACTAACTAAATCTGATTGTTCTACCACTTCTAACAAATATCATATTTTTGGGAAATTGGATTATCATTTTAGGTCCCTTAATGCTACTTAAATCAGATAATCGCGCTCGATCTAGTATTATATGTTGCATATTGCTAAAATCAATTCAGATTAGTTTAATAGTTAACGCATGTCCCTTCAATTATTTATGCTGAGCTAGTAAGGATATCCTGCCTCTGGAGTTATCGAAGAGCGAGTACTCCTCTCGGTAGTTACAGTCCCCCGAACCCTCAATCTCTACCTTGCGGGTGTATGTTGAGACATCCCCACACCAGGGATCACAAGGGAACCTACGGCCGTCGTGGTCAAACATAATTGCACTCCCTTTATGTCACGATAACCGGGTTTTGTCAGTTTTTCTCATTGTCGTTAAAAACTGAATGGCGACTCCTATATTACTAGTCAATTGGGTGTAAACTCACAGGAAATCCAATTACACTTGATTTGACAAAAAGAAACGTCAGACCCAAGAGGGACAAGGTCACACATTAGCCTCGTGCTTTTTCGACCCCCTCACATTTGGTGATTCATAAATATTTTAAAGTTTTAAAGATAATATTTAATATGTTTAACCTTTTACAAAATGTTAAAAGCAAGATGCCTATGGAATCGTTACACATAAACGAGAAGAATGGGCTTTGAATCACTTAAAATGATTAAGAAACGAATTAGATATCTCAATTTTAAAATGAGAAAACCGTAAAGTGGTAGTGATTGCAAAAAAATCATACTTTAAGGTAGTAATTTATAATAAAAATTTCATAAGGTAGTAAATACAAAAGTGGTGTATTTTTAAGGTAGTAAATACCAAAAAATCCTAATATTAATACATTAATGGTCATGATATTTGATACGGGGTACTCCATACTTGATTACGATATTGATTTTAGCGAATGAATTGATGTCGCTGCTAGGGAAAGGGAAGCTTCTAATCATGGAAAGACTTTAAAATACTCATTTAAGTTCATTAGTTGAAAGTTGGGGACGAAATAAGCCATTTTAGTCAAAATGTGATCGATAATGAACTAACGAGGCCTAAATGTGCATACATCACAAAAATGGGTGAGAATGAGTCTTTGAAACATAAAAATAAGTGCATAAAACATGGACAGACTTTATAATACTCATTTAAGTTCATTAGTTGAAAGTTGGGACCGAAATTAGCCATTTTAGTCAAAATGTGACCAATAATGAACTAACGAGGTTTAAATGTGTATAACTTCACCAAAATGAAGGAAATAATGCCCTTGGTCCAAGTATGCATTTAATGTTAAGTCTAATAAATGCGGTTCAGTATTAATTAACAAGTTAATAATTCAGTGAGATCAAGTGAGCTGAATGCCTAGCTAGAGGCCGCTTCAGTTCAAGTGGAATTAATGATATTAATCCACAGCTTACTCTTGACTGAACCCGTAGGGTCACACAAATAGTACGTAAACGGATCAAGTATTTAATGGCATTAAATACTCCAACTATGGATATTCGGAATCGACGGATCTTGGTTTCAATGGGAGCTGAGATCGTCACAGGCAAGAAATGAATACTCCGGAAACGATGATATTGCCGGAAACGGAAATATGGATCGTATCGGAAATATAAATATTATCCAAGTCGTAGATGTTGCCGGAAACGGAAACATGGTACGTATCGGAAAATATTATCGGAAATGGAAATATTGCCGGAATCGGAAATATTGCCGGAAACGGAAATATTGTCAGAATCGGAAATATTATCGGAATCGGAAAATAGTTCCGGAAACGGAAATATTAAATATTTGTTCGAAACGGAAATTAATTCCGGAATCGGAAATATTAAATATTGTTCGTATCGGAAATGAATTCCGGAATCGAGAATTTAATCGGAAGCGCATCGTACGAATTAGCATCGGACGAGGCCTGCCAGACGAAGGCCCAGCACGAAGCCGGGCCATCGCCCAGCAAGCCAAGCGCAACAACCACACGCCAAGCATACGACCAGGCCCAGCGCAAAAGCCAGGCCCAGCCGAAGCTTGGGCGCGCGCGCGGGGCTGCGACGAGTGGGCTGGCGCTGTGCGTGGGCCGCAAGGCCTGCGTGCGGTGCTAGCGTATTACTCGAAGTGTGTTACTCGAATCCTAAGGCTACCGGGATTCGTCATATTATTAAATCTAATCCTAAAAGATTTAGTTTATTGAATTAGAGTCCTAGTAGGATTATAATTAAATAAATTAGTATCCTAATAGGATTCCAAATCCTTTTCCATAACTCTATAAATAGGTGCCTAGGGTCACATATTTACAACGAGTTTTCAAGTATTCAAAGAGAGTTTTTGAGAGAAAAATTCAGTCACACAATTGCCTAAGAGTGCCGAAAATAATAGTACCTTAAGGGCGATTCTAGTTGGTCAATCTTAAGGCGGATCCGGACGTGCTGTGGACTATCTACGGAGGGACGACACTTGGAGTCCTAAAGACTTGTTCTTGTTCGGTTCGGGCGCAGCTAGGGAAGGCACGCAACAAAGAGTATGCATCTAAACTATGCTAAATGATTATGTGTAAATAATATGTATTCCTGGCTTAATGGTTGTTTCCGCATGATTTATGTATTGTCATATGTATCATAACCTAACAGTGGTATCACGAGCCTCTTATTATTTTCATAATCTAAATTGCATGAACATGGTTAAATATTACAAATTTGCAAGAATTAAGAGGGGTGATTAATTTTCGTAATTGTTAATTAATTGCAAATTGCGTTTATTTAATTATACGTACGCAGTTTTTCGGCAGTTTCTTCGTTACTCATCCAAATCGAGTGATTTTTGTGTCAATTCCGCATGTAAAAGGCATTCTAAAATTTTGACAAAATTAGTATTTTTCTACCGAACCCAGAATTCTCAAATTCGAAGCCTAACTATGACTTTTCGGAGGTTTTAGTTTTTCGAATGCAAAATTTCGTAAATTTAAGATGTTAAATTAAATATTTGCGATTCTTGTTGATAAATCTTGAATTTTTTATTGACCTACTGTATATGTTTAACAAGTTTGAATGCCTAGCCTTGTTAATTATGCAATCTAATTTGTAATTATGATTAATTTGTTGAAAATTAGAATAATTTAGAATTAATTTGATTTTCATAATTAATTATAATTTAATTAGATACCTATGATTAAAAACCACCATAAAAATTGTAAATTTATGATAAATTTTAAATTTTTATGACCTAGGCTTGAATCCATGATAATCGGAAATCAATTGAATAATAAATTTTCGATTTTTCGCCCTAAAATTATGAAATTAATATTATTTATTAATTTGTCATTAATTTTAAATATAAATTTTTTAAATTTTATGCGGTTCGTTCGTATAACTTGCACGCACAAATCAATGGACGCTACGTGTTACCCTTAAGGGGTGTTGTATAGTGCGGGCATGTGACGACGAGCAAGGGAGCTCGTCGCCCATGCGGCACGAATGCAATGAGCAAGGCCATGGTGCACGAGCACAAGGCAGCAGCCCTGCCTTGTGTCGTGGGCTATGAGCAATGGACGAATGGGCATGGGCGAAAGCAAGGCACGGCAGTCACGTGTGGGCAGCAAGCGACCTGCGCCACAGCGCGCACTGCCTCGCGCAAAGCGTGCGGAGCCTCGCGCGCAGCGAGCGCAAGCTCGCGTGCCACGAGTGCTCCGCCCAGCGTCGATGCCTCGCATAGCGAGCGATGGCACGCAGCATCGAGCGCTGGCAAGCGCGCGCAGCGAGCGCTGGCGAGCGCGCGCAGCGAACGCTGGCGAGCGCGCGCAGCGAGCGCTGGCGAGCGCGCACAGCGAGCGTTGGCGAGCGCGCACAGCGAGCGCTGGCGAGCGAGCACAGCGAGCGATGGCTCGCGTGCATCGAGCGCTGGCGCGCGCGCAGCGAGCACCAGCTCGCATGAGGCCTTGCGAAGGAAAGCAGCAGCAGCGATGCGACGCAGCGCATGGGCTGCGCACACATGGCCAGCGATGGCTGTGTGCGTGTGGCCCATGGGCGTACGTCGCGTAGGGTTGTTGCGTTTCGATTAGATCGTTTTGAAATTTTAATTTGAAATTTTCAGTTTACGTAATTTTAATTAATTTTAAAATTAATAATTTAAATTATTTTCTTGGATTTTAATTTTGAATATTGTAATTATAATAAATTTTATTTATTCTAATTATTTTACTAAAATTAAAATCATAAATTAATTTAAATACGACTGAAATTAAATTAAACTTTTGGATTCAATTATAAATTTATATGAGCTTTAAATTTTAATTAAATTTGTATGTTTCCGGTTAGACTAGAAATACATTTTTATGTTTAAAATTAGTAAAGCATATGAATTTATTGGTTTAAGTGGGAGCCCCTTTTAGTCATAAACTCTTGATTAGGTCTACAAATCCTTAAGGTTAAAACAACTTGATTAGAATTAATAAGGACTGAATAATTGGTAGATTATTGGTGCCCTTGATTAATTGCTGCAAATGTTTACGTGATGCATAATGTGTTTTACTAACCAGCTATGTGGGCCATTCATGATAATGAATGGGTGAATGGTATATATTGTATATGTACTGTTTTGCAGGTTATGAAGTGACTAGTATGGCCCAAATAGGATAGAAAATATGGTCTGCGTACCATTAATTTGAATGTAATTGGTCTAAAGTACCAAAGTTGTTTTTCAATTCCAATATGGTCTGCGTACCATCAAATAGTTGTAATTAGTTTTAATTATAGCTTATCCTATTTGAAGAAAATGGTGCCTCCCACGGAGATTTTCAAGACGGACTTTGAAGTTAAAGCTTCAAGATGAAGTCGGGCCATACTAGATCACATTTATCTTATGCATGTTTTAAGTTATTTATTGCTTTTAAATATGTCTTAAAATGCATGAGATCAAAAGCTTGATTATGTTGCATGATTAAGGATTTTAGTTCACTTAAAATTTAACCAACATAGTAAGAGCCTTAAGTTCCATACTTAAAAATTGAGTTAAAAGGTGCCATGCCAAAATATACACTTGCTTGGATATCCTTTACATCAATCTAGTAATCGTTTTCGCTCAGCGAGGTGTTACTTATTGGTCCTAAAGGGGCAAGGTACACAAATAATTGTGAGTACATGTTAGTTTTGGTGAAACTCAACGATATAAGTAAGGAGTCCTTTTATGTCGTGGCAAAATCGATAGGTTTACCTAATAAGTTCTTAGACGTACCTATCAACCAAGAATAGTTTCTAGACTATTAGCAAAAGGCTTTTGCTTACCTAGGATGTTTTAGGATTAAGTCGACAAACTGTGCTTAGTTCTTCAATGATTTTAGGATCTTGGAATCATTTTATTCACACCTGCCGGAACACATAACTTGAATAAAATGCTTAATAAACATTGAATTATGCATGTATGCTAGAATTTAAGTTTATTAAGAGAAACTGTGAATGGTTATTTATTTGTTTATTCTTTTCAATTGTAGTTTTAAATATAGCAAACAACAATTCATTCAACATTCGATCAATTCTCGAAAAGGAGAAGTTGAACGGGAAGAACTTCTTTGACTGGCAAAGGAACTTGCAAATAGTTCTTATGCAGGAAGAAAAGGAGTATGTCCTAGAAGAGGAGATGCCCGAAGCCGCAGGCGACGGGGTCACTCAGGCAGCCCTCAATCGTTGGATTGATACCAACAAGGATGTGAAATTTCTAATGCTCGCCACCATGAGTGCGGATCTACATAAAACGTTCATCAACTCAGATGCTTTCACAATCATCAGTGAGTTGAAGAACATGTTCCAGGATCTGGCTCGAGTCGAAAGATTCGAGACTCATAGGCAAATTCTTGAGACCAAGCTTAAGAAAGGCGAGCTCGTAAGTCCACATGTTCTCAAAATGATTGGACTCATTGAGAATATGAGTCGGCTGAATCAGCAATTTTCTCAGGAAATGGCTATAGACACCATCCTCCATTCTCTTCATAGCGGGTATGATCAGTTCAAACTGAACTACAGTATGAATAGTCTGGACAAAACGCTCACTGAGCTTCACGGTATGCTGAAGACCGCTGAAAAGACGCTCAAAAGTGATAAGCAGGATGTGCTTATGGTGCGTGGGGGCAAGTTCAAGAAATCTGGAAAGAAGAGGAATGCTAAGAAAGGTGGCAACAAGGCCAGCCCAACTAAGCAAACTGGCGCCAAATCTGTAAAGAGGAAGGTCAGTCAACCCACTTCTGAATCCGAATGCTTCTACTGCAAGAAGAAGGGGCATTGGAAGAGAGATTGCTTGAAGCTAAAGGAAGATCAGAAGAACGGAACAGTCGTTCCATCTTCAGGTATTTTCGTTATAGACTGTATACTTGCTAATTCAACTTCTTGGGTATTAGATACAGGTTGTGGCTCACACTTATGTTCCAATCCACAGGGACTAAGAAGAAGTAGAAAGTTAAGCAAGGGTGAAGTCGACCTACGAGTGGGAAATGGAGCACGGATTGCTGCATTAGCTGTAGGAACTTACTATTTGTCGTTGCCCTCCGGGCTAGTTTTGGAACTGGAAGAATGTTTCCATGTTCCAAGTCTTACTAAAAACATCATTTCAGTTTCTTGCTTAGACGCTAAGGGATTTTCCTTTTTAATAAAAGACAATAGTTGTTCGTTTTATTTTAAAGAGATATTTTATGGATCTGCTAGATTAGTCAATGGACTTTATTTATTAGATCACGACAAACAAGTATATAACATAAATACCAAAAAAGGCCAAAAAGGATGATTCAGATCTCACCTATCTGTGGCATTGTCGATTAGGCCATATAAACTTGAAACGCTTAGAAAGACTTCAAAAGGAAGGAATTCTAGAACCATTTGACTTAGAGGATTATGGTAAATGCGAATCATGTTTACTTGGCAAAATGACAAAGAAACCTTTCTCTAAAGTTGGAGAAAGAGCAAATGAACTATTGGGTTTAATCCATACAGATGTATGTGGACCAATGAGTACAAATGCTAGAGGTGGTTTCAGCTACTTTATCACTTTCACTGATGACTTCAGTAGATATGGTTATGTCTACCTAATGAAGCATAAGTCTGAATCCTTTGACAAATTCAAGGAATTTTAGAGTGAAGTAGAGAATCAATTAGGCAAGAAGATTAAGGCACTGCGGTCTGATAGAGGCGGTGAATATCTGAGCTATGAATTTGATGACCATCTGAAAGAATGTGGAATTCTATCAGAATTGACTCCTCCTGGAACACCACAATGGAACGGTGTGTCGGAACGGAGGAACAGAACCTTGCTAGACATGGTCAGGTCAATGATGGGTCAGGCCAAACTTCCATTAGAATTTTGGGGACATGCACTAAATACAGCTGCACTCACTATAAATAGAGCTCCGTCTAAAGCTGTCGAAAAGACTCCATATGAATTATGGTTTGGAAAGCCTCCAATGTGTCTTTTCTTAAGATTTGGGGATGTGAAGTATACGTCAAACGATTAATTTCAGACAAACTTCATCCAAAATCTGACAAATGTATCCTTGTGGGCTATCCAAAGGAAACAAAGGGGTATTACTTCTACAATACATCTGAGAACAAGGTGTTTGTTGCTCGAGATGGTGTCTTTTTGGAGAAAGATCACATTTCCAAAATGACAAGTGGGGGAAAAGTAGACCTCGAAGAAATTCGAGTCGAACAACAAACTCTAGAGAATGCTCAAGATGACATTCAGGATGAAACTCAGAGATCTTTAGAAGAATCTGGTGAGAATCATGGTCAATCTAGAAATGTTACCCCGCGTAGATCGCAAAGATATAGATCTCAACCGGAAAGGTACTTAGGTATTTTGACGAACGAGAGCTATGACGTTCTATTACTTGAAAGTGATGAACCTGCGACTTACAAACAAGCTATGACGAGCCCTAGCTCCAAGCAATGGCAAGAAGCCATGCAATCTGAATTAGACTCCATGTCTGAAAACCAAGTATGGGATTTGGTCGATTTGCCAGATGGCTACCAAGCCATTGGAAGCAAATGGGTTTTCAAACTGAAAAAGGACAAGGATGGGAAACTTGAAGTTTTCAAAGCTAGATTGGTTGCAAAAGGTTACAGGCAAGTCCACGGTGTGGATTACGATGAAACCTTTTCACCAGTTGCAATGCTAAAGTCTATTCGGATAATGTTAGCAATCGCTGCATATTACGATTACGAAATATGGCAGATGGATGTCAAAACTGCTTTCTTAAACGGCGGTTTAACAGAAACTGTGTTTATGACACAGCCTGAAGGTTTTGAGGATCCAAAGAATGCTAAAAAGGTATGCAAGCTAAAGAAGTCAATCTACGGATTGAAGCAGACATCCAGGAGCTGGAATATACGTTTTGATGAAGCAGTCAGTGACTTTGGTTTCATCAAGAACGCAGATGAATCTTGTGTATACAAGAAGGTTAGTGGGAGAAAAATTGCTTTCCTAGTATTGTATGTCGACGACATAATCGGAAATGACATTCCTATGTTGAACTCTGTCAAGATTTGGCTTGGGAAATGTTTTTCGATGAAAGATCTAGGAGAAGCACAGTACATATTGGGCATCAAGATATATCTAAAAAGATGATTGGACTTAGTCAAAGCACTTATATCAATAAGGTGCTTGATAGGTTCAAGATGGCGGACTCCAAGCGAGGCTACCTACCCATGTCTCATGGAATGACTCTAAGCAAGAATCAGTGCCCAAAAACACTTGATGAGCGTAGACGAATGAATGGGATTCCATATGCATCATTGATTGGTTCAATAATGTATGCTATGATATGTACACGCCCGGATGTTGCGTACGCACTCAGTGCTACGAGCAGATACCAGTCAGACCCAGGAGAGGCGCATTGGACTGCTGCCAAGAATATTCTAAAGTACCTGAAAAGGCACAAAGATGACTTCCTGGTCTATGGTGGAGATGATGAATTAATTGTTAAAGGCTATACGGACGCAAGTTTCCAAACCGACAAAGATGATTTCAGATCACAATCTGGGTTTGTCTTCTGCCTCAACGGAGGAGCAGTAAGCTGGAAAAGTGCTAAGCAAAGCACCATTGCGGATTCTACAACTGAAGCGGAGTACATTGCTGCACATGAAGCAGCAAAGGAAGCTATATGGCTAGGGAAGTTCATAGGTGAACTTGGTGTAGTCCCCTCCATTAAAGGACCAATAGCCCTGTATTGTGATAATAACGGAGCTATTGCACAGGCGAAGGAGCCTAGACACCACCAGAGAGTCAAGCATGTACTTCGTAGATTTCACCTTCTACGAGAGTTTGTTGAAAGAAAAGAAGTCGAGATAAACAAGATTGGAACTGATGACAACATATCAGATCCATTGACTAAACCTCTGCCGCAGGCGAAGCACAACTCGCACACTGCAGCTATGGGAATCAAGCATATTGGAGAATGGCTTTGATGTCTCTGTTTAATGTTTTAAAGTTTTAGAGTTTAAATCTTTGTAAAACATTATTGGTTAATCATTCACAATAAATGAAAAGAATTTATTTTTCCATTTAATTCGTGGTTTATTAAATGATGAGTCCCTTCAATTTGACAATATATTCAAGATAGACTGTCAGGACCAGTCCTGTGACTAAGAAATGTCTATCAAGTGAACTTGAATGTCAAAGGTTGAAAATGGTCCCTAGTCGGAGTTTTCTATAAAATTGGACGCATAGAAAACGTTAGACGATTAGAATGCAAGATGACTAGTAGTTCTGTTTCTTGAACTATGTGGACATGGCAATGTCATAATCATTTGCATAGATACTTACTTTGGGAAGACTAGTATCGGACAAGACCTATGAAACTTTACTGTAAGAGATGAAAATCTGTCATAAGTAAATTTCATTAAAATTATTAGACACTAAATCCTCAATACCTGAGTGATTTGAGATTACTTGTTTGAGAACTGGTTACTTTGACGTTGACCAACCGTCGCACCGTAAAAGGAGGCTATAAAGGCAACGCTCAGGTAATCACCTATCAAACGAAGTCTAATCTCAAGATCGCAAGATTGGGATTGTCCTCCCATAAATCGGGATGAGATGCTTAAAAGTTGTACAAGGCCACTCGGAGAGCTAGAAACTGTGAAATGCATGGCCGTGCTCGGATGAATCATAGGCTATGATTATCTGTTTATTTGATCAGTTGAACTCTGAAACCGAGAAACACCTCTGGACATAATAAGGATGACAACTCTTACCTTATGTTCAAGAGCAAGCATCGAGCGACAAAGGAATTAGGAAATGCACACTTGTCCCTAAGGACAAGTGGGAGACTGAAGGAAATAATGCCCTTGGTCCAAGTATGCATTCAATGTTAAGTCTAATAAATGCGGTTCAGTATTAATTAACAAGTTAATAATTCAGTGAGATCAAGTGAGCTGAATGCCTAGCTAGAGGCCGCTTCAGTTCAAGTGGAATTAATGATATTAATCCACAGCTTACTCTTGACTGAACCCGTAGGGTCACACAAATAGTACGTAAACGGATCAAGTATTTAATGGCATTAAATACTCCAACTATGGATATTCGGAATCGACGGATCTTGGTTTCAGTGGGAGCTGAGATCGTCACAGGCAAGAAATGAATACTCCGGAAACGATGATATTGCCGGAAACGGAAATATGGATCGTATCGGAAATATAAATATTATCCAAGTCGTAGATGTTGCCGGAAACGGAAACATGGTACGTATCGGAAAATATTATCGGAAATGGAAATATTGCCAATCGGAAATATTGCCGGAAACGGAAATATTGTCAGAATCGGAAATATTATCGGAATCGGAAAATAGTTCCGGAAACGGAAATATTAAATATTTGTTCGAAACGGAAATTAATTCCGGAATCGGAAATATTAAATATTGTTCGTATCGGAAATGAATTCCGGAATCGAGAATTTAATCGGAAGCGCATCGTACGAATTAGCATCGGACGAGGCCTGCCAGACGAAGGCCCAGCACGAAGCCGGGCCATCGCCCAACAAGCCAAGCGCAACAACCACACGCCAAGCATACGACCATTCCCAGCGCAAAAGCCAGGCCCAGCCGAAGCTTGGGCGCGCGCGCGGGGCTGCGACGAGTGGGCTGGCGCTGTGTGTGGGCCGCAAGGCCTGCGTGCGGTGCTAGCGTATTACTCGAAGTGTGTTACTCGAATCCTAAGGCTACCGGGATTCGTCATATGATTAAATCTAATCCTAAAAGATTTAGTTTATTTAATTAGAGTCCTAGTAGGATTATAATTAAATAAATTAGTATCCTAATAGGATTCCAAATCCTTTTCCATAACTCTATAAATAGGTGCCTAGGGTCACATATTTAAAAAGAGTTTTCAAGTATTCAAAGAGAGTTTTTGAGAGAAAAATTCAGTCACACAATTGCCTAAGAGTGCCGAAAATAATAGTACCTTAAGGGCGATTCTAGTTGGTCAAACTTAAGGCGGATCCGGACGTGCTGTGGACTATCTACGGAGGGACGACACTTGGAGTCCTAAAGACTTGTTCTTGTTCGGTTCGGGCGCAGCTAGGGAAGGCACGCAACAAAGAGTATGCATCTAAACTATGCTAAATGATTATGTGTAAATAATATGTATTCCTGGCTTAATGGTTGTTTCCGCATGATTTATGTATTGTCATATGTATCATAACCTAACACAAAATGGGTGAGAATGAGTCTTTAAAACATAAAAATAAGTGTATTAAACATGGAAAGACTTTAAAATACTCATTTAAGTTCATTAGTTGAAAGTTGGGACCGAAATTAGCCATTTTAGTCAAAATGTGTCCGATAATGATCTAACGAGTCTTAAATGTGCATAACTTCACCAAAATGGGTGAGAATGAGTCTTTGAAACATAAAAATATGTGTATCAGACATGGAAATACTTTAAAATACTCATTTAAGTTCATTAGTTGAAAGTTGGGGCTGAAATAAGCCATTTTAGTCAAAATGTCACCGATAATGAACTAACGAGGTCTAAATGTGCATACATCAAAAAAATGGGTGAGAATGAGTCTTTGAAACATAAAAATAAGTGTATAAAACATGGAAAGACTTTAAAATACTCATTTAAGTTCATTAGTTGAAAGTTGGGACCGAAATTAGCCATTTTAGTCAAAATGTGACCGATAATGAACTAACGAGGTTTAAATGTGTATAACTTCACCAAAATGGGTGAGAATGAGTCTTTAAAACATAAAAATAAGTTTATTAAACATGGAAAGACTTTAAAATACTCATTTAAGTTCATTAGTTGAAAGTTGGGACCGAAATTAGCCATTTTAGTCAAAATGTGATCGATAATGATCTAACGAGTCTTAAATGTGCATAACTTCACCAAAATGGGTGAGAATGAGTCTTTGAAACATAAAAATATGTGTATCAGACATGGAAAGACTTTAAAATACTCATTTAAGTTCATTAGTTGAAAGTTAGGACCGAAATTAGTCATTTTAGTCAAAATGTGACCGATAATGAACTAACGAGACTTAAATGTGCATAACTTCACCAAAAAGGGTGAGAATGAGTCTTTGAAACATATAAATAAGTGCATTAAACATGTAAAGACTTTAAAATACTCATTTAAGTTCATTAGATGAAAGTTGGGACCGAAATAAGCCATTTTAGTCAAAATGTGACCGATAATGGTCAAACGAGTATTAAATGTGCATAACTTCACTTAAATGGGTGAGAATGAGTCTTTGAAACATAAAAATAAGTGTATAAAACATGGAAAGACTTTAAAATACTTATTTAAGTTCATTAGTTGAAAGTTGGGACCGAAATTAGCCATTTTATTCAAAATGTGAGCGATAATGAACTAACGAGGTTTAAATGTGTATAACTTCACCAAAATTGGTGAGAATGATTCTTTGAAACATAAAACTAAGTGTATTAAACATGGAAAGACTTTAAAATACTCATTTAAGTTCATTAGTTGAAAGTTGGGACCGAAATTATCCATTTTAGTCAAAATATGACCGATAATGAAATAACGAGGCTTAAATGTGCATAAATTCACCAAAATGTGTGAGAATGAATCTTTGAAACATAAAACTAAGTGTATTAAACATGTTAGGACTTTAAAATACTCATTTAAGTTCATTAGATGAAAGTTGAGACCGAAATTAACCAATTTTATTATTATACGGTTCATTATTTCTTTGTTATGAACAAATTAAGTCTTAATTTATTGTACGATTCAATATTTATAATATAACTAGTGCATATATATTTTTTGATGATCGATCTTTTCAAGGTATTCAATAATACGAGGGAGCGGCCTTTCACGTTTGAGGAGATAGATGAAGTTCGAGAAATGTTGGCAAACTTCATTACAAGTGATTGTTTTTGATATTTTCTTGTATTGAATCCTAAACTTTAGATGCTAGTTTTTCATATGATTGTAATGTAATCAAATTTTATATTTACAATTGTATACTATTTAATTTAATTATCTATATAATTGGATACTTTTTATGTGACGTATGGAGGTTAATCAATGGCGTGGTCCAATTGTAATATGTAGCAGGAAATCGGTTGTACAACAAATCTTGATCAAGTGCGGCTAATTTTTATGCTTGTGCTGCCCATTTCTATGTCAAGTGCGGGCTCATTTTCAAATTGGCAGCACGAAATATGTCAAGTGCGGGCTCATTTTCAAAATTGGCAGCATGAGATATGTAAAGTGCGGGCTCATATTCTAAAATTGGCAGCACAAAATATGCCAAGTGCGGGCTCATTTTCCAAATTGGCAGCACTTGAAACATCAAGTGCTGCCAATATTTTGAAAGCACTTGAGAAACATCAAGTGCGGGCAGGCCATGTGCTGCACATGTAAAAGCCCGCACCAAACCCCTTTAAATGTGCCCGCCCTTGAGGTTTTTTCCTCTAATGTAAGAACATTAAGGACAAAGGGATGAAGAGGAAACCTAAGCCCTAATCTAAAAGTTGTAGTATATACAGCAATCTCGCAAGGGGACAGGCGATCCACCGTGCTCCACTCAGTAGGACACCTGAAGCTAAAGTCGTGCGGCAGCAATAAGAAACGAGCAAAGTCGCAACTCTGCTCGGCCAAATATCAAAGCCATTTCCCGCTAGGAAAGATCTCCGATGGAAGTAGGTCAGAGTCCTTCCTCCTAGGAATCATAGGGGGAGGAAGCCTAGTTATCTCACTATCTGAAGAACTTGGGGAATCATCCTCAAAATTCTCCCTCAAAAATGGAGTGCGATGTGCCAGACTCTTTCATCTTCCTTGAGGACGGGGAACCCTTCCTACCCCTCTCTCTTGAGAGCGAGAAGACTCAGATTCTCTCCTCTCCCTAGGACGAGGAATGTTCGAAAAAGGTTGACGAACCTCCCTAGGCGTCCCCCACGCACCTACATTAGCAATTATCTTTGTTTGGGCCATGACTTCCTGCATAAGGAACATGACGTCTGACTTAAAGGACAGATAGTGAACGGCGGTTTGCGCTAGAAAGTAGCCGAGTGGCACCTCTATGGTACGATACAATATGCCACTCCAAGACATGAAAGTAATAAAGCACGAAAAACAAAAAAGAAAAAAGAAAAAGTACAACAAACAAAGACACAAGATTAGGAGAATACCCATGTAGATAAAAAAAAATAGGGAAAACAACTGATTCTGGTTTCAACAAACAAAATGATCCTAGGCAAAACAAGAATCAAGCAGGAGCTAAGAACACGCGAAGAACCCCTCAAACTTTGACAAAGCGGGAGAATTCTCTCAAGATCTCTCTTGCTCTCTCAAAGTGATCAACGTAAAATGAAAGAGAAAATGAACTTAGACCCCGATTTATAAGAAAATCTAGGGTCTGGTCAAAGTGACACATGGCGCATAAAACCATGCAATAGTCAAAAACCGTGATCAGGAAACATATGCTGAAGAGGGACCCACATGACATCTTTCTTGAGGGGCAAATGATGTGGCATAAAATATCTGTCCAACTGGAACCAACTGTAGCATGACACGTGACACCAACTGACCCAAGAGGTGCTCCACGTAAACAAGAACCGCACAGTAAACCTATAAGAAAAATGGACATTGTTAAAATCCCAGTATAAGGAGACCAACTAAGCCCTCTACTAAACACCTAAACAAGGAAACGTGTCCCCTCCAAAAGAGTTAGCCAATCAGATAGCTATTTTTTGGAAACATATCCCAAAACCCTAGCCCTATAAATAGTCTTATTTCCAAGGTAGGACATTGAATTTATTCTCACCTAACTTCCTTATTTTGCTTTTCCTTCTCTCTAAAAATTTTCTCTCTCTAACAAATACTTACTTAAGCATCGGAGAGAATATTCCTACAGAAATAATCTTATTTTGCACGTTCTCGGAAGGATTGTCAAGCGCATACATGATACCTCTGTGGAAGTGTGACACGTCAGCACCAGTAAAAAGTCCGACATCAAATATGAATAAAAACTATAGCCAAATAAGTATTATTTTGTGTGCATTTTTAAATTACAAGCATGCATCGCGTGCATATATAGAAAACTAGTAAAATAGAGAAGAACAAACAAGTCTTGAAATTATGGCGGGCTGAGGATATATTAAGCTGTATAATGATAATAATAATAATAATAATAATAATAATAATAATAATAATAATAATAATAATAATAATAATAATAATAATAATAATAATAATAATAATAATAATAATAAAGGAGGGGGAGGAGGAGGAGGAGGAGGAGGAGGAGAAGGAGGTCATGCTTCTGATTGGCTTAGGGCGGTCCCGATTTCAGGTTTGGGCCAGACTATGACTGGCAAGAGTTATCAATGCGTGTTATGCTATCGGTTGGGTGTTCCTTTGTTCTCCATTTCCAAGCCGTGTTCTGCTTTCTTTAGGGTTTTCGATGGGGATATTTATGTTGATCATGTTGTGTCATGTGTTGGTATTGTTGGTAATAAATATCGACATAATCTTGTTCATGATACGCTTGTAGATGTCTGCTAACGTTCTGGGATCTCAGCTGACAAAGAGGTTGATATTGGGTTATGTGGGGAAGGCCAAAAACCCCTCCGTCCTGCTGACGTGTTGCTTTACTTTTGGGATAGGGGACTTGATGTGTGTGTTGATTTAACTGGATCATCGCCTATGACGCAATCTGGGATGTCTGACTTTGTTCCCGGCCGTGTTGTGATTGAGGTGGCACATCGCAAGCGGATCAAGTATCAAGCTAAGTGTGCGGCAAGCGGGTATGGTTTTTTACCTTTATCCTTTTCTTCATTTAGGGAATTAGAGGCAGATGCAATTTCTCTACTCAAACGGATACAAAAGTTCTCCAAGGGTCAATATATTGGGGCTCAAGTTGCTACTCATATCTTCACTGGGATTAGTTTTTCCATTGCTTAAGGAGTGGGTCCCAGATATTATCTCGACTTCCCACTAACTTTTTGTAATGCTTTGAGTTCGCTTAATATATTATACGTTATCAAAATAATAATAATAATAATAATAATAATAATAATAATAATAACAATAATAATAATTTTAGAAACCTCTCAAATTAGGCGATTAGGGCACGATTTGTTAGGTTATGATACATATGACAAAACATAAATCAGGCGGAAAAACCTTAATGCCAGGAAACATATTATTTACACATAATCATTTAGCATAATTTAGGAGCATACACTTTGTAGCGTGCCCTCCCTAGCTGCGCCCGAACCGAACAAGAACAAGCCTTTAGTGTTAGGTTATGATACATATGATATTACATAAATCATGCGGAAACAACCATTAACCCAGGATTACATATTATTTACACATAATCATATAGCATAATTTAGATGCATACTCTTTGTTGCGTGCCCTCCCTAGCTGCGCCCGAACCGAGCAAGAACAAGTCTTTAGGACTCCAAGTGTCGTCCCTCCGTAGATAGTCCACAGCACGTCCGGATCCGCCTTAAGATTGACCAACTAGAATCGCCCTTAAGGTACTAGAATTTTCGGCACTTTTGAGCAAGATGTGTGGCTGAATTTTTCTCTCAAAAACTCACTTTGAATACTTTTAAAACTCGTTATAAATTGTGAACCCAGGCCACATATTTATAGGGTTATGGAAAGGGAATTGGAATCCTATTCAGATACAAATTAATTAAACCTAGAATCCTACAAGAACTCTAATTTAATTAATTTATCAAATAGAATTAGGAATTTAATCATTAACCAAACTCTGCACGTTTTAGGAAACGTGCACGAACACAAACACTTACACACGCACACACGGCAGCCACGATGGGCCGCCCATGCGTGCGCACGAGCAGCAGCCCACGCAGCGAGGCCTGCGCGAGCTGCAAGCCCACGCAGCTCCCGCGCGCGCTGCGCGTGCTGTGCGCGCTGCCACGGCCTGCTGGGCCTGGCCTTGCGCTGGGCCTGGCGTGGCTGTTTGTGCGGCGCGCTTGGCTTGCTGGGCGATGGCCTGGCTTCGTGCTGGGCCCTCGTCCGGCAGGCCTCGTCCGATGCTTATTCGTACGATACGCTTCCGATTAAATTTCCGATTCCGGAATTCATTTCCGATACGAACAATATTTAACATTTCCGATTCCGGAATTAATTTCCGTTTCGAACAAATATTTAATATTTCCGTTTCCGGAATTATTTTCCGATTCCGGTAATATTTCCGATTCTGACAATATTTCCGTTTCCGGCAATATTTCCGATTCTGGTAATATTTCCATTTCCGATAATATTTTCCGATACGTACCATGTTTCCGTTTCCGGCAACATCTACGACTTGGATAATATTTATATTTCCGATACGATCCATATTTCCGTTTCCGGTAATATCATCGTTTCCGGAGTATTCATTTCTTGCCTGTGACGATCTCAGCTCCCACTGAAACCAAGATCCGTCGATTCCGAATATCCATAGATAGAGTATTTAATGCCATTAAATACTTGATCCGTTTACGTACTATTTGTGTGACCCTACGGGTTCAGTCAAGAGTAAGCTGTGGATTAATATCATTAATTCCACTTGAACTGAAGCGGCCTCTAGCTAGGCATTCAGCTCACTTGATCTCACTGAATTATTAACTTGTTAATTAATACTGAACCGCATTTATTAGACTTAACATAGAATGCATACTTGGACCAAGGGCATTATTTCCTTCAGTCTCCCACTTGTCCTTAGGGACAAGTGTGCATTTCCTAATTCCTTTGTCGCTCGATGCTTGCTCTTGAACATAAGGTAAGAGTTGTCATCCTTATTATGTCCAGAGGTGTTTCTCGATTTCAGAGTTCAACTGATCAAATAAACAGATAATCATAGCATATGATTCATCCGAGCACGGCCATGCATTTCACAGTTTCTAGCTCTCCGAGTGGCCTTGTACAACTTTTAAGCATCTCATCCCGATTTATGGGAGGACAATCCCAATCTTGCGATCTTGAGATTAGACTTCGTTTGATAGGTGATTACCTGAGCGTTGCCTTTATAGCCTCCTTTTACGGTGCGACGGTTGGTCAACGTCAAAGCAACCAGTTCTCAAACAAGTAATCTCAAATCACTCAGGTATTGAGGATTTAGTGTCTAATAATTTAATGAAATTTACTAATGACAGATTTTCATCTCTTACAGTAAAGTTTCATAGGTCTTGTCCGATACTAGTCTTCCCAAAGTAAGTATCTATGCAAATGATTATGACATTGCCATGTCCACATAGTTCAAGAAACAGAACTACTAGTCATCTTGCATTCTAATCGTCTAACGTTTTCTATGCGTCCAATTTTATAGAAAACTCCGACTAGGGACCATTTTCAACCTTTGACATTCAAGTTCACTTGATAGACATTTCTTAGTCACAGGACTGGTCCTGACAGTCTATCTTGAATATATCGTCAAATTGAAGGGACTCATCATTTAATAAACCACAAATTAAATGGAAAAATGAATTCTTTTCATTTATTGTGAATGATTAACCAATAATGTTTTACAAAGATTTAAACTCTAAAACTTTAAAACATTAAACAGAGACATTAAAGCCATTCTCCAATATGCTTGATTCCCATAGCTGCAGTGTGCGAGTTGTGCTTCGCCTGCGGCAGAGGTTTAGTTAATGGATCTGATATGTTGTCATCAGTTCCAATTTTGCTTATCTCGACTTCTTTTCTTTCAACGAACTCTCGTAGAAGATGAAATCTACGAAGTACATGCTTGACTCTCTGGTGGTGTCTAGGCTCCTTTGCCTGTGCAATAGCTCCGTTATTGTCACAATACAGGGCTATTGGTCCATTAATGGAGGGGACTACACCAAGTTCACCTATGAACTTCCTTAGCCATATAGCTTCCTTTGCTGCTTCATGTGCAGCAATGTACTCCGCTTCAGTTGTAGAATCCGCAATGGTGCTTTGCTTAGCACTTTTCCAGCTTACTGCTCCTCCGTTGAGGCAGAAGACAAACCCAGACTGTGATCTGAAATCATCTTTGTCGGTTTGGAAACTTGCGTCCGTATAGCCTTTAACAATTAATTCATCATCTCCACCATAGAACAGGAAGTCATCTTTGTGCCTTTTCAAGTACTTCAGAATGTTCTTGGCAGCAGTCCAATGCGCCTCTCCTGGGTCTGACTGGTGTCTGCTCGTAGCACTGAGTGCGTACGCAACATCCGGGCGTGTACATATCATAGCATACATTATTGAACCAATCAATGATGCATATGGAATCCCATTCATTCGTCTACGCTCATCAAGTGTTTTTGGGCACTGAGTCTTGCTTAGAGTCATTCCATGAGACATGGGTAGGTAGCCTCGCTTGGAGTCCGCCATCTTGAACCTATCAAGCACCTTATTGATATAAGTGCTTTGACTAAGTCCAATCATCTTTTTAGATCTATCTCTGTAAATCTTGATGCCCAATATGTACTGTGCTTCTCCTAGATCCTTCATCGAAAAACATTTCCCAAGCCAAATCTTGACAGAGTTCAACATAAGAATGTCATTTCCGATAAGTAATATGTCGTCGACATATAATACTAGGAAAGCCATTTTGCTCCCACTGACCTTCTTGTATACACAAGATTCGTCTGCGTTCTTGATGAAACCAAAGTCACTGACTGCTTCATCAAAACGTATATTCCAGCTCCTGGATGCCTGCTTCAATCCGTAGATTGACTTCTTTAGCTTGCATACCTTTTTAGCATTCTTTGGATCCTCAAAACCTTCAGGCTGTGTCATAAACACAGTTTCTGTTAAAACGCCGTTTAAGAAAGCAGTTTTGACATCCATCTGCCATATTTCGTAATCGTAATATGCAGCGATTGCTAACATTATCCGAATAGACTTTAGCATTGCAACTGGTGAAAAGGTTTCATCGTAATCCACACCGTGGACTTGCCTGTAACCTTTTGCAACCAATCTAGCTTTGAAAACTTCAAGTTTCCCATCCTTGTCCTTTTTCAGTTTGAAAACCCATTTGCTTCCAATGGCTTGGTAGCCATCTGGCAAATCGACCAAATCCCATACTTGGTTTTCAGACATGGAGTCTAATTCAGATTGCATGGCTTCTTGCCATTGCTTGGAGCTAGGGCTCGTCATAGCTTGTTTGTAAGTCGCAGGTTCATCACTTTCAAGTAATAGAACGTCATAGCTCTCGTTCGTCAAAATACCTAAGTACCTTTCCGGTTGAGATCTATATCTTTGCGATCTACGCGGGGTAACATTTCTAGATTGACCATGATTCTCACCAGATTCTTCTAAAGATCTCTGAGTTTCATCCTGAATGTCATCTTGAGCATTCTCTAGAGTTTGTTGTTCGACTCGAATTTCTTCGAGGTCTACTTTTCTCCCACTTGTCATTTTGGAAATGTGATCCTTCTCCAAAAAGACACCATCTCGAGCAACAAACACTTTGTTCTCAGATGTATTGTAGAAGTAATACCCCTTTGTTTCCTTTGGATCGCCCACAAGGATACATTTGTCAGATTTTGGATGAAGTTTGTCTGAAATTAATCGTTTGACGTATACTTCACATCCCCAAATCTTAAGAAAAGACACATTTGGAGGCTTTCCAAACCATAATTCGTATGGAGTCTTTTCGACAGCTTTAGACGGAGCTCTATTTATAGTGAGTGCAGCTGTATTTAGTGCATGTCCCCAAAATTCTAATGGAAGTTCGGCCTGGCCCATCATTGACCTGACCATGTCTAGCAAGGTTCTGTTCCTCCGTTCCGACACACCGTTCCATTGTGGTGTTCCAGGAGGAGTCAACTCTGATAGAATTCCACATTCTTTCAGATGGTCATCAAATTCATAGCTCAGATATTCATCGCCTCTATCAGACCGCAGTGCCTTAATCTTCTTGCCTAATTGATTCTCTACTTCACTCTGAAATTCCTTGAATTTGTCAAAGGATTCAGACTTATGCTTCATTAGGTAGACATAACCATACCTACTGAAGTCATCAGTGAAAGTGATAAAGTAGCTGAAACCACCTCTAGCATTTGTACTCATTGGTCCACATACATCTGTATGGATTAAACCCAATAGTTCATTTGCTCTTTCTCCAACTTTAGAGAAAGGTTGCTTTGTCATTTTGCCAAGTAAACATGATTCGCATTTACCATAATCCTCTAAGTCAAATGGTTCTAGAATTCCTTCCTTTTGAAGTCTTTCTAAGCGTTTCAAGTTTATATGGCCTAATCGACAATGCCACAGATAGGTGAGATCTGAATCATTCTTTTTGGCCTTTTTGGTATTTATGTTATATACTTGTTTTTCGTGATCTAATAAATAAAGTCCATTGACTAATCTAGCAGATCCATAAAACATCTCTTTAAAATAAAACGAACAACTATTGTCTTTTATTAAAAAGGAAAATCCCTTAGCATCTAAGCAAGAAACTGAAATGATGTTTTTAGTAAGACTTGGAACATGGAAACATTCTTCCAGTTCCAAAACTAGCCCGGAGGGCAACGACAAATAGTAAGTTCCTACAGCTAATGCAGCAATCCGTGCTCCATTTCCCACTCGTAGGTCGACTTCACCCTTGCTTAACTTTCTACTTCTTCTTAGTCCCTGTGGATTGGAACATAAGTGTGAGCCACAACCTGTATCTAATACCCAAGAAGTTGAATTAGCAAGTATACAGTCTATAACGAAAATACCTGAAGATGGAACGACTGTTCCGTTCTTCTGATCTTCCTTTAGCTTCAAGCAATCTCTCTTCCAATGCCCCTTCTTCTTGCAGTAGAAGCATTCGGATTCAGAAGTGGGTTGACTGACCTTCCTCTTTGCAGATTTGGCGCCAGTTTGCTTAGTTGGGCTGGCCTTGTTGCCACCTTTCTTAGCATTCCTCTTCTTTCCAGATTTCTTGAACTTGCCCCCACGCACCATAAGCACATCCTGCTTATCACTTTTGAGCGTCTTTTCAGCGGTCTTTAGCATACCGTGAAGCTCAGTGAGCGTTTTGTCCAGACTATTCATACTGTAGTTCAGTTTGAACTGATCATACCCACTATGAAGAGAATGGAGGATGGTGTCTATAGCCATTTCCTGAGAAAATTGCTGATCCAGCCGACTCATATTCTCAATGAGTCCAATCATTTTGAGAACATGTGGACTTACGGGCTCGCCTTTCTTAAGTTTGGTCTCAAGAATTTGCCTATGAGTCTCGAATCTTTCGACTCGAGCCAGATCTTGGAACATGTTCTTCAACTCACTGATGATTGTGAAAGCATCTGAGTTGATGAACGTTTTCTGCAGATCCGCACTCATGGTGGCGAGCATTAGACATTTCACATCCTTATTGGCATCAATCCAATGATTGAGGGCTGCCTGAGTGACCCCGTCGCCTGCAGCTTCGGGCATCGCCTCATCTAGGACATACTCCTTTTCTTCCTGCATAAGAACTATTTGCAAGTTCCTTTGCCAGTCAAGGAAGTTTTTCCCGTTCAACTTCTCCTTTTCGAGAATTGATCGAATGTTGAATGAATTGTTGTTTGCCATATTAAAAACTACAATTGAAAAGAATAAACAAATAAATAACCATTCACAGTTTCTCTTAATAAACTTAAATTCTAGCATACATGCATAATTCAATGTTTATTAAGCATTTTATTCAAATTATGTGTTCCGGCAGGTGTGAATAAAATGATTCCAAGATCCTAAAATCATTGAAGAACTAAGCACAGTTTGTCGACTTAATCCTAGAACATCTTAGGTAAGCAAAAGCCTTTTGCTAATAGTCTAGAAACTATTCTTGGTTGATAGGTACGTCTAAGAACTTATTAGGTAAACCTATCGAATTTGCCACGACATAAAAGGACTCCTTACTTATATCGTTGAGTTTCACCAAAACTAACATGTACTCACAATTATTTGTGTACCTTGCCCCTTTAGGACCAATAAGTAACACCTCGCTGAGCGAAAACTATTACTAGATTGATGTAAAGGATATCCAAGCAAGTGTATATTTTGGCATGGCACCTTTTAACTCAATTTTTAAGTTTGGAACTTAAGGCTCGTACTATGTTGGTTAGATTTTAAGTGAACTAAAATCCTTAATCATGCAACATAATCAAGCTTTTGATCTCATGCATTTTAAGACATATTTAAAAGCAATAAATAACTTAAAACATGCATAAGATATTTGTGATCTAGTATGGCCCGACTTCATCTTGAAGCTTTAACTTCAAAGTCCGTCTTGAAAATCTCCGTGGGAGGCAACATTTTCTTCAAATAGGATAAGCTATAACTAATTACAACTATTTGATGGTACGCAGACCATATTTGAATTGAAAAATAACTTTGGTACTTCAGACCAATTACATTCAAATTAATGGTACGCAGACCATATTTTCTATCCTATTTGGGCCATACTAGTCACTTCATAACCTGCAAAACAGTACATATACAATATATACCATTCACCCATTCATTATCATGAATGGCCCACATAGCTGGTTAGTAAAACACATTATGCATCACGTAAACATTTGCAGCAATTAATCAAGGGCACCAATAATCTACCAATTATTCAGTCCTTATTAATTCTAATCAAGTTGTTTTAACCTTAAGGATTTGTAGACCTAATCAAGAGTTTATGACTAAAAAGCGCTCCCACTTAAACCAATAAATTCATATGCTTTACTAATTTTAAACATAAAAATGTATTTCTAGTCTAACCGGAAACATACAAATTTAATTAAAATTTAAAGCTCATATAAATTTATAATTGAATCCAAAAAGTTTAATTTATTTTTAGTCGTTATTTAAATTAATTCATGATTTTAATTTTAGTAAAATAATTAGAATAAATAACATTTATTATAATTACAATATTCAAAATTAAAATCCAAGAAAATAATTTAAATTATTAATTTTAAAATTAATTAAAATTACGTGAACTGAAATTTTCAAATTAAACATTCAAAACGATCTAATCGTAACGCAAACACCCTACGCATTGCACGCCCATGGGCCGCACGCACACAGCCATCGCTGGCCATGTGCGCGCAGCCCATGCGCTCGTCGCATAGCTGCTGCATCTCCTTCGCAAGCCATCGCACGCTGTGGTGCTTGCTGTGCGCGCGCCAGCGCTCGTCGCACGCGAGCCATCGCTCGCTGTGCGCGCTCGCCAGCGCTCGCCAGCGCTCGCTGCGCGCGAGTCATCGCTCGCTGGGCGCGCGACATCGCTCCCTGGGCGCGCGACATCGCTCGCTGGGCGCGCGACATCGCTCGCTGTGCGCGCGAGCAACGCTGGGCGCAGCGCTCGTGGCACGCGAGCTTGCGCTCGCTGCGCGCGAGGCTGCGCGCTCATGCGCGAGGCAGTGCGCGTTGTGGCGCAGCTCGCTTGCTGCCCACACGCGACTGCCTTGGCTCGCCCTTCGCCCATGCCCATTCATCCATTGCTCGTGGCCCACGACACAAGGCAGGGCTGCTGCCTTGTGCTCGTGCACTACGCCCTTGCTCATTGCATTCGTGCCGCACGGGCGACGAGCTCCCTTGCTCGTCGTCGCATGCCCGCATTATACAACACCCCTTAAGGGTAACACGAAGCGTCCATTGCTTTGTGCGTGCAAGTTATATGAACGAATCGCATAAAAATTTAAAATTTATAAAATTAATGACAAATTAATAAATATTATTAATTTCATAATTTTAGGGCGAAAAATCGAAAATGTATTATCCAATTGATTTCCGATTGTTATGGATTCAAGCCTAGGTCATAAAAATTTAAAATTTATCATAAATTTACAATTTTTATGGTGGTTTTTAATCATAGGTTTCTAATTAAATTACAATTAATTATGAAAATCAAATTAATTCTAAATTATTCTAATTTTCAACAAATTAATCATAATTACAAATTAGATTGCATAATTAACAAGACTAGGCATTCAAACTTGTTAAACATATGCAGTAGGTCAATCAAAAATTCAAGATTTATCAACAAGAATCGCAAATATTTAATTTAACATCTTAAATTTACGAAATTTTGCATTCGAAAAACTAAAACCTTCGAAAAGTCATAGTTAGGCTTCGAATTTGAGAATTCTGGGTTCGGCAGAAAAATAATATTTTTGTCAAAATTTTAGAATGCCTTTTACATGCGAAATTGACACAAAAATCACTCGATTTGGATGAGTAACGAAGAAACTGCCGAAAAAACTGCGTACGTATAATTAAATAAACGCAATTTGCAATTAATTAACAATTACGAAAATTAATCACCCCTTTTAATTCTTGCAAATTTGTAATATTTAACCATGTTTATGCAATTTAGATTATGAAAATATTAAGGGGCTCGTGATACCACTGTTAGGTTATGATACATATGATATTACATAAATCATGCGGAAACAACCATTAACCCAGGATTACATATTATTTACACATAATCATATAGCATAATTTAGATGCATACTCTTTGTTGCGTGCCCTCCCTAGCTGCGCCCGAACCGAGCAAGAACAAGTCTTTAGGACTCCAAGTGTCGTCCCTCCGTAGATAGTCCACAGCACGTCCGGATCCGCCTTAAGATTGACCAACTAGAATCGCCCTTAAGGTACTAGAATTTTCGGCACTTTTGAGCAAGATGTGTGGCTGAATTTTTCTCTCAAAAACTCACTTTGAATACTTTTAAAACTCGTTATAAATTGTGAACCCAGGCCACATATTTATAGGGTTATGGAAAGGGAATTGGAATCCTATTCAGATACAAATTAATTAAACCTAGAATTCTACAAGAACTCTAATTTAATTAATTTATCAAATAGAATTAGGAATTTAATCATTAACCGAACTCTGCACGTTTTAGGAAACGTGCACGAACACAAACACTTACACACGCACACACGGCAGCCACGATGGGCCGCCCATGCGTGCGCACGAGCAGCAGCCCACGCAGCGAGGCCTGCGCGAGCTGCAAGCCCACGCAGCTCCCGCGCGCGCTGCGCGCGCTGTGCGCGCTGCCACGGCCTGCTGGGCCTGGCCTTGCGCTGGGCCTGGCGTGGCTGTTTGTGCGGCGCGCTTGGCTTGCTGGGCGATGGCCTGGCTTCGTGCTGGGCCCTCGTCCGGCAGGCCTCGTCTGATGCTTATTCGTACGATACGCTTCCGATTAAATTTCCGATTCCGGAATTCATTTCCGATACGAACAATATTTAACATTTCCGATTCCGGAATTAATTTCCGTTTCGAACAAATATTTAATATTTCCGTTTCCGGAATTATTTTCCGATTCCGGTAATATTTCCGATTCTGACAATATTTCCGTTTCCGGCATTATTTCCGATTCTGGTAATATTTCCATTTCCGATAATATTTTCCGATACGTACCATGTTTCCGTTTCCGGCAACATCTACGACTTGGATAATATTTATATTTCCGATACGATCCATATTTCCGTTTCCGGTAATATCATCGTTTCCGGAGTATTCATTTCTTGCCTGTGACGATCTCAGCTCCCACTGAAACCAAGATCCGTCGATTCCGAATATCCATAGATAGAGTATTTAATCCCATTAAATACTTGATCCGTTTACGTACTATTTGTGTGACCCTACGGGTTCAGCCAAGAGTAAGCTGTGGATTAATATCATTAATTCCACTTGAACTGAAGCGGCCTCTAGCTAGGCATTCAGCTCACTTGATCTCACTGAATTATTAACTTGTTAATTAATACTGAACCGCATTTATTAGACTTAACATAGAATGCATACTTGGACCAAGGGCATTATTTCCTTCATTTAGGACTCCAAATGTCGTCCCTCCGTAGATAGTCCACAGTACGTCCGGACCCGCCTCAAGTTAGACCAACTAGAATCGCCCTTAAGGTTACTAGGAAATTCGGTTAAGTGTTTGCAAGTGTTTGGCTTATTTTTCTTTCAAAACTTACCCTTAGAATACTTCAATCCCATGTCCATAAATTATGACCCTAGGCCCTTATTTATAGAGGTTTGGAAAGGGAATTGGAATCCTAGTAGGATACGATTTAATTAAACTTAGAATCCTACAAGGACTCTAATTAATTAAATAATTCTTTTAGGAATAGGAATTTAATCATACACCAAATCCTAATAGATTTAGGAATTGTGCATGGACACAAACACACACACGCACGGAGCCACGAGGGCGGCCACGCGTGCGTGCGCTTGGCCCACGCTACGCAGCCACGCCTTGGCGCGCTGGGCCTGCCTTGCGGTGGGCCTGGCGCTGCCATGGGCTGTGCGTGTTGGCATGCTTCTTGCTTGCTAGGCGATGGCCCGGCTTCGTGTTGGGCCTTCGTCCGGCAGGCCTCGTCCGATGCTAATTCGTACGATACGCTTCTGATTAAAATCCCGGTTCCGGAATTCATTTCCGATACGAACAATATTTAATATTTCCGATTCCGGAATTAATTTCCGGTTTGAACAAATATTTAATATTTCCGTTTCCGGAATTATTTTTCGATTCCGATAATATTTCCGATTCTGACAATATTTCCATTTCCGGCAATATTTCCGATTCCGGCAATATTTCCATTTCCGATAATATTTTCCGATACGTACCATGTTTCCGTTTCCGGCAACATCTACGACTTGGATAACATTTATATTTCCGATGCGATCCATATTTCCGTTTCCGGCAATATCATCGTTTCCGGAGTATTCACTTGCTTGTGACGATCTCAGCTCCCACTGAAACCAAGATCCGTCGATTCCGAATATCCATAGATAGAGTATTTAATGCCATTAAATACTTGATCCGTTTACGTACTATTTGTGTGACCCTACGGGTTCAGTCAAGAGTAAGCTGTGGATTAATATCATTAATTCCACTTGAACTGAAGCGGCCTCTAGCTAGGCATTCAGCTCACTTGATCTCACTGAATTATTAACTTGTTAATTAATACTGAACCGCATTTATTAGACTTATCATTGAATGCATACTTGGACCAAGGGCATTATTTCCTTCAGTCTCCCACTTGTCCTTTATAGTCTCCTTTTACGGTGCGACGGTTGGTCGACAGCAAAGCAACCAGTTCTCAAACAAGTAATCTCAAATCACTCAGGTATTGAGGATTTAGTGTCTAATAATTTTAATGAAATTTACTTATGACAGATTTTCATCTCTTACAGTAAAGTTTCATAGGTCTGTCCGATACTAGTCTTTCCAAAGTAAGTATATATGCAAATGATTATGACATTGCCATGTCCACATAGTTCAAGAAACAGAACTACTAGTCATCTTGCATTCTAGTCGTCTAACGTTTTCTATGCGTCCAATTTTATAGAAAACTCCGACCAGGGACCATTCTCAACCTTTGACATTCAAGTTCACTTGATAGACATTTCTTAGTCACACTATTATGGGCCTTTAGGGTATCTTCAACGTCGGTAATCCTGGGGATCCGGCGTCGGCGGTCCAGTGTCAGGCGAAGGTGATTAGAATTGGCCGAGGTCAGGCGGTGGTGATTAATTTCGTGTGAAGGGTGCAGTTTCCACGTTGGCTGTTTGATTAGGTTCGTGCTCGTGGGTTTTGTGTTAGTTACTCCGGCGAATCGGTTAAACGGCACAGGCGGTGCTTGCAGGTGGTGCAGGCGGTGTTTGCAGGTCGGTTCAGGAGGTCTGTTTACAGGTGTCGGCGGGTGGTATTTCATGCGATTTAGCGGTCGGTTCAAGCGGGCTATTGTGACGGAATCTTCTGGTAGGGGATCTCAAGATTTTTCCGGTGGTTCAGCGACGTCCGTAGTGGTTTCGCCTATAGGAGTTTGTGACGAAATAGTATCAAGTTTGACAATTCAGTTTCGGTCAGTGTCAGTTTTCGGCAGTTTAGCAGTTTCGGTGAGTTCAGTTTCAGATTCAGTGTTCCGTTTTCCGGCAATTTCGTGCGTTCAGTTTCGTATTCAAGCGTTCTCCGGTAGTGTGGAGTATTGGCCGGCAGTGTGGTGTGAGTATCGTGGGTATGTTTGGGTGCATTGGTGTTGCTTTTTGGTGTTTGGCAGTGAATATCGTTGGTGTTGAGTGGTGTTGAGTGAATATCGTGGATGTTGAGTGGTGTTAAGTGGTGTTTTCCGTGGTTGTTATTGAGTGTTGTACGTGGTTCTGGATAGTGTTTTTGAATTGGGGGCCGATTGGCAGTGGGTTGGAGTTGTCAAATCCATTGTCCTTTTGTCCATTTGTCCATAATGTCTACTGGTGTGGTGCGTTTTCATTGTCCATTTGTGGGTCTTAGTGGGTGTCAAGACGGCGGTGGAAATGGGCTTACTAAGAGCTCATTGATCACTCATCTTCGTGATCGTCATTGTAAGGGTGATGCTCAAGTGGTCACACGACACTCTCTAACCACTGACTTGGCTATTTTTTCTGAGGCTGAGTTGACCTTCCGTCGTATGGAGATTTGGCTTTGTGGGGATTGTTTTAAGACGCATGCTCTTCGTGCTAAATGCCGTCATGGTTCTGATTTTGTGGACCCGCCTGTTGTTGAGGATGGTGTTGTTCGGTTTGTGCTCTATGGTTTTTCTAAACCGTCTCTTGCTTCTGATGTTCGAATGGATACTGCGGTGCAAGAACAGGATTTTGGTTTTACCGTCACTCTTCTTGACAGATTGTTTTCTAAACGACCTTCCACAGTGAAATCCATCCCTTCTAAATGTCGTTTGGGTTTTTTCCGGGTTTTGAGAGGCGCGCTTGACAGGGTTATTTGCAGGCCTGAGGACGTCTCTTATTGGGTTAAACTTCTCGTGTTGCCTCTATGTATCCTTAAGACCTTTAGTCCGAGAAGTAATCGTGAGTGCTCATCTGCCGTAAGGCGGCAATGACAGGAGGAGAGCATTGTTCATGCTATTCGTACTTGGAGTGAGCCGGGTGGTGATATGCTTCTTTTGCGGGAAGCTTTGGCAGCTGGATCCCCTACTTTGATGGATGCTGATGAGGGTCTTGATTTAGCAGAGCGTAATATCAAGCAGTGTCGTAGGAAGATTGGTGATGGCCATTACACTACTGCAGTTCGTGTTCTTTCTTCTTCTGGTGTTGCGCCTTACAATGAGGCCACTCTTGCGGATTTGCAGTTGAAACACCCTTCGTTTCCAGCTCCATTCTTGCCTGATATTCATGTTAATGCCCATCATCTTATGGCTACTTCTACTGTTGCGGATTAGGAGTTTTCCGTGTGGCACATCTTGTGGGAGGGACGGTTTACGAGCTGAGCACCTTATGGATTGCTTGAGTGGGGCTGCTGTGGCTGTTTCTGATGAGTTAGTTGACTCCATTTCTGGGGTGGTTAATCTATTTTTAGCTGGGAAATGCCCTATGGGTTTGGGTGAGTATGTTGCTAGTGCTCCCCTCACCCCTCTTGTCAAGCCTAGTGGTGGTATTCGTCCTATTGTTGTTGGCACTGTTTGGCGACGTCTGGTTTCGAAGGTTGGTGCTATTATGGTTGATCCGTCTTTGGGAAGTTATTTTGATGGTCTTCAATTTGGTGTCGGGGTATTTGCGGGTGGTGAGGCAATTCTTCATGCTGTGAACAGGTTGATTGAGGATCGGGGTTCTGATGTGGGTCTTTCAATGCTGTTGGTGGATTTTCAAAATGCCTTCAATTTAGTTGATCGAGCGGCCATGTTGCGTGAAGTTCGTCTTCGTTGTCCGGGCATTTCGCGATGGGTTGAATTCTGCTAATCTACTCCAGCCAGATTGTATTATGGGGAGCATACGTTATGGTCGTCTCAAGGTGTGCAGCAGGGTGATCCCCTTGGTCCTCTGCTCTTTTCTTTGGTTTTACAACCCCTGGTTTGTAAAATCAGGGATGTGTTTGATGTATGTCTTCAGGCATGGTATTTGGATGACGGCACAATTATTGGTGATACCTTGGTGGTGGGGAAGATTCTATAGTTGATTATGGAGGACGGGCCTTGTCTCGGGTTACATCTTAATGTGGAGAAGACCGAGGTTTTCTGGCCTACTGAAGACCCTCGTAGCAGGCTTGTGGGAGTCTTTCCCCCTGATATTGCTCGTCCTTTGCATGGTGTTAAGTTGCTTGGTGGTCCCGCTAGTTCCGATCCTGTTTTTAGTGGTGAGCTTGTGATGCAGAGGGTACTCAAGACCATTGGGCTTATGAATAAGGTTTCTCAACTTGATGATCCTCAGTGTGAGTTGTTGTTGCTTAGGGCATGTACAGGAGTTTCTAAACTCTACTTTGCTTTGCGTACTTGTCCTCCTTGTATTTTTGAGGCTGCGCAACGCACTTTCGATGAGGCTCTTCGATCTTCTTTGGAGCGTATTGTTACTGCTTCGGGGCCTGGCTTTGGCGATTGGCAGTGGCGACTTGCCACCTTACCTTTTTCTTTTGGCGGACTTGGTGTTTATTTCGCGGGTGATGTTCGGCATTATGCTTTTCTTGCCCACGGTTGCAGTCTTTTGGTTTGCAGACATAGCTTCTACGGCATGCTGATATTGTTGGTCCTGGTCGGGCATTTGAAGATGCGTTGAGTCTATTTAGTGGAACGGTGGAGTATGACATTCTGAGTAACCCTAGTGAGGTCGCTGCCCCAAAACTTATGAAGAAATTGGCAGATATATATTTCACAAAGGTTACTGCAACTGTAGAATCCACATTCTCTTTATCGTCTCGGCAGTCGGCGTTGTGGAAATCACAGCAGGGAGATCACACCTCTACTTGGCTTCGTATGGTCCCCATATCAGGTTTGGGACAGACGATGAATGCTAAGACTTATCGATGTGTGTTGTGTTACCGATTGGGGATTACTTTGTTCTCTGTTACGGTGCCATGTTCTGCTTGCTCCAGGGTCTTTGCGGGAGACATCTTTGGTGATCATGCGGTGTCATGTGTTGGCATCGTGGGTATTAAACATCGGCATAATGTGGTTCGGGATACCCTTGTTGATGTTTGTTATCGGTCTGGGATCTCGGCGCGGAAAGAGGTTGATATTGGTCTATCTGGGGGGAACGATCGAGCTCTCCGACCAGCAGATGTGTTGCTCTACTCTTGGGATCGGGGCTGTGATGTGTGTGTTGACTTGACAGGATCTTCTCCTCTGACACAGTCTGGGTTGTCTGGCTTTGCCCTAGGCCGGGTTGTGGCTGATGCGGCTATTCGGAAGCGGGCCAAGTACAAAGCACGTTGCAGGGTCATTGGTTATGGCTTTCTTCCGTTCTCTTCTTTGGGGGAGCTGGATAAGGATGGTGTGGCGTTGCTGAAGCGGATTCAGAAGTTTTCTAGGATACAAGACATTGGGGCTCGTGTTGCTGCTCATATTTTCACCAGGATAGGTTTTGCTAGCTAGAGGAGTGAGGGCCCAGATTGTATCTCGGTTGCCCACTAATCATTTGTAAAATGTTTGACTTTGTTAGCATTTGATATAATAATAATAATAATAATAATAATAATAATAATAATAATAATAATAATAATAATCACTGTTAATAATAATCACTGTTTTTCAATAATGTCTATAATCATAGATCACTTTCTCAACATTATGTATTTTTTTGGAAAATTCTCAATGGTAACCTTTTATTATTGTCTTTTCGATCTCAATGGTAACCAAAACTTTTTTGGATTATGAATTGTGACCCTAAGTTTGTTAATTTTCTCAATCATGACATTAAATGATATCACAATTGTTAAGTTAACAATTGATCAATCTAATTTTAGGTTTACTTGCTTAATCATGATCAATTAATGGAATTAAATCCTTTTCACTCTCCTCTTCTTCCTCGTAAGCCCATTTTCTCTCCCCCTCAACCCCGCCCAAACCCCTTCTCATCTTCACTACTTTGCATACCATCTTCATCAATCGTAAATCGTCGTTGATTATTGTTGTCATAAAATCTCAGCCGTTTGATTATCTCCTCACAATCAACATTCAGTCATGCGCTTCAGATTTTAGAAATCTCTTCATTAAAAAGGGACAAAATGTTATTTTATGACCAGTCAATTCAAAACCAAAATTAAAAATTAACAAACCTCAATGAGAACATTCAAAAACTTATGCTATTAGGTTAAGCTAAGTAGCTAACCCAGTTAGTATAAACATCCTAATCAATGACTTAAAACGTTAATATTCCCTCCGTCCCTTAATACTCGACTCAGTTTGACTTTTTGTACTATTCACATAATTCACTTTGATCCTATTTTATTTCTAGTATATGAAAACAAATGTTAGTATATAATATATTGTTGGCTTCATCTTAATATATATTTTCAAAACATTAATATTTTTATAAGTTTTATAATATGTAGTTAAAGAAATTGGTGGTTAAAGTTGTGAATTGGCAAGCGTGTTCGGTCAAAACAGGTCGAGTATTAAGGAATGGAAGGAGTAGATTTTATTGTCAAATTTGAGGAAATTAAGAAACTTAAGGTCACCTTGGATTATTACCATTGAGAAAAGTCAATAACACAAGGTTACATTATAATTTCGCAATTCAGAAGGTGGACCATGGTGCACATAAAGCATGGTGCACCTTAAGAACACTAGTATATAATTGCAAGAACATCGGGTTACGAGAAAAAAACATGAGTATTTTTTTTATTTAGGTTTTTTATAAATAGTAAAATAATATATTATTTTTATTACAAAAAAGTGAAATATTATATCGCATGTTCTTTTACCGTAGTGTCATGTTCTTTTGTTTATGCACATTGTTCTTTTGGTGCACCATGCTCTATGTGCACCACGGTCCATAGTCCACGGATTGGGGCCTTATTTTTTTTTTTTTTTTAATATAATTCTTTACTTCTGTTGCTTCATGTGTCACGGACTACTCCTTATACCAAATCGTGTTAGTCGAGGTTAAATTATTTCGAAATTAAAAGGCTTTGCTTCTTCTTTCATTAGAAAATTAAATAAAAAGATGTCACTTCTAGACTGACAAGAAATCAGAATACATGAAAATTTCCAATGTAAATGTTCCAAAGTACTCTGCACACACGTGCATATCTGTATTTTCCATTCTGTCAATTTTTGTCACTGATCTTTGGAATGTTCCTTTTCACTTAATTCCCCTTTTTATGTTTTATTTCAAACATTTTATATTTTTAATACCATATTATTAGCTTTAATTACATTTCTATATATTTTAAATAGTAGTAAATACGGAGTATTAGTTTATGGATCTTTGTCAACCGACCATGTGTGAGCAACTGAGCACCAATAACAGCCAAACATAATTCAACTTTGTCAGTTAATTGGTTCTCCTAATCTATGTTAGTGTTGTACCTACGTTGCTCATCAATTTTCTCTTTATAAATATTAAAAATGTGTACGAATTGAAGTATGTGTGTCTGTATTGGTTTATGTTTGAGGATATGAATTTACAACCACATAATTGCAAATATAGTCAGAAACATAAATTATGTTTTTCTATATTGAATTAGTTTAAATTAAATCAAATTAAACTAAAATGAATTGAATTGAACTGAACTTATTGGAATCTGAAAGGTAAGAAAATTTTATAGGAAAAATTGATAAAATAAATCCCACCTTTTGCCGGTCTTCTCAAAACAATCCCAATTTTAATTAATTACAGAATAACCCAACCTATTATACCCACCTTATATTATTAGACCACTTAACCTGGTACCTGATAAAACGGTAAATGCGAATTCATTTCCCTCCCAAAAACCTTTAAACCCTATCTTTACTAACCACCTCTGCAATTCACCATTAATTTCCCTCCCAAAACACAACTGCGTACTCTTCTCTCTCTCTTCCTGCAAACTCGTCCTTGAATTTACTGTGGCTTCCATAAATGGTCGTCCTTCATAGCTGCGAAAGGTGACCTCATCGGCAACGAATTTGCGGAAAAAGGCAAAGTCTTCAATAGCGAGTACAATAACCATTGGATTGAGGTAATTGTTTACCGTATAAGGCTAAATTTAGTTTAAATTTGAGTTATTTTTACAGCAATTGACTTAAATATAGCGATAATTTCAGGAATTTTGCTTAAAAATCAAAGATGCTAAAATTAGGGTTTCTGCGATTTCATGTTAAAAATAATTAGGGTTTTGTGATCTGATGTTGATTTTTGCTAATTTATGCTGCTTTACGATTCATGTTGGTAATTATTTGTTGTTTTATTTTACAAAAATAGGATTCGATTATGGGTTGTGATTTAATGGATGCTGTGACTTTGAAATTCAAACATGGTGGGTTGTTTAAGGAGCGTGGGAATGGTGAAACTGTATACCTGGGTGGTCAACAAAAAAGTGTAAATGTTGACCCAGATGAACTTTGTTGGTTTTATTGGAAGAATTAGCTAAAGCATGTGGGTCATACACACTGATTGATGGTATATACTACCTAATTCCTGGGATGAGTTTGAAGAATGGATTGAGGAGAGTTTATACAGATTCAGAGGTGCTTGTGATGACTGATATAGTGATGAAGAGTAGGTGTATTGATGTGTATGTGTTGCATGGTGTTGATACACCAGTGTTGATTCCTATGGACCAAACTATGTACCCTGACCTTGCTGCTAAACCTACTGAAAATGCTTCCAAGAATACACAGAAAAAGCCAAAAGTGAAGTACCCTGCAAAGAAGCTAACTCCAAAAAGGGCTAAAAAACCTATTGTGATGCCAACTAGGATGAGTCCTAGAACAAAACAAGCCAGCAAACCACCTGAAGTCATCTTTGTGGGAGTTAATTATTCTGATCCAAAAAAAATTAGTGGGCCCCACAAAGATGCTTCCACCCCCATCAAATAGTCCCCACATAGATGCTTCCACCCCATCACATGGTCCCCACAAAGATGCTGACACCCCATTACATGCTGTCCACAATTCCACCTCATTACAACCACCCACTTCAGCTAAAAACAAGAAACCTGTACCCCCTAAAAACACAGAAACACCTTCTCAGCCAAAAACCCAAAAACAACCACCACCCCCTGATCTACAGAGTCAAGCTGGATTCACAGTCAGTGAAGTAGATCCAGAGTATGACTGGAATGACAACAGGCCAGATAGTCCACTAAAATGGGATGACTTCATTGATAGAGAAACTGATTCAGATCCTGGATCAGATTCATTTTATGTGCCTTCTGATGATGGTGAGGGTGATGCTGACAATGAGGCTGTTGTGGAAGATGATGAGGAGTCTTTTGGAGACTTAGAAGAGTTAGAGGATGTAGATGTTGATGGTTATGATCATGTTGATGGTGATGCTGACAATGAGGAGTGCATCACGGCAAAGGAAAGGGTAAAGACCTACAAAAACAAGTTGCTTGAACTTGCACAGAATCTGCAGACAGAAGCTGCTGAAGGTAGGCTTGGATGTCAACAACAAAAACACAAGAGCAATGTTCAACAGAAGAACACAACAACTGGAGCAGGTGGTTATGTCAGTGAATATGAAGACAGTGATGAAGAAATCCACACACCACCAGAGAGTGAGGATGAAGTATTAGGTGAACCAGTTAGAAAGGGGGAAAGAGGACAAATAGTAGGGAAAGATGCTGATTTTAGCAAATTTATGTGGAAAGTTGGACAGAGATTTGCAACTAGGGAAAACTTTAAGGATGCAGTTGCAAAGTATGCAATACTACAAGGGAGGAATTTGATTATTATGACAAGTAATAGGAAAAGACATCAAAGAGTAGGGGTTAAGTGTGTCGAGGGTTGTCCATTTTGGTTGTATGGTTCTTGGCATTCAAGGAATGCAACATTTCTAGTGAAGACTGCCATGACTAAACACACTTGTTTTAGGAACATGAAGAAAAACCGACAACTGAAATCCACTTGGTTAGCTGAGCAGTTGATTGATGTCTTTAAGGTTAGACCGCACTGGCCCGCGAAAGAGATAATTGAGACTATCAGAAGAGCATATAAGGTGAATGTTAACAGAGACTTTGTGTACAAAGTCAAGTACAATGCACATAAGTTGCTCCATGGTTCAATGCAGGACCATTATAATAAGGTTGGGAAGTATTTGGCAGCTTTAAAAGCTTGTAACCCGGGGATCGAGTTGGAAATAGTTGCTGATGAAAGCAAGTCACCTCCTGTTTTTCAGAGGCTTTTCACTTGTTTTGAGGGGCTGCAAAGAGGGTGGAAGGAAGGGTGTAGGAAGGTGATATGTGTCGATGCATGCTTCTTGAAGACATTCCTAGGGGGTCAACTTGTTTCTGCTGTGGGGAGGGATTCAAATGATCAAATGTACCCCATAGCTTGGGCTATGGTTGAAGGGGAAAATAATGACTCGTGGCAATGGTTCTTTACTTTGATTCAGAAGTGCCTTGACTTGGGTGATGGTGCTGGTGTTGCTGTAATATCTGATGAGCATCAGGTAAGCTACTTCTATTTCCTTTTCCTTTTTCAAATTGTGGATGCATATGTGTTTGAATGTTGTTGGTGTTGCATATGGTGTGTTCTGAAAATGTTATGTTCTGAAATACATAGATAGCCAGTCTGTTGGTTCTTCTCGTGTTATGTTCGGGTTTGGTCCTTAACTTACTTTTGAGCCTAAATTATTTACTTCAAGAACCAATTTAGTTTAAATTTACAGCAGATATCTAGTTATTTATCAGAAGATGGTGGTTTTGTTCGTGTCGTGTCCACTTCGTGTTTCATTGCCACAAAACTGATTTTTTTACATTTGGTTTTGCTTTTGTGTTTTAAGGCTATATTGAACGTTGTAGCCACAATTCTTCCTTCAGCAGAACACAGACATTGTTCTAGGCACATCTTTGCATTATGGCACAAGTCTTTTAGGGGTGATGATATGAAAATGCAATTCTGGAAAATCGCAAAAGCGTACAATATGGCAGACTATAATGATGCTCTAGAAGAACTAGAACAGAAGAATCATGATGCTGTGGTAGCCTTTAATAGTTATGATCCTAAGGTGTTTTGTAGGGATTTCATGGATACCACCATTAAGAGTGATGCAATAACAAATAATATGGCTGAAACATTCAACGGTTACATTATAAATGCTAGAACCAAGCACCTGTTGTATATGTTGGAAGATATTAGATCAGCCATAATGCAAAGACTAGTGGCAAAGAGGGAGGAAATGGAGAAGTCTGGCAATGTCATATGTCCTAGAATTCAGTCTAGATTAGAAAGGGAAAAGGGGTTTGCTTCTGATTGTGATGTTTTGCCATCGGGAGATCATGTGTTCCAAGTAAAGTACTTCTTAGATAGCCTTAATGTTGATTTGCATGCTAGGACTTGTACTTGTAAACGTTGGGATATGTGTGGTATTCCTTGTAGACATGCAATAGCTTGCATTTACTTCGTGCATAGAGAAGCAGAGGATTTTGTGGATGATTTTTATAAAAGGGGTGAGTATTTGAAGGCTTATGCAGGGAGAATTCCTCCTATTGAGGGTGAGAGACACTGGCCTAGGATTGACTACCCCCTAGATCCACCCCCCGTAAAGATTGGGCCAGGTAGACCAAGGAGAAACAGAAGAAAAGATCCTTTTGAGGATCCAAAAAGACCTGGAAAGTTGACTAGGATCGGGATCAAAATGACCTGCAGTTTGTGCCACACCAAAGGGCATAACAAAAGGAGGTGCCCCAATAGGGATAGAGTTTCTGTCCCTGTCCAAGAACAGCCACCCACCAAGAGGCCAAGAGGAAGGCCTAGAAAGGATGGAGAAGCAACATCGAGCGCGGGTACGACAACTAATACAACAACAGCACAACCTTCACAGTTAGGTAGGGGAAATAGGATGGTGGTTGGTGGAAGGGGGTCAAGGGGTGGTGGAAGGGGTGGTGCAGGTGGTGGTAGGGGTTCTGTTGGTGTTGGAAGGGGTGGTGCAGGTGGTGGCAGGGGTTCTGTTGGTGTTGGAAGTGGTTCTGCTGGTTTTGGAAGGGGGTTTGGTGGTGGCAGGGGATCTGGTGGTTTTGTTGTTGGAAGGGGTGGTGCAGGTGGTGGCAGGGGTACAACTGGTGGCAGAGGTGCAGGTGGTGGTAGGGGTGCAGGTGGTGGCAGGAGGGGAAGAGGTTATGTTCCGCAAGGAGCCGGTGTTTTCATTGCATCTGATGGATCTGCTATCACCAATGTAAGTGATTAATTTGGTTGTTTATTACTTATATATTCAGCTTGTGTAACTTATTTAATGTACATAACATTGTTCTTGATTTTTTTCCAGACACAAGGACGATTGACTCGTAATAATAGTCAGCCATGTAGCCAAGGATCAACTGTCAACCAGGGGAATTGACTTGCATTAGACTCAAGTACATTGTTGCCTTGAAGCTACCTTGAATATCATGAGAAATGAAGCTGCCTTGAAGATCTTGCTATTAGTTTTTGTTCGTTTTTGCAAGATTATGTATAATTCATTAACTTAGATACAATATCAGCTTCACTTTTGCACAATATCAGCTTCACTTTTGCTGTTGTTTGAACAATGCAATTAAATGGGCAGGTTTGATGTTGTTTGAACAATGCCTAAAATGGGCATTTGAATGTTATTGCCTTATTGGTCAGGCTTATGAACAGGTTTGATGTTCTTTTTAGTTTGATGCTTGAAGTTGTGATCAAACACAGCACAAAACATGATCAAAACACGACATGTGATCGAAACACGAGTGCTTAAAATTTTGCGTGATACAAACATAATACGTTATCATAAAATGATCAAAACACGACATAACATGATACGTTATCGAAAAATGATCAAAACACGACATATAATTGAATACAACTTCATAACAACACGATGTGCGATCTTATTTATTACTTCATAAAGTACGAAATACAACCAAAATAAACCCGCAACTAGATCTAAATTAAGACATAATCTACCTCAATAACAACGCTAAAACCGCAAACATAAGCCATGAAAAAATCAAAATCATGGACAAGTTTTTCTCGGTCCTAGAGCAATTCATTAACTCGAATCGCATATGACAAAGCTCGTTCTTCATTTCCTGGTTTTCTTCTTCAACATTTTCCTTCTTAATTTGCAATCTCTTCACTTTCTCCTCCAACATTTTATTCTTCATTTCCAACTCAGCAATCTCTGTGTCTTTCTCCAGAATTTTCAATTGATAATCATCAAACAATTGGGGACGATTAACAACACCATCATCCATCAACCATTCAAAAAATTTGCAAGCACCAGCAACCTATTTATTTTGCACCATAATCAACTACAATTACCCTAATTAAAATCATAATTATTTATGTAAAATGAAATCTTACCGGCCAATTAGGACATCCGTAGAACTTCTTGCCCGCATTCACCCCATTCTTAGCCGTTCGAAGAACCGCTACATCGTTACAATAACAAATTAATCGATGATTTGCCCTCTGTGAATTAATCGAAGATTGTTTGCCCGACGATTTTGAACCACTAGCCATGGTTGATGATTACCAAAAAAGCGAGGTAATTGTCGAAGATGAGAATGACGAAAAAAAAGAAGAAGAAGAAGAACAGAGATGAACAGAGATGAACAAAGAATGAAAGAGGAAGAAAGGGGAACAGGCGAAAGAGGAAGAAAGAAATAAAGAAACAGGGAGAGGGGGAGGGTTTAAAAGAACCTCCAACGGTTATTAACTGCCACGTCACCCCCTTAACTTGTTTCAGCAGGTAAACATTTTAAGTGGTCTAATAATATAAGGTGGGTATAATAGGTTGGGTTATTCTGTAATTAATTAAAATTGGGATTGTTTTGAGAAGACCGGCAAAAAGTGGGATTTATTTTATCAATTTTTCCAATTTTATAATGTAAATAACACGACGCGTAAAGTAACACTGCTTAAAAGGTTAGAACGAAATATATTACATTCAACTTTTAAGAAAGGAAAAAAAATGTTCTTAAGTTTTTTATATTTTTTGTTTGAGGTGGGTGTTAACTAAAATTACGCTCCTTGCATCTACATGGCACCGTCTCTGACTTTCTAGATCGATTTCTTCTTAGTGTTTGAATTTGGTGATAATAACTTAGTTACTACTATGAACTCTTTTTTGTTTACCTATGCATAGGTTCAATATATAGTGATTGTATGCAAATTATAAATTATGGATCCTAGATCGAATTCAATCATAAAATCTGTTAGATAATGCCATGAATCGGTCAAGCCCCTTACTGCAACGCCCCAAAGGGGATTTGTTTTGGGCCTATTTTCTTGGCTTTTCCGAATCTGTCTAGAGAGTACTATATAAACTCTTTAGGTCATAACCTAGCCGTATTCTATAATCTGTAATCCTCAAAGTTCAATAAAACTTTCCTCCCCTCTGCCTGTGGACGTAGCTAATACATTGTTAGTGAACCACGTTAAATCTCTGCGTTCTTTAATTACGTTCTTTATTCTTTTTTTGCATCCGTTATAACAAAATCTCATATTACAAAATCTCATATTGGAAAAAAATGTCGATATATAAATCACTGATGGTTGTAAATTTATAATTTACTAATTTAAGAAAAAATATATTATGATTTAAATTTGTGAATTATTGAAATTTTTAGCATAATGATAAAGTGCATAAAGGAAAATCATTTTTCTTTTTCTCTTTTAGGATAAGACATTTCTTACAAACCATAAAAAAAGCAACACATCATTTCAAAAACAAAGAACAACACCACACACATTTAAACGAACTTTTTCTACTGATATTATTGAAAGTGGAGGAATGATATTTGTTATAATGCACAAGAACATTACAAAATTTAAATCGGGGAAAGGGTACGTATTCGATGCTGCGAATTACCGTACACGTACAATCACTCCTCTATCAATCCTTATCACTATGTCGAGACCTCATCCGTAAATGAAGTAGCAATTTAGACCTAACTACCTAAATTTAGCTTAATTACAGTTACGACCCACCTCATCGATCAAGTTGGTTTTTATATAATGGTTGCTTACTTTGCCTTTAACCAATTGGTTGAGTGTTCGAACTCGAATTGCTTGAGCCCCAACGTTCTGAAAACAAAGATTATTGACTAGTGTTTACTCTTTATTAAGACATGTGAAGTGAAAGGGTTAACCCACTATTATTGACTGTAAACACTTTGGTTATACACCGAAAAAACAGGCCACCCGATCACATCTTTAAAAAAACAAATTAAATTAAAAAGTTGTAAAATCTATAATCAAGAAATTTAAAACACATGAAAGTGTATGATTGATCTAGCATAAAATCGAATAATGCGCCAGTTGTATATGGTTCCACTTTACCAGCAAAAGATGATCGAAAATGTTACTGAAAATCTTAATTAATTAATTTAATTAAAGACTAATCAAATCACATCAACATAATTAATTGGTATGTAATTATGTGTTTTGTAAATGGAAAAGACTGCCCTAACAAAAAAAGGGGTGCATGATTGACAGCTAATTTAAGCAACATAAAGGTGAATAGGTGATTAGATTAGATTAGATTTAGATTAGACGTCCATTAACATGCAACCAATTAAGATTTGGTTCAACCAATCTCTGATGATGCATGAACATTCCTGGATCTTACATGTCTTATGACACATTTATTTTTTATATTATCATAACTGATATCAAGGTGGAGAGTGAGCAGGCACACCAAGCTCATAAGCACGTTAAGTCTATTGTTATGAACGGATCATTGATTCATTTCTACTTTGTATTTACTAGAACAGTAGAACTTGATTAGACTTTTTGTTTTCGGATTTTTTAGTTTTTGTTATTTAGTGCTTTTTATTTTTTCTGTTTCTTATATCATGTTTAAAATAAAAAAAAATAAAAAAAACTAACTTATGCAAAGTTGTGGTACTAACTAATTAATGTTACATTAGTATTGGTATACAAACAGGTTTTACACGTATAAGGTGTACAATAAAGTTATTGTATACCAGGATCACTTTTACTTTTTTTTTTTTTTTGTATGAATTAACTTTTAACATGTTTTGATTAATTTTATATTGTGACTTTTTTAAAATTACCACCTTATAAAATCCACCTTTTCAAACTTACCACCTTATAAAATTTTAATTTAAAATTACAACCTTATAAAATCACAAACCTTTAAAGTTACCACATGTTAACAGATTTTGCCAATTTTTCGGTTAACATGTGATAACTTTGAAAGTTTATTTATGTTTTTCCTCCAAAATTTTCACTTTTGGGTTTAAAATTACCACGTTATAAACTCACAAACATTCACAGTTACCAACTGTTAACGGGACAAAATCCTTTAACAGGTGGTAACTTTGAAGGTTTGTGATTTTTGGTAATTTTAAATTAAAATTTTGTAAGGTGGTAAGTTTGAAAATTTGGATTTTATAAGATGGTAATTTTGAACTTTTCCTTTATATTATGAAAAAAATTGTGGATAAACATTTTAAAGGGTTAAATGGTTACTTTTATACATATTATTCGTGATTTTAAAAGAATATTTTTTATTAAAAGGGAAAAAAATTCAAAAATAAATAGATAACTTTTACATTGTCCTCCTTCTGTATTTAATTAAATAATACACTTTGATCGGCACATAGTTTATGACAATGAGTTGAATTTATTAAAATAATATTATCGTGAGATAGTGGGTGAACTATTAATTCTTTTGTAAAAAGATGATATGAGTTAGTGCAGGCACCAGGGCCGACTCCGACAATTTGGTGGCCCTGTGCTAAATTAAAAAATAGAGACCCCAATAATTTTTTTAAAGGACGACAACTACGAGATATATATATATATATATATATATATATATATATATATATATATATATATATATATATATATATATATATATATATATATATATATATATATATAAAAGCATTTGTACTACCTATACGATCGACCAACAACAACAAGAATTTTATTCAAAATTAGCAAACTTTTATTTCTAAATTTCTATACCAACTATATATCATTCTCCCGTCAAAAAAACTATCATTCTCATTCTCTAGAAAAAAAAAAGTTTCAATTTCTTATAGAACTCCTATTAGATAAATTAAAATCTTCAATTATGTTTTTCTTTTAATTTACTCACAATCAAAATAATATTTCCTAATTGTATTAGACTTAATTCAACAATTAGAAAACTAAATAAGATTGCATTTGCAATATGTCAAAATTTGAAATGAGGGTATTTTGATTAAAAAAAAATGGCCGAAAAGAGTAAATATTCCATCTGGGAAGAATTAAAAAAACGATAAATTGGAAAATAGGAAGAATATTAAGGAACGGATGGAGTACAATAGTTGTATAAGTTATAGCCATGTTATTTACTTGTATGTTTATTTTTATTTTTATTTTGAATGTAAAATTAGTTAATTAGTAAAATAGTCATATGACGTATACAATCAAAATCAAAACTAACAAATACAAAATAATCTGGATATAACAAAATTTTAATCTGACAAAACCTTGATCGTTGTGGATGAGATATGACAATGATGAATACCCTCTTTCACACCGCTGTTTGATACAACTTTCAACGAGAGGGTCTTTCGGCCTGTTGTAGTTTTGAGATTGAATTAAATTTGATTAAGTTGATTGTACACGTAGAACTGACCTATGTTGTACTATCGCACAAATCTTCATCAATAAATCAACTTCTCATGCGAAATTAAAACCATAGCCACATACTCTCGCAAGGAGATAGATATGATAAAACTCAATAAATGAGTAAATAAAACGCAGCTCCGTTCGGTTCGACTTATTTTGCCTGAACTTATATTATATGAACTTGGCTGAACTTATCTAAACTTAGGCTCTGTTCTGTTCAACTTATTTTGGCTTATTTCAGACAAAATAAGTTCAGTTAAATTCATTTAAGTTCAGATAAGTTCAGTTAAGTTCAGATAATACAAGTTCAGAAAAAAAAAAAAAAGTTTTTTCAGTCATTTTAACACACAAATAATAATTAAGTTTTTTTCGGATAAAATAAGTTCAGATAATATAAGTTCAGACAAAATAAGTCAAATAGAACGGAGCCATATTTTATCTGAAAAAAACATATTTTGTCTGAAAAAAGTCATTAACATTACACACTTGGTTTAATTAGTCGGTAATTCACATATTTTTTGTGATTTAATATTTTTTTTTATAGTTGAATATTTATAAAAAGTGGAGCACTAAAAGCCACCCCATAAAAAGTGGCTGACGATGGTGGCCGGCGGTGGTGGTTAGATTTGGGGCGGGTATATGGGTAAATGTTGAATGAGGGGGGTAAATAAAGAAGGATATGTGGGTAAATGAACGAGACGATTTTGAGTAAGATAGAGCAATTTTGAGTAATATGAGACGGTAAATAATAAGCCCCTTATAAAAACGAAGAATTAACTAAAAAGGTAATGGGTAAATGATTGTGCTTGCTAAGAAGGTGGCACATCGTGCATTCATTATTATTGAATCATGTTTTTGGCGTCATGCAAGTGATGCAACCCATAACCTTATAACATATGAATATGATATGCTATTATTTATACCATTCATATACTCAAGTCATTTTATACTTGTTTTTTAATTCCTAGTATAAATGAGCCACGACGATAAATTAATGGCGATTCTTAGGGTGTACAGGATGAGCGACGGAACAAACTCTCAAATTTGACATATAATTTAATTAGTTTTTTAAATATAAACAAAAATTTAATAAGAGTAATGGTTACAGTAATATATTGTTGTATAATGTATGAGGTCTTAAGTTTAGCTCATAACAAGTCCTTCTTGGGAAATTTTGAAAATTCCACCGGGCCCTATACTCGTAGCTTTGGCATTGTGACAAATAAATTTCGAATAGTATAAATAAGAATACAATTGTAACCTACTTCCTCCGTTCTTATTTACATGACATAATTGGACGCTATTCATACAAGCTCCTTTAACTTCATTTTGTAATTTATACTTGAAAAAACAAGGCGTGTGAGGTCTTATTAGATTCGTCTTAATAAATATTTGCTAAATATCAGCGTTTTATAATTTTTTCTTATCCATAATTGAAGATATTAACGTTTAAAATCATGTATTGACAAACGTACCTAAATAATTGTGTCATTTAAAAAAGAACAAAGGAACTATTACACATAAACTTTAAATATTTATCACTAGACCAAGGCAAACGTGAGTTATACTAAATAGAATGTGATTAAAAATAAATACATGTACTATTTACTATTTAGATGGACATTATCGTACAAATAGAAGGAGACCTCCGACAAGGAAACTCCGTCCCGCGATAAACGGGGTACATGTCACGTTACCCCACCGTGGGTCACCCTCACATGCCACCATGTGATTTCACCCATTTCCCTCTATTTTTAGTTTTATTTTTATTTTTATATAGTTTTGTTTTTGGCCTAATTTAGTTTTGTAATTTATTTTATTTCAAATCCCAATACAATATAGTTTGAGTTTTGTGGGTTTCTAGTTTTAGTAATTGCTTATTTTCATGTTTATGTTACCAACTTTCTATGTAGACATCGTTTCAATTGAGCAAAACATTCTTAGTACATCCTATTTCTTTTTTAATTAGATTTTGGATCGTGTAATTTTTGTCGATCTCTTTCCAGCAAAGTTCTTGGAGTTTTCAATTCATTTTACCAATTTCATTTACGACGTTAAATTAGTTTATAAATGAGTATGTTGTTTATTAAGGCCCCTATGGATGATCGTAATGGAAGACATCGGATAACTAGACCTAGTTAATAGATCGATATGGTAATATAATGGTAATAGGTAAATATAGATTATTTTTTTTACATAGGCAGTAAATATAGAGTTATGGTCAAATTAAAACGACTTTTATTAGACATGGTTTTGATGGACATTATATTTGGTATGCAAAAGTTGTATGGTTCTCTACGCTATTTCCCAAAATTAATTCAAAACGAACCATGTTTGGCACAACTGTTGTAAAAAAAAGAAGTTTAGACAGTCTTAAAGAAACTAAAAGAGAAATCTCGAAACCAATTTTGTAGTTTTGTAAGCTTTATTGTAGAAAACAAAGTCAAAATGGATTTAAAGAAATTAAAGCATAAAATATCAAAACCAATTTTATGGTCTTGTAAGTTTTGATGTACTACCTCCGTTTTAAAAAGATATTTACAGTTACTATTTGTACGTACTCCAATGCAATATTTAACTACTAATATATCCAATTTCGTATGTTAAAAATTTATAAAAATTTGATACTCTGATAATACGTACCGAGACCAATCTAACAAGATCTTATATGTAACGTTTTAATGTATATAATGATGAGAATTTACGGTCAAGGTTTTTATCCTTTAGACACATTTTCCAAAGTGTAAAAAACTTTCTGAAATGGATGTAGTAGAAAATTTGACCCTTATGTCCACCTGACATCATAGAGATGATGTTTATTAAAGGAGGAAGGAAATCCTGCTCCATTTGCATGTACTGACCCCCCCCCCCCCCCCCCCCCCCCCCCCCCCCCCCCCAATAATAAAATACATGCATCAAATTATCCAAAAAAAAAAAAAAATGCTAAAGATTTAATTCTTGCTACAACGACGTACGTAAATCAATCATATATTTAATTGTCTATTGATAATAAACAAGAGTAGAAGATCATCGTAATTTATTTATTCTATAAGAAAATAAAATTCTTGAACAATTCAGTGTCCACATAAAAGTGTTTTTATTTCCACCAAATATTTGAAACTGGACTTTGCTTAGAAATAGTGATCGAGTTTATTTTGGACCAAACATGAGTAAATAAGTCCGTACATTGAGCTTGGTTCACTAGCCTGTTAACCCGGGCGGATTGACCCGTGCGAGGTTCCGACCCAGTAGGGCTAATTCATCTTACCTTGCGAAAAAAAAAAAAATCGAGCTTGGTTCATTTATGACACAAATTTACAACAAAAGTCCAAGTTAATTTATACTGAAGAGTAACATTTAACAAGTTGTATAGAACAAGACAACATGATCTTGCATTTATTCCTTCCTATGTAGTGTGGGACATTCGAAAAGCAATTGGGTTTTTAACTTTACAATTTTGGAAATGTGACACAACTATATTGGTTAAGCTCTCGTCTTACCACTCATCGAGTTTTGTCACTTGTATAAGGCTCAGCTTGGTTCAAAGCTGTCTTTACATATTTTATCCTTTTTTTCGGCCCACATAAAATATTTTTGAGGTGAATTACACATTTGATCATTTTAAAAAGATAATAGGAGTAATTGGTTATAATAGGTTTGAAAGATATTTTTGGGATAAAAAAATTAATTTTGAACCAGTTCAATATAAGAGTTTTTTTCATTGGAGGTTTAAATAAGTAGGTGTAAAATGATAATTTTTTCCTATGCCTAAAATTATAACTTTTACCAACCTACATCACTTTATATCAATGCTATTTAAGGTCATTTTACACATGAAACAACTAACAACTAGCAATTAAATTACCAAACACTTTCTACAAACTTCTAATTCAATCAGCTAACCAAAACAATTAATACAAACAACTAACAATTAATCAAACCGACTATCATCTAACAACTAAAAACTAATTGCCAAACAACGCCATAGACTAACTACTCTACCACTAGTGGAAAAATGGTCATTTGCATCGCACTTTTAAGCACATTTGCGTCGCACATCGTACGTGGCAAAAGCTCTCGACGCAAATGACTTTCACATTTGTGCGACGCAAATGACCCTTATTTGCGTCGCACAATAAGCAAATATGCGTGGCAAATAACTTTTCAGGCACCATGTTGAAAAGTCATTTGCCACGCACATTAGCTAAATGTGCGACGCAAATGACTTTTAGGCGCCAAAAAAAAAGTCATTTGCCACGCACATTAGCTTAATGTGCGACGCAAATGACAATTTTAGCGCCAAAAAATTAAGTCATTTGCCTCGCACATTGAGCTAACGTGCGTGGCAAATGACTTATTTTTTTTTAAAAAAAAAATTCGTTTTAAAATATTTTAGTTGGAAATTCCAACATGATCGTCTTTGAAATTAGACGCTTCATTCCCAATACCGGGAATACATTTATAAATAATACCTGTCACAAAAGTTTACAACGTAATTAACGTTCCCAATAAAAGGCAATTAAATTCGTCATAGATCAACCAACATGTTACAACGTTAACAAACATAAAATTATTACAACAAAGGTACGTAGCTAGCTAGAGATCAAGTTCATATTACAAATTAAGCTAAAAAATCGACATTCTTCATGAAGTAATCTGCCCAAAAATCTTTCACCTCATTAATCTCCTCCGGTGAATAAGGCAATGTTCTTGAAAAATCCTAAAAAAGTGTAAATAATTCAATTTATCAACGATCGATCAATATAATAGTTTTGTGTACTTCAATTTATTATATAAAGTACGTAGTTTATGAGAACATACCTTAGTAAGATCTTGACTATTACCATGATTCATTATTATGTCGTACATAAAACGCATGACGTAGTAGCCACAATCTAGTGATCCCGGTTGTTGAGCACACTAAATGCATTAAAATAAATAACACAAGTAAAATTTCTATCACATTGTATGTTATAATTTTGAAAAACTTGCTTCTTAGGTAAATAATAAACTAATTATACCTGTGCTGGAATCCATGTTAATTTAGTTCCCTTAGATTGTCCACCTAGTCTCTTGTAACTCCGAAAAGCACTACACATTCGATAAAATATGCAATTATATATACTTTGTTTACACATGTAAATGCAAAGAATATTTTACATGTAAGTGCAATTATATACTTTGTTTACACATGTAAATGCAATTATATACGTAGTAGCCACATTTAAGGCTAATTGAGTCGTTCTAGGTCATTTTTAGGCAAAAATGATGTTTTCGAACCCAACTTTGAACCAAAGAACCTAAGGAATGTTTTCAAACTTATTCTACGTTTAATATGCTTATTTACAACTTTCTAAGGCTCTTTACAATCTATTATTTCACATTTAAGGCTAATTGGGTCGTTCTAGGTCATTTTTAGGAAAAAATGAAGTTTTCGAACCCAACTTTGAACTAAAGAACCTAAGGAATGTTTTCAAACTTATTACACGTTTAATATGCATATTTACAACTTTCTAAGGCTCTTTACAATCTATTATTTCACATTTAAGGCTAATTGGGTCGTTCTAGGTCATTTTTAGGAAAAAAATGAAGTTTTCGAACCCAACTTTGAACTAAAGAACCTAAGGAATGTTTTCAAACTTATTCTACGTTTAATATGCTTATTTACAACTTTCTAAGGCTCTTTACAATCTATTATTTCACATTTAAGGCTAATTGGGTCGTTCTAGGTCATTTTTAGGCAAAAATGAAGTTTTCGAACCCAACTTTGAACTAAAGAACTTAAGGAATGTTTTCAAACTTATTACACGTCTCATATGCATAGTTATAACTTTCTAAGGCTCTTTACAATCTATTATTTCACATTTAAGGCTAATTGGGTCGTTCTAGGTCATTTTTAGGCAAAAATGAAGTTTTCGAACCCAACTTTGAACTAAAGAACCTAAGGAATGCTTTCAAACTTATTACACGTCTCATATGCATAGTTATAACTTTCTAATGTTCTTTACAATCTATTATTTCATATTTAAGGCTAATTGGGTCGTTCTAGGTCATTTTTAGGCAAAAATGAAGTTTTCGAACCCAACTTTGAACTAAAGAACCTAAGGAATGTTTTCAAACTTATTACACGTCTCATATGCATAGTTATAAATTTCTAAGGCTCTTTACAATCTATTATTTCACATTTAAGGCTATTTGGGTCGTTCTAGGTCATTTTTAGGCAAAAATGAAGTTTTCGAACCCAACTTTGAACTAAAGAACCTAAGGAATGTTTTCAAACTTATTCTACGTTTAATATGCTTATTTACAACTTTCTAAGGCTCTTTACAATCTATTATTTCACATTTAAGGCTAATTGGGTCGTTCTAGGTCATTTTTAGGCAAAAATTTAGGCAAAAATGGCATTTTCATATGCATACTTTACTTACTTGTTTAGTGGCTCCTTAATCAATCAAATTTCTCTTCTTCTGTTGAGAATCAAATATGTAGACCTCACGTTTAGACAAGCAAAGAACTAAAAGCATCCAGTGACTCCTACATACAAACAATAAACGTATGTAGTTAGAAAAAAAAAGTTAAATTTATAACAATCAATTAAAAACGAAGTTCAAAGTAATTTTCATACTTTTCGTAGTATGGATATAAGATGAATGTCTTAGAACTAAGTGCACTCATGGACCTCGTCATGTACAATAGAATTCGATATGCATCGGACTTTAACATGGTGGCCGAGATCATCTCCGGGCACATGAATCCAATACTATTGGGGTGACAATCATCGTGAAAACACAACTCACTCAAAGCCCTATAATATATAGTGTAAGAACGTTAAGACAATCATAAAAATCAAATTTAGGGGCAAAATATGAATTTAGGTAACTCACATAACAAAAACTTGTATTATTGATATATTGAGCCATGCTCCCGAGAGAAGTTGATCGGTGTCTTCAACGGTGACACTAATTTCAAAGTCCTTTTCCATATTGAATGTCCTTTTAGTGCAATGTACCTTAACGTGCTCCCCTTCTTTTAATCCCAACATCATAGTTTTCATCACATTGCACTTACCACTCAAATTTTGCACTTTATAATTTTCAAGGAAATAGGTTTTTGATTTAGTGTTGGACGCTTTTGTTCCACTTCCCCCAAGCACTATCTCTTTCCCTTTGTTCCCTTTCCCTTTAGGCTCTTTACTTGTAGGCTTGTTTACCTGAGGTATGATTTTCAAATAACGATATACATATTAGTGAACATACATGGTATAATAGTTCTACTTCAAATTATCATGCATATGTTAGTTACCTCCTCATTCGTAAGCGACACCAAATGCTTTGGCCACTGAGTGAAGGTACCATGAGCTTGAGCAAGTTTCTTAATATATTGAGAAGGCACGGGGACGGGAGCTTCTTTGTACGCGGGCTCAAAATCATCAACGCTCACTTTCACGTTATCGGAAGTGACGTCGTTGTGGTGATCAAGGAGCAACTCTGGACATATGGTACCATAGGCAACAAAGACTTTCTCGGAGCCTATGTTCAGGTATAGATGGCACGGGACAGGTTCCTTATTATTTATTTTTAACAATAACGCAAATACAATGTAACATGTTAGAAAAGTTCAATAGAATTAACTAGAAACAAATTACTTGAAAAACACAAATTATCATACCGTAATGTCGGCAAATGGATCTAAACCCCCGGAACGACAACTACTAAGAACATTTGCGTCTATCCTCATCTGACTTGGTATTTGGACACCAATTTCTTTAGCAAATGTGATAAATTTCTCCATAACCATGGCATCCATCTTGGAGTTCATCTCTTGTATTGTCTCATCTTTGACCCTTTTGGTCACTCTTGCTTCCATTTCCTCCATCTCGGCATCTCCATACCGTCGAGAGCTACGCCGCTCTCCGGTCCCCCACACAGCTTTGATGCCTACTCCACCACCAAATGTTATTGGTCTCCCTTCTTTAGTCTTACCAAGTGCACGAGATAAGACATCATCAAGCCTTTTAGGAACAAATTCCCCTTCATCTTGTTTCCTTTTCCATTCATCCTACATGAAATGAAATGGTTTTGAGAAAAGTTCAACACTTGGTTTCATATTTAAGAACATAAATGAAATTAGAGGAATCACAACATTACGCAAAATTGTTAAATGAACTTAAAATATTTTCTTTGACCTTTTGTGTGCCCTCATCCGGCAAGTAAGGATTTCCTTTCTCATCTGGTACCGATCTTGCAAGAAGCCATAAACATGTCCTACTCGGCAAACTTGAAGAAATTGTAGACGCAGAGGAACCTTCAGATGACGAAGAAACTGAGGGAATGTACCCTTTTCTTTGCCATTCACTTGTCATTTCAGCATATGATTTCTGTCCCATATGATGAGGATATATGTTGAAAGATTGACTCTGTCTTGCTTTCTCACTTATTTCCTAATTTTAGGGGTGTAAAAGAAATTATTACAACAAAATAAAACTTAGATTATACCAAGACTTTAAATAAGAATAATTTTTTATACCTCAGCTTCTTCGGAGGTACGTATCTTCACAAATTCCTTCCATATATCCTTAGTTATATAACTATACAAATCATATGGCATCTTTTCATCTTTTGGCCTTTTTCTTGTACCCCGGATCCAACCAGTCGCCAATCTTGATTTGAATTCCCTCCAACGCTTATCACAACTCTTTAAGACAACTTCTTTCTTAGTTTCATCTGTGATATGAAATTCTCTCTAAATGAAAGAAAAAGAAAAGGAACAAGAAAGTCTTTTAGCACATGAAAAAGACATGTAGATATGTACAACTGAATTTCCAAAATAAAACCGGTTACCTTGACATCTTCCCACAAAGTGTCTTTTATTCCTTGTGAAACATCTTCCCAGGTTCTGATCAATATTGAAACCTTTGCGCGACTTATCTCGCCAATGTGATTCTTGTAATCCGTTGCCCATTTCCCTGTGGGTCGGTCCAAGTGATCCCATTCAATTATTCTTGTAACCCCGAGCATGGATTTTATTCCTTGTGTAGGGCCTCTTGGCTTCTTTTTTTGCTTTTGGGGCACTTGATTTGGTGATTTGTTAGATGGACATGAATTTGCGTGTTGATCTTCATCCATGCCTGACGCTACTGCATTGGAAAATCATCAAAATTACATACCTTCAAAAGCAGGATTTTAAAAAATAAATAAAGAACTGACCAGTTCTATGCACTGATCTGCACAGAACTGATCTGAGCTGTGCAGATGAGTGCACAGAACTGATCAGAACTGATCAATTCTGTGCACTGATATGCACATTTCTGATCTGAGCTGTGCAGATCAGTGCACAGAACTGGTCAGTTCTGATCAGTTCTGTGCACTCATCTGCACAGCTCAGATCAGTTCTGTGCAGATCAGTGCACAGAACTGGTCAGTTCTGATCAGTTCTGTGCACTGATCTGCACATTGCTGATCTGAGCTATGCAGATCAGTGCACAGAACTGGTCAGTTCTGATCAGTTCTGTGCACTGATCTGCACAGCTCAGATCAGAACTTGTAATGAACTCACAATTTCCACACACAATATGACAGTAATAGGAAGGAAGGATGATTGATTGATTAATTGAAAGTCAAGCTTATAAAAGGTGACTCAAACATAAACAAGCAACTTGAGGCTGCCAATCTCCAAAAGGGTGACTTTAGGTCACTAGTCTCTACTTTCTGAATACAAAACACAATGCCTTTCACTCTCTCCTTTCTTTCTTCTTAACGGCTTACACTACCAAACCTCTTGACATTGTCTCCCTGACTACCTTTGTTTTGTTGCTGCTTCTTAAATGCTTTTTGGCTTCATTCTCCCTTGTCTCTTTTGTTTCTTCTGGTGTAGGTGATAGTAGCCGGTTGTTTATGCCAAGTCATCACAGAACTTTGCAGATCAGTGCACAGAACTGGTCAGAACTGATCAGTTCTGCACAGCTCTTCATTCGCGTATTTACATGCTCAATTGCACTAAAACGCCCAAGGGTTTTGCAACATTTTGGAACAGAAACCCATAAAAGACACCATCAAAATATTGCAATGTAGGGACCGTAACTTAGAAACAGTCACCCAATCTCACAAAACTCTTCTCTCAATCATGCATGCTGACATTATTTCGATTCAAACCCAAACCATATGCATAGTTATAACTTTCTAAGCCTCGTACTAATCTATTATTCCACATTTAAGGGTAATTGGATCGTTATAGTACATATTTAGGCAAAAATGACGTTTTCGAACCCAACTTTTAATTAAACAACTTAAGGAATGTTTTCAATCTTATTACATGTCTCATATGCATAGTTATAACTTTCTAAGCCTCGTACTAATCTATTATTCCACATTTAAGGGTAATTGGGTCGTTATAGTACATATTTAGGCAAAAGTGACGTTTTCGAACCCAACTTTTAATTAAACAACTTAAGGAATGTTTTCAATCTTATTACATGTCTCATATGCATAGTTATAACTTTCTAAGACTCGTACTAATCTATTATTCCACATTTAAGGCTAATTGGGTCGTTATAGTACATATTTAGGCAAAAATGACGTTTTCGAACCCAACTTTTAACTAAAGAACCTAAGGAATGTTTTCAATCTTATTACATGTCTCATATGCATAGTTATAACTTTCTAAGCCTCGTACTAATCTATTATTCCACATTTAAGGGTAATTGGGTCGTTATAGTACATATTTAGGCAAAAATGACGTTTTCGAACCCAACTTTTAACTAAACAACTTAAGGAATGTTTTCAATCTTATTACATGTCTCATATGCATAGTTATAACTTTCTAAGACTCGTACTAATCTATTATTCCACATTTAAGGCTAATTGGGTCGTTATAGTACATATTTAGGCAAAAATGACATTTTCGAACCCAACTTTTAACTAATCTACAAATTAACTTGGTGAAAAAAATAGTTGCCAAAATAGTACCTATCTCACTATTTCTCTTTTTCAACATAAAATCCTTCATCATGATCTCGGCGCGTATAACTCATGTCAACATCATCAATCATTTGAGGGATATGCCAGGAGGAAGGTGGAATCTCATTAAACTGCTCATCATACTCTTCTTCATCATCTACATCCTCAACGCCAAGTATTCTTCTTTTGCCTTCCAGAACAACTGACCAACTACGATCGGCAGGGTCAACCATGTAAAAGATTTGTTTTGCCTGTGATGCTAATATGAAAGGATCTGCAAGATGCCCAACTCGACTAAAGTTTACAAGTGTCAGGTACCCATGTTCATCCTTTTTAACACCGCGACTAATATCAACCCACTTGCACCGGAATAGAGGAATCTTAAAATACTTATATTCCAACTCTAATATTTCTTCAATGACTCCATAGTAAGAGTTCGTCTTATCTACAAGTGTTCTATCTTTTACACTAGCATACTCTGAAGACAAACATATTGCCGTAACACCACTATTTTGCATCGTCGTTTTGTCATCTTGTCGCTTCGTGTAAAAAGAATAGCCATTGATGTCGTACCCCTCATAAGATATGACTTGACATTTAGGACCAACCATCTCACCATGTCAGATACCTCATTAGGCGTGTCGGAAAATTGATCCATCACTCAACGCTTGAACCATGTGAGGAATGAACGATTATGCTCTTTTATCAGTTGAGGACCATTTTTGAAGGATATTGCTCTCTAAGAAAGTTCATGTGCTCAGCCACGTATGGATGGACTTCACTAAGACTTTGCACCACAAACAGCTCAACCTTACACATCATTTCAGAACCGATTGATATCCTTTTCCTGCCAATTGTACCTTAACCCCCAAGTCTCCCATCATGTCTAGACTTTGGTACTCCGACTTCTTTCAAACGTGCCATATATTGAGAAACCCATGCAGCAACTTCCTCCGCGACGGTTCGTTGGACAATACTAGCTTCAGGTTTGGCCGGATTCATCACTCTATCTTTCAAGGTACCTATTTTCCGTTCAAAGGGATACATGTACCTCATACAAACTGGCCCACAAAGCTTAATTTCACGAACAAGATGAATAATCAAATGAGGCATCATGTCAAAGAATGATGGCGGAAAATACTTTTCAAACCGACACATGGTCTCAAGTACATCGGCCTGCAAATCATCCAGTATTGTTGGATTGATCACCTTGCTACAAATTGTGTTGAAAAAGAAACACAATCTTGTAATGGTATACCTCACTTATGGCGGCAATATCCCTCGAATTGCAACCGGCAGCAATTGTTGCATCAACACGTGACAATCATGAGATTTCATTCCAACTAATTTCAAGTCAGACATGGACACAAGTCTACGAAAATTTGAAGAGTAACCAGCAGGGACCTTTAAGCCATGCAAAGACTCACAAAAGCTAACTTTCTCCTTTTTAGACAAGGTGAAACAAGCTGGGGGAAGGTACCAGCGTTTCCCCTTTCTTGAGGTGTCAACTCGGAGCGACCCATAGCAGCCATATCTTGTCTAACTTTAGGCCCATCCTTCGTTTTCCCTTGCATATTCAACAATGTCCCAACAATGGCATCACAAACATTTTTCTCAATATGCATTACATCCAAACAATGCCTAACTTCCAAATCTCTCCAATATGGGAGATCCCAAAAGATAGACCTCTTCTTGTAACCACCACTTGGCTGACCTTTATAAGGCTTACCAAACTCTGTCTCAATGTCTTTAACCCGTTCATAAACCTCACACGCACATAAGGGGGCAGGAGCTTCTCTCATCTCCAATTCTCCATTAAAAGCTTCCTTCTCTTTTCGAAATGAGTGATCTTCAGGAAGATACATCCGGTAATCCATGTACACATCTTTCCCACAAAATTTTAGGCGCCTCGAGACCAAATCATCATGACAAACTGGACATGCCTTCTTTCCCTTTACAGAATACCTTGACAAATTTCCATAAGCCGGGAAATCATTTATCGTACAAAAAATCATGGCACGTAAAGTGAAATTGGTTTTGGTGTATGCATCAAACATCAACACCCCTTCATCCCACAAAAATTTCAAATCTTCAATGAGTGGCTCTAGATACACATCTATGTCATTTTCAGGTTGTTTAGGCCCAGAGATTAAGCGCGACAACATGATGTATCTACGCTTCATGCATAACCAAGGAGGCAAATTGTATATGGTGAGAAGAACCGGCCAAGTGCTATATTGGGTACTAAGTGTCCCAAATGGGTTCATTCCATCCGTGCAAAGACCAAGCCTGAGATTCCGAACTTCTTCCCTAAAGACCTTGTACTTTCGATCAATGTTCCTCCATTGTGGAGAATCAGCAGGATGCCTCATTAACCCATCTTTCTTCCTCCCTTCGGCATGCCACCTCAAGAGTTTTGCAGTTTTCTCTTCTAAGAAAAGACGCTTAAATCTTGGTATAATTGGAAGATACCAAAGCACCTTAGTCGGAGAAGGTTTCTTCTTAGTTGATGTTGCATCATTCTCCACGATCTTGTAACGGGACAATCCGCATCTTGGACACTCATGCAGATTTGCATACTGCTTTCGATACAACACGCAATCTCATAATCCATACCTAAAGGACACATAAGCTTCTGGGCCTCATAGTTAGACCTTGGAAGTTTGTTTCCTTCAGGAAGATTACCAGACGTGGCCTCCAAAAACTGTGAAAAACTCTTGTTGGTCCAACCGTTTTCCACCTTTAAGTTGAAATATTCGATGACGGCACCAAGTACAGTTTGTGTAGAACCAGGATATAACGGTGTTGCGGAAGCTTTGATTATACTATCATACATATGGGGACGCTCAACGAAATGATGGTCTTCCACATCATGCATCATATCATCTATCCTATCTTTCTCCTCTTCTTCCTCACTTTCAACACCAATATCATCCTCAATTTTATTATCATCACCATTATCACAATGATTATGCTGACTCGAGCTCGGCATACTAGAACTTGCCCCATGATCTATGCTCTCACCATGCCATGTCCACGTCGTGTAGTTACCCTTAAAACCGCGACGAACTATGTGATCAACAATATCATCAATATCCCGATACCCCCTTGAATTATTGCAATCACAACAAGGACACAGAATTAAACTTGATTCATGTTCTGATTGATGTTTCAAGGCAACCTTAATGAACTCTTGAATCCTTTGTAAGAACCTTGTAGAAAATCGTTTACTACCATACATCCAACTCCGATCCATTTTCAACCACTAAAGATAAAACAATATGACCAAATTTTGTCAAAGGTTAGAATATAAACTAGGCTATTCATATCATTATAAATCCATGGCTTCCAACAAAACCTACCATAACTAATAACAAGTTCCCATAGTACAATTCATTTCACATCACAAATTCACAAACCCGAATTTTGTAGCAAACCCAAAACATCATTTCATAACCTACACAAACCATCTCATAAACCTACACAAACCCAAAAATTCATTTCATAACCTTAATTCAATAAAACCTAAATGTAATAAACAAATAAATTCAACAAAACCAACTATTATAATAACCTATTACAATTCATCAAAAACTACAATTAAAATTCAACAAAACCTAAATCTTAAATGTGCACAATTAAAATTCAATTAAATAATATCCACAATCATAATATATTCAATCTTAAAATTCAACTAAAATGTACAATTAAAATTCAATCAAAATATCCAGAATTATAATTAAAATGCACAATTAAAATTCAATTAAAATTCAATCTTAAATGTAAATAATACCTAATTAATTATTGAAGAGAGGAGAGATGTGAGAGCAACGGGACGTGCAGGGGGCGGTGGTGCAGGGGGCGGTGGTAGTAGGGGAAGTGTGCAGGGGCGGCTGTGCCGCGGCGACACTGTGCAGGGGGCGACGGAAACAGCAGCCGCGGCGGCAGTACGTGACAGCGACAGAGAAGAGGGAGCAGGAGGACTTCCTTGGCCGTGGGCGGCAGTGAAGAAACGACGACGACAGTGAAGCACCGACGACGGCAGTGAACAGGGTGAAGCCGCCGGTGAAGCAATATTGTTGTTTGTTTCATTTGGGAGTGAAGCAGTGTTGTTGTTAATTTGTCGAGAAAAACCTAAGTCTGAAGCTTGAAAGCAATTAAGCGTGAGCGGGAAATTGAGGGAAAAAAAAAATCAAAAACACAGTGTGTCGCAGATTTACTAATTTGCGACGCAAATGACTCTAGGAGTCATTTGCGTCGCAGATTAGTAAATCTGCGACGCACTGGATTGAGTAAATTGCGTCGCAGTTTAACTAATCTGCGACGCAAATGACTCTAGGGGGCATCCTAGAGTCATTTGCCTCGCAGTTTAACAAAGCTGCGACGCAAATGACTAAATTTTATGCTAAAATTTGTCATTTGCGTCACATGTTCAGAATGGCGTGGCAAATGCGGGGATGCAAATAAGCCTTTTTCCACTAGTGCTAGGATATAATTACAAGAAAATGTGACTCTGAAAGTGGCCGTGAGCCAAGGATTTCAAGTGTGAAAAGGACTTCGAAATAGCTCAATTTGTGAGCTCAAAGTTTTAACCACTCGTCTTAACACCTGTTTTTTTGGCTTAATTTCAGTTTCATACCTTATTTTTTAGTTCAGTTAAGTTCATTTCAGTTTAATTCAATGCAACTTAACTTATTATTATTATTATTATTATTATTATTATTTTTTTTTTTTTTATTATTTTTTTTTTTTTTTATTATTATTATAGATATCAAAGAAGCGATTACACAAAGTTGGATGGGAGCCTAGCCACTAATTGGGCTCCGACACCCTTATTCAAAGCAAAACACAAACGATGAAAAAGAAAAGAACGAATGTTAGCAGCAGTCGTGTTACTCTGAGCAACCCGTGAGACCCTAGACATGAACTCGAGGGCATCACTCCCTAGTTCTCCGAAGTTAGCAGAAGTTATTTATTATTATTATTATTATTATTATTATTATTATTATTATTTATTTATTTATAACTTACTATTTACCATTATTTATTATTAATTATTTAGTGAGTAATTATTAATTCTTATTTATTAAATTTAATTATTAATTATTTGTTATTTGTTACTAGGTATTTTTTTTTATTATTATTATTATTTTTTTATTTTTATTTATTATTTATTATTCAGTTCAATTCAGTTAAGTTAATTTCAGTCCAGTTCAATTAATTTCAATTCAATTCATTTCAGTTTAGTTCAGCTCAAAAGAACAGGGCCTTAGTCATTTAGGCTATGAAAGACTCTCCGACAACATTCTTCAAATGTTGTACTACTTTAAGGCAAGGTTTCTTCCATTCGATTATCACAACAATTCTACTATCTTCGTTTTAAAATAATCTTTACAATTACTATTTACATGAATATTATGACATGAATGGATATAATAAAATATGGAAAAAGTAAAATAAATGCGTAAAAAGCTTGGTGGGTGTAAGAAAAAATGAATAAGTAGGAGAGAGTGGAAAATAGTAAATGTTGTGGGCAAGAAAAGGTAAAATAGTAAATTTTCATGTCAAAAATAATATAAAGCATAATATAATGAACGTTATGAAACGAGCTAAAACGAAAAGCGTAGAAATCATTTTAAAAGGGTAGTACAAGGTTTTCATCCTTACATTTACAGACATCGCTCGACGAATTTCTTTAACAACCAAAGTCTCCAGTTTTCAGTTCATCTGTAAGAGTTAGTATACCTCATTTTAGTAATTTATGTTGTGTAAGGGTTCTAATTACTCTCGTAGTTTATTCATTAATGTGTGTTTAATCGATATAAAAAAACTGATTATATAATTAAGTTTAACCGGTTACTTCACCCATTGATTTTACACTTGTACCTAGAATATCAAACTATTGACTTTTTTTTTTCTTCTTATAAGTTAAGAAAAAATAACTTAGGAAAATCCATGCATGCACAAGGAAAATTCTTAAGTGATCGTTTTGTATAATTCAAGATAACTGCGGAATTATAAGGATCAATATACATGCTATCACTAACTAGATGTCATGCATTCGCTATCCAGGTGGTTTGCTTCTCGATAAACATGTTGGGTTTGTCGGGAATCGAAATGTTGCAGAAGGTCTTGATGTCGTTGATTATGTAGTGGAGCTTTCAAGGAATACACCAAGTCCCCTTGACAAAGTTAATAACGAGGAGGTTATCACCTTCGAGATGGAGAAGCTTTATGTTGAGTTTGTAAGGCTTCTTAAATACCTTTGTGAAAGGGCATAGCTTCCGCCATAAAGGCTTCAGTAACACCTAAATTGTAGGTGACTTGGGTGTAGCGGCGGACCTACATGACCCTTAAGGGGACCAAAGGTACCCTCATTAGTTTCGAAAGAAACTGATAGATTACGATAATACACATAAATTAAACTCCCGCTTAAAACCACACAAAATTGAAGTAACTCGGTGGTTTGAAAAGTCTTCCCATATTATTTTGTTTGCAGGCAAGGTCTTATGTTTGACTCTACACACAAGGTATTACAACGTACTATTTTAAAGTTCATTTTCATGTGTTTCTGTTGTTGTCTTTCTCTTTTACTAACCTTTTTCTTATCTCTTCATGGTATCTTTCTGTTTATTCTTTTGTTAAGAACTTGAGATTCTGTGCTTGAGCATACCTTTCCCATTTCTCATATCGAAAAAGGCGAAATTAGTTTTCGTTTTCTTGAAGGAGTTCTAACGCGCTCCCTTAGTTTTCTTTGCTTGCTCTGTAGTACGAACCTTATATAGAGCTGCGCCCTTTATGATGAGCGGTAAAGGGGTCGCCTTCTTTTCTGAACCAATCTTTATTTACTAATAAATCTATTTGGAGGTGTATAGCTCAGTTGGCAAAGCATTGAGCTTTTAACCTAATAGTCGCAGGTTCAAGTTTGTCTATACCCAAAGCATCTAATTCGATATTTTGATTCTATGTAGAACTTCCAATCATCATATCGACTATGACACGCAATAAAGGGAGGGCAAGCGGTTTCACCCATCCTTTGAATATGTTCACTCGTGTCCCTTACCATTTTCGTACACTTCGTTCATTTGTCTTTAGACACTTCAGAGGCACTTCATATAAGAAAGGCTTTCAGAAGAAATACCCACAACCACATTAACTTGGTTTACCTTCTTCGTTTTACTACTTTATTCAGGTCCCAATCTTTATTTCGATCTCCCAATAAGCAACTAACTGGGAGGAGACGTATGAGTGGTGAGAGGTATGAAGTCGCTAAAGCAAAGTTTTTGGTATGTAATCGCTACATGGTATATGAAGTCACTTATGCAAAGCTTATGGAGCTTTTGGAATGTAATAGCTAAAGGAATCATTTTTGTGTGAACTAGCCCTGCCTACAGACCTTAACTTCCGTTTCTATCCCGGCCTTTACCCTTACCAACGTCTGCATTCCTTTATCTTTTCACCTCAGCCCCGGTCGGACCGACCTATAATAATTCTTTTCTTTTCTGCCTTATAACTAGTAGAGGAAGGAATCGATGATCGGTCTATCCCATTAGGCCTAATCCCGTTAGCCAATGAAAGGACTACCTTTCTTGGACTGTGAGCGACGACACCAGAAAAGAGGGAGAGATGAGAAATGCGATTAAACTGCTTAACCTTACCAATATAGATAATGTAATTAGCTTACTTCTCCCCAAAGATGAGACTAGGAGAGTTGCATGCTCAAATGTGATCAATTGTAAACAAGCTCTTGTACATCCAAAGAAAGTCCCAAAAAAATTCTTGGAGGTGAAAAAACATCAAATGAGGATATGAAATAGCTCGACCAACCCTTGAACATAGCCCTCGGACTTCACCTTTCTTTTTTAAAGAATGGACTTTACACTATGTTGATTCCCACATTCACTTTTTTGCCTTGAAGACTTCCTATGAAAGTATATAGTCGTTGATCGACCTCTAGTTCCAACAAAGGAACAACTAGCTGCATCCATAACCATAATGCAAAACTATTTTGCACAACGCAAAGATGGAACTGCGGGAAATGACCACCGTCGTGTCCCCAGACGAAGGTTAGATATAGGAGACATGGGGTTACAACCAGGTAGGCAGCATTCCAGATCTCGCCGAACTCCTCCACCTAGGTCAGGAACCCAGCTGAGGACTGACTGGAGGAAGAGAAGCTGGAACTCTACCCAAACGTTCAGAAGCAACGGATCAACGACAAGTCAACACACGCAAATCCGAAGCAGCGTGCACATCAGGCTAAGGCCACCAGTGCACGAAAGGATAGGTGACTCAAGTCGTCCCGAGGACGAAACAGAGATAAGTAGCAGGGCTACTAGGCGTTAGAAGCACAAACGTTATCAAACTCTTATCCCCAAACGTACACTTAAGGATTCCCGCGCGGAAACCTTGAGGAGTAGAGGAATCAGGGCGAGGCTAAGAAAGAGGATAATAACGCCAAAGTCATCTCCATTCACATTTGAATGGTCACACTGACCATTCCGAAGGATAGGTTGCCCTCAGATCTAACTTATGCTGGGACAACCGATCAATAAGATCACGTGATATCCTTCGAAGGCCACATGTATTTGTTTGCCTACTCCGAGGCTGAAGAAAATAGTGCCCTTGGTCCAAGTTTGCATTTAATGCTAAGTCTAATAAATGCGGTTCAGCATTAATTAAGCAAGTTAGTTATTTAGTGAGATCAAGTGATCTGAATGCCTAGCTAGAGGTCGGTTCAGTTCAAGTGGGATTAATATCATTAATGCCACAACTTACTCTTGACTAAACCCGTAGGGTCACACAAATAGTACGTGAACAGATCAATTATTTAGTTGAATATTATATTCAATAAATACTCTAATTATGGATATTCGGAAATGACGGATGTTGGTTTCAGTGGGAGCTAAACAAACTTTTAAAAGGCAAAGAAAAAATATTTGCCGGAAATGAATATATTAGCGGAAACAAAAATATGGTTCATAATGGAAATATAAATATTATCGAAGTCGAAGATATTGCCAGAAACGGAAATATGGTTCGTATCGGAAATATTATCGGAAATAGAAATATTGCCGGAATTGAAAATATTACCGGAAACGGAAATATTATCGGAATCGAAAATATTATCGGAATTAGAAATATTGAAATGTAAATATTTTTCGAATCGGAAATTAATTGCGGAATCGGAAAAACAAATAGGAAGCACGATACGAGCGACGGACCATTGCACGAAGCAATGGCTCATCGCTCATGGGCCAAGGAACTCGCACCCAGCAAGCTACAAAGGCCAGCGCTGCTGGCCAGTGCACATGGGCCAGTGTAGTTGTGCCTTGCACACGGGCCAGCAGTGATGCGCCTGCTGCCTTAGGCCAGCGCGCGTGGCTGCATGCAAAGCAAGCTGGTCGGCTTGCTTGTTATGCAAGCAAAGCATCCACCCATCCCTAGGGGTTTTAGGGTTTTGATTTTCGGTATATTCCAAAAAAAATTCCTAAAACGTTCTAGGGTTTTGGCTCCTAGGGTTTTTCCTATTTCCTATAAATACATGGCCTATGGTCATGAATAATACACATCAATTGAAAAGTGAGATCCCGAAATCATAACCCTTATATTATATCCTAGTTGGTACGATCTAAGGCGGATCCGAACGTGCTGTGGACTTTCTACGGAGGGACGAAGTTTGGCGTTCTAGCTTGTTCTTGTTCGGTTCGGGGGCAGCTAGGGAAGGCACGCATCACAAAGTGTGTTCACTAAATTATGCTAAATGATTATGTGCATTTAATTTGGATTCTGGCATTTATGGTTTTTCCGCATGACATTGGATTGTTCATAACCTAACAGTGGTATCACGAGCCTCTAATTAATTGCGTAATCTTTTAAATTAATATGGATTAATCTTATAAATTTGAAAGAATTAAAGGGGTGAATTAATTTGGTATAATTAATTGCAAATTCATGCGATTATTAATTAATATGTTCGCAGGATTTTCGGCAGTTTTGTCAATAATGCTCGAAATCTTATGTTTTTTATAGTGAATTCCACATGTAAACGAAGTTTTAAAATTTTGAAAATCCGAACTAGGTTCCCTTCAATTTGACTTAAAGCAAAGTGATCACGTACAAAATTAGCACACTTGATGTTCTAAAATGCATGCCAAAACTAACCTAAACACAGTGTCATGATTAGGATTTTCTTACACGAAAACGATCCTTGTCTTAATTAATTAAACCAAACTTGTCAAATCTTTCTAAATAAGTGCCTCGTTCCCTTACCCGAGTCTCTATGCAGTTTCAAGTCCTAGTCTTATTCCGAGTCATTTGGTATTTCCAAACCGGACCCATAAACTTGTTTGGTGGCGACTCCTTCAGAGTTCAATATTCAATAGCCGTAGGGGCAATTTCTAACGCGTTTTGCATAAATTCAATTCCGATTTTCAATATGTTAAAACAAATTAAAGTTACTAGTTCGAACTTAGAATTTGGCTCCCTTTGGGGGTTGGATTTTCAAAAATCAAGCCAAATTTAATGGTCACATTCTTCGATATATCGGCAAAGTTTAGGACTTTGGCGTTTTCCAAATGCGATTCGCCAAATTCCTAAAACTTACATTACGAAATTCAAAAATACAATTAATACAAAATATGAGATAAAGCAAAAATCGTACAAAAATTAGCCCCATACACTTTGTAACATGATGAATTTGTGTAATTTTGACGTTGTTTGAACTTATTTTTGTTTAACTTGATCTTCTATTTAAAAATGTTATATTTTGTAAAAAATAATACGATAAATGAGATCAAAAAAAAAAAAAAAATAGAATACGTTTTATGGTTAACCGGGTAACCGTAAAGAAATCGCGGTTAACTAAGGTTACAGTTCGTGAAAATGTCGAACGGAAATTTTCGGTTACCGGATCGAATCAAGTTTTGGGACGGTTAACCACCCATGAACACCCCTAATTATATTTATAGGGGCACAATTCAAAAAAATGCTTCAACTTCTATTCAACGGCTCACTGTACTATCGTCCGAAGTCGAAGAGATGATCAAAATAACCGCAAGACACATTGCTTATACGTATTACACACCACAGTATGATATTCAAAGTATTAACCCGGGGCATCGCCCTCGCCAAACACTATCTATTAAATTATACTAAAATTGACATCAGAAATGACACATGTCATTTTTTGTTGCAAAATTTTCCCGCTAAAAAACTCTTTCCTAAAAATATCTACTTTATTTATTATTTTATTTTCTCTCCTTTTATAGAAATTGTTTGGTGAAAAATAAAAGACAATAGAATATTATACTATTATACTATTTTGGTAATATTTTAGTCAAATCGACATACCAATTGTAAAAAAATATTTACTCAATATTTTGGTCATTTTAACATATTAATCATATCAAATATTTTGGTCCAATTATCATATTCAACATATAAAATACATAATATGTAGTAGGGAGAAATTTTCATATTAGAAAATTAAAAAAGTACGTTCAAGATATATTAATTACGCATTAACTTTAAGGGATCAATATTCAATTAAATATTGTAAAAAAGATGGTCAAATAATAATTTTCAAATATTTGTGCGTGCACTAGACCTAATCTAGTTGTATATATAAAATGCAGATGATATATTTTGGTCGCATATACATTCAGTAAGAGGTTGAAGTTTCAAACTTTGGCCCTTTATATTTTTTTTTGCCAAGATCCGCTATTGCATGTGAGCAATAACAAGCCCAACTGTTCCATATCACACCCTCCCAGCAGAAATTACACAAACAATGTTACAGTATCTCTATTCTATAAGGGAACTCCTGAGTTCATTTTCGTAAATGCTCTTTTGGTGTCCCCCTATAGAATAGTAAAATAACCTCCATAACTTCTTCATCAAATTGAATTAATTAATAAAGCTAATTTTTTATGATATTGAATTCGATTAATTTAAAAATCGATTATTTAATGTAAATCACCGATTAAGGAAGTCTAATGCAAATCATGGATTGAATCATGAAATATCTAAAAAGACATAAAAGAACATTAATTATTCAATCAAGTTTCATACTACTTACCAGTTATATACTCCCTACATCCCACATTACTCGTTATACTTACTTTTGCACAAAGTTTTAGGTGATAAATGGTTGTTTGATTATCAATTGTTATTTTATTGAAATAGTAGATGTGATAGGAGCTAGTAGGGTACTGGGGTATTTTTTTAATTGAATGAGAGAGAGTGTGGAGACAAAAAATTTTCTAGTTGGAAGAGAGAGACACTGTAATAATTGTAAATAAAATTAAAAGGCATAAAAGAAAAATAGTCAGTCAATCAGATGTAATCACAACATACAAAAAGTCAGAAATAAAAAAGAAAGTCACAATTAAACACTTAATCACAGCCAAATATATCCCTTATTAATCACATAATTTATTTTTTCCTTTCAAGTATTTTGTTATGCCGCATTTTTATATTGTCACAAAAAAATACAGAGTATTATTATTTAAGTTTTTTAAACAAAATTCCATCAAAAAAAATATACAAGGAGTACTCCGTAATAAAAATACATTCCCCAATTAATTTGATTTCTACTTTTTTGTAGGAAAAGTTTGCGAATCTTTTTTCAACATAACATAATTTGTTTTTTTTATATCTTCGCACGCATCGCGTGTATAGTTAGTAACTAAGATACCCTTAATTGATATACCTGTATATAGCCAACTTGGTTGTACCCCTCGTCATAAACGACGCGCATCTGGAATTTTTAAAAAAAACTATATCACGTGCTTTCTTTTTAACAAAAACATTGCATATAAAATTTTCAAATATCAGAAAGCTCTCATTTTTGTTTTATCTCTCCCCAAAAGTTTCTCTCTCCTCATTTGTATGTGATTTTTTTTCTAATCTCGAGTAACCACGTCAATTGGAGAATCCGCTTGCGTTTGTGTTGCCCTTATCCTTCACGAGAATGATGTCGTTACCACTAGCTATAAACTTCCTCTCTCTTTTCTCCTTTTTTTTAATTTTAATTTTCTTATTTTTTGTGGTTTTTATTGAATTTATATGTTGATTAGAAGAATGTCTTTGATAACTCAATAGATTTTTCCTTTTATGTTCTACGTTTGTGCGCATATCAATTTTTATGTGATTTAAAAATTTTCTGGTTGAATCTCCATTTTCTTGCACATCAATTTTTATGTGAATTAGAGCGTCTGTATTGTTTGTAATGTCTTTTTGTATTGTTTGTTCTTTCTTGTTGTACTGTGTGTTATTTCATGTTGCTTTCTTAAATTCATCATAAAATTGTTCATAATTGTTGTATTTTTTGTTCTTTCGTCTCGAATTTTATGTTCTTTTTTATATTGTTTGTTCTTTTTTGTTGAATTGTTTGTTTTTTTTGTTGAACTGTTTGTTCTTTTTCATTTATTTGTCTGTTCATAATAATCATCTGATTAATGTTCATAATAAAATTAAGCTCTTCATTGATCTTTTATGTTTTTACAAGCGTCTGTATTGTTTGTTCTTTATTTTTATATTGTTTGTTCTTTCTCGTTGTACTATTTGTTCTTTCATATTGCTTTTTTAAATTCATCATAATTGTTCATAATTGTTTTATTGTTTGTTCTTTCTTCTGAAATTTTATGTTCTTTTCTATATTGTTTGTTCTGTTTTGTTGAATTGTTTGTTCATAATAATCATCTGGTTAAGAAATTGTTCATACTTTTTGTTTTGTTTGTTCATACCTTTTGTATTCTTTATTCTTTCTTGTTATATTACTAAACATATTTTAAACTCTTGTTATTTCTTTTTAACCTATTTGTTTTCTTAGCATGCTCATCATTTTCAAATCAGTAAATGTTCATTTTTAAATTAGTTGTGATCATCATATCAAATTACTTACTATTTTCATTTTTAGCCTACAACAATGAGGAAATTGAAATCGTGAAAGTCAAATATTGTGTTCAAATCACACTTCATACACACATTCAAAAGTATAAGAACCCGAAACTACATCAAAAGCAAGATTCAAGATTGAAGATATAGAAAAATAAGTGGATGGTTTCTACCAATATCTTGTAATTCAAGTACAATTTTACATAGGCAATGCCTAAAATGTTCAATTTTTTGGTAAAATATGTCATTTGACATGTTTTAATTGCTCAATATGTGTAAATATATGTTCAAATTAATAACATAATAATGCAATAACTATGTTCATTTTCAAATTAGTAAATACTTGTTTCGCAATCAGTAGATAAATGTTCATTTCTAAATTGGTTGAATAAATGAGGATTCCCAAATAATTAGATAAGCGTTTATATTCGAATTAGTAGATAAATGATTATTTCCAAATAAATAAATAAATGTTCATTTCCAAAATAGTAAATGTTCATTTCCAAATAAATAAATAAATGTTCATTTACGAAATAGTAAATGTTCATTTTCATACCAGTATATTCAGTGGCGTGTCCAGGATTTTTAAACACGGTAGACACTTTTAAAAACAAATAAAAACTACAATTTTTTTTTTAAAAATGATACAATGAAAATGACAATTTGCGGAGTACTAATTACAACTTTTACATAAAATTTATCAATTTCACTGTTCCCCGTTATTTTATAAATTCTAAGATTTTAAAGATTATACAAGATAAATGTATACGGAGTACTCCGTGTTATATACGCAAATAACAACAAAACTTTAAAATATACGAAGTAGAAATTAAAAATCAGATGAGAATATGAGATTCAACAAAGTAGTTGTACGCAATGACGACCCCAATTAATCGGAAAAAAGAAAAAAAAAGAAACTACAATTTTAAATACTTGTCCAAATAAAAATAAGATTTATATATTTAATCTGCAACAAATAAACAAAAAGGCAAGATGTTGGAGTGGTTAATGAAGAAATATAGTTGTGCTATTAACCCCTTTGGTCATGGGTTCGATTTCTAGATTGAACAAAATTGAATTTTTCTTTTTAATATAAATACTCAGCCTATTAAAATGATTTATCAATTAAAAAATTTGCAGCTGAGTAGTGAGGCTGAGGACTAATCTAGAGGCTACCATGGGGCCATGATCAAGAGGGTCCCGCGTAGCATTTATCACCAAGGACCGTCAGATTCGCCGTACTACATCCAAGCCGCACACAAAAATTGCAAGTATGCAATTGAGTACTCCGTACTTCATTCTACTATTGGATCGATCTCTTTGTCAAACATAGACCTGATCGATTATGTTCCGGTCCGTTGGTCCGATTCCGGTCCGAAACAAATGCGGATTTGGATGACATCAAATATGCATTGTTAGATTAAACTCGAGCCCGGCTCGAAAGACCAACCCAAAAATTCCGTACCAAATTTATGAATTTGGTAATGAATTTTTTGTATTAAAAATCGACCCGGCTCAAATTTTAAGCCCTTCTAGTCTTTTATATAATAAAGAGTCACTTTACATATAAGGAAATGATGAAAAGAGCTAAAATTAGATGCTACCAATCTACCATATTCAATTATTCATAAGTATCGGTTCGCCTTGTGTTATTTTATTTTTTATTTTATTTTTGATAAGGAAAGAAAACCAGGTTAGACCCTAGCCTTATGGAAGATCAACCTAACTCATCCTTTCGGATGATAAGAGAAAGGGAGGGGTCAAAAGACGAAACCAAATTGACATAGAAATACAAGAGCTTCCTTTTGCCGCCAAGAAATCCGCCGCTTGATCAGCCTCCCGAAAACAGTGATTGTTCGACACATAATCAAAATTAGAAAGGTCCCTCCTCGCATCATCAATTAGACCATTGATTTCCCACGGGACCTGCCACACTTGATTCATCGAGTTAATCACCATTAAGTTATCTCCCTCTATGATGATGTTTTTACACCCCAACGCGATAGCACTCTTGATTCCTTCTCTGAGAACCGAAGCTTCAGCAAAAAGAATGGAGACCTCCGAGTGAAGAGCCTTTCCTCCTCGAGCTTGGGTTTCGTCATTCGAGATGATAAAGGTTCGCCTTGTGTTATGATACTTTACGTTTCTTTTTATCAATTTTCTATTTTAATACAAACGATACATAATTCACCAATTCTTAAATAGACTTGGTCCACACTAAATTTATTGTGGACCATGCCTTAAAATAAAGTCAACAATTTGTTCCTAATTTAGTTTGGCATTTTATTAGGATTATTTATGGAAAAAGTATCAAAATAATGTCGTTGATACATGTTGTGCTTGAATAATGTGATGTTAAGTCACAATTCGTCTTTAAAACATAGGGTTACTATGCTTTAAAAAATGGTTACTATGTCCCAGAATTTTGATGTTTGATTGATTATATTTACTATATGAACAATAAAGGTCACTATAATGGTAAAAAGGTGTTACAGACAACTATCAATTTTGGGTCCACACTAATATTATTGTAGACCAGGTCCACTGTCCACACAAGAATAATCCCACATAATTAAGCTAGTACTCCGTAACAGAAAGGAGCTCTCAAGAGTCTCCACACAATCGTCAGGAAATGGAACGGAGGGGTGTCCACTCATTTATATTTCATCTTAAATGAACTTATTTTAGTTGTTAAATAAACTTGAATGACTCATTTTTTCATGAACTTTTAGTTTTTTTTTGGGTAAGTAAGATCATACTGTATTAACACCAAATTAAGAGCGAATAAGGGAGGAATCCTCCCTGTAGCTTTTAGTTATTAAGTAAAAAAAGTGTAACATTTATGACTAAAAGTTAATCTCTATTATATAAGTCGAGAGGGGGTTATTTTCGTAATTATGTTGTTGGTGTCCACCTTGAATTACTAAACTACCCTTTATATACATGTATAAAATTCATTGTAATCTAAAAATGTAACACATTATGGCAATTATGGCAAATTGACGCATTATGGCAATTAACGCATTATATAATCCGAGAAAGTGTGGATGATGTTTTGATAAGAGTTAGAATTAAGGCAATTATAATGGGCTTTAACTTTTTATAGTGGGCAATTAAGGCTTTGATACAGAGTACTTTGAATTAATTCCTGATGAGTTACTGAGCTTATAACCAGTATTTTGAAAATGGGTGTGGGTAATATTACGTACTAGCACTACAAAAAATTGTACCATTAACGACGAAAAATTCCGTTGCTAAAGACCAATAGTCATTGATTAATGATCTGATTCCTGTCGCGAACCCTTCATAAAATGGGGTGTGTTTGTGGTGATGGGTTGGGTTGCTGTGGTGGTGGGATGGGCTGCTGTGTTGTTGGGGTGGGTTGCTGTGCTGGTGGGATTGATTGTTCTGGAGTTGGGGTGGGTTGCTGTGGTGTTGAGGTGGGCTTTTTTGTTGTTGGGGTGGGTTTTTTTGCCTTTGGTGTGGCCTGTTTTTGAGTTGGGGTGGGTCTCCTCTTAGGGGTCAGTTTCTTGGCTTTAGGAACCTTAGGAGCTTTTGGAGTAGTTGGCTTGACTTTGGCCTTTTGTTTTGGTTTAGGAGAAGTAGGTTTTTTGGAGGGTGAAGATTCTTGTGTGGGTTGTGGTTGAGAGGCTCCTGGAAACACCTCATCAGCACCATCCTTGCTTATAATCCTCACATACTCAGTGCTTAAGTCCTCACAATCAACCACATGCACCTCCACAGCTACTGTGTACTCCATTTGTTCTTGAAGTTCCCTTAAAATGTCCTCTCTCTCCTGTTTTTTCCTCATTTCCTCTTCCTCCTTTCTTTGAGCCCTAAGAAGTTCATCTTGTCTCTCTTTGAGCTTTCTCTCACTCTCCTTCCTATGATGCTCAATTGTGGCAACAGCATTTCTAAACACCACTCCTGGTTTGTCTGTACCCTCAACCCATATTTCAGCAGTGTCCTTACCCCAATTCCATCCCCACATTAGCTTCATTGTCTTATCATCTACCAACTCAACTCTACCACAGGGAGACTCAATAAACAGGGCAAATGTACTAGGTAAAAACACATCCTGCCTAACAGATTCCTCAAAAATATCCAAAAACAACCTCAAAAGACGATACTTTTCCATGTCTGTAACTCTCACATCAAAGCTATGTGATCCATGATGCAATAACATGTTATGTTATGATACATATGACAATTCATAAATCATGCGGAAAAACCATTTAGCCAGGAATACATATTATTTACACATAATCATATAGCATAGTTTAGATGCATACTCTTTGTTGCGTGCCTTCCCTAGCTGCGCCCGAACCGAACAAGAACAAGTCTTTAGGACTCCAAGTGTCGTCCCTCCGTAGATAGTCCACAGCACGTCCAGATCCGCCTTAAGATTGACCAACTAGAATCGCCCTTAAGGTACTAATAATTTTCGGCACTTTTAGGCAAGATATGTGACTGAATTTTTCTCTCAAAAACTCACTTTGAATACTTGAAAACTCGTTATAAATTGTGAACCCAGGCCACATATTTATAGGGGTATGGAAAGAGAATTGGAATCCTACTAGGATACGAATTAATTAAAATTAGAATCCTAGTGAAACTCTTATTTAATTAATTTATCTTTTAGGATTAGGAATTTAATCATTAAACGAATCCTGTACGTTTTAGGTTTCGTATGTGAACACAAACACACACGCACGCACAGCAGCCCACGAGGGGCGCCATGCGCGCGCGCACAGCCCGAGCAACGCAGCCCACGACTGCCGCAGCCTTGGGCGCGCGCTGGGCCTGCCTTGCGGTGGGCCTGAAGCAGCCTTGGGCTGGCGTGTTGTGGCGCGCGTTTCCCTTGCTGGACGTGGGCCTGGCTTCGTGCTGGGCCTTCGTCTAGCAAGCTCGTCCGATGCTAATTCGTACGACGCGCTTCCGATTAATTTTCCGATTCCGGAATTCATTTCCGATACGAACAATATTTAACATTTCCGATTCCGGAATTAATTTCCGTTTCGAACAAATATTTAATATTTCCGTTTCCGGAATTATTTTCCGATTCCGATAATATTTCCGATTCAGACAATATTTCCGTTTCCGGCAATATTTCCGATTCCGGCAATATTTCTATTTCCGATAATATTTCCCGATACGTACCATGTTTCCGTTTCCGGCAACATCTACGACTTGGATAATATATATATTTCCGATACGATCCATATTTCCGTTTCCGGCAATATCATCATTTTCGGAGTATTCATTTCTTGCCTGTGACGATCTCAGCTCCCACTGAAACCAAGATCCGTCGATTCCGAATATCCATAGATGGAGTATTTAATGCCATTAAATACTTGATCCGTTTACGTACTATTTGTGTGACCCTACGGGTTCAGTCAAGAGTAAGCTGTGGATTAATATCATTAATTCCACTTGAACTGAAGCGGCCTCTAGTTAGGCATTCAGCTCACTTGATCTCACTGAATCATTAACTTGTTAATTAATACTGAACCGCATTTATTAGACTTAACATTGAATGCATACTTGGACCAAGGGCATTATTTCCTTCAGTCTCCCACTTGTCCTTAGGGACAAGTGTGCATTCCCTAATTCCTTTGTCGCTCGATGCTTGCTCTTGAACATAAGGTAAGAGTTGTCATCCTTATTATGTCCATAGGTGTTCCTCGGTTTCAGAGTTCAACTGATCAAATAAACAGATAATCATAGCCTATGATTCATCCGAGCACGGCCATGCATTTCACAGTTTCTAGCTCTCCGAGTGGCCTTGTACAACTTTTAAGCATCTCATCCTGATTTATGGGAGGACAATCCCAATCTTGCGATCTTGAGATTAGACTTCGTTTGATAGGTGATTACCTGAGCGTTGCCTTTATAGCCTCCTTTTACGGTGCGACGGTTGGTCAACGTCAAAGTAACCAGTTCTCAAACAAGTAATCTCAAATCACTCAGGTATTGAGGATTTAGTGTCTAATAATTTTAATGAAATTTACTTATGACAGATTTTCATCTCTTACAGTAAAGTTTCATAGGTCTTGTCCGATACTAGTCTTCCCAAAGTAAGTATCTATGCAAATGATTATGACATTGCCATGTCCACATAGTTCAAGAAACAGAACTACTAGTCATCTTGCATTCTAATCGTCTAACGTTTTCTATGCGTCCAATTTTATAGAAAACTCCGACTAGGGACCATTTTCAACCTTTGACATTCAAGTTCACTTGATAGACATTTCTTAGTCACAGGACTGGTCCTGACAGTCTATCTTGAATATATCGTCAAATTGAAGGGACTCATCATTTAATAAACCACAAATTAAATGGAAAAATGAATTCTCTTCATTTATTGTGAATGATTAACCAATAATGTTTTACAAAGATTTACACTCTAAAACTTTAAAACATTAAACAGAGACATCAAAGCCATTCTCCAATATGCTTGATTCCCATAGCTGCAGTGTGCGAGTTGTGCTTCGCCTGCGGCAGAGGTTTAGTCAATGGATCTGATATGTTGTCATCAGTTCCAATTTTGCTTATCTCGACTTCTTTTCTTTCAACGAACTCTCGTAGAAGGTAAAATCTACGAAGTACATGCTTGACTCTCTGGTGGTGTCTTGGCTCCTTTGCCTGTGCAATAGCTCCGTTATTATCACAATACAGGGCTATTGGTCCTTTAATGGAGGGGACTACACCAAGTTCACCTATGAACTTCCTTAGCCATATAGCTTCCTTTGCTGCTTCATGTGCAGCAATGTACTCCGCTTTAGTTGTAGAATCCGCAATGGTGCTTTGCTTAGCACTTTTCCAGCTTACTACTCCTCCGTCGAGGCAGAAGACAAACCCAGACTGTGATCTGAAATCATCTTTGTCGGTTTGGAAACTTGCGTCCGTATAGCCTTTAACAATTAATTCATCATCTCCACCATAGACCAGGAAGTCATCTTTGTGCCTTTTCAGGTACTTCAGAATATTCTTGGCAGCAGTCCAATGCGCCTCTCCTGGGTCTGACTGGTATCTGCTCGTAGCACTGAGTGCGTACGCAACATCCGGGCGTGTACATATCATAGCATACATTATTGAACCAATCAATGATGCATATGGAATCCCATTCATTCGTCTACGCTCATCAAGTGTTTTTGGGCACTGAGTCTTGCTTAGAGTCATTCCATGAGACATGGGTAGGTAGCCTCGCTTGGAGTCCGCCATCTTGAAACTATCAAGCACCTTATTGATATAAGTTCTTTGACTAAGTCCAATCATCTTTTTAGATCTATCTCTGTAAATCTTGATGCCCAATATGTACTGTGCTTCTCCTAGATCTTTCATCGAAAAACATTTCCCAAGCCAAATCTTGACAGAGTTCAACATAGGAATGTCATTTCCGATAAGTAATATGTCGTCGACATATAATACTAGGAAATCAATTTTGCTCCCACTGACCTTCTTGTATACACAAGATTCGTCTGCGTTCTTGATGAAACCAAAGTCACTGACTGCTTCATCAAAACGTATATTCCAGCTCCTGGATGCCTGCTTCAATCCGTAGATTGACTTCTTTAGCTTGCATACCTTTTTAGCATTCTTTGGATCCTCAAAACCTTCAGGCTGTGTCATAAACACAGTTTCTGTTAAAACGCCGTTTAAGAAAGCATTCTTGACATCCATCTGCCATATTTCGTAATCGTAATATGCAGCGATTGCTAACATTATCCGAATAGACTTTAGCATTGCAACTGGTGAAAAGGTTTCATCGTAATCCACACCGTGGACTTTCCTGTAACCTTTTGCAACCAATCTAGCTTTGAAAACTTCAAGTTTCCCATCCTTGTCCTTTTTCAGTTTGAAAACCCATTTGCTTCCAATGGCTTGGTAGCCATCTGGCAAATCGACCAAATCCCATACTTGGTTTTCAGACATGGAGTCTAATTCAGATTGCATGGCTTCTTGCCATTGCTTGGAGCTAGGGCTCGTCATAGCTTGTTTGTAAGTCGCAGGTTCATCACTTTCAAGTAATAGAACGTCATAGCTCTCGTTCGTCAAAATATATAAGTACCTTTCCGGTTGAGATCTATATCTTTGCGATCTACGCGGGGTAACATTTCTAGTTTGACCATGATTCTCACCAGATTCTTCTAAAGATCTCTGAGTTTCATCCTGAATGTCATCTTGAGCATTCACTAGAGTTTGTTGTTCGACTCGAATTTCTTCGAGGTCTACTTTTCTCCCACTTGTCATTTTGGAAATGTGATCTTTCTCCAAAAAGACACCATCTCGAGCAACAAATACCTTGTTCTCAGATGTATTGTAGAAGTAATACCCTTTTGTTTCCTTTGGATAGCCCACAAGGATACATTTGTCAGATTTTGGATGAAGTTTGTCTGAAATTAATCGTTTGACGTATACTTCACATCCCCAAATCTTAAGAAAAGACACATTTGGAGGCTTTCCAAACCATAATTCGTATGGAGTCTTTTCGACAGCTTTAGACGGAGCTCTATTTATAGTGAGTGCAGCTGTATTTAGTGCATGTCCCCAAAATTCTAATGGAAGTTTGGCCTGACCCATCATTGACCTGACCATGTCTAGCAAGGTTCTGTTCCTCCGTTCCGACACACCGTTCCATTGTGGTGTTCCAGGAGGAGTCAATTCTGATAAATTCCACATTCTTTCAGATGGTCATCAAATTCATAGCTCAGATATTCACCGCCTCTATCAGACCGCAATGCCTTAATCTTCTTGCCTAATTGATTCTCTACTTCACTCTGAAATTCCTTGAATTTGTCAAAGGATTCAGACTTATGCTTCATTAGGTAGACATAACCATATCTACTGAAGTCATCAGTGAAAGTGATAAAGTAGCTGAAACCACCTCTAGCATTTGTACTCATTGGTCCACATACATCTGTATGGATTAAACCCAATAGTTCATTTGCTCTTTCTCCAACTTTAGAGAAAGGTTGCTTTGTCATTTTGCCAAGTAAACATGATTCGCATTTACCATAATCCTCTAAGTCAAATGGTTCTAGAATTCCTTCCTTTTGAAGTCTTTCTAAGCGTTTCAAGTTTATATGGCCTAATCGACAATGCCACAGATAGGTGAGATCTGAATCATCCTTTTTGGCCTTTTTGGTATTTATGTTATATACTTGTTTGTCGTGATCTAATAAATAAAGTCCATTGACTAATCTAGCAGATCCATAAAACATCTCTTTAAAATAAAACGAACAGCTATTGTCTTTTATTAAAAAGGAAAATCCCTTAGCATCTAAGCAAGAAACTGAAATGATGTTTTTAGTAAGACTTGGAACATGGAAACATTCTTCTAGTTCCAAAACTAGCCCGGAGGGCAACGACAAATAGTAAGTTCCTACAGCTAATGCAGCAATCCGTGCTCCATTTCCCACTCGTAGGTCGACTTCACCCTTGCTTAACTTTCTACTTCTTCTTAGTCCCTGTGGATTGGAACATAAGTGTGAGCCACAACCTGTATCTAATACCCAAGAAGTTGAATTAGCAAGTATACAGTCTATAACGAAAATACCTGAAGATGGAACGACTGTTCCGTTCTTCTGATCTTCCTTTAGCTTCAAGCAATCTCTCTTCCAATGCCCCTTCTTCTTGCAGTAGAAGCATTCGGATTCAGAAGTGGGTTGACTGACCTTCCTCTTTACAGATTTGGCGCCAGTTTGCTTAGTTGGGCTGGCCTTGTTGCCACCTTTCTTAGCATTCCTCTTCTTTCCAGATTTCTTGAACTTGCCCCCACGCACCATAAGCACATCCTGCTTATCACTTTTGAGCGTCTTTTCAGCGGTCTTCAGCATACCGTGAAGCTCAGTGAGCGTTTTGTCCAGACTATTCATACTGTAGTTCAGTTTGAACTGATCATACCCGCTATGAAGAGAATGGAGGATGGTGTCTATAGCCATTTCCTGAGAAAATTGCTGATCCAGCCGACTCATATTCTCAATGAGTCCAATCATTTTGAGAACATGTGGACTTACGGGCTCGCCTTTCTTAAGCTTGGTCTCAAGAATTTGCCTATGAGTCTCGAATCTTTCGACTCGAGCCAGATCTTGGAACATGTTCTTCAACTCACTGATGATTGTGAAAGCATCTGAGTTGATGAACGTTTTCTGCAGATCCGCACTCATGGTGGCGAGCATTAGACATTTCACATCCTTGTTGGCATCAATCCAACGATTGAGGGCTGCCTGAGTGACCCCGTCGCCTGCGGCTTCGGGCATCGCCTCTTCTAGGACATACTCCTTTTCTTCCTGCATAAGAACTATTTGCAAGTTCCTTTGCCAGTCAAGGAAGTTTTTCCCGTTCAACTTCTCCTTTTCGAGAATTGATCGAATGTTGAATGAATTGTTGTTTGCCATATTTAAAACTACAATTGAAAAGAATAAACAAATAAATAACCATTCACAGTTTCTCTTAATAAACTTAAATTCTAGCATACATGCATAATTCAATGTTTATTAAGCATTTTATTCAAGTTATGTGTTCCGGCAGGTGTGAATAAAATGATTCCAAGATCCTAAAATCATTGAAGAACTAAGCACAGTTTGTCGACTTAATCCTAAAACATCTTAGGTAAGCAAAAACCTTTTGCTAATAGTCTAGAAACTATTCTTGGTTGATAGGTACGTCTAAGAACTTATTAGGTAAACCTATCGATTTTGCCACGACATAAAAGGACTCCTTACTTATATCGTTGAGTTTCACCAAAACTAACATGTACTCACAATTATTTGTGTACCTTGCCCCTTTAGGACCAATAAGTAACACCTCGCTGAGCGAAAACTATTACTAGATTGATGTAAAGGATATCCAAGCAAGTGTATATTTTGGCATGGCACCTTTTAACTCAATTTTTAAGTTTGGAACTTAAGGCTCTTACTATGTTGGTTAGATTTTAAGTGAACTAAAATCCTTAATCATGCAACATAATCAAGCTTTTGATCTCATGCATTTTAAGACATATTTAAAAGCAATAAATAACTTAAAACATGTATAAGATAAATGTGATCTAGTATGGCCCGACTTCATCTTGAAGCTTCAACTTCAAAGTCCGTCTTGAAAATCTCCGTGGGGGGCACCATTTTCTTCAAATAGGATAAGCTATAATTAAAACTAATTACAACTATTTGATGGTACGCAGACCATATTTGAATTGAAAAACAACTTTGGTACTTTAGACCAATTACATTCAAATTAATGGTGCGCAGACCATATTTTCTATCCTATTTGGGCCATACTAGTCACTTCATAACCTGCAAAACAGTACATATACAATATATACCATTCACCCATTCATTATCATGAATGGCCCACATAGCTGGTTAGTAAAACACATTATGCATCACGTAAACATTTGCAGCAATTAATCAAGGGCACCAATAATCTACCAATTATTCAGTCCTTATTAATTCTAATCAAGTTGTTTTAACCTTAAGGATTTGTAGACCTAATCAAGAGTTTATGACTAAAAGCGCTCCCACTTAAACCAATAAATTCATATGCTTTACTAATTTTAAACATAAAAATGTATTTCTAGTCTAACCGGAAACATACAAATTTAATTAAAATTTAAAGCTTACATAAATTTATAATTGAATCCAAAAAAAAATTTAATTTAATTTCAGTCGTATTTAAATTAATTTATGATTTTAATTTTAGTAAAATAATTAGAATAAATAAAATTTATTATAATTATAATATTCAAAATTAAAATCCAAGAAAATAATTTAAATTATTAATTTTAAAATTAATTAAAATTACGTAAACTGAAAATTTCAAATTAAAATTTCAAAACGATCTAATCGCTACGCAAACACCTCACGCATCACACGCCCATGGGCCACACGCACACAGCCATCGCTGGCCATGTGTGCGCAGCCCATGCGCTGCGTCGCATAGCTGCTGCTTCTACCCTTCGCAAGCCATCGCGCGAGCTGGTGCTCGCTGCGCGCGCGCCAGCGCTCGTTGCACGCGAGCATGTGCTCGCTGCGCGCGCGCCAGCGCTCGATGCACGCGAGCCATCGCTCGCTGCGTTCGCTCGCTAGCGCTCGTTGCACGCGGGCCAGCGCTCGCTTCGTGCACTCGCCAGCGCATGCTGTGCGCGCTCGCTAGCGCTCGCTTGGTGCGAGCCAGCACTCGCTGCGCGCGGCATCGGCGCTGGGCGCAGCACTCGTGGCACGCGAGCTTGCGCTCGCTGCGCGCGAGGCTGCGCGCGCTTGCGCGATGCACTGCGCGTTGTGGCGCAGCTCGCTTGTTGCCCACACGTGACTGCCGTGCCTTGCCTTCGCCCATGCCCATTCGTCCATTGCTCATAGCCCACGACACAAGGCAGGGCTGCTGCCTTGTGCTCGTGCACCATGCCCTTGCTCATTGCATTCGTGCCGCATGGGCGACGAGCTCCCTTGCTCATCGTCACATGCCCGCACTATACAACACCCCTTAAGGGTAACACATAGCATCCATTGCTTTGTGCGTGCAAGTTATATGAACGAATCGCATAAAATTTGAAAATTTATATTTAAAATAAATGACAAATTAATAAATAATATTAATTTCATAATTTTAGGGCGAAAAATCGAAAATTTATTATTCAATTGATTTCCGATTATCATGGATTTAAGCCTAGGTCATAAAAATTTAAAATTTATCATAAATTTACAATTTTTATGGTGGTTTTTAATCATAGGTATCTAATTAAATTATAATTAATTATGAAAATCAAATTAATTCTAAATTATTCTAATTTTCAACAAATTAATCATAATTACAAATTAGATTGCATAATTAACAAGTCTAGGCATTCAAACTTGTTAAACATATACAGTAGGTCAATCAAAAATTCAAGATTTATCAACAAGAATCGCAAATATTTAATTTAACATCTTAAATTTACGTAATTTTGCATTCGAAAAACTAAAACCTTCGAAAAGTCATAGTTAGGCTTCGAATTTGAGAATTCTGGGTTCGGCAGAAAAATACAATTTTTGTCAAAATTTTAGAATGCCTTTTACATGCGGAATTGACACAAAAATCACTCGATTTGGATGAGTAACGAAGAAACTGCCGAAAAACTGCGTACGTATAATTAAATAAACGCAATTTGCAATTAATTAACAATTACGAAAATTATTCACCCCTTTTAATTCTTGCAAATTTGTAATATTTAACCATGTTCATGCAATTTAGATTATGAAAATAATAAGAGGCCTCTGATACCACTGTTATGTTATGATACATATGACAATTCATAAATCATGCGGAAAAACCATTTAGCCAGGAATACATATTATTTACACATAATCATATAGCATAGTTTAGATGCATACTCTTTGTTGCGTGCCTTCCCTAGCTGCGCCCGAACCGAACAAGAACAAGTCTTTAGGACTCCAAGTGTCGTCCCTCCGTAGATAGTCCACAGCACGTCCGGATCCGCCTTAAGATTGACCAACTAGAATCGCCCTTAAGGTACTAATAATTTTCGGCACTTTTAGGCAAGATATGTGACTGAATTTTTCTCTCAAAAACTCACTTTGAATACTTGAAAACTCGTTATAAATTGTGAACCCAGGCCACATATTTATAGGGGTATGGAAAGAGAATTGGAATCCTACTAGGATACGAATTAATTAAATTAGAATCCTAGTGGAACTCTTATTTAATTAATTTATCTTTTAGGATTAGGAATTTAATCATTAAACGAATCCTGTACGTTTTAGGTTTCGTATGTGAACACAAACACACACGCACGCACAGCAGCCCACGAGGGGCGCCATGCGCGCGCGCGCACAGCCCGAGCAACGCAGCCCACGACTGCCGCAGCCTTGGGCGCGCGCTGGGCCTGCCTTGCGGTGGGCCTGGCGCAGCCTTGGGCTGGCGTGTTGTGGCGCGCGTTTCCCTTGCTGGACGTGGGCCTGGCTTCGTGCTGGGCCTTCGTCTAGCAAGCTCGTCCGATGCTAATTCGTACGACGCACTTCCGATTAATTTTCCGATTCCGGAATTCATTTCCGATACGAACAATATTTAACATTTCCGATTCCGGAATTAATTTCCGTTTCGAACAAATATTTAATATTTCCGTTTCCGGAATTATTTTCCGATTCCGATAATATTTCCGATTCAGACAATATTTCCGTTTCCGGCAATATTTCCGATTCCGGCAATATTTCTATTTCCGATAATATTTCCCGATACGTACCATGTTTCCGTTTCCGGCAACATCTACGACTTGGATAATATATATATTTCCGATACGATCCATATTTCCGTTTCCGGCAATATCATCGTTTCCGGAGTATTCATTTCTTGCCTGTGACGATCTCAGCTCCCACTGAAACCAAGATCCGTCGATTCCGAATATCCATAGATGGAGTATTTAATGCCATTAAATACTTGATCCGTTTACGTACTATTTGTGTGACCCTACGGGTTCAGTCAAGAGTAAGCTGTGGATTAATATCATTAATTCCACTTGAACTGAAGCGGCCTCTAGCTAGGCATTCAGCTCACTTGATCTCACTGAATCATTAACTTGTTAATTAATACTGAACCGCATTTATTAGACTTAACATTGAATGCATATTTGGACCAAGGGCATTATTTCCTTCATAACAACCACATTGCAGTCATCCTAAAGGGAAAATTTAAGAAAAAAAAACATGAATTTCGATTCAACCAACAACAATTCATCAATAAACAACCACAATCATGATCACAATGAAATTCAACAGGTCACAATCACAACTTACAACTAACCAAACAATTATTCACAACAAATCCAAGGAATAACTAACTTCTAACCAATCAATTAATCTCAACTGACAATTTCAAAAAATCACTGACAATTTCGCAAAACCCTAACCCTAATCAATTTCGCGAAAAAAATTGTACTTTACAAGCAAAATAAATCAGCGAAGAAGGGATTATTACCTTGAAGTAGATAATCCAACTAGGAGAAGGGCCCTTGTTCGTCCACTGCACCCGAAGCTCTAAATCGCCTCCAAGTTGCCCCCTTTTTGTCGCGAATTCACCAAACGAACACCCACGAACTCGCCAAAAGAGAACGCAACAAATTTCACTAAATTCTTGAAGATCTACCCAGAATTTTGTCAGTTACAGTAGAATTGATGAGGGTTGAAGAACAGGGGAAAGGAGAGAGAAAGAAGAGAAGTTGAGAAGTTTTTTTTTTTTTTTTGGAATTTCAGTCACAATTGTTACCTAAATCGCGCCAAACAACAATTAAGGGCAAATTGGTAAAACGTCACCAACGGCAAGCTAACGTCCGTTAAATCCAGGAGCATTTAATGAACAGTACGGAACTTTAGGGGTATTTTATGAATTTTGAAACGCGCAGGTGTATTTGGTGCATTATTGCAAACCTCAGGGGCATTTCATGAAAAAACCGTATATTTTATCAAAATATTAATATGTTTTTGATTATTAGTATAACGGGTTGACTATAATATTACCAAAAGTTATATTTAGCAAATTATTATGTGGCATATAATTATTTTAATAGAAAAAGATAGAAAAACAAAATTAAGTAAAGAAGAGATTTTTTATGAAATATTTTTTGGCGGGAAAATTTTGCACCAGAAAGTGACACATGTCATTCCTGGTGTCTGTTTTAGTATAATGTACTCCCTTCGTCCCTTAATACTCGACCCAGTTTGACTTTTTGCACTATTCACATAATTCACTTTGACCCTATTTTATTTCTAGTATATGAAAACAAATGTTATTATATGATATATTGTTGGATTTATCTTAATATACGGAGTATATTTTAAAAATAGTAATATTTTTATAAGTTTTTATAATATGTAGTTAAAGAAATTGGTGGTCAAAGCTGTGCATTGACAAGCGTGTGCGGTCAAAACAGGTCGAGTATTAAGGGACGGAGGGTGTAATAAATTGTCATATTTTTAAAAGAAAATTTTGGTTTATATATACTTATATAGGCAATTTGGTGAAATGATATAGTTCGTATTAAAAAAAAGTTATAATAATTAGCTCATATTGTATTTAAAATTAAAAAAATTACATTTATGTAGTCTAATAGACGTGGTCGAGGCATGGAAAATGCATTATCAACCTTTGGACACAAAGTTTTTTGTGGGTGTTACCTCCACCAATATTGAAGATTTTAATCCAAAATATTCTTATAATTGTTGCAAATTGATTGGGCAGAAATGTGGTTAGAAAAGTTAATATGCAGGAAAAATAAAAAAGGAAACACGTTATATGTTTAATTTCTTTATTTTGGTACTTTGATTAGATTTATTTGTCATATACTCCCTATGCTCCATAATGTTACTCATGTTTACTATTCATATGGTCAAAGTTTAAAAACTTTGACCGTAATTAATAATATGATTAAGAATATAAATGTTAACTTGTGGGATATCATTGGATTCATTTCAATATAAATTTTCTAAATATCAATTTTTTATAATTTTTACTAATACGAAATTAAAGTTATTAATGGTCAAAGTAGTGCATTGGAGACCGCACATAATGGAAAAGTGAGGAACATTATGGAACGGAGGGAGTAAGAGCATGAGTATAGTTTCACTATTAGATGCTTTCATATACATATGAAGTATATATATTATTTAGTATGAATAGTTGTATTAACACAACTTTTAGTTTTTTACGGAGTATATAATCTCGCACGCATCACGTGTATATAAGACTAGTTCTAGCTTAAAAGAGCAGGGTCTTAATGGTTTAAGGAGTTGAATTATTTTAAATAATAAATAAGGTAGATTACATGAAAATTAAGGAATTTAAATTGAAAAGGTAATCAAAGTAGCATCTCAATTCCCCTCAAAAAAAATGGTGGCATCTCAATTTAAGTTCATTTTAAGACCTTAAAATTTACTTTATATTTAAGGTTCTTGCTTAATCTATACTAATATATTAAAAGGCGTTTGTGAAAATGTATATGTGTCACGTAGACTCCCTCCGTATTACGCCATGTCACCACTAATAAGCATCATGGTACGTTATTGACAACCATAAAAGCATGTAGCAAGGATCGAACATCAAACCTCATGGATTAAAAGTTTCACTTCCTACCATCTCAACTAGCTACAATGTTTGTCATAGTTTCACATATAAATGTAAAATACAATGTTTTAAAATTGGGCACATTTTTTAAAAACGTAAACCCGACTAAAAGTAAAACCCGGAGCAACGCCCGGGCCACACACTAGTTGTTATAATCATTTAACGCGACTTTCAATTTCACACCTTATCTTTTAAGATGCATGAAATGATTTTCCAAACAGAGCCTTAGCTAGTAAATGCAAAGAAAGAATTAAACAACAAAATACTACGTATTACAGAGTGTTATTTCGTTAATACACAATTCCTATTACACTTTGTCGCAATTAAATATTTTAGTAAATGTTTTTCCTTTGCTTTTCCTTTTGGATCTATTCACATAGTAAGAGAAATAAAAGACTTTTAGTTTTATTTACATTTTTTTTTATGTTATATAAAAAAAAGGAGTAAAAGGGAGTGATCAGTTAGAAAGGAGGACCCTATACCAATTATTCTTCTCGGGATTGGTGGTAAAAGGACTTTATTTTCAGCTATTTATACCCCTTCTTCCACATCCCCTTAACCTACGCCTCTCTCTCCTTCTTCTTCATCTTCCTCTTCTTCGTCTTCCTTTCTCTCTCCTCTTTCTCGACGCCATTTTTAGGGTTTATAATAATACCATATTATATCCTCATTTTCGTATAATATATGGTTCTGTTTTTATTTTTCCACAGCTTTCTTGAACTGCATCATCCAACTCATTTTCAGGATTTGGGAAAATTCCAACAAAAATAATTCAGAAAAATGAAAATTCTTGGTTGCGGTTCAATAAAGCTGTGGGAAGATACAGATAGAATCAACCAAAAGCAAGATCCATTCCTTTTTCTTTTAGATCTATTTTTTTTTTTTAAATACTTTTTTGTTTACTAAATTTCTTCTTTTCAGGGTTGCGATTATATATTTATTGTTATTGTTGATTAGGAAATTAAATAACCAGGTCGACAACCCAAAATACCCTTTCGGATGAACTTTTAGGTGAAGTACAGACCATCAAAAATATTTTGATGGGTGATAGTTTTTGTTTATTCATATCGTAAAATTCTGTTTTGGATTTGAATTTGGAAGAAAAGGGGAGAAAATTCTTCCATGTTGGTATAACCCTAGTTAGTCCTTATAAATTATTATTTTTTTTAAAATAATTTTTGATTTTGGTAAATGCAGGTTTTATAAAAAAAAGGGAAAAGAAATTCAATTCGTTCTCATTATTTTTTTGGATGGTTGTGAATTATTTTCTTTAAAATTCCCTGTTTACTTCCATGATTTTATGTGCATGAGTTGTTTATAGTTTTTAAAAATCTCAAGTTCATTTTTTTTTTTGGCAGATTACCTTGCTCATCCTGATATATGGTGACTCTGAGAATATTGTTTGTAACAAATTTGATATTGTACAATTGTACATTTGTTGTATACAAGCTTTTGCCGAATTTTCTCCTATATTTTTTTTAATAGGTAAGAAGAAGGGAACCTAGCTGAACCAGCACCTAGCACAGGTTAACCAGCCCAGTTACGTAGCCACTCCTATTTCGCAGTTGATGGGGCGCGAATTGTCTCCTATATTATAAGTTGTATTTTCCAATATAAATAGATACGGAGTACTACAGTAATGATCGGTTGGATTTGGATGGGATTGACGTGAATCGAAGGGATATTATTTACAACTGGAGCTTTTCACCCTGGATGTATGATTTCTATCTCTTTCTCTTTTATTATGTAACTGATTGGTGGCCTCTTTCTCTCATGGTCCCTTTATTTTATTTTATTTTATTTTATTTTGCTGTATTTCTTGTTTTTTCCTTTGTCTTTTTGTTTTTGTTTATTGTTTACCTCCTTATCACTCACATAGTCACATACACTTGTATGTTTATATTTCGTATAAACTAAATTATCGTGCAAAATTGAGATGAAATCGTTTGGTGCTTCATTTAAGATACTAATGGTACAAAATGTTACATACATGTAGGAAATATAGGCATGGGACTTAAGGTTCAATTCCAGACCTAATGAAGTCATGGGATGTGGAGATGTATGTTTGATTTTTCAAAAGTGCAATAGTTTCCCAATCAAAAAAATTAATTAAGGAGGGATTAGGTATTCTATAAGTGGCAATTGCTTCAAGTTATCATCAATATACTTGTACCAACTTATAATCGATAATTAAATGTTATCTCTACCAAGAGATCGAATAGATGATTGTCAAATCCGAGACCTTAAGGAGCAAGTGGTCTTTAACCATGTACGCCTACCTCAATTGGTGAGTAATTGACATGAACATAAAAGGGACTATAGTTTCCTTTACAACTAGACTATGTGCTAATGTGCTTGTACATCATGTAATGTAGTTAGTTGTAAAGAACGTACCAAGATATTAATAGGTTTTGCTAGCTGATTTTTGATGATTTTATCCCATGTTGGAAGTTGGAAACCCCACAACAAAGTGCAACATTTTTTTGTGGGAGGCTTTTAAACCATTCACATGGAAACTATGGGTTAGGTGAGGCTTTAATGATGAGAAAGGAACTTGTGACTAAGATATAAACAAAATTAAACACCAGTTTGCATGATTTTTTTAGGAGTTTGTATTAGCCCTTTTTTGTTGAGGTATTTATTTGATAGGATGTGTTGATCTTCATGACTCTTTCCAAAAGGCGAAATCCTTAATTGCCTCTCCTCTTGAGCATTGTGGAGGAGGTAGTCACATCATATGTTTCTAATAGTTACGTAGTTTACAAGAGGTTGCGTTTTGAGCCCTAGCTAGACCGTACCATTACCATACATTTCAAACTTAGATGGCTTCAATAATCTTTTTGCCTATGAAGAACATTGTCCTTGTATTATATCAACTAGCTAGATCAAGTTAATTATCGAAGATTGCAAGCTTAATCATGTATGTTTTTCATCTAGTTCACCGTTCACCGTTCACCGTTCACGAAGAAACAAGCTAAAAGAACGAGTGACATTTCACATATTACCTCTTTTACATCCCGTTTTACTACAATTATATTGTGATAGATATGATGTACGTACATATTTCGACATTAGCCAAGCATATCGAAAAGGCGAAAAACTTCAATATAACCGAATTCAATGAGTTTTCTTTAAGTAGTTTTGATCCTAGCAAGAAATGAACTACATATTTAATAACATATTAGCTAGATGTATCAAGAATCAAGATCCAAATAACAAGTAATCAAGAAGTAAATGTTTGCATCATGTGGTGTAGGCTCCTCTCACTACTAGCTACTTAGAATAGACAACACAAATAATGGTCCAAACCTTCCCCCATTGTGTCACCTTTGCCTATTTTTGCATTCAACTATTCAAGTTTTTCCATTATAAGAAATAAAAATTACATCATATATATTCTAGCTTGTCTACTTTCTACTTTCATGAATCATTTCTCTTCAAATAATTATGCCTTTTGTGTTTTTTTCATTATTTCATAATAATTACACCACCATTTTTCACACTCCCAAATCCCCAAAAAAAAATTGATACTTAGATTTTGATGCCTTTATTAGTACATGATTTATTCTTTACTTTTTATATAAATAATAAATACATAAAGAATAGTTTTGTTTCACCAGAAATGGAGAAATTTAATTAATTTCACTCCCCCTTTACATAAGTTTACTCATCTGTCAAAGCATATGAATTAGTTGGATCCATCACCCTTTCATTTTTATTTTATTTGACACATTAAGTTCTGATTTAATCTATTTTATTTTTTATGTTCATTCATATAATAATTTTAGTACAAAGTACAAACATGCATGTTCCTGAAACTTTCTTGATTTGTTCTCTTTTGAATTGTTATACTATATGCGAAAAAAAAATTAAAAAATGATATTTGTCTGCTGCATTGGAAGATGCTTAAGTATTTATTAATTATTATTTAACGTTCTCTTTGTTTCTTAATATTCTTCCTATTTAAAAGTCATGTGGGATCTTATCTGATTCGCTGAATAACTGCTATAAAAATATCAATTTATCATAACTTTTATTAATATAAAATTAAAGGTATTGATAATCAAAGATGTGATTTAACAAATATGTACATCTACAAGATCAATGAGAAACGGAGGGAGTATAGTTCATGATTAAGGTGAAAAAATTATTTATTACTTTACTCCGTATTTTTTTTCAGAAGAAGTTTGGCATTGGGATCTGTTAATTTTGTACCAAATGCTGTTTCACTTTTGGAGGGTCAACCCATAAGTTTTGTCAATGTTGAGAAAAAGAGAAGCAATTGAGTTAATCTATGTGATTTAGAAAAGCTAATTGTCTCTTGATTAATCAATTATTTTACGGAGTAATATTGTGATTTATGTTTTAAATTTGACCAATTTATCAAAAAGGCTATGTATGTTTGTCTACTTTTAATTAAAATATTTTATGTTTTTGCTTTTGCTTTTATTTTTTTAAAATTTTTGGATTAGAATACAATTAAAAAGGGTGCTAAAGTTGCTTTATGTATGAAACATGATCTTTATCGGGATTATTGTTTACCACTTGCTTTTTATTGTTTAATTTGATCCCTTTGATCCAGATCCATGAACCATTTTCACATGCTTTGAGTTCTTTCTTCATTAATCGCATATTTGCATATAAGAAAATAAAATGGAAATATTAATTACACTGATGGATATGATTTTGAATATAACCTGAACATGTAATAAGAGTTCAGAAATTTGGAGATCACTTGAATATGTTTCAATTAACTGCCTTTATAAATAGGAAATCGATAACTTACATATACGGACTGCATTTTAGCTGCACATAAGATGATAAAAGTGAAAACATAAATTACAGCGATCGACAGGGGATTTGAATATGACTTCAATATTAGTATATATTCTGTAACACTAACAACTATGTTGAATCTTTCACTTATCTGCAAAGAGAATAATCCTATTTTGCTACACTTTCATTTATTTTTCATCTGACTCAAAATAGTGTTTTGAAGGTAAGGAGTCCTTGCCTTGTTGAGGAATGGTTCAAATAGTATTGGTCGGGAGAAATCGATCAGTTTGTGTGCAATCAAATCGTATGATGCTTAATTAACTATCAAATTATGTTGATCAGTAGTTTTTCAACTATGTATGAAGTGTATGATGCGGCATGTGGTCTAACAATTTAATTCCTAGCGGCCAAACGATCATTTTAAAAATTTGTAATTATATATTTTGTTTTAACCCTTAAAAGGAGATTGCAGCCAAAAAAGATAGATTAGAAAGAGATTAATAGCAATCTATAAAAGAAAAGATGGGAATCCAAGGCTTTAAATAGGTGATGATGGCAATTAGCACTAAGGTGTTTTGCACTATCTAGTTGTTGAATATGCTTTAAATCTTTAATTTGTGGAAAAGAAAAAGATATAAAGTCAAATTAGATGTTGCTTTGAGGCCGGGTCAAGTCCACCTCAAGATTGACAAAATTGAGCACTAATCCATGTTTTGCGCAATACCCACATCCAATAAAATACTCGACATGAGCACGCGTGGAAGGTTTAATTTCATTCTTGTCCTTTGAATCTTCAATTAGCCGCAATGATTCTGACACCAACACATTATTTTGACTGTTAATATTCGTAATTAGTTATAAGCAAAAATTCTAAAAAATTGATAATTTTAAATCTTATGAATCTGATAAGATCTCTCATGATTGATGGTCAGAATGTAATGTATACTAGTGAAAATTTTCAAATGTTGCACTATTTATAAAATGGTGAAATTTTTCAAATGTTGCACTATTTATAGAATGGTGAAAGTATACACTATAGATCCACATTATCTTTCGAACTCGATTGTTTTGTACTGTACAGTGCTTTTCTTTTACTCCCTCCGTCCCGAAATACTTGACCTGTTTTCCTTATTGGACCGTCCCTTAATACTTGACATGTTTCTAAAAATGGAAATATTCTAACAATATTATATTATTTCTCACTACACCCCTATTAACCCACCTACCCCCTACTCCATACAAAAAATAATTAAAAATTCAACCTCACCTCTTTACACATTTCTCACTAACAACATTAAAATAATACCCCACTATCAACTACTACCTATTAAATTAAATAAGTCAATTCAAGTCTCTTAAACTCTGTGTCGGTCAAACGACCGGATCGAGTATTCCGGGACGGAGGGAGTACATCTTACTCCTTATTTAGAAAGAAGATGTACCAAAATCAATGGATGTGCACATTCCCTTTGATCTACCATCTATCGGGTGAGAAAAGACATGAATAGATCTTGAACGATTTTCAAGAAGTTTTTCACACTTAACAAATATCACATGCATATTGAATTCTTAGATCTTGTTTGGTTAGGAGATATTAGTTGATACTTGGTTTGATTAGCTATTAGTGGTTAGTTATTTATATTAGCGGTTTTGACTAGCCAGTTGAATTATATGTTTATGTAAAAGTGTTTGGTGAATTAGTTGATACTTCGTAGTTGTCAGCACTCTAATATGTAAAATGACCATTAATGACATTGACATACTTTATTTCTTATTAATATTAGACAAATAGTTTATTGTGTTAATTATTTTCTCTTTATTTTTTTTAATAAACATTGACTAAAAAAAAATTATTTCAAAAAAAATAATTCTTAATTTAAAGTTTTTAATAATATACTATTTACAAATAGAGAAATATTGCTAATTAATGATACTTCAAGTATGATTGCAATACCTTTTAATTGTTTCAAAGTATTAATACAAAATTTATTGCAACAAAACACAAGTCCGGTAAATAGGGTGAAATAAAAAAGTAGTGTGAATAATGTTTTTAGGAGAAACATAACATAGGGTACCATAGTTGATAATGGTTGTAATTATAGGCATTAGTAGGATAAAATAGTCATTTTCATCCATTTTCTCAAACCTATAATTGTAAAAAGCTCTTATATTGAGCTTTTCCAAAATTAGTTTTTTACCCCAAAACTCTCTCCTCTCCTTACCAAACACTTCCAATTAGTTTTTCCTAAAGGTCAAACCTCTGATTCACTCCAAAAATCTTTTATTCTCTCAAACCTCTCCCAACCAAACACCCCTTAGTTAAACTAGTTAAAAACATAAAATTGCATTGGATAAAGTGATTGTTATAATAATATTTTATAAAATTCAACATATGACCTAGGTTTAATAATCAATGCGAACATAACACTACAAGAATTTGTATCTTTAATGACAATCTAATAACGACGGATAAAAAAATCCGTCGCAAAAGCCTTTTGCGACGTGGCTAACAACCAAACAAAGACGGGAACAACCGTCACAAATGTCTTTTAAGACGGGTTAACGACGCCCCCCCTTTTATGCAGTGGTGAAATTAGGGGGGCTGGTGGGGGCCATGCCCCCCATATCAGCTCAAATATTATTAATACTGCCACATTAAGTGTACTGATATATACTATAACTAAGTTGGTAATTGAAATTGCTGTACGTTTTTGGTGCCAAGGATCACGGGATCGAGTCCCAACTACTTGGCTATTGTTTTCTTATTTGCAATAAATATTAACAGGTCATATTTATCTGGACATTTTTTTTACTAATGCCTATATTTTGTCTTCCCCCCGCCGCCCCTCAATGCCGAAATCCTGGTTCCGCCACTGCTTTTATGAGGGATTTGCGACTGGAAATCCCGTCGCTAATCAACGATTATTGGCCTTTAACGACGGAATTTTCCGTCGTTAATAGTACAATTTCTTGTAGTGTAATGCACCTAGAGGCCCGGAGCCTCAGAGTACCAAGATTTGTGTTGTTGGCTTAGTGTGAGACTGTGAGCATGCATGCAAGCAGGCTGTGTGAAGCACATATCTTCTTCCTACCTCATGCATGCGCTCTTCCATGCACTTATCTGTTCACTCGTTAAACTAAAAGCCTCATCTTAGGTCGGTACTACGGGTACTACTAAGTAGTAAGTACTACTCTGTTTCAAAAAGATATTTACACTTTTCGTTTTAGTCCGTTTCATAATATTATTTACACTTCGTTTTATTCAATTGTTGGACTTGAAAATTTACTACTTTCACTACAAAAAAATCTCGTATAGCCACTGATTTATAGCGACGGATTTATAACCGTTTCTAATTTAGAGACGGAATACTCATCATCCGTCTCTAAATTTATTTAGAGACGGATATTGTAAATCCGTCGCTACTTTTATTGAGGGATTTATAAATCCGTTTCTAAGTTAGGGACGGATTTCAAAATCTGTCTCTAAATTAGGGACGGATTTCAAATCCGTCTCTAAGTTAGGGACAGATTTCAAATCCGTTGCTAAGTTAGGGACGGATTTCGAAATTCGTCTCTAAGTTAGGGACGGATTCCAAAATCCGTCTCTAAGTTAGGGACGGATTTCAAAATCCGTCTCTAAGTTAGGGACGGATTTCAAAATCCATACCTAATGTGTTTTTGCAATTTCGAAACGTAAAGTCCACGAGAAATTTCTCCTTGACTCTTCGTAGAATGTTAGATCTAAATTAAACACGGAATTTTAAAAAAATCCGTCCCTAATGTGTTTTAGCAATTTCTCTGAATTAAAGACGGAATTTCAAATCTGTCCCTAATTTAGAGACGGAATGTTAAATCCGTCCCTAGTTTAGAGACGGATTTTCTAGATCCGTTTCTAATATTACTTTTAATTATTATCAATTTCATACATAGAAGTATACAAGTTGTACTTGGTGTAGTTAGTTGGAGTTTCTCCTTGCAACTTTGAGGTCACAAGTTCGATTCCCCTTATCCCTTCCCCTTGCAAAGCTGGACCGGGTTGACCTAAGCGAGATTTCGAGCCGGTAATGGGACCGAGTTGAACCGAACACCTAACAATAGGTAGCAATTATTTTACTTGCTACATTTAGAGACGGATTCAAAATCCGTCCCTAAGTTTTAGGGACGGATTCAAAAATCCGTCCCTAAATTATAGTGACGGATTTTTGAATCCGTCCCTAAAACTTAGGGACGGATTTTGAATCCGTCCCTAAACTTTAGAGACGAATTTTTTAATCCGTCCCTAAATTTAGGGACGGATTCGAAAATCCGTCTCTAAATATTAGATACAGATTTTATGGAATCGGTCGCTAAATTGAATTAGCGACAAGGTTTTTAATAACGGATGTAATCCGTCCCTAAATCCGTCCCTAAACACACATAGCGACGGATTTGACCAATTTAGAGATGGATTTTGTCCGTCGCTATATGAGCTTTTTTTTGTAGTGTTTACCCTTCTTATCCCACAATATTTACAATTTTCACCCACATTCTCTTACTTTTTTCACTTTTTTCTACACCCAACTACATTTTTACACATTTCTCTTACTTTATCAATCTTTTATTATATTCAACCAACTTTTTTACTTTTGTCTTAATATATGTGCAAATAGTAACTGCAAATATCTTTTTGAAGCGGGGGTAGTACGTGCGCAAAAATATTTTGGCAAAATTGTGTACTTTGTAGTTGGTATTGTATAATTTTTATACCGTACATAACTCAGTTACAGTACACACTACAAGAATTTGTATCTTTAACGACAACCTAATTATGACGGGTCAAAAATCCCGTTGCAAAAGCCTTTTGCGACGGGGCAATAAACAACCAAACAATGACGGGAATAACCGTCGTAAATGTCTTTTACGACGGGTTTACGGCGGATTTACGACGGAATTTCTATTAACGACGGCCCCCTTTTATGACGGGTTCGCGACAGGAAATCCCGTCGTTAATCAACGATCATTGACCTTTCGTGACGGGATTCCCCGTCGTTAATAGTACAACTTCTTGTAGTGAGTATTTGCATTTAGAGTATATATTCCATTGATGATCATATAGAAACTGCGTACTTGATCACAAAAGTATGCTTGCTTTTGGAGATTCATGGTTCTTGCATTGCTTGCCTTTTGATTAGTAACTAATTAAATCTACAATAGCTAGTCATAAGATGCATGTGAATTTTATTTTATGTCCTACGTTTCGTATGACTATGAGAGTGCATGGGAAATGGACATGCACCTCAAGTGAAGCACGATTCTGTTACAAATTTTAAACTTATTCTTGAATGATGAAAAACATGCTTATATTAGTTCATTATTCTTGCCTTCAAAGTTCAAATTATAAGAGTACCTCGTACGGAGCATATGACATCGATCAAAGGCAACTAAAAATAAAACATTTACTCCGTATTAAGGTATGATAAGTTCGAAAATAATATTTAAATAATTAAGAGAAAATAAAGATAAATAACACACATTTTTAACTAATTATTGTAACACTATGTCGTGAATAGACTTGGTTATTTTTTTTTATTTTTTTTGACGGGATAGACTTGGTTATTATTGGACAATCTATATAACCCATTAGCTAAAGGGATAGCCGGATAGGATCAATATAAAAATAAAAAAATAAAAAACTTTTATGGGACAAGATAATTAGTGGACAAAGTAAATATTTGACATGATCGATTCAAGTCAGAAATTAATTCGATCTATATTGTAAAAGAAAATAGATCAATCACTACAAGAAATTGTACCATTAACGACGGAAAATCCCGTCGTGAAAGGCCAATAATCGTTGATTAATGACGGGGTTTCCTGTCACGAACCCGTCATAAAAGGGGGCCGTCGTTAATAGAAAATCCCGTCGTTAATCCGCGGTAAAAGGCATTTGCGACGGTTGTTCCCGTCTTTGTTTGGTTGTTAGACCCGTCGCAAAAGACTTTTACGACGGGATTTTTGACCCGTCGTAATTAGATTGTCGTTAAAGATACAAATTCTTGTAGTGAATGTAAAAATAATCATATGAATATATTGGTATTTACATGGACGGTTTGTTGACTCTCTTTTCCATCCGATTTCTTGTTATTTATTGATCCACGCGTTATTGACCCACTGTTGACTCTTGACTTGAATAAACCTGACCCGATTTGCACCTTTAAAAAGTGACCTTCTAATAACCATCCCCGCTAATGACCCACATTGACTCGACCCGCCGAACAACCAGGTCCACCCAGGAAATTTAAAGGAAACAAAATAGTCTGTAGGCATAGACTTAAATAGGGAGAGACAAAATCAGTGTAAACTAGAGTGATCTGGTTGTCCCGCCAATGAGATACACCAACAGTGGTTTAGCTGCCCAATCACTTCTACCATCATTCTATTACATGAACAAGGTAATTCAAAGATTTCCTTTTATGTTGGCTAGTTTAAAGAATGCAATTTAAGAGGAAAAAAAAAAACCCGCTTAACAGTAAAAAAAAATAAAAAAATTCAATGATGGTTGTGGGTCGGGTCGGGCAGGATCGTGTTTTGGGCCGACCCATATACTTTACGCCTGAACAATCTCGAACCACTTGTTATGTGTTGGGCCGGGCCGGGTTGAATTTTTTTAAATCGCGGCCCAGGCGCGATCAAAGCCCAGGCCAGGTCGTCGTGCCTAAGTCTAATCTCACTCAATTTAGCGTGCTTTGTTGTGTCTTATCTTATCGTACTTTATCCAAAAAAAATGTAGCCTCGTCTAACCAACGGCTCACAAACTTCGTGCTCATGCTTTTCTCGTGCCCGTATCGGGACCGTACTTTTTTCGTGTTTTCGTGATGGGTCGTGCGGCTCGTGCCATACTTCGAACCGGTCCACCTAGCCCAGGGCAATCTTTAGAGGGGGCCAGTATCATTTCATTACAAATTTACGATTAATGAATGGTACGTGTATGGTATTTTGATCATTTTATTTCCGTTCTTTATTTTTGCTATTGCGCACTTGCGCAGTGGCTGATCAAGTTTTACAACTGCTCCGTATGTTAGAATGGAATTGTACTAGGGGTGAGCACAATAGAGTAACCTATGAAATTCAAGAACCGAACGTATTGTAATAGGTTCCTGAAAATGGTAACCGATCGAAATTTGTTGCAACAGGTTCCAGAAACCGAAAACATAACCTTTTGCAACAGGTTCCGGTTTAGGGTACCATGTCATGTTAAGAAATTTTAAATAAATTATAGCTAATTTATTAAAAAAAACATATAATTTATGGTTTGGGTTTTGATTGTTTTGTTTGGGATCATATTATATTGTAATTCTATATTTATATTTTCCAAAAACTAGCTTGGATTGTTTTATGTTTTGGGCAATAGAAGCATTTTTGTTTGGTCCCGATACCTGATCTTGGGTACTCCATATCATAATTGAATTGGTGTTTATACACGGTACTCAACAGGGTAACATTTCTGAAATATTTCCGTTTGACCAAAAACACGGATTTTAAGAAAAATGGAATATAGTACATGTAAAAGTGGAATAAAGTACAAATGATGATTGAATTGTATGGAAAAGTAGAATAAAGAACATGTGAAAGAGAATATGGTACATAGGAAAGCGGAATATAGTACATGGCTAGGGTATTCGATACATTTTTGTACATGATAAAGTGAGGACCTTAATAGCCAAAATTAGAAACAAGACTATAATTTTGGGCCGTCAGATTTAGAAAATAGGACTATAATTTTGAGACGGAGGGAGTAGCTATTTATTGTTTTAAAAGTTTACCATTAAGGACATTGACACAAGTTAAGATATAGGTTGGTAAGAGTTGTAATTTTAAACAATACTCTCTATATTAGGACTAAGTTGTCATTTTATCCTCACTTCTTCAAACCTCTAATGCAAAAGACTCATAATTATTAAGTTTTTAAAATTAACATTTTTCTTCTCAACCTCTCTTTCTAATCTCTCCTAATTAACCAAACACTTTAATTAGTTTTTTAAAATGATCAAACATCTAATTTAACTTTAAAAAAAACATATTTATTTATTCTCTCCAAACCTCTCATAATCAAACGATCGACCTTATAATACTATCTGTAATTCCATATCATTCAATGAGAACATGAGGTTCCCATGTCATTGATTCGAATGTGCCTACTGTACATTTTAGTACGTACTCCGTAGTACTCCGTACGTAGTACACTCATAGAGTCATAGTCTTGTACAATGTTGGTGGGTGGAAGAGTTTATCTTTTTTCCTCTTGTTGGTAAAATGTACTCCAGTTCGTATAAGTTCGGATAAGAAAATAATATCATATCAATCACCAATAAATAAAATAAAATAAACTCAAACCAAACAATTAATGTCAAATTCATCACTAATGGAATAAATATTTCCAACGCTCATTAGAGATAACCAAAGGAATCCCCTATTCCCTAGAATGTTCAACACCCGTTTCATCTTTCTTCTAAAAATCAATCGAAAATTCGTTGCGGATTAAAAAAAAAAAACTCAACAAAATCAACGACTCCCCTCAAACTCACCTACATGCACTAAATTTGCGGTTTCGATGGTTATTGAGTTGATAGCAATTCTTGATGAATTTCATTGTTCTTCGGTCGAAAATTTGACCCATTTTATATTTTATTTTTCAATTTTCGCCCAAATTGGTGAATTATCTTCATTTACCATCTTCAATCGGATATAACCAACAAAGTGTTAATTATCCAGATGAACTTACGGACGCACCATTTCTAGGTTTGATGAGTTCGTGTTCTTCGATAGAAAGTTAGTGAAAATTAATCTGGTTTTGGTGATGTTGTTAGGTACTCGATATGTGTCTATATTTTCTTGTTATTTTTTGGCATGCTCTGTAAATTGATGCTAGTTTTGGTGTTCGACGAATGAGATGCATCAAATTTCAGCATTAATTCCCAAATTCTTTGTAAAATAGGCATGGATAACATGGTGTTAATAGAAAATGCAAGAGTTAAGACGTTATTTTACTTTTTATATTTTTGTTTGTATTTTATGCATCTAATTGATTTTATTGTTTATAATATTGCTCATTTGGTTAATAATGGGTTGGGCTATGGTTAACTCACCATAATTTATGTTTGAGGTCTCAAAGGGTGAAAAAAAAATGTAGATCCTAAAAGGTGAAAAAAAAACATCAGTTAATTCTTTTTATATGTATATACATATGGTTGGTGTGGTTAATGGTGTGTTAGCTTTGAGTTAACTTGCCGGAAAATGAATTTGAGGTCCTAAAGGGTAGAAAAAAGGCATAAGTCCTAAAGGGTGAAAAATGTGAAAGTTGAGTTCCCATTGTTTAACTTAAAACTGGATGAAACTAATTAAGGCACATTAATAAAAGAATTTTATAGTGAATACAATCCAAATAATTAATTAATTTGTTTTCATCGTTTGCCAAAAACTGCCATTTCCTGTTGTCTGGCTTTTGATACAACTACTTGTGGTGGACCACCTCCCCTCAACAGCCTATAGAAAAATTTAGAAATGGAGGAAATTATTAGAAATGATTTCTTTTCATAAATATTTATTAGAAAAAGTAATTCATGGAGACATGGGGTCTATTTTGTTCACCTTTTATAAGGAAAAGATTCCACATACAACTGAGAGAAATGAAAATACAATAAGTGTACAAAATTGCTTCCTGAAAAAAACAAATGGAAAAATTGTTTGTTGAATTTACTTCTTAATTGGAATTTATACTTTTTAAAGATGGTTGTGGCCGGATTAGCTGTGCTTCTTGTCAAGTTCACGTGTCCTGGGCCTGAATGATTTCTATCCACGGCAAGCTCATTTGTTACGTACATGGTCGGGCTAAAAATTTCAAAATATGGTTCAGTCGTGGTCCAAGCCCAGATGCCCTCGTGTCAGATTATGTCTTCGTGTCTAAGCATAATTTCACTCAATTTATCATGTTTTGTCGTACACGGTCGTGTCGTGTTGTGCTTTATCGTGCTTTTTTCAAAAAAATTGCTACTCGGGTCAAGCTCCCGGCTCATGCACGACTTCCTGCTGGTGTCGGGCCATACTTTTTTGTGTTGTGACCAGTGGCGGAGCCATGATTTTTTTTCGGGGTGTCGGCAGTGGTGTTTCCATGATTTTTAGAGTGTTGTATCTGGTGATCTTCCACAACACATAATACATACTAAAAAAAATTGTTTCGTCCTAAAATTAATCAATATTCATATTACAATCAAATACCTATAAAATTACTACAAGTATTCTCTACGTGTTTCATATGTTGGGTGAAAAGATCTGTTATTCAAAACTCTAAAAGACCGGTTGTTTATAAATACTGGTCTTTAGTCTTATCCCCACAGTTATACTCGATGTCTAACGTGCGGAGCTGATTTTTTTAGTATCACCTAAGAGATCAGTTCTAGATTATCACAGGTTTCTTAGCTCTTAGCTCTTAGCTCTCAGCTCTAAGTTTTTTCTTTTTCAAATTTTCTTTGTGGGGTTGGTGGACCCCCCTTGCACCCGCATGGCTCCACCACTGGTTGTGACTTGGCGTAGCTCGACTCATTGCCATCTTTAATACTTTTGAGTCTAAATCTAGGTGCGTTTTATTTATATGATTTTCACTTATCTGAAATTATTAAAACTTAACGTTTTGTATCTTTTTTATATATTGTCAGTTATAAAATCGACATGATTTCATATGTAGACTATTTTTAATTCACAATCCAATCTAAATCATATAAATTTTAAAATTATAAATTAAAAACTGAAAAATTAACCGTGATACCAAATAAACCCTTATAAATTTTAAAATAAGTGAAAATAAAATAAACATAACCGGACATATAGCCAAATTATCCTTTCATAGTTATTTGGAGGAAACAGTCCTAAGCTAGTTTGTGTGGCAGACAAACACAAAATTGATAAGCAGCAGCAGCGTAGCAGTAGATGAGCAGCAACATTATTGAGATTCATGGTTGTCATGTGTTCATCTGCCTACCACCCTATCATCAAAATCAACCCCATTTTTTTGGGACCATTTATACCTTTACAAGTTACACCTATATGAATGTCATTTGTACACATTGTTATGATATCAAAATTAAATCTTGGATCTTCAATTAAGGCTAACAAGTTTTCATAATTCCTAAATCAAATAATTCAAGTTGAGTGAGCTATCGATATGCCATGCCAACACCAACAATAATGACTAATTCTCTCACCACACGTGATCTATTTATGACTAATAAGTAATAAGCCTAAGCCAATTAAAAGGTCGGGCTAAAGATGACTAATTATTCTTCAATATAACAATCTAATATGTACCAAAGTTAAAAACACGTGATGTACGTAGACGAAATTATTCTCTAAAATTGTAAGGGAAATAATTGGTTATGAATGGGAAATAATTGGTTATGAATTTAAGTACTCCATATGTCTTCACCGTGAAGGAAAAAAGAGGTATATTCTGTTGACCTATATGCATTCGATGAAGTATAAACCAAAATCTACGTTCAATGGCAAAAAAACACTTTGCCTTTAGAATCATTAAAAGTTTTTTTCAATTTTTTTTTAACAAATTAAACTTTAATTTTGTACTAGCTAGTAATTGGATAATAATGTCATTCACTGCATGAGGTCCAGGTTCCTACTTCCTAGTCTTAATTTACCATTTGTTTTGATGCATCTAAACAACAGAAAACCAGAAAACAGAAGTCAGAATAAAATTTATGTTCTTTTTCACAAGAGACAATGAAAAAGTTAAAATAAGAGAGTTTAAAAATTAATATTTTTTTTTTGAGGGAAAATTTTTTTTTATTTATGATATAGACAAAGTGTAAATTTATTTAACAAGAAAATAAATAAAAGTGAATTAATATTATACCCAAAGGACAAGAAGGGGAGACTTATCATTACCAAATTTTCATCATCATCTATTCATCTCTGATCTATGTGACAAAAGGAAAAGGTTGAGAATTCTCTATATTTTCCTGAAAAAGAAATTAAAAAATGAATTTAATTATCATCCAAAAAGGAATCACTACAAGAATTTGTATCTTTAACGACAACCTAATTACGACGGGTCAAAAATCCCGTCGCAAAAGGATTTTACGACGGGTCTAACAACCAAACAACGACGGGAATAACCGTCGCAAATGTCTTTTACGACGGGTTTACGACGGGATTGCTATTAACGACGGCCCCCTTTTATGACGGGTTCGCGACGGAAAATCCCGTCGTTAATCAACGATTATTGACCTTTCGCGACGGAATTTCCCGTCGTTAATAGTACAATTTCTTGTAGTGAATTGTATTTTTATTTTTCTTTAAAAGCAATAAAAATAAAGGTGCAGTAAATGTGAATTGTTTCTGAAATTTTAGCGGTAAAGAGAGTAAAATTATTCTATTTGTGAGTAAATCTTCTTAAATTTCAGTGAAAAATAACCATCCCCAAAAAGCATAATTATAAATGTAAAACACTCATTTTGTTTATCTAATCCTAATTCTGAAATAAATAGAAATTCTGATTTATTTATTTATTTAATTGAAGGAAAAAAAACAGAACTGAGACATTAATAATTTTCTTACTCCGTATTTTGTTAAAGAGAATGAGTAAATTTAAATGAAGAAAATCGAAAATTAAAATTATTAATTACCTTGATGAATTCTCAAGGCCAAATCCGTACGTAGATAAAGGTTGATGAAGAAATAATTAACCGACTTCATAATTCATACGGAGTAGTCCGCATTTCATAATTCATAGTCCGCATTTCATAATTATCCGCATTTAGAAATTAGCAACATCTAAAAAAGAAAAGAGAGTTGAAGAATTAAGGTAGAGTGACAATGCAAAAAGAAGAAAATTGTTACCACTTAAATCAATGCAAAAAGAAAAGCGGATGAAGCCCAGTTACTGGCAAAATAAGGTGTAGGTCTTCAATTCTGAGTCAGACTAGGTGTATTTGTTTCTGCTTTTAGTTTCTAGTTTTTTTGTAATTTTTAACTCCATAAAAATAAAACTGCAAGAATAGGGGAAAACAAATTAAGTAAATCTTACTTGGTGAGATGATGTATGGACTACCTACCACCTTGTATGTGATCTGAGCAAAGTCCTAAAAAACGCCATATTTTCCCACAGCTTTCTTGAACTTTCCGCGAAGAATTTCAAACCAAAATTGGCCTTCAGTTGGCCTCGTTGTACGAACGGAGAAACTATACTCTATGACGAGGGAGAGGAAAGTTCAAGAAAGCTGTGGAAAAGCATGACAGGACTTCCTTTAACATTAATTCACCGCCTAGGACCGAGCCGATCCGAGCTGAGCTATGAAGGAGAATTGAACGAGCTGAGCTATGAGCTGAAGGATGAAGGAGGAGAGAGAAAGAGAGAGTGAAGAAGAAGAACAAGGACCACTCTAGCAATATGTTATGTAGTATGTCAAGCACCTTTTATAGAGTTATGGAACAAAATTAATTTAAAAGAGTGGGGTATGAATTTTTAGTTTTTTTTTTTTTTGGTAGGGTTCACTAGTTCAGCAGCAGCAGAAAATAAAAGAGTTTTTATGAGTCTTTCACGCAACACACATTTTACCCACAATTTTTTATTTTTATTTTTATTTTGGTGCTGTTGTTAATGCGTTCTGTGGTAGCATGCCAGATACGCAACAACAACAACGCTGGAATAATGAAGCCAAAAACCCACTCGATCTGCTCGTACATATATGACACCCTTCAAAACAAAAGGGAGGGGAGGGGAGGGGAGGGGAGGGGAGGGGAACAACATAAATTTTAAGAAAAAAGAACTACTTGATCCCTAACTAGAATTTACTCTCGTATTAGTGATTTTTAATTGCATAAAAACGAATATGGATTCGAATAGATAGGAGGAAATGACATCTAAAAAGATAAACGATGCACCACACGATTCATTAAGACCCGTAGAACAATATCACCTTTAGGTACATAATAATGAACAATTTATATGTTGGTATATTCACATATATGAATATTGTTATAAATGAAGGACCTTTTAGGCTTGAATATTGATTTGTATGACAATTTGATGTTTGAATAATGAGAAGAAATAATTAAAGAAATTAAAAACACACACAAAGATTTAAGGTGGTTCACTCTTCAATGAGCTACATCCACCATGGGGGAGGGTTTGGAGCTTGTATTACTCTTCAATGGAGAAAGGATTACAAAGAGAAATTCTCAAAGGTGAAGAAGAGAGAATTCTTAGATCTAGGGTTTCAACCTCACTTGTGTTTCTCTCTCTTGATTCTGAAAATCTCATTACATTTGATATTTATAGTGTTAGACATCAAACCAATCTAAGGGACAAGAAAAGGCCACGTCGATTGTACCTTGCGGAGAAGAAAATAGATTACCCGCAGAGTCCGGTCGAACCTTTAAAGGGTTCGGCCGAACCAAGGTCAGGTTCGGCCGAACTTACCAAAAAGGTTCGGGAGAACCTCCAAAATCATAGCTACTGATCTCTTCAGGTTCGGCCGAACATTATAAGAGTTCGGCCGAACTTCCAGTAGGTTCGGCCGAACCTCCAGCAGGTTCGGCCGAACTTCCCCTGCTGCATGACAGCTTCTCGTAAAATGGTCATAACTCCCTCATTTCTCATCCAAAATGAGCTTATGACCAAGCGTTGAAAAACTATTGAGCCAAGCTTTCACCTCCAACTTGAATCAACTCAATCTAATTAGTAGATCATGAGATATGTCCGTTTGAAGTCAGACCTTCCACTATAACACCTTAACATCCTTCAAGGAAGATTCGAGGCACACATAACAAATATGAATGAGAAAATAAAATGTGAAAGAGATAAATGAAAAGAGGTCGTTATGAGAGCATGCATGCATACTTTATAATACCTAGGCGTATAACAAGGTGATTTTCTTAGGTATTTTACAACCGAATACTTGGAGGTTGTTTAAAAGTAACATCTTAAAGCCTACTACGTACTACATATCGTAACAAAATCAGTTGATGTTGTTGTTATCTTTGATTGCATAGAAATTAATAATACATAATGAGAAAACGTCATCTAAAAGATAACCGACGGAGGTTGATATGACTACACATGTAATAATATAATTGATGTAGAAAGGGTAATTTTTTTTAAGATAGAAGTTGTTTAGAAGTAACATCTTAATCTCTACATCTATCATGATTCATGAATATGATAAACGGCTTAAGATTCATAGCATACGTATATCACGCAAACATTAGTTCACTAAATTTTTTATTCAGTATTGTCTAAGCAAAACTCAGTTCTACGGTGTATTAAGTTAATAAAATTTCCAATTCTGAAAATCAAATTATACTTGGTACTACTGGAATTAATCAATTCAGTGGTTGTTGCAAACTTATTTGCGCATTTTAAATTTAAATCTAATCGAAGAGGCATGAGCCCATTTGTCAATAACTATTCACGTGTCTTAACCTGATTCATTTTTATTAAAAACGAACTAGGGTTGATTTAACATAGAAAGTTCAATTGCAATGCTAGCTAATCTCATCTCACTAATTACTTATGTGTGTAAATACGCTTTTGTACGTTGAGATTTGATACTAGTAATTAATCCAATGTTAGTTGAGCGATTATGGTTAATCAGTTGTCCCATTGAAAAAGAAGATGAAGAATTACTAAAATATAAGATCGGTGGACTAACTACTCCGTAATATATAAGAGTCTTGGGCTTCTCTATGTATCGTCTATTGGCTTTAGAATAGGATCTTATTGACCGGGTTTATATGTAGTCTGACTCTTTTTTGACATGGTATAGTGTTTGTGCTAATGAAGTTCACCACCTTTACATCTCATGTGATTTGAGCTTTATTTGCCAAGCCATTTTAGCCACTTTAATTAAATGAACAATAAGATGCTAAAATTTTAAGTCACCTTACATGAAAAGATCGAGTTGTTTGGCAAGTACGTACATCGATCCATCCATCAATCCATCCACCTGTCCATCTTACCAAAGAATGAAGCAGTAAGTGGTGACACACACCCACCATTGTAAACAATCATATTTAATTCCATGTCAATATCCACTAGATTAGTTGGTAAAGTCTCAATGGGTGATATCCAAAACCCGAGATCAAATCTCGTCTACACCATTTATTGGATTGCTTTTGTGCAATGGTTTTCTCTAAACAAAAAAAATACATTTCCGTCATGTTACCCTATTGTTAGCGGTTAAGATTATTGCTTCCGACTCTTGACCACCAACCCATGCAACCCATGCAACCACTTTATAAAATGACCACTGAATTCATTTTTGAAGCACTAGAGGGCGGAAGGTAAGCCGTGAATGGTTCCAAATTAGCCATCTCATACCCTCACTTAAGGTTTGGGAAATTTTTCTAAAAAAGGTTCAAAATGGCAAAATTGTAGCTCAGATACTTTTCATGTACCCCATGATGAATCCCTGGAAGTTATATTGGATTCTTATAATCAACTACTTTGGTAATTACATAAAATTTCAGCCGATTTTCTTATAAAACTCATTTTTTGAATATAGGCCATTTTGAACCATTAAGTGACCATCTAGTGGGTGTTAGGGTTCTAAGCAACCTTATATATGACCCCCAATTACATTTCCCCAAATTTTAGGGGATTCCACACTGATCTCGAATTCTCTAGAATTGGTCGAGAATGGTGTATAACCACTACAAAAATTTGTATCTTTTATGACAACCTAATAACGACGAGTAAAAATCCCGTCGAAAAAGGGCTTCTGCGACGGGGATAACAACCCAACAAAGTCGGGAACAACCGTCGCAAATGTCTTTTACGACGGGTTAACGACGACCCCCTTTTATGACGGGTTCACGACGGAAAATCCCGCCGTTAATCAACAATTATTGGTCTTTAACGACGGGATTTTCCGTCGTTAATAGTAGAATTTTTTGTAGTGAACCTTCATATTTCGAACAATTTTGGCTTTCTCGCCCGCGAAAAGGTAAAGGTCCGAATTCTTGTCATGGTGTCCCAAGGGACTCTGTGAGGACTATTGGAAGGTTACAACCATTTACTTTGCCGCTTAACTATCACTTTAACATATTTTTGTTCATGCCTCTTTTTGTTGATCCAAACCCTTTTCGGGCTTTTATATAACTGATTAGTGGACGTTTATGGTTCAAAACAACCTTATACGTTGATTTTTAACTAGTTGCGAAGAACCCAATTGAAAGATTAAAAATAAAAGAAGCGAAAAAATAAATAAAAATGACAGAAAAAATGAAGCCAAAAAAGAGGGGAAAAAAAAAAGACGAAACCAAAATCATAGCCCCATATCTCCACATGGAACCATGTGAGCAAGATCTCCCTCTTTAAAAATATTATAATATTATAGTATGGGATGGTTTCATTCATGGTCCCCCAACTTAATGTTTTTTTGCTACAACTCACTCTTAGTCACGCTCCGATCCATCGATCCCTTTAGCTTTATTTTTGTGCAAACCCGATTCATCATGTTTAACCAAAACTAGATACAAATATGTATGGTTGGAAACATAGAGATGTTTCAATGCCAATTTCAGTACAATGTGTACGAATCAACAACTATAGTAGCTAGCTAAAATGATGATCGATAGATAGATCGAGTTATAGGATTAATATGCGTACGGATGTGCGTTGTAGGATGGCAATCGGGATTATTACAACATAAATCTTATCTTAATTGTATTTTGAATATATCCTCCATAAAACACTTGTAGTAGCATATATGTTGTCTCCGGCGGACTGCCTTGGATGATTGTAGCAATAGGACACCCCTTATGATCTGAAATATAGTATAATAAAAAACTGCAAAAAAAAAGAAGAAAATGGAGTGCGCCGATTTTGCTATAGTTGGTGGTTTTCTATGGATATAAGGGTTGTTGGGTTCGGACATTATGATTCTGCCAGTGCATGTATGTACATATGGGTTGTAAATTTGTAATAACAGAAGTCAACCCTAATATATTCATAGATCAGAACTTTTTTATAATTAATGTAAATTGGTGAAGATTAGGGCATTTAACTCCATAATTAAAACCCATCTTTGATTATATTTCATGTATCGTGGAAAATCCATGAACCACAAATTGCACTTGATTGAATGATTGACTCATTGACAACAATTAAGCTACTTGCGTGATGGAAATTAAATAATAAAAAAGTTAAAAAAGAAAAGAATGATGTAGAAGTTATAGCCTTATAGGCATGGGCAACCTGTCTTTGATTAATTGAGTATCTTAAAGTAATGATTTAGCCAATTGTTGTATAGCAAAAATTGTAAATTTTGACAATTGGGTTTAATAAAGTTGTTTGATTGCATGCATTATTATTTCACTTTTATCCACAGAAAATTAAAAAAAAAGAAGTATAAATCTATCTTTCCATATGTTGGATTATGACAAATAAAGCCTTGATAAATTAGTTCAATTGTGACTGCTGAGAGAAAGCATAAAAGGAAACATTTCATAATATATATCTTTACAACATTTTTTTAGGCATAAAATACTTGATTATTAAGGTGTGGTCTGATCTGATTTACGTGCAGTGCATCACCTCTCAATCTCTCATGCTTGTTAGGATTTTGGAAGGCATAGATTCTTATAATTGTTTTCAAAGTAAAATATTTTAGTAGGAGTTATATTATTATTATTATTATTATTATTATTATTATTATTATTATTATTATTATTATTATTATTATTATTATATTGAATTGTCTAGGGTTTGCACTATACTACGTATTCCCTTAAATATATAAGACACATCTATTAGTTATTGAGTAGCATCTATATATCTATATCTATCTATATACCCTACTAAAAGACATGGCACATACTATCTATGAAACTGACATGTGTCCCTGTCTTTTAGTATTTACTATCTATGAAACTGACACGTGTCCCTGTCTTTTAGTATTTTTTATTTACTTTTTTTAACTTACATATATATTAAATAATTATTTAAGGTAATCAATATCTTTTACAAATCTACTTTATCATATACGTAGTATTTGAAAAAATAAAATAATTCTACTACTTTGTCATACTTAATAAGAGTTTCCTAATATAATGATCTATTATTTGGTTAACCTTAAATAATTATGATTCCAAACAAATTTAGAATGATCAAATATAATTAATAATGTATAATATCTTATACATAATATAACATTTTAAAATATAGATTCGACCTAAAAATACAACTTTTGAATGTGGAATAAGTATTACGGAGTATGATTTATATTGCTTGAATTACGTAATAATCCAACTATTGAATGTGAAATAAGTGTAGATTCAACGTAATAGTCTAAATACTCCGAATCTATTTTTTAAAACGGGTATTATGTTAGGCAGATAAACTTATGCATATGCAGAGGATTTCATGAAAAATCCTTTTAGTAATAATCTAAATGTTTGGTAAACTTTTTCAATATTACCCGTATGGATAATATATGACTTCAATAATTGCAAACATTTTATATTTTATGTTATAATGAACCATATTTTTAAAAAATATCTTTATAGTGGAGTTTCACAGGTACTATATGATATATAATAAGTAGGTAATATATAACATTTAAAAAAATATCTTTTATTTGTTTATATTATTATATATAAAAAAAGTATATATTACACATAAATTAATTAATAAATATATTATTGCATGCCAGATTAGGCTGACTGAATTTCATAATAACAACGACTTATCAATATGCAAAATTCTATGAAGTACATCAATGTTTTACGTAGTCAATCTCATGCATGCATAATATCTTAATCATACGGAGTATTACCTGACATAATCCTATCTTAGTATATTTTACTTAATAACGTATCATGGAGATTTTATTTGGAATGTAATTTTGTGTACTACTTTTATACACAATAATATTATTGACAATATTACTAATATACATACATACTGCTTTAATCCTTTATACAATCTCATGATACATTCTCACGCATTTATACAATGAAATTATGAATATCTTTGCATATATGAAAAATAAGACCCGTGCGATGCACGACTTACAAATTTTAACTGTAAGTGCGACGTTAAATTTTAATGGAAAAATATATAAACCGATTTGACAACTAAAACAATTAGGTGTTATACATACTTTTCTATTGGCTACTTTAATTTTTGTTATTAACGTTTTAAAAAGTACGTAGTTGTCGCGCTACTTATACATGTACTGGAAACACATTAATAAGATATGAAAACTATCACCAAATAAATTTACTAATATCTCAAATTTTATGAATTTACGAGTGCGGAGTATTCTCAATTCCATGCACTACTACAAAACCCGCGTTTTAACGACGCTTTTTTATCCATTTTTCGACGCTAATAGGCGTCGAGAATTTATTCCTCGACGCTGTAAAAAAGCGTCGAGAAAAAGAGAGTCGAGATTAGTGCCGACGCCTGTAATCGTCGGCACTTACGACGCTTTTTACTGTCCAGATATTTTATTTGGCGTCGAGAATCTCGACGCTTTTAAGCGTCTAAACATTGGTATTAGCGTCCAGAATATCTACCTTCCCGCTTCGCCCAACATTTACCTATTTAATATTCTCGACACCAAAAAGCGTCCAAAAATATATGTTGGCAGGAAATTTAAAATCTAAATGTACCCAATATCACGTCATCAAAAAGCGTCCAAATTCGTTTGCATAAGAATTTTTTTCTACCTATATATACATGCAAATAAAATTAAAATTAAAGCAACAAGATCAATGAAACCTGAATTTTGAATAATTCATCTTTGATCAACGTAACATTAAAAATTAACTTATAAAAAAATTGAAGTACACGGTACGTTAAACTACATAGTACATGGTAATGTTACTAATAAACCATATATAATATATCAATAGTACATGATAATTAATGCTGCTAACCAAATTCCATGATAATGTTACTAACCAAAATCCATAGTACATAAATGTTACTAACTAAATATTACAAAACATAATCAATAATCAAAAGTACAAATTGTACCACAAAACCAAAGAACTAAAGCCTAGAAAAACTAGGATCTAATGGTGGTAGTAGCTTATAAGCTCATGTGTCCTTGCCTTCATTGTCATGTCGCTCCTTATCACGTTGGATGATCTTTAAAGACAAAAACAAAATGAAATAAGTATGAGTCGGAAATCAAAATCACTCGTCATAGGAAATCAACCAAAACGACCATGAAACAATAAATGCCAACTCTAATAAAAGACGAGGGCTAATACAAACTCCATGATAGTTGTCTGCATAGCTGTAGAAGAATAATCTAATTCATTGTAGTAGCTTACATAAGCACAATCAAACTGTATAACTCCATGATAGTTGTTTATATTCAACCTGCATAACACCATGGAATATCAAGGACTAACGAAACCCGAAACCAAGCCATGAGGAAACCTATCAGGTATCGTTTTCATAAATTGTTGGACGTAGCTCTTAAAAATCGCGACTTACAATGACAGATTATGTAGCCTACAACATTTATTTGTGCTATTCACACAACTACAGTGTTCTGTATTGGGCAAGGTTATACTGTTGACTTGAGAGTAGCATTTCATATAAGGTAGTAAGGTGCACTCTTCTACTACGTACCCCTGATATTCTTAAAAAATTCAACCAACGGTAACTCTACTGGATTGGCTAATGATACTCAAATTGCATCTAAAACGTGTAGATTAATTGAAGCTAAAACACATAAACTTAATTCAACAACGAAAACAGGTTCCAGCCTAAAATGACATGAAAACCGAAATCCTAGAGAGAAAATAGGACGAGATGGAAATAGCAGCCCGGTTTGAGAAACTTTTAAGAACTCGAGAGAATCGATATAATGCAACTTATCAACTTCATAGTTCATACTACAAATAATAAAAATAAACCAGATTAAGCCCTGCAAATACATTATATAAACCTATTGTTTAAAATTCGAATGGTCGAATCTCCCTTGTTTAAAACCCTGATCAAGATATCCTACACATTTACTCTTTTCTACACAAATCATGAAATACCAGAAGATTTTATGTACTGACAACATAAAATTACAACATTCATAAACTCGCATTTTCATTGCTTGACTGGTGTAGAGTCAGAATCAGTATCAGCTATACCAGTTTCAAGTTTTCCTAGCTTATGACATATAAATACACTACAATATCAGCTATACCAGGGTATTCAGTCCCGAGAGTCAATAGTTTACATTTCTTTGACTCTTAGATGATAAAGGCTAAATTAATAAACTTAATAGAAGTTATCAAATGGCATGGGTCTCGGGACAGTGATAGACTTGGTTATTTGCGTTGGGATAAGGTGTGTAGCTCAAAGAAGAGTGGAGGCCTAGGCGTCAGGAACTTGATAGCATGGACTAGATGTTGGGAGATGTTCACTAGACACAATCAGGGTGATACGCACTGGCTAGCTGGGGGCAATTAGCCTATCCATGTCTACTAACCATTGTATGTGTTGCTGTGCAGTGTAGGAAGACTTTATGTGTGGGCTGAAATCACCTGGACACAAGACGAGATCAGCAAGGCTCATAAACTTTAGAGGTGTGTTTTGGTTGTTTTCTTAACAGTAATTAACCGAAACTAACATGTTCAATTACCTTCTAAATAAGGCTTAAGTTAAGAACAGAGTAACAAAGAAAAAACACCACTTAGACAATAAACATGTTAGCTATTTTTCCTAACTTATCTGAAAAAGGACGATGGACACAGAAACAGCTAGCATAACAGCAGAAAGTAGCACCAGAACAACAAATTGGATAGCAGCAGAAAAGAGCACCAGAGCAACAAATTGCAACAACAAAATAGAAGCACTAACCAAACAAGTCAACCCCTAACCGCAAAGAACACTCAGAAACACTACTTATACTATTTTTCAGTTCATTGGACCATTCTAAATCTTCTGCTTTCTTTTTATCAAACTGTAATTGTAACAAGCAGATTTGCTTACACCATTCATATGAAATACAACAAGAAGTCGAACAAGAACACTGAAATTAGAGAAGCGATCAAATGCAAAAAGAGTTCAATGAGAAGAAATTAGAATAATTACCCTTTCGTGTACCATTCCCAAGACTTGTGCACAATCTAGAGCTTGAAGCACTTACTGTACGAACTTGGCCAACAAGCAGTGATTAAAAAAAAAGAAACATCAAAATTCTTAGAAGCAGCATTGACCAATATACTAGTATCCTCACTCATCGAATAAATATTATAAGAAAAAAACTGAACAATAAAAGATTGCAAACCCAAGAAACAAAATTTCAGCCAAATTCATCAAAAAACAAATCTGCCATCATAAACAAACCTGGAACTTTTTGGTCAATTTGTTATAAGTTATATGACACTGAAGGAAGAACTGAAATACATCAGTTCAATGTAAAGAAATGAAAAACGTTATTAAGAGGAAAATGGAAAAAGGAACATAGGAAACAGAGGATATCAATAAACAGGAAAGAACTAGTCAAAGAAAAGTAAGTATTAAAGTCTGTTTTTAAGAAGATAAATGAACAAGGAGGAAACAGAAAAAAGAAGAAGGGCAGGGTATTAAAGTATTGGTTTGAACATGCAAGTGCACTATCATCCTCTCTAGTTTACAATGGCTCTTTTAGTTCTTTGGTAGTTATTTCATGAGTTTGCACACTAAGTACAGGCACACTGTACAATTGACATAATGATGAATGATAGTAAGCAAACTTGGGAGAAGAAGAAGATGATAAGATGAAATGGGGGGTGGATGGGCATGATGTTAATTAATGTGAAATCTATGGTTGTTAGAAATCAAATAACTTTGGGATTCTATCTTAATTTGATTTTAGAAAATCCATGATGTTGTAGCATTTGTTTGATCTAATTTTGCATTATATTTCATCTCCAGTTCTTTCTTCCCTTACCGACTCTTACTCTTTCTCCATTACCTTTTAGATGCAGATTGGTTTATTCGGAGTTGGGGAGGAAGAGTTGTGTACTTGTGTAGCTAAATAGTGAAATGAATATTCATTTATCAAAAAACCTAATGCACTGAATATTGCAATTTCACACCTTTTCAGTTTCTTTTTCACCTGATACCAGCCATGAACTTAACTCAATTACCAAGCCGGTAGCTATACTATGGCCTCACGTAGACATGTGCAAACATGTAAATGATGGGTCTTGTAGTAATTGTCTATGCATGTTAAAGTCCAAATGACTTGGAAACTATGTATGTTCAATCGTATATGTGTTGTTGCTGGCATGCTGCTGCCCTGCCACACCTTGATATATGATTTATTTGTGATGCAAGTACAAGATTTTCCCAATGAACTGTTCTGTAACTGATTCTCTTAAAATTTTGTGCTTCAAGTCTCATTAAATGTATACTTTTTTTTCCTACTCCATGTAAAGTGTAATAAATTAGATATTTTATCAACTAAGCACCTGCCACATACACAGGTCAATGCTCGGATTCTCTTCATTGATCCATCTAGTCGGGCTGTTGGGTTGACGATGAATCCTCATCTTTTCTTAGGCTAACGCTAAGCTGCAGGTGTCGAGGCTAAGGCGTCTAGAAAACACTCATTTTGTAGTAGTGATACTGTAGTTTCAGTAAAAAATGCTTTAGAAGTGAAGGGGTTTATCGAAAAAAAATAACAGCTGCTAATAGCTTAATTCGCAGGCAATACTAGATGCATTATGATTACACATGTTCTAACTAGTTATCATTCCTTCTTTTCAAAACAAATTATGTACAAAGAGAATTCAATTAGGAGACTTCCTTGTACATAAGTAGGGTAACAGACAAAGTCATTAAGCCCTTAAACACTAGAAAACACATAATCTAAGGCAAAAGGATGACTTCCACCCATAAATCAGTCATTAGCTTATCTATAAAAGAAAAAAGAAAACAAACAACGATTATCACAATAAAACACATGGCTGCAATAAAAATACACTGTAAGAAGTAGGCATAATTTGAATGAATTAAGGCCACAGTAAAATTAATTGAATCCAAAATTATCAATAATAACCTAGATTGCTATTAGTTCAAGAATTTGACAGTGAGAGGAAACTAATTATATCGCAAATTAACACCATAATCATTACATGCGACATCAAATTAACTACTAGAGAGAATACCCAGCTGAAATCCAAAACACTTTACATTTTAGTCATGGCATAATACCAAGCTGCAAAAAACAAAGATTTCAACACCACTCCGAAAAAATAAAACTAACACAAATTAGGGCTATAATCGAAAATTTCTACTCAAGATAGACAAATAAAACCCAATTAAAAGAGTGAACACAAAATTACTCGCGTTTAAACCAATTATATGAGAAGAATGAAATCAAAATACACGATTCAACTGCAAACAAATACCTAAAAACCCTAGAAATTCGTGTTTCAAAAAAATACAAAACGAAAGTTGAAAAAAGAAGAAAAAAGAAACGCAACGGAAAATTATGTTACCTTTACCAGGCCGACAAGGTAGAAGATGATAAACCATTGACACGCCGAACAGGATCGACAATTTTAGAGAATGAAATTTAATTTTTTCGGAGAGATGAGAGAGAGAAATACAAGCCCATGAGAAGACAAACAAGGAAGCTACGTGAAAGATCTTACAAATTCAATGAGAGGAGAGTAGATCTGAGATTGGAGATGAGAGGTGGGTGAGAGCTATTCAATGAGGTGGTTTTTCTTTTCCAGAAAAAAGGGTGAAATTGCGACCTTGCGGGCAACAGAAAAAGGGGATGAAGTTGCAGAATAGCTAATTAAACAACATCACGTGGATTGCACGTGAATTCTCGACGCCTAATGTTGTCTACATTACACTGGACGATAAAAAGCGTCGTGAGTAAGCGGAAACTAATTATTTGCACCAACGCTCATACTCTTGCGTCGAGCACCTAGCGTCCAAAAACCAAGGTTTTTGTAGTAGTGATGATATTATTATCTTCAATATCTCCATAAAATATTTTATATCACAATTATAATAATAAAGTCGGTGAAACGAGTTGAATGAACATTTGTCTGTCTCCACCCTATTATACGTACGGGAATATATAAGTAGTGATTCGACGAGTGATGGACATTCATAGAGATAAAATTGTATTCTTCGTGGTGATGTGGTATGTGAGTTTTCTTTGGTTTTTGCATTTTAGCAAACATAATTTTTTTTCCTTCATAAATACTCCACAAAGTGTAACCATTTATTTATTTATTTATTATTTTGACCACATATATAATAAGTTAGTAGAACAAAGAAAAATGGAGGGGGAGATGCGTTCTCTTCCCCTTATTTGAAATAAATTTTTCGAATTTATCTGAACTTATCTAAACTTACTGGACTCAGAACTGTTTAAATCTAATGGAATATATAGATTTGATCAGACCGGGTTTCAAAAGAATAAACTTGAGATTGGTCGGGTACTTAAAATGGGTACGGATAACATAATACAGGATGAGATAGTATTTGAACTTAATATCGGTTCTGAAATGGGTCGGGTTGAACATGTATGACTCGGTTACATCTGGTTCAAGTTTATCTTTGTTCAGGTTTTTATCGATAGGTTCATACAATGTGAATAAATCAGTAGCGAGATAAAATGGGTAGAGGGTTGTACTTCGGGTCAGGTGAATTCGATTTCAAATTATAAAATCACAATTTTTAATACGTTTATAAATTCTAATATTTAAGGCCTTAATTAGTAGACAAAGGCAATAACTAACTTTTAAAAGTCTTAAGAATTTACGATCAATAGCGGGATTAAAAGTGTTATGGGTTACTTCGTATAAACGATTCGAATTAAATAGGTTACGGGTTGTAAACGGTTCGGATTAAGCGGATTACGCGTTAAAACAACTTGTATTGTAAACGGGTTTTCGTCGGGTTCAAACGGTTTGGATTCAAATGTATTTGGTCATTAATGGCTTTCAGATCCATTCGGTTCGGTTGTGGAACGGGTTTGTTATCGGGTTTCGGATCTTAATCGGGTTAATATTTTCCCATCGGTTAGGGTTGAATATAATAGGACCGGGTCTTGGGTTACAGCTTGTGGGCTATTAAAGGTTTGGGTTTATAACGATCGGACCAACCCAGCGGGTTCAACAGCTCAGTTGAGAATTGACGTCTCTCACAATACAGGATAATAACTGATTTTTATACCTAACATGAAATTATGTGTGATGCGTGAAAAGGAATAAAAAAATCTACGTATTTATCTATCATTTTAGTTTGTGTAAATCCCGCACGCATCGCGTGCATATAAGACTAGTATTTTTTGAACTAAAGGAGTGTATTTTTTGAACCAACAGTGCATAATATTTTAACTACATGTGCACCCTTTTTTAGATGAATATAATTTTTGATTTTCTAAAAAAGAAAACATATGCATATTTAGTCAAAACAATATACATATTTAGTCAAAAAATATGCACATTTAGTTTAAAAAAATATACATATTCAATAAAAAAAAAGTGTACATCAAAATCTTTAGGTACTTAAGCTCACTAAGGAACCTCGTTCAATCCTACAATAAAAAAAACCAGTATAAATAGTTTAATAATTAGTTTAATACATATATTTTCATAATACACCAATTCCTAATAATCATTACACTAATATTGAATCACAAATGTACTCTCCTCGTTTTCATATATATTATATATATATATATATATATATATATATATATATATATATATATAGAGAGAGAGAGAGAGAGTACTTTTTAGATTTAGTTTTTTTATAACTTTTTAGATTTCACTTTCTCTCTCTCTCTCTCCAGTTTCTCTTTCTCTCTCTTTTCGATCAACAGTGCTGCCACCATCATCCGACGATGTCGCTCGCCGCAATTCTGTTTCCTCCTCCTTCCTCCGGTCGATTATCTGGCAACCTCAGAAGCATCCGGCGGTGTTTCCTTCTTTGCCGCGAAATCAAAATCAATTGATTTCTCAATTTGAACGAAATCGAAATCGATTTCTCAATCCATTGATTCTCAATTCTCAATCGGCATTCTCAATCGCCAACTCTCAGCGCTCGCTGCCGCTCGAAATAGAACAAGAAATCAAATAGAATTGCCGGTGTTTGAACAAAATCAATCGAAACCAGAACCAGAAATCAAGCGAAAATCGATTGTTCGAAAAACTTCGCTGGTGTTCAAGCGTGGCGGCAGCGGTTGCGGTGGCGGAAACCGGTCCAATTTGAGGTTGTCGTCCAATGAGGAGAGAGACAGAGAGACGGCAATGGAGATGGAGCGAGTCGACTCAGTGACTGAAGGTGGAGCGGCGGTGAAGATGGAGGTAGATGTTGAGGAGAGAGACAGAAAGACGGCGGTGAGGGAATTTGCAAGAGCTATGGTGAAGTTTGGGGAGTTTTATGAGAGAATTGAGAGCTTGAAACAGGAATGGGATTGGAGAAGTAGAGGATGGAGTTGGCTAAAGAATTGGAGCTTTAGAGGATGAATATGTATGTTGATGCTCAAATTCAAGCATTCTAACAAGAAATCTGCCTCAAGAGGTAAGATTTTAAAGTTTTTGGTTGATTTTAATAGTTTTATTTTCGAACAAAACCGAACAAAAAATGAACGAACTCGAACCAAATTTTGAACGAAATCGCGAAAGTACCTTTTAACAAAATCAAACCGGATTTCGGCGGTGTTCTAGTGAGGAAGGTCACGAATCAGGGCTGGTGGATAAAGTTAGAACACGCTTGAATAGATTTAGAACATGCTTGAATAAATTTAGAATATTGTTGAATAAAGTTAGAACATGCTTGAATAAAGTTAGAACATGCTTGAATAAAGTTAGAACATGCTTGAATAAATTTAGAACACTGTTGAATAAATTTAGAACATGCTTGAATGGACTTAGAACATAGTTGAATAAATTTTGAACACTGTTTAATAAAGTTAGAACATGATTGAATAAATTTAAAACATACATGAATAAATTTAGAACATGCTTGAATAAAATTTGAAACATGGTTGAATAAAGTTAGAACATGCTTGGATAAATTTAGAAAGTTTGAATAAATTTAGAACATGCTTGAATAAATTTAGAACGTGTTTGAATGGATTTATAACATGCTTGAATAAATTTAGAACATGGTTGAATAAATTTATAACATGTTTAATAATTTTAGAACATGCTTAAATTAATTTAGAACACGAGCTTGAAATTTTAGAACATGTATATATGTATATGTGTTGACTAGGTTCTCATGTTCTAAATTTAGAACATGGTTGAATAAATTTAGAACATAATTGAATAAATTTAGAACATGGTTGAACAAATTTAGAACATCGTTGAATAAATTTAGAACATGAGATTGACAATTTAGAACATGTATATATGTATATGTGTTGAAAAGGTTCTCATGTTCTAAATTTAGAACATGGTTGAATAAATTTAGAACATGGTTGAATAAATTTAGAACATGTTTGAACAAATTTAGAACATGCTTGAATAGGTTTTGAACATGGTTGAACAAATTTAGAACATTGTTGAATAATTTTAAAACATGGTTAAACAAATTTAGAACATGCTTGAATAAATTTAGAACATTGAGAGTGTGAAAGTGTTCTTATTGATAGAAGTGTTGTTACCAGATACCTCCCCTAATATGTATATATACTAGCTAGTCTTATATGCACGCGATGCCTAGCTGTGAGAGTATAAAAATTATAAATTATGTTAATACATCAAATCACCACAATAATATGTAAGAAAATGTGTTCACAATGTTCATATGAAGAAATTTTCGACATTGTTTTATATGGAATAACACAATTTTTAGTTTTCACGCTCTCACATGCGCCACTACATTTTTTTTCGAAAGTATACAGTGGAAGAATTTCTCTATCTTAGATTCTTGTCCTCGCTCATGAATGCACATTGCGTCTGCATGTTTCGATAGGCTACGTAAGCCAATTTCTGAATTTATAGTAAACAACTAAACACTAAACAATCCCACGTCCATTTCAGGACATCTAGGGCAATTTCTGATAAATTTCACATCAATTTATAATCACTAACCTTTTTGTACATGCATGCTTTCGCAATTGGTTCTTTGTAAAATGTCAGTTGAAATAAGTATCGCACATGCTTTCATTTATACAAATTAATGCAATGTGATCACAATGCATGATTTAAAAGAAAGTACTACAATTACATTTGTATGACCTTACTATGATTAAAACTGAATATATGGGTGATTGTCATATTTTATTATATTAAATTGCATAAATACACTATATGTAGAAAGATTAAATATCGTAAATACGCGTTACGCAAAAAGATAGAAATAACATAAAATACATGATATTAAAGGCTAATAAAAGACTTATCGCAGTTTTGAAAGGTGTTTGAGGATGATTATCAAAGTTGAATGATGAAATATAAAATCTACTTATATAAAATAGACAAATCATGGGTATAAAATCAAATTACATGTAAATAGTAGTTTATAATATAGGAGATATCTCATATTTTCAATAAGGCTAGTAAAAAGAACAAAAGTATGGCTCTAAAAATTGATCTTAGCAAAGCGTTTGATAGTCTGGAATGGGGTTTCATTAGGGATACCTTGATCTGGTTCAATTTTCCTGCTAGTCTGATTGACCTAATTATGAGCTGTATTTCTTCAGCAACTATATCTGTCCTTTGGAATGGCCAAATTACTGAATCCTTTGTTCCTTCAAGGGGAATCAGACAAGGGGATCCTTTATCTCCTTATATTTTTGTTCTTTGCTTAGAAAGACTCTCTCAAATGATAGAAGGTAGAGTTTCTGGAAAACTTTGGAAACCTTTGCGCATATCTAAAGAGGTGTCTATTTCCCATCTTTTCTATGCTGATGATGTTTTCCTATTTGGGAAGGCAACCACCACTAACATTGATGTAATGCTTCAATGCTTACAAGAATTTGGGAAAATATCAGGGTTAAATGTTAATCATGATAAATCATCCATTATCTTCCCAAAGAAAACAAATTTCAATGTTAGGAATTCTATTCGTATGGTGTGTCCCTTTAAGGACACTATTTCCTTTGGTAAGTATCTTGGTTGCAATATATCCCCTACTAGACTTAAAAAGGAGGATTTTTTTAACCTCTTAGATAAAACTACCTCTAAGATTAGGGGGTGGCAGGCTAAACTTCTCAATATGGCAGGTAGATGTACACTTATCAAATCTGTTCTTAATGCTTATCCTTTATATGAAATGCAAACTTGCATCCTCCCTGCTACTGTTATCCAAGAGCTTGAGTCTAGATGCAAAAAATTCCTATGGAATAGGGTGGATAGGTCTAGGTATATCCCAAGAACCAGTTGGGATAGAGTTTGTGATCCTATCAATCTGGGGGGATTGGGAATTAGAAATTTAAAACGTTGGAATCTTGCTTTTATGGCTAAATTAGGTTGGAAAATCCTGACTCAACCTGATAAACTTTGGGTTAAAATCCTAAGTTCTAGGTATCTAAAAACTTCAAATTTCAATGACTGTTTCCCAAATTCCAACTCTTCTTCTATTTGGAAAGATATTCTCAAAGGAAGGGAAATTGTTAAAAAAGGCATGATTATTAGTATTGGGAATGGTGAAGACACTTCGCTTTGGTTCAATCACTGGGTTGGTCAATGTCCTCTTTATCAGCTTCCCAATATTGTTATTCCTGAATCTCTTGCCCACCTGAGGGTTTCCCATATCATTAATAATAACGCTTGGGATCTTACTAGAATCCAGCATTTACTCCCCTCTCATATTTGCAGTATCATAAAGGCTACTCCCCTCTCAACTTTATCTGCTGCCAAGGATTCGCTAAGATGGATTTTGGATAAAAAAGGAACCTTCACCATTAAGTCAGCATATAATTCTACTGCTAGCTCCCATTCCAATGCTTGTCTTATTAATGTTTGCTGGAAAAAACTCTGGAAAATTAACATTCCTTACAAATATAAGATGTTACTTTGGAATGTCTGTCACTCCATTCTTCCGGTAGCTCAAACTTTAGCTGTTAAAATCCAGAATTTCAATCCTATCTGTATCAGGTGCACCACTTCCAATGAAGACAACTTACATCTTTTTAGAGATTGCTATAGTACTTCTGCGTTCTGGTCTATGCTTTTTCAATATCATCCTTCAGTTTTTGATCTTGAATTTATCAAATTTTACTCCTTGTCTTGGCATGAGTGGGTGGCTTATAATTTAAATGGGTCTAATCAATGGCAAAGAATTTTTTCTATTGCAATTTGGCACATTTGGTCTTATAGAAATGATGCTGTCTTTAAGCTGAAAATGGGAAGCAGTGCTAGCCTTTATAATAGATTCTGGGCAGACTACACTTTCTCTAACACTTTGGTGCAGTCTATTTCTGATGAAACTGAAGCTAGCTCTTCCGCTAATCCTCCTTCACCAAGGAAGTGGGCTCCCCCTCAAGTCTCTTTTTTCAAATTGAACACTGATGGTTCCTGGATTGATATTGACAATGCTGGAGGAGGTGGTGTGATCAGATGTGATAGAGGCCTTTGGCATATTGGTTTCTCCACTCGCTTCAAATCTCTTGGTCCTGCTTCAGCGGAATTAACTGCAGTTAAGGAAGGGCTTCTGATTGCTTGGGAGAGGAAGATTACTCATCTGGAATTGGAGATAAATGCGGCGGCTTTAAAATACATGTTAGAGAATCCAAAGGGCTACCAAGATCATCACCTAGCTCCTATCATCAATGATATTGTTTCACTCCTCAAGAGGAACTGGTGTGTTTCTCTCCTTCATGTCAAACGTGATGTTAACCAAGTTGCTCATGGCCTCGCTGAAATTGGACGCATCATGACTGTTCCAAAGGTCTACCATTTTCAGCCTCCAGCTAATGTAAAGGAAGCCTATGAGAAGGAGTTGGTCCCAGTCAATGCTGTCTAGCCTTGAGTTCCTTTTCGACTTGGGTTTGAAGTTCTGTGTTTATATTGCTAACTACTCTAATTTTCCAATTTCGCGTTTGTATTTTGCTAAACATTTTAAGCTTTATCCTGGTTTCAGTCATAGTCGTGATTACAAGTTTTTGGGTTTGGCTGTGGGCTGCTTTTGGCACCTTTGTATCTATACTTTCTGGTTCTTGAGGTCCTAGTTACCTTACCTCCTATTAATATATTTCCTATTTCTGCGTAAAAAATATTGGTTTACTATTATTGTACGGAGTACTATTCTATGCGGATCAATGAGATTATATTACAGGGTGCTCAATACATTAGTAAAAAGGCAGATAATTCTTTTATAAAGATGATCATTATATGACTGATAAATATTGGGAAAAAAAATTGGGATAATTTTTTAATACTGTGAGTTGAAATGAAATTGATTGATAATCTTATTCAAATTTTTTGGGTAACTATCCAATTTACTTGATAATTCCCTCAAGAAAGTAACTATCCAAGTTCATTGTTTTGTCATTGATTGAAATTATCAGATTTTGTGATTAATTCCCTTAATTTGGGTTGGGTCAATATATGAATATTTTTCTACGATCATATTCCTTGATTTATGATAATTACCTTTATTAATTGTTCTTTTATGGTATTAAGAAGTTAGTTCCATATGAATATTGTTCATAGTTATTCATATGTTAAATCCTACATGACTAAGTTTCCTGTCAACACATCTTCCATGAATTAAGTCAATGATCATATTCCTTGATTTTCTCACACTGTACATTTTCCTTGTTTAAATGTATTCCTTTATTTTCCTAAATTGTACATTGTTCTTGTGGCGAGGGGCAATTACATAATAACACTTTTGGAGTTTTTTGGAGAGTACTCGAAGCTTCATGTAGGATTTCCACGTCATCATAAACATATAACTAGTATTATTGCAGATTTATTAAAATAAAAATAGATAAATAAAGACCCGATAAAAAATAATAACAGATTAATAGATAAATAAATACTTAGTAAAAAATAATAAGAGATGAATTTAATAGGAGTCAACTACTGATAAAAGATAACAATAGATAGATTTTGGTAAGAGTCCAAATAGATAAATAAATAATTAGTAAAAGATAATAAGAGCTATATTTTTTTACAAGGAGTCAACTACCATTTTCTATATAATGCAACTACATTTAAAAAAAAAATCTCATTAACAAATCAAATCCAGTCTTTTATGTGAAATATTTTACTATACGATAGGGTATCTAATTACCGACATGATCGATATATGCGATAAGTTAGTCAATTATGATGGTCCCTTTCACGATGGCTAGCTTGCGACGAAATCACGTTGTAATTGTTCTTTTACGACATCCAATCCCGTCGTTAATACTTTTACCCCATAAACAAGTAACAAATTATGAATTAATTTCCTCTATAATTTTACTTTATGTATCCTTGCATCACATGGGCTTAATCCTAGTTTATATATAAAACAATCTTAGGTCAATGTTCAAGAGATGAAAACATAGTCCCGAGTCCCCGAAAACAAAAGACCTTAGCTTGTGAAAGAGGTCTTGCTTACATATTACGTCCGTCGATTTTGGATTCGCTGGAGTTCTAAATCTAATATATATATATATATATAAAGGGGAGTTTTTTGGAGAGCATTTAGAGCGTCCACGTAGGATTTCCACGTCATCACATATCATTAATTAATATTCTAGGTTTATTAAAATAAAATAAAAAAATTAGAGTCTTGCCATCATTAAATTGGTAGATAATATGATAAAGATAGATTCCAATAAAATTGTATCCTATTTCTCTTCCAACAAAATTTTATCCTATATATCTTCTACTTTTTTATATATACATATTTTTTTTGAGAGGAACGTTGAAACCAAAAAACAATGCAAATAAAACTACAGTTACAAGATTAAGAGGGAATTAGGCGTGGAAACGCCAAACCCACGTAGAATAGTACATGGTAGGAGGGTGTATCCAAAATTCATCTTTTTTGATGGACCTGAATTCATCTAAAATATCCATCTTTTATTTTTTATATTTTACAATAAACCTTTAAATTGGTTAATCTATTATGCATTTGATGAATAATGAATAATTGAATAATTGAACATTGCTGATTTTGTTGACAGATTCGGAGGGCAAGAAGAGCACTTGCAGCACTACAAGGTTCAGTTGTGATGGATGAAAAGGAAAATACAGGCAACTCGACCGAGCGATCATGGTCTTTCGGCAAGCGCACAAGCGGTGCGTCATCAAAAGACCGCCACCACGGGCTGAGCTTCAAGTCTCTATCGCTTTTAAGAAAGAGACTACTTGGAAGTTGGAAGGTTATATGACTTGGTGTATATGTGTGCTTATTAATGATATTGGGTTTCCATTTTTGTATTTATGTATTACTTTAATGGATAATCAAATTACTAACATTAGTAATATAATTCTTCTGTGAATATCAAGTAGTATAACTGGTAAAGTTTTAAAGGTTGGTGTCCAAGATATAGGATCCAATCTTAATATAACCCTTCTTCGGAGTAGAGACTATTTGTATATTGTACTTCGTAAATTAAAATATTTTGTGTAATCTGATATCCTGATGTGCTCAAACTTGGGCATTAGATGTATTTTTCAGCAATAGTCGCGCAAATTTCCAACTTCTCTTTTTTGAAGTTCATTATGGTTGGGCCTGGGGGTAGGCCGTAGGCTTTGCCTACTCAACATTAAGCTATCTTTAAATGGGCGAATGAAAATTTAATTAAAAATTGTCGATTTCCGTAACTTCTACTAAGCTAAAATACTTTAGATTAACCTGCTAAATTCAAAAGATAACTTCACTCTAGGCTTGAACACAAAGCCAACAATTGCTTAATTTTTTTTGGTCTAATGAATCCTATAAATATGTAACAAATATTATTCAGAATTTTAAATTAAAAAAAAGATAAATAAGCACCCAATAAAAAAATAAGAGATAAATTTTGCTAAGAATAAAAAAGATAAATAAGTACTTAGTAAAAGATAATAAGAGAAAAAAAAATTACCACCTTTTAAAAAAATAAGATAGAATTGGAAACAAAAAGAGTTACATGAGGGGTAGATCTTTCTAAAATATTTTATTTTAACGAAACACTATAGTGGAGGTTGAACAAGATAACGATAGAGAGTTATCTTAAATTTGTATTTTAGAAAAAGAATAATTTATCCTACTTAAACTCATAACTACGCATAATATAGGTTTCAAAGCTGGTAAGTCCTACTTAAAATAAATAACCAAACAATAAAACCATATTCAAAAATATTACTCCCTCCGTTCCTAAATAAGTGTCACATTTGGGACTTTGCATGATTGAGAATGTTTTTTTTGGGGAATGGATAAAGTAAATAATTGTTTAATTGAGTAAAGTACAAAAAGTAAAGTGAGAAAAGAGAGAGAAATCAGAAAAGTGTGGACCACTGCCACATCATCAATCCATTTAATTAAAAAGCAACTGTAGACACCTATTTTTGTCCCCATTCCAGCAAGGGAAAGGTTCGATGATGAAAGCATAAAAACTCCACTTGACAACGCATCTCCTATAAAATAAACGAATCTCGATTCCCCATTTCATTTCACCCGAAACCTGCTATTTATGGAAACCTGCTAAAAATAGTAATTGCCGTAAAAGGTAGCGTCTAAAAGTGGCAAATCATAAAAGATAGAAACCTGTCAGAATTAGGTGTTGCACTCCAACATAAATCCTAAATGAGATAGAAAACCGCGAGAATCCTATTCCTAATAGGATTCGGAAACAGGAGTCATGTATCAATTAAAATCCTAATGAACCTAGAGTTCGTAACGGGCCCAGACGCATTCCGTCATAAAATTGATACGCACTAAAAGACTCGAATTAATCTCAAACTCTATGGATTTTAGGAATCCGAATCTGACTAAACAAAACCGCCCAGACCCTATTTTCAACACCTGGCTCTGGGCGCCGAAATCTTCGGCGCCCAGGCCTGGGCGCTGAAAATACCTGGGTACGTCTCTTTTCCTAATTCTTTGTGGATTAGAACTCTGCAATTCTATCTTTCCACGAACTCTTCCCTATAAATAGGCCCCTAGTTTCGACGTGACACAACAACAACACACAATTATATTCTGAGTATTGACTCGAACCCTTAGCCTAAGCCTCTCGCTGCGAAACTGTTCACGCGTTCTGTCGCAATCGATCCATAAATCGAACAGAACGTATCCTGTCCCATAATTGAGATTCGTTAAATAAAAAGGAGAAATAGCAAAGTCAAAGTGGTTAGTTTTCTGAGAACCGTGACGCACCTCTCAAGGGTGCGTCGTAATGTGTCCTTTTTCGATGATTTAACTGCTTTCCTCGCCCTTTTTATGAACTGTTAAACTAACCTAATCTGAATGTTCTACCACGCCTAACAAATATAATATTTTTGGGAAATCGGATTATCATGCTAGGTCCCTTAATGCTATTTAAATCAGATAATCACGATCGAATTAGTATTATTTGCTGCATATTGCTAAAATCAACTCAGATTAGTTTAATAGTTAACGCCTGTCCCTTCAATTATTTATGCTGAGCTAGTAAGGATATCCTGCCTCTGGAGTTATCGACGAGCGAATTACTCCTCTCGGTAGTTACAGTCCCCCGAACCCTCAATCTCTACCTTGCGGGTGTATATTGAGAGATCCCCACACCAGGGATCACAAGGGAACCTACGGCCGTCATGGTCAAACATAATTGCACTCCCTTTATGTCACGATAACCGGGTTTTGTCAGTTTTTCTCATTGTCGTTAAAAACTGAATGGCGACTCCTATACTACTAGTCAATTGGGTGTATACTCACAGGAAATCCAATTACACTTGATTGAATAAAAAGAATCGTCACACCCACGAGGGGCAAGGTCACGCATTAGCCTCGCGCTTTTTTCGACCCCCTCACAATGGCGACTCCACTGGGGATAGTGAAGGAAATACTCGTGCTTGTAGGTAATCAAAATATCCGAAGCCAATCGCTCGCCCATTAGGTCCCTCTCGCCTGCATGCCCCCTTGGCTTGCACTTGCGGGTTGGCCTCTTGAGCGAAATTCGTCTGTTGAAGACACTACCTCGACCGGGGCATGTGTTGGATCTACGATAGAAGCGGTTCCAAGCCAGGCGCAAATAAACTACCCATAGAAGCCTATCATAAACTACATGGCATATTTAATTTTCAAATCCATGTTTGTAATGTAGTTATGTGTAGCGAAATATGTGATTGTGTGTGACAAACTATCCTAGAAAACCAACGACCTTAAAAATTGCCCAAACATTCATAGACTAATTTGCCAAAGAGTTATACCGAAGCACGTGTTCCGCAAACCCGAATGATCGCCACAAAATAAGCGACGCTCGGGATGGCTTGTAACGAATCCCACAAACGCTGCCACGCGTAAAGGACGTTATTAGGCAAGCACGCAAATCGAAGTCGCATAAACAGAAGACAGAAAATGAGAACCAGCCAGGGACGCATTTTCAACGCCCCTGGCTGGGCGCTAGAAATTCTCACGCCCCTCGCTGGGCGCTGAAGTTGCTGCTTGGCCTTCTGGTCAGACGCAGCAGCTTCGGTGCCCGCACGAAAGGAAAATACGTAGCAAAAGATGTTCATAAAAAAGGAATTGCTACGAGGGCGTAAGAAAAGCACTCGATTTCAAAAGCGACTCGCGAAAAATTAATAACTCTTTGTGTCGTTGTTAGGCCTCCTACGACGGCAATGCTCGGCATCGAAACCGAACATGCTAATAACTATGAATGTCACACGGGCAAGTGTTTCGAAAATCCAAAAAATGACCAAAATAAAAAAAACCAAAAAGTGTACCGACAGAAGAAATAGCGAAAAAAAAAACAACCAATTTAAAGAGTCGAAGTCTAGACTAAGTAATGCTTGAAACTTTGGGAACCTAAACTTTAGCTTATCTTATGCCTAGGACTGGTCCTGCCACTTGGTGCCGATCAGAGAATCAACGGCTAGTGCGTCTCGAAGATACATCGCCAACACCAGGTTTAGTAACTCCAAGCTCCGTTCGTCGTCCCTCATTTCAAAGATCTCCGCTTCCCCAACCTCGATTCGCACCTCCAAACATGTCCATCGAAGATTTGCGAGACCAGATGGTCCAAATGACCCAACTTATGGGCCAACTGAAAATGGAAAACGAAGCCTTAGCGGCTGCGCAAGCCAAAAATGACCTCGAAAAGGAGAAGAGGATTGAAAAAAATGGTCCTACAGCAAACCATGGGGAGCAAATACTTCTCCCTCGAGCCTGAACCTTTTCCTGGCAAATTACCAGAAAAGTTCAGTTCATCTGACTTACCAAAGTTCAAGGCCACGGACAACCCCCGTGATCATCTACTGAGCTTTGTGAATGCCATGAACTTGAAAGGCGTGGACAAGTCCATGTACTTACCTGCCTTTCCTTTTTCCTTGGAACATGTACCGCTCAAATGGTACTATCACCAGGACCCTAAGCTCTTCCCCACTTGGGAAGACTTTGTCAATGTCTTCATCAAGCAATACTCGTCAAACATGGATTTCCAAGTCACCATGCGCGAGCTGGAAGTTCTCTTCCAAAAGAAAAATGAGGGTTTCACAACCTACTTTGCTAGATGGAGGGACCAGGCGGCCCAGCTAAACAATAGGCCTCCCGAAACAGAATTGGTCCAAAAATTCATTGACAACCTGGATCCGGCTTACCGACAAGACCTTAGGTACCTGGGACTCGACACTTTCAAAAGAGTTTATGATGTGGGAATAAAAATCGAGGACGACCTCGCCAAAACCATACAGAGAAAACCCACATATAAGACCAACACCTATAATCGGGGTAACACATCCCAAGCCCAAGAAGTCCATGCTGTAGAAGAGGCTCCCGCCCGAAGATACCCTGTAAGATGGGTCCGAGACCAAAAGTTTGCCCCACTCGGGTCAACTTTGGTACAAGCCTTTGAAAGACTAACCAATCAAGGAAAGTTGAGACCTATAGGCCCCACCCGTGACCCTCCTGTCAAAAACAAATATTGGGTCGAAGGTACTTACTGCAAATTCCATCAGGGAAAGGGGCATGACACTGAAAACTGCTGGACTCTAAAATATACAATCCAGGACATGATAGAGGATGAAGTAATACCTCTCCCTAACGTTGGCAAACCCAACAACAACAAGAGCCCACTCGGCTCTTGTCACATCTCTCTCGACCAACCAGAGAATTTCGACCCCACGGTGTATATTACACCTCAAGGTGCACCACTCGCTGTGGTCCCTATGGATCGAATCGAGAGGGAAGTGTGCGGTGTGTGGAATGATGATGCTGAAGATATTTACCTATCTCAAGTCTCGGGCCAGGACCTCTTCACTGAAACTTGGCCCGGGTATGCTCTCATTGATACCACCTATCAAGAGCCCGAGGTCGATAACCTCACCCGATCCGGAAGGATATACCAATCGGATATTCACCCGCCTCCTATGGACGACATCCCGGTTAGGAAAACTCCTGAGAACGGGCGGCACGCCACCATCGCGGAAGTCATTGAAAATCCTCTCCTGAAACAACTAAAAAGAACCAAGGCTGAGATTACCATCTGGGATCTTATGTGTACTTCAAAGGAACATCGCGAAAAACTTATTCGCTCACTTGACCTCATTTCAGTACCCACAGATATCACACCTGATTCATTGGTTAGCCATGTCACGAGAGATGCCGGAGAAAAGGCCATAGTATTCACTGATAAAGACTTACCCAAAGAGGGGGGTGCTCACAATAAAGCCCTTTACCTAGTGGTTGGATGCAAAGGACAAAACATCCCCCTAGCACTCGTAGATAATGGTTCAGCGGTTAATGTCTGCCCATTGCGAACCGCCCATTGCTTGGGGCTAGGAAACGATGATTTCCAAACCTCCACGCAAGGGGTACGAGCTTATGATAACTCCCGAAGGCCTGTATTGGGAAAAATCCACCTTACCATACAAACCGAGCCTGTGGCACACACCACGGAGTTTCAAATTATCGACATCAAGCCCACTTTCAACCTCCTCTTGGGGCGACCTTGGCTCCATGACTTAGGAGGTGTGGCTTCTACCTTGCACTAAATGGTTAAACTTAACCATAACGGGGTAATATTAGAAATCCGTGCCCCTCCTCTCGACGTCAGTTGTACTATGGTTGGAACGGCCGAAACTGCAGACGACCTTTATGGGTTTCAAATGGAAGAAACAATCCAGTTCATCGAAGATTATGATCCAGCATTCCTAGACCCGCATGCATCCCGAGTCATCCCTAGAATGCTGTTAGCTCAAGGTTATTTTCCAGGAACCCCATTGGGCATAAGGAAGAAGGAATGCACATTCCATCCTTTTCCCGACAAATCTACTCCATTTGGCTTAGGTTATGAACCAACGGAGGAAGATATTGCTGACCGCCTATCCAGGCTACGCCTTAACAAAACCAAACAAACCACCCTCCTTCCCCCATATCAAAGGACCCTTAACGGGATGTTCATTCGAGAAGGAGAAGAACACCCATGCTGCGATTTCCCTGAACCCTTCGTTCAGGATGGCTTGCTAAAACCCGGATTTGAAATTTTCCATGACTGCCACACCTTGGATGAGGCACCCCACCTCACCAAGACTAAAACAGCTGAAATATTGGACAACCAGGCTCTGTGGACATTGTTTAACGAATCGAGGCCTATGGAGGACGAGACTGTGATGACTAACCTAGCTTTACAAGATGAAGGTTTCGATCCAACCCGGTTAATCTCTCCTGCATCAACACTAGAAGAGGTCGAGAGCGGATGGGTGAAGACATATCAGTGGGTCAACACAAAAGGAATGGAATTCAAGATGAGTACCGGTGAAGGACCGAAGTTTTATGAGACTAAACCCCAGGCTTGAGCCACATAGAGCACCATTAGTAAAAAGCGCCTAGTAGTTCTTTAGATTGATAGAAAAAAAATAATAGAGACTTTAGATGGTCCTAAGGCCCTTTAGAATATGGGTCAGTTTTATTTCAGTGTGTTTTCCTTACTTTCCGAATCAATAAAGGCGTAATATTTCTCCTGAAAATTTTATTCTAATACTAAATAAACACCAAATGTACTTGCAAAATAAAAATAATAATAAAGAAGCGGCCCACTATAGGCCCAACAAACAAAGCCCACTCGGTTTTGAAATAGTGCCATGAGAATCAATTCCCGAAACCCACAAAATAAACCACACTATCCCATGCATATCCCCAAAACCTAAAAAGCCAACCAGTGTCAGAACCAATCCATGCAACCTAAAATCAAAGCAAATCAAAATTTAAAACAATGCAAATGTTACAAAAAAAAAACAGATTCATAAAACATAGATTCCATCATACCCTTCACTACCAACCTACCTCCAAAGCCTACACAAAGATCTTCATAAATTACGCACTCTAACTCCATTTTCAAAACTGTTTTGAGTCACCAATAGAAAAAATTAATCTGGACAAAAATGCGTTTTACGCTAACAGTCAAAAAAGCCTCCAAAATAACCTCAAAATTAACTTTAAATACGAAGCAAAATATCAAGGCACACAAAACGAAATAGAAATAAACGCAAGAACATGTGAAGCAAAAACGTCAAAATTGACCGCCCAAGTTATTTTCAGAGCCCAGGGCTGGGCGCCGAAATTTCTGACGCCCCAGCCTGGGCGTTGAAACTCTCTGCCTGCCAAAAGTTTTCTTTTTTTTCGAAAAGTGCTCGTCATTTTATCCGCACACAACGGAAAAATAACGAACACTTGGGGGGTACAGTACGTATCCAAATAGGTTTACCAAGAATACAACTATACAAATTGGTCGAATTTTACGCAACCTATGGAAAACGGCAGATGAAAATAATGGCAAATACTTCACTCATTTGACCAATTAAGTAATATGTTTCCACTTCAGGACATATCTACTGAAATCCGGCATACTAGAACCTATTCTAAAACCAGAACTACGCGCGACCTGATTCTGACAAGATACGTAGGCAATCCTTACCAAGGATTCGGTCCAAATAATAAAAAATATTCTTTGCAATAAGTGTTAGACATATAAAATACATAAAAAAGAGGAGAAACAAAATAAAAAGAGTGAAAATGAAAACCAAAAATACGCCTTTATTAAAATATAATAAGAAGGAAAACAAAGTGCTAGGAATAAAAACAAACACAACTGAAATAAATAAAGGGCACCTACACCCTAGCAAAGAACTACACTACTCTAGTTCTTCCGGATCATCAAATAAAGTCTTAAAGAGAGCAATGTTCGCAGGATCCACCCCCATAGTCTTCTACGCTGCCCCAATATCAATCTCCATAAGAACTGGCTCCTGGACACTAACTTCCAAAGATGCCAAAGCTTCAGAAACATTCTCAGTTATAGCCCGCTCAGCCTCAAGGGCACAAACAATGGTGGGAGAAGGATTACTATCATCAACTGGACTAGCCACTGTTTCTACAGGCGGCTGAGTCTTCCTAACCCATACATTGTTCCGGCGACGATCTCCGCGAGAGCTTGCATTTCTTTTAACAACAGCAGGCCCCTTCATGTTAGGCATCTTTTTAGGCCTGACACTGGAACGGGGAAGAACTTTCTTTCGCTTTCGATCAGGACGAGCTTTCACAGTCTTAAAACTATAAGTACGAGGTCTGGCAGAATCAGGACCCTCATACTTAACACGAATACGAGGTATCAAAAGCTCAGCCGGCTCCCCATTACGAGCCTCGGTCCTCACATCCTTGTCATCGGAACTCATCCACAACTTATAGTTTTCAGAAAGACCCACAAACCCATTTGTAGCTACGCCCCAACGCGGGAGACCATCATAATACCTAGCCCACGCTAAGACCCGTGTTTGTGAAAAGGCCGCTACCTTAGGTGGTACCGTATCAGAAAAGGGGATAGTCTGCCTTAAACCATATTGACGCATGACTCGGTAAGGGAAAATATATATGGGACGAGATAACCCCAACAAAGAAACATAAACCGATACATCAGACCCCCCTGTCATAGTAGTCAAACCCCACCATGGTACCACCCACTTAATAGAACAAATGCCATAAGTAAAAAAAGAGGTCCATTCGGCCTCGTCCTGGCCTTGGTGCAAGTATTTTCGGTTACCCAAAGCTATAGGGCGGTAATGTTTAGGATCGGCAGGAGCTTCCAAAAGTCTAAGCCGTTACGCAAGCCAAATCTGCAAAAACAGGTACGATCGAATCAAAAGAATGAAAAGAAAAAAAAAAAAGGTTCCTGGGGCGCAGTTTCAACGCCCAGGACCAGGCGCCGAATATTCCAGCGCCCAGCCCTGGGCGCTGAAACTCAGCCCCAGGCAGAAAGAAATATGTGCAAAAAAAATACATGTGCGCAAGGAAAAGATCGATTACCTGCAACAATAGGGGGCTCCCCTTAAAATATTCAGATTTGGCGCCCTTCTTCAGTTCATCCGCACTCAGCAAAGTCTCAGCAACAACCAACGGCATAATAGAATAGCAACTTTCCATCTGGCTAATCAAGGGGATCAACCTTATGTCACCGAACTCACCATTGTTATTCGACAGCAAGTAATGATTCAGCAAGCAAAATATAAGGGCTCGAATGTTCAATTTTTGTTCGGTCATATTCTTACTAGGCCTAAAGTGATGTTTTACAAGTTTTGCCAAATTAACCTTATCATCTACAACAATCTCAGCAAACATGTTATCATCTAGCCCTAGAAAAGCCCTTATGGTTGTTTTACCCTCTTCAACAGTGCCAGGGGTAACAGGAGTAGCATTAGTAGGATAACAAAGGATCGCAGCAAATTCATCAGCCAAAGGACATATTTCATTGCCCCGAAAGGAAAAAACATGATGATCGGAGTCCTAAAAGCTTAGGGCAGCATGCAGAAAATTATAATCAATATTAATTTGTTGTAAACCTAAAAGTGCCTCTAAGTGGTATTCTTTTAACAAAGCTTTTTCTGTGGGAGTAAGGGCTCGTAACCAACGCCTAACAGTCCGTTGGAGTGAGAAAGTAGGGATCGACATGGCAAAAGCAGTAAATAATTAGAGCACAACAAAAAGAGAGAAAGAATTTGAGAGTGATGGAAAATAAGGGCGTATCCAGCCCCTATATATAGCTGAACGCACCCAATAAACATCCTGATCCCATTCGGAAACGTGTTTAGAAATCCGAAAATCAAATATTACCAGGAAAGAACTTTCAGCGCCCAACCCTGGGCGCCGAAATGTTTAACGCCTGAGCTTGGGCGCTAAAAATGAAGCCCAAGGCCCAGATTTCACAAAACACGGAATAGGAAAGGACTTAAGACCGTGTTACTAAAACACGAGGCCCTATTGCAAGTAAGATCAAGCCCAAAGCACCTTTAGCTCCCAAATAAGCAAAAAAATAATAAACATTAAAAACTTAGTCGAAACTTAGACTCGTCTCAGAAAATGCTTATGTACACTTTTCAAGAAACAAGTTAAACATCATGGTCATTCTTCGAAACACCAAAAATATGTATCGTTAAGTCGTTGGTTTTCCAAATAAAAAATGTTTGTCTGTCAAAGGATTAATCCGGGCCAAGCTAAAACCGGATGTCGCCTGAAAACTAAAGTCGCACTCCACGGCTTCGCTGAAGTAGCACACTACTATAGGAGGTCGCTCGCACACACGAGCGTGACCCCAAACATGATTACAAGATGCAAAAAAACAACCGACGAGCCCCAACGCTTGGGGGCTCGCAAAAAACGGACTCCAACAAGAGCGCGCAATCAAAATCACATTCCCAGACTGCGCCACACACCATATCATGTTTGGATATCTCGAAAAACATAATATTAAACAAAAATATACACAGTGTGGACCCACTTATAGGACACATTTAATCAGGAAATATTACGACCCACCAACAGGTTGTAATCCCAAAAGCCCTTCTACATAGGCATAATAAGAAATTCAAAATGGGCTCGCCCACCCTCAGCGGGCGGGGTCTGCGTCGCTAAGCCGCGTAGGTCCTCAGTTTTCGACAAAAAATAAAGTCTTCAAATTTAAAATCGCCATCTTCAGCCGGCGGGGTCTACGGCGCAAACCACGTAGGTCCTTATTTTCAAAAAAAAAAAAACAAAAAAAATTTTCAAACCAGGTTCGTCCACTTCTATTGGCAGGGCGTCCACCCTCAGCAGACAGGTTCGCCATCTTCAGCCGGCGGGGTCTACGTCACAAACCGCGTAGGTCCTTATTTTCAAAACATCAAAACAGATTCGTCCACTTCTATCGGACGGGGCGTCCACCCTCAGCGGACAGGCTCGCCCACCTTCAGCGGGCGGGGTCTGCGTCACTAACCGCGCAGGTCCTTAGTCGCTGCAGCGATAACCTTTATCGATTTTTCCGTTTTCCAAAAATTAAAGGATTGGTTTTCCCTTTTTCCAAAAATTAAAGGATTGGTTCTCCCTTTTTCCAAAAATTAAAGGATTGGTTTTCCCTTTTTTCCAAAAATTAAAGGATTGGTTTTCCCTTTTTCCAAAAATTAAAGGATTGATTTTCCGTTTTTCCAAAAAAGAACGATATACTGGATTTTCCTTCGTTTTACGTCCTATAAAAACAAGGGGGTTTTCTCGTTTAGCTAGCCCTGAAAATGAGAATCTTTAAAAACGTTTTACCTCGTGATTGGGCTTGGCCAGGCCCAATTACACTTTACAGCTTTAATTTCGAAAACATCTGTAGCTACTCCCAATGACAAAGTGAGGGAGTTTCTACGCACCTTTAGATCATTCCAATGACAAAGTGAGGAAGTTTCTATACTATCAGTTGACAAATCCCAATGACACGTGAGGGATATGTCGACACTTCAAGTGATGACCCTTAAGTCAAATGTTATCACTCGGGGGCTCGTGAGACCCTCGCAAAACAGGTCACATACACGATGGCTTGTGTGACGCACTCCGTCTAATACTTTGACCATCGTCTTACTCCAAGACTCAGTCAAAGTGGGGGCTAACTGTAGACACCTACTTTTGTCCCCATTCCAGCAAGGGAAATGTTCGATGATGAAAGCATAAAAACTCCACTTGACAACGCATCTCCTATAAAATAAACGAATCTCGATTCCCCATTTCATTTCACCCGAAACCTGCTATTTATGGAAACCTGCTAAAAATAGTAACTGCCGTAAAAGGTAGCGTCTAAAAGTGGCAAATCATAAAAGATAGAAACCTGTCAGAATTAGGTGTTGCACTCCAACATAAATCCTAAATGAGATAGAAAACCGCGAGAATCCTATTCCTAATAGGATTCGGAAACATAAGTCACGTATCAATTAAAATCCTAATGAACCTAGAGTTCGTAACGGGCCCAGACGCATTCCGTCATAAAATTGATACGCACTAAAAGACTCGAATTAATCTCAAACTCTACGGATTTTAGGAATCCGAATCTGACTAAACAAAACCGCCCAGACCCTATTTTCAACGCCTGGCTCTGGGCGCCGAAATCTTCGGCGCCCAAGCCTGGGCGCTGAAAATACCTGGGTACGTCTCTTTTCCTAATTCTTTGTGGATTAGAACTCTGCAATTCTATCTTTCCACGAACTCTTCCCTATAAATAGGCCCCTAGTTTCGACGTGACACAACAACAACACACAATTATATTCTGAGTATTGACTCGAACCCTTAGCCTAAGCCTCTCGCTGCGAAACTGTTCACGCGTTCTGTCGCAATCGATCCATAAATCGAACAGAAAGTATCCTGTCCCATAATTGAGATTCGTTAAATAAAAAGGAGAAATAGCAAAGTCAAAGTGGTTAGTTTTATGAGAACCGTGACGCACCTCTCAAGGGTGCGTCGTAATGTGTCCCTTTTCGATGATTTAACTGCTTTCCTCGCCCTTTTTATGAACTGTTAAACTAACCTAATCTGAATGTTCTACCATGCCTAACAAATATAATATTTTTGGGAAATCGGATTATCATGCTAGGTCCCTTAATGCTATTTAGATCAGATAATCACGATCGAATTAGTATTATATGCTGCATATTGCTAAAATCAACTCAGATTAGTTTAATAGTTAACGCCTGTCCCTTCAATTATTTATGCTGAGCTAGTAAGGATATCCTGCCTCTGGAGTTACCGACGAGCGAATTACTCCTCTCGGTAGTTACAGTCCCCCGAACCCTCAATCTCTACCTTGCGGGTGTATATTGAGAGATCCCCACACCAGGGGTCACAAGGGAACCTACGGCCGTCATGGTCAAACATAATTGCACTCCCTTTATGTCACGATAACCGGGTTTTGTCAGTTTTTCTCATTGTCGTTAAAAACTGAATGGCGACTCCTATACTACTAGTCAATTGGGTGTATACTCACAGGAAATCCAATTACACTTGATTGAATAAAAAGAATCGTCACACCCACGAGGAGCAAGGTCACGCATTAGCCTCGCGCTTTTTTCGACCCCCTCACAACAACCAATCAGATTCAGGAACAAAAACCAACAGCCAATAAGATTTCAGTATCATCAAATACACAGATGCAAATACAAGGTGGGGACAAATCCCTTTGAGAGGGAAAATTTGGCACCAAAAGGGGACTTTTCCCTCCATTTTACATTTATTACATGAGGAGAGAGTATTTACTCAAATCAGAACCAAAAAAACAACAGAAAGTCGTAGAAAAAACGCAAAAAAAAACAGGGGAAGCTTCCTTGCTTTGGCTTCTTTTGCTCAGACCATGGAAACAAATGATGAAGATCAATGGCAAGAGGCTGCTTGGAACATCAATGATCATTGGGTGCCTGAATCAGATGAAGAAGGGGACATCATTGATGAACATGTCCAATATTTTGATTTGAGTGACCCGACAGAAGATACGAGGGAACACATAGTTTTTTCTTTTGACCTCAATGAACCAGCATCAAATGAACCCACTGAATAATTCCAACAGCAAAATTACGGGCCACGGGGTCATCAACGCAAAAAAAAGCCAAGGCTCAGCTGTGACACAAGGTTGCAAATCCTAATGTGGCTTTTGAACAATCACAGCAAAGGGGACAAGGGCAAACCCTATTTTGGGGCCATGGCACACGTTGCTCGAATCTACAATTGTCATCCAAGAACAATTTCAAGAATATGGAAGACAGCAACGGAACAAAAAGAAGCATTCCAGAGATACAATATGGCAACCAAGGCAAAAAATGCAGGCAGGAAAAGAATTCAAGTTGAACAAGACAGCATCACAGAATTAAGCAAGGGGGACAGAACATGCATACGGGATTTTGCTGAAATGTTAAATATTGGACCCACATGTAATACCTCGTATTTTTCTGTATTTTATAAATATATTTTATTATATTTATAAAGTATTTTTATGGTTTTTAGAATTCAAAATGCATTTAAATATTATTTAAATGTATTTTATTTAATCAGAATATTTATTAGTTTAATTATTACCAAACGAATTTATTATTTAATGTTGGGAATTTAATTGGGTTTCAAAAGTAAAACGATTTTAAATGAATCTAGCCCAATTCAATTCCAAGTTCAAGTCCAAACAAATTAAACAAGCTCATCCTATGTTTAATGAAGCCCGAAAGGAATCCTAAAGCCTAGCCCATCTTTGAGTTTCCTAAGCCTATAAATATAGGTGCTCACCCTCAAAATTGCTCCCTATTATTCATTAAACCTAAAAGTAAAACCCTAACCCTAAATTCTTCTTTCTTTCGTCGAACTTATGTTTGTCCGTGTTTCTCCTACTTCCGTTCGTTTTCAGAAAAATGTTTCTTCTTCAATGTTGTAGATCTCGAAAAGTTCTTGAACTTTGCTTCAAGAATCGATCAATTACGAGTTGTAGATTAAAAGTTATGAGCATTCTACAATCCTGCTGCAGTATTTCTTCTTTTCCTCTCTCTCTCTTTCTTTCGGCTCTCTTGTGCCCGTCTCCCTTGCCCCGCACTCAACCGAGCACCACTGCTCGTTGGTGCCTTGTGCCTCTCGCACAGCCCTCGTCCCTCGCCCCTCTCTTCGTGCTCACTTCCTTGTGCCCTCGTGCACGCAACACCACCCACACCCCTTGCCTCTCGCTCTCCCTCGCGTCTCTCTCTCACAGCAACGCGTGCTGCATGCTGTTGCGTGATGTTGTTGCTTGTCGCTGCGTGGCCTCGTGCCCAGCCATACTCACCCTCACTCGCACTCTCTCTCTTTTCTCTCGCTCGTGGCCACACGAGCCTCGCCCCTACTGCCTTGCTGATGTCCGTGCCGCACTGCATGCACACACACGCACAACCGTGTGTCTTATGTGTGTGTGTGTGTGTTCTGGTTCGTTCATTCAATTCTTTCGCCCAATCACAATTAATTCGTGTTTGTTCCGTGCTATAGGCCGGATTGGTATAATTCTCTTCTTCCTTGCCTATTCTATTTCAATTCCGTATTTAAATTATATTATTATTATTATTGGTTTTGATTAATTAAAATGCTGGGATCGGTTATGAACACCGAATTTTGAGAATTTGTATGTTTGAATTATTGAAGAATGTTTTGAATTGAAATATTATAATTTTCAGATTTGAAGTATATATTAAAGCTTCAATTTTTATTAGTTTTAATGGTTGTAATTACAAACTATGATTGGAGTTTTAATCTAAGCCTTATGGGCGATTGATTAACATAATTAGATGATGAATTTAATTATGATAATCAATTATATTTTTTCAGAATATTGTAAAGACTTAAAACGTCGACTTTTAATGGTTTTATACATGAAAATAAATTAATTTCATGCTAGGGTTTTAAACGATTGATTGAGACTATTATTTTATTAATGAACGATTAAGTTCTAATTAATTCAAGTGTTTTAAAACTAAACAAAGTTGCTGGAAATTTAGTAAACATGGATAATAATTAAGTTACTCCATTGTGTTTATAGGAGTTGATTTCTAGTAAGTTGTGATTCGCACAGTGGCCCCCCGTACTTAGGTATTCCAGGTACGTACAAGTCTAGGGCGACCACACTATTTGTCAAGGACATTTCATGATTGTTGATGATGTGAATTATATTATGTGGATTCATATTTGCGTTGGTGAACGATCATGTGGATTAATATTATTGGAATTATTGAATCGTTGATTGAACAAGCATGTTGGGATTATTATGAGTATGGATTTCATTGTCAATCATGTTGTTCAATATTTATGCATGTAAGGTTTGTTTCGCATGCAAGGGATGGATTATTTATTTGTATGCTATTGTACGGGATGTCTAGCATACTTTGAGCCAATTATTCGTACTTCGTTGTACTATTTATTTTACCACATGTGAAGGGTTAGCTCACGTAAGCCACCGCACATGTAGGGTTCAGTTGAGAATATTTTGTATGAAATGAATTAGGATTTGTCGTGCAAGGGCACAACCCTCATGTTAATGGGCATGATGTGGAATCTCACTTTCGTGAGGAGGAACATGGTAGTAATTTCACAAGTGTCTTGCGTTGTTGATCACAAGTCCTAAGGCATTAAAATGAGATTGTTTTGGTTGTCATTTATTAATTGTATGTGCGTACGTTGTTGAGTCTTGAGTTCACCTCTAATAAAATATTAAGAAACGTAAAGTGCAACCAGAACAAGCTTCAAAACTCTTGGAACGTATATACCTTGAGTATGAACAATGGGGGGAGTCTTGCCGGAAAGCTCGTACTCCTACTAATGATACAAGACGTTGTTTCATTTATATTATGCGCAGGAATTCCGTCGGTATGCCCCGACACTCGGTATGGTCCGATTTTATTATTTATTACTTGGTGTATGGTTGGCTCCCATCACCTTTCCTTTATGGAACTTTCTTTTGGCCCGTTCGAAGCTTATTCTAATTAAATTGTGAGTCAAGAGTCGAGTCTTATATTCATGATTGGTTGTTAATTATTATATGGCTTTTCCATGTTGATTAATACTTAGTGAGTGATGCATGTATTAGTTTTGTTTCACTCTATTCTTGTAAGTACTCAGCTTTTGCTGACTACGTGCTTTGTGTGTTTCGGTCATGGCCTTTGCCTTAATGACCCTATGATGATCTATCATTTGCACTTGCATTGATGGGGAGTAGAATAATATAGCAGGTTGGTAGATCGGAATCATGTGGCTTGGGATGATCGAGAGAGTTGCATGTTTTCGTATTTTGAACTATTTAATTATACTTTAAGTATGTTTGAAATTGTTGAACTATTTATACTTTGATTTTTGGGCCATTATGGTTCCAAATTGTAGGAGGCCTCGATATTGCATTAATTATGTTTTTAAAAGTTAGTTGACATTAATTTCCGCTGCGTAATTCAGGTAATAGCCTTAACCGTTATCACGGTGGCGGTAATGCTTTAGTAATTCCTTTATTTTAAGTTGGAAAATGATTTTATAAAAGCAAGGAATTATTAAGGTGCTACAAAGTGGTATACTAGCGCTTAGTTTCATTCCTACTTTGTAGTAAGCGTATGAAAGACTCATCACTGATCACACACAACAACGGGACTTAAAGGGACATTTAACAACTCAACTAACAAGAAATGAATTGCCTTCCTAATCTAATGCCAGTTTATATGTAAAGGAAAGTATTCGTTCCTAATACATGAAAACTGGCAAAAGATAGAAAGGCAAAACAAGTTCATAAGTTAAGCGGAAGTGTATAAAACACGACATGAATTGCCTTCCCGATCTAATGCTAGTTTATATGTGAAGGAAACTATTCGTGTCCTAACACATGAAAACTAGAAAAAGATCAAAAAGCCAAAACAAATCATGATACTTTAATCTCAGATGTCCCCAAGCTTCATCGAAGCACACCATGTAAATAAACCATTAGCACACAAAAGCCTCGAACAGTCATGGTACACAAAATCCTCGAACAGTCAATGATTGGATGCTAATGGCGCACTGTGGTTTATTATACATGGATAGTTCTCAGCAAATTTAAAGACTCATCACAGACCAGCACAACAGGGACACATTGAAGACTCATCACAAACCAACATATCAAGGCAGCACGGGCAGACATATTGTGACACTTATTTAGGAAGAAGGGTCAAAACACCACACATGGGATCATCAAATAGGGACATATGATCATCAAATGGGGACATATGATCACCAAACAAAGGGAAAATTTGCATCAAGTAAAAAAATTTCAAATCAATATCATCAAAGGGACATATGATCACCAATTTATTGCTTTAAAATACATTGTATTTGCATCAAGTAAAATATGGGCATAAAACAGGGGCAAATTTTCATCAATTTTGATCAACAACATAAAAAAGGGGCTAATTTTTTCACTACCAAACATGGCAATTCAAAGGGGCATATAATCATACATGAATCAAAACAGGGACATATAATCATGATTCAAAACAACAGGGACATATAATCATGAATCAAAACAGGGACATATTTCATGAACAAAAAACAGGGGCATAAATCATGAATAAACCCTCCAAACTCCACATGCAACAACTAATCTCCTTCAACAAACAACAAATCCATCCCTGCCAGCAAGAGATCACACTTGCTGGCCTACATTTCAACAACAGCTAAACATGCATTCTAAGGAAAGCCAGAAATAGAGAGAGAGAGAGAGAGAGAGAGAGAGAGAGAGAGAGAGAGAGGGAAGAAGAGAAAACTCCCCTTCGTAGACATGAAACACCCACAAACTTAGGAGAACGAACATGCACCCTCAGATTTTTCACCAGCGTCATCAGGACCGTCGTTCACAGCCACTGCTTGAGTGCTTGTGGTGGTTGCCCAGAAACTAGGGTTTCAGAACCCCCCACATCGACGGTTGTTGAACCACCACCAGGGGACTTTGGTGGCGGCTGATCAACCTCATCGTCCGGAATCAGAGATTTAGATCCACCACCAGGGGACGGAGGCGGCGGCAGCGGAGCTTTTCCCTCCACCGTTTTTTCAGAGCCGGTAGAAGGAGAAGCACAGAAAGAATCGTATCTCCGCCGTAAGTACCGGAGATATTCACGGTTGTAGTTGTGCTCACCTTCACAATACTCACCAAGATCACATTGAGAATCGGTGCACTCATACTCAAACGTTTTCGTCTTTCCTTTGTTATCATCGGAAGACGAAAAGCCATGAAAACTCTCCGTTTTCTTGGAATCCATCAAACCAGAAAAAACAATCACCCAGAAAACCAATCACCCAAAAAATCAAGATCACCCTCAAAAGAACACCGAACAAACCCAGAAAACCCTAGATCAACCAGGTATCCCACAAACATAACCAACAAACCCAGAAAATACGAGATCACGCAAAAACCCAGAAAACCCAAGTCACCGACAAACCCAGAAAGATCGAGATCACACAAAAACCACAAGATCAACCACAAATCCAGATCAAACAAAAATCCAGATCAAACAAAAATCCAGATCAAACAAAAACCCAGATCAAACAGAAAAAAACAGATTAGCCAAGAAAACTCAAGAACAACGAAAAAAACAGGATCGAATCACCCAAAAAAACAAGATCTCACAATAAACCCATATCACCCAGAAACCCTAAATCACCCAAAAAACACCGATCTTCAACCCAGAAACCCAGATCATCCCAAAAAACTCGAAAAAACCCAATATTTTTTGTTAGAAAAAGGAACATGCAAAGAGATCTCACAAAAATCTCAGCCAAAAAAACACAAATTCAAAGGGGACTTTAGATCAGAAACCCAAAAAACCCAGAAAACATTCGCAAAATTAAGAAAGCGATTCAAATTCTAGAGAGAGAAAGAGAGGATCGAGAGAAACAGAGGAGAAAAATGAGAGAATGCAGGTGAGAAATGAATGAGAGAGAGAGACGAGTGAATATGAGTGGGTGGGTGGGTGGGATTTATGGGGGACCATTTCAGATTACCACAAAACACAACTCCCCATCTCTGACTTTCCTATTTAAAAAAAAAATGGTCGGTTTTTTTAATTTTTTATTAATTTTTCAGCACATTTTTTAAGAAAATGTTGGTATTTTGTGTAATTGTTGGGAAATGCAAGGGTATATTGGTAAAGTGTACGTGTCTAAAAAAGGAAATGTGACACTTATAAGGGAACGCTATAAAAGGAAATGTGACACTTATTTAGGAACGGAGGGAGTATATTATAGGTATAATTTATAAACACCTGTCTATATACGATGATATAATAAGACAAAATTGTACGAAAATTTACAAACCCGTGCATCGCACGAGCTTGGCTTCAATACTAGTAACTCTACAAGGTAGAGTTTGAATAATATCAACCATTGAATGAATAATCACGTACATCTTACGATCTTCTAAAAGCGATAGATAGTGCAATTGTTTTATGGTTTTTGTTTTTGTTTTTGTTCTTTTTTGTTTTTTTTTTTTGTTTTTTTTTTAATGTAAAATAGTGTTCTTTTGGATCGAACTCTATCTGGGGGTCAAAGACAGAACATTGGCTTATTGGTAAACCACAAGGGCAGAATATGTTTTTGCCATTGTTATTACAATAAAATCGTGAACCCAAAAAAAAACTATAATGATAGCCCAATATATATACTAGTATGAATCATGAATGATTACTTAGACAATTTGACATTCATAATGGTAGCCCATGCAGTCATGCACTATATCAATTCACTACTTAAAAGTTAAAATCTTCAATCCCGTAACTAGGTACCATTTGTGTCTTAGTTTTTTCAAATACAAAATAGAAAATACAAAGTAGTCGATTAAGTACAAAGATCAACAAATAGTCGGAAATTTCACATAAATGAGACGCAAATCCACCAGACAAATTATAATGCTCTTTTAAAACTATAAATAGTGTGTGGCGCGGGCATTGCCCCGATTGCTACATTGAATAGTTAAAATTTTAGATTTTTCTTAAGCTAAATATTTAACCAAAATATGTATATTCTATAAAGTGAAAAACATTAATTAATTTTGTCAACTATATATGAAACCTTGCAGGTTGATCACGTAGTTGATGCTTATAAAACTTATGACATCATGTTTCTTCATGATTGTCCTGATGCTTTTATTATTATTATTTTTCAAAAATAGTCCATAGAAATTGAAAATTCACATAGAAATTTATTTGATTTAGACTTCATGAGTTCATGGTAACATTTATTTATAAATTAATTTGAAAATATAAACCACAATTGGTGGTTGGTTAAGATGGTAATGAGAGTTATCATTGTATTGTTTTTTGGTTCTTCATGTCATGACATGATATACCACTTGTTGAGTGAATGATGTGGTGTAATGGAGAGAGTACTACGTAACGCCTTTTAATATATTAGTATAGATAAAGTAGAAAAAAAATAGATGTAAAATAAAAAAAATTAGAAAATGTAAAATGGGGAAAAGAAAAGAGTTGATTTAAGGCAAGAAAAACAGTGGTGGGTGAGGGATATGGTGGGCTCCAAGCCTATAATCACACACGAATGGGCCAAGCCAGCAATTTGGGGCAATCTTCAGATCAATAAAACCCAAAAAGGGACCCAATTCTATTGTCTGGTCCACCTCATCACCTCACCTGCGCGCATCAGCTTCATTTTCAGTTTGTTTTTGTCACTTTCTCACTTCACCTACATCTATCCCCCCCTCTCTCTTTTTTTACCTCATGATGCACAACTTTTTTACTACTCAAAATTGTTGGCACGCTTAGGGAGTTCTCTTGGCCGTGTGAAATTTTAATTTATTTGAACTAATTAAACATGATTGATCTGATAGGATCTGATCGAATTTGGTTGATATGATAAAATCTGATAGGATTTGATTGACCTGATAGAAACCTGATCAGACCTGATTACGAGATGGTAAACTTCAGATATTCAACTTATAGGACCCAATTAGAACTTATTGATATGATAAAACTAATTGCAACATATTTGAATTTATTGGATCTAAAACTTTTTTTTTGTTTAAGGTGAAGAGTACACACCTTTGTTGCGAGAGTACAAGAAATTGTACTCTATGCACATAGAGATGTGCCAAAATCAACAAAATGGTGGTGTCCAAATCAGTTCCTAGCTTGGAGTCTAAGACCCTATTCTTTTGGACTTTTTGTTTTGTTTTGAGAATTTTACTTCAAAAAGTTCCGCTCCGTCCAATTTAGTTAACACGATAAGTAACTTTAGTTCAATTCAGTTCAATCTAGGTTCAATAATAAGTTCAGATTAAGTAAAATTCATTATGTCCAAAAGAACAAAGCCTAGTTAAGTGATCCAAAAACAAAACTTGGACTTCCCAGAAGGCTTTGGTCATTTGGTCAGTACTTTATAGCATGAGGAAGAGTTGTTTTACTTTTGCAAATCTTGAATGAAACTATTCATGTTAAATTCTACACCAGTTTCTAAAAATCTTTATATTCACTATTTGCACGGATAACAATTATTTGCACGGATAACAATGTAATATTTGACCAAGGTAACCAATTTCGTATGAGAAAAAAACTAGTAAGTTTATACTCTCTCCGTCTCTTTTTGTTTTTTACGTTTTCCTTTTTTGATATTTCAAAATGTTCTTTACATTTCCTTTTATATTATCACATAAATAACTTAGTATTCTATCAAAATTTGTGTCCAATTATTATTTTAACCAATCAAATTCATTGGGTCATTTAATCTCTCACACTTTTTCATTGGGACATTAAAATTTTCTCATTTCCCAATATCATAATTTTGATAAAAGTGAAAACATTATAAATAAACGTAATTTCTCTCTTTTAAATAAAAAAATTGAGGGATTTCAATGCAAATTAATTATTCGTTAAAACGCGTGAAAAATACCAAACGTAAAAAACAAAAAGAGACGGAGGGAGTATTTTGGAAGTATAATCTAGAGGAATCTAACAATATCATAATGATAATGTTTTAGTGTACTCCGTATATAATAGTGGAAATTTATGGTCCTAGTTTTCATATTTTGGACTCATATCTCAAGCGTACAAAATTTCCAGGAAAAGAAAAAGTCATTTAAATTATTTAAAAATACTTGATATATTTTTAAATTTAAAATTCATGTGATGATTACTCTAGTGCTTTTATTTTATTTTGGAAACTAAATAATCCACTAATCAAAAATCATATTCTGCATTCCACACGCTTTTTATAGTTAATTGAGGTTGACATTAGTGGTTAAGGGTCTCTTGCTCCTTAACCAAGGTTTCGGGTTCGAGCCTTGGGAATGGAAAAAATCTCAACTGGGAGGGATGCTGTCCATCGAGGTACCCATGCAAATTCCCGCGGTGCCGGAGGCGGTGGGAATTCCTCGTAGTAGAACCAAAAAAAAATGCGATAGAAATATTTTTTGGTTCAAATAAGTCACAGGGACTATACAAAATACGTAGTATAATATGGACCATATTTTGGACATCACTGGGTGTATAAAAGAAGTGGAAGGTGGGTCGGAGGGGGAGTCGATCACGTGACATTCAGGAGCAATGAAGCAGTGAAGGGTCGCTATACGAGTACCAAATACTCCGTAAAAGACTGCAACTAGACGGCGTCGTATATTAGGCCCCCCACGTGGAGAACAATAGTACTAGCGCCGGCGCATTTTTAGCTCCCGCTCTTTTCTCTACTTTCCTTTCTTTGGCCCCGCCCCATTCCCATCATTCTACATTCACCATTTTTGTTTTTCTTTTTCAATTTTATTTTGGGTTTAATTTTTCATTCTTTTTATACAATCATAGATTCATAGCTAACTAATTAATTTACGAATCAAGAATATGAAGTATAAATGTATAAGGGTTCATAATGAATAAGAGAGAACACAAAAATTACGTGACACATGAATATATGGGCCCTCTTAAGGCACGACACAAGCAAAGGAAAAGTACGACTAGGCATAAATATTTAGTCAATGGGCAAGGTTGAGGCCCATAAGTTTAGTTAATTAATTAATTAAGAAAATGATAGAATTGTTTAAGGGTTCGAATACATAGGAGAACACGAAATTGAGGTGCGGCGGCCGAAGCACGACATGGGCACAAAATTGTGGGCTGGAATCTGTACCAGAGTTTTGTTTTTGAAAAAGCACGACACGATAGCTTGACACGAATGTGGAGGTTATTTCTAAGCCCCTATCCCGAGGCCTAATCCACGTAGGACGCCTTTTGATGACAAATTTGAATAAGGGAATTCAGGGGTTTGACTTGTTATGAATGAGTGTACGAATGTGGCAAAGTCGAGAGTCGCCAACGAATCTTCATGGGAGATTCATAAACCTTTATCTAAAATTCAAAATGGATGTTTAAGAAAAAATGGTATAGCGACATATCCACATAAAGACTCCTATCAAATTTTAAGCGAATTTGACTCCAAATGGTCATAAACTAAAGATGAATTTGGGGACAGATGAATTTGGGGACAAGGTTACGGATCGATATTGTATCAATCCACCCACCTTCGGTATCTACTCTGATTCGTGTAATAATTGGGAATTGCAACAACGACACTAAACATTAAAGAACTAGGTTGGTTCATTTAACATATAAAACTAATTAATGTGATCACTTTGATTTAGAATTCAATTAAAAGAACCTAAAAATCAATTAAAATATATCTTATTAATTGTGATTGCATTTTATTAGCAATATATAAAGTGATATGCACAACAAAGATGATGTGCTAATAAATAAAGTGATATGCACAACAAAGATGATGCAACATGATAATATGAAAAGTACGGAGTAATAATTAATTGAATACATTCTATAAAATAAAGAATTAGTACTCCGTATATATTAGTTACATTAAATAAAAAGAGGAGTTAGAAAATATATACAAGATATTCATATTTATTTAGTTTAGCGCTATAAAATAAAATGAGTTAGAAATAAATATTTTATTAATTATGCAAATCGTGCATAATTAATTACGTTGTCTACAAAATTAAAATAAAGTTAAAACATAAATTGATAACAAATATGCACGTAAATAACTAAATTAAAATAGAAAATAAACATGAATTAGGCTACACGCAAGAGCAGTAAAGCAAAGCGCTCAAGCCAGTTCTGGATGTGTGCGTTAGAACCCAACGCCAAGTTCTAAAGCGCCCCTCCACAATCTAGCGAGCCCCGCTGGATCATATGTAGTGCGCCAGTTTCGGTGCACGTAATGATATTGTGGGCCGTGCTTGCTCCAAATGATTGCTCGCCGACAAAACACATGTTAGTCAAAATAATTAGGATTAAACACGCAATTAAGCATATAAATGCGAGTATAATTAAATTTCAATGTACACACAAAAGATAAATAAAACGGTTAGCGTTTATTATATACGAACAAAAGCATTTAACACCTCGAGACAGGCAAAGGTCACTAGAACCAGCGCGGTGTGCCATATTCCAGCGGCCCGCACCTGTACTAGGCACACCACCAGATGGATACGCCAACTTGTACCGCAAAACACTTGTTCTAAAAAAGCCTTTTAGTGATAAAAATGTTGATTACGCAATTAAATAAGGATTAAATACAATTTGATGCACAATTCGTGTGTTAATAATTAAACCTATAAAATACAATGAATTAGTAAGAAAATCGTGTGTTAATAATTAAACCTATAAAATACAATAAATTAGTAATATTAACAAACTAATCGCACCATTAAAACCTACATAAATGTTAGTAATGATAATAAAATGAATTATGTACCTACACATTAACATGCACATGAATGAATTGATTTCAACATAACAATATATTAATTAAATGAGCAAAATGATAATAAAAGTAACAAAAATGAATTGATTTGATAAGGTACTGATGATTTAAAAAGTGATACCGTAATTGTACGGTGTCTATTGCTAGCATATACTTAGAAAATACGGGTGAATCCAATAAGGAGACAAGTTCTAATAGTTTTTGCTCCATTATTGTAAATTATTTCAATAATCGAAGTGTAGAATTTGGTTTACTAGCTAATGAACTAAGGCAATAATATAAATGTATAATTTATCAATGAATTAAAAGTTTAGGGCACACCCTCGGTCTACCATGCTTATATAACAATCCAAGAACACGAATCAATTCGACAATGAATAAACTAGGTGAGTAATTAAAGTACATGTTAATCCTACGGCCGGGTATTAGCACTTTCAATCCAACATATGCAGTACGGTTGTGGACACCTACTTTTGTCCCCATTCCTGAAAGGGAAGGTTCGATGATGAGAACATAAATCTCCACTTGACAACGCATCTCCTATAAAATAACGAATCTCAATTCCCCTTTTTATTTCACCTGAAACCTGCTATTTATAGAAACCTGCTATTTATGGAAACCTGCTAAAAATAGTAACTGCCGTAATGGGTAGTTGTTAAAAGTGGCAAGTCATAAAAGATAGAAACCTGTCAGAATCAGGTGTCGCACTCCAACATAAATCCTAAATGAGATAGAAGTTGCGAGAGAATCCTATTCCTAATACGATTCGAAAATAAGAGTTACGTATTAAATTAAAATTCTAACGAGCCTAGAGTTCGTAACGGGCCCAGACGCATTCCGTCATAAAATTAATACGCACTAAAAGACTCGATTAAGTCTCATGCACTCCGGATTCTAAGAGTCCGAATCTGACAAAGAAACGGCCCAAACATCAATTTCAACGCCCAGCCCTGGGCGCTGAAATTGCCTGGATCCTATTTCCAACGCCCAGAGCTGGGCGCCGAAATCTTTGACGCCCAGCCCTGGGCGCTGAAATTACCTGGGACGTATTCTTTCCTAATTCTTCGTGGATTAGAGTTCTACAATTCTATCTTTCCACGAACTCTTTTCTATAAATAGGGCCCTAAGTTCGACGTGAAAAAGACACAACACACAATTATTATTCTGAGTATTGACTCAAAACCCCCAAGCCTAAGCCTCACGCTGCGAAATTGAGCACGCGTTCTGTCGCAATCGATCCAAAAATCGAACAGAACGTATCCTGTCCCGTAATTTGAGATTCGTTAAATAAAAGGAGAAATAGCAAAGTCAAAGTGGTAAGTTTTCTGAGAACCGTGACGCACCTCTCAAGGGTGCGTCGTAATGTGTCCCTTTTCCATGGTTTAATTGCTTTCCTCGCCCTTTTATGAACTGTTAAACTAATTCAATCTGATTGTTCTATCACGCCTAATAAAGATAATATGTTGGGAAATTGGATTATCATGCTAGGTCCCTTAAAACAATCTAAATCAGATAATCGCGATCGATCTAGTACTATATGTTGCATATTGTTAAAATCAACTCAGATTAGTTTAATAGTTAACGCATGTCCCTTCAATTATTTATGCTGAGCTAGTAAGGATATCCTGCCTCTGGAGTTATCGAAGAGCGAGTACTCCTCTTGGTAGTTACAGTCCCCCGAACCCTCAATCTCTACCTTGTGGGTGTATGTTGAGAGATCCCCACACCAAGGATCACAAGGGAACCTACGGCCGTCGTGGCCAAACATCATTGCACTCCCTTTATGTCATGATAACCGGGTTTTGTCAGTTTTTCTCATTGTCGTTAAAAACTGAATGGCGACTCCTATATTACTAGTCAATTGGGTGTAAACTCACAGGAAATCCAATTACACTTGATTCGACAAAAAGAAACGTCACACCCACGAGGGACAAGGTCACGCATTAGCCTCGTGCTTTTTCGACCCCCTCACAACGGTCGCTAACCTATTCAGAATTTTCAATTGTACCGAGCCTCTATGAATACGATCTTTCGATTCTAATTCCTATTAGCTAGATAATAAATCCACGATATTGGCCAATTACACGAATCAAAAATTAAGCACAAATCAATTGGAATTACTAAAGAATAATATATAAATTAATAAACTTTAATGCATGACAATCAGGGTATAAATAACATTGCGTCCCTTGCTTAAACCTAGAAAACGACTACTCGCTCATAATTAAATTAACAAGCATGAAAGAAATAATAAATACGAATTTCATAATCAAATAACAAATTAATCTAAGGAACGAAAATAATAAGAAAGATTAAAGGAAGAGAAATTATGAAATTACCTCTAGATTGATGAATGAAAGAAATAAGAAATGGAAGAGAGAAAATAAAATAAACGTCTATTGAATTTTAGTAAATAAAGCCTAAAAAATATAAGAATAAATCCCTTAAAGTATTTATACTCTTCCTAAAACTAAATCAAATAATTTAATTTAGAAAATAAATATTACACGAGCTATGATTTGGTTGGACTAAAACAAGTGACTAGGGAAGACAAAAAATCAAGCCATGCGTTGCGCTCGCCAAAGCCCGCGGGTGCGGGATGGGGTGCGGGAAATCCCGCGAGTGCGGAGAAAGACCCGCACGAAGATATTAGCTACAAAAAAGTTGCAAGGAAAACCCGAAGGTGCGGGGTGGGGCGAGGGCTATGCTCGACGAATCCCAAGGGTAGGGGTGTAAATTGGATGGAGTGGATTGGACTTGGCTAAGTCCAAATCCAATCCAAATTTTTTTGGACTTGTATATTTGTGTCTGAGTCCGATCCAAACTTTTTTCGAGTCCATTCGAGTCCGATCCATAAAAAAATTCTTGAGTCCGAATCCAGTCCAATCAGATCCGATTTATTTTTTTGAAAAAAAACTTTATTGTAATTTTTTTGAAAAAAAGTTAAACTCAAATGGCTTGAACATAAATGCATATAATAATGTTACCAAGTAACTTTTTGGAAACATAAAATAAAATATACGAGTATTAACTATTGGGTATGAAATGCTTTAGCACCTATAAATACAAGTCACTCTTCTATAAAAGGAAAAAAATAGTCATTAACAAATAGATATAATTGCAAATAACAATATGACTTATACATCTAAATACTTAGCCAAAAAAAAGTTCCAGTTCTTAAAAAAAATAAAATTTTAAATATATTAAAGCTCAATAATGAACCATCACAACCGACGAGAGAAAGAGAAAGAGAAAGAGGTTGATAGAATACTTTTGGGTTATGGATTTTATATGGAGTGTAATATTTGGTTGTTTTTTGTTGCACATAGTAAATAAATTCCAAAAAATCACATATGTCACAATAGATTTTAAATTACATATGTTTATCTATAAATAAAACCTTAAAACTTTGGACTTAATTGGAGTTTTGAACTCCAAAAGGTTGAGTCCAAGTCCAGTCCAAAAATAATTGGACTTGGTAATTTGAGTTCGAGTCGGATCCCAAAATTTTCGAGTCCGATCCAGTCCGACAAGTTTGGACTGGACTGGACTGGATTTTGGACTTCTCTCAATCCACTTATAGCTTACCCGCGGGTGCAGGCAACAGGCACAGTATTGGGTGCGACCCTACAATGCTCACAATGATGGGCATACGATGAGCCATATGATGCTTGACAATGCTTTCAACTATGAGCTTGACGATGCTTGCAATGATTAGTTAGACGATCTACAAACTTCGACTCGATCACCGCTTTAAGATAATCAATGCCCTTCTATTTTCTCGACCAAAACCTTCGTTTTCAACACGAAGAATCCGATAGTTGTCGTATCAACTCTAGATACACTGGAAGCATTCAAATGATTACGAAATCACCTAAAATATTAAGAAAAACACAAACGGAGCGTAATAAAGTACAATAATGATGACTTATGTAAATAAGACCCTAAATGAAACTACGATGAGACGAATGCGTAGAAATACAACCTAAAATACACTATACAAATATGATTCATCAAATTCCCTCAAGCTAGGTTGTTGCTTGTCCCCAAGAAACACTAAACCAAAGACAATGAAATGAGACGCACATGACTATCATTAAACCATGGTAAGACCAACCTAACTCTCGAGCAAACAATCAACAGAGTTATTGAGACATAAATCTAACTCGGATACAAATAGAACCACAAAGCATCATGATACACAATTGGAACAACCAAGCTTAGCCACAAACTATTCTCAATCAAGATAATCGTCGCCGCATGCCTTGCAGAATATAAATATATGATGCAACATGGGATAAGATGACAAAAGCAAGAAACAATTTTCCTAAATCACAAAACAAACACGCCGATCAAGGGGTATTTTTAATAAGCTTGTAATGGTTCTAGGTTAAAAAAAAAGGGTAGGATATAATTTGGGAAAAAGTGAGAGTATTAGGGTCCAACTTGGGGAGCAAATGTGAACTACACGTGTCGGCGTGATAATGCCAAAAATCCAACTCCATTAAACCATGAAACATGAACAATCAACCAAGTTATAACCAACGGAAAGAACTATTTTCGAGCGCACAAACCTTAAGTGCTGGAAATTTCCAGCACGCAGTTTGCTTCTTATACAATCACGCAAAAGATAGAATTGTCCAGCTGTCACCAGAAAAAAATCTGGAGCACAAATGACTAGCGTTAGAAATAACCAGCGCTCCTGATCCAAGTGCTGGAATTTTCTAGCGCTCAACACATCTCAGTTGGAAAATTCTCATTCCGAAATTTTATCTTATTCTGTCCTATTTTACTATTAATAGGGCCTCTGAAAGCTGGAAAATAACGACAATTCCAACACTAAACCCTTAAGCTTGAGTATTGATCGAAGCTTTCTAAGTCTTGACTCGTGTGTCTGCCGCTTTAACACGCCGTTAAGCAGACCCTGCCTACACGACCGCCTGCTCACCAAATACTGTCGAAGTGCTGCTGAAACCTAAACACAATCCTTAAGCCTAAATTACTCAAAACTCTGGAAGAATCTTGCCCCATAATCAGTCGGTCATCAAAAAGTTCTAAAACCAAACGGAAAGCTAGCAAAGTCAAGTGGTAGGTGTTCCTGAGAACCGCAGTAAAGCATACACTTTACTGTAACGTGAATTACCATGGCCATTAACTATTTATTATGTTTGAAAGTTAATTAAATGCCGCTGCGTAATTCTGGTAAATAGCCTTAGCCGTTATCATGGTGGCAGTAATATCTTGGTAATTCCTTTATTTAAGTTGAAAAATGATTTTATAAAAATAAGGAATTATTAGGGTATTACACCGTGCCAAGGCCGCCCTTTTGAAATTTTTGATACAGCATGGCCTGCCATGAAACTAGTGGACTTGACGTAGGCCAGGTCTACTCAAGCTAATGACACACTGGCTCGGCACGCCTACGTACAACCATATTTCCTCTAATTACTAAAAAAAGACGAACATGTCTCCATGTTTTTGTAGGGGTTTACAAGTAAATCTTTAACATGATAGCGGAATAACCCCAAAGCCAGGAATCATGTATAAAGTGCAGAATAGGCATAACTTATGTATGTAGCGTGTTTTCCTCTTTAGTTCAATAAACACGAACAAGAACTCCAATTGTAGTTCCCCTAGTTGGTTCACCGACAGTGCAGATCCGCCTTGATTGTTGATATCTTAGATCTCGATCAAGGTTTGAAGCTTTTGGGAAATATTCAACAATGGAGGCAAAAGAGAAATTAGGGTTTTCTCTTTTAGGTTTGTGAATAATCTGAATTGTTTAGTTAGGAAAACATGTCATAAGATTAAATAATAATATTAACTTATTTAGGCAATGCAAGGATAAGGCAACCCTTGTTGCACAAGATAGCCAACCGCAAGCACAAGGCCAATTAGCATAATTTAGTATACATAGTGTTAATGCCAAATTTCGTCTAAGGGCGACACTTGTCTTGGGTCGACACTAACTAAGCAACGAATACGAAAAAAGCGAATAAAGAGAGAGACACAACACAGGGAGATGTTGACGCGGAAAACCCAGGAATAAGGTAAAAAATCGCGGATAGCTATGAGGCTATCAATCCACTGAGTATCCTAAGTAATCTATTTAATTGTTTGTGCTTCGTAAGATTAAAAGAACTAATACAATGATTACTTTAGAGTTTGAAAATATAATAATTGCTTGAATGCTTGAGAGCTTGAGTTAACTTGTCCTCTAATATTGTTGCCATATGCTTTTATATAAGAAGTTCAACGACCGTGTTTGTTGAGAGGATCCCTAGAAGATAGGGATCTTCTAGTGGTCGTTGTCCCATGATCCTCTCGGTCTTCAACCACTTCCGTAGTTTTAGATAGCTTTTTAGACTCGTTCTGCTTCATGTGACGGCGCGACATATCTTGGGCCTTGGGCTTGGATCTTGACCTATCTTCGCCTAGTCGTCTATCTGTCGTCGCTGATCACTTGACGCCTATGCCTTGTCTCTAGTCTTCTGTCGCCTGTACCTTGTTGACTGACGCTACACTCGACCTGTCCATTCGACACGACGTCGCCTGTGACATGACAGTACCTGGTCGACACGACATGAACACACGTCAAAGCAGTTATGTCGTTAGTCCAAAAAGTGGGATAACAGTTTGCCCACAATTGTGATTTTGCGGAGCAAAAGAAATAATTTAAACTCAAAAAAATAAACCGTCTACAACCGCCTCGATCGTGGGAAAACCGCTGTGAATTCCAAAAGGCAATAAATAGACATCGACGGCATGCAATAAATTCACACAGAAAATTTCGAAAACATTTTCCAGATCTAAACACAAGAGAGAGAAAGGAAGAAAAAGGAGGAAGTGAAATCGTTTTCTGCTCTGAGTTTGCTCGAATTCAGGTAAATTTCGATCATTCCTTTCGATTTCCCTGTAGAATTCCATAAAAATAATGGTTAGATCTAAGTCAATTGCGGTTAAGGAGAAGGGGGAGGCCGGATCTAGCCGGTTTAAGTCTCTCAACCCGATTTACTCCACTGTTGAGAGTTAGGTGGCATTTATTAAGCTTGACGGTCTGCCGCCGTGGGCGGAAGTGAAAATCCCTGGTCCTGACGAGGAGGCTCTCAACTGCCCAGAAGGATACGTGGTCATGTATGAATACCCGTTTACAATTGGCTTTAAGTTTCCTTTCACGCCTTTAGCTAGGTCTTTCGTCGAGGTGTTTCACCTGAGCCCAGGCCAATTAATGCCTCAGATCTGGCAAATCTTCGCCGTGGTGCAAGGGATTACTTCAGACTGGCAGGTGCCGTTTGATTTGGCTGATCTGATGTACACCTACGACTTGACGCTGAAGGATTGTTGTCGCTACACTTTGGTCACGAAGAAAGGAAAGAAAAACTTAGGTGTTGGGTTAGTTGTAAATGATAGAGGTTGGAAAAGTGGTTTTGTCTACGTTAACAAGGACTCTTTGGGAGAGATGGGAAATGTTTTGGTTGAAGGGTGGACGTCGGAAGGTAATTTTGGTTTTCACTTTTGGTTTTTGCTATTTTACTGAACGTCGCCTTACTTGGCTTTGTATTGCAGTTGTCAAGACGTCACTGGCAGAGTTGAACTCGGACTCTCACGACAATTACTAGAAATTTTTGGGCTATTCCGTCGAGGAGAGGTCGTTCAGTCGTGACGGTGGTCGCTTGGAGGTTCAGGAGGGAGATCAGTCAGGCGACGTCGACGAAGAGGAATCGGAGGAAGAGTTGGGTGGTCTGACTCGTCGACAAAAGAGGTTGGATTTGCTCGAGGAGGTAGTAGCAAACTCGTCATCTAACGAAGGGGAAGAAGGTGAAATGGCTGACACTTCGGGTATTTTTCTTTGCTTGTTTTTGGTATTTTTGATTCGGTTGTGTTTGAGCTTAAAATGAGGTTTTTATTATTTTGTATTTTTGGTGAAGAGCACACTCTGTCGTCCAGACCTGTGTCGAGGATGTCGCAGAGTGAGATACAGGAACGTGCGAGGAAGCGACTGAGGTCGTCGTCATCCTCTAGTGTTCAAAGCTTGACGGTCGTTCCTCGGTACTCTGCGATAGGTGCGTCGCCTGAGACGCCTTTCATTATTGGGGTTAAAGGTCATCACCTTATCGCGTCGTCGTCGCCTCCGAAGCTGTTCAAGGTGTCGTCTGCTGCTGTCGCTCAACACAAAGCTCATATGTCGTTGGCCAAGAAGTGCCCTGCTGAGAAAGCTGTTGTCGAGAATACTATTATTTCGCTACCCCCGGACTTCTTGGGTGACAACGAGACTTCCGTTGTTTGGCCGTATGCCGATCGCATGATCCTGCCGTCGACGTATCAACGTTACCGCGATGCGGCACCGATATCTGTCGCTTCCGATGCTGCTGAACTTAGCTTGCGGGTAAGTGTTAGTTATTTTTATTTTTATTCTTGTATTTTCGTTTGTTGTGTATTTTATGAGTGCTGCATATGTACATTGTTTGATTTGTCGTGGCATCTCCTTGTACAGGCGTTCCAAGCCTCGATGGCTGCTCGTAAGTATTGTACGCAGTTTTGTGACGAGTTGGCTAACGCTGGTAAGTTGGTTGCGGCGACGAAGAAGGCGTCATCTTCTTGGGAGGCGAAGTGCAAGGTTACGGAGAAGAAGGTAACCGACCTTGTGTCTGCCGTGAAGGCGAAGGATGGGCTACTGAGGGCCAAAGACGAACAAATTGCTAAGGCGACGAAGGAGGTCGAGGAGGTGCGAGAAGAGTTGGTTTCGAAGGTGGTGGAGATAGAGGGGCTGTAGAGTTTGTATGACGCCTTGCAGGAAGAGGTTAAGGATTGCGAGGCGTTGGCTATATGGAGGACGAGGGCTCAGATGATGTACTCGCACTTGATTGGAGAGACTAGCATCTGGCCATGCCAAAAAGAGGTGGATGATTTTTTGGCTAATGGTGGTACCATGGCAGAGTTATCGGTGCCAGTGGTGGACGTGGATGAGCTGGAAAAGACGGCTGATAGTGCCAACCCTGGTGTTATTGAGGCTGATGCCACTCTGATGGTTGAGGATGTCCCCGCTACGGAGCAGGAGGAAGAGGTTCCCGCTGCGCAGCAAGAGGGAGATGTCCCTGTCGTCGCCCCTCAGGAGGAAACGTTGGAGAAGGATTCAACAGAGGCGACAGACGCTGCCGACGTCGTCGTGCCCCCAGAGAAAGAGCAAGAGCAAGAGACCTTAGCCTCCGCGCAAGAAAAAATGTGATAGTTGGTAGTTTGAATATTTGTTGTTTTTGTGTTTTTTCTGGATATTTTTACTCGTTGTCGATGGCGGCGATGAGGTGTTTGGATAATTTGTGTGTTTAAGATGACTGGTGTTTAAAAGTCGCGGCCCTGGAGGTCGTGCATTTTGTTTTATGTATGATAAGTGTGTTTGGTTTTTAGTAGTGTTTCGTTTGTGGACTTGTGATATTCTGTTGTATTTTGAACTCTTCGTCGTGCGCAGTATATTAGATGTCACAAAGAATAAGTACTCACATGATGAAACTGTGCATATGTAAAGTAGTACCTGTGTTGTTTGTGTTCGTCGTGTTTCGGATGCGACTCGTCGTTGTTTAGGTTACAATTTGCTTAAGTGTCGTTGCTTCTAGGAAGCGTCGTCGTCTACCGTTATTCTACGTCGTTGCTTATTTCCATGCGTGGCTGTGTCTGTCTGTCGTACTTCCTGCGAAATGAACAGGGGTCGCTAGGAGATCCGATGCCTAAGTCAGTAATGGTTTAGATAAAAAAGGAAGCGATAAAAATGCAGTAAGAATGAGACGACGATAGGACGACTGATGAAAGTTGTGACGACGAGTGTTCAAAAATGATAAAGTTTGAGGTGGGTGGCGTTCCAGCTTCGGGGGACCGACTTGCCGTCTTTAGTGACGAGTCTGTATGCCCCCTTTCCAATGATCTTATCGATCAAGTACGGTCCTTCCCAAGCTGGTGCCAATTTACCTGCGTTTAGTTCTTTCGTGTTTTGGAATACTTTGCGTAGCACCCAGTCGCCTTCCTTGAACGTTTTCACCTTGACGTTTTGTTGAAACATTTTTCGACGATCTGCTGTTGTGATGCCATCCTTATTAACGCTGCTTCCCTTAGATCTTCCGTGTTATCGAGATTCTCACTTAGTTCCACGTCGTTCTGCTATGGCGTCATAAGTCCATATCGTACACTGGGCAGTTTTATTTCTGGGGGCAGTACTGCTTCGCACCCATAGACGAGTGAGAAGGGGGTCTGCCCTATCGCCGTCCTAGGCGTCGTCCTATTGTCCCATAGGATGGAGGGCAACTCTTCTGCCCACCGCCCCTTCTTGTCGTCCAAGCGCTTCTTTAGTGATCCGATTATCGTCTTGTTGCTGGGTTCTGCTTGGCCATTTGCTTGGGGGTATCTTGGCGTCGACATCTTCAGTTCGATGTTCCACGTCTTGCAGAAAGCCCTTGTCTTGTCACTTATGAACTGCGATCCATTGTCGCATATGATTTCTGATGGTACACCAAACCTGCATATTATGTTAGTCCAGATAAACGAGCATACTTCTTTGTCCCTTACTTGTTGGAACGTGCCTGCTTCTATCCACTTAGAAAAATAATCCGTTAGAGGTAACATAAAGACCTTTTGTCCTGGGGTGACGGGTAACTTACCGACGATGTCCATTCCCCATTTCATGAAAGGCCACGGTGTTAAAGTTGGATATAAGAATTCTGATGGCTTATGCGTCATACCTGCGTGTCTTTGACATTTGTCGCACTTGGCAACGTACCTCATGGCATCTTTGAACATCGTCGGCCAATAGTATCCGTTCCTTTTTATCCTCGTAGATAAGCTTCGTCCACCCTCGTGTCCTCCGCATTCTCCTTCGTGGTATTGCTGGAGTAGTCCTTCCCATTCTATCTTTTCTGCGCATCGCATCATCATTCCGTTGGCTGATTTTTTGAATAACACATCCTCCAAAATAACATATCGTGAAGCTTTGAAGAGTATTTTTCTGGCCTCGAGCTTGTCGACGGGAAGGGTTTCGTGTGTTAGGTAGTCGAGGATGGGTTTGGTCCAGCTGTCTGTGTTTGTGGTTGATAGGACGAGGATGGCATTTTGTGGGGTGTCTTTTTCTATAGCGGGTGACAATAGGTGTACTAAGGGTATGGTCGAGAACGGTGATTTTCTGAGTGCGGATCCTAAGTTTGCGAGTGCGTCGGCTTGTGTGTTTAGGTCACGTGGTATTTGTTTAATGAGAAAGGTTTGAACTTTGTGGTTAATTTCTTGGCTTTTTCGAGGTACAAGGTCATTTTTAGGTCTTTATCTTCGCAGTCGTCGTTGATTTGGTTGACAATTAGTGGTGAGTCACTTAAGATGTCGAGTCCGCTTGCTCCCAACTTTTCAGCTAACGTCATTCCGGCTATTAGTGCCTCGTACTCTGCTTCGTTGTTTGTCGCTTTGAAGTCGCAGCATATGGCCTGTGCTATCATGTCCCATTGTGGTTCTTTCAGCACTATGCCTAAACCTGCACCACGAAAGTTAGATGAGCCGTCGACGAAGGAGTGTCCACGTTCCGCCTATATTGTTGATGTGTTTGACTTCGTCGTCTGCTATCTTCTCCAAGTCGGGCTGAAGTCTGCCACAAAATCTGCCAGGGCTTGTGCCTTTACGGTCGTCCTTGGTTGGTATTTAATGTCGAATCCTCCGAGTGCCATCGTCCATTTTTCCATTCGACCTGTCAATTCTGGCCTACGCATGACAGACTTGATTGGATAGTTAGTCATCACCACTATTTGGTGAGTTTCAAAATAATGCCTTAGTTTTTTAGCTGCAGTGATGAGTGCTAAAACAAGTTTTTCGAGGGAGGAATACCTGGTCTCTGCCGCTAGTAAGGACTTACTGATGTAGTAGATAGGTAGCTGTTGCATTTCGTCTTCTCGGGCTAGCACCGCGCTGACCGCTGCTGGGCTGACGGCAAGGTAAAGTTGTAAAACTTCACCTTCCTTAGGTTTGGACATGAGGGGTGGCGACATTAGGTATTTTGTAAGACTTTGCAGAGCCGTTTTGTGGTCGTCGGATCAATTGAAACCTTTGTTTTTGCGCAAGACGTCGTAAAATAGACGACATTTGTCCGACGCCCGAGATATGAAACGATTTAATGCCTCCACTCTTCCTGCCAAACGTTGTACCTCTTTTATGTTTCTGGGGGATTGAATGTTGATGATTGCGCGTATTTGGTTAGGACTGGCCTCGATTCCTCGTTGAGTGACGATGTAGCCCAAGAATTTTCCTGCGGACACTCCAAAAGAACATTTAGTTGGGTTAAGTTTCATACCGCATTTCCTCAGTATTTCGAAAGACTGTCGCAAGTGTTCTACGTGGTCATCCGCTTTCTTTGATTTCACCAGCATACACTACAAAAAAACGCGGCACATTGTGACGCTTTTTGGGACAAATTGCGACGGTATAGAATGTCGCTATTTCACATAGCGACGCTTTGGGAGGGGGTCGCTATTTTCATTGCCGCTATTTACCGACGCTTTAGAGCGTCACAATTTGCAAAATATCGATGAATTTCGCCGCCGCTATTTGGGATATAGGGACTCTATAGATAGTCGCAATATTTAGACAGCAAAAAGCGTCACTATTTGCACACTTATAGACACATTTCTCCGCCACTATAAACCATATAGAGACGCTTTAGACACCCGAAATATATGGACTCTTATTAGAGTCCCTATATGTTCACTTTCGTGCGAGTTCTCCTCATTCCCTCCAAAATAATTTAGACCCTTTAGAGCGTCACAATTTGCGCACATATATATATATATATATATATATATATATATATATATATATATATATATATATATATATAATCAATTAATCTAAAATCACAAATTATTTATAAAATATATATTGACCATAGATGGTAGTAATCAAATACTCTACTACATTATCATAAAACACCGTAACGTCGTGCTTTGATTATAACGATAACGATATAAATCATCCATACATTAAATTAGTTTTCAGAGTCTAGTTAACTGAAATAAAAGGAATATGTTAAAACAAAAACAACTTCCTAACATCATTTTTTCTACAAGAAAGTCCAAAATTTAATAAAAACTACTTCCTGACTACGTACAAACTAATTACCAAGTAAACCTATTGCTATGCTAGCTTAGCTTCAAGATAACTTGTTGGTCTTGATCTACATATACCATTACCACTTGAATCATCAATAATCTGCAAAGAAAATTTAATATGTCAAATATATGTCAAATATATATATATATATATATATATATATATATATATATATATATATATATATATATATATATATATATATATATATATAGATTTACACTCAAATGAGAAAGCACCTTATAATAGGAAGAATGAGAAGGAATCTTAGCCCTTTAAATCAACCGTCGAGATTAACGATGAGTTTTATACTTTATGTTTTCTTTTATTTTACTTCCTTCGGTCTTCTTCCTCTCAACAGTCATACTCCTTTATTTGAGCTCCATTGTATCTCTCCTCATGCATTCAACCAATTACCATGGAAGCAAAACCCTTACCCTCTTCATTCTCCCTTCCGGTCGCTCCATCGTACAACGTGCCACCGCACCGTCACCATCGTGATTCCGCCCAACCCGCCGCCGCCCCATCACCACCGTATTTCCGCCCAACCTATCGCCGCACCACCAGTCACCACCATCGTAATCTCGCCTAACTGGTCAACTTCCAAACTTCCATAATTGAGTTGTGTTTTCTCTCTCCTCCTCAAGCTTTCAACAATGGAAGCTAATATCCCCATTTTTCTCTCTCCTCTCATCAGCCCAATCATCAATTACACTACCACTGCAAACCAAAAAAGGTGTAGTTTTGTGTATGGATAATTAAATTGGAGATACTATTAATTCAATCGACAATCACCATTCAATTGAACACATAATTTTCGACAAGTAATGGTAATTTACAGAATTTGCTAATTAATTTTTGGAAATTTTCTCATTTGATTTTTTTTTTTGCTCATTTGATAAAATGAGTAAATTATTTTTGCTCATTTGTTAAAATGAGCAAATCAATTTTGCTCATTTGGATAAAATGAACAAATTAATTTTGCTCATTTGGATAAAATGAGCAAATTGTTTGTGCTCATTTGAATAAAATGAGCAAATTAAAAAAATATTGTTTCAGTGTTTCTTGTGAAGTCACCATCAAATGAGCAAATTATTTTTGCTCATTTGTTAAAATGAGCAAATTAATTTTGCTCATTTGGATAAAATGAACAAATTAATTTTGCTCATTTGGATAAAATGAGCAAATTGTTTGTGCTCATTTGAATAAAATGAGCAAATTAAAAAAATATACTGTTTCAGTGTTTCTTGTGAAGTCACCTTTAATTCCAATAAGTTAATTTTGGCTAAAACCCTTCTTATTAAATCATGTCTTATCAGGTACTTGGCCTTTCACTGCCACACACTCAACTTTCGCAAAAAATCCCAGAAAAAAACCCAATATTTCTTCTAATCAACAGTACAGTAATTTAATCGAAAACATCATGAAATAAAGGTACAGAGTATTGTTATAAGGGGGAAACCTTCATCGGTATTAGTATAAGTGTTTGCTTCATTGGTATTAGCGTAGGAATTTAGTCAATATCTTTACTTAAAATACCAATTGAAAACTAAGTTGGGAATTTTCAAATAATGGATTTTTAATAAATTGAAGAAATAGAAGATTGCCGGTGAAGAAGTTGTAAGAGAAAAAGCTGGTAATTGTAGAACTTTTCAGGATGAGAAATGGTGGAGAGAGAAAGAGGAGGTGGAAGATTGTGGAGAGAGAAAGAAGAGATGGGATTTGTTTCAAATGAGATTTAATTTCGGTCAGTTTACGACTCACGACTCCGTGAAATATCCGCCATTGGATCAATTTAATTTGTACAGTCTATACTCCTTCTCATTCTTCTCATTTTAAGAAACTTCTCATTGGAGGTTGACCCTATATATATATATATATATATACAAAAAAAAAAAGTTAGGTATCGCAGATTCGCAGCTAGAGAATATATACATATACCTATAGTTGATATGTCAAACTAATCGCTTGTCCCATGATTACAGACCCCGGAAAGAGAATTCACTAGCAGGATTTCTGGACTAGAAATCTATAACAAGAATATCAGGGATCTTCTCAATTCTGAATCTGGTCGCACCCTTAAGCTAGAATCTAGGACCGATTAGTATGCTGGAGGGGAGAGATTGGTTTCTATGCACGAAACAGCTAAGATGAGTCCACATAAGCTAGAAATAGTTATAATGAACAAGCATCAAACTGTTAATGAATACAGTAAACAATTAAATACACACTAGGAGGAGAGATATACACCTTCAGGTTTCGAAAGCCACCATTCCTTAAGGAAAACCTGCAAAGTCCAAAAATAAACCCACTAAATTAATCATTAGGGAAATCAAGTTTCAAATACTCGGGATACTAAAAGCAAAAAAACCCCTGAAAATAAAGGCATGCACATTTACACCTATGTAAACCCTAAAAAGACCCAGAAAAATTAAAAAATAAAAGAGTTACAAATGACCGACTTCTTATAATCAAAATACCTTCAAAAGCAAGTCACTACCAAGTAGCTTTGACTTTTCAGAGCACCAAAAGTAACAAATTTATCCATAAAGAAACTTCATTACAAATGATCGGCCAGATTGGGCTGCAGGTGTTTCCCAAGCTATTGAAGCAGAACCTCAACAGTATTTCTTAATGTTGCCAGTCTTTTAGTTTGGCCTTTGTCCCCTAAAAATCAGATAAATCAAATGATGAAAGAAGACCAAGGTTCAAAATTCCCCTACACAAATAAAACATGGACTTTGAGAAACCGTTTTACATCTAACCGAAACAATCCAAGTAAGAGAAAGACAAACAATATCATAGATTCACAACTATTTGGAACAAAAGTGATACGCGGACGAGTTATCTATCAAATTGAATAGTAGTACCCTCAAGAAACAAAGAGAATTAACGAATGCCATATTTATTCACCCAATGACTACTACTGCTACTTAGCTGATGTTTTTCCCTATTTCTAAATGAAATCCGTAGTAGACAACAAATGCCTTGCATATTGTGACTTGTCATCTCGGGCATGTATCAAAATATTAATCAAGTTAGCATAATGAGCTCACAAAACAGTAAGAGACCAGGGGCTACTTTGTTATTACTACAAAATGGCCACAACATGCTTACTACAATGGTCAAGGGAAATGCGCTTACTACAATCATTCTTAAAAAATAAATGCAGGAATAATTCAAAATGGATGTTTTCACAGCAGCATTGAAAAATCTCAAGAGTCCATAGGGTCCTATAGGAGAACATTAGATTGTGTTTAGTACCTGAAGGGCTAGAGGTAACACATCCTCCGGATAACTTTATGCGGAGTAAAAAAAACAAATTTGATCAAGCCTCTTATTCAGCAACAAGTACGTACTGCATTAAAACAACTTTCGAAAAACAAAAATTTGTCAGATGCAAGAGTCAATCAAATCAAAATGAATAAAGAATAATTTGAAGCAATTTCATTTGCTATTTTGCTGAGTCAAAAGCAAAGTGAGAGTCGTCAAAGCCTATTCTAGAGACAACCAACACGATTGATCAGAATTCATCGATCGTCCATCTTAAGATTAAATCAGTAGTCTCTGTTTAAGTACTTAGTTCCCAAATCAAAGGAAGCAAGGGATCATGGAGAAAAAAAATAGCAGAAGATGAAGATATATGTAACTTGCAAAGACATAATTTTAGCTGAAAATACCTTAAATCGGCATCTGGAATAATTCCTTCCTGATTCTCTCGTCTACGTACCCCAATCAACAAGTCACAACACACTTCCACTTGGATCTAATGAACGGTCATGCAAAGAAATCACTAATCAGTAATTGGCTAAAAATCAGTTGAAACCCCATGATTAATTTGAAATACAAAATCAAAACGTTTTATTATCTGGTTAAAGTTGTACCATAGAACAGAAATTAACACCTTAGTATTCTATGATATCCTCAAGAAATGTTGAAACCCTAAAATTTACTAAACAGATTACAAAAATTCTAGAAAATTGAAACAACTTCCAAATTCAAATCATTAATCTCGCGCCTGTTAGCCTAATTGTGATCTACTCAATCCGAGATAAACCAAAAAAAAAGTAACACTAAAACCCTAGAATTCACCCGCACACACAAGATGGACGAGAAAGAGTGCAAAATTGGTTACGAATTTTGAAATTTACCTTCAGAATTTGAACATTCGCCACTGATATATCCGGAATTGATCGAAGAATCGCCATAACAAGTGTCAATGTATAGTGTGAGGAAGAACATCGGAGTAGAATTCAATCAGAGTTTCGTCGATCGGAAGGCCTGCAAGATAGTGAGAGACATACTCGGCATTTCGGCAGAAGAATCTGTACAGCAACGAATATATTAATTGGAGTAAGAGAGATATTTGGGAGAGGAAGGTAGAGGAGAGAGAGGGAGTGTAGGAACTTCGAGGCAGGCTACATCGCTGTCCACCAGCGACAAAAAGACCCCATACCCAGGGCAAAATTGTATTTTCGCTATATGAGTTGAAAAGTCAAACAAATTATTAAATATCGGCAATATGACAGTAATTGATACAACAATGACAGTATTTTAATACAACAATGACAGTATTTATGTAAACCATTATAATACTTATATAACACTTGTATACATACTTTTATCCATTTATTTAATATGCAACACTTTTATCCATTAATTTAAGTTGTCCCTTTAGTTTTTCTATTTCATTACACTTGTATAAATAATTTCCTTTTTTTGGGTGATTGTGACAGTATTTTAATACAACAATGACAGTATATATATAACAATGACAATACTTATATCACCAATGACAGTATATAACAAGTTAGCAACACTTGTACACTTTTATTTAAGTGTGGGCCACCTTTCCAATTTTTTTTTTTGTTTTTGGTGGGTATGGGTTTTTTTTGTCGCTGGTGGACAGCGATGTAGACTACCTCTAGGAACTTCACTGGGGAAAGAAAATGAAGAGCCGTGAAAGGGCCAAAGAGCAAAAGTGAAACCGACCAAGGGAGATAGGCTAGAGGGAAAATTATTTAATTCAAGTGTAATGCAAGGGTTCTATTGTCATTCTACTATTGTTAAGGAAATGTTAGGAAGGCTTTCTTGCTTTTTAAAGGGTTATGATATGTGACAGATCTGGTATCCTTTTAACTTAAACTCAGGTGCCGTCTTTCTTGTTTGCTGCAATAAATTGGCCCTAGGACTCTTTGATTACTTCCAAACATATCTACTAACTTATTACTACTCTGTAATAAGTTAGTAGACATGCTTGGTTAATTTAAACTAACAGATCACATGTGCCACGAGATCACTTATGCCACAATATTCGTGTTTTTATGTTCTTATCTCCTTAGCACCTGTAGCAACTGAAATGTAACAAACCAAATAAGATTGAAAAACAATCAAAATCAGCTCTCTGATTAGCAAAGCTTGTAGCACCACCGTTGTGAATATGACCTTGTACTTTGCTACCGCATAATTAAGGGGCAAACAAGAAAATATAATTTGTGATTTCTTATCTATGATTCTATTCATCAGGTAAATGTAAGAACAGTCTGTTCCTGTTCACCTACTCTGATCTTGAACTTCTAATCACTAAGAAAATTACAGACTAAGCTCACTGAATTCTTTTCTTTAAATCAAACCAAACTAAGAACAATAACAACACATAACAGCAGCCACTGGATCCAATAGAGCGGGTGGGCAAACCAGATAGTCATTATAGTAAAAAAGTTCACTTAGTGCATGAGAAAAGTAGAATTACCACTGCTAAGCAAGTGCAAACATAATCGCATGGCATAGCAACAAGTGAAGTGTAATAGAATAGCACCCCCATCCTTTTTAAATTAAGACAGAAACGCAATCAGAAAACAGCAAAATCAAGACATAGAACTATCGAAAAAATAAGAACATGAGACTGCACACTCACAGGGTGTTGGCTAAAGGGCGTACTGATCTAATTACAGTCATCTATCCAAAGGCATGTCAATTCCTTAATTCTGTGTGAAAGCACAATTTGTAAGTGTAACCTTGCTAACAGACAATATACCATATAAATGCTCAGGAAAAAAAAATTACTCGAGTTTGATCGAGGAGCCTAACAGAAAGCAGAACCAGAGGCAAGCTCAGAATATAGACAAGATAGCAGAGTAGCCCTAGCACGTGAATAAATTGGCAAAAGATGTGATGGGGACTTTAATAGAAACTGGATTCAGATGTTCTGAAAGGTAAATTACTAATAGCAGAAACGGATAAGGTAAATTACTAATAGCAGAAATGGATAGGGTGGAACCAAATAAACAGAAAATTAGAAATTAAAGCAATAAGGCATAAGAAGAAGTCAGAACCAACCCCCTTCTTAGAGAAGAACAACGATTTGGCTTAAGTAATTAACCAAATAAACGGATAAGCAGAAGTCAGAACCAACCCCCTTCTTAGAGAAGAACAATGATTTGACTTAAGTAATAAGGCATTCACATAATGACACAAAAGGCAAATTGAAGCTATTATATCATAAAATTAGAAATTAAAGCAACATAAAAACAACAGATCTGTTGTAATATGAGAATAGCAACATCAAGGAAGGAGACGTTTGCCAGTTGCCCGAACAAACGTGCCAACAACAGACTATCGGTCTCAGAAAGTACAAAGGTAATCAAGAGAAATACAACATAAAAATCCAATTTTTTTGAAAAGGAATGATAATACCTGGAGTAGCAACAGGGAAGGAGAAGTTGGTCAGTTGCTCCAACTACCGTACCAAGAATAGACTATCGGCAACCGAAACTACAAAAAGAGATAACAAATAAGCAGTATACCATTTTTTTCTAGTAGAAAAATAGAGAAACTAAGAAGACGCTCTCCTTCCCAAAACTTTACAGCCAGCCAGATTTCAGAAGCCTTTGTTTATGGTAAGAAAACAAGGGTAGTACAACAACTTTATCTCACAAAAACTGAAGCTATAAAAGGCATCACTTCCTCACTAACATTCTATGTTGTAAACACAAACAACCTAATCACCAAAAACAAAATGCAACAAAAAAACTTCAGTGAAACCTAAGTCAACAAAGGCAAAAACAGCATAAAACACACAGAACAACATACTGACAGCAGATTAGGCAGAACAGAACCAAACATAAAATTAGATCAAAGACGCAGCAGATCAGAAGATCAATATACAGAGCAACAAGTATTAGCAATTCAACATCACCAGCATAACATGCATCAAACAACCCAGCAGTTTCAACAAATTAACAAAAACAAATAGACGCTCTCCTTCCCAAAACTGTACAGCCGGCCAGATTGAATTGTCGGCCACCACTGAATGCTATGAATGACCAGGGCATCATAATACGTGAAGCGGGAAACGTACTCAATCTCCGGGTAAAGTACTCAAATTGATGAAGTCATTTTATGGCTTAAAGAAAGCACCAAGGCATTGATTTACTAAATTGTCCTCTCTGCATTAATTTTTTTTGGATATGAACAATCAAAGACTGATTATTCATTATTCGCAAGGAACAAAGATGGAAAGTTTGTAGCTGTTCTAGTGTATGTGGATGATCTAATCTTGGCAGGAAATTGTCAAAGGGCCATAGATAATGCTAGATCTCTTATCTCAGCTCAGTTTTATATGAAAGACACAGGAGAACATAGCTACTTTCTCGGAATTGAAGTAATCAAATGGATAGGTCAAATCAAAGCATTTTTCTGTCTCATAAAAACACACTCATAACAAGACACAACCACACGCTTGCAAAATCTGATAGAATCGGCCCTCACTAGCATGTTGTATGCTAGCAACTGCTGCAATCCCCACTACATAAAAGCTACTGCAAGTACTAACATTTTTTCTGTGCATATGCAGCCAATGCAGTGTATACAAGCAATCAGCCTCTAATCTAGCTCCCTATGATAACCATGTATGAAACACTAGGGTCATAACTCGGTCTCTGTTTTTTACTGTCAAAATTCAAGCAAAACATAAATGCATAATTCATATGATCAACCAACAATTCAACTTAAGGGAAATTCCCAAATTCCAACTTTACTACTCTCAGAGTCTCAGCTCAGTTATTTATATCAGAACATCAAGATAGAGCAAAACTACCCTCAGCTCAATAATTCCAAAAGCATACAACACTTTGATACAATTTTGTAACTAGGAGTAGCATGTATAACAACACAACAATAATAATCTTAGTGAAAAAAATTAAGTAGGTTTTTAATTTTAAAGGACTTGCCTCTTAGGCTCTCAGCAACAACTAGCAACCTGGGAACTTGACCAAGAGCACTAGAATAAGACCCATAAATCAAACTCGCCAACAAGAACAAAAACACAATGCTATCCAAATTCATCAACAAATCCACCAATCCCATATGTTGGATTAAATATCCTTTCCAAGATATCCACGAAAATCAGCAAAACATCAAGAACAATTTCTTTCATAATGTTGAACCTCAAATATCTATTGAAATTAGGGTTCCTCGCAATAACAAAATAAAGGGAGAACTATTGATCTTATTCTTAAAACGAGCCCCAAAATTTATAATAAGACATGTTTATTATATGAGATGGAATCAAAAGCAACCTCCCACCCCAGGATTAACTTAAATCGTTCTGCAATCAAGAAAAAACATAAAATTTACTATGCAAAGCCTCATTTCTGCAACAAAGGTTATAAAAAAAACTAACCTGAAAGATCGAGATACTGGAGCGAATTTGTCCGATGCGCCAAGGAAGCAGCAAATAAAAAATCAGAGGATGCTCTCCGATAAAAAAAACCAGTGGAAGAAGCGAATTTAACTTGAATTTGTTGGGCGAATTGTGAATTGAATTGGGATTTTCCATGAATACATAGAATAAGGAGTGAGATAAAAGTGGGATGAACTGAGAGAATTGAGAGATTTGATTGTGTTAACGTACAGGTTGAAGACGAAATCCAAGGAATTCGTTAATGGTGCTGAAGGTGAGGAGGGGTGAAGACGGATTCATCGGGAAATCTGAAGAGGGAGGTTAGGTTTTGGAGGTAGGTCGGTGAGGAGGTTGAGGGAAACGTGGGAGATGGAGTGAGGGTAAAGCGCGATTCAACGAAAATTTTAGGAGAATAAGCGGGATTTTTTTAGCCTGAATGTGTAAGTGGTTTTGTGGGTTTACAAACACGTGGGTTCCACGTATTTTTTTTTTGCTAATAACGACGGTTTAGAACGTCGAAATATATTTCGACTGCTTAGAGTGTCGCAATTTGCAAATTCATATACGCGCTGACAAAACTCCTGCGACCCTTTGTCACACCGTCACAATTATTCCGTCTAAATATGTACCCTTTTGTTGTAGTGATATCGTCGATGTAGACCTCCATCGTGTCTCCGAGTTTGTAATACCTCGTATTTTTATAATATTTATAAATTTATTTTATTATATTTATAAAGCATTTTACGATTTATTATCGTTTAAATAATATTTAAACGCATTGCATTTAATGTATTTTAATTTAATTAGAATATTTATTATTTTAATTAATTACGAAACGAATTTAATTCTTGAATCGAGAAATTAAATGAGTTGCAAATGATTTTTAAAGGCTTCGGGTTTTAAATGAAAAGTCCAATTCGTTTTATTAAACGAGCCCAATCAAAAGTATTTAATTCAAGTCCTAAGCTAGCCTAATCATTTAATTCCTAAGCCCAACTCAAATATCCTAAGCCTAGCCCATCAAGGGATTAGGGAGCCTATAAATAGACTCCCCCATCATTAAATGAACCTCTAAAATTTCATAAAGCCCCTTTTTGATTTCTTGCACCTCACTCCTCTCCTCTCTTTGCTCGGCACACCGCACGCACGCACACAGCCTCGTGCTCGTGCTGCTGCGCCCTCGTGCTGCTCGGCCTCACGCCCAACACGCACTCCCTCTCGCTCTCTCCTCGCGCACGCCAGCGCCCACTCCCTCTCTCCCTCGCGCACAGCGCGCCCCTGCTTCGCTCGCCTTCCCTCGAGCACAGCGCCCACACTCTCGCCTTCTCTCGCTCTCTCCTCGCGCACAGCGCGCGCCCCTGCTGCCCTCGTCCCCTCGTCGCAGCGCGCGCCCCTGTGCCTCGTCCCCTCGCTGCTGCGCGCACACACACGGTCGTGTGTGTGTGTTGTTCGTTCGTTGTTCAATTCTTTTCGCCCAATCACATTATATTCGTGGTTGTTCCGTGCTATAGGCCGGATTGGTATAATTCTCTTCTTCCTTACCTATTCTATTTAAATTCCGTATTTTAAATTATTATATTAATATTGTTTTGAGTAATTAAAATGCTGGGAACCGGTTATGAATACCGTGGTTTGAGGATTTGTGTGTTGTGATTCATTAGGTTTGTTTTAATTATTAAAGGATGAATTTTCAGATTTGTTTATTGAATAAAGCATTGATTTTTATGATAATAAACTAGTGTTATTGGGATTTTCAAGTTAGGGTTTTAACCTAGACCTAATGAGTCAATTGATTAGCATAATTAGGTGATGATTTTAATTATGATAATCAATTATATTTTTAGATTTGAATAAAGGTTTAAAGTGTCGATTTTATTGATTTTAAAGGCGGAAAAAGTATGTTTTCGTACTAGGGATTGATTTTGCAAATTGAGACGATTTTATTATTGAAAAACGATTGAATTCTAAAGTCTAAAGGAGGTTTTAATTTTTATAAAGTTGCTGGAAATTTAATGAACATAAAAATAATTTAAGTTTCATTATTTTGATGATAGGAGGTGATTTCTAGTTGAGTGCTCGTTATTGCAAAATGGCCCCTACGCTTAGGTATTCAAGGTACGTACAAGTCTAGGGCGACCACACCTTTTTGTCAATGACATTACATGATTGTTGATGATGTGAATTACATTATGTGGAATCATGTTTATTTTGGTGAACGAGCATGTGATTGTGATGTTGGATTTATTGGATTAATTGTTGAACAAGCATGTTGAAATTATTATGAGTATGGACTTCATTGTCAATCATGTTGTTCAATATTTATGCATGTATGGTTTATTTCACATGCAAGGGATGGATTATTTATTTGTATGCTATTGTACGGGATGTCTAGCATACTTTGAGCCATTTATTTGTACCTCGCCGTACTATTTATTTTACCACATGTGAAGGGTTAGCTCACGTAAGCCACCGCACATGTAGGGTTAAGTTGGGAATATTATGTATGAAATGAATTAGGATTTGTCGTGCAAGGGCACAACCCTCATGTTAATATGCATGATGTGGAGTCTCACTTTGGTGAGGAGGAACATGGTAGTAATATCACAAGTGTCGTGCTTGGTTGATCACAAGTCTTAAAGCATTAAAATAAGATTGTTTTGGTTGTTGTTTATTAATGGCATGTATGCATGTTGTCGAGTCTTGAGTTCGCCTTTATTAAAATATTAATAAACGTAAAGTGCAACCGGAACAAGCTTCAAAACTCTTGGAACGTATATACCTCGAGTATGAACAATGGGGGGAGTCTTGCCGGAAAGCTCGTACTCCTACTAATGATACAAGACGTTGTTTCATTTATATTATGCGCAGGAATTCCGTCGGTATGACCCGACACTCGGTATGGCCCGATTTTATTATTATTATATTTGGTGTATGGTTGGCTCCCATCACCTTTTCCCTTTGTGAATTTTTCTTTTGGCCCGTTCGAAGCTTATTCTAATTAAATTGTGAGTCAAGAGTCGAGTCTTGTGTCTCATGATTGTTTGTTAAGTATTATATGGCTTTTGCATGTTGATTAGTACTTAGTGAGTGATGCATGTTTTAGTTTCATTTACTCTATGCTTGTAAGTACTCAGCTTTTGTTGACCACGTGCTTTGTGTGTTTCTGGTCATGGCCTTTGCCTTAAAGACCCTATGATGATCCATCATTTGCACTTGGATTGTTGGGGAGTAGATTAATATAGCAGGTTGGTAGATCAAGTACGATCGAAATCATGTGGCTTGGGATGATTGAGAGAGTTGCATGCTTTCGTTCTTTGAAACTATTTTATTTAATATTTTAATTATGTTTGAAATGTTTGAATTATTTATACTTTGGGTTTTGGGCCATTATGGTTCCAAATTGTAGGAGGCCTCAATATTTCATTAATTATGGTTTTTAAAAGTTAGTTGACATTTAATTCCGCTGCGTAATTCTGGTAATAGCCTTAGCCGTTATCACGGTGGCGGTAATGCTTTAGTAATTCCTTTATTTTAAGTTGGAAAATGGTTTTATAAAAGCAAGGAATTATTAGGGTGTTACAGAGTTGATCTTTGAACATCTTATTGACCAGTCGTTGGTACGTCGCACCTGCATTTTTAAGACCAAAAGGCATGACTTTATAACAATAAATTCCTCTATCAGTTACAAAAGATGTTTTCTCTTGATCCTCCAGGTGTATGAGGATTTGGTTGTATCCTGAATAGGTGTCCATGAAGGTTAGTAACTCGTGACCGGCGGTGGCGTCGACCATGGAGTCTATGTGTGGCAGAGGGAACGGATCCTTATGACACGCTTTGTTGATGTCGGTGAAGTCGACGCAAACTCTCCATTTTCCATTCTTTTTACCGACGACGACGAAATTTGATAGCCAGTCCGGGTACTTGACTTCTCTGATTTTCCCTGAGTCTATTAACTTCTGAACTTCTTCATTTATGATTTTATTCCTCTCAGGTGCGAACTTCCGTCGTTTCTGTTTTACTGGTTTAAAGTTGGGGTCAACGTTGAGCTTGTGGGTGATGACGTCTGGGCTAATTCCTGTCATGTCCTCGTGCGACCAGGCGAAGCAGTCCAAGTTTTCTCTTAGGAACGCTACTATCTGACTTCTGATGTTGTCAGGTAGTGACGCTCCAATCCTTACGACTTGGTCTGGCTTTGTCGGGTCTAATGCTATCTCATCGATCTGTTGGTCATCCGGTTCATCCGCAGTTGACCCTAGTTGTAATTGCTAGATGGAGGATTTTGATGGATTCAGTGCAGTTTCATAACACTTCTTTGCGTCTCTTTGCTGTCCTTTGATCTCCATGACGCCCCATTTGGTTGGGAATTTGATTGATTGGTGGTATGTCGATGGTACTGATTTCATTTTGTGAATCCATGGTCGTCCTAAGATGACGTTGTATGCTGATGGGCAATCAATGACGTTGAACTTAGTCATGATATTGACACCTTCTGCATATTTGGGCAATGATATCTCTCCAACCGTTCGCAGCGACTCTCCACTGAACCCTACCAAGACCGTTGATCTTCTGACGATGTTCTTTTCCTCGAGCCCCATTTCCTGTAGGGCCTCTAAGAACAACACGTTTGCCGAGCTGCCATTGTCGATCAATATCCTTTTGATCAGAGCGTTGCCTATTGGGAGCGATATTACCAATCCATCGTGATGCTCCTGCTGCGCGTCCACTGAATCTGAGTCGCCGAAGGTGATAGACATTGCTGCTAAGGACTTGTCGAGTGCGATCTCATCCTCGGTTTGCCCCTCTTTGACGGCTCCAGATTCTCCCCTGTTAATAGTTTTAGCTGCAGAAGAGGTTAGTCCACAAATATCTGAACCACCAGAAATAACGTTTACCACTTTGTTAAACGTAGGCGGGGTCGGTCGATCGCTGCTCGCCGTTGGGTCGGGTTGAATGGTTTTCTCCTTGTTGTACGTCTCCTTCCCTTTGTCGCTCAGTAGCTCCTTTAAGTGCCCCCGCTTCAGAAGAAATCCGACCTCCTTTTTGAGAGAGATGCATTCTTCGGTTTTGTGGCCGTTGTCGCGGTGGAAGTCGCACCATTTGCTCATGTCTTTCATGGAATCTGGTCTGTCGCTCTTCCGGGGCCATCTGACTGTTCCACCTACATTTTGAAGGGCGTTCACGACGCCTCCGATGTCGACGTTGAAGCCATATTCGGAGATTTCGGGATGATCGACCCGTTCATTCCTGTAAACATTGTTAGTATCATCATACTGATTGACATTTTGTACCTGGTTTTTGCGATTGTACGGCTGGTGTCGCCAGCTGTTGTTCCTCGGGGTGTACGATCGCCTATCGCTGCTGCCCCCTGTCGATCGTTGTGCTGCCAACCGCGTAATCTCGTCGTCTTCTATCCGCATCTGGGCGGTGGCTCTCGATCTGACCTCCTCGAAGGTTGCGCAGGGACATTTGGTAATCTCTCGGTATAACTCCGAGTTGGTGATAAGACCTCTTTTGAATGCTTCGATAGCTGTCTTTACATCAAAGTTTTTTATACTAATTTTTTCACAATTAAAACGGTTAAAGTAATTGCGTACCGACTCGGTTGGTCCTTGGGCCAACCGATAGAGGTCACTCGTTTGTTTCTCCAACTGGCAACTGCTGGCGAACTACTGATAGAAAGCGTTGATGAGGTCAGAGAGGCAGTATATGGATCCAGGGGTGATGTTCATGAGCCATTCCAGAGCTGCTCCGTCGAGGGTACCTCCGAATGATTTGCACATGACAGGTTCCACCAGGTCGTACGGGATGCCGATCTGCCACATTCGCTGCTTGTAGACGTTGACATGCCTGTAAGGGTCGGACGTTTTGTCGTAAAGGTGGTCCAGACAGGGAGTCGAAGCTGATGCGGGACTGTCACTATGGCGATCGCCTCGTAAAATGGTGATGCTGCGTATCCGTCGGTTGGTTCTGTCTCCATTAGGGGTAGGCGCTCCTGGCAGCTTGGTCATCACTTTCAACATCAACGAACACTGCTTTTTCATATGGGTCTCCATCTTGTTTAGGCGCTTGGTCACAGGGTCAGGCGTCGCTCCATCTTCTTCCTCGTGGGGCTCTTCGTCGTTGGACAGGTCCTCGAACTCATCGGACATCTCGAATACCAGTTTCTTCGGCTTTGCGCCGGGTTTGTACCGCGACTGGTACCTGGTGCTTTTCACGGATTCGAGCTCTTTCTGGAGGTTCTCAACAGATGCTTTTTCTTGGGCCAACTTCGCTTGGGCCTGGTCGTAGGCCGCCTTCATCTCTGCGAGTGTCATATCTTCAGAAGTCATTGTAGGAGAGGTATTTTGTGTGAAACCTAGTTAATGTCCCCACAGACGGCGCCAAACTATTAATGCCAAATTTCATCTAGGGGCGACAATTGGCTTGGGTCGACACTAACTAAGCAACAAATACGAAAAAAGCGAATAAAGAGAGAGACACGACACAGGGAGATGTTGATGTGGAAAACCCAGGAATATGGTAAAAAATCGCGGATAGCTATGAGGCATTCAATCCACTAAGTATCCTAAGTAATCTATATAATTGTTTGTGCTTCGTAAGATTAAAAGAACTAATACAATGATTGCTTTAGAGTATGAAAATATAATAATTGCTTGAATGCTTGAGAGCTTGAGTTAACTTGTCCTCTGATCTTGTTGCCATATGCTTTTATAGAAGAAGTTCAACGACCGTGTTTGTTGAGAGGATCCCTAGAAGATAGGGATCTTCTAGTGGTCGTTGTCCCATGATCCTCTCGGTCTTTAACCACTTCCGTAGTTTTAGATAGCTTCCTGGACTCGTCCTGCTTCATGTGACGGCGCGACATATCTTGGGCCTTGGGCTTGGATCTTGACCTATCTTCGCCTAGTCGTCTATCTGTCGTCGCTGATCACTTGTCGCCTATGCCTTGTCTCTAGTTTTCTGTGGCCTGTACCTTGTCGACTGACGCTACATTTGACCTGTCCATTCAAAACGACGTCACCTATGACATGACATAGCTGGTCGACACGACATGAACACACGTCAAAGCAGTTATGTCGTTAGTCCAAAACACATACTATGTGATGCGTGCCTTCCTTATCTTCTCCCGAACCGAACAAGAACAAGTAAAGGACTCCAAGTGTCGTCCCTCCGTAGAAAGTCAATAACACGTCCGGATCCTCCTTAGATTCAACCGACTAGAATATTCTCTAAGGTTTTTGTGCACTCGGGAAACTCACAAATGTGATAGGCAAATATTAAACTCTCCCTTGAATTTAATGTATTGTATGTGATGTGTAAATTATGATCATTAACCACATATTTATAGGGTGGGAAATAGAGAATTATAATCCTACTAGGAATCAAATAACTAAACCTTTTAGGATTGTAGTTACCTATTTCTATTAGAATTCTAAGAATAACTAAATACCTAGAAGTCCAATTATTGTGGGATTAGGAAAACGAATAACTTACGGCCCAAGTAACTTGGCGCCGAATTCATGCATGTGGGGCATTGGGCCTTGGCGCGCAAGGCTTGCTTGCCACCCATGAAGCCTTGCAGGTCACGGTTGGCTGGCGCGTGCTGCGGGCCTTGGTCGCTGGCCCATTGCCTTGTCGTCGGCCCCTTTGCTGCCTTGCTGCCTACGCTAGGCGCTGGGCTTCATGCTCGGTGCTGGCGCTGGGCCTTGCGCCTGGCGTTGGCTCGTCGAGCTCGCGGGCCTTGCTCGTCGAGCGATGGGATGGCGCCTGCCGGCTTGTCGCTCGTCGTGCTTCCGATTCGTTTTCCGATTCCCGAATTTATTTCCGATTCGAACAATATTTACGTTTCCATTAATATTTCCGATTCCTATAATATTTTCTAATTTTGACAATATTTCTGATTCCAGCAATATTTCCGTTTCGACAATATTTCCGTTTCCGGAAATATTTCCGATTATGGCAATATTTCTATTTCCGATAATATTATCTGATACGAACCATATTTTCGTTTCCGACAATATCTTTCAACTTGGATAATATTTATATTTCTGTCATGAACCATATTTCCGTTTTCAGAAATATCTTCATTTCCGGTATACCCTTCTTTGCCTTATGATGATTTTAGCTCTCACTGGAACCATGATCCATCATTTCCGAATGAGCATAAATAGAGTACTTAATGAATATTATATTCACTTAAATACCTTATCCGTTTACGCACTATTTGTGTGACCCTACAGGTTCAGTCAAGAGTAAGCCGTGGATTAATATTATTAATTCCACTTGAACTGAATCGCCCTCTAGCCAGGCATTCAGATCACTTGATCAAACTAAATTATTAACTCGTTAATAAATATTGAACCACATTTATTTGACTTAGCATTAAATGCAAACTTGGACCAAGGACATTATTTCTTTCAGTGAGATCTTGTTAGATTCGTATCAATATATATTTTTTAAATATAAAATGTTTGTAAATTTTATATATACATAATTCGAGATATTAAGATTCAAAATATGTGTTGGGACACTAGAGGAAAAAACCTCAAGTGCGGGGTCATTTTAAGGGGTTTTGTGCGGGCTTTTACATGTGCAGCACATGGACTGCCCGCACTTGATGTTTCTCAAATGCTGCCAAAATATTGGCAGCTCTTGATGTTTCAAGTGCTGCCAATTTGGAAAATGAGCCCGCACTTGACATATTTTGTGCTGCCAATTTTAAAATATGAGCCCGCACTTGACATATTTGGTGCTGCCAATATTGAAAATGAGCCCGCACTTGACATATTTGGTGCTGCCAAATTTAAACATGAGCCCGCACTTGACATAAAAATGGGAAACACAAGCATAAAAATGAGCCGCACTTGATATATAAATGAGCCGCACTTGATATATAAATGAGCCGCACTTGATAGATTTGTTGTATAACCGATTTCCCTGCTACATATTACAATTGGACCACTCCACTGATTAACCTCCATACGTCATATAAATAGTATCCAATTATATAGATAATTAAATTAAATGGTGTATAATTGTAAATATAAAAGTCGATTACATTACAATCAAATGAAAAACTAGCTAGCATCCGTAATTTAAGATTCAGTACAAGAAAATATCAAAGACAATCACTGGTAATGAAATTTGCCAACATTTCTCGAACTTCATCTATCTCCTCAAAGGTGAAAGGCCGCTCCCTCGGATTATTGTATACCTTAAAAAGATGGACCATTAAAAAATATATATACACTTTAGTTATATTATAAATATTGAATCGTACAATAAATTAAGACTTAATTTGTTCATAACAAAAAAATAATGAACGGTAATAATAAAATTGGTTAATTTCGGTCCCAACTTTCATCTAATGAACTTAAATGAGTATTTTAAAGTCTTTCCATGTTTAATACACTTAGTTTTATGTTTCAAATACTCATTCTCACCATTTTGGTGAACTTATGCACATTTAAGCTTCGTTAATTCATTATCGGTCACGTTTTGACTAAAATGGCTAATTTCGGTCCCAACTTTCAACTAATGAACTTAAATGAGTATTTTAAAGTCTTTCCATATTTAATACACTTAGTTTTACGTTCTAAAGACTCATTCTCACCCATTTTGGTGAAGTTATGCACATTTAAACTTCGTTAGTTCATTATCGGTCACGTTTTGACTAAAATGGCTTATTTCGGTCCCAACTTTCATCTAATGAACTTAAATGAGTATTTTAACGTCTTTCCATGTTTAATACACTTAGTTTTATGTTTCAAATACTTATTCTCACCATTTTGGTGAACTTATGCACATTTAAGCTTCGTTAGTTCATTATCGGTCACGTTTTGACTAAAATGGCTAATACTTTCAACTAATGAACTTAAATGGGTATTTTAAAGTCTTTCCATGTTTAATACACTTAGTTTTATGTTCTAAAGACTCATTCTCACCCATTTTGGTGAATTCATGCACATTTAAGCTTCGTTAGTTCATTATCGGGCACGTTTTGACTAAAATGGCTAATTTCGGTCCCAACTTTCGACTAATGAACTTAAATGAGTATTTTAAAGTCTTTCCATGTTTAATACACTTAGTTTTATGTTCTAAAGACTCATTCTCACCCATTTTGGTGAATTCATGCACATTTAAGCTTCGTTAGTTCATTATCGGTCACGTTTTGACTAAAATGGCTAATTTCGGTCCCAACTTTCATCTGATGAACTTAAATGAGTATTTTAAAGTATTTCTATGTTTAATACACTTAGTTTTATGTTTCAAATACTCATTCTCACCATTTTGGTGAATTTATGCACATTTAAGCTTCGTTAGTTCATTATCGGTCACGTTTTGACTAAAATGGCTAATTTTGGTCCCAACTTTCAACTAATGAACTTAAATGAGTGTTTTAAAGTCTTTCAAGTGCTTTAATTCTTAGAATTATTTATACAAATATATGATGAAGATAAAACTACCAAATGCTATACCAATTAGCAGAGTCAATCTCATTATTTCGATCAACGAAAGAATCAGAATTTAGTTTTCCTGATCCATCTTGCAACGTCAATTGATTATGTCTTACTTAATCATATCATGTAATCTTGTTGTGTAGAATTAGGTGTCACTAATCGATTTAATTTTATATTAGTAAATCCAATCATAAATCATTATTTTGTAAGAAAGTTGACATATATTTCCTGACATCTCAAAGTAGTCTTAATGAGTCTGGATCAAGGGAGTCGTATATTAACAGTGCTGGTATCTCTACACATTGATCTCTTAACAACTAGGATAAAAGATGATGTTGTGAAGAACTATGTATAAGCTTATCTCTCATTTTAAAATAATGTGGTCAAATTTTTACAATAATGATGAATAATTTGGAATTTGTATAATGATGCAGGACATCGAGAATAATATCAAGATAGTAGAAATGTATCGCGGAGATTTTATATCAAATGTTGACAGCAGGGATAGCTATTCGATATCAAGCCAACAACAGATAGATGATCGAATGGACAATAGAATGTCTACATATTATTCTAGACAAAACCAGAATGCATACATAAAGCAACAGGACTATCAGCAATACTCACCAGCTCCTTCATCCATCATAGAGTTGAGCCCAAGAACTTGTAGTGGCCACTTTCCTATCCCACCTAGTTAAGGTGATAGATTGTACTTCATTTCCTATCCCACCTTGCCACCCATACATAGCAGAAGATTGCAAATGAGTGGCACTTAATAGCCGAAGATTCCAAATGGGTGGCACTTTGGAGAAAAAATTGAATGACCATCTGCAGAGAAGAAATAATACAGAAGCAACATTATGATAATGAGCACCCAAATACAAGTATATAATTATATAAAACAAACAATAATGCAATCTCACATTGCTCCTCTTTGTAAAAAAAGGTCTGCATCGGAGTCAGCATTGTAACTGTAAATTTCACATTCAGAGAGTTTGACCACCTGCATTAAGTTAAATAAATATGATCCTTAGTCAAACAAATAAACCCGATTCAATGACTTATCCAAAAAAAATTAAAAGAATTGTGACCTTATTTTGATGACTATAATATCTGTAAGGTCTTTACAAAAGACCCCCTAAAAATTTAAGGTCAATATTGACATAATTGGCAATTGCAATAAACTTACTTTATCCAAGGCCTTGTACAAGTCTTCAAGGAGTGAACTACCACCATTAGCCTCAATCCATTCCCAAACGCAGAAAAGGTCAAATAAGCATCAAAAAGCCAACACTAGATCATAAACGGAACACTTCAAGTCTTAATTCCTTTAATTCTTTAGACTATTATAAACTGACAAATTTAAGTAACAATCTACACTATGTGAACTCTGAAAACAGAAGAAATACATGATAAACTAATATAGACTCCTCTACAACTGTAGTGTTTCACACTCGCAATACAAGTTTTCCTTGTTACCCCAAAAATAATGAGATTTCCTCTATACAACTGTAGTGTTTCACGTTTTGACTAAAATAACTTATTTCGGTTACAACTTTCAATTAATGAACTTAAATAAGTATTTTAAACCCGTTAGATGTTTAATATACTTAGATTTATTTTTCTAAGACTCATACTCACCTATTTTGGTCGAAGTATGCACTTTTGAGGCTTGTTTGATCATATGAAAGAAATTCCTATCTAACAAGTTCATGTTTCTAGAATTCCTCCAATCATGAAATAATTATAATACAAAAACACTAGTTATTGATCGAGTTAAAACGCCACTTTTAACACTTCGGAGTTGATCAAAGGTTTAAGTTCTATATATGCAGACTATTTAAGAACAATTTACACATAGAATTTTATTAATAGGTATGTTACAATGGTTCATGCACACTAGCCGCTGCAACACTGCATCAGCTCTGTAGACCAGCATGAGACTTAGTACCTATATTGGTGACACATAAGTGATGCACAACAGAAACAAAAGTTCAGATTAGAGTGCAGAGCAGTATGCACCAGTAGTAAACAACAGGAGCAGTAAGCAGAGCAGTAAATAGCAGCAACAGTCCAACACTAACTTTGATATTCTTGTCTTTCCTCTTCACACCACCTTACTCTAGCCTCAATTTACTTGCTCATTGCTATGAGCCTTGAGTTGACGTAATGTATTTGCATTATCATTATGGTTGTACGAACTTCTTCATGCTTGAAAAGTAGATAATCATTTGATGCTTTAATATCTACGAATATTTCCACTACATATGTACACAGGAATGAAACATAAGACAAAAACAAACAAAATACAAAATCTGGAAATAGAAGAGGAATAGTTATAACATCTAGCACAGATTAATCAAACTATTGTAAGCCTCTTTTAGTTATCAATGTTCTGCTCACAATGCAATTCAGCTGTTGATATTGATGTTCTGCTCACAATGCAATTCTAACGGCCAAAATCCTACATCATTCCACCTGAACATATTTTAATCTAAACCTATTATTCCAGAGTATTCTTAGATAGATTCTAATGGTTTATTGGTTTGGCAAACTAGTAGGACTAGACTCAAACTGAATATTGAAGAAGTAAATCTTGGGATCAGGACAGCCTTAGTTTGTGGTGCTGTGTGAAGACTGAACAGAGATACTGAACAAAGTTTTAAATGCTTACAGAATTAGCTTTAAAAAGGTAGAAGAGATGCCAGTTTATCGAGTTTTCAGTTTGTGCGTTCTTGGTGTACAGACATGCTACTGCTGTCATTAAATTTGAAATACTCTTGCATCTACAACTTATACAGGCTTCCTATTCTATTTTATCTTACCTAATTTTACTACTATATTTGAAAGTTATACGGAGTATAATCCTATGTACAATTATAACAAAACAGGGAAGCAAGGGCTGTACTAGCTCTTTCAATATCCGCTGCCTTGCCGCCTAAAATCGCAAGAGATTTGAGAAATGAGAACCAAAGTTATTAATGAAACAGAGACTAAATTCATGAAGATGTAACCCTGTCCTAAACAATATTTTCTTTTATCAGGTATATAAGCTAATAGGATGGGATCAGCTAATAACGTCAATCTCACTTTCTTCAAGTCCTATTTGGCCTCCTTGGCTTCTTTTCACATCTGCAACATCCCAACCTTCTTTACCGGTGCATCCTATGATTAACGTCTCACATGCCCAAACAAATGTAGCTGATTCTCCCAATTTGTACCCGAACTCCAACTTCCTATGAATACATACATTCCTAATTCTATCCGTGCTTCCACACATCCATCTCACCAGAACACATCTTAGCTACATTCATCTTCTTAATATGCTCTTTCTTAAATTCCCATCATTCTAACCCATATAACAGTGTTGGTTTACTTGTCTTCCTACAGAAAAAAACGCCACGATCACACAATAAAGCTCTCCAGTTTATCCACTTACACTTAATTCTATTAGACAGTATTATAAATCGATCAACAAGTATTCAAAACATTCATAGGTAACTTCTTACCAACTAGTGTCCCAACAACTTTGCTTCGCCACCTCCCAATATTAAAATGTCACTCCATTCCAGCGAAACAATTTTATTCAATAACAAAAAAAAAACAGAACCAAGATTGATCTTCCACCACCCCATAAAGAAAACCCATAAAATTCAGCATCTCACTTAAACAATCACATTCTTACAAAATGCAACCAATAAGACAAACCACAGAGCTCAAATTAATCAAAAAATCAAACTACAACGGAAATTTTAAGCAAAATTCAAACAAAAAATCAGCAAAAATGAGTTAACAACGAAATTACCCTTTTCTTCTGCTTTTGAGGCAAAATATTAGCACGAACAGCCTTAGCAGCAGAAATGGTCTCATTTTGAATCTGCATAAGCGTAGTCCTCTTCGATTTCCGGTCAGTAACTGGTTTCCCTAACGATGAGGGCGGTGGCATCGTCGTAGACGCCGCCTTTTGCATTGGCGCAGGTGCCGCCGACGAAGACGACGACGATTGTGGCGGCGCTGCCTTCGGGTCCGAATTTTGCGCCCAAAGAAGAACCAGAGAGGTGAAGGAGAGAAACCAGAGAGGGGAAGAGAGAGAACCGGGAAAATAGAGTTAGGTTGAACCAGAGGAGAGGAAGGAGAGAGAAGGGGAAATGAAATTTTTTTCATATATTTTGTGCGGCTCTTTCGTAAAATAGTCCGCACTTGAACTCAAGTGCTGCCAATTTTCGAAAATGAGCCCGCACTTGTGAAAATGTTTTTTTTTTTTGTGTGCTCTCAAGTGCTGCCAATTTATCAAATGAGCCGCACTTGAAGAGAAGCACATGGCAATTTTTCCTCTAGTGGGAAGCGTAGGTCAACCATGATGCAATATTTAAGAAACGGATGAGGTATGAATTTCTGCTTGTTTAATAAATCATCGTTTTGTGTTTAGTAATTTGTTTGTGTTTAAGTTTCCTTCAAACTATTATTTCTAAATACTCATATTCTCTCTTAAAAACATAATGTATCCCTTTTTGTATGATCTCGTTCCTATTTTTAATAGATCTTGAGTAGGTCTTATTCCTATGACCCATAATCTTATAATTGTGTTTCCTGTTTGGAAATTACATTGTATCTCAAGTGCATGTCAATGGAGCTTTCCGTTCCATCCGAATAATAATGATGTTGAATTTCTTATGCGAATCATTTTACTTTAGATTACTACACTGAATCAATGGATGCATGAAGGGGAAACCAACAGGTCTTTGTGTTTGGTTCGACATGCCACTTCGCTTAGTAGTCACAAGCATTATTTTGATGATGTATAGCTTCAATGAGCTTTACTAAGCTTCTTTTGACTATGTATATGTCCACTAAGCTTATTTTTAATATACGTTTTTTCTAATTATGTACAAGTTCATTAAGCGTATTTGAACTATAAGCTTCTTTTGAGTAATGTACATATTTACAAAGGTATTCTACAGGAGTACACTTCTAATTTTGGATGTAAGAAAAACAACCTCTATGCAATTAGATATACTATTACTTCATACAAACAATGAAATGTATGTAAATTCTAATTATAGTCTACATATCTAAGAATTTTAGTTTCTTACATGACGTGCAAGACACGTCTCTTTAACTAGTAGTGCATAAAAAGTCCCTCCAATTCTAAGTTCAGGTTAATTAAGTTAGAAATTCAATTAAGTCACGACCTTTGTACAACCCTAATGGTTACTCCTTATTTCATTTTTTTTAGCACCGTTTGATAATTAAACATCTATAAACTTTTGTATAAGACAGTCTTACATAAAAGACCACCTTGGTGTCATATACGTTAAGTAATAAAATAAACTAGTTAAACAATAAAATAAATTAGTTAAACAATGGAACCAATTAGTTAAGAACTAGAACTAATTAGTTAAGCACTGGAACTAATTAGTGAAGCACTGAAACTAATTAGTTAAGCAGTGGAACTAATTAGTTAATCAATGGAACTAATTATTTAAGCAATGAAACCTATTAGTTATACAATCAAAGCAGTCTTTTCGATAAGGTGGTCTTACACAAAAGTTATTGTCAAACATCTGCTATATTGTGCTTGTAAGAATTATTATATCAGCGTACGTAACACTAATGGTTATTCCGTATTTTATTTTTAACACTCCTTTATGATTAAGTGTCCTCTTTGTTGAATTGTTGATTGTTGAGTTTGTGAGACGACTAATCCATACAACACTAAAGGGTTCTCCTAACTTATTTTCGAAAATGATAAAGGTCACAACATGCGACCTTTAAGCCATGTCAAAATGATGTTATGATGTGTCATTATTTAAATTGGAAACTAAAATATTTCACTTATATAACCTATTATATATGTTACAAAAAATGGTAGGAAAATCTTAATATTCTAATTTGTTTCCATCTTTATGTCGACTACCTTATTTACATATTTTAATAGTAAAAATATTGCACCAATTGTCTGTTGGTTCAGTGGTAATTGCGGCTGAACTTGCTAGGAATGACCCCGTGTTCGATCCCCCCGCAACAACAATTGGGAGGGGACTGAAACCTATCCATACAGAACTCGCCCCGAATCCAAATTAACCTTAATGGTGAACGCGGGTGCTAACACCAAAAAAAGATAGTAAAAAACATTACATTGATAGTAAAAAATATTCTGATGAGACGTAGCCTACGACTCCTTTATCACAACTTACGACTATCATCACCCTTTATTTTTAACACAGTTTTGATAAGTAAACGTCGTCTGTGTTGACCTTGTGAGATGATATGGGATGATCATTGATCATCTTAGTTTTGGCGGGAAAATCAGTTACAAAAGTTAGTTATTTTACTTAGCTAGCTTTTTAAATAAATTCCCTTAAATTTAGGAAGTTGTTAGAAGTTTGTTAGCTGATTCCTTTTGTCAGCTTATATAAACAAACATGCATTGTATTTGGCAAATCAATGAATGTATTACAACTCCTAATTCCTATATCTCTCTTTCTCTCTTTCTCGTCTCCTTCTTCTGAATTCTTCTCTTCTTCTACACATCTTCTTCTTATTCTTCATTCTGAGATCAGTGTGATCTTCCTATAAGGGTAATTGTGAACACCTTTATCATTGGTATCAGAGCAAACGCTGCCACACTCCATCAAAATTGTAAGCAACTCACTCAGACCTGGCTACTAGGAAGCGAGCAGCCATAGAAGAACAGTTTAGGAATCTGGAAAAGAGATTGGAAGAACAAAACTCAAAGCTCGAAGATCGGAACAAAAGAATGGATGAGAAATTTGATGAGTTGATGAAGTTCATGCAAGCTTTTAAGGATTCTGGAAATAGTAATGAGGATACTTCAGCCAACAGTCACAGATCCAATTCAACCAGATCATTAGGTATGAATCCAAAGCTAAATTTTCCTAAATTTGATGGTACCAATCCTAGAATTTGGGTGAAAAAATGCTGCAAATATTTCTCTCTGTGTAAAATTCCTGATGAACAGAAGGTGGATTTGGCTTCTCTTAATGTGATTGATAAGGCTGGGGGATGGATGATGAACTATCTATCTATTAGGAAAAGCATGATTGTTGACTGGAATGATTTTGTAGCTGATCTGTATGCTAGGTTTAGAGATGATTCTGCACTTAATGTGGTAGAAAATTTTGATAAACTGCAGCAGAATGGACCATTGGAAGAGTATATTGATGAATTTGAAAATCTGATATCCATTATGTTGATGAACAACCATATTTTGCCTGATGCTTAGATGCTTGAGAGTTTTATTGGAGGTCTCAAACCAACTGTTAAACCCTTTGTTAAAGCCCTTAAACCTGATTCTATTGCTGATGCCATAGATATAGCCAGATTACAGGAAGAAAATTTGATAGCTATGGGACACAAAACCACCTACAAACAGCCTTATTACAGCCCTAAACCTCTACAATCTATTCCTCTTTTACCCAACAACAAACCACCCCTATTACCTACACCACCAAATAAGCCAAACACAACCCTATCCCTAACCAAATATCCCCACCAAAGGCCCAAAAATTTTAAATACATCCCTGCTGATGTGAGACAGGAAAAGATTGCAAAGGGATTGTGCTATTACCGTGATGCTCCTTATGATAGGAATCACAAATGCCAATTCAAAGAACCTCAACTATTTACAGTTGAGATTGTGGGAGATGAGGTTGAGGAAGCCAGTGAAGGTGATGATGTGGATGTTGGGGAAACAGACATAACTGAACCATTAATTTCCATGAGTGCATTGTCTGGCAGTTAGGGGTTTAGCACTATGAGAGTGAGAGGAGTGGTGCAAGGCAAAGCAATACAAATATTGGTTGATTCTGGTAGCACACACAATTTTGTGGATCTTAGTGTAGCCCAGAAATTAGGATGCAAGGTGGAAACAATCCCACCTTAAGCCATAACAGTAGCTGATGGCAACCATTTGGCTTGCCAACACATCTGCAAAGGGTTCACATGGACTATGCAGGGCATCAGTTTTGAAGCAGATGTATTGTTGATTCCTTTGGGTAGTTGTGACATGGTGTTGGGGGTGCAATGGCTTAGTTTATTGGGCCCTATATCTTGGGATTTCATGCAGTTACATATGGAATTTTGCTTTAATGGGAAGAACATCCTTCTCAAAGGAATTCCAAGTAAGAAACTGAAGGTAATTGAGGGAGAACCATCTTCCAAGGTGTTTTCCTCAGCTGTACAGTTGTGTTTGATCCAAGTTCAGGAACAATCTGACAGTGTTTCAGTCACTCCCAATCCACATTCTTTAATTGCTGATGAACTGAAGGAATTACAGATTACTTATCACATGGTGTTTGAGGATCCTGTAGACTTACCTCCCTTGAGGGGAGTGTTTGATCACCCAATTCCCTTACTACCAGATGCCACCCCTGTGAATATCAGACCATATAGATATCCTTTGAAACAAAGGGATATCATTGAACAATTAGTGCAAGAAATGCTGGACAGAGGAATTATTCAAACCAGTGCTTCTCCATTTGCTTCTCCAGTGGTGTTGGTGGGGAAGAAAGATGGTACTTGGAGATTATGTGTGGATTACAGAGAATTGAACAATAGAACTGTCAAAAACAAGTTCCCTATTCCAGTCATTGATGAGTTGTAGGATGAGATTGCTGGTGCTGCCGTGTTTTCTAAATTGGATCTTAGGTCTGGCTACCATCAGGTGAGAGTCAACCCCCCTGATGTGTACAAAACAGCTTTTAAAATACACACTGGCCACTATGAGTTCTTGGTTATGCCTTTTGGCTTGACTAATGCTCCTGCTAGTTTCCAGAATTGGATGAACCAAGTCTTTAAACCCCTCTTGAGGAAATGTGTTCTAGTTTTCTTTGATGACATTTTGGTGTATAGCAGAAATATTGAGGAACACTGGACTCACCTGGCTTTGGTGTTTGAATTAATGAAGTCTAACCACATGTTTGCTAAACTGAGCAAGCGTGTGTTTGCAACTGATAAAGTAGAATATTTGGGGCATTATATTTCAGCTGCTGGAGTTCAAACTGACCCAAATAAAATCAATGCAGTTCAGAGTTGGCCTATTCCCACTACAGTCAAAGATTTAAGGGGTTTCTTAGGCCTAGCAGGGTATTACAGAAAATTTGTCAAAGGCTATGCATCTATCAGCAAACCCTTAACTAATCTACTCAAAAAGGGGAATTTCTCTTGGAGTGATCAAGCTCAGGTGGCATTTGAGCACCTCAAATCTGCATTGGTGACAGCTCCAGTTTTGGCTGTTCCAAACTTTGAAAAACAGTTTGTGGTGGAAACTGATGCATCTAAGAGGGGAATTGGTGCTGTGTTGATGCAGGAAGGACACCCTTTGGCTTTCATAAGCAGGTCCTTGGGTCCAAAATGGCAACAACTATCTGTATACGAAAAGGAATTGCTTGCCATTGTGTTTGCAGTGCAGAAATGGGAGCAATACCTGTTAGGAGGCCACTTTCTCATTAGAACTGATCAAAAGAGTTTGAAGTGGTTGCTACAACAAAAGATTTCCACTCATTTTCAACATTTCTGGCTCTCTAAACTGATGGGCTTTGACTATGAAATACAATACAAAAGTGGCAAAGAAAATGTAGCTGCTGATGCTTTGTCTAGAGTTAGTGGTAATGAGATCTTGTTAATGGCCATATCTGTTCTGGATTCTAATCTCTCTACTTTGATTGTGGCCAGTTATCAACTTGATGCTGCATTGAATGATGTTTACTTGTCACTATCTACTGGCCAGTTGGTGGAAGGGTTTGTGTTCCAAAATGGTCTCATTAAACAGAAGAACAGAATAGTGGTTGGTCCTGATTCAGATCTAAGAAAGAAGATCATTGAGTGGCAACATGCTGCTCCAGAGAGTGGCCATGGTGGTAGAGAACTGACTGTTGCCAGAGTTAAGTCCATTTTTCTTTGGAAGGGCCTCACTAAGGATGTCAGACACTTTGTTAGACACTGTTTCACATGTCAATCTTCCAAATATGATACTGCAGCTACTCCAGGCCTTCTTCAACCACTTCCTATTCCAGAACAGGTGTGGGTAGATATTTCTATGGATTTCATTTATGGCCTTCCTAAATCTGGTGGCAAAGAAGTCATTTTAGTAGTGGTTGACAGGCTCAGCAAATATGCTCACTTCATGGCCCTTTCTCATCCATATATTGCCATTACAGTTGCTCAATGCTACCTTGATAATGTTTTCAAACATCATGGGTGGCCAAGAACAATAGTGAGTGATAGGGATTCTGTTTTTCTCAGCAGCTTTTGGAAAGGGCTTTTCTCTCTTCATGGTACTGCATTTTTGTTATCAAATGCTTATCACCCTCAAACTGATGGCCAAACTGAGGTTGTTAATAGATGTGTGGAGAATTACTTGAGGTGCATGACTGGTGAACATCCCAAGGATTGGCACATGTGGTTGCCATTGGCTGAGTGGTGGTACAACACTCATTTTCATACTTCCAGCAGGATCACTCCATATGAGGTGGTCTACAATCAACCACCCCCTCTTCACTTGCCCTATTTACCACAAGAATCCAATAATGCAGAGGTGGATAGAAGTTTACTCAGGAGGGAGGCTATGATTGACACTTTGAGATTTCATTTGGCAAAAGCACAGGAAAGAATGAAAGTTCAAGCTGATAAAAAGAGGTCAGAAAGGGTGTTTAATGTTGGTGATTGGGTATGGCTGAAATTGCAGGCCTATAGGCAGCATACTATACATAGAAGGTCCAATCAGAAGTTGGCTCATCATTACTATGGACCATTTCAAATTGCAGCTCTCATTGGCAAGGTTGCTTACAAATTGAAACTTCTAGTTGATGCTAAAATACATGATGTGTTCCATGTCTCTCAACTAAAACAGTTTAAGGGCACTCTTCCTATTGCTAGCCATATTCCAGATTGGTTTCAAGGGATTAATCCTGCTCAACAGTTTGTCACTCCTGCAGCTATCTTACAGAAACGTGTGGTTCAGTTCCAAGGTCATCCAGAAGAGCAGTATCTTGTAAATTGGGTTGGCTTTGAAGATCATGAAGCAACTTGGGAGGTGGCTGATGATTTTAGAGCCCAATTTCCTTCTTTTGTTATCTCGACTTGAGGACAAGTCTTTTTCAGGGGGAGTGTTATGATATGGGATGATCATTGATCATCTTAGTTTTGGCGGGAAAATCAGTTACAAAAGTTAGTTATTTTAGTTAGCTAGCTTTTTAAATAAATTCCCTTAAATTTAGGAAGTTGTTAGAAGTTTGTTAGCTGATTCCTTTTGTCAGCTTATATAAACAAACATCCATTGTATTTGGCAAATCAATGAATGTATTACAAATTTACAACTCCTAATTCCTCTCTCTCTCTTTCTCGTCTCCTTCTTCTGAATTCTTCTCTTCTTCTACACATCTTCTTCTTATTCTTCATTCTGAGATCAGTGTGATCTTCCTATAAGGGTAATTGTGAACACCCTTATCATGAGACGACGTCCACAAAAGTACTAATGATTTCCCCGTGCGCTGTTTGATGATTAAACGTCGTTTATGCTAGTTAAGCTTGCGAGACGACTAATCAACACACCACTAATGCTTTCTCCATATTTGATTTTTAACACCATCAGAAGTCATTTATGTTGAGCTCGTGTGAGTGTCAGAGTGTGTGACGGCTAACCAACAAAGATTCATTCATTGGCGATCGACTTCCTTATTATTCAATATTTAAAACCATTAACTTTATCAAACAACATCCAAATTCAAACATCTCACAATGACGTGGGACAATTATATTACACTATAAAAAAACTACTGATTAAGAATCACTAACAATAAATTAATAAAATAAACAGCCCCGACTCCACTATACATAGTGTATCGTCTGTAAACAAAAGAGAGGATTCGAACACATAACCTATCGCATACTACGTATAAGCTGGCCTTTAATTTTACGGATTTTTCATGAAATGCCCCTGAGGTTTGTCTTAATGCACCAAATACCCCTAAACTTTCCAAAATGCACCAAATACCCCTAAGGTTTAATATAAATACACAAAATGCCCAAAATGACTATTTTCCGTTAATTCCGTTAACTTATCCGTTAACTTTAACTTTAATTTCATTTAATTTTTCTCTTTTCCTTTTAATTTCTTCTTTTTTCATTTGTTTTTCTCTCTCCCCCCTTCCTTCTTCCCTGTTAAAAATGGCAGCCAATTTTTCTGGGTTGGAAGCACCATGACAGCTCTTCTCTTCCTCACCACCACCACACACCGCCATGCTAACCCCTTCTCTTCCTCACCACCACCACCCCACACCGCCACCGCCACCGCCAGACAAACACTGAAGGAAATAATGCCCTTGGTCCAAGTATGCATTCTATGTTAAGTCTAATAAATGCGGTTCAGTATTAATTAACAAGTTAATAATTCAGTGAGATCAAGTGAGCTGAATGCCTAGCTAGAGGCCGCTTCAGTTCAAGTGGAATTAATGATATTAATCCACAGCTTACTCTTGACTGAACCCGTGGGGTCACACAAATAGTACGTAAACGGATCAAGTATTTAATGGCATTAAATACTCCATCTATGGATATTCGGAATCGACGGATCTTGGTTTCAGTGGGAGCTGAGATCGTCACAAGCAAGAAATGAATACTCCGGAAACGATGATATTGCCGGAAACGGAAATATGGATTGTATCGGAAATATAAATATTATCCAAGTCGTAGATGTTGCCGGAAACGGAAACATGGTACGTATCGGGAAATATTATCGGAAATGGAAATATTGCCGGAATCGGAAATATTGCCGGAAACGGAAATATTGTCAGAATAGGAAATATTATCGGAATCGGAAAATAATTCCGGAAACGGAAATATTAAATATTTGTTCGAAACGGAAATTAATTCCGGAATCGAAAATATTAAATATTGTTCGTATCGGAAATATATTCCGGAATCGGAAATTTAATCGGAAGCGTATCGTACGAATAAGCATCGGACGAGGCCTGCCGGACGAGGGCCCAGCACGAAGCCAGGCCATCGCCCAGCAAGCCAAGCGCGCCACACGAACAGCCAAGGCCACGCCAGGCCCCAGCGCAAGGCCAGGCCCAGCAGGCCGTGGCAGCGCGCACAGCGCGCGCAGCTGCGAGCAGTGGGCTGCGAGCATTGCTGCAGCTCGCGTGGGCTTGTAGCTCGCGTGGGCCGTGCGGCCGTGTGGGCTGTGCGCGGGCATGGCCTGCACGCTTGCGGGTCATGCTCGCGTAAGTGTTTGTGTTCACATACGAAACCTAAAACGTGCAGAATTCGGTTAATGATTAAATTCCTAATTCTATTTGATAAATTAATTAAATAAGAGTTTTATTATAATTCTAATTTAATTAATTCGTATCCTAATAGGATTCCAATTCTCTTTCCATACCCCTATAAATATGTGGCCTGGGTTCACAATTTATAACGAGTTATTCAAGTATTCAAAGTGAGTTTTTGAGAGAAAAATTCAGTCACACATCTTGCTCAAAAGTGCCGAAAATTTATAGTACCTTAGGGGCGATTCTAGTTTGTCAATCTTAAGGCGGATCCGGACGTGCTGTGGACTATCTACGGAGGGACGACACTTGGAGTCCTAAAGACTTGTTCTTGTTCGGTTCGGGCGCAGCTAGGGAAGGCACGCAACAAAGAGTATGCATCTAAATTATGCTATATGATTATGTGTAAATAATATGTATTCCTGGCTTAATGGTTGTTTCCGCATGATTTATGAATTGTCATATGTATCATAACCTAACAGTGGTATCACGAGCCTCTTATTATTTTCATAATCTAAATTGCATGAACATGGTTAAATATTAAAAATTTGCAAGAATTAAAAGGGGTGATTAATTTTCGTAATTGTTAATTAATTGCAAATTGCGTTTATTTAATTATACGTACGCAGTTTTTCGGCAGTTTCTTCGTTACTCATCCAAATCGAGTGATTTTTGTGTCAATTGCGCATGTAAAAGGCATTCTAAAATTGCGCATGTAAAAGGCATTCTAAAATTGCGCATGTAAAAGGCATTCTAAAACCCAGAATTCTCAAATTCGAAGCCTAACTATGACTTTTCGAAGGTTTTAGTTTTTCGAATGCAAAATTTCGTAAATTTAAGATGTTAAATTAAATATTTGCGATTCTTGTTGATAAATCTTGAATTTTTGATTGACCTACTGTATATGTTTAACAAGTTTGAATGCCTAGCCTTGTTAATTATGCAATCTAATTTGTAATTATGATTAATTAGTTGAAAATTAGAATAATTTAGAATTAATTTGATTTTCATAATTAATTATAATTTAAATAGAAACCTATGATTAAAAACCACCATAAAAATTATAAATTTATGATAAATTTTAAATTTTTATGACCTAGGCTTGAATCCATGATAATCGGAAATCAATTGAATAATAAATTTTCGATTTTTCGCCCTAAAATTATGAAATTAATATTAATTTATTAATTTGTCATTAATTTTAAATATAAATTTTAAATTTTTATGCGATTCGTTCATATAACTTGCACGCACAAAGCAATGGACGCTTCGTGTAACCCTTAAGGGGTGTTGTATAGTGCGGGCATGCGACGACGAGCAAGGGAGCTCGTCGCCCGTGCGGCACGAATGCAATGAGCAAGGGCATGGTGCACGAGCACAAGGCAGCAGCCCTGCCTTGTGTCGTGGGCCACGAGCTATGGACGAATGGGCATGGGCGAAGGCAAGGCACGGCAGTCGCGTGTGGGCAGCAAGCGAGCTGCGCCACAACGTGCACTGCCTCGCGCAAGCGCGCGCAGCCTCGCGCGCAGCGAGCGCAAGCTCGCGTGCCACGAGCGCTGCGCCCAGCGTCGATTGCGCGCAGCGAGCAATTGCTCGCGCACAGCGAGCGATGGCTCGCGTGCATCGAGCGCTGGCGCGCGCAGCAAGCGCTGGCGAGCGCGCACAGCGAGCGATGGCTCGCGTGCATCGAGCGCTGGCGCGCGCGCAGCGAGCACCACTTGTGCGATGGCTTGCGATGGGAAGATGCAGCAGCTATACGACGATCGCATGGGCTGCGCGCACATGGCCAGCGATGGCTGTGTGCGTGTGGCCCATGGGCGTGCGATGCGTAGGGTGTTTGCGTTGCGATTAGATCGTTTTGAATGTTTAATTTGAAATTTTCAGTTTACGTAATTTTAATTAATTTTAAAATTAATAATTTAAATTATTTTCTTGGATTTTAATTTTGAATATTGTAATTATAATAAATTTTATTTATTCTAATTATTTTACTAAAATTAAAATCATGAATTAATTTAAATACGACTGAAATCAAATTAAAATTTTTGGATTCAATTATAAATTTATATGAGCTTTAAATTTTAATTAAATTTGTATGTTTCCGGTTAGACTTGAAATACATCTTTATGTTTAAAATTAGTAAAGCATATGAATTTATTGGTTTAAGTGGGAGCGCTTTTTAGTCATAAACTCTTGATTAGGTCTACGAATCCTTAAGGTTAAAACAACTTGATTAGAATTAATAAGGACTGAATAATTGGTAGATTATTGGTGCCCTTGATTAATTGCTGCAAATGTTTACGTGATGCATAATGTGTTTTACTAACCAGCTATGTGGGCCATTCATGATAATGAATGGGTGAATGGTATATATTGTATATGTACTGTTTTGCAGGTTGTGAAGTGACTAGTATGGCCCAAATAGGATAGAAAATATGGTCTGCGTACCATTAATTTGAATGTAATTGGTCTAAAGTACCAAAGTTGTTTTTCAATTCAAATATGGTCTGCGTACCATCAAATAGTTGTAATTAGTTTTAATTATAGCTTATCCTATTTGAAGAAAATGGTGCCTCCCACGGAGATTTTCAAGACGGACTTTGAAGTCAAAGCTTCAAGATGAAGTCGGGCCATACTAGATCACAATTATCTTATGCATGCTTTAAGTTATTTATTGCTTTAAATATGTCTTAATTATGCATAAGATTGTGGCTTGATTATGTTGCATGATTAAGGATTTTAGTTCACTTAAAATCTAACCAACATAGTAAGAGCCTTAAGTTCCAAACTTAAAAATTGAGTTATAAGGTGCCATGCCAAAATATACACTTGCTTGGATATCCTTTACATCAATCTAGTAATAGTTTTCGCTCAGCGAGGTGTTACTTATTGGTCCTAAAGGGGCAAGGTACACAAATAATTGTGAGTACATGTTAGTTTTGGTGAAACTCAACGATATAAGTAAGGAGTCCTTTTATGTCGTGGCAAAATCGATAGGTTTACCTAATAAGTTCTTAGACGTACCTATCAACCAAGAATAGTTTCTAGACTATTAGCAAAAGGCTTTTGCTTACCTAAGATGTTTTAGGATTAAGTCGACAAACTGTGCTTAGTTCTTCAATGATTTTAGGATCTTGGAATCATTTTATTCACACCTGCCGGAACACATAACTTGAATAAAATGCTTAATAAACATTGAATTATGCATGTATGCTAGAATTTAAGTTTATTAAGAGAAACTGTGAATGATTATTTATTTGTTTATTCTTTTCAATTGTAGTTTTTAATATGGCAAACAACAATTCATTCAACATTCGATCAATTCTCGAAAAGGAGAAGTTGAACGGGAAAAACTTCCTTGACTGGCAAAGGAACTTGCAAATAGTTCTTATGCAGGAAGAAAAGGAGTATGTCCTAGATGAGGCGATGCCCGAAGCCGCAGGCGACGGGGTCACTCAGGCAACCCTCAATCGTTGGATTGATGCCAACAAGGATGTGAAATGTCTAATGCTCGCCACCATGAGTGCGGATCTACAGAAAACGTGTTAGGTTATGATACATATGACATTTACATAAATCATGCGGAAACAACCATTAACCCAGGAAACATATTATTTACACATAATCATTTAGCATAGTTTAGATGCATACTCTTTGTTGCGTGCCTTCCCTAGCTGCGCCCGAACCGAACAAGAACAAGTCTTTTAGGACTCCAAGTGTCGTCCCTCCGTAGAAAGTCCACAGCACGTCCGGATCCGCCTTAAGATTGACCAACTAGAATCGCCCTTAAGGTACTCAGAAAATTCGGCACTTTTGGGGCAAGATGGGTGTTTGAATTTTCTCTCAAAAACTCACTTTTGAATACTTTTTAAAACTTGTATATAAATTATGACCCCTAGGCCTTTATTTATAGAGTTATGGAAAAGGAATCGTAATCCTAGTAGGATGCGAATTAATTGGAATTAGAATTCTACATGAATTCTACTTAATCAATTTATCCAATAGGAATAGACATTTAATCATACACTGACTCTTGCAGATTCAGGAATCTCGCATGAGCTCAAACTCACACACACACGGCAGCCACAAGGGCTGCCCACGCATGCGAGCAGCAGCCCACGCAGCGCGGCCCACGCATGCGCGGCCTTGTGCGCGCTGGGCTGTGGCGTGCGTGCTTGCTGGGCGATGGCCTGGCTTCGTGCTGGGCCTTCGTCCGGCAGGCCTCGTCCGATGCTAATTCGTACGATACGCTTCCGATTAAATTTCCATTTCCGGAATCTATTTCCGATACGAACAATATTTAATATTTCCGATTCCGGAATTAATTTCCGTTTCGAACAAATATTTAATATTTCCGTTTCCGGAATTATTTTCCGATTCCGGTAATATTTCCGATTCTGACAATATTTCCGTTTCCGGCAATATTTCCGATTCTGGTAATATTTCCATTTCCAACAATATTTTCCGATACGTACCATGTTTCCGTTTCCGGCAACATCTACGACTTGGATAATATTCATATTTCCGATACGATCCATATTTCCGTTTCCGGCAATATCATCGTTTCCGGAGTATTCATTTCTTGCCTGTGACGATCTTAGCTCCCACTGAAACCAAGATCCGTCGGTTCCGAATATTCATAGATGGAGTATTTAATGCCATTAAATACTTGATCCGTTTACGTACTATTTGTGTGACCCTACGGGTTCAGTCAAGAGTAAGCTGTGGATTAATATCATTAATTCCACTTGAACTGAAGCGGCCTCTAGCTAGGCATTCAGCTCACTTGATCTCACTGAATTATTAACTTGTTAATTAATACTGAACCGCATTTATTAGACTTAACATAGAATGCATACTTGGACCAAGGGCATTATTTCCTTCAGTCTCCCACTTGTCCTTAGGGACAAGTGTGCATTTCCTAATTCCTTTGTCGCTCGATGCTTGCTCTTGGACATAAGGTAAGAGTTGTCATCCTTATTATGTCCAGAGGTGTTCCTCGGTTTCAGAGTTCAACTGATCAAATAAACAGATAATCATAGCCTATGATTCATCCGAGCACGGCCATGCATTTCACAGTTTCTAGCTCTCCGAGTGGCCTTGTACAACTTTTAAGCATCTCATCCCGATTTATGGGAGGACAATCCCAATCTTGCGATCTTGAGATTAGACTTCGTTTGATAGGTGATTACCTGAGCGTTGCCTTTATAGCCTCCTTTTACGGTGCGACGGTTGGTCAACGTCAAAGCAACCAGTTCTCAAACAAGTAATCTCAAATCACTCAGGTATTGAGGATTTAGTGTCTAATAATTTAATGAAATTTACTTATGACAGACTTTCATCTCTTACAGTAAAGTTTCATAGGTCTTGTCCGATACTAGTCTTCCCAAAGTAAGTATCTATGCAAATGATTATGACATTGCCATGTCCACATAGTTCAAGAAACAGAACTACTAGTCATCTTGCATTCTAATCGTCTAACGTTTTCTATGCGTCCAATTTTATAGAAAATTCCGATTAGGGACCATTTTCAACCTTTGACATTCAAGTTCACTTGATAGACATTTCTTAGTCACAGGACTGGTCCTGACAGTCTATCTTGAATATATCGTCAAGTTGAAGGGACTCATCATTTAATAAACCACAAATTAAATGGAAAAATGAATTCCTTTCATTTATTGTGAATGATTAACCAATAATGTTTTACAAAGATTTAAACTCTAAAACTTTAAAACATTAAACAGAGACATCAAAGCCATTCTCCAATATGCTTGATTCCCATAGCTGCAGTGTGCGAGTTGTGCTTCGCTTGCGGCAGAGGTTTAGTTAATGGATCTGATATGTTGTCATCAGTTCCAATTTTGCTTATCTCGACTTCTTTTCTTTCAACGAACTCTCGTAGAAGGTGAAATCTACGAAGTACATGCTTGACTCTCTGGTGGTGTCTAGGCTCTTTTGCCTGTGCAATAGCTCCGTTATTATCACAATACAGGGCTATTGGTCCTTTAATGGAGGGGACTACACCAAGTTCTCCTATGAACTTCCTTAGCCATATAGCTTCCTTTGCTGCTTCATGTGCAGCAATGTACTCCGCTTCAGTTGTAGAATCCGCAATGGTGCTTTGCTTAGCACTTTTCCAGCTTACTGCTCCTCCGTTGAGGCAGAAGACAAACCCAGACTGTGATCTGAAATCATCTTTGTCGGTTTGGAAACTTGCGTCCGTATAGCCTTTAACAATTAATTCATCATCTCCACCATAGACCAGGAAGTCATCTTTGTGCCTTTTCAGGTACTTCAGAATATTCTTGGCAGCAGTCCAATGCGCCTCTCCTGGGTCTGACTGGTATCTGCTCGTAGCACTGAGTGCGTACGCAACATCCGGGCGTGTACATATCATAGCATACATTATTGAACCAATCAATGATGCATATGGAATCCCATTCATTCGTCTACGCTCATCAAGTGTTTTTGGGCACTGAGTCTTGCTTAGAGTCATTCCATGAGACATGGGTAGGTAGCCTCGCTTGGAGTCCGCCATCTTGAACCTATCAAGCACCTTATTGATATAAGTGCTTTGACTAAGTCCAATCATCTTTTTAGATCTATCTCTGTAAATCTTGATGCCCAATATGTACTGTGCTTCTCCTAGATCCTTCATCGAAAAACATTTCCCAAGCCAAATCTTGACAGAGTTCAACATAGGAATGTCATTTCCGATAAGCAATATGTCGTCGACATATAATACTAGGAAAGCAATTTTGCTCCCACTGACCTTCTTGTATACACAAGATTCGTCCGCGTTCTTGATGAAACCAAAGTCACTGACTGCTTCATCAAAACGTATATTCCAGCTCCTGGATGCCTGCTTCAATCCGTAGATTGATTTCTTTAGCTTGCATACCTTTTTAGCATTCTTTGGATCCTCAAAACCTTCAGGCTGTGTCATAAACACAGTTTCTGTTAAAACGCCGTTTAAGAAAGCAGTTTTGACATCCATCTGCCATATTTCGTAATCGTAATATGCAGCGATTGCTAATATTATTCGAATAGACTTTAGCATTGCAACTGGTGAAAAGGTTTCATCGTAATCCACACCGTGGACTTGCCTGTAACCTTTCGCAACCAATCTAGCTTTGAAAACTTCAAGTTTCCCATCCTTGTCCTTTTTCAGTTTGAAAACCCATTTGCTTCCAATGGCTTGGTAGCCATCTGGCAAATCGACCAAATCCCATACTTGGTTTTCAGACATGGAGTCTAATTCAGATTGCATGGCTTCTTGCCACTGCTTGGAGCTAGGGCTCGTCATAGCTTGCTTGTAAGTCGCAGGTTCATCACTTTCAAGTAATAGAACGTCATAGCTCTCGTTCGTCAAAATACCTAAGTACCTTTCCGGTTGAGATCTATATCTTTGCGATCTACGCGGGGTAACATTTCTAGATTGACCATGATTCTCACCAGATTCTTCTAAAGATCTCTGAGTTTCATCCTGAATGTCATCTTGAGCATTCTCTAGAGTTTGTTGTTCGACTCGAATTTCTTCGAGGTCTACTTTTCTCCCACTTGTCATTTTGGAAATGTGATCTTTCTCCAAAAAGACACCATCTCGAGCAACAAACACTTTGTTCTCAGATGTATTGTAGAAGTAATACCCCTTTGTTTCCTTTGGATAGCCCACAAGGATACATTTGTCAGATTTTGGATGAAGTTTGTCTGAAATTAATCGTTTGACGTATACTTCACATCCCCAAATCTTAAGAAAAGACACATTTGGAGGCTTTCCAAACCATAATTCGTATGGAGTCTTTTCGACAGCTTTAGACGGAGCTCTATTTATAGTGAGTGCAGCTGTATTTAGTGCATGTCCCCAAAATTCTAATGGAAGTTCGGCCTGACCCATCATTGACCTGACCATGTCTAGCAAGGTTCTGTTCCTCCGTTCTGACACACCGTTCCATTGTGGTGTTCCAGGAGGAGTCAATTCTGATAGAATTCCACATTCTTTCAGATGGTCATCAAATTCATAGCTCAGATATTCACCGCCTCTATCAGACCGCAGTGCCTTGATCTTCTTGCCTAATTGATTCTCTACTTCACTCTGGAATTCCTTGAATTTGTCAAAGGATTCAGACTTATGCTTCATTAGGTAGACATAACCATACCTACTGAAGTCATCAGTGAAAGTGATAAAGTAGCTGAAACCACCTCTAGCATTTGTACTCATTGGTCCACATACATCTGTATGGATTAAACCCAATAGTTCATTTGCTCTTTCTCCAACTTTAGAGAAAGGTTGCTTTGTCATTTTGCCAAGTAAACATGATTCGCATTTACCATAATCCTCTAAGTCAAATGGTTCTAGAATTCCTTCCCTTTGAAGTCTTTCTAAGCGTTTCAAGTTTATATGGCCTAATCGACAATGCCACAGATAGGTGAGATCTGAATCATCCTTTTTGGCCTTTTTGGTATTTATGTTATATACTTGTTTGTCGTGATCTAATAAATAAAGTCCATTGACTAATCTAGCAGATCCATAAAACATCTCTTTAAAATAAAACGAACAACTATTGTCTTTTATTATAAAGGAAAATCCCTTAGCATCTAAGCAAGAAACTGAAATGATGTTTTTAGTAAGACTTGGAACATGGAAACATTCTTCCAGTTCCAAAACTAGCCCGGAGGGCAACGACAAATAGTAAGTTCCTACGGCTAATGCAGCAATCCGTGCTCCATTTCCCACTCGTAGGTCGACTTCTCCCTTGCTTAACTTTCTACTTCTTCTTAGTCCCTGTGGATTGGAACATAAGTGTGAGCCACAACCTGTATCTAATACCCAAGAAGTTGAATTAGCAAGTATACAGTCTATAACGAAAATACCTGAAGATGGAACGACTGTTCCGTTCTTCTGATCTTCCTTTAGCTTCAAGCAATCTCTCTTCCAATGCCCCTTCTTCTTGCAGTAGAAGCATTCGGATTCAGAAGTGGGTTGACTGACCTTCCTCTTTGCAGATTTGGCGCCAGTTTGCTTAGTTGGGCTGGCCTTGTTGCCACCTTTCTTAGCATTCCTCTTCTTTCCAGATTTCTTGAACTTGCCCCCACGCACCATAAGCACATCCTGCTTATCACTTTTGAGCGTCTTTTCAGCGGTCTTCAGCATACCGTGAAGCTCAGTGAGCGTTTTGTCCAGACTATTCATACTGTAGTTCAGTTTGAACTGATCATACCCGCTATGAAGAGAATGGAGGATGGTGTCTATAGCCATTTCCTGAGAAAATTGCTGATCCAGCCGACTCATATTCTCAATGAGTCCAATCATTTTGAGAACATGTGGACTTACGGGCTCGCCTTTCTTAAGCTTGGTCTCAAGAATTTGCCTATGAGTCTCGAATCTTTCGACTCGAGCCAGATCTTGGAACATGTTCTTCAACTCACTGATGATTGTGAAAGCATCTGAGTTGATGAACGTTTTCTGCAGATCCGCACTCATGGTGGCGAGCATTAGACATTTCACATCCTTGTTGGCATCAATCCAACGATTGAGGGCAGCCTGAGTGACCCCGTCGCCAGGAGCTTCGGGCATCGCCTCATCTAGGACATACTCCTTTTCTTCCTGCATAAGAACTATTTGCAAGTTCCTTTGCCAGTCAAGGAAGTTTTTCCCGTTCAACTTCTCCTTTTCGAGAATTGATCGAATGTTGAATGAATTGTTGTTTGCCATATTAAAAACTACAATTGAAAAGAATAAACAAATAAATAACCATTCACAGTTTCTCTTAATAAACTTAAATTCTAGCATTCATGCATAATTCAATGTTTATTAAGCATTTTATTCAAGTTATGTGTTCCGGCAGGTGTGAATAAAATGATTCCAAGATCCTAAAATCATTGAAGAACTAAGCACAGTTTGTCGACTTAATCCTAGAACATCTTAGGTAAGCAAAAGCCTTTTGCTAATAGTCTAGAAACTATTCTTGGTTGATAGGTACGTCTAAGAACTTATTAGGTAAACCTATCGAATTTGCCACGACATAAAAGGACTCCTTACTTATATCGTTGAGTTTCACCAAAACTAACATGTACTCACAATTATTTGTGTACCTTGCCCCTTTAGGACCAATAAGTAACACCTCGCTGAGCGAAAACTATTACTAGATTGATGTAAAGGATATCCAAGCAAGTGTATATTTTGGCATGGCACCTTTTAACTCAATTTTTAAGTTTGGAACTTAAGGCTCTTACTATGTTGGTTAGATTTTAAAATCCTTAATCATGCAACATAATCAAGCTTTTGATCTCATGCATTTTAAGACATATTTAAAGCAATAAATAACTTAAAACATGCATAAGATATTTGTGATCTAGTATGGCCCGACTTCATCTTGAAGCTCTGACTTCAAAGTCCGTCTTGAAAATCTCCGTGGGAGGCACCATTTTCTTCAAATAGGATAAGTTATAACTAATTACAACTATTTGATGGTACGCAGACCATATTTGAATTGAAAAATAACTTTGGTGCTTTAGACCAATTACATTCAAATTAATGGTACGCAGACCATATTTTCTATCCTATTTGGGCCATACTAGTCACTTCATAACCTGCAAAACAGTACATATACAATATATACCATTCACCCATTCATTATCATGAATGGCCCACATAGCTGGTTAGTAAAACACATTATGCATCACGTAAACATTTGCAGCAATTAATCAAGGTCACCAATAATCTACCAATTATTCAGTCCTTATTAATTCTAATCGAGTTGTTTTAACCTTAAGGATTTGTAGACCTAATCAAGAGTTTATGACTAAAAGCACTCCCACTCAAACCAATAAATTCATATGCTTTACTAATTTTAAACATAAAATTGTATTTCTAGTCTAACCGGAAACATACAAATTTAATTAAAATTTAAAGCTCATATAAATTTATAATTGAATCCAAAAATTTAATTTTAATTTCAGTCACATTTAAATTAATTTATGATTTTAATTTTAGTAAAATAATTAGAATAAATGCCATTTATTATAATTATAATATTCAAAATTAAAATCCAAGAAATTAATTCAAATTATTAATTTTAAAATCAATTAAAATTACGTGAACTGAAATTTTCAAATTAAACATTCAAAACGATCTAATCGTAACGCAAACACCCTACGCGTTGCACGCCCATGGGCCGTACGCACACAGCCATTGCTGGCCATGTGCGCGCAGCCCATGCGCTCGTAGCATAGCTGCTGCTGTCCCATACGCAAGCCTCCGCACAGCGCCCACCGCACGCGAGCTATCGCTCGCAGCGCGCGCGCGTTACCGCGCTCGCTGGTGCGCGAGATCGCTCGCTGGTGCGCGCGAGCCATCGCTCGCTGGGGCGCTGCATCGCTCGCTGGTGCGCGCGAGCCATCGCTCGCTGGCGCGCGAGATCGCTCGCTGCGCGCGCGCGAGCCATCGCTCGCTGGTGCGCGACATCGCTCGCTGGGCGGGCGACGTCGCGCGCTGTGCGCGCGAGTGATGCTGTGCGCAGCGCTCGTGGCACGCGAGCTTGCGCTCGCTGCGCACGAGGTTGCGCGCTGTTGTGCGAGGCAGCGCGCGTTGTGGCGCAGCTCGCTTGCTGCCCACACGCGACTGCCTTGGCTCGCCCTTCGCCCATGCCCATTCGTTCATTGCTCGTGGCACACGACACAAGGCAGGGCTGCTGCCTTGTGCTCGTGCACTACGCCCTTGCTCATTGCATTCGTGCCGCACGGGCGACGAGCTCCCTTGCTCGTCGTCGCATGCCCGCATTATACAACACCCCTTAAGGGTAACACGAAGCGTCCATTGCTTCGTGCGTGCAAGTTATTTGAACGAATCGCATAAAAAATTTAAAATTTATATTTAAAATTAATGACAAATTAATAAATAATATTAATTTCATAATTTTAGGGCGAAAAATCGAAAATTTATTATCCAATTGATTTCCGATTGATATGGATTCAAGTCTAGGTCATAAAAATTTAAAATTTATCGTAAATTTACAATTTTTATGGTGGTTTTTAATCATAGGTTTCTAATTAAATTACAATTAATTATGAAAATCAAATTAATTCTAAATTATTCTAATTTTCAACAAATTAATCATAATTACAAATTAGATTGCATAATTAACAAGACTAGGCATTCAAACTTGTTAAACATATGCAGTAGGTCAATCAAAAATTCAAGATTTATCAACAAGAATCGCAAATATTTAATTTAACATCTTAAATTTACGAAATTTTGCATCCGAAAAACTAAAACCTTCGAAAAGTCATAGTTAGGCTTCGAATTTGAGAATTCTGGGTTCGGCAGAAAAATACTATTTTTGTCAAAATTTTAGAATGCCTTTTACATGCGGAATTGACACAAAAATCACTCAATTCGGATGAGTAATGAAGAAACTGCCGAAAAACTGCGTACATATAATTAAATAAACGCAATTTGCAATTAATTAACAATTACGAAAATTAATCACCCCTTTTAATTCTTGCAAATTTGTAATATTTAACCATGTTCATGCAATTTAGATTATGAAAATAATAAGGGGCTCTGATACCACTGTTAGGTTATGATACATATGACATTTACATAAATCATGCGGAAACAACCATTAACCCAGGAAACATATTATTTACACATAATCATTTAGCATAGTTTAGATGCATACTCTTTGTTGCGTGCCTTCCCTAGCTGCGCCCGAACCGAACAAGAACAAGTCTTTTAGGACTCCAAGTGTCGTCCCTCCGTAGAAAGTCCACAGCACGTCCGGATCCGCCTTAAGATTGACCAACTAGAATCGCCCTTAAGGTACTCAGAAAATTCGGCACTTTTGGGGCAAGATGGGTGTTTGAATTTTCTCTCAAAAACTCACTTTTGAATACTTTTTAAAACTTGTATATAAATTATGACCCCTAGGCCTTTATTTATAGAGTTATGGAAAAGGAATCGTAATCCTAGTAGGATGCGAATTAATTGGAATTAGAATTCTACATGAATTCTACTTAATCAATTTATCCAATAGGAATAGACATTTAATCATACACTGACTCTTGCAGATTCAGGAATCTCGCATGAGCTCAAACTCACACACACACGGCAGCCACAAGGGCTGCCCACGCATGCGAGCAGCAGCCCACGCAGCGCGGCCCACGCATGCGCGGCCTTGTGCGCGCTGGGCTGTGGCGTGCGTGCTTGCTGGGCGATGGCCTGGCTTCGTGCTGGGCCTTCGTCCGGCAGGCCTCGTCCGATGCTAATTCGTACGATACGCTTCCGATTAAATTTCCATTTCCGGAATCTATTTCCGATACGAACAATATTTAATATTTCCGATTCCGGAATTAATTTCCGTTTCGAACAAATATTTAATATTTCCGTTTCCGGAATTATTTTCCGATTCCGGTAATATTTCCGATTCTGACAATATTTCCGTTTCCGGCAATATTTCCGATTCTGGTAATATTTCCATTTCCAACAATATTTTCCGATACGTACCATGTTTCCGTTTCCGGCAACATCTACGACTTGGATAATATTCATATTTCCGATACGATCCATATTTCCGTTTCCGGCAATATCATCGTTTCCGGAGTATTCATTTCTTGCCTGTGACGATCTTAGCTCCCACTGAAACCAAGATCCGTCGGTTCCGAATATTCATAGATGGAGTATTTAATGCCATTAAATACTTGATCCGTTTACGTACTATTTGTGTGACCCTACGGGTTCAGTCAAGAGTAAGCTGTGGATTAATATCATTAATTCCACTTGAACTGAAGCGGCCTCTAGCTAGGCATTCAGCTCACTTGATCTCACTGAATTATTAACTTGTTAATTAATACTGAACCGCATTTATTAGACATAACATAGAATGCATACTTGGACCAAGGGCATTATTTCCTTCAAAACGTTCATCAACTCAGATGCTTTCACAATCATCAGTGAGTTGAAGAACATGTTCCAAGATCTGGCTCGAGTCGAAAGATTCGAGACTCATAGGCAAATTCTTGAGACCAAGCTTAAGAAAGGCGAGCCCGTAAGTCCACATGTTCTCAAAATGATTGGACTCATTGAGAATATGAGTCGGCTGGATCAGCAATTTTCTCAGGAAATGGCTATAGACACCATCCTCCATTCTCTTCATAGCGGGTATGATCAGTTCAAACTGAACTACAGTATGAATAGTCTGGACAAAACGCTCACTGAGCTTCACGGTATGCTGAAGACCGCTGAAAAGACGCTCAAAAGTGATAAGCAGGATGTGCTTATGGTGCGTGGGGGCAAGTTCAAGAAATCTGGAAAGAAGAGGAATGCTAAGAAAGGTGGCAACAAGGCCAGCCCAACTAAGCAAACTGGCGCCAAATCTGTAAAGAGGAAGGTCAGTCAACCCACTTCTGAATCCGAATGCTTCTACTGCAAGAAGAAGGGGCATTGGAAGAGAGATTGCTTGAAGCTAAAGGAAGATCAGAAGAACGGAACAGTCGTTCCATCTTCAGGTATTTTCGTTATAGACTGTATACTTGCTAATTCAACTTCTTGGGTATTAGATACAGGTTGTTGCTCACACTTATGTTCCAATCCACAGGGACTAAGAAGAAGTAGAAAGTTAAGCAAGGGTGAAGTCGGCCTACGAGTGGGAAATGGAGCACGGATTGCTGCATTAGCTGTAGGAACTTACTTTTTGTCGTCGCCCTCCGGGCTAGTTTTGGAACTGGAAGAATGTTTCCATGTTCCAAGTCTTACTAAAAACATCATTTCAGTTTCTTGCCTAGATGCTAAGGGATTTTCCTTTTTAATAAAAGACAATAGTTGTTCGTTTTATTTTAAAGAGATGTTTTATGGATCTGCTAGATTAGTCAATGGACTTTATTTATTAGATCACGACAAACAAGTATATAACACAAATACCAAAAAGGCCAAAAAGAATGATTCAGATCTCACCTATCTGTGGCATTGTCGATTAGGCCATATAAACTTGAAACGCTTAGAAAGACTTCAAAAGGAAGGAATTCTAGAACCATTTGACTTAGAGGATTATGGTAAATGCGAATCATGTTTACTTGGCAAAATGACAAAGCAACCTTTCTCTAAAGTTGGAGAAAGAGCAAATGAACTATTGGGTTTAAACCATACAGATGTATGTGGACCAATGAGTACAAATGCTAGAGGTGGTTTCAGCTACTTTATCACTTTCACTGATGACTTCAGTAGATATGGTTATGTCTACCTAATGAAGCATAAGTCTGAATCCTTTGACAAATTCAAGGAATTTCAGAGTGAAGTAGAGAATCAATTAGGCAAGAAGATTAAGGCACTGCGATCTGATAGAGGCGGTGAATATCTGAGCTATGAATTTGATGACCATCTGAAAGAATGTGGAATTCTATCAGAATTGACTCCTACTGGAACACCACAATGGAACGGTGTGTCGGAACGGAGGAACAGAACCTTGCTAGACATGGTCAGGTCAATGATGGGTCAGGCCGAACTTCCATTAGAATTTTGGGGACATGCACTAAATACAGCTGCAATCACTATAAATAAAGCTCCGTCTAAAGCTGTCGAAAAGACTCCATACGAATTATGGTTTGGAAAGCCTCCAAATGTGTCTTTTCTTAAGATTTGGGGATGTGAAGTATACGTCAAACGATTAATTTCAGACAAACTTCATCCAAAATCTGACAAATGTATCCTTGTGGGCTATCCAAAGGAAACAAAGGGGTATTACTTCTACAATACATCTGAGAACAAGGTGTTTGTTGCTCGAGATGGTGTCTTTTTGGAGAAAGATCACATTTCCAAAATGACAAGTGGGAGAAAAGTAGACCTCGAAGAAATTCGAGTCGAACAACAAACTCTAGAGAATGCTCAAGATGACATTCAGGATGAAACTCATAAATCTTTAGAAGAATCTGGTGAGAATCATGGTCAATCTAGAAATGTTACCCCGCGTAGATCGCAAAGATATAGATCTCAACCGGAAAGGTACTTAGGTATTTTGACGAACGAGAGCTATGACGTTCTATTACTTGAAAGTGATGAACCTGCGACTTACAAACAAGCTATGACGAGCCCTAGCTCCAATCAATGGCAAGAAGCCATGCAATCTGAATTAGACTCCATGTCTGAAAACCAAGTATGGGATTTGGTCGATTTGCCAGATGGCTACCAAGCCATTGGAAGCAAATGGGTTTTCAAACTGAAAAAGGACAAGGATGGGAAACTTGAAGTTTTCAAAGCTATATTGGTTGCAAAAGGTTACAGGCAAGTCCACGGTGTGGATTATGATGAAACCTTTTCACCAGTTGCAATGCTAAAGTCTATTCGGATAATGTTAGCAATCGCTGCATATTACGATTACGAAATATGGCAGATGGATGTCAAAACTGCTTTCTTAAACGGCGTTTTAACAGAAACTGTGTTTATGACACAGCCTGAAGGTTTTGAGGATCCAAAGAATGCTAAAAAGGTATGCAAGCTAAAGAAGTCAATCTACGGATTGAAGCAGGCATCCAGGAGCTGGAATATACGTTTTGATGAAGCAGTCAGTGACTTTGGTTTCATCAAGAACGCGGACGAATCTTGTGTATACAAGAAGGTCAGTGGGAGCAAAATTGCTTTCCTAGTATTATATGTCGACGACATATTACTTATCGGAAATGACATTCCTATGTTGAACTCTGTCAAGATTTGGCTTGGGAAATGTTTTTCGATGAAGGATCTAGGAGAAGCACAGTACATATTAGGCATCAAGATTTACAGAGATAGATCTAAAAAGATGATTGGACTTAGTCAAAGCACTTATATCAATAAGGTGCTTGATAGGTTCAAGATAGCGGACTCCAAGCGAGGCTACCTACCCATGTCTCATGGAATGACTCTAAGCAAGACTCAGTGCCCAAAAACACTTGATGAGCGTAGACGAATGAATGGGATTCCATATGCATCATTGATTGGTTCAATAATGTATGCTATGATATGTACACGCCCGGATGTTGCGTACGCACTCAGTGCTACGAGCAGATACCAGTCAGACCCAGGAGAGGAGCATTGGACTGCTTCCAAGAACATTCTGAAGTACCTGAAAAGGCACAAAGATGACTTCCTGGTCTATGGTGGAGATGATGAATTAATTGTTAAAGGATATACGGACGCAAGTTTCCAAACCGACAAAGATGATTTCAGATCACAGTCTGGGTTTGTCTTCTGCCTCAACGGAGGAGCAGTAAGCTGGAAAAGTGCTAAGCAAAGCACCATTGCGGATTCTACAACTGAAGCGGAGTACATTGCTGCACATGAAGCAGCAAAGGAAGCTATATGGCTAAGGAAGTTCATAGGTGAACTCGGTGTAAGCCCCTCCATTAAAGGACCAATAGCCCTGTATTGTGATAATAACGGAGCTATTGCACAGGCAAACGAGCCTAGACACCACCAGAGAGTCAAGCATGTACTTCGTAGATTTCACCTTCTACGAGAGTTCATTGAAAGAAAAGAAGTCGAGATAAGAAAAATTGGTACTGATGACAACATATCAGATCCATTAACTAAACCTCTGCCGCAGGCGAAGCACAACTCGCACACTGCAGCTATGGGAATCAAGCATATTGGAGAATGGCTTTGATGTCTCTGTTTAATGTTTTAAAGTTTTAGAGTTTAAATCTTTGTAAAACATTATTGGTTAATCATTCATAATAAATGAAAAGAATTCATTTTTCCATTTAATTTGTGGTTTATTAAATGATGAGTCCCTTCAATTTGACGATATATTCAAGATAGACTGTCAGGACCAGTCCTGTGACTAAGAAATGTCTATCAAGTGAACTTGAATGTCAAAGGTTGAAAATGGTCCCTAGTCGGAGTTTTCTATAAAATTGGACGCATAGAAAACGTTAGACGATTAGAATGCAAGATGACTAGTAGTTCTGTTTCTTGAACTATGTGGACATGGCAATGTCATAATCATTTGCATAGATACTTACTTTGGGAAGACTAGTATCGGACAAGACCTATGAAACTTTGCTGTAAGAGATGAAAATCTGTCATAAGTAAATTTCATTAAAATTATTAGACACTAAATCCTCAATACCTGAGTGATTTGAGATTACTTGTTTGAGAACTGGTTGCTTTGACGTTGACCAACCATCGCACCGTAAAAGGAGGCTATAAAGGCAACGCTCAGGTAATCACCTATCAAACGAAGTCTAATCTCAAGATCACAAGATTGGGATTGTCCTCCCATAAATCGGGATGAGATGCTTAAAAGTTGTACAAGGCCACTCGGAGAGCTAGAAACTGTGAAATGCATGGCCGTGCTCGGATGAATCATAGGCTATGTTTATCTGTTTATTTGATCAGTTGAACTCTGAAACCGAGGAACACCTCTGGACATAATAAGGATGACAACTCTTACCTTATGTTCAAGAGCAAGCATCGAGCGACAAAGGAATTAGGAAATGCACACTTGTCCCTAAGGACAAGTGGGAGACTGAAGGAAATAATGCCCTTGGTCCAAGTATGCATTCTATGTTAAGTCTAATAAATGTCGTTCAGTATTAATTAACAAGTTAATAATTCAGTGAGATCAAGTGAGCTGAATGCCTAGCTAGAGGCCGCTTCAGTTCAAGTGGAATTAATGATATTAATCCACAGCTTACTCTTGACTGAACCCGTAGGGTCACAAAAATAGTACGTAAACGGATCAATTATTTAATGGCATTAAATACTCCATCTATGGATATTCGGAATCGACGGATCTTGGTTTCAGTGGGAGCTGAGATCGTCACAAGCAAGAAATGAATACTCCGGAAACGATGATATTGCCGGAAACGGAAATATGGATCGTATCGGAAATATAAATATTATCCAAGTCGTAGATGTTGCCGGAAACGGAAACATGGTACGTATCGGGAAATATTATCGGAAATGGAAATATTGCCGGAATCGGAAATATTGCCGGAAACGGAAATATTGTCAGAATCGGAAATATTATCGGAATCGGAAAATAATTCCGGAAACGGAAATATTAAATATTTGTTCGAAACGGAAATTAATTCCGGAATCGAAAATATTAAATATTGTTCGTATCGGAAATATATTCCGGAATCGGGAATTTAATCGGAAACGTATCGTACGAATAAGCATCGGACGAGGCCTGCCGGACGAGGGCCCAGCACGAAGCCAGGCCATCGCCCAGCAAGCCAAGTGCGCCACACGAACAGCCAAGGCCACGCCAGGCCCAGCGCAAGGCCAGGCCCAGCAGGCCGTGGCAGCGCGCAGCTGCGAGCAGTGGGCTGCGAGCATTGCTGCAGCTCGCGTGGGCTTGTAGCTCGCGTGGGCCGTGCGGCCGTGTGGGCTGTGCGCGGGCATGGCCTGCACGCTTGCGGGTCATGCTCGCGTAAGTGTTTGTGTTCGCATACGAAACCTAAAACGTGCAGAATTCGGTTAATGATTAAATTCCTAATTCTATTTGATAAATTAATTAAATAAGAGTTTTATTATAATTCTAATTTAATTAATTCGTATCCTAATAGGATTCCAATTCTCTTTCCATACCCCTATAAATATGTGGCCTGGGTTCACAATTTATAACGAGTTATTCAAGTATTCAAAGTGAGTTTTTGAGAGAAAAATTCAGTCACACATCTTGCTCAAAAGTGCCGAAAATTTATAGTACCTTAGGGGCGATTCTAGTTGGTCAATCTTAAGGCGGATCCGGACGTGCTGTGGACTATCTACGGAGGGACGACACTTGGAGTCCTAAAGACTTGTTCTTGTTCGGTTCGGGCGCAGCTAGGGAAGGCACGCAACAAAGAGTATGCATCTAAATTATGCTATATGATTATGTGTAAATAATATGTATTCCTGGCTTAATGGTTGTTTCCGCATGATTTATGAATTGTCATATGTATCATAACCTAACAAACACATACATCGATTTTCCTCTCTCAAAATCCAGATCCCAAAAAATTGATCCCCAAATCAGTAATGGGGGATTTTAATCAACCATTGTTGCTAGTTGCCTTGACCGTAACGGAGGGGGAAGTGAGGGGAAGGGAAACGACGCCGGCGAGGAAGGCGAAGTGGAGTTTGGTGGCGGCGGCATTGGGGAATGAGGAAGGTGGGGGAAGTGAGGGGGAGGGAAACGCGGGTTTGGTGGTGGCGACAACAGTGGGTAAGGTGGGGGAGGGGAGGGAAACGCCGCCGGTGAGGAAGGGGGAGTGGGGTTTGATGGTGGTGGCATGGCGGTGGTGGGGTTTGGTGGTGGCGGCATGGCTGCATTCTCTCTCCTCTATTTCGTTGATTCTGTGAGGATGGAGGTGGTTGCAAGGATGGAGCTATGGTTGGTATTGATAATGGAGAGAGAGGAATTAGGGGTTTGACATGGTGGTGGTGGGACTTGAGGAGACAAAACAAAGGCAACAACAAGGTTGGAATGGAGAATCCAAATTTTTTTGGGGTAATTGGTTTTTTCAGACAATAGTTAATTAATTTAATTAAGGATTAATTAATTTAATTAAGGATTAGTTAATGTAATTAAGGTTAATTAATATAATTAAAGGTTAATTAATGTAATTAAGGGTTAATTAATATAATTAAGGGTTAATGTTAGGATAAATAAAGAAAACGGTTTGTTAAGGGCAAAAATGTAAACATACGCTAACGGGGACTTAACGTCCGTTAGCCTTGTGTGCATTTTGTGTATTTATACTAAATCTCGGGGGTATTTGGTGCATTTTGGAAAGTTTAAGGGTATTTGGTGCATTAACACAAAACTCATGGGCATTTCATGAAAAATCCGTTAATTTTAACAAATTGACAAAAGACTTTATTGTTACTGTATAGTCCGTACATTATAAGACTTATAACACTAAATAGAGATGAATATCATTCGTGACAAAGATTGAAACAACATAACATAAAACAAGTATTTATGTAGATGATTTGATAAGAGGTAGACAATTTTGATGTTACATATCGGGACAAACATGCTGTAGGTGATCGTTATTTTTTTTTTTTTTTTTTTTTTTTTTTTTTTATTTTTTTATTTTTCGTGTTATTACCCGGTTTACCTTTAGGGTTAATTCGGATTCGGGGGGAATTATGGGTGAATAGGTTTCAGTCCCCTCCCAATTGTTGTCACGGGGAATCGAACACCCGGTTCTCCCTACAAGTTCAACCCTAATCATCACTAAATCAACAGGCAATTGGTATAATTGGTGATCGTTTAACTATACTTCATAACATAGGATGTATAATATTATTCATGACAAAGGTTCAAATTAATAACATAACACAACACATGTATATAATGCTTGTGCTCTTCATAAAGGCTTTCAAGAAGCAAGGCTCCTCAACATAAAATATATAGCATTGAGGGAGACAATTTGATGGTCATTAATGCAGTTAATGAAACATGGAAGATCCCGTGGAAGCTACATTTCATTATTCAAGATATCAAGAATATTCTTACTTTCTTCGACAATTGGGATATAAAGCAAGTCTACCAAGAAGCTAACCGAGTAGCAGATTGGATCGTAAATATTTGGTCACTTAATTAGCAACACCATGAGTATTGAATCTTGTAAATTGTAATAGTTCCAAGTTACTTCCCATTTTAGACAGTAACTACTTAGGAGTAACCCTCGTGCAGAGGGACTCCTAAAATACTATTCTTCTTACCTTTATAAAAAAAATTGTATATAAGTATATGGTTTGATAAGATCGAGGTAGTATTTTAATTTTAAAAATCGGCCCAAACATTCTCTCGTTTGATACTGTATCATCCTTATGTTATACTACGTAAGACTTGCAAGTAGACATGTCAAATGCTTCGGTAGGGTCGGGTTCTAATAAATTATTTTCTGGTTCGGGTTAATTCGGGTCGGTCACCTTCGGGTTCGGGTTTACAAATGCTTGTTCAAGGTTTAGAACTTTTGGGTTCAGGTCGACCCAACGGGTTGAGAGAATTTAAAACGTATATTATATTTTCCTTAATTTAGGTAACAAAATACTAAATTTGATTACAAATTCATAAATTTTCTCACACAAGACTATATTTTAGTCAAATTCAACCATAAAATGGCGTATAATTCAAATTAAAATCATATTACACCCAACAAGTGTAACAACAACGTGTTTAGTATGCTTAAAATTTCTGATAATCTCATTTTATTACTATAAATCTAATGATTTTCAAACGGTCGGGTCAGAAACGAGTTCGGTCGGGTTTTAACCCATTAATTTTCGGGTTATTCGGGTTCGAATAAAAACGGATTGCGGGTCATAAAATCTTATTCAAGACCCAGTATTTTCGGGTCGATTTTTGACAGATCTACTTGCAAGTAAATAGCATTGAATAGGGAAGAATATTATTCGTCACAAAGATTGAAATAACATAACACAACCCTCAATTTAACCAACACGTCAAGACTTCATTGATATTGTATCCTCTGCATGCATGTTATAAAACTTAGGGTGATGAATAACGTGGTGGGGGGTACGGGGAGAGAAAAGGAAAAAGGGTTGGAATCGTGGAGGCATGGCTGCATAAAGAGAGAGCGAGAGAAAGGGGCGGTGAGGTGCGCATACAACTTCAGCGTGTCAAGCGAGGGAGCCGGTATCCGTCGGCGGCTCCGGTGTGAGGCAAGGGCCAACGAAGGTTTGTGCATGTATGGTGGTGCAGTAGTGATGTTATTAGGATAGTGGTAACTTAGACTGTAGCCAATTATTGTGACGAGAGATCTATCGATCCAAGTTAATTCATAAACCGAGTACAACACAAGACACAAGTACATTAGAAGATAGCCTATATTGGATTCTCATTTCTGAAAACAGTGTTTGTTATTCATGCCTTTTGTAGTTTTATTAGAACAAATCCCAAATCATGATCATTATAATTGTAATCTTGTGAAACAATAATATATAGTTAACCCTACTCTGCTACCCTTGTCTGATGGAGAAGACAAGGGAAATCTAAGATAATTAGTTCATCGAGTTATTTATTTATATATTCTAAAAGATATTTAAAATCCATAATGGACACTTGGAAGTTGGAACTATAAATATGTTAATTCAATTCTAGAAAGCTAAGTCATCTCGTTTTTGCAGGAATAAAAGCGCTGTTTGGTACGTTATGTTACGAAAGGTCTGGAGAAAAAGAGCGTTAATTTTTGAGGTGAATTAGAGGTTTGATTATTTTAAAAAGATGATGGAGGTGTTTTTATTATAAGAGGTTTATAAGAGACTTTTAGATTAGTTATTACCCCGGGCAATGGCCAATGATTATATGTAATTTGAGAATTAATCTTAATAAAAAATGAGTTGAATTAAAAAAAATTACAATAGTTTGTTATTTAAATGCTTACCTATAATTTGAGATAAATATTTTATGCATAATTTATTTTCATAAGGGCGATTTAATATAAAGTTTGGTTAAACATCTTAGTAAACTAAATTTAAATTAAAGTGTAGTAGTCGGTTGCTACTTGCTAGTTTAAATTCCAATTACTTTTTTTTTTCTCTTTTTTTGCAGTTCTAAGTAATTGTAAAAGAATTGACCTGCTAAAAAAATGTATTTGTAAATGAACTTATAAAAAAACGTAAATGAAAAAAATGTAAGTATAGTTTAGTTTCATAAGAAATTTTTAAAATATATAATTATGGTAAGCATTAAATTTTTTAATACGGGTATTAATAAATATCACTTATATGTTTTGAATTGCTTAAATATTATAAGTTGTGTAATTGGATTATTGGTCAAAGTTCTAGCTCATGAACATGAGGTTATGGGTTCAAATATTGATGTTAGCATTTCTTCATGTTTTTGTAAGAAAATTTTATATGTCAATGTGGCTATTATTTGGCGTCATGTCACTTGCCATGTAATGAAGGCGACATATGGCGGGATGACATGAAATGTCATTGAGTTTTAATAATAGTATAGATAAAAACTACTTTTGTACAAGCTTAATATATAAGCTTATTCGTTAGAGGTTTAAGAAGTGGATGTAAAATGACAAACTTGTCCTAATATTGCCCAAAATTACAACCTCTATCAACCTTCATCATTTTATGTCATTGTCCTAGATGTTCATTTTGCACATTAAACAACTAACATCTAATTTACCAAATACTTTACACAAGCAACTAATTTAACTAAGTACGTACAAGTCAAACTAGCTGAACTAACAACTCAATATTCGAGCTTTTTGCATTAGAAGTGGGTGCAATATAAAAACTTCATCTTAATATTGTCTAAAAATTACAACTCTTGACCCTACAAACCTCCATCAATTTATGTCAAAATCTTTTGTAGTCATTTTACACACTAAAGCACAAGTAATAGCTAATATCTAATTTGCCAAACACTATATATAAACAACTACTACAATTAACTAATACAAACAATTAACAATTAATTATAACATTCAGTCAAAGCAGCTAACAATTAATATATAATTGCCCAATAGGGCCATAGTCATTCATGAAACCATAAAATGATCTTTAAAGGAGTACTGAAAAAAAAAGTTAGACATCTTCTCTATCAAAATTCAAAAGGGACCGTCAATTATTTATTGTACAACCGTCTTCCGTAAACATTTACTTTAGAGTTTAGAGTAATTAAAAGAAACAAAATCGAAAGAGAATCAAAGGGTAACAAGGTAGCTTAGCTTGGAACGGGATAATGGCTAGTTAGTACGGTTGTCTGTTTCCGTTTGCGGGTCGCTGTCACGGGCCACAATGACAGTCTGTTAAGTGTTAACGGCAGCAAAAGTGCAAAACCCCACATTCCTTTTTAAAACAAAAACTCTTTATTTTTATTTTTATAAAAACAAGTTAACAGACTGTTTGAGAAAAAGAGTTGTGGAGCGTTCTTGGCCGTTGGATCTATGCGGGAGCGTAGAAATCATCCCACCTACGGAACAACGGATTTGTGTATATGTCAAAAATAATAATTTGGGCCCAAAAACTCAATAATATCATCACATGCAAGTTTGTTTTCTTTTTTTCAATATAAACAATCTTATAATTAACGGATTTTTCATGAAATACCCCTCAATTTTCACGAAATTCACCAAATGCCCCTCGACTTTCAGAAATTCACCAAATGCCCTCCACCTTTAACATAACTCCCAAACTACCCTTACACTTAACGGACGTTAAGTCTCCGTTAACATAACTTTACTGTTTTACCCTTATTCCAAGTCTTTCTTCTACTTTTAACAGAACAAACTCCTCCCAAAACTCTCTCACTTTCTCTCTCATCAGCAACAATGGCACCATTATATTGATGCAACTGTAGCTTGAGGGTTTGTCAACAACCCACATAATAAAATCATGATTTCATACCACCACCATTCCAGGCAAACTGAAATGCAGCTTGGGATTGCCAAGTTGACGAGCGTCTTCCACCGCATTTTCCGACCTTCACATTCACTAACTTTCTCTCTCCTGCAGAATTAATGAAACCTCCAATCTTCTAGAATCTAAACAAAATTAAGAAGCCCGTGGAGGAGAAGAAGGCCGCTGCGCCGAGAAAGATCCGGTTGAGAAGAAGAAGGGAGGAGTAGAAGGGCCTCCGCCACCCTCACCGCCCTCTCTTTCTTTGTCCTCCAATCACCAATCGAAAGCTTAAACTATTAATCAATAATGGCGATTGCATCAGGTATGATTTCAACTGGAATTTGCAATTCGACACTTTTTAGGGTTTTGGTATATAGCTTTTAGATTTGATTGGATGAATTGCTTGATTTAATTCGAATTGTTCGTGTAAATGGGATGAATTTCTTGATTTAATTTGAATTTTTCGTATATTCAATTGCGTGTAATCCCTAATTCAAGATTGTTGAGTTTAGATATCTTGTTAATTTTACTCGAAATTTGATTTTTTGTTTCGCCGGTAAAAAAATATCTTGTTAAACTGGAGCTGTATATGAATTGTTCGTGTAATTAGAGGTTTTCGAAACACTGAACGATTATTGCGCTATTGGAGATGTTTCTAAATTGATTATGGGGAAATTTGCAGTGGCGTTTAAGTCTAGGGAAGACCATAGGAAGCAGTTTGAATTAGAGGAAGCTCGTAAAGCTGGGCTTGCGCCAGCTGAGGTTGATGAAGATGGAAAAGAGATTAATCCTCACATTCCGCAGTATATGTCTTCTGCTCCTTGGTATCTCAATTCGAATAAGCCGGTGAGTTTCCGATACTTTTATAATCAAGTTTCTTTATGTTCTTTGATTTTGGTGGTGTTGATAGAACATTAAGAACTGACCATCCAAATTTTTGGTGGATCTTCAGAGTTTGAAGCATCAAAGGAAGTGGAAATCGGATCCGAATTACACCAAATCGTGGTATAACAGAGGTGAAAAAGGTTTTCAGGCATCAAAGAGATTGATGTTCCAGACTATGCACAACCGAGTTCTAAGTGTCTTTTATTGGTGGAAAGAAAATAGACCGGTGGTGCTCTATGTGTCTTTCAATCCCTCCTAAAAGCAGTGATTATTGACAAAACAACTTTTGTAATTTTGTTGATTACACCACTTGATTGAAGAAAGTTAGCCTAATCGAGTATTTAAAACCCTGGTTATAACATATTAAGTGAGTATGAATTTAAGGCATAATGACCTTACCAATACTACTCTTGTTCGGTTGGCCATAAAACTTAAAGTAATCAGTTAAATGACAGAGATAACAATGAAATAGTAGGACTATAATATGCGACTGAAATGGCGGAACACCCAAAGAATTCCGCCTTCTAATAAAGAGATTGTAAGACCTTTACACAATAATGTTTCAAGTGTATATAGGAAGAATAAGGGCTCAAGGTTTCGCGCTAACGCAAATAAATCTTATTTCAAATTAGCAACGGTCAAAATGTTTCGGAATTCAGTCTAGCAAATTTTTTGTTTGGTACTTTGTGATGAAACTACAACAAAACAATTTGGTAACAACAACAAGCACTCAGAACATGGTTATTTATACTAAAACAATAAGCAACGGCTATTTTTCAATTCCAAAAACTATCCGTTGGGCTTTAAAAAGGTAAATTTTAGATTTGGGCATTTGGTGATTTATTTTTTAATTTAGAGGTATTTGGTGAAATAATTTACAACATAGGGGCATTTGGTGAATTAGAAAGTAGGCTAACGGAGGACTAACGGCGCGTCATTAGTAAGGGTAGTTTGGGTATTATGTTAAAGGTGAGGGGCATTTGGTGAATTTCTGAAAGTCGAGGGGCATTTGGTGAATTTCGTGAAAATTGAGGGGTATTTCATAAAAAATCCGTATAATTAAAGAGGTAGCGCCTCCGTGCTGAGGAAGTAAATTCGGCATGCTGTGATGTATTGGAAAATACATAACATGGCAATTCTGTTAATACATTGAATTTCAATGGTACATATTTTAATCGGAATGGTACTCTGTTTTTTAATGAAATGATACTTGTTTTAACGAAATGGTACATGTTTTTATCATAATGGTACTCCGTTTAAAGAAATAGTACTTTCTTTTTTAATGAATGGTACATGTTATTGACCAAAATGCCCCTGTGATGTGTTTTGAAACACATCACATCATGCCGCTACGACGCTCCCCTCCGTGCTCGCCTCAAGTTATGCATCCGCATATGAACGATGAAACAAATCAGGAAATTTCAGTGGCTTAAGGAAGCGCGTAAAAGCCATGTAAGGTATCGCTTTCGCAAGTGGTCTTGGTTGAGGCGATTCATCGCGTTGTCATTTCTTTGTGGCTATAGAACCACGTGGTTCTATGTATAATTAAGTTAAGATTATATCTAAATTAATAAAGAACAAGTTATGTCTAAAGTGTTGTTGATGTACTCCACATGTATTTTGATCGTTAAAAGACATGCATTTTGGAAACCATGCATCTTCAAGTATGTTACCAATCTCGATTAAATGAGATGTGAAATAATAAGGTTAGAAAATCGGTCACTTTTGCTTATCTTTTCTAAGATAGTCTCGACCTTCTTATTATAGAATTGTGATTTTCACTAAACACAAACTATTGTTAGATTAGCCCTGTTAGAACAACCGTGTCTAACTAATCTTCTTTGTATTTCAATAATGTTACCGCGTAACTCTGTTATTGTAATGGGGTCGGTAAATAACTATTAGAAATGAGGCATTCTTACATGCCTAGAAGAAAAGTATACCCCATACATGGTTTCTAACATACTTGTCATTCGTTGGATTACACCCTTATATAAGTCTAATATCATTTAATAATATTTGCAGATGATAAGGAGGAGGTGTTATCCTACCAAGAGAATCAATACGTCATAATTTAGATATGTTTTCTTTAGGCGCTATAAAATCTGCCACTTGATTAATTTCCATAAAATAGTGATTAGCCGAGAAAGAACCCAAATGTGCAATGGAACAGATGTGGTAATTGGGGGTGATTTTTACAGTTTTGTCTCGGCAAGTTTTGTTGCAACTTGCAAATGAATTGTAATGAAATTTGTTTATTGTCAGGAATAGAAATTAAACTAACTACTAACAAGCTTCTAACTCAACAGAAACGTTACTGTCTTAGTTACATATTTTTTTTAATAAGGAAAAAAAACAGGTTAAGTCTTTTAATAGGGAAAATTTAACTCATTTTTTCGAATTGATGAGAAAGAGGCTAGGGAATGCTCAAAAGACGAAAATCATAATGATATATTAGGACAAGAGCTTCCTTTTGCTGGCTTGCCGACAAAAAGTCCGCCGCTTGATTGGCTTCCCGTTTACAATGAATGGCCGAAATAAGTAAATCGTATTTTTTTGTATAGGCTTAATTTTCATAAATAATATAGAATCCGCACTTCATAACTACAATTGAAACAAATAAACAAGGGCAGTTAATGCCCCTTATAAAGGTACGTAAGAAACTAATAACAAGCCACTAAAAAGCGAAATAGTAACATGTTCTTCATTTGCCGTGATTGTTGTCATGACTCAGTTTATAACGTTTTAAAGAGGATAGCGTGTCAAAACCATTTTTTATGTTGATTTTCACATTGAAGATTGAATTGCAGTGAGCGGGTAAATGTTAAAGAGATTTATTTGAAACTAGTAGAACTTGAAAACCAAAGAAAAGAGCAAAACAGAAGTAGTATCACAAGTTGGTTGCAAACTACCTATGACTTTCTTACAAACACAAATGCATGTACATTGACGAATCAAGACCATCCCCGGACTTTAAGTAACCAAAGAGTGGTTTTGTTTTCACCAAACTTCCTTAAATGACCATGGGAAACATTTCCCAAAATTTGAGTAGATTCCGTAACCGGGTCCCGTAACCTCTTAATTTGGTAAACGATGGTATATAATAGCTTTTAATTTTGACAAATTTAGACATTTTCAGAAATTGGGGTGTTAGAGGTCCAAACGCTTATAATATATCCCATGGGTCTCTGGGGGCATACTGGGATATACACGCTTAGAACCATCTAGGTCTTAAATGCCACTTTAGTTGATTTCCTAAGCACCCAATATTTCCCATGGGCATCATGGGTAGACATACCTGTCAAAAATCGACACCCTACCCCAAAATACTATGTTTTGAACAAGATTTTGTGATCTGTAACCCGATTTTATCCCAACCCGAACAACCTGAAAAGTAATGGGTCAAAATTCGACACCCGTTTTTTAGCCGACCGATTAAAAAAAGATATATTTATATTAATAAATGGGATAAATTATTTTTTACCACCTACAAAAATCAAAATTTTCTTTTTTACCATCTTAAAAACTACAACTTGTATTTTACCACCTTAAAAAAAATTGTTCTTTTACCACCTGGAAACGGGAAAAATAGATGAAACTGTTATGTGGGGGCCCACTAATTGAATTTCCCTCAAATTTTTACACTCCCTCTACGATTGTCTTTAACTCCTTCACCCTCCTCTCTTTACAACCATTGATTTTTGACAATTTTGTGAATTAATAGGAGGAAAAATTATGTGAATTCATAGAAGAGAAGGAATCAGTGGAAGAGAAAGAAGTTAAATACATAAAATCGTGAAAGAAGAGAAATATCAGAAATATTACCGTTATTTTTTTCCCTGACAAAACAGTTTTATCTATTTTTTTATTTTCAGGTGGTAAGTTTTAATTTTTTTTGTAGGTGGTAAAATACAAGTTTTAGTTTTTCAGGTGGTAAAAATAATTTTTTGATTTTTTGGTGGTAAAAGAAATTCCTAGTAAATGAGATTACAAGGGAGGTCTAGGTGCTTGGGGTGAATAGTTAACCCCTAGCACTTGTAAAATTTGCAATCTTGTGCTTGGTGTTATGGTGTAGACGCCTACATTTGGCCTCATGCTAGAAGCGATAAGTTGAATGATGAAATAAAGCATCCACTTGTCAAATGTATTCCTAATCAAGCAACAAACGTTCTAAGACTGACTGACTCGGCACCCAAACCCATATTTTCATTTATAGTAATTGCCATTTATAGTAGCTTCCCATCTAAGTATCTGCTAAAAATAGTAAACCGTTCAAGATAAATTTACGGGAAGGGTTGCACTCCAACTCAATCCCTAAAAGAGATTTAAAAAGGAGAATTTTAGTTGCATTCCAATTAAACTCCTAAAGGAGATAGAAAAGCAATAAATAGAGTTTTAGTTGCATTCCAATTAAACTCTTAAAAAAAATATGAAAATAGAGTTTTAGTTGAGAAGAACTAGAAATAAAGATGAAAAGCGTAAAAAAGAGTTTTAATCCGGAAATTAAACCGTATTAATCTGGATAAAACGCGTGGAAAATAGAAGTCTGCAAGAAAGTTCTTGCGCACAGGGCCCAACGCGACAATATTCTCACGGCAACTTTCACGCGCATGATTTATCTCACGCCAATATTGCAATTTAACCAAAATACAAACTCTGGAGGAAATTTGGCGCACAAGCACGTGCGCGAATAAATTTTCACGCTTGATGTTGTGCGCGAGAAATTTCTCGCGCACCAAAGCTTTTCAGCAGTTCTCAAACCGCGAGCAATCTCTATCTTTCACGGCACGTTTTTACTATAAATAAGACCCTCGGTCAGCCGAGTAAAGGACACCAAAACATAATTTCATACTATACACAAGTTAAGACTAAGCCTAAGCCTAAGCCTAAGCCTTCCGTATATTTCATATACTCCGTATATTCGTGGTTCCGCCGTATTAACTCTTGTTACGCGGAACTCTGCCCATATAAGCACTTAAATTAGGCCTGGATCCTGCCCAAGAGTCTAGTCAAGTCAAGGAAAGTACGTTGTGTGAAAGGAAAACGAGTAAAGATAAGTGATTAGTTTTTTGAGAACCGCAATAATATAGTTAAAAACTATATTGTAACGTCTCATAATCTGTTTTATTGCTTTTATCACCATTATAAATATGTCAAACTTAATCTGATTATTTATAACGCCTAAAAATATATTCTTTGGACAATCCAGATTATTGCTAGGTACCTTAAATTAATCTAAATCACATCTTGACGTTGTGTAGCTAATTATTTGTGCACTAAAAGCAATACATATTAGTAATGTAGTATAACGCATGTCCCGTCATCGTTACATTTAACTAGTAAGGACCGCTTCATGGGCTTATACTGGGCACTCCCCGTATTAGTAAATGTCCCTCGAACCCTCCCTCAATCCCTATTCCGCTGGATGTATGTTGAGAGATCTCCACACCAGGGATCACAAGGGAACTTACGACCGTTGTGGTCAAATAGGTGAGCTTGGGCTTTCAGATGTTACTTCCGTATGACAATAACCGAGTTTTGTCAATTTTCCTTATTGTCGTTTAAAACTGAATGATAACTCCTAAGACTAGTAAAAAGAGGCTAACGCCCACGGTTAGTCCCTTTTACTTAATATTTCTTGCCGCACATCCGCGAGGGAAGAGACAGAAAGAGGCCTAAACCCGTCTTTTTCCGACCCCTCACACTTGGATGAATAGAAAACCCCAACACTTACTCAATGTTTTTTTTAGGTTCAATCAAGTGCTTAGGGTTTCTCTAAAACCCAAGCACTAGGCTCAAAGCACTTGAGGTTTTTTCTACAGTAAATTTTAAGTACAATAAACATGTTGTTAATATTATTTTTGGGTGTAATATGATTTTGATTTGAACTATACGTTATTTTATGGTTCAATTTGACTTAATATAAGCTTGGGTATGAAAATTTGTTGATTTGTGCCCATATTTTGTATATTTATTACCCAAATTAATGGAAATATAATATGTGTTTTATAGTCTCTCTACCCGTTGGGTCGACCCGAGTCCGGAAGTATTGGGTTTTGAACAAACATTTGTAAATTCAAATCCGAAAGTGACCGAAAGAATCAACCCGAATCCGAAAGTAATTTTTTATAACCCACCTGACTAACCCGTTACATAGGTCTACTCGTGGGGTATATAGGAAGAATCCGTACCTCTAACCTTCCGAGGACCAAAAGTCCAAATTATCCAAATAATGAAGGGTATAATACATCTCTATTATATAAAGGAACAGCTGAGGGCGTTTTGGTAACTCCACTTTTCGTGTCCCCAAGCAAAAAGACCAAAATACCCTATATAGTTAAACTCTAAACCTCCCTTCCAAACCCTATGATCGGGCACCTTCTCTCTCAACTCCAGCGACTATCTCTCTTCCTCTCTGCTTTCCGTCTGATCTCCTCTAATCTCACAAACCCTATGAGCGGTGCCAATTTAGATGGAAACTCAGACGGAAACTCCCTTCTTCTGCCGCCGATGATACCAGGTACCACCGCCTGCCCTAGCTTCCTCCAAGAAACTCCCTTCTCCCTCCGCCGCCGCCATCAAGATACCCCTCCCCGAGGACGACTCCGACGATGATACCACCGATGAATCACCGCTGCGCACCATAAAGTCTAGGTAACTATCATTTATTCTGTGTTTTTTTTTGGAATTTTTAATTTTTTTTAGAAAGATATCCCAGTTATGGGGTTTGACATATATAATTGGAAATTGATTGTTGATTTTGGGTATTTAGCATCTTTTGCTGATTTTATTTGATGAGAATTAGGGTTTTTCATCATCCGATTTATGGGTTTCTGTTAAAATTTGGTCAATTTTATCATTGTTTGTTAGTGCAATTGTTTCTGTTTGATTTTTTTTTTCATTTTAGAATGGTCGATTTGATTGTTTAGGGATGCTGTCAATTTGATTGTTGAGTATCGCGAACTTGAGGACTACAGTCCTGCTTCTGCAAATGACGACAGCCTATACAAAGTGTACTTGGACATGAATTATGCTTAAATTTTCAATTTTTATCATGTTCTTGACGGCTATATATTGAAAGTTCATACCTTTATGCTGTGATTGTTGAAAATTAGGTTTAGTTTTTGTGTTTACTACGTTGCCTAGAACAACAACTTTACCAAATGTGGCTCATTACCGACTTACCATTTTCTAGGCTATTATTCTTCCTATGAAATTCATTAACTTGGGGTGATATTCTTTAGGTAAGACTATGGAATGTTCCGCTTCTGCATTCGGGACAGTGAGCATGACTGGAGGGAAGGAACTGAGCAATACAAGTTCATTAAGAATTGCCTTTCAACAGCATATAAGCAAAAGCAACCTAGGCTAATCTTTGCAGCCCATCGTGTCCTTGGTTATTCATCAGACAAATGGTATGGGAAAGAGGGCTCATTTAAAGAGCCAATCGGGAGAGAAAGCCTTCAAAAGCTTTAGCATAAGTACAAAGTTTATATTGCATTCTATGGACATGTACATAACTACGAAAGGTCGTGCCCTATATACCAGGTATTGCTTCGATTCCCCCATATGTGAACTTTATTTTCTTTTACCTAACTACAAGTATTTTTTTAATGTTCTAATTCAGTCATTGTGTTTGTTAATTTAGATTTCATTTGTTTAAGTTTTTGGAGGTGTTGTTGAACCTTTAGTTGATATATGCAATCGTTTGGGTTACATTGAACCAATCTTTTGAAAGAAAGGTGTTGTTGAACCATTATCATACTTTGACAGGTTCTGTTTACTTTTTATCTATAGAATCGATTTTACAAGTAATAAAATCAATTTAATATTAAATCTTTTGGAGCTTCCTGTATTTGAGTTATAGGAAATCTTTGTTGAGATTTTTAATCACGAGTCATAGATGAGATATTTAAAAAGCCGAATTTACAATCCTTTTTATTTTATTTGCAAGGCTATCCTAATTCAATTAAGCAGATTTTACAATTTAATTTGTTAAGTTGCAGTTGTCAATTCTTTGTCCTCCTTTGAATTTTAACTTTTACTTCAGCAGTTTCAGAAAATCCTGAAAGCGAATGATGATATTCAACTATAAGTTTAGAACTGAAGGCATCCCCAAGGATTCTCGCACTCACATAACAAGATTCACATCCGATTTTCAGGTTTTTTCCTATTATTTATTTGCCTTTTCCATCATTTCAATCAGTATTCTTAATCCGTCTACTTAATTGCGGTGTGTTTAAAGATACGTGGTTCAATCATTAAGCTATGTGGTTCAAATCTGATGATTAATGAACAGGTTAAACAACTGCACAAAATCTTTAAGTTATGTGGTTCCATAGTTCAAGTTTCTGTGTTTTGTTTTGCAGTATCGCAGTCCTGGAAAGCAAGCCTGGCCTCTTTTTATCAGACAAACGGGTTCCTAAACATCTTCATGTTGTTTTGAGTCCTGTCGCAGGTATTTGATTGTTAAATATTTGTCAATTAGTTTGTCGTTTCTCTATTGTGTATTATGTATGTTACATAGATCTTTATTATTAAGGTGGAGGGACAGATTCTGGGGAACGCAATGTGAAAAGTCAGCCTGGGTTGTCGGATTCTCGACAGGCAGATGGGTAAAGTCAACAAGTGGCTGTTCATTGGCACACCAGGTATACTTAAATTCAGCTTTTATCCCCGAATCATGGCTTAGTTTAGGAATGGTTCTGGTTGTTTGGTGCTCCGACCATAGCCTACTTTGTAAACTGGACCTCCTAAAGGTGCTATGTGTAATAATCTTCGGTTCTCAAATAGCACTTTGTTGATAATAGTGGGAGAGCAGACATATTTAATTTTTATTCTGTTCATGGTAGGCTTTAGAATGATATTATCCCATTGATTGTTCCTTTTCTTGCTTCGTGAATATTGAACTTCCTTGCCTTGGGTGGTAAGACCGTTAAGTGTTAGGGGTTTTGTATTACCTATTCCGAAAGTGCTTCAATGTTGTAGATGACCTTTAACGCTTTCCAAGCAGGTTGTTTCTGAATTTTTCTGAGTTAATTGATTTGCAAAGATAGCATCATAGATACATCATATTGTTTCTGAGTGTTTGGTAATTTTAATGCTAAGTGGAAGATCTGGATAAGTGTAGGATGCTAAATTTGAGATTGAGGATAATTGTAGGATAATTGTAGGTTTTTTCTGAATTTTTCTGAGTTAATTGATTAGCAAAGAAAGCATCATAGATACATCATATTGTTTCTGAGTGTTTGGTACTTTTAATGCTAAGTGAAAAATGAAATTGGATCTGGATAATTGTAGGATGCTAAATTTGAGATTGAGGTTTTTGTTTCAGATATTTGGATTTTGTCTGAAGATCTAAAAAATAACAAGTCGTTATGATCCCAATCCTTTCGAAGAAGAGGTAGAGGTCAATCCCTTCGCTGTAAGTCTCTTAGAATTTATCTTGGTGAAATTTGTCTCTAAAATCTTTAAATCAGGTTATTTGTTTAATTATTGATTTCTTCTAATTTTGTTGCAGATTCATTCAAGGTGCATCCAGATGTCAACTTTGAAGAATTGGCTCGGTCTACTAACGACTTCAACGATGTACAGTTGAAGGCCGTATGTGTTGAAGCAGGCATGTTGGTTCTTCGCCAAGATGTGAGGTATGGGTTTCTCTCCCTTCTATTTTATTTTTTTATGATTTTCCTTTCTCTTCTGTTAAACTTACCAACTTTGTTTCCAATTTTCCAGGTAAACCATGAGGACTTCAATGAAGGCATCATTCAAGTCCAAGCAAAGAAGAAAGCAAGCCTAAATTACTATGCTTAGGTCTCACTTTTCGTTTATTAATTTTTGTTTTTAGAGTTTATAGTAATTGTACTGCAAATAAAACAGTGACGTTGTAAGGATAGGATTTTAATTGTTCTCCTATTTTTCTGTAATGTTATGTACAAAATTTTTAGTCAACTAATTAATTATACCGTCTTTAACTTTTAAAGTTGGTTTTTTTTGTATTACAATTCTTCATAAACTGCGTTTATCTAAAAGTAATGCTTTAGTTATGCTAACCGCTGCCTTTGAACTAAACATAAAGGAGGGTTGTATTCAGTGAGAAATACGTGTTAAGAATCCCTAAAAACAATGAACTTTTTGTTTAGAATTTATAATGGTGTAGAGATTGGGAAAAAAATGTCCTTAGGAGGAAATGTTGTTTTCATATTATCTTGCACGCATCGCAAATACATGGTACCCTCTGTTAGTACTTAACTACTTATGCTTTGTAATGGTTTTATGATGTTTGCAATTTGTAATGTTTCTAAGTTCAATAAAGTTCTTTAGACCATCAATTTCAGTCTTTTTCTCTTAAAGCTTTACATTCGAGATGATCGATCGTGTGATTTCTTAGACATTTTTTTTATTACATATGTTATTCGGGTGATATATGCTATAGTAAATCTTTTAGTTTTATATCCACGCACGCATCGCGTGCATATAAGACTAGTTGTTTATAACCAAATTGTAAACCGCTTATGTGTCATATAAAGAAATTTGGAATCATAAAACCCACTTGTTGGTCATTTAAAGGCACGGGGTGAACTTGATTCACACATTTTTTTAGCCTTGTATAACCTTTCTGACACATTGTCCAAAATTTTGGGCGTTTCGCTTAAAAAAAACAATAGACAGGTCCTTTTTACCTGATTTTTGTTTTTCCGAACTTATTTGAACTTAAATTAAAATATCTTAACTTGTTAACATTAATTTTTGTTATAATTGTACTACATATTTGAGTATACTTATTTTCACAAAATTATCTTATTTGAACAAACTAAGTGGAAATAAGATAAATAAAACACGCATTAATTAAAGATACGAAAATGTTTGTGTACACACTAAAAAATAGTAGAGTATTACAATTAAATTAAATTAATTAATTTGGACCGATATCATAATATTAATTCATTTTAATTATTTTAGTCCACCTAAATTAGATATCTGAATTACTCAAATACAATTTGGATCATATATTTTTGGGCTAGTTCGTATTGTTAGCCCGAAACAAACAAATCAAGTGGATCAAGTTAAAGACTCTCAAGTCACAAAATGGGCCCAAGCACAAACCTATCAAGTCCAGTAAAGGAGTCTCTATCTCCTATAAATACTACTATTTTACTTTAGTAGCGAGGACCCAAAATTCATTACTCTGAAGAGATCATAAAATTCTATGGAAATTCTCTCTAAAAGTAGTCAATAAACACATCAAATTTGTGTTGACTGCTTAGCCAAACTCAAACTCAGGTTGACATCATCAAGCATACCTCACCCTAAATTCAAACTCATGTTGACGTCATAAGACGGCTGTCACCCTAGACTCAAACTCAGGTTGACGTCATTAGACGACTGTCACCCTAAACTCAAACTCAAGTTGATTTCAACAAACAATTGTCACCCTAATTCCAATTCCAGATGTCTTACACGTATCACCGTCAGCTGCTAAATGGAATCAGAGAACTTAGTTTATTTTCTTGTAAACTATCAAATACAGAAACTGTACCCAAACATTCAAATATCAATAAAAACTCTTTGTTACATTATTTTCTTTCTTATTTGCTTAGACTATAAAATTTGTGTATACAAATTTTGGCACGCCCGATGGGATCATCTATACCTCTCATCTCTATTTCCATGGCCCTAAAGAAATTTATCTCTCAACCTGCTAAAGTGACAGTTGTCACAATTTAGGAATGAGCTGCAACATTAGTTGCAAAACACTTGTATTATTACTAGAGGAATGAGGAAGAGGAATACTGCCTCTGTTGTAGCAAATCTACAGACTGCATGCGTTCCTACCAAGGCGCTCAAAAGTCATGCTTTACCCTCAATTTCTACGGTGCTTATCACGCCTTCCTTTCAAAGGTCGCCAAAACCCCTGTGTTCGGTTCAACGTCTCCAGGCGAACCTGAACAACATTATGTTGCTTCACTTAAATTGAAGCAAAAATTTCTTTAATATCGATGAGATAACTACCATGGGAAGGGACTCTTTAATATGCTTAATGCCTGCTACTCTGAAAAGGTCAATCAATAATGAAGGTAATGGCCCATGATCCAGCTAAGTTTTTTTTGAAGACCCCTGTAACAAAGGAGTCCAAATCATGGAGTGCCTATCCCATAAAATAGCTAAAGAACAGAGGTGATCAACTCGACCTATGTACCCAAAGGACGGTACATAGGGAGAGTCTAATCCAGTTACCCCAGGAAGCGCGCATAAGCTCTCTCCCGGCAATAAAAAAAAAGCACACAAACCGAAAGCTTCTAATAAGCGACTTCATACCAAGTAGCGAGTGAACAAAAGCTTCTAATAAGCGACTACGTAACAAAATCTCATCGAGCTTTAGGGAGTCAACTACCAAAAGCTTCGCTTTAGCGACTTCATACCCTATGGCGTTATGATTATAAGGAAATTAGAAGCCCATAATATGTAAATAAGATCAAGGGTTTCACATGAGGATGGTCACCCGAGATGAAGAATTATTTTTTCTTATATATAAAAAACTCAATCAGACTGGAGTTTGGGTTCATGATCGAAACTGGCGAAGCCGGCACATCGACATCGGGAGAAAGAGTCATAAAAGAAGAAAAAATAGAATTCAAATCTAGAACGAAGGTTGTTAGGTTATGATTCATATGACAAAACATAAATCATGCGGAAAAACCATAAAGCCAGGAAAGCATATTATTTACACATAATCATTTAGCATAGTTTAGATGCATACACTTTGTTGCGTGCCCTCCCTAGCTGCGCCCGAACCGAACAAGAACAAGTCTTTAGGACTCCAAGTGTCGTCCCTCCGTAGATAGTCCACAGTAGGTCCGGATCCGCCTCAAGATTGACCAACTAGAATCGCCCTTAAGGTACTAGGATTTTCGGCTAGGTTAGTGCAAGTGTATGGCTGAATTTTTCTTTCAAAAACTTACCCTTTGAATACTTCAATTGTATCTATAAATTATGACCCTAGGCTCCTATTTATAGAGGTATGGAAAAGGAATTATAATCCTACTAGGATTTAGATTTATTAATTAGAATCCAACTTGAACTCTAAATAATAAATATAATCTTATTAGGATTAGGATTTAATCAATATGTAGAATCCTTATAGCTTTAGGATTCGTACAGGAACACAAACACTTACGCACGCACGAGCCGCACGCCCATGCGCAAGCCTCGCGGCCCACGCACGGCGCACAGCCCCTTTGCCCGCAGCCCATTATGCGCGCGCGCCAAGGCTTGGCTAGGCCTGGCCTTGCGCTGGGCCTGGTCGAGCTTGGCGTGTGTTTGTTGCGTGTGGCTTGCTGGGCGACGGCCTGGCTTCGTGCTGGGCCTTCGTCTAGCAAGCCTCGTCCGATGCTAATTCGTACGATACGCTTCCGATTAAATTCCCGATTCCGGAATTCATTTCCGATACGAACAATATTTAATATTTCCGATTCCGGAATTAATTTCCGTTTCGAACAAATATTCAATATTTCCGTTTCCGGAATTATTTTCTGATTTCGATAATATTTCCGATTCTGACAATATTTCTGTTTCCGGCAATATTTCCGATTCCGGTAATATTTTCATTTCCAATTGTAGACACCTACTTTTGTCCCCATTCCCGAAAGGCAAAGGTTCGATGATGAAAGCATAAATCTCCACTTGACAACGCATCTCCTATAAAATAAACGAATCTCAATTCCCCTTTTCATTTCACCCGAAACCTGCTATTTATGAAAACCTGCTAAAAATAGTAACTGCCGTAAAGGGTAGCTGCTAAAAGTGGCAAGTCATAAAAGATAGAAACCTGTCAGAATTAGGTGTTGCACTCCAACGTAAATCCTAAATGAGATAGAAAACTGCGAGAATCCTATTCCTAATATGATTCGGAAATAAGAGTTACGTATTAATTAAAATCCTAACGAGCCTAGAGTTCGTAACGGGCCCAGACGCATTCCGTCATGAAATTGATACGCACTAAAAGACTCGATTAAGTCTCAAACACTACGGATTTCAGGAATCCAAATCTGACTAAGAAAACAGCCCAAACATCAATTTCAACGCCCAGCCCTAGGCGCTGAAATTGCATGGGTCCTATTTTCAACGCCCAGAGCTGGGCGCCGAAATCTTTGACGCCTAGAGCTGGGCGCTGAAAATACCTGGGTACGTGTTTTTTCCTAATTCTTTGTGGATTAGAACTCTGCAATTCTATCTTTCCACGAACTCTTCCCTATAAATACAGCCCCAAATTCGACGTGAAAGGAACACACAACACACAATTCATATTCTGAGTATTGACTCCAACCCTTAGCCTAAGCGTCACGCTGCAAAATCGTTCACGCGTTCTGTCGCAATCGATCCATAAATCGAACAGAACGTATCCTGTCCCATAATTGAGATTCGTTAAATAAAAAGGAGAAATAGCAAAGTCAAAGTGGTTAGTTTTCTGAGAACCGTGACGCACCTCTCAAGGGTGCGTCGTTATGTGCCCCTTTTCGATGATTTAATTGCTTTCCTCGCCCTTTTTATAAAATGTTAAACTAACTAAATCTGATTGTTCTATCACGCCTAACAAATATAATATTTTTGGGAAATTGGATTATCATGCTAGGTCCCTTAATGCAATCTAAATCAGATAATCGCGATCGATCTAGTATTATATGTTGCATATTGCTAAAATCAACTCAGATTAGTTTAATAGTTAACGCATGTCCCTTCAATTATTAATGCTGAGCTAGTAAGGATATCCTGCCTCTGGAGTTATCGACGAGCGAAGTACTCCTCTCGGTAGTTACAGTCCCCCGAACCCTCAATCTCTACCTTGCGGGTGTATGTTGAGAGATCCCCACACCAGGGATCACAAGGGAACCTACGGCCGTCGTGGTCAAACATAATTGCACTCCCTTTATGTCACGATAACCGGGTTTTGTCAGTTTTTCTCATTGTTTTTAAAAACTGAATGGCGACTCCTATATTACTAGTCAATTGGGTGTATACTCACAGGAAATCTAATTACACTTGATTGAATAAAATAATCGTCACACCCACGAGGGACGAGGTCACGCATTAGCCTCGTGCTTTTTCGACCCCCTCCCAGTGGCGACTCCACTGGGGATAGTGAAGGAAATACTCGTGCTTGTAGGTAATCAAAATAGCCGAAGGGTGAAACGATCCTACCCCGCGTTTATTTCCCCATCAAGTTGGGACGACCTGAAAATCAGCATATTAATGTGAACGGGCAGAAGCGCATAACGAATCTCGGCTCCCTCGGGAGTTGGGACTAAGGATACCTTTTTTCGCCAATAGGGGGGTGCATACGCCGCGCATGTTGCCCACTCGGTACTTGTGCAGGTAGTACACCTATCCCGAACCCAATCGCTCGCTCATTAGGTCCCTCTCGCCTGCATGCCCCCTTGGCTTGCACTTGCGGGTTGGCCTCTTGAGCGAAATTCGTCTGTTGAAGACACTACCTCGACCGGGGCATGTGTTGGATCTACGATAGAAGCGGTTCCAAGCCAGGCGCAAATACTACCCATAGAAGCCTATCATAAACTACGTGACATATTTAATTTTTAAATCCATATTTGTAATGTAGTTATGTGTAGCGAACTGTGTGACTATGTTATGATTGTGCGTACGAATAATGCTAGACAAATTATGCTAGAAAACCAACGACCTAAAAAAAAATTGCCCAAACATTCATGAACCAATTGGCCAAAGAGTTATACCAAAATACGTGTTCCGCAAGCCCGAACGATCGCCACAAAAATGAGCGACGCTCGGGATGGCCGTAACGAATCCCACAAACGCTGCACAACGCGTAAAGGACGTTATAAGGCAAGCACGCAAATTTAAAGTCGCAAAAACAAAAGTAGACGAAAACTGAAAACGAGAACCAGCCAGGGACGCATTTTCAACGCCCTTGGCTGGGCGCCGAAATTTCTCACGCCCACTGCTGGGCGCTGAAGTTGCTGCCTGGCCTTTCGGTCAGGCACAGCAGCCTCGGTGCCCGTGCATAAAAAAAATATACGTAGCAAAAAAAAAACTTTTTGAAAAAATTGCTGCGAAGGCGTATGAAAGGCACTCGATTCTAAAAAGCGACTTGTAAAAAATAAAATAACTCTTTGTGTCGTTGTTAGGCCTCCTACGACGACAATGCTCGGCACCAAAACCGAACATGCTAATTGAAATAACCTTGAATGTCACATGGGCAAAGTATTCAAAAAATGATGTTCGAATAAAGTCTTCAAGAAAAAAATAATGTTCAAATAAAATAAATAAATTCGAGTCTAGACTAGGCTATGCCAAAGTACAATCTAAATCCTAAGTCTTAGTTGTCTTATCCATAGAATCGGTCCTAATACTTGGTGTCGTTCTGCAAGCTAAAAGGTTAAACCATATTGAGTCTCCCTTCCTAACATTTAAATCAATGAACACCCATATGTAATTGTCATCCCTTGCTAGGAATCCACGGCCTCAATACTCTCTCTCACCAATAAAAAGAATATATTATAGTATTTGCAAAATGGAAACAGTCACATTCTGAAAAATCATCCCCCCATAGTCGCACAACCCCCAAAGTGAACCTAAGGTGTCAATACCATTAGCAAAAAATTAATGGCCTCAAGGCTCATAATCACATTGGGTCACGACTATCATAGTCCTCTCGAGCCACTCGCTCCTTTAAATACTCCTAAGTACAGACTAAAAGATTTTTCATGAATGCAACATGACCAACCATGAAAATACCCAGATCGGCATGCCATAAGGCTACCATTGGGGTAAAGCAATACACACTAAGAGAGAAGCCGCACTAATGATTCTAGTCTTGCAAAAATAAAAATTCGATCTCCCCAACTGACTACCTTGCCAATATTAAGCAAATGGCGCATGACAAATGAACACCCAAGGGTTAAAACCTAAAGTGTCAACCCACGAAAGTTATGGTCCAATTAGCCTAAGTCTGAGAGTCGCTTGGTCAAGTATTATAGGCTTACGCCATGTCATTATTTTAAGTCTAGGCCACCTTCTTGTATTCATACACGGGTTATAATCAGAAAGATTAATGAAAGTCTGAGTCTAAATCACAACTTCCAATTAAATCTCAGAAACTGGAATCTGAAAAGAAGCAAAAAAAATTATTTTCGATGTAATTCTTTCGTTAAATTTCAATAAGGTAAAAATAACATTTTGAATCTACGCTATTTGCACATTTTAAGAAACGACTAAATACGCTTGCAAAGTAAGACAATTTAAAAGGTCCACCCTAGGCCCACTAAAATTAAAGGTCCACTATAGGCCTACCAAACGAGGCTCACTCAGTCTCGCCTCGTGACTCAAAGACCACAACCATCTACCTTTTAACCCAAATAAAAATTTTGGATTTATGTTGGGGAGAAATCCCAAGCAAAAAGAAAAAATAGAAAGAGAAAAGGGAGAACGAAAAGAGCAAGCCATGAAATACTTAAAAAGAAAGAGAAAAGGGAGAGCGAAAAGAGCGAGCCATGAAATACTTAGCCCGTACCTCCCAAAGTGCGAAATTTACCCAAGTAACCGAAGAAAAAGAGTCAACCAATCCAAATCATAAAATTCTACGATGTCTACCCTTTCCAATCCTTACTCTCTTAGACGCCTTCGCTCTGGGGTCCCTGTTCAGCTAATTTGACCCATCCATGTTCTCATTGCCATAACCCAAGAAACCACTACCTCGACTCTTGTTCTTGAACTTGTTGTCAACCGCAAACCACGCACGGCCATTGACACGTGCGTCATACCCATTATATCCAAAACCTGCTCTTACACCACCATTAGCATAATGACCATATAACTTGTTTGGATACATCCTGTTGATATACCCTTGAGCCGTCCCCATGCTATTCATTGACCTTGGTTGATGTAACCCTCATGCTCGACCAATACCCTATCTCATTCAACCCATCTTCCAAACCGTCTTGAGTCACGGATATTAAAAAAAGGGAAAACAAATGAAAAGTACAAAAAGTAAAAAAGGAACTTTGCAAAGCGCCTCTAAAGTTAGTCTAAAAAGAAAAAGGAGCATTTTGCGCACCAAAAAAAAGATCCGCCCAGAAATAATTTTCAGCGCCCACAGCTGGGCGCCGAAATCTTTAGCGCCCCAGCCTGGGCGCTGATTCTCTCTGCTTGCCAAATTTTGTCCAGAAGTGCTCGTCATTTTATCTGCACATACACGGAAAAATAACGAACACTTGGAGGGGTACAACACGTATTCAGATATACGTACCACCAAAAAATACATGTACTCAAAAGTAAATAAAACAAATTTTTGGAAGCAGATTTAAATAATAATAAACTTCACTTATTCTACCGTTTCAAATAATATGTTTCCACCTCAGAACATACTTGTTTAAAATCGACATTCTAAGAAACCATTTTCTAGGCTAAGAACTACGCAAGACCTGATTCTAAATTAAATCTATTTAAGGCGGATACGTAGGCAATCCATGATTCGGTCCAACCAATTTTCAAAAATATTAAAGCCTATAGAAAAACAAGAATAAAGAATAGAAGTCCCTTATTGAAATTTAATTACTAGCAATCCAAGTCGAAAGAAGAAATTCAAGTTAAAGAAAGAATCCAAGTCGTCAAAATGCCAAAATGAGCACACATCGAAAAATAATAAGGGCACATACCCTTGCCAGGAGGAGCACTCACACTCCTAGGCACTTAGCCAAGACTCAAAAAGATCGCTTTGCCTCAATTGAATGGGGGCTAGCGCAAGCGTCCATGACCTCTAAAGTACTCGACTTGACCCTCCCTAAAGCGAACTAACTCACTTAAAGACTTTCTTTCACCACTAGACATAGTCATTCGCTTAAATACCTTCTTTCACCACTAGACACAGTCATAATCGCCAACAAGTAGTAAAGGCAGTAAAGCTTGCAATAAAGTGGATTATTCTACGGCATCGCCCCATCGTTCCTTCGAACTCAGGGCACCCGTTCATGGTAACTCAAATGCTTGCGAATCCCCTTTGGAAAAAAATCAGACATTGTCAATAGGACTTAGGCACTTAACCAAGGCTCACCCTACTCAGACGTATGACACGGGCATCTAAAATCGAAATCTAAAAGCATCATTAATGGAAAGACATAATAGCAACTGGGGGCTAAAGATTGAAATGAAAGAGCTAGGGAAAGAACTAAGTATACCTTGACCTTTTGTACAGACATACACCAAGTAAATCTAAGTCAATTTGAAAACGGTTTATATTCCCGCAATTCTGGAAAAGATGGCCTTAAAAGCCTAAAGTATATGCCAAACGGGCACAAGTATACCTTGACGCCTGCACCCTGGCTTCCAGCAAATCCTTAGACAGCATTCCAAAAATCGTAACAGTATTTTTGATTCACTCATGTAATCCTGTACGAACCCTTCTATAAGTCAACCTACTTAGGACACCTCAGATTGTACACAGTAGGACTCGGATTTTAAATAATTTTCAAATGGTTTTTAAAGACTTCTTCGAACATAATAAAGTGTCGTTGGTTTAAGCTAAGTATGCGTTTATCTCGACGTCGCAAGTGAGTCAAAAAGATTTCTAAATATGATTATGGGTAAAGAAAGGCACCTAGTTTTTGGTCAAGGCACACTTCAACATGTGACTACCTTGACCATGGCAATATCGCACAATACGACATTCACATGAGAAGTAGCAAAATCACTACTCGAACGTACCTCGCACTAAACGAGTCTGGTTCAAACTATTCATGATCCATGTCACCATGAATGCACAAAAACGTATGCAAGACATTATAGCACCAAGCCAATCCCGTAGCTACAGTTGGAGGCTTGAGAAAAACACTCTAAAAATACTCGAAATTACGATTTTATCGCAAATTCTCGACGCTAATGCTATACACACGTCATAGGGGCACAATCCTAAGGTGAATCGTGTAAAACAAACTTTAGAAGGGCTACAACCCCTCCCAAATTCTAAGCGCTACTTAGAATATATAAAGTCACCCCACTAACAAGGGTAACTGAAAATCGCGAGTCACCAAAACTCCGATCAAACCACTGCACATAACGCTCGCCCTATAAAACGCCCGTTACACAGTCTACATCGTTCCGAAGCAAAAACGAAAGAAAAAAAATCAAGGATAAGAACTGTCAAAATATACCCAGAAATCATTTTCAACGCCCAGAGCTGGGCGCCGATATCTTTAACGCCCCAGCCTGGGCGCTGAATCTTTCTGCTAGCCAAAGTTTTGCCCAGATATAAAAATAAGAAAGAAACACCTATGAATCCTCGCATCGAACGAAGTAATAAGCCATGCAAACCCACGCAGAAGGTGCTACACTTGTTCGAGCACCTGAACGAGGCGTGATGAAGTACTCCAATGCAAAAAATAATGATGATATCCCAAGACCTGGAGAAATGTTCTAATACATGCGGTTAGGCCACACAAGCCTACGTCGCACCATAAGTTCAACCATCCCACGGTACAAGTCTAAAAAAGGAGAGTAAGGCATATTGCACTAATGTAGGCACGACCAAGAGCATGTGTAAAAGAGGAAAAAAATTACTTATCGCCCAAATTCAAAATGCAAGCCACACGACTTCTACATTAAGGATTAAAGGTAGCAAAATATTACCTACCACGAAAGGGATAGCTCGCACCTACACGAGCGGAACCCCAAGGCATCTTTCTCGAAAGAACCTACAAAAATCGTACGCCAAAAGGAAGCATCCCAACACGCATACTTGGGGGCTCCAAGCTACGAAACAACCATAGAAAAATAAAAAATCTCGAAGCAAATGTTTGAACAATCGAAAGGGTACGATGTTTGAGCCCACTTCATGAATGGGCCTGAACCCTATCAAGCTTCTAAGCAAACTATTCAAAATCAGTCATCGCTCAAAAAAAAAAATTCAAGCAAACTGATTAATGGACCGCACGCAACGACCATTCTATGAACGCTCGTTCGCACATACATCATCATTCTAAGTATCGAACATTTACGAACGCGTTCAAAAGGAACAATATACAACAACAAGAGCTGTCAAAGTCTTACGCCTCAAGGTATGTTCCTCGGGCCATATAGACTCGCCCAACTATCACAATAACTGTACGCCTTAAGAGCAACAGTTCCTTAAGATAATCGCCCCAAAGCGACAAGCACTGTAGTCCACCAATCGGCTACGGCTTCTCAAGAAAATCATCACGTTCTAAAAACAAAGAAAAAACAAAAAGAGAATACATAGAACTTCCAAGTGAAATAAACGAATGAACAAGAGGCCAACTGTGTCATCAAAAGACCAGCCCAAACAACACTTTCAACGCCCCACCTGGGCGTGAATTATTTCAACGCCCAGGCCTGGGCGCCGAAAATGAACCCAGGCTCAAAAAGGCCCTAACTTCTATTGGGCCCTGCCATATTCATTCGACTTGAAAATTGCCGATTTCTTTACTGAAAGTCGCACCTCACGGCTTTGTCAAGAGTAGCACACCACTACAAAGATCGCTCGCACTTACGAGCACGATCCCAAATACGATCAAGGACATCACAAATTGCGTATCCCCAAGGAACCCCTTTTGACAAGAAATGACCGTCAAGCACGAATGCTTGGGGGCTCGAGAGAAAATATATTATGCAAAGTTAAAAACAATATTCCCAAACTACGCTGTACGAAGTCCCGTGTTTGGATGTCTCAGAAGATAAAACCGGTTTACGACCTCAAGACAAAGGTCGCCGTTGATACTTATACATAGTCCCCTAATCAAGGACCCCAGTAGTGGCAAAATTGAGCCGAAAAGACTAGCTCAAAACCATGGAAGATGATGACCACAAGACAATGGTCCGTCTAAGCACATTGTCAACCCACATCCAGGTTACAACTAAATCCGAGCATCCCTCGAAAGAATTCGCTCCTGCAAGAATGAATGAAAAGAAAATTCTCAAAGAAATCACAAGAACAAATGAAATAGGGACTTGCCCACCTCAATCGGGCAAGATCGCGCCACGAACCGCGCGAGTTCCAAATAGAAAAACAAATTCAGGGATGTCCACCCTTAGCGGACAGGGCTCACCCACCTTCAGCGGGCGGGGTCTGCGTCACTAGCCGCGCAGGTCCTCAGTTTTCCAAAAAATGAAATTTTCAAAATTCAAAATGAAACAGGCTCGCCATCTTCAGCCGGCGGGGTCTACGGCGCAAACCACGTAGGTCCTTATTTTCAAAAAATAAACACAAAACAAATTTCAAAACAGATTCGTCCACTTCTATCGGACGGGGTGTCCACCCTTAGCGGACAGGTTCGCCATCTTTAGCCGGCGGGGTCTACGTCACAAACCGCGTAGGTCCTTATCTTCAAATTTCAAAAACAGATTCATCCACTTCTATCGGACGGGGTGTCCACCCTTAGTGGAGAGGCTCGCCATCTTTAGCCGGAGGGGTCTACGTCACAAGTCGCGTAGGTCCTTAGTCGCTGCAGCGATAACTTTTTCTGGTTTTCCCTTTTCCAAAAATTAAAAGGATTGGTTTTTCGTTTTTTCCAAAAAAGAGCGATGTGCTGGATTTTCCTTCGTTTTACGTCCCATAAAAACAAGGGGGTTTTCTCGTTTAGCTAGCCCTGAAAATGAGAATCTTTAAAAACATTATTACCTCGTGATTGGGCTTGGCCAGGCCCAATTACACTTTATAGCTTTGATTTCGAAAACATCTGTAGCAACTCCCAATGACAAAGTGAGGGAGTTTCTACGCCTCTTTAGATACTTCCAATGACAAAGTGAGGGAGTATTCTATACTATCCGTTGACAAATCCCAATGACACGTGAGGGATATGTCGACATTTCAAGTGATGACCCTTAAGTCAAATGTTATCACTCGGGGGCTCGTGAGACCCTCGCAAAACAGGTCACATACACCATGGCTTGTGTGACGCACTCCGTCTAATACTTTGACCATCGTCTCATCCCGAGACTCAGTCAAAGTGGGGGCTAACTATAGACACCTACTTTTGTCCCCATTCCCGAAAGGGAAAGGTTCAATGATGAAAGCATAAATCTCCACTTGACAACGCATCTCCTATAAAATAAACGAATCTCAATTCCCCTTTTCATTTCACCCGAAACCTGCTATTTATGGAAACCTGCTAAAAATAGTAACTGCCGTAAAGGGTAGCTGCTAAAAGTGGCAAGTCGTAAAAGATAGAAACCTGTCAGAATTAGGTGTTGCACTCCAACGTAAATCCTAAATGAGATAGAAAACTGCGAGAATCCTATTCCTAATATGATTCAAAAATAAGAGTTACGTATTAATTAAAATCCTAACGAGCCTAGAGTTCGTAACGAGCCCAGACGCATTCCGTCATGAAATTGATACGCACTAAAAGACTCGATTAAGTCTCAAACACTACGGATTTCAGGAATCCGAATCTGACTAAGAAAACAGCTCAAACATCAATTTCAACGCCCAGCCCTGGGCGCTGAAATTGCATGGGTCCTATTTTCAACGCCCAGAGCTGGGCGCCGAAATCTTTGACGCCCAGAGCTGGGCGCTGAAAATACCTGGGTACGTGTTTTTTCCTAATTCTTTGTGGATTAGAACTCTGCAATTCTATCTTTCCACGAACTCTTCCCTATAAATACAGCCCCAAATTCGACGTGAAAGGAACACACAACACACAATTCATATTCTGAGTATTGACTCCAACCCTTAGCCGAAGCCTCACGCTGCGAAATCGTTCACGCGTTCTGTCGCAATCGATCCATAAATCGAACAGAACGTATCCTGTCCCATAATTGAGATTCGTTAAATAAAAAGGAGAAATAGCAAAGTCAAAGTGGTCAGTTTTCTAAGAACCGTGACACACCTCTCAAGGGTGCGTCGTAATGTGCCCCTTTTCGATGATTTAATTGCTTTCCTCGCCCTTTTTATAAACTGTTAAACTAACTAAATCTGATTGTTCTATCACGCCTAACAAATATAATATTTTTGGGAAATTGGATTATCATGCTAGGTCCCTTAATGCAATCTAAATCAGATAATCGCGATCGATCTAGTATTATATGCTGCATATTGCTAAAATCAACTCAGATTAGTTTAATAGTTAACGCATGTCCCTTCAATTATTTATGCTGAGCTAGTAAGGATATCCTGCCTCTGGAGTTATCGACGAGCGAAGTACTCCTCTCGGTAGTTACAGTCCCCCGAACCCTCAATCTTTACCTTGCGGGTGTATGTTGAGAGATCCCCACACCAGGGATCACAAGGGAACCTACGGCCGTCGTGGTCAAACATAATTGCACTCCCTTTATGTCACGATAACCGGGTTTTGTCAGTTTTTCTCATTGTTGTTAAAAACTGAATGGCGACTCCTATATTACTAGTAGATTGGGTGTATACTCACAGGAAATCCAATTACACTTGATTGAATAAAAGAATCGTCACACCCACGAGGGACGAGGTCACGCATTAGCCTCGTGCTTTTTCGACCCCCTCACACCAATAATATTTTCCGATACGTACCATGTTTCCGTTTCCGGCAACATCTACGACTTGGATAATATTTATATTTCCGATACAATCCATATTTCCGTTTCCGGCAATATCATCGTTTTCGGAGTATTCATTTCTTGCTTGTGACGATCTCAGCTCCCACTGAAACCAAGATTCGTCGATTCCGAATATCCATAGATGGAGTATTTAATGCCATTAAATACTTGATCCGTTCACGTACTATTTGTGTGACCCTACGGGTTCAGTCAAGAGTAAGTTGTGGATTAATATTATTAATTCCACTTGAACTGAAGCGGCCTCTAGCTAGGCATTCAGCTCACTTGATCTCACTGAATTATTAACTTGTTAATTAATACTGAACCGCATTTATTAGACTTAACATTGAATGCATACTTGGACCAAGGGCACTATTTCCTTCAGTCTCCCACTTGTCCTTAGGGACAAGTGTGCATTTACCTAATTCCTTTGTCTCTCGATGCTTGCTCTTGAACATAAGGTAAGAGTTGTCATCCTTATTATGTCCAAAGGTGTTTCTCGGTTTCAGAGTTCAACTGATTAAATAAACAGATAATCATAGCCTATGATTCATCCGAGCACGGCCATGCATTTTACAGTTTCTAGCTCTCCGAGTGGCCTTGTACAACTTTTAAGCATCTCATCCCGATTTATGGGAGGACAATCCCAATCTTGCGATCTTGAGATTAGACTTCGTTTGATAGGTGATTACCTGAGCGTTGCCTTTATAGCCTCCTTTTACGGTGTGACGGTTGGTCAACGTCAAAGTAACCAGTTCTCAAACAAGTAATCTCAAATCACTCAGGTATTGAGGATTTAGTGTCTAATAATTTTAATGAAATTTACTTATGACAGATTTTCATCTCTTACAGTAAAGTTTCATAGGTCTGTCCGATACTAGTCTTCCCAAAGTAAGTATCTATGCAAATGATTATGACATTGCCATGTCCACATAGTTCAAGAAACAGAACTACTAGTCATCTTGCATTCTAGTCGTCTAACGTTTTCTATGCGTCCAATTTTATAGAAAACTCCGACCAGGGACCATTTTCAACCTTTAACATTCAAGTTCACTTGATAGAAATTTCTTAGTCACAGGACTGGTCCTGACAGTCTATCTTGAATATATCGTCAAATTGAAGGGACTCATCATTTAATAAACCACAAATTAAATGGAAAAATGAATTCTATTAATTTATTGTGAATGGTTAACCAATAATGTTTTACAAAGAATTAAACTCTAAAACTTTAAAACATTAAATAAGGACATCAAAGTCATTCTCCAATATGCTTGATTCCCATAGCTGCAGTGTGCGAGTTGTGCTTCGCCTGCGGCAGAGGTTTAGTCAATGGATCTGATATGTTGTCATTAGTTCCAATCTTGCTTATCTCGACTTCTTTTCTTTCAACGAACTCTCGTAGAAGGTGAAATCTACGAAGTACATGCTTGACTCTTTGGTGGTGTCTAGGCTCCTTTGCCTGTGCAATAGCTCCGTTATTATCACAATACAGGGTTATTGGTCCTTTAATGGAGGGGACTACACCAAGTTCACCTGTGAACTTCCTTAGCCATATAGCTTCCTTTGCTGCTTCATGTGCAGCAATGTACTCCGCTTCAGTTGTAGAATCCGCAATGGTGCTTTGCTTAGCACTTTTCCAGCTTACTGTACCTCCGTTGAGGCAGAAGACAAACCCGGACTGTGATCTGAAATCATCTTTGTCGGTTTGGAAACTTGCGTCCGTATAGCCTTTAACAATTAATTCATCATCTCCACTATAGACCAGGAAGTCATCTTTGTGCCTTTTCAGGTACTTCAGAATGTTCTTGGCAGCAGTCCAATGTGCCTCTCCTGGGTCTGACTGGTATCTGCTCGTAGCACTGAGTGCGTACGCAACATCCGGGCGTGTACATATCATAGCATACATTATTGAACCAATCAATGATGCATACGGTATCCCATTCATTCGTCTACGCTCATCAAGTGTTTTTGGGCACTGAGTCTTGCTTAGAGTCATTCCATGAGACATGGGTAGGTAGCCTCGCTTGGAGTCTGCCATCTTGAACCTATCAAGCACCTTATTGATATAAGTGCTTTGACTAAGTCCAATCATCTTTTTAGATATATCTCTGTAAATCTTGATGCCCAATATGTACTGTGCTTCTCCTAGATCCTTCATCGAAAAACATTTCCCAAGCCAAATCTTGACAGAGTTCAACATAGGAATGTCATTTCCGATAAGTAATATGTCATCGACATATAATACTAGGAAAAAAATTTTGCTCCCACTGACCTTCTTGTATACACAAGATTTGTCTGCGTTCTTGATGAAACCAAAGTCACTGACTGCTTCATCAAAATGTATATTCCAGCTCCTGGATGCCTGCTTCAATCCGTAGATTGATTTCCTTAGCTTGCATACCTTTTTAGCATTCTTTGGATCCTCAAAACCTTCAGGCTGTGTCATAAACACAGTTTCTGTTAAAACGCCGTTTAAGAAAGCGGTTTTGACATCCATCTGCCATATTTCGTAATCGTAATATGCAGCGATTGCTAACATTATCCGAATAGACTTTAGCATTGCAACTGGTGAAAAGGTTTCATCGTAATCCACACCGTGGACTTGCCTGTAACCTTTTGCAACCAATCTAGCTTTGAAAACTTCAAGTTTCCCATCCTTGTCCTTTTTCAGTTTGAAAACCCATTTGCTTCCAATGGCTTGGTAGCCATCTGGCAAATCGACCAAATCCCATACTTGGTTTTCAGACATGGAGTCTAATTCAGATTGCATGGCTTCTTGCCATTGCTTTGAGCTAGGGCTCGTCATAGCTTGTTTGTAAGTCGCAGGTTCATCACTTTCAAGTAATAGAACGTCATAGCTCTCGTTCGTCAAAATACTTGAGTACCTTTCCGGTTGAGATCTATATCTCTGCGATCTACGCGGGGTTACATCTCTAGATTGACCATGATCCTCACCAGATACTTCTAAAGATCTCTGAGTTTCATCTTTAATGTCATCTTGAGCATTCTCTAGAGTTTGTTGTTCGACTCGAATTTCTTCGAGGTCTACTTTTCTCCCACTTGTCATTTTGGAAATGTGATCCTTCTCCAAAAAGACACCATCTCGAGCAACAAACACCTTGTTCTCAGATGTATTGTAGAAGTAATACCCCTTTGTTTCCTTTGGATAGCCCACAAGGATACATTTGTCAGATTTTGGATGAAGTTTGTCTGAAATTAATCGTTTGACGTATACTTCACATCCCCAAATCTTAAGAAAAGACACTTTTCGAGGCTTTCCAAACCATAACTCATATGGAGTCTTTTCGACAGCTTTAGACGGAGCTCTATTTATAGTGAGTGCAGCTGTATTTAGTGCATGTCCCCAAAATTCTATTGGAAGTTCGGCCTGACCCATCATTGACCTAACCATGTCTAGCAAGGTTTTGTTCCTCCGTTCCGACACACCGTTCCATTGTGGTGTTCCAAGAGGAGTCAATTCTGATAGAATTCCACATTCTTTCAGATGGTCATCAAATTCATAGCTCAGATATTCACCGCCTCTATCAGACCGCAGTGCCTTAATCTTCTTGCCTAATTGATTCTCTACTTCACTCTGAAATTCCTTGAATTTATCAAAGGATTCAGACTTATGCTTCATTAGGTAGACATAACCATATCTACTGAAGTCATCAGTGAAAGTGATAAAGTAGCTGAAACCACCCCTAGCATTTGTACTCATTGGTCCACATACATCTGTATGGATTAAACCCAATAGTTCAGTTGCTCTTTCTCCAACTTTAGAGAAAGGTTGCTTTGTCATTTTGCCAAGTAAACATGATTCGCACTTACCATAATCCTCTAAGTCAAATGGTTCTAGAATTCCTTCCTTTTGAAGTCTTTCCATGCGTTTCAAGTTAATATGGCCTAATCGACAATGCCACAGATAGGTGAGATCTGAATCATCCTTTTGGGCCTTTTTGGTATTTATGTTATAAACTTGTTTGTCATGATCTAATAAATAAAGTCCATTGACTAATCTAGCAGATCCATAAAACATCTCATTAAAATAAAACGAACAACTATTGTCTTTTATTAAAAAGGAAAATACCTTAGCATCTAAGCAAGAAACTGAAATGATGTTTTTAGTAAGACTTGGAACATGGAAACACTCTTCCAGTTCCAAAACTAGCCCAGAGGGCAACGACAAATAATAAGTTCCTACAGCTAATGCAGCAATCCTTGCTCCATTTCCCACTCGTAGGTCGACTTCACCCTTGCTTAACTTTCTACTTCTTCTTAGTCCCTGAGAATTGGAACATAAGTGTGAGCCACAACCTGTATCTAATACCCAAGAAGTTGAATTAACAAGTGTACAGTCTATAACGAAAATACCTGAAGATGGAACGACTGTTCCGTTCTTCTGATCTTCCTTTAGCTTCAAGCAATCTCTCTTCCAATGCCCCTTCTTCTTGCAGTAGAAGCATTCGGATTCAGAAGTGGGTTGACTAACCTTCCTCTTTTCAGACTTGGCGCCAGTTTTCTTAGTTGGGGTGGCCTTGTTGCCACCTTTCTTAGCATTCCTCTTCTTTCCAGATTTCTTGAACTTGCCCCCACGCACCATAAGCACATCCTGCTTATCACTTTTAAGCGTCTTTTCAGCGGTCTTCAGCATACCGTGAAGCTCAGTGAGAGTTTTGTCCAGACTATTCATACTGTAGTTCAGTTTGAACTGATCATACCCGTTATGAAGAGAATGGAGGATGGTGTCTACAGCCATTTCCTGAGAGAATTGTTGATCCAGCCGACTCATATTCTCAATGAGTCAAATCATTTTGAGAACATGTGGACTTACGGGCTCGCCTTTCTTAATCTTGGTCTCAAGAATTTGCCTATGAGTCTCGAATCTTTCGACTCGAGCCAGATCTTGGAACATGTTCTTCAACTCACTGATGATTGTGAAAGCATCTGAGTTGATGAACGTTTTCTGCAGATCTACACTCATGGCTGCGAGCATTAGACATTTCACATCCTTGTTGGCATCAATCCAACGATTGAGGGATGCCTGAGTGACCCCTTCGCCTGCGGCTTCGGGCATCGCCTCTTCCAGGACATACTCCTTTTCTTCCTGCATAAGAACTATTTGCAAGTTCCTTTGCCAATCAAGGAAGTTTTTCCCGCTCAACTTCTCCTTTTCGAGAATTGATCGAATGTTGAATGAATTGTTGTTTGCCATAATTAAAACTACAATTGAAAAAGAATAAACAAATAAATAACCATTCACAGTTTCTCTTAATAAACTTAAATTCTAGCATACATGCATAATTCAATGTTCATTAAGCATTTTATTCAAGTTGTGTGTTCCGGCAGGTGTGAATAAAATGATTCCAAGATCCTAAAATCCATTGAAGAATTAAGCACATTATGTATTTAGACTCAATTCTAAAATCTTTTAGGTAAGCAAAAGCCTTTTGCTAATAGTCTAGGAACTACTCTTGGTTGATAGGTACGTCTAAGAACTTATTAGGTAAACCTATCGATTTTGCCACGACATAAAATGACTCCTTACTTATATCGTTGAGTTTCACCAAAACTAACATGTACTCACAATTATTTGTGTACCTTACCCCTTTAGTATCGATAAGTAACACCTCGCTATGGCGGAAAACTATTACTAAGATCGATGAAGAAAGGATATCCAAGTAAGTGTTATTTTGGCATGGCACCTTTTAACTCAATTTTTAAGTTTGGAACTTAAGGCTCTTACTATGTTGGTTAGATTTTAAGTGAACTAAAATCCTTAATCATGCAACATAATCAAGCCACAATCTCATGCATAATTAAGACATATTTAAAGGCAATAAATAACTTAAAACATGCATAAGATAAATGTGATCTAGTATGGCCCGACTTCATCTTGAAGCTTCAACTTCAAAGTCCGTCTTGAAAATCTCCGTGGGAGGCACCATTTTCTTCAAATAGGATAAGCTATATTAAACTAATTACAACTATTTGATGGTACGCAGACCATATTTGAATTGAAAAACAATTTTGGTACTTTAGACCAATTACATTCAAATTAATGGTACGCAGACCATATTTTCTATCCTATTTGGGCCATACTAGTCACTTCATAACCTGCAAAACGGTACATATGCAATATATATACCATTCACCCATTCATTATCATGAATGGCCCACATAGCTGGTTAGTAAAACACGTTATGCATCACATAAATATTTGCAGCAATTAATCAAGGGCACCAATAATCTACCAATTATTTAGTCCTTATTAATTCTTAATCAAGTTGTTTAACCTTAAGGGATTTGTAGACCTAATCAAGAGTTTATGACTAAAAATGCTCCCACTTAAACCAATAAATTCATATGCTTTACTAATTTTAAACATAAAAATGTATTTCTAGTCTAACCGGAAACATACAAATTTAATTAAAATTTAAAGCTCATATAAATTTATAATCGAATCCATTAATTTAATTTATTTCAGTTGAATTAAACGAATTAAAATTAATTCAAGATTTAATTTTAGTAAAATAATTAGTATAAATAAAATTTATAATAATTATAATATTCAAAATTAAAATCCAAGAAAACAATTTAAATTTCGAATTTTAAAATTAATTAAAATCGTTTCCGAACTGAAAATTAAAATTAAAATCAAAACGTACCAATCGTCGCGAGACGAGGCACTTGGGCTTGCGCCCAAGCCACATCAAGCTACGAGGCTCGCGCCCCGTTCGATTGATCGTAGCACAAAGCACACACAACGACACGCCACAGCTGGCCACGCTTCGCGCAGCCTTGTGCTGTGTCGCGTGTTGCTGCGTAGGCCAGCGCGCGCCGAGCGAGGGATCGCTCCCTGCTCGCGCGTTCTGCTTGCTGGCTGGGCGAGCCAGCCGCGCTGTGGCGCGGCAGCATCGCTGCCCACACGCGTCTTGCTCGTCGCTCGTGCCTTGCATCGTCTCCCTCGCCCATCGCATAGCACACACGCACACACGCATAGGCTGCGTTGCCTCGTGCGCGCGCCATGCGCTATGTTGCTCGCTGCATTCGTACCGCACGGGCGACGAGCTCCCTTGCTCGTCGTCGCGTTCCCGCACTATACAACATCCCTTGAGGGTAACACGTAGCTTCCATTGCTTTGTGCGTGCAACATTAATGAGCGTTTTCATAAAAATTTAAAATTTTTAATTCAAAAATTAATGACAAATTAATAAAACATATTAATTTCATAATTTTAGGGCGAAAAATCGAAAATTTATTAATCAATTAATTTCCGATTAACATGGATTCAAATCTAGGTCATAAAAATTAAAAATTTAACATAAATTAACAATTTTTATGGTGGATTTTAATCATAGATACCTAATTAAACTATTAATTAATTATGAAAATCAAATTAATTCTAAATTATTCGAATTTCAACAAATTAATCATAATTACGAGTTAGGTTGTATAATAAACAAGGCTAGGCATTCAAACTTGTTAAACATATACTGTAGGTCAATCAAAAATTCAAGATTTATCAACAAGAATCGCAAATACTTAATTTAACATCTTAAATTTACAAACTTTTGCGTTCGAAAAACTAAAACCTCCGAAAAGTCATAGTTAGGCTTCGAATTTGGGAATTCTGGGTTCGGCCGAAAAATACTCTTTTTGTCAAAATTTTAGAATGCCTTTTACATGCGGAATTGACACAAAAATCACTCGATTTGGATGAGTAACGAAGAAACTGCCGAAAAACTGCGTACATATAATTAAATAAACGCAATTTGCAATTAATTAACAATTACGAAAATTAATCACCCCTTTTAATTCTTTGCAAATTTGAGAAATTTAACCATGTTATGCAATTTAGATTATGAAAATAATAAGAGGCTCGTGATACCACTGTTAGGTTACGATTCATATGACAAAACATAAATCATGCGGAAAAACCATAAAGCCAGGAAAGCATATTATTTACACATAATCATTTAGCATAGTTTAGATGCATACACTTTGTTGCGTGCCCTCCCTAGCTGCGCCCGAACCGAACAAGAACAAGTCTTTAGGACTCCAAGTGTCGTCCCTCCGTAGATAGTCCACAGTAGGTCCGGATCCGCCTCAAGATTGACCAACTAGAATCGCCCTTAAGGTACTAGGATTTTCGGCTAGGTTAGTGCAAGTGTATGGCTGAATTTTTCTTTCAAAAACTTACCCTTTGAATACTTCAATTGTATCTATAAATTATGACCCTAGGCTCCTATTTATAGAGGTATGGAAAAGGAATTATAATCCTACTAGGATTTGGATTTATTAATTAGAATCCAACTTGAACTCTAAATAATAAATATAATCTTATTAGGATTAGGATTTAATCAATATATAGAATCCTGATAGCTTTAGGATTCGTACAGGAACACAAACACTTACGCACGCACGAGCCGCACGCCCATGCGCAAGCCTCGCGGCCCACGCACGGCGCACAGCCCCTTTGCCCGCAGCCCATTATGCGCACGCGCCAAGGCTTGGCAGGGCCTGGCCTTGCGCTGGGCCTGGTCGAGCTTGGCGTGTGTTTGTTGCGTGTGGCTTGTTGGGCGACGGCCTGGCTTCGTGCTGGGCCTTCGTCTAGCAAGCCTCGTCCGATGCTAATTCGTACGATACGCTTCCGATTAAATTCCCGATTCCGGAATTCATTTCCGATACGAACAATATTTAATATTTCCGTTTCCGGAATTATTTTCCGATTTCGATAATATTTCCGATTCTGACAATATTTCCGTTTCCGACAATATTTCCGATTCCGGTAATATTTCCATTTCCAATAATATTTTCCGATACGTACCATGTTTCCGTTTCCGGCAATATCATCGTTTCCGGAGTATTCATTTCTTGCTTGTGACGATCTCAGCTCCCACTGAAACCAAGATTCGTCGATTCCGAATATCCATAGATGGAGTATTTAATGCCATTAAATACTTGATCCGTTTACGTACTATTTGTGTGACCCTACGGGTTCAGTCAAGAGTAAGTTGTGGATTAATATCATTAATTCCACTTGAACTGAAGCGGCCTCTAGCTAGGCATTCAGCTCACTTGATCTCACTGAATTATTAACTTGTTAATTAATACTGAACCGCATTTATTAGACTTAACATTGAATGCATACTTGGACCAAGGGCACTATTTCCTTCAAAGGTAAATAAGATAGTCTCCCTTTCCCATCCAGGGACAGTAGGTAAGGGGCCTTCCTGTTGGGTGGATGAGTTAAGAGCTAAGGGCTTGAATTGATAGCGAAATATTTTCATTCAGTTTAAATAGAAATATAACTTAGAAGTAACCTCGATTACCATCGAACCTTCTCTGGGAGCCCTAAAGCTAAGGCGCAGGTATAGCACGGTTTTAGGTTCAAGCAAGAAAGTTGGTATTGGCGAAAAACCCCAACCTAAAGTTAAAGAAGGAAATCCAAAAGCTCCTTCCTACTGGATGAATATCCTTAGATGACGTCATTCCATAAACTAAGGTATACCAATCCACATGTAGATTGAAGATCCATTTCTCATTTCGTCCATTTGGATATATCCAAATCGTTAGAAAACCTAGGGTTGTAAGTGTCCATATGAAGTTCAAAAGCGCTTTCACAATGCGTCAGAAAGCTTTGGAGGTTTCAACAGATAGTTTGCTGCCTGGAGAAGACAGTAATGTTCACCTTGTTCACTGGCTCGCAAACTCCTTTTTCTCGTCTAGAGATAGTGTAAGGCGAGCGATAGGAGGGTTTACTAACTACCAAGATTTAGCGTGAGTTACAGTCAAAACCATAACTATAAATCACTTAAGAGACAGTAGCTAGGGTCCTCTTTTCTAGCTCCACGAAAACTAGGAAAAACTAGCGCTTAGAGTTCGAAGAGCGCCGCCCTAATATGAGAATATCTCAAGTTAAAGTATGTGTGTTATATAGGGGAAACATTAGAGGACTTAAATTCTATGTGCCAGCCTATATGTTAGGGGAATGTTCTCTAATCGCCTTTCTTTTCTTTTTTTCGGTATGCCGCTCTGCCTGCAAGGAGCGAGAAAAGAAATTAGTTTGTGGTGATGTCAGAATTTGCGCCTATTTGTATATATTTAGTGATCAATCGGCTAGTTTCTTTGGTTAGTTTGCTAGTGATTCTTTTTCAGTCGTTGAGAAAAAGACAGAATCTATATAATAATAGATTATTCTTTGGGTTCTTGCGCTTTCTTTTTTTCTTTTACTCCGTATGGGGTTTTTTTATTTCTATCAAACTTTCCAAAGAGGGAATCTCTCTCTTATCCCGCGCCCTCTCAAGACTCTTTGGCTTGGAAGAATTGGGCTTGTGCCTCCTTGGAGTTGGCCTTCTTTCCTTCTTTGTAATGAGCTTTCACATGATGGCTCCATCGGGAGCTTCCGGCCCAGACGGGTTGGCGAGAGTCCTAGAGCAAATCTTTGGGCCGGACTCTTCCAGGGGGTAGTGTCAACCAACCGCCGAAACCCGCCCCCGCTCCCCACCACCCTTTTCATTATGATCCTCTGATGCCGGACGATCATAGACAACAAGAACTGAGTGATCGTCTGGCGATCAATTGAATAGGGAAGCCCCTACTCCCAGAAACGAGTCTATTGTCTTTCCAAAAACTTCGCTTTAGCGACTTCGTAAATGACTTATTAAAAAAAGATGGAACATGCTATTCTGTCTGATCGGTATTCCCCGAAATCCCTATTTAACAAACGCCATCAGATCAAAGGCCTTCTATTATATCCTCGGGGGACCCCTTTATCTAAGTCTAAATATCAAGACTCTCTACGTTATGGAAAACTATGGCACACACCGTAGCGGTCCATATCATCGTATCACGGAAGCCATTTGGAGATCTTTCGTTTCTCTTTACAAAGAAGAATCTCCATGAAAAATGCGGTGTGCGCGATGAATAATCGCTTTTTTCTTCTTTTTTTTTTTTTTACTGTACAACAACCTTAACCGCACAAGCCTGGGCTGGACCTACTTCCAGCCCTAGAGGAGCCGTATGAGGCGGAAGCTCTACGTACGGTTTTGAAGCCGAGCCTTTCCAGCAATGGGGCTTAGGGACCGATATGATGATTGATTTAGGTAGGGCGGCCGGTCTACTATGGACACCTGTAGGGATTAGTGTGTGAGACCGCGATCCACAAACTAAGGCATGGGACTCATCCTTTACTTGGGAATGAAAAAGGAAAACATAGCATGTCACAAGAGCGAGGCGAGCAAGAAGCACCTACTGCGAGAGGGAAAGAATATGCATGACATACTTTTATTGATGTTTTTGGGATTACAATTCTCGCAACTGTATTGATTCCTCTCCTCTAGGATTTGTTTGACATGTGTTTGTAATATTGGAGTCTGGTCGACTTATCCAACACTACGTATCTACAATTTGATAATAGGGAGGTGATAGGATTTTTGTGACTTATTCTATCTCAGCCTGCCGAAACCCTAAGGTTATAACTCAATTATCCAGGACAGTTGAGAATCCTACTAACTTTAAATTCCCTAAATCTTTGAAATCTTACCTTCTTATTAAGACAAGATTGACAACAGAACTTCTCAAAATTTCGGTGTCTACCGTTTGATTCATACGAGTATGTATTGAAAGTAAGAGTTGGTTTAATTAGATTTTTTATTTTGTTGAATTTATTTAAATCCGAACATAAAACTCCTCAAAAAGAACCTTGTACTTCTTCTACAGAACTTTGGTAAAGACTATCTAAATCAACAAAATTTAGATCCAAAAATGCAATACCATTTTGCACAAGTCATCAACTATTTAGGGGTTTCATGCAATCAAATACGCTTAGTTACTGATACATCAGATTTGGTACAATCAGCTACGGAATATAAAATTAAATCTACATCTTGAAAATAGTCAAGACTACATACTTCGACCGAGCAGAACTAATGCTTGCAAAGACAATACATTAAGTTACAATGTGCATTTACAAAGCTGTATTCTTAAAAGATATCAGGATTGAAACGACCAGGTATAGAATTATTTGCTTCAGCCTGCTTCAAGTGCATCGCCAAAGCGTAGTTGTTAACCTGATCAAGACAGCACATTGACTATCAGTATACAAAAATATAAAACATCTTATAATAAAGCGAACTTTATCGAACAAACACGACACGTACCGGACACGAAAAAACGGATTAGTGTCAAGAGATTATGACACGATTAGTTAAACGGGTCAACACGACACGACACGTTTATTAAATGGGTCGGATTAGTGTTGAGACTTTTCCAACCCGTCTATATTCGACACGAACACGACCCGACACGGCACGTTTGCCAACTCTAGTCCAGAAGTTGCAGAAGATCTTCACTCTTAAGACAGTAGTTGAAGCGGTGTTTGAATTTTATCTCGGAAATCTGTTATGTGTAAGTAGGTGTAAGTAGGTGTAGTTGCAGGTAGCAAGATGATTTTTTTGCAACTGACAGCAGATAGGCAGTCATTCACAAACCCTACTCTTAAATCCAAACAATGGCGAGTCCAGAAGACAGCCAACAAACGCGCGGCTGGGCATATTGTACACTGATTCCCACCTCCCCCTCTCCATTGCCTCTTGCAAACATAAAGAAAGCGTAGGGTTCCGCACTCCTAAATTCTCATTTCACCTAGCATACATAGTTTTATTTTTGTGTACGGATTAGCTTGTAGTCATGAACCACAGATTTTAAGAGAGAAGGGTTCATAGGAAACAGAGCACCCAACTCACATATAATTTTATCTATAATGATATAATACTGTTGGAAGTAAAGCTTAAAGGTCCTTGCCCGATCGGACCGAGTGAAGTGGCCTGACTAGCCACGAGTGCAAAATAAAACTGGAAGGGTAATTCGCCCGACCAGTATACTATGTTATTTTGCTGTTACATTCGTGCTTGACCTGGTTTATGGTTAGCCATGTCTAATTTCTTGTTCTAAATTTTAGCCTTGATAACCAATTTGAAAACGAGATCATGTCAATTGTCATGGCTAATCCTATGTTTGAACGAGGCCCTTCTCGAGAACAAGAGGTCTTGTTCAACATAGGATTAGCCCCTTGATGGTAAAAACTACCAAAGGTGGTGACAAAAATTCTTGATTTATTTTGAGCAACTTGAGATAGATTGATTATGTGCACTGTATAGATGTAATCAAAGCAATTGAGAGGCAAGCAGGACGATTGCTCAGGATGCCTCTCTCGCCATAGGTTAAGAAAGTCCTTATGGACACTTCGGAAAAAAAGTACGGATCCGATGACGCCGATAAGAATTGTATTGTTGATAAGTGGATTAATTTCAAGATGACCGATTGCAAATACTCTGATCCATTATTATGAGAACATTGTGATTAACAACTTGAAGATGTGTGAAGCCCTTCAAAGACATTGTGCTCCAATGGACACCGTTAACTCTTTGAAGCACAAGAAAGGCATGAACCTTCAATAGCTCATTTGCCATAAGAGGGACGAAGAGGCTAGCCGCCTCAAAGATAGGCTTAAATCTCTTTCTTTGAAATCTTCTTAAGCTAGCTTGGTTGAGCCTGGTGCTCCTGTTACTAAAAGGTTTAATGGAAAGAAAAAGAATCACTAAACCAAAGGAAATTTCAATAGTAACAACAAGATTCAAAAGCCTGAAGGAACTTGGTAAGTGTGGAAAGATATAAAGCCTATCAATGCAATCATCCCCGTAAGAGCAACTATAATGGTACCGGACAAGCAAACATTGTTGAAAAGAATAATGTTATTGCGGGGGAGGTGGTTAAAGTTAGTATGATGGAAAAACAAGGTGGATTGGATCTTGGACACGGGAGCATCAAGACACTTTTGTAATAACAAAGCTATCATAACGGACTTTGAGGATGCTCGTGTTGGAAATCATGTCTACATAGGAAATAGTAGCCCTGAGAGAGTCCTTGACAATAATGTTGAGCCGAGCCAAATAAGACCCCACATGATGCAAGTATAAAACTTACGAAGAATAAGGGTCTCTCAAGAGCAAAATGCCAAAGTAATAGACATAGGGGGTGATATTTTTTATGAATTGCACGGCCCGATCTTGCCTATACGAGAAGATGACAAAGTAGATATACTCATAATCCTAGTAATGAACATTTGAATGCACTTCATCCATTACTTAGGTACAGAAGGGGTACCATGGAAGTGTGCTTGCATTTTAATCGCTTCCTAGTGTTTTAGAAGGCTATTGTGACGCAAATTGAGTAACATATAATGATAAAGTATATACTAGTTTTATGTTAGGTGAAGGTGATATTTTATGGAAGTCTTCGAAGCAACCATGTCTAGCTCGCTTCACAATGGAATCTGAATTCATTGCAGGTCAAGAAGCAGATTGGCTAAGGAGCCCTCTTGTCGATAACCCATTGTGGGTGGAAAGATTCTCCCCAATATCTTATGCATTGTGACTAACAATGGCAAGAACAAGCACATACACCTTACACATAGTTTGGTGAGACAGCTACTCAAGAATGGAGTAATGAGCAATTGCATTGAACTTTGTAAGGTTCCAAAGAATTTTGGCGGATCCTTTGACTAAGGAATTGGCATGAAAACAATTTCTTCACTTGCCGATGGGGATGGGGATGGGGCTTAAGCCAATGAAATGAATATCATGAGCATTACTAATACTATTATACCTATGGCGATGATTAGGATGAATTCTTTTGAGTTCATAATGGATTTGAACTAACGTGATAGGTGCTCTATCTAAGCATTTTTGTGAAATCCCCCGAGGTTCAGTTTGTATGAACTCTTAATGAATCCTAAGAGTTTGTTTGTGCGATTGAGAAGCACAAGGGATTCACTATCTTCTATAGAAACTTAGGCGATTTCTAGAGCTTCCATGAGATCTAAGGTTGGTGCCCGACTTTAAAGTTTGTGCGAACGAAGTTGCTTAAGTGAAGCTTTTGGGACCATGGTCGCCCGTCTCCGGTTTGTCGGCCGATAAGATCTCTTTGAAGAATTCCCAGTAGAAAGGAACTCTTGAGCCGAGAAGCGGATAAAGACGATTGACGAAAGGGCGGAGCTTGCGGTGACCGACAAGTAGGCCAGAAGAGATCGAAGGTTACAGTCGGGTGGGAAGCCTCCAATTTGATAAAAAGACTCAAACCCCGTACCATGAGCAGTTCATGAAAGATAGGTTTGAGTGACCAGACCCCCTAACAAAACTACCCTCGTTCCATCCCGGCCCGGGGCCTTCGCGTCCACCCAACCCAGCAGATTAAAGGAAGGAATTGATAGAGTAAGATTCATCTGCAACCTACTAGATCCTTTACATAAAAATAAGGGTAAAAATCACTTTGCGGAGTTCACTTTATTTTTGGAGTAAGGTATGTATTGTGGGAGGCATGGCTTAAATTTAGAGTTTCAAGGTTAGTCCACTCGTTGATCAAAGCTTGAGGATTTCAAGGTTAGTCCACCCTTGGGTTTGTAAGTCATAGTTTCACTTCACTAAGCATTTGGTTTCAACTTACTTAATGTAACTCCACGTGCTATGTATTAAGCTCCTCTTATTCCCGAAAATTTCTCTCTCTTCATTGATTCTTTTTCTAATCTTTAGTTGGGGGTTGTCGGAAGTAGAGCTTGGAGAAGGTCCTCGTCCAATGGGACCGGGTAAAGCGATCTGACTGGGTCGAGTTCAAAATAGAACTGGAAGGGTGATTCGCCATTTTGCTATTTTGGTGCATTCGCGCCCAACCGAACAAATTAAAGGGTCGTTGGCCTCTTGCATTCGCGCCCGGCAGAGGCCAAAATTCGTGATTTCTCCGTTTTGCTTTGCTTCCTGTTGATTCATTTTGTAGCCGCCCTTTTTATTACTCCGTATGTTTTAAGAGACTTAAGTATTCTACTTATATTGAGTTAGTTGGTTGATAGTCCCTATGAAGCCTGGGTACGCCTCCCAGGTGCCGTTTCCCATACCGGGTACGGGTACGGTACGGGGTACGCCTAGAATACGTATCCATGAAGAATCCAAAGGGCGGGTACGCGGGTGACTTTTGAGGACGGCTGGGTACGTTTTTGGGGACGGGCTGGGTACGATTTTTAAGAGGAAGGCACGTACCAATAGGTATTATGACATCTTTGAGGCCAAAATTCACATTTTATGCTTTTCTTTTCTAAATTCACCAGTTTCTCTCTCCTGAAGTCATGGAATAAAAACTCGGCCGAGTTAACTCGGATTCGCCCGAGATAGACGTTATATATTACAAATTCGCCGAAATTTTCAGATTCTTTTTTAATTTTCGTGGGGTATGAAACACCAGATCTGGTTTAGTGTCCTCGATGCTTGATGAGGAAACAAGGGAGAAAGAGAAATAAAAAAGTAAGAAAAGTTCTCGGTTGAAGACTTGAAGTACCGGTGATAAAAGTAATTGAAGTAAGGAAAGAGAAAGAGTATTGAAGAAGATGAAGAGGCGTAAATGAAGTAAGGAAAGAGAAAAAATTGAAGAAGATGAAGAGGCAGACAGAAGATTCCTTTTTCATTCATTTTTTTGAGTTAAAGGCTACAACTTTGTTTTTTTATTTATTTCTTAAGTTACAGCTGTTTTTTTTACTTCTTTCTTTGAGTTACACCTGTTATTTATTCAAGTAGATGCTTTTTTTATTTACTTGACCAGTGAACCCTTACCTTTTATTAATTTTTTAGTATTTTTTTTATTAACTTTGAACTATTTATGTATGGATGTTTAATGTAGTTAAATTCTTGGTTTTTTTTTGCCGAATCCATGTTGTACCCGTTTTTTGCAATTTAATTTTGCCGTTTTCTGTCCCCGTTTCCGTGCAACATAAGATAGTCCTCTTGATTAAAAAGGTGAATAAACTCTTTATGATCATACTTAAGTTCATTGATGATGGTCGTTGAACTTTCTTGAGTCTCTTTACTTTCTTGGTTTGTCTTGGTTCCCTCTCTAAATCCTGTATATACTCACTTTTTTGGCTTTGCAAACACACCAACATTCTCTCCTTTTCTATTCTCTCTTTGGGCATAAGTTTTCTATTCTCTCTTTGGGCATAAGTTTTTACTCAATCTCACTTGCACCGAATCTCGTTTTCAAGACAATGGTTTCATTACCACGGCGCCGCAATTTCCGTAAGATTATTTTAATTAAAAATTGATAAGATAGGCACTCTCCTTTAAAAGGATCCAACTATAGATTAACTCTTGATAAGATAGGCAGTCTCATCTTTATGGGGTTCCTTCTATGATTGGTCATGTTCCAGAACTGACTTGACTTGCTAGTACAGGTTACGTACACCTATATGTCAAGGAACAACCCTTCACGTGCCCCTTCCAAATTTTTGTTTTACAATACAATAAAGAAGTCATTTTCTGCTATTCTGGTAGTTCTTAATTTGTCATTCTGACAGTCTCCTTCAAACTCCTACTTCTTTCACGTTACTTTTTTCACATTTCTTCTAATTTCTTTTGCTTTTCAGGTTGGAAGAGGAACACTTAAATCCATTAAATCGGTTGTTTCTCTAACTCTTCGGCATCTCAAATTATTGGTTGTAAAGTGCAAATAAACTTACATCTGAATTGAGAACGACATGTAAGCATAAAATTTTATAATTTTCCCATTAATTGAACATGCATCGGGGTATAATCTACTTTTAATTAAATTTTAATTAGGGTTTGAATAAAAATTGGGTGGATTTGTACAATTCCTAAACCGAGTTTCGGCTTCTTCTTTGCTAAATCCCAGATGCGTGAAATTAGCATGTACTAATTCTTGCAAATTACTCCAACAACTGGAGAGAATAAAGAGAACAAAGATAAAAAGAGGTAAAAAAGAAAGGCCGTGAGAACTGAGAAGGAGAAAGGAGTAGTGTTGTACACAGTATCTCTCTTTTTTATATAACAGTTGAAGATGATTACTCCGTAAGTTTTTGTCTTTCTTTTTTTGATGGGGAAGATGATTAAGTTGGATAGCTTTGATCAATAAATTTTTCTTTTTAATTTATTTTATGACATAAATAATAGAAGAAAACTTGGTTAGCAGGTCACCGGTCACTAGGACCACTTGCAGAAGTACCCCTACAAAGATGAGACTGCCTTGAATTAATCAAGGGACCTTTTTAAAGAAGAGTGGTCATAGTTGGGATCTTGCCTATCAACCTTTCCTATTCTAATTTCTTGTTTTAAATTTAGCCTTGAAAACCTACTTTACAACAAATATGACCATTACTAGTGTAGTACTCCGTAGTAAACAAGAATGACTGATGCATGATCTCCAAGGGAATTTAGCTTTTACAATGCATTAATATAGTTAAGAGGTTTGGAGAATGATATACACGGCATTAGATACCTCCGTCCATAAATAAGAACCATGTTGTTATTTTAGACATCACAAAATAATAGGCCACTTTCTAGATTAAGTTAGACTTGGAGGAAATACTACTTATGGCATGGTGGAGAAGTGGAGATGTAAAAATCTACATTATGAAAGATAAAAATGGTAATAACTTAATTCTTAAAAAATGACCCCATACCAAATGATATTTGGCACTCACATCAAGAAAATTCTAAAAACGTTCCACATGGACCACATGACCCAAGTGATGAGACTCACCTCTAGTGTTCTTATATGTTCTTGGCACTGGGACAGAAGCTGCTTCAGTTGTTGCACTTCTTGTGACTTGGCTTCAAACTCTTTCTGACGTTCATGTTGGATAGACACAGCACGTTTAAGAATTCCATTTTCCTGAAGTAGAGCTTGAACTTGCTCTTTCAGCACTGAATTCTCCTGCAGGTATCATAATATTTAAGTATGGAACAGCATTCAAGAACTAACACAACATCAAACCACCCTTCATTTTCCTTCCTTTTCTTTTTGGGAGAAGGGGAGAAGAAAATCAAACACTGTGACAGGCAGATTATAAAAGATAAAGGAAGATAAGAAAGAGTAAAACAAGGTGCAAATGACAGCAACCTAATAATCAATTCACTGTATGTAATCCATTGTATCGACATTAAAAGTTTATTGACCAAAATAATACCTGCTGGAAATTTTGTGCTGCATCTGCTTTTGCACGAGCACATATAGTTTTCTCAAAAGCCTGAAGAGCTCTTGATGCACGAATTTTTGCATCCTCTACATCAGAAGCAGTAGACATTTCTTTTACAAAAAGATCCACCCACTGAGCACCATCTATAGGCAAATTTTCGGATAATAACGGGTCTCTTGTGGATCCACCTTCATCACCATGTACTAAAGAAGAAAACAAAATTAGAGGAACAATTCAGTTGCATTAAAAAACTGCAAGTGTCATATGGGTCAAAATCTGTGTAGCTTGATGCTTTCTTTAGTGAGGAACGATTCACCCAAAAGATCTATTTCCCTTTTTGGTAAGCAATTCACAGAGAAAACTTGATCACAATAAAAAGAACAGTAGTACAGTGAGTAAGTTTGAAGCTATGAAGTAACTTCAAAATTCCTCCTCACTTTCAAGTCCATCAACTAAATTTTGCACGGAGTCCCATGCATTTTAATTTAACATAGATATGTTATGTCATCAATCACCATCTACAGTATAGTTAGAATGACTGAGCACATTAGTAAAGCATTAAGAGATCAATTTGCAGTGTGAAAAGCATTTATTTAAGTAGCCCAACTCCCCAAGACTAAATCTCATCACATAACTTGAAATGAATAAACATTGATAAGATATAACTAGGTTTAAGTTTCACTAGGTAAACTTATGAAAGTCACTGCAAATAATGTGCCCCAGCACTCCAGCAGAAACTGATCAGTCCAGACAGCCAGAAAGGACTATTTGGCATGAATCCAGAAATTCGAGATATATCCTGTCCTTGACCTGAAGGAAACCCGGAAATCAAGGGACCAGAGTCACCAAATGAGTCCATTGCTCTCTTTCCACTTGTGGCTTTCAGTCCTGAAGGAACCAAACCCCGGAAAAGGAGAAGTTGGTCAGTAATTCACCAATGAAAAGGGGAAAATACGGCTTTCAGTCCTGAAAGAACCAAACCCCAGAAAAGGGGGACAAGTGGGTCAGTCATTCCACAATGAAAATGGGCCAAACCTGTTTCAGCTCCCTCTCTCTTTTCCTCCCTTTCCCTTTACGTTAACTCCAAGGTGCTTTCCTATACGGTTTGTGAGCTATTCTTGATTCAAAAGAAAATTAATTGGAGATGCAATCTAGCTTTCCACGTTTAACAATGAATTCCTTTGACCCCACATCCCCTTCAAGTGAAAAAAGCTGATAAAAAATTTAATGTATTCCTCAACAGAAAAGGTGCAAGCCTTTCAGATACAAGTATACAACTACCTCTCCGACTATGTAGAGGTAACGCTGCATACATATGGACCTCCCCAACTCCCCAAGCTCAGACAATTTGCCGGATGTCTTGTCATGTTAGAGACTAAGAGGAGAGAAAGAAAGGAGAACAACATCTCCAAGACAAAAAAAAAAAAAAAAAAAAAAAAAGAGGCACCCAAATCCATTTTTTTCATGTTCAACAACGTAAGAAAGGCTGCATGTGATGTGCAGAGTAAAGGAGCATAAATAATTCATATATCCCCCATTGCCCCCACAAAATTCCAGGCATGACACAATATCATACGTCAGTCACAAGATACTGCTGGTGGAAAACTTTCCTTAAATGAGGGTTATAAATAGTCGAGTCAAGAAAAAATAACTTTAAAGGGATCACAGTAAAAGTGCATAGGTTCCTTTTCACTGATACATGATGTATTGCTGCCTTTGCTTTCTGTATTTTCCATTCAGTGATGTAGCTTTCTTCTCTGTTTCTAATTCTAAACTCAAATCACAAATTCATAACATCTTCAGTTCTTCACATTTCTCTTTGATGTTTGAGATAATATAATACTCCGGTATCTTTTTTCCCCATGTTAACCAAAAGATGGCCAAAACTCTTTATCAGTAACTTTCTTATGTACTCGAAGAAAGCCAACATGGAGAATATTACTAATGCATTGCTAATGTAGTAATATTACTACTGATGATTTGGCTTCAATTGCTAATGTTCATTACTAAAATTTGAATCATCACTTGTGTTTCTAATGCATTATCGCATATCTGCCAAAAAAAAAAAAAATCGGTGGGCGGCCACACGGTGTATGTTTAATGCTTTAATGTATGAAATTATTTCTTTAAATCTATATTAGGTATTCCGTATATGTTAAATTCAACAGCCAAGGACATTGTTAGGAGATGAGAGACCACACAAAAAATATTGATGGTTGATTGAGTGGTTCTGATTTTACGTTTTTTATTATGATGGAAAAAAATAAAGAACTTTATTGTAAGACTAACAAAAAATAATCAACTTTTCGACTTTTGAATCATTAGTTGGCTACCTATCTTAACAGTGGCATACTGGCATATGTTGCCAACTTTATGTAACTGAACAACTTGAATATTTTAACAGAGAACCATTACGAAGACTCCTCCACTCTATACCTACTTACATATAATTGACAGCTCAAGAAGTCACTCACCCCTAAAAAAAATAGAACCTAAAGGAGCATTGGATTTTAGAATTTGCATATGACAAGAAGATTGACAGCATGATAATACTAGACCCAAATTAAGCTACATCATATCAACAATACCATGCCTACCTTGTGGCTGATTATTTGGTAGTGGATGGGTGTCTGAAGACGTATAGGTGGTACTGGGGACATTTTCAGCAGATCCTAATCGGAGGTCAGTCAAACTTTTGATTGCCAGGTCCAAATCATGTCCACTGTTCTCAAGTGCTTGCTCAATAAGCTGGCGCAATATACACACAAGCAACATAAAATTACTACTTTAACAGATATGAAGAACAACGACAACAATTGAGAAATAAAATTAACTGAAGATCTCAAATCTCCAAATAAGTCTATACGCTCTATAGCCAAATATCCCAAGAAAGAGGTGACAGAAATCAGCTTTAAAAGCAAAAGCACTGAAAGTAGGAGCTAACGATATCAAAAAGCACAATCTTTACATCAAATGGTAGATGTAATACCAAGTGAAGAACAGTTGCAAACTTAAACTGACAACATTATAAGGTTCATCACAATGTTTGTCATTTCCCTAAATCCTCTTTAAGAAAAATTCTAAAACAGAGACGAAGAATCATCTAGTGAAGCACAAAATTTGAAAATATAATGCAGCCATCCAAAACCAAGGATACAGCCACAAAATAGATTGTCCATGATCAGACAAGTCTCCCAGGAAAATTTTGGTATATAATATATGTACTGTACAAATTTCTCTTCACCAAAACCCTTCACATAAACAAGAACGCTAGCAACAAACACAAGCTGGCAACTGCAGGGAGACAGCACAGAGCAAAGCCCTACCCATGTGGGTTTCCTTTCAAGGGTGCGTTAATTGCTATCCCATTCTTATTCCCCCAAACGGAACCCAAAAAAATGACAACACCGACAGCAACTTTCTTGGAAACTCAGCGACAACGCCATCTAGGTCAAAGGACCTTAGAGAATAAAAGTAAAACCATAAGATAAATACTTAATTATCAGCATTTCCCCTCCAACTTACATATCTATGGTTTTGTGATTGAACAAACCCTAGATCTAAATTCCTCCCTCTAGGTTGGCAATCGACCACTATCGTAATGAGACAGGGAGCCGGGGGATTGGATCACTTGCTCCCCAGCCTCAACCCAATTACAGGTTGCATCCTGTGCCAGATTAGATCGACACACGATATTCCCGTCGACTGACAAGTCAGAGTAGAGTTGAGGAATGATAATATGGGAAGATCTTAAGTCTCCAAAGTCCAAAACAGTCAAATGCAAATATGCAATACCCGAAAAATGTTGACAAGGAGCCACCACAAAAGCAAAAGCATGGAAATTATAAGTAAAAGAAATCAGAAGTACTGTATATCACATCAAAAGGAAGATGAAGTACCACATGGTAATTCTTTAGAACGTTAACTGGTGACATACTGCTGCTCATCACAATGTTCTCCGGTAATCTAAACCCCCCTTGAATCAACTATTCTAAAATGGAGATGAAGAATCATCTAATTGAACATCAAATTTCAGAATAAAATCAAGCCGTCCGGAGCTGTGGAGACAGGACCAAGATAGATTGTCCATTAAGGAGTATAAGGAAAAAATAAAACTTGAGCCTAAAAACAGAAACAACGGATATCTCATTAAGGGTTACTATTCTTAAAGAAATGTACACTAAAACACCCTCTGCAGAGTGACTATAGGTAACCAGTATAAGTTCTAGTTTCTTTATCAGAATACAGCCTTGACATTATCATTGTAATTTCTATTTCTCCCCAAATCATAGCTCCAGCATATACAAAACAAAATTCCAACCACATCCAGGATTTAAACAACTCAAATAAAGCTTAGATTCTACAGGAAACGTAGTAAATTCCCACAATTTCTGAAAACACCATCGTCCTTGAATTATGTTTGATCACAGTTTGAGATGCAATTTAAGTATTTAAAAGGTGCATGGATATAGCAATGAATGAATATATAATCTAAATCAATCCAAGAACACTCCCGCAAGAACAATCAAATGAAATACAATAAAACATAAATTAAAGCATGTTACTAAATTCGACTACGCCCAGACAATCACCACCGAATTAAACCGCAACATTCTGCCCATTTCTTTTCATTGTACTAGTTTCGCCTTCGCCAATGGAAACCAAAACAGCAATAATCCAAAATAGCTAATTACACCCAACCTTTATTTAAAATAAATCATCCATTCAATATCAATGTGACATTAATTTCCAATTTAGAAACATCAATATGACATTACATAGGTAATTTCATAGTATATAAACAAGTACACAACAAAGAATTCTACTCCACCCATTTTCAACAAGATGCAACCCAATATTAACCACTTAAATCTAGGATCAAATAAACCATCAAGCCAATTAAAAAGACAATTTCACTAGCAAATTCAAAGGAGAGAGAAGAAGAATAAACCTTCATATCCATGTGAGGAAAAATAGCGATAAGGTGATCAATCAAGAATAAAGGCGAACCAGCGAAGCGAACCGGAGAAGTAGAAGAAAAGCGAATTCGCTTCGAAGATGGCGATGGAATTTCCTCGAAAATTGACGATCTCTTCCCACACACTATTGCAGACATGTTGTGGCAAAAACCCTAATTCTATCGATAATCAAACCCCGACTAAAAATTCCTCAAAATATCAAAAAGATTCGCCCAAATTCGTCCAATTTCCGGCGATTTTCAGCTCAAAGGTTTACTTATGTCAAATTAAACGAAGAAATGAAAATCGATGGAGGAAATTGGGGCGAAATTAAGTCTTCGGATTCTACCATTTGATGATATTCTAGAATCAATAATTTACGACGGAACTTTTCTCTCTCCTGCTTTGGGAGAAGCAATGCGATAACGCCGTGTTTGGTTGGTGTGATTTGATGAGGGAGGAATGAGGATGATGATTAAAAAGTGAAAGTGAAGAAAATGGTGGTGGAAAAGATTCTCGCCAAATAAGAAATTCAGGGAAGAAAATAGACAAATTTTTAATTAGCTTTTTGTCTGTGTAAGTGGTGACGTGGGCTTCTTCGTAGGGACGGATTGATGCCAGATGGCGGATAGTGTCTTAAACTCTTAATAGAGGTGGCGAGCGAGCAAGTCGTTTGAATCGAATATTTGAGTAACAAATGTGGATCATATTCATGAAATGAGACGTTTACTGTCTATTGTTAGTATATTTTTACTAGTCTTATATGTATGTGATGTGTGCGGAATTATAAAAACTTAAAATTGTATTACAACCACTAAATATAAAATAAGATAAAAAATGTTCACAAAGTTCATATTTTAAAAAATAAGGTTATACTATACGATCATACATCTAAATAGTGAAACATAGTAATCATGCTTGTACACGACAAAGAATCTAAATCTTAGTACCAAAATATAAATTCCAAAATTCCATCATATACCTAAGAGTCGAGCAATTAAACAGGGAGACTAACTTCACCTTCTCTGTGTAGTACATAAACACTGCTTTTATTTCTTATCAGCTTCATAAATGTTGCACTGGGAATATACCTAAGCACAGAGGAGGATGTCATAGTCCAGCAATTAAACAGAGAGACTAACTTCTAGAAGAGAGATGTTATTATTAAGGTTATAGCTCAGAACCTGAGATTCTACACTGGCATAAACAACATATACCCCCAACCTCCAGTGTAATTATTGTAAAGATGAACTACAATCATAAGCACACCAAAAAATCATAAATTAATTCAAATAAAATTAATTACAAATCACCAGATGAATTAATTTTTAATCAGATTCCTACTAACAATATAGAACACATAATTTAAAAATAATTGAACATTACTTTACACAATTAGAACTGAATCTTGAACTCCTCTCCATCATCCTCACCCCACTTACATCCAACAACAACGGAGTATTACTTAATTTTAGCCATTGTCATCTTTATCCCTGTTTGCTTACAAAATCTTCCTGAATTTAGACTTAAGAGTTAAGATCATCAACTTTCTCAGCCATGTCAGTAGAAGAGATCCATCCTGTTGGTCATCAACCGGTAGTAGAGATCTGGATCCCTGGGGAACTGCTTATCATGCAGATAGAGCAAACACTCAAATCCCCATTTCCTAAACCCATTTACGTTTCAATTTATCAAATGACTTCATTGTTTCGCCAAATACCTCAACCTGACAGTTCGTATTATCAACTTAGATAGGTCTTATCATATTGTGATAAAATGCTGGCAACAGACAACATTTACTTCACCTACATCAAGAAAATTAAAGGTAAGAATATCATATAGTAGGATTTTTATGTAGGATTTAGCTCTAAGGTGATGGGAAAACCCACATAAACTGTAACTGAATCAATTCAGTGCAATACAGTAAATATACCTTGTTATTGCAGGCCTTGAGATGTGGCTTAAGAACATCAAAATGTGCCTTCACACGTCTCCCTTCCGTCAGATTATTATCCTACAAAATCCATAAAAACCATTCAAGAAAAGCGGTTATACAAATTTTTAATTTCACAATACCATAGTCTATCAGAACAATAACAACAACGACAACAACCAAATAGTTGATCAGAATGGAGTTTCAGTAACATAATTTAAAAATAATTGCAACATCACTTTACAAAATTCTCTTGTTCGTCGTTTCGATCCATTCTATACTTCACTCGAATTTGAAATGTGAATTTTCTAGGGTTTTAAACAATTACATATTAACTAATTTAAACTTAAGTAATAAGCAAGAAAATTTGTTATTATTGTTAAAATCAATTGTAACTTGTCTAAAGATTAAATTGTCTAAATTGTCATATTTTTTGGCTTGTACAATTTAGACGAAATCTTTAGACAATTTGACTAAGTAAACACTGACTGACAAAATTACATGCTATATAAGGTTAAAATCAAATTGTCTAAATATTTGATAAAATCAAATTAGACAATTTGATAAATTGTCCAAAGATAAAATTTTCTAAATAATCTAACAATTTAGACTTAAGTATTAACTAATTGATGTTTAATATAATAATACCAATAGATATTAACTCTTAATCCAACCACAAAAGCAACAAACATCAATTAAGGGAGCACATCCGCGCCCTCAACAAAACAAATATCTTTATCATATAAACCATTCCCTATTCATTTGATCTTCAGTATAAAATTCAAAACAAATATCTTTATCATATAAACCATTCCCTATTCTTGATAAAATTTCAGTAGGAGAGGGAAAGAGAGAAGGCACAACCTACAACTGATACCTGACCCGAGCCTGTTGGGTCCACATAGTGCTGAGAATCAGCATATATACCCTCTGAATTATCCAAAGGCTTATGAGTATCGACTGAAAAATCCAAAGAACTTGTTGATGATTCGACTTCCACTGCAGGAACTTGAGATGATTCTGCTTTCATCGTATTAGCAGTAGAAACCATATTTTCATCAGTATCATTTTGTTCAGGTTTATCAGCTTTACTGGTTGACCTATTACTGGTTTTTCAATCTTTTCCTTTCCCATCCTTTCCTTTATTATCCTTCTTTTGACGATGTTGTTTAACCTTGAAAAATACATACAAAATGAAAACCGAACTAAAATCCCCAATAATAAAATCAAGTAGCACATACTTATGTATTCTTGTTAAAATGTCAGAACTTAGAAGTACGACTATCCATGAAATTCAGCAAAAATGCTAGGTTTCTAGGTAAGTGTTGCGGAAGTTGAACCTGTTAGGAAGCAAGTTTTCCATCTTCTAAGTATCCTTAGTTGATAAAGCAATACAGTTGAGTTTTGAGAATCTAAACAATTATGTAATACTAAGTCTTGTCATGAATCAAACATAAGAAACAACACTGGGATAAAATCCTTGTTGGCTTATCCACAGCCAAGCCCTCTATTCTCTCGAAATGCTCGAGTCTATCTATCATCTCACAAAATCCCAATCCATCAGTACTCTTAGGGTGTGTTTGGTACGATCACAGGAAAGAAAACAAAATGGAATCAGTTATGAGAGAGGAAATGTACCAATAAGTATTACTGTTAAAAGTTGTTTGGTTTTATAAAGGAATGGAACCATAGTACTCCATACTTCGTAACACAGTATACTTGGAAAAACCAAAACAAAAATAAAATCCCTTTCCCAATATCATCAACATGTTTCCTTTTTCATTAAAAGTAGAAGAACCTACTCTCTTTATTATCATCACGAAATCATAATCATTCAAAGCCAAATCTTTTGGAACTTTTTTCCAGATTTAAAATTATTGTTTTCCATATTTTCATAATTTGAGATTTGTTTTTCAAAAATTTCAAAGTAATCAAAACCATGATCAGGAGGAGGAGGAGGAAAGAAAAATAAATTACCTGTGAGATTCATGTAAGAGCACAAATCACGGTTGAAAAGATCATAATTTTCAATTTCTAAAAAAGTTCAAGAGGAAGAGGTGGAATGTGATGAGAGAGAAAATATGAGAAAGGGAGATGATGAATGCCATGAGGTCAGGCCTGGTTGTGGTCAATGATAAAATGGAGGCTCGTATATTATTATTTTTTTGTTAGAGGAGGTTAAGGGATTACGTTACCGTAGGGAAGTACAGGGTAACATTCCAGTGGAGTCCATTACTGTCGGATAATGGAATGGGTTACATTTTAATCTTAACAAACTCCTGGAAACAGATTAAGTTACTTGATTCCGTTTCTCATCTTCAATTTTGTCATACCAATAACATGCTCTTAAAGAAAAAACTAGCTACAATCCCATGCTACTAATTAAATTTCCCTAACAATCATCCAAATAGGCAGTTATACCTCAAAGTTTCAGCATTAACATAATTCACCACATAAAATAGCATATCTATATAACCTAATCCAAATTCTCCACTCTGCCCATAAAGTCCCAACAATCTAAATCAATTATCTGCGCATTATTAACCATCAAATTTATAGACATTATCAAAATAAAATACTTCATATAAAAAATCAAAGCTAAAAAAAAGTCCCAATTGCAGAACAAATAAAATTTCCAAAAAAGGAGCAAAAGTAGTATTACCATCAGGCAAGAAGAATTCGAGGGAAGGCTGACCACACGGGTTATAAATCTTTGCAATCTCCAATCTCTTTTCTTGTTCCATCATCACTTTTTCTACATTTTGTAATCACCCAAACACGACTTTAATTTCTAATACAAAGCTGAAAAATTAAAGCTTAATCAATTAGTAGAGAAACGTGTACCATCTTGGTTCGAAGAAACAACGTCGTCTTGGAGAAAATACAAAGAGGATTGAGGATTTGACAATGGAGGAGAAATCAAAAGTTTCGGTTACAGGTTTACAGGGGAAGAGATTACGGTTTGATGATTTAAACTCGTTGATTTATGAGTTAAACCTGAGTTGAGGAAGCGAGTTACGACAGAAGCTCCGGAACGGAGTAGGGTTTTAGCTGCCATTTTCAGGGAGGGTTCAGAGTTCAGAGATTCAGAGTTCTGAGATTCAGAGAGAGAAAGTAAAGAAAAAAATCTACACTATATAGAACGAAAATCTTTTTTTTTTTCTTCTGGAAATAGAGAACGATCAGAGTATGAATTGTGAAATCGCCTTCATTCCGGAGAAAAAGCATGGAGGAGGAGGAAGAACGGTTTAAGAGGAAGGAGCAAGGAGAGGGGCTGTTGTACGACTACCCAATTAGGGTAATTAGGAAAGATAGGAGAGGTGGGGGTATATTGCCGTCTATTCCTAGGGGACAAGTAAAGTGTAATTACTGAAATGTCCCTCCCCTCTTCCCTTATATAATAGAGATTATTCTGTAATAAATATTCAATGTTCCTAATGAACTTGGTCATTATGGTCATGAAGTGCGTTATCAAACTTTTTTTTATTAGAAGGTAAGATGAAGTTTTATGTCGGGTCGAAATCCCACACGGATCAACCCGACTCGAGTTAGCAGACTAAACATATTGAGAGTCGAGGAATAGCGTGCCTAATTTTCAATTATAGTTACACTTTGAGGTGTGTAAGCAATAGATGGTTTATGGTAATAATACGGGGGTAATTTATAACTTTGAAAAAGTTAATATCATAATCCGCTCATAAAGAGTCGTTGGTAAAAATGATTTATTTTTTGGCAATTTAGAAATGTTTAATTTTTCATCATTAATAGAAATTTACATACGAGTATGTGGTTAGATTAATTAAATACATAGTATTCTATTTTCTATATATTTTTATTGTGCTGTTCAAAAAATACCCAAATACTTCCTCTGTTCTTTTTTAAATGACACAATTATATAGGCACGTTTTCCAATGCATGATTTTAAACATTAATATCTTTCATTATGGATAAGAAAAAAATATAAAAAGTTGATATTTAAAAACTATTCATTGAAACGAATCTAACAAGACCCCTCACGACTATGTTTTTTCTTATGTATAAATCACAAAAGGAAGTCAAATGAGCTTGTGTGAATAGTATCAAAAACTCAATTGTGTCATGTAAAAAAGAACGGAGGAAGTAACTCCATATATAAGTTGTTTGGTTCACTGCTATAGGTATGTTCAACATTGCACATAGAGGCCCACAAGTTAAAACTTACCATGTAAAGTCAATAACAAAATTACAATATAAATTACCAACCTATGTACTTGGATGCTTGGATAGAACTAACTTAAATGATTTTGGTGTATAAATCATAGTTACTGATGTGGGACTTTTTAATGGTGTTGATGTGTCACCTTTCCATGGATGTATCAGGTATGCGCTGGCCTGGTCTCTTCCAATCTGCAAAACAAGAATATTTCTCATAGGAATATTCCCTTCGATACTTAAGTAAGTATTTGTTAGAGAGAGAAAGTGTCTATAGAGAAGGCATAGCAGAATGAGAATGTTAGGTAAGAATGTATTGAATGTCCCTTTTACCTTGGGAATTGAACTATTTATAGGACTATGGTTACTATAAATAACAGTTTCTAAAAATGGAAATATGGTTTTCGGGATTGTCAGTCAGTCACAGGCAGTTCGTCGCATACTAGGAAAGCTTAGTCAAGCAATGTTTGGTTTCATCATCGAACACACCGCTTCGGGCCTAGGGACAAATGTAGGCGTCTACACATGGTGAAATCCAATAAGGGAGTTTCCAATCCATTTTCAAGACGAAATTTGAAGTTGAAACTTCAAGATGAAGTCGGGCCTTACTAGATCACAATTGTTCTTATGCATGTTTAAGATATTTAATGCTTTAAATATGTCTTAATATTATGCATGAGATTGTGACTTGATTATGTTACATGATTAAGGATTTTAATCACTTAAAATCTAACCAACATAGTAAAATCCTTAAGTTTCAAACTTTAAAATTGAGTTAAAAGGTGTCATTCCAAAATAACACTTACTTCTAACCTTTACATCAATCTAGTAATAGTTTTCCGTAGACCTGTCAAACGGGTCGGGTCGGGTCGGGTCAGTGTTGGTCAACTTCGGGTTCGAGTTCTATCGGGTCGGTCAGTTTCGGGTTCGGGTTGACAAATGCTTGTTCAAGACCCAGAATGTTCGGGTTCGGGTTGACCCAACGGGTTGAGAGCTTTTATTACGCCTTTTTTTATTTCGCGCTTTTTTACTATTATATATGCCTTTTTTACGGGTTCGAATTGACCCACGGGTTGAATAATTATTATAAGTTTATAACTATTAGTTTTACTCGTATATTGAATTTAAATGTACATGAAATTAAATAATTTACAAATTTTAACATTGAGAGATCTAATTATTAATAAATATAATACTAATAGTAAAGCATGAAAGAAATAGTAAACATCAATACAAACATAGTAGTAATAATAATATAACATTGCATTTTAATATAGTAATAATATAATATAGTAGTAAAGCATTTTAATAATAATTAGTAATTATTAATAATATAGTAATAACATTTAGATCTAATTAGTAATAATATAATATAGTAGTAAAGCATTTTAATAAAGAAACATCCAATTGAAAGCTCGAAACTACACTAGAACAACATTGAGACATTAATCAGGCATGCAGCAGCTATATCATTTGCCACATGAAAGAAACAACACTGCAGCTTCATTTGCCACAGCAAATCAGACTGAACTAAAACCAGACCAGCAAGCACGAAAGAAGAAACATCAACTCAACAAGCAACCAACATGAAAGAAGCAGCAGCAAGCAACAATAGAAGTCTTATACAATTCCATCCTTGTCTTTCTTCAATTTGAAGACCCATTTGCATCCGATAGGTGTAAACCCATCCATCAAATCAACCAAATCCCAGACATGATTTTCAGACATGGAGTCTATTTCAGATTTCATGGCCTCTAACCATTTTAAGGAGCTTGGGCTCGTCATAGCTTGCTTGTAGGTCATAGGTTCATCACTATCTAATATGATAACTTCTAAGTTTTTAGTCAAGAGGACACATGTCCATCTATCTGGATGAACCTTAGTTCTATGTGACCTACGAGGGGCAACAATGTCTTGAGGAACTGCTCCCACTGGCTCTTCTGAAGGCCTTGGAGGAACTTCACCTTGAACTTCTTCTAAAGAGTTATTGGTTCGTTGTTCGTCTCGAATCTCTTCGAGGTCTATTATTCTCCTATTTGCCATTTTGGAAATGTGATTTCTTTCCAAAACGACATCGTCACGAGCAACGAATACCTTGCTCTCTGACTTATTGTAGAAGTAATACCCCTTAGTTTCTTTTCGATACCCAACGAAGAAACATTTGTCAGATTTTGGTGCAAGCTTGTCCGAAATTAATCTCCTGGCATATGCTTGGCAACACCAAATTGTTAAAAAAGACAACTTTGGAAGTTTCCCAGTCCATAATTCGTATGGAGTCTTTTCAACAGCTTTTGACGGAGCACGATTCAGTGTGAGTACTATTGTTTGCAACGCATGTCCCCAAAATTGTAAAGGAAGTTCGGCATGACCCATCACTGACCTGACCATATCGAGTAAGGTCCTGTTCCTACGTTTCGACACTCCATTCCATTGAGGTGTCCCCGGAGCAGTCAATTCAGAAAGAATACCGCATTCTTTTAGATGGTCATCAAACTCGTGGCTAAGATATTCACCTCCTCGATCTGATCTTAGAGCTTTGATTTTATTGCCATGTTGATTCTCTACTTCATTTTAAAATTCTCGGAATTTGTCAAACGATTCAGACTTGTGTTTCATTAAGTAAATATAGCCATATCTACTGAAATCGTCTGTAAACGTTATGGAATAGCTGAAATCACCTCTAGCTTTCATACTCATATGCCCACATACGTCCGTATGTATTAGCTCTAATAGTTCGCTTGCTCTTTCTCCCACTGTAGACACCTACTTTTTTCCCCATTCCCGAAAGGGAAGGTTCGATGATGAGAACATAAATCTCCACTTGGCAACGCATCTCCTATAAAATAACGAATCTCAATCACCCTTTTCATTTCGACCAAAACTGCTATTTATAGAAACCTGCTAAAAATAGTAATTGCCGTAACGGGTAGTTGCTAAAAGTGGCAAGACATAAAAGATAGAAACCTGTCAGAATTAGGTGTTGCACTCCGACATAAATCCTAAAAGAGATAGAATTTGCAAGAGGAATCCTATTCCTAGTATAATTCGAAAATAAGAGTTACGTATTAATTAAAATCCTAACGAGCCTAGAGTTCGTAACGGGCCCAGACGCATTCCGTCCTAAAGTTAATACGCACTAAAAGACTCGGATAAGTCTCAAACACTCCGGATTCTAAGAGTCCAAATCTGACAAAGAACTCGGGCCAAACATCATTTTCAACGCCTAGCCCTGGGCGCTGAAATTGCCTGGATCCCATTTTCAACGCCCAGAGCTGGGCGCCGAAATCTTTAACGCCCAGCCCTAGGCGCTGAAATTACCTGGGTACGTGTTCTCTCCTAATTCTCCTTGGATTAGAGCTCTAAAATTCTATCTTTCCACGAATTCTTCCCTATAAATACAGCCCCAAATTCGACGTGAAAAGAACACACACAATTCATATTCTGAGTATTGACTCCAACCCCTAAGCCTAAGCCTCATGCTGCGAAATTGATCCCGCGTTCTGTCGCAATCGATCCAAAAATCGAACAGAACGTATCCTGTCCCTTGTAGCTGAAGAATTAAGCCCGGAAACTTGAGATTCGTTAAAGAAAAGGAGAAATAGCAAAGCCAAAGTGGTTAGTTTTATGAGAACCATGACGCACCTCTCAAGGGTGCGTCGTAATGTGTCCTTTCGCATGATTTAATTGCTTTCCTCGCCCTTTTATAAAACTGTTAAACTATTAATCTGATTGTTCTATCACGCCTAACAAAGATAATATATGGGACAATTAAACTATCATGCTAGGTCCCTTAAATCAATCTAAACAAGATAATCACGGTCGATCTAGTATTATGTGTTGCATATTGCTAAAATCAATTCAGATTAGTTTAATAGTTAACGCATGTCCCTTCAATTATTTATGCTGAGCTAGTAAGGATATCCTGCCTCTGGAGTTATCGAAGAGCGAGTACTCCTCTCGGTAGTTACAGTCCCCCGAACCCTCAATCTCTACCCCGCGGGTGTACGTTGAGCGATCCCCACACCAGGGATCACAAGGGAACCTATGGCCGTCGTGGTCAAACATAATTGCACTCCCTTTATGTCACGATAACCGGGTTTTGTCAGTTTTTCTCATTGTCTTTAAAAACTGAATGGGGACTCCTATATTACTAGTCAATTGGGTGTAAACTCACAGGAAATCCAATTACACTTGATTTGGCAAAAAGAAACGTCACGCCCATGAGGGGCGAGGTCACGCATTAGCCTCGTGCTTTTTCGGCCCCCTCACAGTGGCGACTCCACTGGGGATAGTGAAGGAAATACTCGTGCTCGTAGGTAATCAAAATAGCCGAAGAGTGAAACGATCCTACCCCGCGTTTATTTCCCCATCAAGTTGGGACGACCTGAAAATCAGCATATTAATGTGAACGGGCAGAACCGCATAACGAATCTTGGCTCCCTTGGGATGTTTCATCTCGGGAGTTGGGACTAAGGATACCTATCGCCAATCGGGGGGTGCATACGCTTCGAATGTTGTCCACTCGGCACTTTTCGCTAGTAGTACACCCGTCCCAAACCCAATCGCTCGCCCACCAGGTCCCTCTCATTGGTGCATGCCCCCTTGGCTTACATCGTGATTGGCCTCTTGGGCGAAATTCGTCTGTTGAAGGCACTACCTCGACCGGGGCATGTGTTGGATCTGCGATAGAAGCGGTACCAAGCCGGCGCAAATACTACCCATAGAAGCCTATCATAAACTACGTGGCATATTATTATTTTGCCTCATGATGTAATGTTAGTTATGTGTAGCGAATTATGTGATTGTGTGTGACAAATAATGCTAGAAAACCAACGACCTTAAAAATTGCCCAAACATTCATAAACCAATTGGCCAAAGAGTTATACCAAAATACGTGTTCCGCAACCCCGAACGATCGCCACAAAAATAAGCGACGCTCAGGATGGCCCGTAACGAATCCCACAACGCTGCACAACGCGTAAAGGACGTTATTAGGCAAGCACGCAACATTAAGTCGCATGTACAAAAAATATACGCGAACAGAAAACGAGTACCAGTCAGGGACGCATTTTCAGCGCCCCTGGCTGGGCGCCAATAATTCTCACGCCCTTCGCTAGGCGCTGAAGTTGATGCCTGGCCTTTTGGTCAGGCACTGCAGCCTCGGTGCCCGCGCATAAAATATACGTAGCAGTAGAAGATTCGCGAAAATTGCTGCGAGGGCGTATGAAAAGGCACTCGGCTCTGAAAGTGACTTATAAAAAAAATAAAAATAAACTCCTTGTGTCATCATTAGGCCCCCTATGACGACAATGTTCGGCACCAAAACCGAACATGCTAATTAAAATAACCTTGAATGTCATATGGGCAAAGAATTCAAAAAATGATGTTCAAATAAAGTTTTCAAGGAAAAATAATGTTCGAATAAGAAATAAATAAATCCGAGTCTAGACTAGGCTATGCCAAAAGTACAATCTAAATCCTAAGTCTTAGTTGTCTTATACATAGAATCGGTCCTAATGCTTGGTGTCGTTCTGCAAGTTAAAAAGTTAAACCATATTGAGTCTCCCTTCCTAACATTTAAATCAATAAGCACCCATATGTAATTGTCATCCCTTGCTAAGAATCTACGGCCTCAATACTCTCTCACCAATAAAAAGAATATACTATGTAATTCAAGTATTTGGAAAATGGAAACAGTCACATTCTGAAAATCGTTCCTCCATAGTCGCACAACCCCCAAAGTGAGCCTAAGGTGTCAATACCATTGGCAGGAAAAAATTAATGGCCTCAAGACTTATGATCACATTGGGTCACGACTATCATAATCCTCTCGAGCCACTCGCTCCTTGAAGTACTCCTAAGTACGGACTAAAGATTTTCCATGAATGCAACATGACGAACCATGAAAATACCCAAATCGGCATGCCATAAGGTTACCATTGGGGTAAAGCAATACACACTAAGAGGGAAGCCGCACTAATGATTCTAGTCTTGAAAAAATAAAAATTCGATCTCCCCAACTAACTACCTTGCCAACATTAAACAAAAATGGCGCATGACAAATGAACACCCAAGGGTTAAAAATCTAAAGTGTCAACCAACGAAAGTTATGGTCCAATTAGCCTAAGTCTGAAAGTTGCTTGGTCAAGTATTATAGGCTTACGCCACGTCATTATTTTGAGTCTAGGCCACCTCCTTATATTCCTACACGGGTCATAATCAGAAAAATTAATGAAAGTTCGAGTCTAAATCACAACTTCCAATTAAATCCCGAAAATTGGAATATGAAAAGAAGCAAAAAATTATTTTCGATGTAATTCTTTCGTTAAATTTCAATAAAGTAAAAACAACATTTTGAATCTACGCTATTTGCACATTTTAAGAAACGACTAAATACGCTTGCAAAGTAAGACAATTTAAAGGTCCACCCTAGGCCTACTAAAACTAAAGGTCCACCCTAGGCCTACTAAAATTAAATGTCCACTATAGGCCTACCAAACGAGGCTCACTCAGTCTCGCCTCGTGACTCAAAGACCACAACCATCTACCTTTTAGCCCAAATAAAAAAGGGGGAGAAATCCCAAGCAAAAAAGGAAAAAAAAAGAGAAAAGGGAGAGCGAAAAGAGCGAGCCATGAAATACTTAGCCCGTACCTCCCAAAGTACGAAATTTACCCAAAAGAAAAAAGAGAAAGAGAAAAGGGAGAGCAAAAAGATCGAGCCATGAAATACCTAGCCCGTACCTTCCAAAATGCGAAATTTACCCAAGTAAACGAAGGAAAAGAATTGAGTCAACCGATCCAAATCATGCCACAAAAACTACATAAAGTTCTACGATGTCTACCCTTTCCAATCCTTATGTTCTTAGACGCCTTCGCTCTGGGGCCCCTGTTCAGCTCATTTAACCCATCCATGTTCTCATTTCCATAACCCAAGAAACCATTACCTCGACTCTTGTTCCTGAACTTGTCGTCAACTACAAACCACGTACGGCCATTAACACGTGCGTCATACCCATTATTTCCAATGCCCGAACCTGCTCTTGCATCACCATTAGCATAATGACCATATAACTTGTGTGGATACATCCTGTTGATATACCCTTGAGCTGTCCCCATGCTACTCATTGGCCTTGGTTGATGTAAACTCATGACACTAGCTTGAGGCTGCAAATTGTGAGTCCTAGCAGATGTGATCCTCATGCCTGACTAATACCTATACAAATTACCCTATCTCATTCGACCCGTCTTTCAAGCCGTCTTGAGTCACGAATAAAAAAAAAACAAATGAAAAGTACGTTCTACGCTTAACGTAAAAAAAAAAATTATAATTATAATAAAAAAAAAACTTTGCAAAGCGCACAAAAGAGGAAAAGAAGCATTTAGCGCACAAAAAAGATTCGCAAATATTTGGCACAAAACGAAAAGGAGCAGCGCAAAAAAGGCAGCCCAGAACACGTTTTCAACGCCCAAAGCTGGGCGCCGAAAATAATAGCGCCCAGCCTTGGGCGCCGTTCTTGCTTCGCGCCCAGCCCTGGGCGCCGTTCTTGCTTTCAACTCCCAATTCCTAAAAGTGTTCGTATATTTTCCCATATACATATGGAAGAATAACGAACACTTGGGGGGTAGAAGATCGTATAAAATACGAAAAATACGCGCGCTCCAAAATTTCCGTACACTTATTTCACCCTATTTCAAACATTACGGTTCCACTCGAACGTACTTGTTTAAAATCGGCATTCTAAGAAACCATTTTCTGGCTAAGAACTACGCAAGACCTGATTCCAAATTAAATCTATTTAAGACGGATACGTAGGCAATCCATGATTCGGTCCAACCAATTTGCAAAAATGTTAAAAGAATAACAAGAATAAAAAATAGAGTCCCTTATTGAAATTTAATTACTTGTAATCCAAGTCGAAAGAAAAATTTAAGTCAAAAGAAGAATCCAAGTCATCAAGATGCCAAAATTAATGAGCACACATCGAAAAACAATAAGGGCACGTACCCTTGCCAGAAGGAGCACTCACACTCCTAGGCACTTAGTTCATACTCAAATGATCGCTTTGCCTCAATAGAATGGGGGCTAGCGCGAGCGTCCATGACCTCTAAAGTACTCGACTTGACCCTCCCTAAAGCAAAGTAACTCACTTAAAGACCTTCTTTCACCACTAGACACAGTCATACTCGCCAACAAGTAGTAAAGGCAGTAAGCTTGCAATAAAGAGGATTGTTCTACGACATCGCCCCATCGTTCCTTCGAACTCAGGGCACCCGTTCGTGGTAATTCAAATGCTTGCGAGTCCCCTTTGAAAAAAAAATCAGACATTGTCAATAGGACTGGGCACTTAACCAAGGCTCACCCTACTCAGACATATGACACGGGCATCTAAAATCGAAATCTGAAAGCATCATTAATGAGAAGACATAATAGCAACTGGGGGCTAAAAAAATTGAAATGAAAGAGCTAGGGAAAGAACTAAGTATACCTTGACCTTTTGTGCAGACATACACCAAGTAAATCTAAGTCAATTTGAAAGCAGTTTATAGTCCCGCAATTCTGGAAAAGATGGCCCCTAAAAGCCCAAAGCATGTGCCACACGGGCGCAAGTAATATCTCGACGCCTGCACCCTGGCTCCCAGCAAATCCTTAGACGGCATTCCAAAAATCGTAACAATATTTTGATTCACTCATGTAATCCTGTACGAACCCTTCTATAAGTCAACTTACTTAGGACACCTCGGATTGTACACAGTAGGACTCGGATTTCAAATAATTTTCAAAGACTTCTTCGAATATAATAAAGTGTCGTTGGTTTAAGCTAAGTATGTGTTTACCTCGATGTTGCAAGTGAGTCAAAAAGATTTCTAAATATGATTATGGTAAAGAAAGGCACCTAGCTTTTGGTCAAGGCATACTTCAACATGTGACTACCTTGACCATGGCAATGTCGCACAATACGACGTCTACAAGAGAAGTAGCAAATCACTACTCGAAAGTACCTCGCACTAAACGAGTCTGGTTCAAACTATTCATGATCCATGTCACCATGAATGGATAAAAACGTATGTCAAGCATTATAGCACCAAGCCAATCCCGTAGCTACAATTGGGAGCTTGAGAAAAACACTCTAAAAATGCTCGAAATGATGATTTTATCGCAAATTCTCGATACTAATGCTATACACACGTCATAGGGGCACAATCCTAAGCTTTAATCGTGTAAACGAACCTTAGAATGGCTACAACCCCTCCCAAATTCTAAAGCACTACTTAGAATATATAAAGTCACCCCACTATCAAGGGTAACTGAAAATCGCGAGTCACCAAAACTCCGGTCAAACTACTGCACATAACGCTCGCTCTATAAGCGCCCGTTACACAGTCTACGTCGTTCCAAAGCAAAAGCGAAAGAAAAAAGGATAAAAACTGTCAAATTCTGCCTAGAAATCATTTTCAACGCCCAGAGCTGGGCGCCGATATCTTTAACGCCCCAGCCTGGGCGCTGAATCTCTCTGCTTGCCTTTGCCGAGACATAAAAACGAGAAAGAAACATCTATGAATCCTCGCATCGAACGAAGTAATAAGCCATGCACACCCACGCAGAAGGTGCTACACTTGTTCGAGCACCTGAACGAGGCGTAATGAAGTACTCCAATGCAAAAAAAAATAATGATATCCCAACACCTGGAGAAATGTTCTAATACATGCGGTTAGGCCACACAAGCCTACGTCGCACCATAAGTTCAACCATCCCACGGTACAAGTCCAAAAAAAAGAAAAAAGAAAGAGAGTAAGGCATATTGCACTAATGCGGGCACGACCAAGAGTAAGAGGCAAAGACTACTTATTGCCCAAATTCAAAATGCAAGCCCCACGACTCCTACATTAAGGATTAAAGGTGGCGAAATATTACCTACCACGGAAGGGATAGCTCGCACCTACACGAGCGGAACCCTAAGGCATCTTTCTCGAAAGAACCTACAAAAATCGTACGCCAAAAAGAAGCATCCCAACATGCATACTTGGGGGCTCCAAGCTACGAACAACCATAGCAAAATAAAATTTTTTTGAAGCAAATGTTTGAACAATTGAAAGGGCACGATGTTTGAGCCCACTTCATGAATGGGCCTGAACCCTATCAAGCTTCTAAGCAAACTACTAAAAATCAGTCATTGCTCAAAAAAAATGATTCAAGCAAACTGATTAATGGACCGCACATAACGGACATTCTATGAACGCTCGTTCGCACATACATATCATCATTCTAAGTATCGAACATTCACGAACGCGCTCAAAAGAAAAAATATATACGAGCGATAAAAAATATACGCCTCAAGGTATGTTCCTCGGGCCATATAGACTCGCCCAACTATTGCAATAACTGCACGCCTTAAGAGCGACAATTCCTTTAAATAAGCGCCCCAAAGAGACAAACACCGTAGTCCACCAATCGGCAACGGCTTCTCGAGAAATCATCACGATCACTCAGCTCATTGTGATCTCTAATAAAATTCTACGTTCCAAAAATAAAGAAAAACAAAAGAGAAGAGAATACGTAGAATCTCCAAGTGAAATAAGCGAACGGAAAAGAGGCAGATCTGTCCAATAATCAACTCCGACGCCAAATCCCATGCCTGACTTTGGGCGTTGAAGATTAATCCCACAATCGTTCTAAGCTAAGGAATGGCGAACGAATAAGGAAATAATAAACACCGTTGGTCCACTATTAGGCTACGGTTTCTCGAAAAATAATTATTCACCAATCAACGGTGATCTCAAATGAACGGTTTGTTCCAAAAAAGAATCTCTAGACGAAAAGAAAAAAAGAAAACGAACAAACAAGAGGCCAACCGTGTCATCAAGAAACCTCGCCAGAAATCATTTTCAGCGCCCAGCGCTGGGCTCCCGAATCTTTAACGCCCAGGCATGGGCGCCGAAAATGATCCCAGACCCCAAAAGGCCCCTGACTTCTATAGGGCCCTGCCGTATCCATTCGACTCAAAAATTGCCGATTTCTTTACTGAAAGTCGCACCTCACGGCTTTGTTAGGAGTAGCACACCACTACAAAGATCGCTCGCACTTACGAGCATGATCCCAAAACACGATCAAGGACATTACAAAATGCTTATCCCCAAGGAACCTCCTTGACAAGAGATGACCGTCAAGAACGAGTGCTTGGGGGCTCGAAGGAAAATATATATTATGCAAAGTTAAAACAATATTCCCAGACTACGCTGTACGAAGTCCCGTGTTTGGATGTCTCAAAAAAATAAAACCGGTTTACGACCTCAAGACAAAGGCCGCCGTTGATACTTATGCATAGTCCCCTAATCAAGGACCCAGGTAGTGGCAAAATTGAGCCGAAAAGACTAGCTCAAAACCATGAAAAGGTGATGACCACGAGACTATGGTCCATCTAAACATATTGTCAACCCACATTCAGGTTGCAACTAAATCCGAGCATCCCTCGGAAGAATTCGCTCCTACAAGAATGAATAAAAAGAAATTCTTAAAAGAAATCACAAGAAAAAAAATGAAATAGGGACTTGCCCACCTCAATCAGGCAAGATCGCGGCACGCGAGTCCCAAATCGAAAAGACAAATTCAGGTCGCTCACCTCCAGCGGGCGGGGCGTCCACCCTTAGCGGACAGGGCTCACCAACCTTCACCGGGCGGGGTCTGCGTCACTAACCGCGCAGGTCCTCAGTCTTCGAAAATGAAAAGAAAATAGAACCTTCAAAACAAAGCAAAAAACAGGCTCCCCATCTTCAGCCAGCGGGGTCTACGTCACTAACCGCGTAGATCCTTATTTTCAAAACTTCAAAACAGATTCGTCCACTTCTATCAGACGGGGTGTCCACCCTTAGCGGATAGGCTCGCCATCTTTAGCCGGTGGGGTCTACGTCACAAACCGCGTAGGTCCTCATTTTCAAAAAAAACACAAACAAATTTCAAAATAGATTCGTCCACTTCTATCGGACGGGGTGTCCACCCTTAGCGGACAGGCTCGCCATCTTTAGCCGGCGGGGTCTGCGCCACTAACCGCGCAGGTCCTTAGTCGCTGCAGCGATAACTTTTTCTGGTTTTCCCTTTTTTCCAAAAATTAAAGGACTGGTTTTCCCTTTTTCCAAAAATTAAAGGATTGGTTTTCCGTTTTTCCAAAAAAGAGCGATGTGCTGGATTTTCCTTCGTTTTACGTCCCATAAAAAGAAGGGGGTTTTCTCGTTTAGCTAACCCTGAAAATGAGAATCTTTAAAAACATTTTACCTCGTGATTGGGCTTGGCCAGGCCCAATTACACTTTATAGCTTTGATTTCGAAAACATCTGTAGCTACTTCCACTGACAAAGTGAGGGAGTTTCTACACATCTTTAGATACTTCCAATGAAAAAGTGAGGGAGTTTCTATACGATCCGTTGACAAATCCCAATGACACGTGAGGGATATGTCGACACTTCAAGTGATGACCCTTAAGTCAAATGTTATCACTCGGGGGCTCGTGAGACCCTTGCAAAACAAGTCACATACACTATGACTTGTGTGACGCACTCCGTCCAGTACTTTGACCATCGTCTCATCTCGAGACTCAGTCAAAGTTGGGGCTAACTGTAGACACCTACTTTTGTCCCCATTCCCGAAAGGGAAGGTTCGATGATGAGAACATAAATCTCCACTTGGCAACGCATCTCCTATAAAATAACGAATCTCAATCACCCTTTTCATTTCGACCAAAACTGCTATTTATAGAAACCTGCTAAAAATAGTAACTGCCGTAACGGGTAGTTGCTAAAAGTGGCAAGACAAAAAAGATAGAAACCTGTCAGAATTAGGTGTTGCACTCCGACATAAATCCTAAAAGAGATAGAATTTGCAAGAGGAATCCTATTCCTAGTATAATTCGAAAATAAGAGTTACGTATTAATTAAAATCCTAACGAGCCTAGAGTTTGTAACGGGCCCAGTCGCATTCCGTCCTAAAGTTAATACGCACTAAAAGACTCGGATAAGTCTCAAACACTCCGGATTCTAAGAGTCCAAATCTGGCAAAGAACTCGGGCCAAACATCATTTTCAACGCCTAGCCCTGGGCGCTGAAATTGCCTGGATCCCATTTTCAACGCCCAGAGCTGGGCGCCGAAATCTTTAACGCCCAGCCCTGGGCGCTGAAATTACCTGGGTACGTGTTCTCTCCTAATTCCCTATAAATACAGCCCTAAATTCGACGTGAAAAGAGCACACACGATTCATATTCTGAGTATTGACTCCAACCCCTAAGCCTCACGCTGCGAAATTGATCCCGCGTTCTGTCGCAATCGATCCAAAAATCGAACAGAACGTATCCTGTCCCTTGTAGCTGAAGAATTAAGCCCGGAAACTTGAGATTCGTTAAATAAAAGGAGAAATAGCAAAGCCAAAGTGGTTAGTTTTCTGAGAACCAGGACGCACCTCTCAAGGGTGCGTCGTAATGTGTCCATTCGCATGATTTAATTGCTTTCCTCGCCCTTTTATAAAACTGTTAAACTATTAATCTTATTGTTCTATCACGCCTAACAAAGATAATATCTGGGACAATTAAACTATCATGCTAGGTCCCTTAAATCAATCTAAACAAGATAATCACGGTCGATCTAGTATTATGTGTTGCATATTGCTAAAATCAATTCAGATTAGTTTAATAGTTAACGCATGTCTCTTCAATTATTTATGCTGAGCTAGTAAGGATATCCTGCCTCTGGAGTTATCGAAGAGCGAGTACTCCTCTCGGTAGTTACAGTCCCCCGAACCCTCAATCTCTACCCTGCGGGTGTACGTTGAGCGATCCCCACACCAGGGATCACAAGGGAACCTATGGCCGTCGTGGTCAAACATAATTGCACTCCCTTTATGTCACGATAACCGGGTTTTGTCAGTTTTTCTCATTGTCGTTAAAAACTGAATGGCGACTCCTATATTACTAGTCAATTGGGTGTAAACTCACAGGAAATCCAATTACACTTGATTTGGCAAAAAGAAACGTCACGCCCACGAGGGACGAGGTCACGCATTAGCCTCGTGCTTTTTCGACCCCCTCACACCCACCTTTGAGAAAGGTCGCTTTGTCATTTTGCCAAGTAAACAAGACTCGCATTGATCAATCTTCTCTAAGTTGAATGATTCTAGAATGCCCTTCTTTTGAAGTCTTTCCATGTGTTTTGTGTTTATATGGCCTAATCGACAACGCCACAAATATGTGAGATCGGAATTACCAGTTTTAGCCTTTTGGGTATTTATGTTATAAATTTGTTTGCTTGTATCTAGAACATATAGACCATTTTCTTGCTGTGTTGAACCATAAAACATTCCATTCAAAGAAAAAGAACAACTATTGTCCTTAAATTGAAAACTAAAACCTTTAGAATCCAAACTTGAAACGGAAATGATGATTTTGGTGATACTAGGAACATAGTAACAATTTTCTAGTTCCAAAACAAAACCACTAGGTAAAGATATAAAATAAGATCCTACGGCTAATGCAGAAATCCGTGCTCCATTTCCCACGCGTAGATCCATCTCGCCTTTATCGAGCTTTCTACTTCTCCTTAGTCCCTGTGAATTGGAACATAAGTGTGATCCACAACCAGTATCTAATACCCAAGAAGTAGAATTTGCAAGATTACAACGTATAACATACATACCTGAAGGAGAAGCAACGTTTCCGTCCTCTTTCCTTCCTTTAGTTTAGGGCAATCTCTTTTGTAATGACCAATTTCATTACAATTGAAGCATTGTGATGTTGAAGGAGAAGTGTTCTTCCTCATCTTGCTCTTGGAAGGCGCCAGTTTCCCTCCGGGAGTGGATGAAGATGCAGCCTTTCTTTTCTTCCCCTTGCTCACTTTCTTGAATTTAGTGCACTTCACATTCAAAGGGTCGTGCTTGAACTTTAGGACTCTCTCGAATTTCTCAAGCATTTCCATAAGTTCACTGAATGTGTTCTCTTTCTGATTAAAGAGATAGTGCATCTTGAACCCCCTCATAATCCCTATGAAGAGAGTTTAGCACAAGTGCTATAGCTATTGGGTCTTTGACGGAACCACCAAGTCTCTCAATTGTGAAGAACAATCCAATCATCATATTCACATGAGACCGAATTGGTGTGTTGCTGTGCATCTTAGCCTTGTAAATGCGCTTTTGTGCCTCTAGAAGCTCAACTTCCAGACACGATTCACGTGGGGTAATGAGTTTGAGATTGCTCATTGAATTAGCCAATTCATCAACCCAGTTGCAAACAATTTGGCCATTGGGTTGATACCTCACACGACATCTATCCCTTAGATGACTTAGGAGTGCATGAGTCTCATAGGTACTTGTGAAGTGCCCAATTTATGCACCTTTCTGGAGTCATACCCCTCGCATAATAGCTAGGAAAAGGTTGCTTGACGACATAGCTGTTAGGTTATGATACATATGACAATTCATAAATCATGCGGAAAAACCATAAACCCAGGAAAACATATTATTTACACATAATCATTTAGCATAGATTAGATGCATACTCTTTGTTGCGTGCCTTCCCTAGCTGCGCCCGAACCGAACAAGAACAAGTCTTTAGGACTCCAAGTGTCATCCCTCCGTAGATAGTCCACAGCACGTCCGGATCCGCCTTAAGATTGACCAACTAGAATCGCCCTTAAGGTACTATTATTTTCGGCACTTTATAGGCAAATGTGTGACTGAATTTTTCTCTCAAAAACTCACTTTGAATACTTTGAAACTTGTGTTATAAATTGTGAGCCCTAGCCTCATATTTATAGCGGTATGGAAAGGGAATCGAAATCCTATTCAGATACAAATTAATTAAACCTAGAATCCTACAAGAACTCTAATTTAATTAATTTATCAAATAGAATTAGGAATTTAATCATTAACCGAACTCTGCATGTTTTAGGAAACGTGCACGAACACAAACACTTGCACACACACGCACGGCAGCCACGATGGGCCCCATGCGTGCGCGCGAGCAGCAGCCCACTTAGCGCCCGCGCGCGCTGCGCGCTGCGCGTGCTGTGCGCGCTGTGCGCTGCGCGTGCTGTGCGCGCTGTGCGCGCTGCGCGCTGCGCGCAGCCTGCTGGGCCTGGCATGGCTGTTTGTGCGGCGCGCTTGGCTTGCTGGGCGATGGCCTGGCTTCGTGCTGGGCCTCGTCCGGCAGGCCTCGTCCGATGCTTATTCGTACGATGCGCTTCCGATTAAATTTTCCGATTCCGGAATTCATTTCCGATACGAACAATATTTAATATTTCCGATTCCGGAATTAATTTCCGTTTCGAACAAATATTTAATATTTCCGTTTCCGGAATTATTTTCCGATTCCGGTAATATTTCCGATTCTGACAATATTTCCGTTTCCGGCAATATTTCCGATTCTGGCAATATTTCCATTTCCGATAATATTTTCCGACACGTACCATGTTTCCGTTTCCGGCAACATCTACGACTTGGATAATATTTATATTTCCGATACGATCCATATTTCCGTTTCCGGCAATATCATCGTTTCCGGAGTATTCATTCCTTGCCTGTGACGATCTTAGCTCCCACTGAAACCAAGATCCGTCGGTTCCGAATATTCATAGATGGAGTATTTAATGCTATTAAATACTTGATCCGTTTACGTACTATTTGTGTGACCCTACGGGTTCAGTCAAGAGTAAGCTGTGGATTAATATCATTAATTCCACTTGAACTGAAGCGGCCTCTAGCTAGGCATTCAGCTCACTTGATCTCACTGAATTATTAACTTGTTAATTAATACTGAACCGCATTTATTAGACTTAACATAGAATGCATACTTGGACCAAGGGCATTATTTCCTTCAGTCTCCCACTTGTCCTTAGGGACAAGTGTGCATTTCCTAATTCCTTTGTCGCTCGATGCTTGCTCTTGAACATAAGGTAAGAGTTGTCATCCTTATTATGTCCAGAGGTGTTCCTCGGTTTCAGAGTTCAACTGATCAAATAAACAGATAATCATAGCCTATGATTCATCCGAGCACGGCCATGCATTTCACAGTTTCTAGCTCTCCGAGTGGCCTTGTACAACTTTTAAGCATCTCATCCCGATTCATGGGAGGACAATCCCAATCTTGCGATCTTGAGATTAGACTTCGTTTGATAGGTGATTACCTGAGCGTTGCCTTTATAGCCTCCTTTTACGGTGCGACGGTTGGTCAACGTCAAAGCAACCAGTTCTCAAACAAGTAATCTCAAATCACTCAGGTATTGAGGATTTAGTGTCTAATAATTTAATGAAATTTACTTATGACAGACTTTCATCTCTTACAGTAAAGTTTCATAGGTCTCGTCCGATACTAGTCTTCCCAAAGTAAGTATCTATGCAAATGATTATGACATTGCCATGTCCACATAGTTCAAGAAACAGAACTACTAGTCATCTTGCATTCTAATCGTCTAACGTTTTCTATGCGTCCAATTTTATAGAAAACTCCGATTAGGGACCATTTTCAACCTTTGACATTCAAGTTCACTTGATAGACATTTCTTAGTCACAGGACTGGTCCTGACAGTCTATCTTGAATATATCGTCAAATTGAAGGGACTCATCATTTAATAAACCACAAATTAAATGGATAAATGAATTCTTTTCATTTATTGTGAATGATTAACCAATAATGTTTTACAAAGATTTAAACTCTAAAACTTTAAAACATTAAACAGAGACATCAAAGCCATTCTCCAATATGCTTGATTCCCATAGCTGCAGTGTGCGAGTTGTGCTTCGCCTGCGGCAGAGGTTTAGTTAATGGATCTGATATGTTGTCATCAGTTCCAATTTTGCTTATCTCGACTTCTTTTCTTTCAACGAACTCTCGTAGAAGGTGAAATCTACGAAGTACATGCTTGACTCTCTGGTGGTGTCTAGGCTCTTTTGCCTGTGCAATAGCTCCGTTATTATCACAATACAGGGCTATTGGTCCTTTAATGGAGGGGACTACACCAAGTTCTCCTATGAACTTCCTTAGCCATATAGCTTCCTTTGCTGCTTCATGTGCAGCAATGTACTCCGCTTCAGTTGTAGAATCCGCAATGGTGCTTTGCTTAGCACTTTTCCAGCTTACTGCTCCTCCGTTGAGGCAGAAGACAAACCCAGACTGTGATCTGAAATCATCTTTGTCGGTTTGGAAACTTGCGTCCGTATAGCCTTTAACAATTAATTCATCATCTCCACCATAGACCAGGAAGTCATCTTTGTGCCTTTTCAGGTACTTCAGAATGTTCTTGGCAGCAGTCCAATGCGCCTCTCCTGGGTCTGACTGGTATCTGCTCGTAGCACTGAGTGCGTACGCAACATCCGGGCGTGTACATATCATAGCATACATTATTGAACCAATCAATGATGCATATGGAATCCCATTCATTCGTCTACGCTCATCAAGTGTTTTTGGGCACTGAGTCTTGCTTAGAGTCATTCCATGAGACATGGGTAGGTAGCCTCGCTTGGAGTCCGCCATCTTGAACCTATCAAGCACCTTATTGATATAAGTGCTTTGACTAAGTCCAATCATCCTTTTAGATCTATCTCTGTAAATCTTGATGCCCAATATGTACTGTGCTTCTCCTAGATCCTTCATCGAAAAACATTTCCCAAGCCAAATCTTGACAGAGTTCAACATAGGAATGTCATTTCCGATAAGCAATATGTCGTCGACATATAATACTAGGAAAGCAATTTTGCTCCCACTGACCTTCTTGTATACACAAGATTCGTCCGCGTTCTTGATGAAACCAAAGTCACTGACTGCTTCATCAAAACGTATATTCCAGCTCCTGGATGCCTGCTTCAATCCGTAGATTGACTTCTTTAGCTTGCATACCTTTTTAGCATTCTTTGGATCCTCAAAACCTTCAGGCTGTGTCATAAACACAGTTTCTGTTAAAACGCCGTTTAAGAAAGCAGTTTTGACATCCATCTGCCATATTTCGTAATCGTAATATGCAGCGATTGCTAACATTATTCGAATAGACTTTAGCATTGCAACTGGTGAAAAGGTTTCATCATAATCCACACCGTGGACTTGCCTGTAACCTTTTGCAACCAATCTAGCTTTGAAAACTTCAAGTTTCCCATCCTTGTCCTTTTTCAGTTTGAAAACCCATTTGCTTCCAATGGCTTGGTAGCCATTTGGCAAATCGACCAAATCCCATACTTGGTTTTCAGACATGGAGTCTAATTCAGATTGCATGGCTTCTTGCCATTGCTTGGAGCTAGGGCTCGTCATAGCTTGCTTGTAAGTCGCAGGTTCATCACTTTCAAGTAATAGAACGTCATAGCTCTCGTTCGTCAAAATACCTAAGTACCTTTCCGGTTGAGATCTATATCTTTGCGATCTACGCGGGGTAACATTTCTAGATTGACCATGATTCTCACCAGATTCTTCTAAAGATCTCTGAGTTTCATCCTGAATGTCATCTTGAGCATTCTCTAGAGTTTGTTGTTCGACTCGAATTTCTTCGAGGTCTACTTTTCTCCCACTTGTCATTTTGGAAATGTGATCCTTCTCCAAAAAGACACCATCTCGAGCAACAAACACTTTGTTCTCAGATGTATTGTAGAAGTAATACCCCTTTGTTTCCTTTGGATAGCCCACAAGGATACATTTGTCAGATTTTGGATGAAGTTTGTCTGAAATTAATCGTTTGACGTATACTTCACATCCCCAAATCTTAAGAAAAGACACATTTGGAGGCTTTCCAAACCATAATTCGTATGGAGTCTTTTCGACAGCTTTAGACGGAGCTCTATTTATAGTGAGTGCAGCTGTATTTAGTGCATGTCCCCAAAATTCTAATGGAAGTTCGGCCTGACCCATCATTGACCTGACCATGTCTAGCAAGGTTCTGTTCCTCCGTTCTGACACACCGTTCCATTGTGGTGTTCCAGGAGGAGTCAATTCTGATAGAATTCCACATTCTTTCAGATGGTCATCAAATTCATAGCTCAGATATTCACCGCCTCTATCAGACCGCAGTGCCTTAATCTTCTTGCCTAATTGATTCTCTACTTCACTCTGAAATTCCTTGAATTTGTCAAAGGATTCAGACTTATGCTTCATTAGGTAGACATAACCATACCTACTGAAGTCATTAGTGAAAGTGATAAAGTAGCTGAAACCACCTCTAGCATTTGTACTCATTGGTCCACATACATCTGTATGGATTAAACCCAATAGTTCATTTGCTCTTTCTCCAACTTTAGAGAAAGGTTGCTTCGTCATTTTGCCAAGTAAACATGATTCGCATTTACCATAATCCTCTAAGTCAAATGGTTCTAGAATTCCTTCCCTTTGAAGTCTTTCTAAGCGTTTCAAGTTTATATGGCCTAATCGACAATGCCACAGATAGGTGAGATCTGAATCATCCTTTTTGGCCTTTTTGGTATTTATGTTATATACTTGTTTGTCGTGATCTAATAAATAAAGTCCATTGACTAATCTAGCAGATCCATAAAACATCTCTTTAAAATAAAACGAACAACTATTGTCTTTTATTATAAAGGAAAATCCCCTAGCATCTAAGCAAGAAACTGAAATGATGTTTTTAGTAAGACTTGGAACATGGAAACATTCTTCCAGTTCCAAAACTAGCCCGGAGGGCAACGACAAATAGTAAGTTCCTACAGCTAATGCAGCAATCCGTACTCCATTTCCCACTCGTAGGTCGACTTCACCCTTGCTTAACTTTCTACTTCTTCTTAGTCCCTGTGGATTGGAACATAAGTGTGAGCCACAACCTGTATCTAATACCCAAGAAGTTGAATTAGCAAGTATACAGTCTATAACGAAAATACCTGAAGATAGAACGACTGTTCCGTTCTTCTGATCTTCCTTTAGCTTCAAGCAATCTCTCTTCCAATGCCCCTTCTTCTTGCAGTAGAAGCATTCGGATTCAGAAGTGGGTTGACTGACCTTTCTCTTTGAAGATTTGGCGCCAGTTTGCTTAGTTGGGCTGGCTTTGTTGCCACCTTTCTTAGCATTCCTCTTCTTTCCAGATTTCTTGAACTTGCCCCCACGCACCATAAGCACATCCTGCTTATCACTTTTGAGCGTCTTTTCAGCGGTCTTCAGCATACCGTGAAGCTCAGTGAGCGTTTTGTCCAGACTATTCATACTGTAGTTCAGTTTGAACTGATCATACCCGCTATGAAGAGAATGGAGGATGGTGTCTATAGCCATTTCCTGAGAAAATTGCTGATCCAGCCGACTCATATTCTCAATGAGTCCAATCATTTTGAGAACATGTGGACTTACGGGCTCGCCTTTCTTAAGCTTGGTCTCAAGAATTTGCCTATGAGTCTCGAATCTTTCGACTCGAGCCAGATCTTGGAACATGTTCTTCAACTCACTGATGATTGTGAAAGCATCTGAGTTGATGAACGTTTTCTGCAGATCCGCACTCATGGTGGCGAGCATTAGACATTTCACATCCTTGTTGGCATCAATCCAACGATTGAGGGCTGCCTGAGTGACCCCGTCGCCTGCAGCTTCGGGCATCGCCTCATCTAGGACATACTCCTTTTCTTCCTGCATAAGAACTATTTGCAAGTTCCTTTGCCAGTCAAGGAAGTTTTTCCCGTTCAACTTCTCCTTTTCGAGAATTGATCGAATGTTGAATGAGTTGTTGTTTGCCATATTAAAAAACTACAATTGAAAAGAATAAACAAATAAATAACCATTCACAGTTTCTCTTAATAAACTTAAATTCTAGCATACATGCATAATTCAATGTTTATTAAGCATTTTATTCAATTTATGTGTTCCGGCAGGTGTGAATAAAATGATTCCAAGATCCTAAAATCATTGAAGAACTAAGCACAGTTTGTCGACTTAATCCTAGAACATCTTAGGTAAGCAAAAGCCTTTTGCTAATAGTCTAGAAACTATTCTTGGTTGATAGGTACGTCTAAGAACTTATTAGGTAAACCTATCGAATTTGCCACGACATAAAAGGACTCCTTACTTATATCGTTGAGTTTCACCAAAACTAACATGTACTCACAATTATTTGTGTACCTTGCCCCTTTAAGACCAATAAGTAACACCTCGCTGAGCGAAAACTATTACTAGATTGATGTAAAGGATATCCAAGCAAGTGTATATTTTGGTATGGCACCTTTTAACTCAATTTTTAAGTTTGGAACTTAAGGCTCTTACTATGTTGGTTAGATTTTAAGTGAACTAAAATCCTTAATCATGCAACATAATCAAGCTTTTGATCTCATGCATTTTAAGACATATTTAAACAATAAATAACTTAAAACATGCATAAGATATTTGTGATCTAGTATGGCCCGACTTCATCTTGAAGCTTTGACTTCAAAGTCCGTCTTGAAAATCTCCGTGGGAGGCACCATTTTCTTCAAATAGGATAAGCTATAACTAATTACAACTATTTGATGGTTCGCAGACCATATTTGAATTGAAAAATAACTTTGGTACTTTAGACCAATTACATTCAAATTAATGGTACGCAGACCATATTTTCTATCCTATTTGGGCCATACTAGTCACTTCATAACCTGCAAAACAGTACATATACAATATATACCATTCACCCATTCATTATCATGAATGGCCCACATAGCTGGTTAGTAAAACACATTATGCATCACGTAAACATTTGCAGCAATTAATCAAGGGCACCAATAATCTACCAATTATTCAGTCCTTATTAATTCTAATCAAGTTGTTTTAACCTTAAGGATTTGTAGACCTAATCAAGAGTTTATGACTAAAAAGCGCTCCCACTTAAACCAATAAATTCATATGCTTTACCAATTTTAAACATAAAAATGTATTTCTAGTCTAACCGGAAACATACAAATTTAATTAAAATTTAAAGCTCATATAAATTTATAATTGAATCCAAAAAGTTTAATTTAATTTCAGTCGCATTTAAATTAATTCATGATTTTAATTTTAGTAAAATAATTAGAATAAATAACATTTATTATAATTATAATATTCAAAATTAAAATCCAAGAAAATAATTTAAATTATTAATTTTAAAATTAATTAAAATTACGTGAACTGAAATTTTCAAATTAAACATTCAGAACGATCTAATCGTAACGCAAACACCCTACGCGTTGCACGCCCATGGGCCGCACGCACACAGCCATTGCTGGCCATGTGCGCGCAGCCCATGCGCTCGTCGCATAGCTGCTGCAACCCTATCGCAAGCCTCCGCACGCATTGGTGCTCGCTGCGCGCGCCAGCGCTCATCGCACGCGGGCTATCGCTCGCAGTGCGCGCGCGACATCGCTCGCTGGGCGCGCGAGCCATCGCTCGCTGGGCGCGCGACATCGCTCGCTGGGCGGGCGACATCGCTCGCTGTGCGCGCGAGCAATGCTAGGCGCAGCGCTCGTGGCACGCGAGCTTGCGCTCGCTGCGCGCGAGGCTGCGCGCTCTTGTGCGAGGCAGCGCGCGTTGTGGCGCAGCTCGCTTGCTGCCCACACGCGACTGCCTTGGCTCGCCCTACGCCCATGCCCATTCGTCCATTGGTCGTGGCACACGACACAAGGCAGGGCTGCTGCCTTGTGCTCGTGCACTACGCCCTTGCTCATTGCATTCGTGCCGCACGGGCGACGAGTTCCCTTGCTCGTCGTCGCATGCCCGCATTATACAACACCCCTTAAGGGTAACACGAAGCGTCCATTGCTTCGTGCGTGCAAGTTATATGAACGAATCGCATAAAAATTTAAAATTTATATTTAAAATTAATGACAAATTAATAAATAATATTAATTTCATAATTTTAGGGCGAAAAATCGAAAATTTATTATCCAATTGATTTCCGATTGTTATGGATTCAAGTCTAGGTCATAAAAATTTAAAATTTATCGTAAATTTACAATTTTTATGGTGGTTTTTAATCATAGGTTTCTAATTAAATTACAATTAATTATGAAAATCAAATTAATTCTAAATTATTCTAATTTTCAACAAATTAATCATAATTACAAATTAGATTGCATAATTAACAAGACTAGGCATTCAAACTTGTTAAACATATGCAGTAGGTCAATCAAAAATTCAAGATTTATCAACAAGAATCGCAAATATTTAATTTAACATCTTAAATTTACGAAATTTTGCATTCGAAAAACTAAAACCTTCGAAAAGTCATAGTTAGGCTTCGTATTTGAGAATTCTGGGTTCGGCAGAAAAAAACTATTTTTGTCAAAATTTTAGAATTCCTTTTACATGCGGAATTGACACAAAAATCACTCAATTCGGATGAGTAACGAAGAAACTGCCGAAAAACTGCGTACGTATAATTAAATAAACGCAATTTGCAATTAATTAACAATTACGAAAATTAATCACCCCTTTTAATTCTTGCAAATTTGTAATATTTAACCATGTTCATGCAATTTAGATTATGAAAATAATAAGGGGCTCGTGATACCACTGTTAGGTTATGATACATATGACAATTCATAAATCATGCGGAAAAACCATAAACCCAGGAAAACATATTATTTACACATAATCATTTAGCATAGATTAGATGCATACTCTTTGTTGCGTGCCTTCCCTAGCTGCGCCCGAACCGAACAAGAACAAGTCTTTAGGACTCCAAGTGTCGTCCCTCCGTAGATAGTCCACAGCACGTCCGGATCCGCCTTAAGATTGACCAACTAGAATCGCCCTTAAGGTACTATTATTTTCGGCACTTTATAGGCAAATGTGTGACTGAATTTTTCTCTCAAAAACTCACTTTGAATACTTTGAAACTTGTGTTATAAATTGTGAGCCCTAGCCTCATATTTATAGCAGTATGGAAAGGGAATCGAAATCCTATTCAGATACAAATTAATTAAACCTAGAATCCTACAAGAACTCTAATTTAATTAATTTATCAAATAGAATTAGGAATTTAATCATTAACCGAACTCTGCATGTTTTAGGAAACGTGCACGAACACAAACACTTGCACACACACGCACGGCAGCCACGATGGGCCCCATGCGTGCGCGCGAGCAGCAGCCCACTTAGCGCCCGCGCGCGCTGCGCGCTGCGCGTGCTGTGCGCGCTGTGCGCGCTGCGCGCTGCGCGTGATGTGCGCGCTGCGCGCTGCGCGCAGCCTGCTGGGCCTGGCCTTGCGCTGGGCCTGGCGTGGCTGTTTGTGCGGCGCGCTTGGCTTGCTGGGCGATGGCCTGGCTTCGTGTTGGGCATCGTCCGGCAGGCCTCGTCCGATGCTTATTCGTACGATGCGCTTCCGATTAAATTTTCCGATTCCAGAATTCATTTCCGATACGAACAATATTTAATATTTCCGATTCCGGAATTAATTTCCGTTTCGAACAAATATTTAATATTTCCGTTTCCGGAATTATTTTCCGATTCCGGTAATATTTCCGATTCTGACAATATTTCCGTTTCCGGCAATATTTCCGATTCTGGCAATATTTCCATTTCCGATAATATTTTCCGACACGTACCATGTTTCCGTTTCCGGCAACATCTACGACTTGGATAATATTTATATTTCCGATACGATCCATATTTCCGTTTCCGGCAATATCATCGTTTCCGGAGTATTCATTCCTTGCCTGTGACGATCTTAGCTCCCACTGAAACCAAGATCCGTCGGTTCCGAATATTCATAGATGGAGTATTTAATGCTATTAAATACTTGATCCGTTTACGTACTATTTGTGTGACCCTACGGGTTCAGTCAAGAGTAAGCTGTGGATTAATATCATTAATTCCACTTGAACTGAAGCGGCCTCTAGCTAGGCATTCAGCTCACTTGATCTCACTGAATTATTAACTTGTTAATTAATACTGAACCGCATTTATTAGACTTAACATAGAATGCATACTTGGACCAAGGGCATTATTTCCTTCAATAGCTCATGTCGTTAACATTTAAAGCTCCAATAAGTTTCCTTTCCCATTCAAAAAAGTTAGTCAAGTTTAACTCGACATCCAGAATTTCTGATGCTTTGATTGTTGTTTTAGACATTCTACATTTGAAAAGAATTTGCAATAAATAACCATTCATAATCCTTTAATAACATTGAAATAAAAGCAATCATGCAATCAGTAAAGCTATTAAACATTACATTCATGCAAAATAAAACATGGTCCACAATGAATGAAACGATTCCAAGACCCTAAAAGTCCTAAATTCTTAAGCATGCTTTGGCTTGTCTTAAGTCTTTTAAGATTCTAGGTAAGCAAAAACCAATTGCTAGTAATCTCCAAATTACTCTTGGTTAATAAATTAATGCCATAATTTATTCCTTTGCCACAACATATGCCATTGTTGTTTGAGTTAAAACCACAATCAACGTGCTCCTTTGGGATACCTTACCATCTAAGTCTACTAAAGTAGCACCTCGCTTTGGCTGAAACCTACTACCTTAGGTCCTTAGATTTTTGTAAGTGCTTGATTTGGAAGGCAATTATAAACTCAATATTACTTTGGACCTAGTTGTTTCTATGTTGGTTTGATTATTTAGTGAACTAAATCTAATCAAACATACAAAAAACATTCATGCATAATATACATTCATTCAAAATATATATATAAGTGCATAAATAACTTTGGTGAACTATTATGGCCCAAAACTTGGTCTTGGAGCATCCAATTTTCCCTTCACCTTGTTAGCTTGGTATCGTCTTGAACTTCATTCAAAAGCTAACTTAAAGTTCTAAATATCCTAGAAGAACTTGAAATAATAACTTAATTACATCAAAACTTCAATGGTACGCATACCATATTTAAAACTTTACATTCAAAGATAAAACGGTACGTAAACGGCATTTAACTATCCTAGATTGGCCATACTAGTCACCTTCAATACCCGCAATACATAAAATAATTTCTATGCATTCATCCATTCGTGTCCTAAAACGAATGGCCCAAACAAATATGCAAGTATTTATATGATTTATTTAAAAATCACGTTCACGTGAAACGCGTCCTAAAAGATTAATCAATTCCGAATTATTAATCCTTAGAATTATTCTAATCAAAATTTAATTTAATTAAAATAATGGTGCCCTACGAAAAATAATTAGAATTAATTATTTTAAATAATTTCATTAAATGGCTCCCACTTAAACCAATATTTTAATTTGGACAATTTAATTTTAAATATATAAACTCACGACCCGGCCCAAGTCCAATAAAATAAAATAATCAAAAGTCCACGTACCGTTAGCCCTTTTCGTGCAAAATTAAGCCCAAAACCCAAAATTTGGGGCTTGAAATAAAAAGCAAAATTGCACATTCGGGTGCATCGTGGGATAGACGAGTGCCCAGCCAAACGACGCGCAGTGCCATCGTAGTATCGCACCAACACGAGGGCGCAAGCCCATCGCGCAGGCACGAGGCATCGCAGCAGCACATAGCCTCGTCGCCCATGCCCGCTGCCTGCTGCTGTCGTCGCTACTCAAAGTCTCGACCCAGCGCTGCTGGCCTTGCCGTGTGGCGTGCCGCGAGCTTGCCTTGCTCAGCGCGCACCCACTTCCTTGCTGCTGCAGGCATCGAACCGCACACAAGGCCAACGCCCATGCTGCCTTGCTGTGCGTGCTTCCCTTTCGTTTCGCATACGGGCAGCAACACTTGCTTCGTTCAAGTGGCTTGTTGTCCGATCCCTTTTTTTTTTAAAAAAAATCAATTTTTAATATTCGAAACAAAATTTCACGAAAAATTATTTTTCATAATATTAACAAAATTATTCGTTTCATTTACGAAAATAACATTTTGAGTGATTTTATTAAATTTCAAATAGTCCAATTTGAGAAATTAATAAATCATGGCTAACAATTATTCAAATTTAACGTACGATTAATATCAAAAAAATTTGAATGATTTTGATAATCAAATCCAAAACTTTAAATCGTTCTAAACATTTAAAAATTAGATTTTTATCAAATTTGGTTTAGGTGATGATTAAAATTAACGAATCCAATAAAAATTTTAATCCATGAATTTTTAAATTTGTCATTTAAACATGAAATCATATTCCCCTTCTCACCTAAATAAATTTTCAGATCTAAATAATTAACAAAATCGATTTACGATCTAAAATTCATTAAATTAGAGAAAAATCAAATTAGGGTTTATACTTAATATTCATGGACGAAAAAATTACCTTAAATCCATAATATAACCAAGAACAGTAGGAAAAAATTTAAATGAATTCCGAGTTGTTTATGTCGAGTAATTAATTGAAAAAGTTTCCAAATTTGTTAATTTAATTCATTAATTAACAAAAACGTCCAAAAACTCAAACGTCGGGGCCTGTTTTTGCAATTCTTTTCACTTGAATTCATCTTAAAACGCCATTTTCAATCAGATTAGGGTCATAAATATCGAAATTCCGACATTTTACGAATTCAGAATATTTTCTACGACTTATCCAATAATCCAGAAAAAATTCAAAAAATTCACGAACTAATTCAGAAAAATTCGACAATAATCACAAACATAATAACATGATAATAAGTACTTTAAATACATGTTTCTCATGATAACACTGCAGGGGTTTACAGTTAAATACATATTAACATAGCGGAATAATCCCCACAGCCAGGAACCATGTATAAAGTACAGATCAAGCAGACTTACGTTTGTAGCGTGTTTTCCCTAGATTCAACGTATCACAAACACGAACAAGAACTCCAGATGTCTTTCCTCTACTTGGTTCACCGACACATTCAGATCCGTCTTGAGATCGATGGCTTAGAAGTCACTCAAGATATTTGCTTTTTGGGAAGAACATTTTGTAACGGAGGCACAAAGAGAGTTTAGGGTTTTCTCTTTTCGTTTAGGTTAAAACTGATTACGTAAAAGTGTGTGGAAAAACATAAGGGGTGGGGTGGTGTTATAACCTTAGGGTTATAACACCAACCGGCCAAGGCACTAAGGCCAAGAGCTGGCCAGCATTGCCCGCACAAGCCCACGAGCACACAGCCACGCGAGCTGGGCCGTGGGCCTTTCCGTGTGCGCTATGCTGCTGCTGCTTGTCCCCGCGTGCGCCCAGCCGAAGCATGGGCCTTGCTTGGCGCTAGCACGCTGTTGCGCCTCGACGGGCCTTGCGTGGTTGCGCGCTTGGCTTGTTGGGAAGGTAGTGTGCCTTCTCATATTTTGCGTCTAATGCCTTCCGGAGATTATTTATTGTATAGTGCTTTGACGATCCAATGTCGTGCATATACGATTATTCATTTCGCGTAGGTTACAAATATACGCAATATGATATACATTTCCGATACAACGTCATATCGTATATTTATGTTTTTCCGAACTAATTCCAGATAAGCTATTAAATGAATTTCCAATTCATTTAATCCGGTGATCTGTTACATGTCAATGGTGTGACCTTATAGGTTTAGTCAAGATTAAGCTGCGAGCCTAATATAGATTAGAACTCACTGATCGGAAGCATTGCTCCAGCCAGCTGTTCCGATCACTTGATCTCACTGAATTGATTGTTTGTAATTAATCTGAATCTTAGTATAAGACTAATGCAACTTTGGTGAAGGACATATTTCCTTCAACGGTAAGATTTGAATTTGAATATTTTATTCTCGTATTCTTGTATTCTTGTATTTTGTATGACTTGGATCTTGTATATGTGTTTGCAGGTCGAGGAGGTGGACCCGGAGGATGTTCCTCATGCTGACAGGGTTCTCCGTTATGTGGACTCGGATGGGGAGCATATAGAGTTCGCTGTCTCGGTGGCCTCTCCTTCAGAGAGGATGGCGGCAAATGCTCTTCCTGAGTAATACACAGCTGTGAGTGCTTTTGTATTTCTTGAAATGGTTGTATTCTTGTATATAGAAATTGACTTTTGAATTTTGTATGTGTGCAGGCGCCTCGAGAAAGAGTGCAACGCTGGATGATCGTAATAGACTCTTTGAAGAAGCATTGCGTTAAGCTGACTAGGAAGCTCACTGGTCGAGATCGAGCTGTAGGTTTATCATCTCTGTACTGTTTGTATCTTGAAACTTGTACATAGATATCCGATGCTTTAATTTTGGACTTTGTATAAGAGCGCCGTCGGGGCCGTAGGGAGTCCGAGGATAGAGCTCCCCAGACTGGTGCTTCGATGGAGCAGACTGGGCGGAACTTGGGTCCGGGCCCTGGCTCTAGTGTTAAGACTCGTCGGAGGCGCTCAGATGCTGATCTGAGGGATGTTCCCTCTTCTTCTACCCAAACTGACAGCTACTCGTACTCCTTTGTAGATACGAGTAGTCAGCCGCTTTAGGGGCTGACTATGGGTGACTATGGAGTCATGGGTGGATCTCCATCATTGAGTGCCAGCTTCACAATGCCGACCATGACTTAGTGGCAAGAGTATGAGAGGATGCGTTTGTATGAAGAGATGGAGATGCGACGTCGATTTGTTGCGCCCAACATTCCTATCAGTTCTTTTCCCATCAGCAGGGACCTCAGCAGTTTCCCAGTACACTTTGTATTTCGGAGCAGGAGCCAGGTACCCCGGGGATAGAGTTTGACCAGGACTTGGAACGGTATATGAGTCGGAACAGGGGAAGGGACCTGTCGAGACTATGATTGATGATGATTCAAATTGATCATGCATGGTAGCGAGATTTAGCTTTGCCTTGGATGGGCTTTTGTACGTGGGATTTTTGTATGGATATTTGTAGGTTTGTACTCGAATTGGATTTGTACGGTTTTTGAATTTCGGATTTTGTACTTTCTACGATTTTGATTTTTATGGTTTGAATATGTTGCTGCGTGTTTTTTGCAAGATTTGAATTGAACTTGTATGTGTTGTGTGTGCATCTTGAAATTTGTGGCTATATGTATGCATGCAAAATGAAAAAAAATTGCCCATTTTTTCGGGTGTATATAGCCACTATAATCCCCCACTTTGACTGAGGATTTTTTGTTAGAAAAAGAGCAAGTCAAAGTATATTCGACTTTTTCTTATGCATATGATGACTTGACTTAAGACGCCGATCTAGGAATAGAATGCTTGAATTTTGAACAAATAACCCGAAATTGACCCGGGTCTTGATTCGAACTGCTTGAATTTTCGCGACTTGCGGCTTTTCGGAACATTCGGTCCAATCATTGAGCTGATTTGTTTGTACATTGCAATGAAGAGAGGCGTACTTGATGCAATAAAATGAGGAGTTGGGCTAGTCCTTCCGGCAGGCCCTGCCCCCGGCGCCGGCCTTGCGCCTAGCGGAGGTGGTACTTCTAAGTACCGCCATAAATGTTGGCTCTTGTATAAATAGTGGGCTTTGCAAATCATTTTCTTTGCACCTCTCCTTCCCTGTTCTGTTTCTCTCTCTACTTCTTCTTAAAAAAAAGAAAATGGCTATGTCTTTTGTAAACGCCTTGAACTCGTGGCTTGGTTCTCTAGGCAAATTGGAGAAAAGAGAGCTATATGTCATGCATCTTGGAGTGCTCGTCTCTTTTCAATTTGTAAAACTTGATCTACACTTCCTCCATGCTACTTTGGAGGCTTGGGATACGATGAATCACGTTTTCCGCTTCGAAACCAACAAGGTATGTCCCCTCCCTGAAGAGTTTAGAGCTATATTGGGTTGGCCCCTTATGATAGAGCCTTGTTTGCCTAGTGTTGAAGAACACTTCTTACCGACTTTTGAAAGATATCTCGGTCTTAAGCCCCCACTCTTGAGTGTTGTTGAATATGGGCGGAGGTTGGACTTATCCCTCTTTATTTCTCACTTTGCTGGAGTGGACATCCCCAAGGTCCGCCGCTTGAGGGCCTTGAATTTTTTTTTATCTTTGCTCGTTTCTTCTTCTCGAAACATGGGGTTGGCAATGGCGATGCCTCCATAATAGATATTGTTGAGCAATTCGCTTGTGGCAAAGACCCCATGTCGTTTGTAATTGGAGAGACATTGCTAGGTCTTGATATGCTGAAATCAGACCCCTCTACCATGCCTTCAGGAAGCCCGGCGCTGCTCCAAGTAAGAATCTGGCATTTCTTGTATATTGAAATTTGTATTTGTATATAGAACATTGAATATTGAATTGTTTTCTTGTATTTTCCCCAAGGTCTGGCTTATGGAGAGGCTCATGTCGGTGGAACCACCGGAGAACATGGCGAGCTATAATAAAGAGAGGTTCACCGTACGGCCCATGTTGTGTGGCCGACTTTCTTTGGATGAGTGGCGCTGCGCACTCTCGGAGATTGGATCTTCCATCAGGTGGGTAATTCCGTGGTGAGGAATTGCTTCTATGAGGCATGCACCTGACTACCCGTATCTACAAAGGAGTACGAATACCTGTCAATCTCGGTAGAAGAAGAGGGAACATCCCTCAGATCAGCATCTGAGCGCCTCCAACGAATCTCAGCACTAGAGCCAGGGCCCGGACCCAAGTTCCGCCCAGTCTGCTCCATCGAAACACCGGTCTGGGGAGCTCTATCCTCGGACTCTCTACGGCCACGACGACGCTCCTATACAAAGTTCAAAATTCAAACATCAGATATCTATGTACAAGTTTCAAAATAGAAACAACACAGAGATGATAAACCTATAGCTCGGTCTCGACCAACAAGCTTCCTAGTCAGCTTAACACAATGCTTCTTCAAAGAGTCTATTACAACCATCCAGCGGTGCACTCTTGCTCGAGGCGCCTGCATACATAAAAAATTCAAAAGTCAATTTCTATATACAAGAATACAACCATTTTAAGAAATACAAAAGCACGCACAGCTGCGTAATGCTCAGGAAGAGCGTTAGCCGCCATCCGCTTTGAAGGAGGGGCCACCGGGACAGTGAACTCTACCTGCTCTCCACCCGAGTCCATATAACGGAGGACCCTGTCAGCATAAAGGACATCCTCCGGGTGGACCTCCTCGACCTGCAAACACACATACAAGATCCAACTCATACAGAATACAAAATACAAGAATACAGTATTCAAATTCAAAGCTTACCGGTGGCACAAAATGAACTGCCGGAGAAAGCCTCGGCAGGAAGTCTCTGTAGTTACTGTTATCCCACTTTATTGAACTAACGACATAACTTCTTTGACGTCTGATACTGTCGTGCCATCCAGGTATCATCGTGTCGCAGGTAACGTCGCGTCAAGTGGACCTGTCAAGTAAGCGACAGACGACAAGGCTTAGGCGACATAAGACCAGCGACAAGGCACTAAGGACAAGGGAAGAACAACGCTCGAGCAAGTAAGTGAGGATAGGTCAAGATCTAAGCCCAGAAGCCCAACACAGGCCACGCCGTCATAAGATTGGAAAGAGTCCAAGCTTTGACCGAAGACTGCGGAGTTTGTTGAAGATGGGAAGGAGACGTGAGCAACGGCCAAGGAGAGATCCCTACCTTCCAGGGATTTTCCCAACCAATAGGGCCGTTGGTATTTGGCATATAAAAGCATAAGGAACAGCATAATGGTGGACATACGTTAACTCAAGCACTCAAACTCTTAAGCTATCAAGTGTTTTAGCATTCATTGTTATATTTTAGATTTTCAGTATTGATTCTTAGAAAAAAGCATAAACAATCATACAGAATACTTAGTGGATTGATAGCCTCATAGCTATCCGCGGTTTTTTACCTTATTCCTGGGTTTTCCGCGTCAACACTTCTCTGTGTCGTGTCTCTTTATTCGTGTTATTAATTCTTTGCTTAGTTAGTGTCGATCCTAGCCGAAAGTCGCCCCCATACGAATTTTGGCATAAACAGTTTGGCGCCGTCTGTGGGGACATTAACTAGGTTTTACACAAAATCACTCCTTTCACCATGACTACTGGAGAGATGACGATCGCAGAGATGAAAGCGGCTTACGAGAAAGCCCAAGCTGAGCAAGCCCAAGAGAGGGCATCCAATGAAACCCTCCAGAAAGAGCTCGAATCCGTGAAAAGCAACAAGCACCAGTCCCGCTACAAAGGTGGGAAGCCAAAAAAGCTGACGTTCGAGATGCCCGATGACTTCGAAGATATGACCGATGAGGAGGAAACCCGTGAGGAAGAAGACGGAGAAGCTCCCGATCCGGTGACCCAGCGCCTGAACAAGATGGACGCACGCATGACGAAGCACTACTCTCGCCTGATGAAGTTGATGACCAAGTTTCCCGGAGCACCTACGCCAGTGGAGACCGAGCCAACCGACGGGTACGCAGCGTCGCCGTTCTGTGAAGCGATCGCTAGAGTGACAGTTCCACACACGCTCCGACTCCCTACCTGGACCACCCTGTACGACGGGACATCCGACCCCTACAGGCACGTCAACTTCTACAAGCAGCGCATGTGGCAGATCGGGATCCCATACGACCTAGTGGAGCCTGTCATGTGCAAATCTTTCGGCGGCACCCTTGATGGAGCAGCTTGGGAATGGCTCACGAACGTCCCTCCCGGATCCATCTCCTGTTTGTCCGAACTCATCAACGCCTTCTACCAACAGTTCGCCAGCAGTCGCCAATTGGAGAAACAAACCAGTGATCTCTATCGGTTGGTTCAAGGGCCAACCGAGTCGGTACGCGATTATTTTAACCGTTTTAATTGTGAAAAAATTGGTATAAAAAACTGTGATGTCAGGACTGCTATTGAGGCGTTCAAAAGAGGCCTCATCCCCAATTCGGAGTTATACCGGGAAATAACCAAATACCCCTGTGCAACTTTCGAAGAGGTGCGATCAAGGGCCACCGCCCAGATGCGAATCGAAGACGACGAGGTCATCCGAACAGCATCTCAACGGTCGACAGGGGGCAGCAGCGACAGAAGATCGTACACCCCGAGGAACAACAACTGGCGACACCAACCATACGTTCGGCAAAACCAGGTACAAAGTGTCAATCAGTATTATGATACTAACGATGTTTACAGGAATGAGCGGGTCGAACACCCTAACATCTCCGACTACGGCTTCAACGTCGACATCGGAGGTGTGGTGAACGCCCTTCAAAATGTAGGTGGAACAGTCAGATGGCCCCGGAAGAGCGACAGACCGGACTCCATGAAGAACATGAGCAAATGGTGCGACTTCCACCGCGACAACGGCCACACAACCGAGGAGTGCATCTCCCTCAAAAAGGAGGTCGCATACCTCCTAAAACGGGGGCATCTAAAAGAGCTGTTGAGCGACAAGGGAAAAGAAACGTTCTCCAAAGAGCAAACCACCCTGCCCGGCCCAACAATAAGCAGCGAGCGACCAGACCCACCACCGTTCAATAAAGTGGTAAACGTTATTTCCGGTGGTTCAGATATTTGTGGACTAACCTCTTCTGCAGCTAAAAAAATTAACAGGGGAGAATCTGAAACCGTGGAAGAGGGGCAAACCGAAGACGAGGTCGCACTGCACAAGTCCCTGACCGCAATGGCTATCACTTTCGACGACTCAGATTCTGTAGATACACAGCGGGAACATCACGACGGGTTGGTAATATCGCTCCCAATAGGGAACGCTTTGATAAAAAGGATACTGGTCGACAACGGAAGCTCAGCCAACGTACTGTTCTTGGAAGCACTGCAGGAAATGGGATTAGAAGAGAAAAATATTGTAAGGAGATCAACAGTTCTGGTAGGATTCAGTGGAGAGGCACTACGGACAGTAGGAGAGATATTGCTGCCTACATACGCAGAAGGCGTCAACATGATGACCAAGTTCAACGTCGTCGATTGTCCATCAGCATACAACGTCATCCTAGGACGACCATGGATCCACAAAATGAAGGCAGTGCCATCAACATACCACCAATCAATCAAGTTTCCAACCAAATGGGGGGTCATGTAAATCAAAGGACAACAAAGAGATGCGAAGAAATGTTATGAGACGGCACTGAAACCATCCAAGTCGTCCATCTAGCAACTACAGCCAGGGTCGACATCGGACGACCCCGACGACCAACAAATCGACTAGATAGTCCTGGACCAGACAAAGCCAGACCAAGTCATAAGGATCGGAGCCTCACTGCCTGACAACATCAAAAGTCAGATAGTGTCGTTCCTAAGAGAAAACTCGGACTGCTTCGCTTGGTCGCACGAGGACATGACAGGAATCAGCCCAGACGTCATCACCCACAAGCTCAACGTCGACCCCAACTTCAGACCGGTAAAACAGAAACGACGTAAGTTCGCACCCGAAAGGAATAAAATCATAGACGAAGAAGTCCAAAAATTGATAGATTCAGGGAAGATCAGGGAAGTTAAATATCCAGATTGGTTGGCGAACGTCGTCGTCGTCAGTAAAAAGAACGGAAAATGGAGAGTCTGCATCGACTTCACAGATATCAACAAAGCTTGCCCCAAGGATCCATTCCCACTGCCGCACATCGACGCCCTGGTCGACGCCACAGCCGGACACGAGCTGCTCACATTCATGGACGCCTATTCAGGATACAACCAAATCCTTATGCACCCAGACGACCAGGAAAAAACATCTTTTGTAACGGATAGAGGAATTTATTGTTATAAAGTCATGCCTTTTGGTCTTAAAAATGCAGGTGCGACATACCAAAGATTAGTCAACAACATGTTTAAAGACCAACTCGGAGACACAATGGAGGTATACATTGACGACATGCTAGTAAAATCGAGGAAGGCTGACGATCACGTGGAACACCTACGACAATCCTTCGACGTATTGAAAAAGTACGGTATGAAACTTAACCCAACTAAATGTTCTTTCGGAGTGTCCGCAGGAAAGTTCTTAGGTTACATCGTCACCCAACGAGGAATCGAGGCCAGCCCCGACCAAGTGCGCGCGATAATCAACATTCAATCCCCCAGGAACATAAAAGAGGTACAGCGCTTGACAGGAAGGGTGGCAGCACTAAACCGTTTTATATCGCGATCGTCGGACAAGTGTCGATTATTTTACGATGTCTTGCGCAAAAACAAGGGGTTTAACTGGTCCGACGACCACGAAACAGCCCTGCAAAACCTCAAAAAATACATGATGTCGCCACCCCTCCTGTCCAAGCCAAAAGAAGGAGAAGTCCTACAACTCTACTTAGCCGTCAGCTCGGCAGCAGTCAGTGCGGTCCTAGCTCGAGAAGACGAAGCACAACAACTACCCATTTATTACATCAGTAAGTCACTACTGGAAGCAGAAACCAGGTATTCCTCCCTCGAAAAACTCATTTTAGCACTCGTTACCGCAGCCAAAAAATTAAGGCATTATTTTGAAACTCACCAAATAGTGGTGATGACTAACTATCCAATCAAGTCTGTGATGCGTAGGCCAGAACTGACAGGTCGAATGGAGAAGTGGACAATGGAACTAGGAAGCTTCGACATCAAGTATCAACCAAGAACGGCTGTAAAATCGCAGGCCCTAGCAGATTTTGTGGCAGACTTCAGCCCCGACTTAGAGAGAATAGCAGACGACGAAGTCAAACTCATCAACAACATAGAAGGAATATGGACACTCTTCGTCGACGGCTCATCTAACTTTCGTGGTGCAGGTTTAGGCGTCGTACTAAAGTCACCACAAGGGGACATGATAGCACATGCAATCTGCTGCGATTTCAAGGCAACTAACAACGAAGCAGAGTACGAGGCGCTAATCGCTGGAATGACATTAGCTATGGAATTAGGGGCAAGCGGACTCAACATCTTCAGTGATTCACAACTAATCGTCAACCAGATTAACGGCGACTATGAAGCTAAAGACCTAAAAATGACCTTATATCTCGAGAAAGCGAAAAAGTTAACCTCCAAATTTAAACCCTTCTCCATCAAACAAGTACCAAGAGACCTAAACACGCAAGCCGACGCCCTTGCCAACCTAGGATCCGCACTCAGAAAATCACCATTCTCGACCATACCTCTAGTACACCTACTGTCACCCGCCATCGAAAAAGACATACCACAAGACGCCAGCCTCGTCCTATCAACCGTAAACACAGACAGTTGGACCAAACCCATCTTCGATTACCTAAAGCACGAAACTCTACCCGACGACAAGCTAGAAGCCAGAAAGATACTTTTCAAAGCTTTACGATATGTTATTTTGCAGGACGTACTATTTAAGCGATCAGCAAACGGAATGTTGATGCGATGTGCCGAAGAAATCGAATGGGAAATATTACTGAAACAATACCACGAAGGAGAATGCGGAGGACACGAAGGAGGACGAAGCTTATCAACCAGAATCAAAAGAAATGGATACTATTGGCCAGCAATGCTTAAGGACGCCATGAGGTACGTATCCAAGTGCGACAAGTGCCAACGACACGCAGGTATGACACACAAACCATCTGAGTTCTTGCATCCAACTCTAACTCCGTGGCCTTTCATGAAATGGGGGATGGACATCGTTGGCAAATTGCCCGTCGCCCCAGGACAAAAGGTCTTCATGTTAGCCCTAACAGACTATTTTTCCAAGTGGATAGAAGCAGGCGCATTCCAACAAGTAAGGGACAAAGAGGTATGCTCGTTCATATGGACTAACATAATATGCAGGTTCGGAATACCGTCAGAAATCATCTGCGACAACGGATCACAATTCATCAGCGACAAGACAAGGGCTTTCTGCAAAACATGGAACATCGAGCTAAAGACGTCGACGCCTAGATACCCCCAAGCAAACGGACAGGCGGAATCCAACAACAAAACGATCATCGCGTCGCTGAAAAAGCGGCTGGACGACAAGAAGGGGCGATGGGCAGAAGAACTGCCATCCATCCTATGGGCCAACAGGACGACGCCTAGGACGGCGACGGGACAGACTCCCTTCTCACTCGTTTACGGGTGCGAGGCAGTACTAACCCCTGAAGTGACGTTGCCCAGTGCACGATATTGACTTATGACGCCGGAGAAAAACGACGTAGAACTCAGTGAAAACCTCGACAACACACAAGATCTCAGGGAAGCAGCGTTGATAAGAATGGCGTCGCAACAACAGATCGTGGCAAAATGCTTCAACAAAAATGTCAAAGTGAAAATGTTCAAAGAAGGAGACTGGGTGCTGCGCAAAGTATTTCAAAACACAAAAGAATTAAACGCAGGTAAATTTGCGCCAGCTTGGGAAGGGCCGTACTTGATCGATAAAATCGTCGGAAAGGGGGCATACAGACTCATTACCAAAGATGGCAAGTCGGTCCCCCGAAGCTGGAACGCTACACATCTTAAACTCTACCATTTTTGAAATCTCGTCGTAACCAATTTTATCAGTCATCGTATCGTCGTCTTTATTTTTCTTTATCGTTTTATTTTCGTTTAAAAACCATTACTGACTTAAGCATCGGAGGGCCGTTGGCATCCCCAACGGCCAATCCTCCTAGCGACCCATGTTTTCTTTTGCAGAGTGCAAGACGCACGACGAATGATATCCATAAGCAACAACGTACGACTCAGAACGAGATCGCGAGAGACAACGAACAAACAGCGCAGGTATGATTTTACACATCAGTCGATTCAATACTTATTACTTGCAAAGCATCTACCACACGAAACTAAGACATCAAAACGCGACGGGATAACCATAAGGAACAAAGAACTAAGGGAAAGAAAAACAAACTTATCATACACAACACACAACGCGCGACCCCAAAGGCCACGACTTTCACATTACCAAGCAAAAGCACAAACACACAAAATATCCAAACACCTCGCCGCCGCCATCTACGACGAGTAAAAACATCCAAAATACGAAAACAGAAAATAAAATATCCATACCACTAACTATTACATAAACATCAACCAGCCATCACACCTGTTCGTCTGGAAGGGGGGTCGAGCCAACTTGATCCAGTATCGGGGGCATGTCAACATTGACCGTCGCATCTGCCAAAGCCACCTCTGGAGGGGCGACGACGGAAACATCTCCCTCGCCTTGCTCCATGGGCACTTCCCCCTCTCGATCCACGGAAGAAATGTCCTCGACCAGAGGAGCGACGTCGGCATCAGCTCCGTTGGTACCAGCAGTGTCGGCTTCCATCGCCAACTCATCCGCGTCCACCACCGGCACCGACAACTCCTCAAGGGTACCACCATTAGCAAGATAGTCATCCACCTCTTTTTGGCATGGCCAGAGGCTGGTCTCCCCCTTCAAACACGAGAACATCATCTGCGCCCTCGTCCTCCACACAGCCAAAGCCTCGCAATCCTTAAACTCCTCCTGCAAAGCGTCGTATAAAATCCTTAACCCTTGCATTTCTTCCACGGTCGACGCCAACTCCCCCTTTACCCTTTCCAACTCCTTCGACGCGTCAGCAATCTGGTTGTTCATCTTTTGACTCCCCCTTTAGTTGTTCATCTTTTGACTTAACCACCGCAGCAAGGTCAACCGACTTCTTCTCGGAAGCCACCCACTTACCTTCCCAAGAAGCCGCCGCTTTCTTCACCATAGCCACTTGGTTCTTCAAAAAAGTAAGCTCGTCGCACAACAAGGAGCACTGCCTACGCACGGCCAAAGCAGTCTGTGACGCCTGTAAAGAAAAATATGTCACAAAAGCGACACACGACGCGCTCACAAATACCATGAACTGAATAAAATAACAGAAATACACTTACCCGCAGGCTTAGTTCAGCAGCATCCGACGCGACAGAAAGAGGCACGACCTCGTGATAACGCTGATACGTCGAAGGCAATATCAACCGGTCTGCATACGGCCAAACAACGACACCTTCGCCGTCGCCCAAGAAGTTCGGGGGCAGAGTGACGACAGTATCCTCGACAAAACTTTCGTCAGCAGGACGCTTCTTGTCCGACGCAGCAGGGGGCCTAGTCGCAGCAACAGCAGTCGATGACACCTGAAACGGCCTCGGTGGCGACGACGACGATAGAGGATGAAAACCTTCACCCCCTATAACAACGGGCGTCTCAGGCGACGCACCTATCTTAGAATAACGAGGCACAAGAGGCATCGCCTGACCACCCGTCATGGCCGACGAACCCTGCCCACCAGCGGCACTGTTCGACCTCAACCGCTTCCTCGCTCGTTCCATCATCTCGCTCTGCGACATCCTCGACACAGGCTTAGACGACAGCGTATGTTCTTCAACAAACAAAGAGGGAAACCATCAAAAACACACTCCACAGATAAACCAGGCAAATAAGAAATTAAACCAAAAATACCTGATGTGTCAGCCATATCAACCTCTTCCTCTGATGCAGACGACGAATTCGCGACAACTTCCTCGCGTAAGTCCAACTTCCGTCGACGACGAACTAAGCAAACCGTCTCGTCTTCAGTCTCCTCCTCGTCAACGTCACCAACTTGACTCCCCTCTTGACTTCCCAAGCGACCTCCGTCACGGCTGAACGATCTCTCCACGACAGAACAACCCAGAAACCTCAAACACTTATCGTGAGAATCAGAGTTCAAACCAGCTAACGACGTATCAACAACTGCAAGACAAAGCCAAGTAAGACAACGTTCAGTAAAACATCAGAAATCAAAAGTACAGGAACATAAAATACCTTCCGTCGTCCACCCTTCCACTTAGAAATTTCCTACTTCTCCCAGAGACGCCTTATTCACATAAACAAAACGACTTTGCCAACCTCTATCATTCACAGCTAACCCGATACACAAATTCTTCCTCTTTTTCTTCGTCACCAAGGTATACCGACTACACTCCTTCAAAGATAAATCATAAGCATGCATCAGATCAGCCAAGTTAAACGGTGTTCGCCAACCCGAAGTAACCCTATTCACTACAGTAAAAATACGCCAGATCTGGGGCACTAATTGGCCAGGGATTAAATGAAACACCTCGACAAAAGATCTAGCCAGAGGCGTAAAAGGAAACAAAAACCCCAGAGTAAAAGGGTACTCATACATAACCACATAACCCTCCGGGCAATCCTTGGCCTCATCCTCTTGACCGGGAATCCTTACTTCGGCCGAAGGCGGCAGACCGGCGAGATTTATGAAAGCCACTGGATCCTCAACAGTAGAATAGATCGGGTTGAGTGACTTGACCCGACTAGCCCCAGCATCTTCCTTATCTTTAACCACGGTCGGCTTAGTTTTAGCCATCGCTCTACTAAAATCTATAAGAAAATCGAAGAAAATAATCGAAATTTTACCTGGGTGTGGCTAACTCGAAGCAACGAAAGCAATTCCTCCCTTCTTTTCTCTCCCTTGTTTTCAGATCTGGAAACTTTCTTCGAAAATCCCTAAAAAGCTTTATCGCATATCGCAAAAGTTGGCATTTATTACTTCGAGAATCGGAACGGTTCCGTCCCACGAACTGGACGGTTGTAGGCGGTTTACTTTTTGAAATTTGAATTGTCTCTTTTGCTTTGTATACACTCCGCAAACTCACAATTGGGGGCAAACTGTTATCCCACTTTATTGAACTAACGACATAACTTCTTTGACGTCTGATACTGTCGTGCCATCAAGGTATCATCGTGCCGCAGGTAACGTCGCGTCAAGTGGACCTGTCAAGTAAGGCGACAGACGACAAGGCTTAGGCGACATAAGACCAGCGACAAGGCACTAACGACAAGGGAAGAACAACGCTCGAGCAAGTAAGTGAGGATAGGTCAAGATCTAAGCCCAGAAGCCCAACACAGGCCACGCCGTCATAAGATAGGAAAGAGTCCAAGCTTTGACCGAAGACTGCGGAGTTTGTTGAAGATGGGAAGGAGACGTGAGCAACGGCCAAGGAGAGATCCCTACCTTCCAGGGATTTTCCCAACCAATAGGGCCGTTGGCATTTGGCATATAAAAGCATAAGGAACAGCATAATGGTGGACATACGTTAACTCAAGCACTCAAACTCTTAAGCTATCAAGTGTTTTAGCATTCATTGTTATATTTTAGATTTTCAGTATTGATTCTTAGAAAAAAGCATAAACAATCATACATAATACTTAGTGGATTGATAGCCTCATAGCTATCCGCGGTTTTTTACCTTATTCCTGGGTTTTCCGCGTCAACACTTCTTTGTGTCGTGTCTCTTTATTCGTGTTATTAATTCTTTGCTTAGTTAGTGTCGATCCTAGCCGAAAGTCGCCCCCATACGAATTTTGGCATAAACAGTTACCATCCCTGTTTACAAAGTTCTCCCACGGGAGACAAAGGGAGTCGCCACCCGCCTCTACAGCATCCACATAGGCTCGAATAGCTGCGGGACCCTTCAGCATCATGGATTCTGGAGGGTCCAGCGGAAGAAGCCGACCTGCAGTACTATGTTAGAGTCGCCCGCTCACCCAGATATCACATGGGGCAATAAACCCCCGGAAACAACACCCGTTGCCCAGACAAGAAATAGGCTCGGATGGCCGAAGCGGGCATGGGCACAACAGAAAAAGGGCGTCAATGCACCTACAAAGCAGGCAGCTCATCAATATACAAAATACAACCAGTACAAGACTCTACAATATACAAACGTACCTCCTCAAAAGGCGTGACCCACAAAGCTCTGCGGAAAGCTGCTATAGTCATCCTCGTGCACTCTGCTCCTTCCCAAGAGGCAGCAAACGGGTAATCCGCAACTCCAGGCGAGCATGCGCCAAGCCGGAAAAATTCTCATACGCCCAAATCTTTAAGCAAACAAGACATCAGTTAGTCTTATGCATATGAAATACAATATAAAAAATACAAGTACAAGATACAAGTTCAAGGAGTTTCGAGAACCTCCAGCACTCCCCACGGGGCAGCTATGACAATTGAGCTCTCCAAGGCAGTCCTCGAAGGATTCTTCATCTCATGAAAGAGGTGGCTATAGGCCAGGCTACCCTAGATGAGCCTCAAAACAACCCGTAAGTCACTCAAAGGCCTCAAGAAGCCCACCAGCACATGGCTATTCCTACCCGGGACAACCATCCGGCATACGAGCGCCAGAAGGAAGAGTCGAACCTTCTGCTCCGCCGTGGTACCAACCATGTCGATACCCCTCAATATCACTTCCACTAAAGCAATGGTGTCGCTATCAGCAAACAACTCTACAACAGGGCCCATCAAGTCTCTGACGCCAGCAGATCTCCATGTTAAGGTAGAGTCAAAAGCAACCTCCACCTCAGAAAACGGGAGGCCAGTAATCATAGCAAACTCGAAGGGAGTGATGGTAATATCCCCCTAGCTCATATGGAACGTGTCAGTGGTGTCCCACCACCACTCCGAAAGAGCCTGTGTCTGGGCGTTGACGCTCGTCGTCCCCTCCAAACCCCTGACTGCGTCCAAGAAAGCGACAAAACCAGTCTGAGCCCAAATCCCTCGGCTGGGTCTCCTCAACCTCGAGAATAGTCTGAGAGGCCTCCAAAAGATCCTTCCAAGACCAGAGCACTCGGATCCCCGTCCTATCGGTCTACAAAAAACAGGTGGGTCAGTACAAACAAATACAATTCAAGTAGCAAGTTCAAAAGTGTAGAACAAGGCATACCAAGCCAGCACGTGGCCGCTGAGACAAATAATGTCTCGGGTGGAATACAAGGTCCGTCGGCTGCCAGCCATGACCATCAAAAGTAGGTCTTCCCCGAGGGGTCATGCTTGAGGGGAGCGCCTCCATCTCAGCAACTTCATTATCAGAAGCGTCCTCCATGGCTGCCCGACTGCTCGAGAATTCAGCTAGCTAGCTTCCTCCGAGTGTGACGAGGCATACTAGAAGCATTCAAAATACAAAAATCAACGTCCAAGTCTGGGGGCTATCTCATACTAGCCCGTACAAAATTCAAGAGCCTGAAAAATCCCCAGTGGCAGTATAAGTCTAGCTAGGGACTTCTATTTCAAGAGACTATCCAAGGTCAACACCAACGCCTAGGATATCCATGTCAAAACAGGTATTCAAGATCAACACCAACGCCTAGGCTATCTATGCCGAAGCAGGTATTCATGGTCAACACCAAAGCCTAGGCTATCCATGCCTATTCCTATACAAGACCCATAAAGGTCCCCAGTAAAGTCTTCATCCACAAATTCTAAGTACAAAATTCCAAGTGCAAAAGTTCAAGTTCAAATTCTACAATGTTCCAACAGTTCAAGTTTGAGATGGCTATCAAATAATTTTTCATACAAAGTACAAGAACCCTACTACTATTCAAACATACTTAGGATACCAGTGCAACATCAACAAATACAAGAACATTTCAAGTGCAAAAATTTACCCTACATGCTAAGGTAATTTCAAAAGTAAACTTGAAATACTTACATGGACAAGTGTAGAGGAAATGCAAGAGTAACAAGACCAAAGGGAGAGAGAAATCAAACTTTGAGAGAAATGAGAAGCAAATCAAATGTGCTCGACCAAGAGCACGGCGGAGGGTATATATACACAGCCCCTGCGCCAAGCGTTGGTGTTGCGCCAGGCACAAACCCTGGTAGTCCGCATGCGCGAAATCTTAGCGCGGTCCTCCGTGCTGATTGTACGTACTTTGCTGCTACGGTTTTCTGCACCAGGCATCAAACATCGAATCAAGCTCCTTTCCGATAAATACGGGTATACATCTGATCTATCAACCCTGACGGATAAACATCTCAAGCATATGAAGTCCGAAAAATGTGCGGATTTAAGCTTTCTACTCCCAACGGACCCAAGCTTTGGGAAAATCAAAGAAATCCAAATTTCAGGAGTCAATAAAAAACTCATCTCCCCAGTGGATATATTCCCCACCAGGTCAAGCCTCAGACGGCATTTCAAGCAAGTAAAAAAACCCAGCGGATTCACTCCGGGAATTCAAAATTCAAAATTTCAAAATTCAAAATTTCAAAATTCAAAATTTAAAATCTAAGATTCAAACTTTTCGATGCCAAGCTCCGTTCTAAATCAAAGGCGGAAAAGAAATGCAATCCATACAAAAATCAGAGTTGTCAAACCGCGCGAAGGTAGACTCTATACTTTTTTTAACACTTGTCTTGTGCAGGTACCGGCGTACAAAGAATGGTCTTGATTTCAGAACATCTTGACTATTCTCCGCCCCGATTTGAAAAACTCTGACTTTCGCTTTCCTAACCGAACGCTCAGTCAAAGTGGGAGCTTCTGTAGACACCTAATTTGTGTCTCTCCTAATGGGATGATGACGAAACCATTATCCTTGCTAGGTTGTTGGAAAAACTCCGTGCGGAATTCCCAATTGCTAAAATGTATTCCAAAATCCAAAATCCAAAGTCCAATTCCCGAGCCTGTTCCCATTTCAGAACTCGATACAAAATACAATTACCAAAATTAAAGTTCAAAATCCAAACACAATCTCTCCCAATTGACCTCTCCATTGGTTTTACAAGGCCATTTCCAATCAAAATTCCATTAAGCAATCCAAAATCGGGCGCCGACCCACAAAACCGAGCATGCCGGTCCCCGTCCTATAAAACCGAGTCCAAATACCAAACCCGAATACAAAAGGTGAGTTTTTAGTCCCAAAATATTGCCTTAACCACCAAAAAGATCGTACAAATGTACAAAGCCCCGGTATGAAGAAAGGACGGTGTCATTGTCCTTCTTTGGCGGCATCTGGGACACGTCAGCAGCGCCTACGCCTGGCGCTGGCGTGGTTTGGCTTTTAACCGAGTAATCCCCTATTTAAACCCTTAATTTTCACCTAAATGAGGAGGAGAATTTTAATACAACGTCGTAGTACACATTTTCCCTCTCAAATTCCAAATACAAAATTCAATCTTTAAAAATCTTCAATATTTCCTACAATTTTTCAAACATTAAATCGGAAATCTAACCTAAACCTAACAAGGTAAAACCGTATTCCTCATACAAATCACCATGATTTAATCCAATGTTCTACCTTTCTTATTTCAAGTTTACTAATCCTATGATGTTCTTGTGATGTTCATACTCACTTGAACTAGGAAATGTTTCAAAAAGAGTAATCTTTGAGGGGATTTCATACTTGAAACCCCCCTCAAATGATCTTCCAAACTCCCTTTACAAGTTTCAAGTTTCAATCTTTATGCTTTGTTTTCAAAAAATATGATTAGTAAGTTGAAGCTTTTATTCTTGAAAGTGTTCCTTACAACAATCATCATCAAATCTTAAAAAAATACCTCAACTTTATACAAGTTCAAGGATTTTTAGGAAAGTGAAAATCCTTTTCCAAACTAGAACACATGAACATCCAAATTTCTATGTTCAATATTCAAAGTTCTACATTCAATATTCAATGATGTTTAAATGAGGTCAACTTCTCTTTAAACTATAATCAATTTCAAGTCATGGAGCATATTAAAGGTGAGGCCTTTTAACATGGAAAGGTCTCATCTTTAAGAATCAAACCTCCTAATTTCAATATTCAATAAGTTCTATGTTAAAGTTCAAGTTTCATTTCAAGTTCTATTTCGATATTCAAAATCAATGATGCTTCAAGATGAGCAACTCATCTAAAGTTAAGATTTTCTAGAGAATTGAATACGTGTCGGGCACACTTATTATTAAGAAGTTGCTTGGCATTCGGATCACAAATACAATAGTACAATTTCAATACCGCAATTTTACTATCGCACTTTCAATACCGCAATTTCAATATCGCATTTTCAATACCGCAATTTCAATATCGCACTTTCAATATCGCAATTTCAATATCGCACCCTTTACTCGCCTTTCCAAGGCGATGTGGTTTTGTACGCATTTCAATAATTCCTTTTCTATTTGTGATGATGCTTTATGTGTTTATTGCTTTCATCACCCAACATGCTAAATACAACAATATACAAAAGGTTACAACACGCTTATCCAAGATAATTTTTGGACAAACCGGCCTTAGGTTCTTTGAATTAACTTTAAAGCAAAGTGACCACGTACAAGTAGAAATTTCAATGTTTCTAAATGCATGATTCAACCAACCTAGTGCCATGATTAGGATTTTTCAAAACAATCCTTGTCTTGTGTTTAAATGTGTTTATAAAACCTACCCAAATAAGTGGTTTGTTCCCGTACCCGAATCTCACACATTCGGTTTCAAGATTCAATGCCTTGTCCAAAAAGAGTCAACTTTGGTCCTTCCAAACGGGGCCCTTAAAATGTTTGGTGGCGACTCCGTCAAAGTTCAATATTTGAAAGCCGTAGGGGTATTTTGCGCACTTTCATATATTTTGAGCTTTGATTTTCTATGTTCAAATTCAATTACATCATTTGTGTGAACTTAGAATTTGTCTCCCCTTTTGGGGTGGGATTGAAAAGATCAAGTCAAACCTAGTTGATCACACACTTGGCAAATTAGACAAGTTAGAGACTTTGGTGAGTCTTAAATAAGATTCATCAAGCTCTCATAACCTACATACAAAATTAAATGTACAAGCTATACTAAATACGAAAAATACCACTACAAGAGCAAATGCAATTTTTTTAAAAAAATAACCCTACACTTTCTCTTCTTTTGTTTCATTATTTGTGTTTTATGCGTTGTGAGCGCATGTATCAACATTTGTGCCTGTTGTGCACCTTTTTTTGAATGATGTTTTTTCCGTGGTGGCATCTCGACTTTGAATAATTTATATGCCTGGGTGACATTTTATTCAATCAGCGCGTCTTCCTATATTTATTTGGTCAACACGTCTTACATGAATCCTATGCATGTAGTTGTATGCCTTGTGTTAATGGCCATCTACTGAGATGTATTCTTTCATCAGTGTGCATTTCCATAATTATTGGTTTACATAGGTATCTTAGCCGAGGAAGATTTATCTGTTAATTCGTAATCTTACGTTTCTTGTTGCTTACGGCAGTTTTGGCATTTTGATGTGCCTGTCTATGTTCAGACTTGATTTGAGTTAATCAATTAATATGATTTAATATTATTTCCCCTAGGCTGGTATGTTAAAAAAATTGTGCCCCACTATATATCCCCAGTCTTGTTAGTGGAAGTCGTCCGCTGACTTGTAACCTGCACGGTCCTTGCAAGCACGTCTTAAACATCTAAAGGTGAGTGAATGGTCACTTGTTTTTTTGTTAGGTTTGACTCAGTAGGTGATTTTGAAGGGTAAACCATGTGTTTAGATGATCAGTCTAATAGGGGCGATAATCTAGGCCACTCCTCAGGCCGTCAAACAATTAGTCATTTTGAAAAATAGTTTTGATAGTAGATTTGGGTCAATTTAGGGACGCCCTTCAATCCATTCATGTCATAACACTTAAACATGTATGATATAATTTATATTCTTGCAAGGAATATTCTTGTTTATTTATAACATTATAGGACTAGACCTAATACAATCTTTAGCCGTTTTGTTGGCACTTATATACTAATCTATCAGTGGTTTCACTTTTAGCCACTTTTCTCAGTCTTGACAGGAGCAGTGTCTTCAGTGAGGGTCACATAATTAAGCACTTTTATTTCAAGGGTAGTTTCTCCATGCTTTCTTTTAACGCATGTTTCTGCCATTTCTTTTTTCCATGCCGCTGGGTTGAGTGTAGTCAGATAGCAGTCTCGTGCTTGCTGTTGATCACCATGAATAGTACCAATACTTCCATCATCACAGGCATACTTCAAGAGCATTAGGTGTGTTACCACAATAGCCTTAGTTTTCTTTAACGTTGGACGCCCTAAGATGATATTATATGCGGTTAAATCTCTGACTATTAGAAATTCTACATTCATTTTTCTGTCCGCTATGCGTCCTCCTATCCTTACTGGTAACGGTATGACCCCTACTAGGTGAATGATGCTTCCGCCATAGCCTATGATGGGATAGTGGATTTTCTCAATTGTTTTTGGTCATGAGATAAGCGGCTCATGCATTCAGCGCTCCGTAATATCAGATGAACTTTCAGTATCTACCAATGTTCGACAGACTCGTAAATTGGAAATTTTTACTTCAATAATTAAAAGGATCATCATGCGGAGTGTCTATCTTCCCTCGATCGGATTCGCAGATTTCAACTTTTGGAAAAGGGATCCATTGGGGACTTGGCTGAGAGAATTACTTGCCCCAGCCTCCGAGCATAATCTTTCTACCCTCTCATAGTTGGTCCTCCTAAGGCTGATCCACCTGAAATTACTGCTACGATACCACCGTCCGTCTGATTGCCATATTTGATTGAAGTAGGGGATTTGTTCTTCTTGTAGATGTTATTTCCTACGCCATGGGTGCGTTTTTGTAGGTAACCCTTTAAGTGCCCTTTAGCTGCTAAGGCGTCCAAGGGCCTCTTCAAGCTTCTACATCCCTTTGTGTCATGGCCCACATCTTCATGAAATTGACAGAATAGTTTTGGGCCCCGGCTTTCTTTGGGAAATTTTATTGGAAAAGGACGCTCTAAGTCAAATTTGGTTCCCACGTCAACAAGGATTGTACAGATATCAGTGTTGTATTTAAAAGTTCATTTTCTTGCGGATGTCCTCTCTTTTGTCATGTTGAGGTGGTACCATGCTCTTTGACTATGGCCCAAGTGTCGTTGGTCCTAGTGGTTTTTTTATCTGTCTTCTCCTTTCTTCCAAATGAATCAATTGTTTCCCTTGTCTTGGCGTTCTTTGACACACTGCAAATCTCAGTCGCGTGTATAAATGCTTGGGATTCGTCTAACACCTCGGCCATTGTTCTCACACTCTTTTTAACCAGGTCAAATTTGAATGACCCCCTTTTTTTAACTGAGTGGAACCTTCTCATTCATATTTTTTTCATAACTATTCCTCTTACTACAGGACGCTTACGTAGCCAACGCTTAGATCCGGCTCCATCCAACCTTTTCTGGTTCACTGCAACATCCCCCACGTGTCCAACTGTTGCTGAGAAGTTTTTGGATATCAAACGGACCTCCCATAAGGTAATTTTAATGTGGCCGATTTCCCCTTTTTTGCAATAAGTTTCGCTATAGCACCCGCTTCTCTAGCTAATTGTCCACCCCTTCTAAGTGTGATTACTATGTTATGTATGGAATCCTCTTATGAAATTGTCAAAGGACACACCGTCTAGAAAATTGGGTATATGGTCGTCTTCCAAGTTAAAACGCTTCAAATAGCTCCTAAGTGACTCGTATTTCCCTTGCTGGATTCGCCCAAGATGCATACTAGTTTTCTTCTCTTCTTTATAATCTATGAATCGAGTTGAGAACAGAATTTTTCAGCTCGGCCAAAGAAGTAATGGATCCCGCTGGTAATCTTTCAAACCATTTGGATGGTACCCCTTTTAACGTTGCATGAAAATAATTGCACCATGTGGCCTCGTTTGTTCCCTGTACATACATATGGTGACGGTAGGCAACTAGGTGCATGTCGGGATCAGTGGTGTCGTCATATGCCTCAATGGTAGGAGTTTTAACCTTGGGCTCTTTTGGGTGTTCATTATGGCTTCACAAAAGGGTGTGTTTATGTGCCTAAACGTCATGTTTTCCAGTCCCTTTTGAATTTGATAAGTGGGTTCTGGACGCCTCAATATTCCCCCAGCCGAAGACCGGCCCTAGGAGGAGTTGTTCGGGTCTGACTTCGTATGGAGGGTAGAAAAGACGATCCCCCATGACAGGAGTGGACCCAGTATCTGATAATTCAGATTTGGCCTCATAATTTTCATGTCGCCTGCCTGTTGGTCACTGTGTGGCTGAGGGAAATCCCCTGGATGCCGATATATGAGGCCGAGTGAAATTCTCCCGTCAAGGGAGAAATGGGATCCGGTTGCTTTGTTCTCTACTTAGATTTCTTGTAGTGGGGCTAACACGTCTAGTTTCCACATGCCGAGAGCTTTTCCTGCCATCCAAACATTTATTCTCACCGGCATCCTATTTATCCGAGTGATGCCAAGGCTAATGTTTGGGTCTTGGGCGTCATTTCCACCAGGGGTTTCTCTTTCCGTGTTCGCGTTATATACCATCATACTTCTTCAGATTTCTTCTTGTAACGTAGTGCTCATATGTTGTTGAAAAGTCTGATTCGTCTGTTGTTAAAATCCAGCTAGGATTTCTCGCAACTTCCCCACTGAGATAGGTAGGTCCAGTTTTTTGTCTAATACCGCATCCCATATACTTGGGCTAAGGTGTCCCTCAGGAGGAGGCAATCCGGCGTCGGGATCCCCTTCCTAATTACTTCAACCTCAGGGACGCGGTGTGGTGTGTGCCTAGCATTGGCGAGACGATTAGCTGCTTCTGAATCAAGGTGATGGTTGTTTTGTGATGGACTTCTTTCTCGTGGACGTCTCTATTTAGAGTCTCTACCATGCTCATCCTTATCAGATTGGAAGTCTGCCATACTACTGTACCTACCCACAGAAGGCGCCAAATGATGTGGGACTTATTAATGGTGCTGACGTGTCACCTTTCCATGGAGGTATCAGTTATGCGCTGGCACGATCTTCTTCTAACCTGCAAAATAAGAATATTTCCGTAGGAATATTCCCTCCAATGTTTAAGTATTTTCTAGAGAGAGAAAGTGTTTAGAGAAAATCCAGAGAAGAATGAGAATGTTAGGTAAGAATGTATTGAATGTCTCTTTTACCTTGGGAATTGAAATATTAATAGGACTAGGGTTTTGGGGATTGTTCCCAGAACCTAGCTATCTGATTGGCTAGTTTCTATAGATCGAGGTGACACGTATCCTTGGTATGCATAATTTAGAGGGCTTAGTGGGCCTCTTTATTCTAGTTTTTTAATAGAACCCAACTTGCTTCTAAGGCTGCGGACCATAACTGCAGGGGCATGTTGATACTCTTTGTAGTTGTGCCACGTTGTAGACACCTACTTTTGTCCCCATTCCCGAAAGGGAAGGTTCGATGATGAAAGCATAAATCTTCACTTGATAACGCATCTCCTATAAAATAAACGGATCTCAATTCCCCTTTTCATTTCACCCGAAACCTGATATTTATAGAAAACTGCTATTTATGGAAACCTGCTAAAAATAGTAACTGCCGTAAAGGGTAGCTTCTAAAAGTGGCAAGTCATAAAAGATAGAAACCTGTCAGAATTAGGTGTTGCATTCCAACATAAATCCTAAATGAGATAGAAAACTGCGAGAATCCTATTCCTAATATGATTCGGAAATAAGAGTTACGTATTAATTAAAATCCTAACGAGCCTAGAGTTCGTAACGGGCCCAGACGCATTCCGTCATGAAATTGATACTTACTAAAAGACTCGATTAAGTCTCAAACTCTACGGATTTCAGGAATCCGAATCTGACTAAAGAAAACAGCCCAGACCCTATTTTCAACGCCTGGCTCTGGGCGCCGAAATCTTCGGCGCCCAGGCCTGGGCGCTGAAAATACCTGGGTACGTGTTTTTTCCTAATTCTTTATGGATTAGAACTCTGCAATTCTATCTTTCCACGAACTCTTCCCTATAAATAGGCCCCTAAATTCGACGTGAAAGAACACACAACAACACACAATTATATTCTGAGTATTGACTCCAACCCTTAGCCTAAGCCTCTCGCTGCGAAATTGTTCACGCGTTCTGTCGCAATCGATCCATAAATCGAACAGAACGTATCCTGTCCCATAATTGAGATTCGTTAAATAAAAAGGAGAAATAGCAAAGTCAAAGTGGTTAGTTTTCTGAGAACCGTGACGCACCTCTCAAGGGTGCGCCGTAATGTGTCCCTTTTCGATGATTTAACTGCTTTCCTCGCCCTTTTTATGAACTGTTAAACTAACTAAATCTGATTGTTCTATCACGCCTAACAAATATAATATTTTTGGGAAATTGGATTATCATGCTAGGTCCCTTAATGCAATCTAAATCAGATAATCGCGATCGATCTAGTATTATATGTTGCATATTGCTAAAATCAACTCAGATTAGTTTAATAGTTAACGCATGTCCCTTCAATTATTTATGCTGAGCTAGTAAGGATACCCTGCCTCTGGAGTTATCGAAGAGCGAATACTCCTCTCGGTAGTTACAGTCCCCCGAACCCTCAATCTCTACCTTGCGGGTGTATGTTGAGAGATCCCCACACCAGGGATCACAAGGGATCCTACGGCCGTCGTGGTCAAACATAATTGCACTCCCTTTATGTCACGATAACCGGGTTTTGTCAGTTTTTCTCATTGTCGTTAAAAACTGAATGGCGACTCCTATATTACTAGTCAATTGGGTGTAAACTCACAGGAAATCTAATTACACTTGATTGAATAAAAAGAAGCGTCACACCCACGAGGGACGAGGTCACGCATAAGCCTCGTGCTTTTTTCGACCCCCTCACAGTGGCGACTCCACTGGGGATAGTGAAGTAAATACTCGTGCTTGTAGGTAATCAAAATAGCCGAAGGGTGAAACGATCCTACCCCGCGTTTATTTCCCCCATCAAGTTGGGACGACCTGAAAATCAGCATATTAATGTGAAGGGGCAGAACCGCATAACGAATCTCGGCTCCCTCGGGAGTTGGGACTAAGGATACCTTTTTCCGCCAATAGGGGGGTGCATACGCTGCGCATGTTGCCCACTCGGTACTTGTGCAGGTAGTACACCTATCTCGAACCCAATCGCTCGCTCATTTGGTCCCTCTCGCCTGCATGCCCCCTTGGCTTGCACTTGCGGGTTGGCCTCTTGAGCGAAATTCGTCTGTTGAAGACACTACCTCGACCGGGGCATGTGTCGGATCTACGATAGAAGCGGTACCAAGCCAGGCGCAAATAAACTACCCATAGAAGCCTATCATAAACTACGTGACATATTTAATTTTCAAATCCATGTTTGTAATGTAGTTATGTGTAGCGAAATATGTGATTGTGTGTGACAAACTATCCTGGAAAACCAACGACCTTAAAAATTTCCCAAACATTCATAGACTAATTTGCCAAAGAGTTATACCGAAATACGTGTTCCGCAAACCCGAACGATCGCCACAAAAATAAGCGACGCTCGGGATGGCCTGTAACGAATCCCACAAACGCTGCTACGCGTAAAGGACGTTATTAGGCAAGCACGCAAATCGAAGTCGCATAAACAAAAGACAGAAAACGAGAACCAGCTAGGGACGCATTTTCAACGCCCCTGGCTGGGCGCTAGAATTTCTCACGCCCCTCGCTGGGCGCTGAAGTTGCTGCTTGGCCTTCTGGTCAGGCACAGCAGCCTCGGTTCCCGCGCAAAAGGAAAATACGTAGCACAAAAAAATGTTCGGAAAAAGAATTGCTACGAGGGTGTAAGAAAAGCACTCGATTTCAAAGGCGACTCGTAAAAAATTAATAACTCTTTGTGTCGTTGTTAGGCCTCCTACGACGACAATGCTCGGCACCAAAACCGAACATGCTAATAACTATGAATGTCACACGAGCAAGTGTTTCGAAAATCCAAAGAATGACCAAAATAAAAAAATAAAACCAAAAAGTGTATCGACAAAAGAGAGAGTGAAAAACCAATTTAGAGAGTCGAAGTCTAGACTAAGTAATGCTTGAAACTTTGGGAACCTAAACTTTAGCTTATCTTATGCCTAGGACTGGTCCTGCCACTTGGTGCCGATCAGGGAATCAACGGTTAGTGCGTCTCGAAGATACATCACCAACATCAGGTTTAGTGACTCCAAGCTCCGTCCGTCGTCCCTCATTTCAAGGATCTCCGCTTCCCAACCTCGATTCGCACCTTCAAACATGTCCATCAAAGATTTGCGAGACCAGATGGTCCAAATGACCCAACTTATGGGCCAACTGAAAATGGAAAATGAAGCTTTAGCGGCTGCGCAAGCCAAAAATGACCTCGATAATGAGAAGAGGATTAAAAAAATGGTCCTACAGCAAACCATGGGGAGCAAATACTTCTCCCTCGATCCTGAACCTTTTCCTGGCAAACTACCAGAAAAGTTCAGTTCATCTGACTTACCAAAGTTCAAGGCCACGGAAAACTCCCGTGATCATCTACTGAGCTTTGTGAATGCCATGAACTTGAAAGGCGTGGACAAATCCATGTATTTACCTGCCTTTCCTTTGTCCTTGGAACCCGTGCCGCTCAAATGGTACTATCACCAGGACCCTAAGCTCTTCCCCACTTGGGAAGACTTTGTCAATGTCTTCATCAAGCAATACTCGTCGAACATGGATTTCCAAGTCACCATGCGCGAGCTGGAAGTTCTCTTCCAAAAGAAAAATGAGGGTTTCACGACCTACTTTGCTAGATGGAGGGACCAGGCGGCCCAGCTAATCAATAGGCCTCCCGAAACAGAATTGGTCCAAAAATTCATTGACAACCTGGACCCGGCTTACAGGCAACACCTTAGGTACCTGGGACTTGACACTTTCAAAAGAGTTTATGATGTGGGAATAAAGATCGAGGACGACCTCGCCAAAACCATACAAAGCAAACCCACATATAAGAACAACACCTATAATCGGGGTAACACACCCCAAGCCCAAGAAGTCCATGCTATAGAAGAGACTCCCGCCCGAAGAAGCCCTGGTCCGAGACCGAAAGTTTGCCCCACTCGGGTCGACTTTGGTACAAGCCTTTGAAAGACTAACCAATCAAGGAAAGTTGAGACCTATAGGCCCCACCCGTGACCCTCCTGTCAAAAGCAAATATTGGGTCGAAGGTACTTACTGCAAATTCCATCAAGGAAATGGGCATGACACTGAAAAATGCTGGAATCTAAAACATACGATCCAGGACATGATAGAGGATGAAGTGATACCTCTCCCTAACGTTGGCAAACCCAACAACAACAAGAGCCCACTCGGCTCTTGTCACATCTCTCTCGACCAACCAGAAAATTTCGACCCCACGGTGTATATTACACCTCAAGGTGCACCACTCGCTGTGGTCCCTATGGATCGAATCGAGAGAGAAGTGTGCGGTGTGTGGAATGATGATGCTGAAGATATTTACCTATCTCAAGTGTCGGGCCAGGACCTCTTCACTGAAACTTGGCCCGGGTATGCTCTCATTGACACCACCCCTCAGGAGCCCGAGGTCGACAACCTCACCCGATCCGGAAGAATATACGTTACCAACCGGATATTCACCCACCTCCTATGGGCGACATCCCGGTTAGGCAAACTCCTGAGAATGGACGGCACGCCACCGTCGCAGAAGTCATTGAAAATCCTCTCCTGAAACAACTAAAAAAAACCAAGGCCGAGATTACCATCTGGGATCTCATGTGTACTTCAAAGGAACACCGCGAAAAGCTTATTCGCTCACTTGACCTCATCTCAGTACCTACAGATATCACACCTGACTCATTGGTTAGCCACGTCACGAGAGATGCTGGAGAAAAGGCCATAGTTTTCACTGACAAAGACTTGCCCAAAGAGGGGGGTGCTCACAATAAAGCCCTTTATCTAGTGGTTGGATGCAAAGGACAAAACATCCCTCTAGCGCTCGTAGATAACGGTTCGGCGGTTAATGTCTGCCCATTGCGAACCGCCCATTGCTTGGGGCTAGGAAACGATGACTTCCAAACCTCCACGCAAGGGGTACGAGCTTATGATAACTCCCGAAGGCCTGTATTGGGAAAAATCAACCTTACCATACAAACCGGGCCTGTGGCACGCACCAAGGAGTTTCAAATAATCGACATCAAGCCCACTTTCAACCTCCTCTTGGGGAGACCTTGGCTCCATGACTTAGGAGGTGTTGCTTCTACCTTGCACCAAATGGTTAAACTTAACCATAACGGGGTAATACTAGAAATCCGCGCCCCTCCTCTCGACGTCAGTTGTACTTTGGTTGGAACGGCCGAAACTGCAGACGACCTTTATGGGTTTCAAATGGAAGAAGCAATCCAGTTCATCGAAGATTATGATCCAGCATTCCTAGACCCGCATGCATCCCGAGTCATCCCTAGAATGCTGTTAGCTCAAGGTTATTTCCCAGGAACCCCATTGGGCATAAGGAAGAAGGAATACACATTCCATCCTTTTTCCCAACAAATCTACTCCCTTTGGCTTAGGCTATGAACCAACGGAGGAAGATATTGCTGACCGCCTGTCTAGGCTACGCCTTAAAAAGGCCAAACAAACCACCCTCCTTCCCCCGTATCAAAGGACCCTTAACGGGATGTTCGTTCGGGAAGGAGAAGAACACCCATGCTGTGATTTCCCTGAATTCTTCGTTCAGGATGGCTTGCTAAAACCCGGATTTGAAATTTTCCATGACTGCTACACCTTGGATGAGACACCCCACCTCACCAAGACTAAAACAGTTGAAATATTGGACAACTAGGCTCTATGGACATTGTTTAACGAATCGAGGCCTATGGAGAACGAGACTGTGATGACTAGCCTAGCTTTACAAGATGAAGGTTTCGATCCAACCCGGTTAATCTCTCCTGCATCAACACTAGAAGAGGTCGAGAACGGATGGGTGAAGACATATTAGTGGGTCAATGCAAAAGGAACGGAATTCAAGATGAGTACCGGTGAAGGACCGAAGTTTTATGAGACTAAACCCCAGGCTTGAGCCATATAGAGCACCATTAGTAAAAAAGCGCCTAGTAGTTCTTTAGATTGATAGAAAAAATAATAGAGACTTTAGATGGTCCTAAGGCCCCTTAGAATATGGGTCAGTTTTATTTCAGTAAAGGCGTAATATTTCTCCTAAAATTTTTCTCTAACACTAAATAAACACCAAATGTACTTGCAAAATACAAAAATAAAGAGGCGGCCCACTCTAGGCCCAATAAACAAGGCCCACTCGGTCTTGAATCGTGACATCGAAATTCATCAAACCCCAAAAGAACCACATTATCATATTGCCACAACATGAGGGTCTAACCCATGCAACCCAAAGAAATCAAAAGGAAGTCAAAATTCAAACAATACAAATGTTGCTCAAAAAAAAAAAACTCACAAAAATAAACGCCGCCCCCGGCATCAACACGCACCTCAGCCCACTCAAAAGCCTACACAAAGATCTTCATAACTTCCGCACCCTAACTCCATTTTCAAAACTGTTTCGAGTCACGAATAGAAAAAATTAATCCGGACAAAAATGCATTCCACGCTAACAGTAAAAAAAGCCTCCAAAATAGCCTCAAAATTGACTTTAAATACGAGCAAAATATCAAGGCACAAAAAAAGAAATAAATGCAAGAACATGTGAAGCAAAGCGTCAAAAATTGACCGCCCAAGTCATTTTCAGCGCCCAGGGCTGGGCGCCGAAATTTCAGACGCCCCAGCCTGGGCGTTGAAACTCTCTGCCAGCCAAAAATTTTCTTCCAAAAGTGCTCGTCATTTTATCCGCACACAACGGAAAAATAACGAACACTTGGGGGGTACATCACGTATCCAAATCGGTTTACCAAGAATATAGCTATACAAATTAGTCGAATTTTACGCGACTTATGGCAAAAAAAAAACGGCAGATGAAAATAATGATAATACTTCACTCATTTGACCGTTTAAGTAATATGCTACCACCTCAGGGCATATCTACCGAAATCCGGCATACTAGAATTTATTCAAAAGCTAGAACTACGCGCGACCTGATTCTGACAAGATACGTAGGCAATCCTGACCAAGGATTCGGTCCAATAAAAAAAACAAATATTCTTTGTGCAAAAAGTGTTAGACATATAAAATACATAAAAAAGAGGAGAAACAAAAATAAATGAAAATGAGAAATAAAAATACGCCTTTATTGAGAAATAATAAGAAGGAAAACAAAGTGTTAGGAATAAAAACAAACACAACTGAAATAAATAGAGGGCACCTACACCCTAGCAAGAACTACACTACTCTAGTTCTTCCGGATCATCAAATAAGGTCTTGTAGAGGGCAATGTTCGCAGGATCCACCCCCACAGTCTTCTGCGCTGCCCCAATATCAATCTCCATAAGAACCGGCTCCTGGACACTAACTTCCAAAGATGTCAAGGCTTCAGGAACATTCTCAGTTATAGCCCGCTCAGCCTCAAGGGCACAGACAATGGTGGGAGAAGGACTATTATCATCAACTAGACTAGCCACTGTTTCTACAGGCGGCTGAGCCTTCCTAACCCATACATTGTTCCGGCGATGATCTCCGCGAGAGCTTGCATTTCTTTTAACAACAGCAGGCCCCTTCATGTTAGGCATCTTTTTAGGCCTGAAACTGGAACGGGGAGGAACTTCCTTTCGCTTTCGATCAGGACGAGCTTTCACAGTCTTAATACTATAGGTACGAGGTTTGGAAGAATCAGGACCCTCATACTTAACACGAATACGAGGTATCAAAAGCTCAGCCGGCTCCCCATTTCGACCCTCGGTCCTCACATCTTTATCATCGGAGCTCATCCACAACTTGTAGTTTTCAGAAAGACCCACAAAGCCATTTGTAGCTACGGCCCAACGCGGGAGACCATCATAATACTTAGCCCACGCTAGGACCCGTGTTTGTGAAAAGGCCGCTACCTTAGGTGGTACCGTATCAGAAAAGGGGATAGTCTGCCTTAAACCATATTGACGCATGACTCGGTAAGGGAAAATATAAATGGGATGAGACAGCCCCAACAAAGAAACATAAACCGATACATCAGAACCCCCTGTCATAGTAGTCAAACCCCACCATGGTACCACCCACTTAATAGAACAAATGCCATAAGTAAAAAAGGAGGTCCATTCGGCCTCGTCCTGGCCTTGGTGCAAGTATTTTCGGTTACCCAAGGCTATAGGGCGATGATGTTTAGGATCGGCAGGAGCTTCCAAAAGTCTAAGCCGTTCCGCAAGCCAAATCTGCGAAAACAGGTACAATCGAATCAAAAGAATGAAAAAAACGGTCCCTGGGGCGCAATTTCAACGCCCAGGACCAGGCGCCGAAAACTCCAGCGCCCAGCCCTGGGCGCTGAAACTCAGCCCCAGGCAAAAGAAATATATGCAAAAGTGGCGTATGCGTGCGCAAAGAAGAAAATTGATTACCTGCAGTAGTAGGGGGCTTCCCTTAAAATGTTCAGATTTGGCATCCTTCTTCAGCTCATCCGCACTCAGCAAAGTCTCTGCAACAACCAACGACATGATAGAATAGCAACTTTCCATCTAGCTAATCAAGGGGATCAACCTTATGTCACCGAACTCACCATTGTTATTCGACAGCAAATAATGATTCAACAAGCAAAATACAAGGGCTCGGATATTCAATTTCTATTCGGTCATGTTCTTACTAGGCCTAAAATGATGTTTTACAAGTTTTGCCAAGTTAACCTTATCATCTACAACAATTTCAGCAAACATGTTATCATCTAGTCCTAGGAAAGCCCTTATGGTTGTTTTACGCTCTTCAATAGTGCCAGGGGTAATAGGAGTAGCATTAGTAGGATAACCAAGGATCGCAGCAAATTCATCGGGCAAAGGACATATTTCGTTGCCCCGAAAGGCAAAAACATGATGATCGGAGTCCCAAATGCTTAGGGCAACATGCAGAAAGTTATAATCAATATTAATTTGTTGTAAGCCTAAAAGTGCCTCTAAGTGGTATTCTTTTAACAAAGGTTTTTCTGTAGGAGTAAGGGCCCGTAGCCAACGCCTAACAGTCCGTTGGAGTGAGAAAGTAGGGATCGACATGGCAAAAGCAATGAGTAATTAAAGCACAGCAAAAGAGAGAAAGAATTTGAGAGTGGTGGAAAATAGGGACGTATCTAGCTCCTATATATAGCTGAACGCACCCAATGACATCCTGATCCCATTCGGAAACGTGTTAGGAAATCTGAAAGTCAAATATCACCAGGAAAAGACTTTCAGCGCCCACGGCTGGGCGCCGAAATGTTTAACGCCTGGCCTTGGGCGCTGAAAATGCAGCCCAAGGCCCAGATTTCACAAAACACGGAACAGGAAAGGACTTAAGACCGTGTTGCTAAACACGAGGCCCTATTGCAAGTAGGATCAAGCCCAAAGCACCTTTAGCTCCCAAATAAGCAAAAAAATAAACATTAAAAACTTGGTGGAAACTTAGACTCGTCTCAGAAAATGCTTATGTACACTTTTCAAAAAAAAAACAAGTTAAATATCATGGTCATTCTTCGAAACACCAAAAATATGTGTCGTCAAGTCGTTGGTTTTCCAAATAAAAAATGTTTGTGTGTTAAAGGATTAACCCGGGCCAAGCTAAAGTCGGATGTCGCCTGAAAACTAAAGTCGCACTCCACGGCTTCGCTAAAGTAGCACACTACTATAAAAGGTCGCTCGCACATACGAGCATGACCCCAAACATGATTACAAGATGCGAAAAACGACCGATGAGCCCCAGTGCTTGGGGCTCGCGAAAAAATATACTCCAACAAGGAGCGCACAATCAAAATCACATTCCCAGACTACGCCATACACCATATCATGTTTGGATATCTAAAAAAAACAGGTTCGACCTCAGAGAAAGGTCGTCATTGACACTTATGCACGGTCCTCTGATCAAAGACCAAGTAGTGGCAAAATTGAGCCGTAAAGACTAGCTCAAACCACAAAACCAGACGGTCACAAGACAAAGGTCCGTCTGAATACGTTGTCAGCCCACGTTCAGGTAACAACTAAATTCGAGCATCCCTCGAAAGAATTCGCTCTTGCAAGAATGAATAAAAAGAAATTCTCGAAGAAATCACAAAAAACCAAAGAAATAGAAACTTGCCCATCTTCAGTTGGCAAGACCGCGGCACGCGAATCCCAAATCAAAAAGACGAATTCAGGTTCGTTCACCTCCAGCGAGTGGGGCGTCCACCCTTAGCGGACAGGGTTCGCCCACCTTTAGCTGGCGGGGTCTGCGTCACTAGCCGCGCAGGTCCTCAGTTTTCGAAAAATAAAGTCTTCAAATTCAAAACAGGCTCGCCATCTTCAGCCGGCGAGGTCTACGGCGCAAGCCACGTAGGTCCTTATTTTCAAAAACACAAAACAAATTTCAAAATAGATTCGTCCACTTCTATCGGACGGGGGTGTCCACCCTTAGCGGACAGGTTCGCCATCTTTAGCTGGCGGGGTCTACGTCACAAACCGCGTAGGTCCTTATTTTCAAAATTCAAAACAGATTCGTCCACTTCTATCGGACGGGGTGTCCACCCTTAGAGGACAGGCTCGCCATCTTTAGCCGGCGGGGTCTGCATCACTAACCGTGCAGGTCCTTAGTCGCTGCAGCGATAACTTTTTCTGGTTTTCCCTTTTCCAAAAATTAAAAGGATTGGTTTCCCGTTTTTTTCCAAAAAAAGAGCGATGTGCTGGATTTTCCTTCGTTTTACGTCCCATAAAAACAAGGGGGTTTTCTCGTTTAGCTAGCCCTGAAAATGAGAATCTTTTAAAACATTTTTACCTCGTGATTGGGCTTGGCCAGGCTCAATTACACTTTATAGCTTTGATTTCGAAAACATCTGTAGCTACTCCCAATGACAAGTGAGGGAGTTTCTACGCACCTTTAGATCCTTCCAATGACAAAGTGAGGAAGTTTCTATACTATCAGTTGACAAATCCCAATGACACGTGAGGGATATGTCGACATTTCAAGTGATGACCCTTAAGTCAAATGTTATCACTCGGGGGCTCGTGAGACCCTCGCAAAACAGGTCACATACACCATGGCTTGTGTGACGCACTCCGTCTAGTACTTTGACCATCGTCTTACTCAAAGACTCAGTCAAAGTGGGGGCTAACTGTAGACACCTACTTTTGTCCCCATTCCCGAAAGGGAAGGTTCGATGATGAAAGCATAAATCTTCACTTGACAACGCATCTCCTATAAAATAAACGGATCTCAATTCCCCTTTTCATTTCACCCGAAACCTGATATTTATAGAAAACTGCTATTTATGGAAACCTGCTAAAAATAGTAACTGCCGTAAAGGGTAGCTTCTAAAAGTGGCAAGTCATAAAAGATAGAAACCTGTCAGAATTAGGTGTTGCATTCCAACATAAATCCTAAATGAGATAGAAAACTGCGAGAATCCTATTCCTAATATGATTCGGAAATAAGAGTTACGTATTAATTAAAATCCTAACGAGCCTAGAGTTCGTAACGGGCCCAGACGCATTCCGTCATGAAATTGATACTTACTAAAAGACTCGATTAAGTCTCAAACTCTACGGATTTCAGGAATCCGAATCTGACTAAAGAAAACAGCCCAGACCCTATTTTCAACGCCTGGCTCTGGGCGCCGAAATCTTCGGCGCCCAGGCCTGGGCGCTGAAAATACCTGGGTACGTGTTTTTTCCTAATTCTTTATGGATTAGAACTCTGCAATTCTATCTTTCCACGAACTCTTCCCTATAAATAGGCCCCTAAATTCGACGTGAAAGAACACACAACAACACACAATTATATTCTGAGTATTGACTCCAACCCTTAGCCTAAGCCTCTCGCTGCGAAATTGTTCACGCGTTCTGTCGCAATCGATCCATAAATCGAACAGAACGTATCCTGTCCCATAATTGAGATTCGTTAAATAAAAAGGAGAAATAGCAAAGTCAAAGTGGTTAGTTTTCTGAGAACCGTGACGCACCTCTCAAGGGTGCGCCGTAATGTGTCCCTTTTCGATGATTTAACTGCTTTCCTCGCCCTTTTTATGAACTGTTAAACTAACTAAATCTGATTGTTCTATCACGCCTAACAAATATAATATTTTTGGGAAATTGGATTATCATGCTAGGTCCCTTAATGCAATCTAAATCAGATAATCGCGATCGATCTAGTATTATATGTTGCATATTGCTAAAATCAACTCAGATTAGTTTAATAGTTAACGCATGTCCCTTCAATTATTTATGCTGAGCTAGTAAGGATATCCTGCTTCTGGAGTTATCGAAGAGCGATTACTCCTCTCGGTAGTTACAGTACCCCGAACCCTCAATCTCCACCTTGCGGGTGTATGTTGAGAAATCCCCACACCAGGGATCACAAGGGAACCTACGGCCGTCGTGGTCAAATATAATTGCACTCCCTTTATGTCACGATAACCGGGTTTTGTCAGTTTTTCTCATTGTCGTTAAAAACTGAATGGCGACTCCTATATTACTAGTCAATTGGGTGTAAACTCACAGGAAATCCAATTACACTTGATTGAATAAAAAGAAGCGTCACACCCACGAGGGACGAGGTCACGCATAAGCCTCGTGCTTTTTTCGACCCCTCACACACGTGTCACGCTATGGTTGGTCCTAGGTCAGCAAGTGTTTTTTGCCACATCATTTACCACTTATTTAACTAACCTTGATCTTTTGTTGCAATTGCTCGATAGCTTTATATATAGTTCTTTCCGTTTTTAGTTCTACTGATAACGAATCTTTTACGGAGTAATAAGTTGAAGATAGGTTTTTCTGTGAGAAAAAGAGACATGCTTCTTATAATTATTCCTTTAAAATAATACTCCGTAATAGTAATAATTAAAGCATTTATACTTGCCCAATCATATATTATGGCCTCTAATCAATAAAAATGATGTTTCTATAACATTGTTTTTCCCATGCATGTAGAAAGATATCTTAATTTGCAAGTGATTTTCTAACTACTCATAATCTAGCCATTTTACTCCCCTTTTTCATAAATGGTGAGAACCCATAATGTGTGAAGGGCCTACAAACTTTAGTGGGGCAAACGGTATCACTCTTTTTCTAACAAAGGACTAGTCAAGTTGAAAGGCATAAAAGGCCATTGATTTTTAAGTCCCGATTTGCAATTTTATGAAAAAGTGTTCAAGATAAACAAGTTTGATACTCCCTCTTTTCTCAAATATTAGTCTTTTTTTGAAATCTTGACAATATTCACAATTGAAGAAATTTTTTTTAATTTTTTTCCAATATGTACTTCGAAACATATTCACGCGAGATCTTATTTTGTTCGTCTTAATGTGTAGTTTAACAATATCAAATTTTTATAATTCGTATTTATTTAACATACGTATTTGGAGATATTTACATTTAAATATTGAGTTGAAACGAGTTGAAAAGTCATAACATGATTAATATTTAAAAACGGAGGGAGTATACAAGTATGTAGAAATTTGAAAACAGATTATTATGTTGATTTTATTAAGAAAATCAAATGCCTAGAAAATTATGACGTAGAAACTAATATGCGTATTAAGCAATTTTTTAAATATGAGTTTAATTTTTCAATTTATCATATGAAAAAAAGAATAAGTGTATTTCATTTTGTGTGTCACTAAGAAAACAGTGAAATAGAAATATAAATGGTATATTACTTGAAATTAATAGAAAAATTGAAAGATAAAGATGAATGAATTTTATTGAAGGTGAAGGGGCATGATTTTTTATTTTATTTTATTTTGTGTGGTGAAGATACGTGAAATTGGAGAATGAAGGACATGAAATTTAAAGAAAACAAAATGGGAAGGTATTTTCAAGGAAGGACACGTGGCACTGTAAATTTCTTTCAAATTTTCCTGTTATTAAATGTTAGTATAGATATATAAAATCTACAAAAGTTCTTGCACGCACAAGGTGTACAATAAATTTATTGTAAAACAAGATAACTTTTACCTAGTTTTTGTAACTTTTAATGTGTTCTGATTAACTTTTATAATAAAATCGGCCAAAGGTTGGATAATATTAACAAATTTTCCTAAAATTTTATATATCAACTTTCTTTATCCAACCTACGACATATTTTTTTTTAATAATTTTAACTTTACTACCCAACGACTTTTATTGGGCTTAAGTGACCCGTAACAGGTGAAAAAGTCAACGAGATCGTGATAAATTGATGATGATGGCTAAGTATATCGAGGGAGAAGAGAGAGAGAGAGAGAGAGAGAGAGAGAGAGAGAGTACTGCCACGTAGGGACATATTACCGCCTTCAACAGGTTTATGACCTGTGGGTAGTAAAGGTAGGATTATTAAAAAACATATGTCATATGTGAGCTTCTATAACGCCCCGACCTCTAAATTACTTATTAAAGCATAATTAGCAGCGGAATTAACCTAATTTGGTCGGGACATTACCTGCCGTAATTCCCTTTTGGAAATTACAAGGCAACATTATACATAAGCCCTAAAAACCTCCAATTAATATAATAATCCTTTATATTCTAAAAATAAAAGTACATAACTTACTAAAAGTCTTTAATTAAAATATTATAACTTTAAGCATAAACTAGGTGAATTTTATTAAAGTGAAATTGCTCGCCTCTACTCGTTTCCATCGATCCCCGCAGTACCTAAAATGGAAAACAAAACGGTGAGCCGAAGACTCAGTAACGACTACCCTAGCAACGTAAATTCATTTCAACTCATTTTATTTAATAACATAGGGAGAATAGAATAAGTAAAACATTTAATAAAACATCATATTTAATTCATTCATAAACTTTTAATGAAAATGTCATTCATAAACTCTTAATTAACATGCTAGTTGTCGGCAAGTACGAACCGTGAAGGAATTCTCCACTGGGCCTGGGCCCATAAGAGCCTAGGCTCATCGTAACATGGGGCATGGGCCCTGAGCCTGGGCTCATAAACCATGGGAGCCTGGGCTCGTAATCCATGGTGGACAGGTGTCCGTGGTGCATGCATGACTGATAGATAGGAAGATGGTAGTTTATATACCGCCAGACAAACCAGGTCTTTCACTTTCATTTATCATGTTGTATGTAATTTTACCAAGCCTTGGCTTGTAATTCAATTCGAAATAACATAACTCATTTAGCTCATAAAACATCATTTTGATCCTGGGATCAATAAACATATCATTTCTTTCAAAGCATTTCATAAACATCATTTTATGAGAAAACTCAATCAAATCATATTGTAAAGAATAATTCAAACAAATCATAATTCATTCCCACAATCCATAAAACATGTCAAAACATTTAATTCATAAATCCAATCATAACGTCATAATTTCATAATACATTTATAAAGGGATTGCGGGTACTAGCAATAGCCGTTACCTCAACCGTAGTTTTATGCTTCCCGTCTGATGGATCGTTCTTCCTGAGCTTCAAGTCCGATTTCTTTCAGAATATTAAATTTATTGAATTACTATTAAACGATAAATAATCTAAAATTAATATTTTATAAATAATAAATTTTATAAGTAATGAATTTATAATTAACGAATTTTAATAAAAAGTATATTTTCGAAATTTAATGAAAATATTATTAATCGAAATTTCAATCGAAATATATTTTATATTTCATAAGCCGATTTTCATGAAAATATTATAAAAATTCGGTTTTTGATACATAAAACTAGTAAGTTATTTTCGTAAAATCAATAATTTAACCTGAAAAATAATAACGATTTATTAGTAACTAATTATATAATAACAATTATTAAGACATGCAAATTCATAGTTTAAAAATCTGAAATTACAATTTAGTTTTAACTTACCAAGGCCCAAATGAAAGTGGCCCAACTTAACTATGGTTTTTAAGGAGAATAAAACCAAAAAAAAAACAGAAATTGGTTTTGGTGAAGCAGGGCACGAAACAGAGGGAAAGGGAGGGGCACGAACAGAGGAGAAAGGGAGGAAAGAGAGGAGGGAGGTGGCGGCTGGTTGGTCGGCGCAGCAGGGTTGCGCCGAAGGTGACGGCGATGGTGGTGGTTGGTCACGGCGGAGAAACGGCAAGGTGGGGGGAGAGGGAGATTTGTGCGAAAAGAGGAGAAGAGGCAGGGGAGTTTGAGGGAGGGGTGTCTCGGGTCAGTTCTTGCCGGCGACTCGCCGGAGATTGGGGCAAAGATTGATTGATGATGGCGGTTGTGGTAGTGGTGGCGTGACGACAAGAGAGAGAGAGAGAGAGGAGGGAGCGCGACTTGGGCAAAAACAGGGGAGTTTTCTGGAGGTTTTTCGTTCGGTTTTTGGGGCAGAGAAAGGGAGGTGGCGAATGTATGGGTGGCGCATCATGGTTGCGCCGGTGTTGGTGATGGTAGAAGGTGGTGGGGCGTGGCGTTGGTGGTGCGACAAGCGAAAGGGAGGAGGGAGCAGGGGAGTGCGTGAGAGGAGAGGGAGCAGGGGGACGGTGGAGTGCGTGCGGTGGTGGTGGTTGACTGAAACGGCCCGATGGTGTGGCTGGGTTGTTGGATGTGGTGGTCAAGGTGGTCACGATGGTGGTTTGATGGTAGTCAGTGGTTGAGATGGTTGTTGTTGGTGGTGGTTCGAACAATGAAGGAACAAGGGAATTGATTTCTCAGTTTTATGAATTGATTTTGGTTGAGAACAAAAATTGAAATTGATTGTCTGATTATAAAAAGTCAAGAAGAGTGAAGAACAAGGTGCATTACTTGAGGTCCAAGGAGCGAACCTGGACAGATTTGAGGGAAGAAAGGAAGGAAATTCCTTCCTGGTTTATACGTGGTGAGCAAGGGAAGAAAAGAAATGGAATTTTGGTTATTTGAGGGCATTTTCGTAATTTCACAATATTAGGCAAAAATTCAGAAATTGTTGTAATTTTCAGAAATTTATAAAAATAGAAATGTTTAATTAAAATCAAGTTTTAAAATAATTCTTTATAAAAAAAAAATATCGTTAACGAAAAATAAATTTAGTTTCCGAATAAAATAAGAACGTTTCGAAATTATTCAAAATTCGAAATAAATTACGAAATAATTAATATTTAAAGAATAGTTCAAGCTCGTAAATTTGAAATTAAATTATAAACTGAAAAATAAATCGTGTAACAATATTAAAAATTCAAGCGAAATAAAACTTCGTTAATTAAAATAAAGTTCGAATTTAGGACTTAAAATGATTTTAAGTTAAATAAAAATAATTAAGCATAATTAATCGAGTTTTAAAAATTCGGGGTATTACAGCTTAATAAAAGACAATCGGCCGAAGATTTGATTAATAATACCAAATTTTCCAAAATTTTAAGGGTTAAATGATTAGTTTTATACATTTATTAGTGATTAACTGATTTTGAAGAAATACTTTTATTAAAATGGAAGTTTTTATCACAAAAAAATAGATAACTTTTACATATGTAAGGGTAAATTTTAAGCACTTTTGAGTTGCCTTTTACTCTGATGTACAATATTTATTGTACACCACTTGTAAATAAGAATTTGTGTTAAATATAATATAGGAATTTGTTTTAAATAATCCAACCTTTTGACGATTTTTCATTAATAATCCAACCTTTGCACCCATTAACCTCTTTTGCACCCAACCGGTCATCAACCGGATACATTAGGTAATCTATCGTGTCATTCAATCATTTGTTATACTCCGTAATTTATTTAGTTTCTCTTTCTTTTCCATTTTTCCGTATTTTGGGTGTTGTTAAACGACGCCCTGAAATTCAACATAAACGCCCTAATTAATCCCACCCATTCCTATTTTACCCTTACCATTATACAAAAGATTTTTTTTATTGTTTCCCTTACATTCTCTCCCTTCTTTTACCATATCTCTCACTCCTCCATAATGTACCCATCACGACATCACCATAGGTGCCGACTTGCCGATGCATAACCATTAGTTCGACATCGCGACTAGCTCAAAGTTGTCTGCCTTCGACATATTCGGAGATTGTGCCACACCAACGCCACCCACCATGAAAGTACCCAGAGCACCATCATAACCCCATGTCAACGTCTTATACCTAAATCCCTCTTACTTGCTGGAGCTAACTAGGTCACCGACATGACTCAAAGATGACGATGATACAATAAGTATGTTGATTCCTAGTTTTGATGATGACAAGCTTACCTTCTACTAATAGTTCGTTTTGGAGAATGTCAGGAACAAGTTAATATCTAAGAAGAACAAATGCAAAACCGAAGCAAGCTAGGGAGCTATGAAGTAATCAAGTTCAAAGTACGTGGAGAGATTAAATCAAGGATCAAAACAAGCAAATTCTATAAGTGTCGAAAGGTATAAGACCAGCGTAATTTAGTGCAAGCTTAATATGGGAACAGAGTATTTTTAAGAGTCCTAGTTATATCGTGAAACGAAATAAATCAGTTTTAATTTTACAAAAAAGATAAACGTCAAAGTTTTTAAACTGATTTTACAAAACTGTTTGAAGTTATACTCTTGAATTTGAGTTAACATATAACTCTCAAATACGAAAAGATTGATTTTACCTAAACGCGTTTGAAGTAGGATTTGCGAAAATCTATCTATTAAAAAGAGTCCTAAACTGTGTTGGATTTGAATCTAGGGTAAACACTTAGATTCTTATAAATACAACCTATGTTCTTTGCGAAACTTTTTATCAGACTTATTTACATCAACCGGAAGCTTTCAGGTATCACCCTTAAAGTCTTATTCTTTAAAGAAGTCTGTTCCTGTTCCCATATAGAGCAGTATTTGTTACTTGGTCTTATATCGTCTGTTAGTAGATAATTAATTCTTATACGTTTGATTAAAGTGTTGAGTTATTGTATGATAAGCCTGAGTCAGGCTTACTTGAGCAAGAGAGAAGATCTCACGAGAGATCAGTGAGTAGGAACAGTTGAGGGACTGTTTCCATAAGGGAAGGAACAAAGAGGGTTGTTCCTAGTCATCTGCAATCAGAGGCGATTGGAAGATTGTGGCCCGAGTAGATTAGGTTTGTAAAGAAACTGAGTTGTTTTGCCTAATTAGTGAAAGTGTTTAAGTCCCCAAAGGGGCCGTGGTTTTTTTCCTCTCTATTGGGCCTAGAGAGTTTTCCACGCTAAATCTTGCTTGCATATTTTACTATTTCTGTTCCTAGTAGTTTAATTTTTATAAATACGTAAAATATCAATTCACCCCCCCTCTTGAGGAACTCTGTAAAACTAACAATTGGTATCAGAGCCAGAACCCTTTAAACTGCAGGTAACGCTGACGGGAAAAACGATTCTGAAGCTATGAACACTACGGAGAAACTAGAAGAGGGATACTCAACACAACGACCTCCAATGTTTAGTGGCAAATACTATTCCTACTGGAGAAACAGGATGAAGATTTTCATTAAGGCTGAAAACTATCAAGTATGGAGAATGATTGAAGTAGGAGACTTCCAAGTCACTAAGCTGAATACCTCTGGGGAAACTGTTCCCAAACGTGTTGCTGAATTTGACAAAGCCGACTATGAAAAGCTTGAACTCAATGCCATGGTTGTCAAAATCCTTCATTGTGGACTAGGTCCAAATGAACACAACAGAGTAATGGGCTGCAAGAACGCGAAGCAGATTTGTGATCTGCTTCAGGTTACTCATGAAGGAACAAACGAAGTTAAGAGATCGAAGATTGATCTCTTAATGCACCAATACGAGCTGTTCACCATGAAGACATCTGAAACGATTCAAGACATGATCACTTGTTTCACAAACATTATCAATGAACTAAATTCTCTTGGCAATATCATAACTCCTGAGGAACAAGTCAGAAAGGTCCTAAGAAGTCTACCACAAGATCCCTGGATGGCTAAAGTCACAGCCCTCCAGGAAACTAAAGACTTCACCAAATTTAACCTGGAACAACTGGTTGGATCTCCCCTAACTCATGAACTGCAATTGAACGCACGACCTTCAGAGAATACCAAAAATAGAGCTCTTGCTCTAAAAACCGAAAATGATGAAAACTCTGAAGAAGATGAAGAGACAGCTCTGTTTGCTAGGAGGTTCAGAAGAATGTTTAGGAACTACAAAGATGTGGAACACAGAAGTAAACCAAATCGAAAGTTCTCTAAAACCGACACTGGATGCCATAAGTGTGGAAACTTGGAACATCGCATTAGGGAATGTCCTCTATGGGATCAAGAACGAGGAAAAGGAAAGGAAACAGCAAAAGACAGATTCAAAGACAACAGAAACTCCTTTTCCAAAACTGAGGTAAGAAAAGCCATGATTGCTGCATGGGGAGATACTTCTTCTGATGAGGAACAGGAACAGCCCAACGAAGAAATTGCTCACCTGTGTCTTGTACACTAGTGGAAAAAACCCCTGTTGTAGCCCCCTTGTTGAGGGGGGCGTATATAAGTGAGCCTCAATAACCACTTAGTCAACGCGGGTCAAAAGTTTAACTAACAGGTTGGGGCGGGCTTTTGTTATGTTCGCTTCTATAGACCCTGTTGAAGGGGGCTTTATGTTGCCCGCCTCAATAGGTAGCATCCTGTTGAAGGGGGCTTCGTTTTGTTCGCTTCAATAGATATTCACAAAACAAAATTTAAAACAATTAAGTTACTCTCACCAATAACACGTACAAATCTCTTCAAATCTCTATTCGAACAAATCAATTGCAAGAACCTTCCAACGCTTCTGCCGGCTCCTCACCGCGCGGCTCCACCACCACCTTCCTCGACTCCTCTTCCATAACAGTCGCCGCCGACCGTCGTCTTTCTAGCTATCTCGGTTGACTCTGTTTCACACAGTGACGCAATATATCTATCAAGGTTAGTTTATAATTGATTCTTGTTTTGCTTGTTCTTAAAATTCAGTTTCTCTTCAATTAGTTGAGCATAATGAGTTGATTATGCAGAGAATTTAGGCTAATGTTCCAATATTTGATGAATTTACAAATTAGGGTTTGATATTTGTGGTTTTTCTAGTTCAGTTACAAAATAGAAGTTAGGTTAATTTTTTGTGGTTTTTCTAGTTCAGATAAATTTTTGTAGGGTTCAACTTGATTAGAAGTTAGGTATTTTCTAACTGAGTGATCGAATAATTAGTATTATTAGCCCCAAATTCTATCCAATACCTTGTAATTTTTCTGGGTGTTATTGCAGTTGGTGCAATTGCAACTACTGTGAATCCAATATATAGAGTTTCAGAGATTAAGAAACAAGTTGATGATTGTAAGCCCAAATTAGTTGTCACAGTTCCAGAACTTTGGGACAAGTTAAGGGTCTTAATATGTCTGCTTTGATTCTAGGGTCTAAGGGAAAAGGGGTTTTAAATTCGAGTTCTAAAGTTGTATATTTCATTGATTTGGTTAATGGGTCTACTGTGGAATTTCAAAAGGTTTTGATAAAACAAAGTGATACTGCTGCATTGTTCTATTCATCTGGTACAACTGGTATCAGTAAAGGTGTTATACTAACTCATGAGAATTTCATTGCTGCGTCTTTGATGATGACAAGTGATCAAGAATTCAAGGGCGAAACCGATGATGTGTTCTTGTGTGTGGTTCCTATGTTTCATGTGTTTGGACTGGCTTTGATTTTGTATGCTCAATTGCAGAAAGGATATACAGTTGTTAGTATGGCTAAGTTTGATTTCGAGTTGATGTTAAAAGCTATTGAGAAGTATAAGATTACTAGATTGTGGGTTGTTCCTCCAATTATGCTTGCATTGGCTAAGCATGGTGCTGTCAAGAAATATGATATTTCATCTTTGAAGCGGATTGGTTCTGGGGCTGCGCCTTTGGGGAAGGAGATGATGCAGAGTGTTCTAACACTATGCCTCAGGCTATGATAGTTCAGGTATATTGAACTACATTTCTCTTTCATCATTTTTAAAGAATTGTTTATGATGTTTTCTGTCACATTCTTAATGAGTATGAAATGGTTTCTAACAATTCTCTATCTTTTAATGGCCTGAAAAAGAGGAAATTTCCTTTGAATATTCCCATGATACATTATTTATTGTTTATTTAGTAGAGTAATTCTTGTTATTCTTTGACTTCACTTGATTTTGTTATATTTTATGATTCTTTTTCCTACAAGAATATTAACAACTCTGAATCTATGCATACTAGTTGCACACGTCAAGATTCTTCATGAATAGTGTAATTCTATAAAACAAAGGTCAACGAAGTATGTGATTGCTTTGATAAATAAAAAGATTCAATATTTTTGTTTAGACATTATCTTTTTCAATTTCACAAGGGATCTCAAGTAGTCAAGTGTTCCCTTGTTTTTTTTATTTTTTTAACAGGTCAAGTGTTCCCTTGTAGAATAGATATTTGACTTAATCCCCGTATAACTTTCGCAGTTAGCAACTTAGCACCTGACGTTGTCCTGTTGATGAAATATTGAAATTATAGACGTCTAGGCTTTTTATGACGGTGAATGATCATGAATTCGTGGATGATAATACTCTTAAGATTTGATAATTGGAAGTAGAGTATCTACCGCAGCTTGTTACTTATTAATGGAACTGACTAGTATTACTTTACGGATGTACTTTCGCGTCTTGGTTAGCGCTTGCGGGTTTATTTGGTAAACTGTTCTCTGATACGACTCACATTGTGCCTTTCAGGGGTACGGTATGACAGGAACATGTGGAGTCATCTCTATAGAACACCCAAGACTAGGTGGTCGACATTCTGGCTCAACTGGAATGTTGGTTGCAGGTATTGAGCTCAGATAATTAAAGTAGATACATCCTAAGCAACTGGGTGAAATATGGGTCCGCGTAATATGATGAAAGGTAATGATTAGTTTTACTGTTTTTCCCATTGAAAAAGGACTTTATACACATTTTCCTTATCATATTCGTTTGCGTAGACTGAAGATTATCAGTAAGCATTTTACTCTGAGCTGCTTTGATCCTAGGAAAGTTACTATCATGTTTATGATCTGAAACCTTAAATGGTAGGTTTACAGAATTGTGTGATTTATGCCGGGAAGCTATAAATAAAACTATGTTTAGAAGCTAGGCAGTTTCCGAAAAATAATATGTTTACAGTCTAGCTCTTGTTCTTGGAAAGCTGTACATGCAACTAATATTTGGTTATACAGTAGTGTATACTTTAGGTCAAAAAATGAAGCTTTGAGATGGATAGAACCAGCGTTTACACAGAAGAAAAAGTGAAGTTGTGGACAAATAATAGTTTTACAAGTTTAATCGCATTTATTTGCAAATGCATTAATATTAATGGCCTTAGATAATTGTTGCGATGAGATAAGGTGAAGCACAATGTTGTTCTGTTTTCTGTTTTGGTTATAGTTTCCCAACGTAGTACTCATTATTGTGTCATTTGCAGGTTACTTTAATAATCCACAAGCCACCAAGTCGACTATTGATAATCAAGGCTGGGTACATACAGGAGATCTTGGGTACTTCGATGATGAAGGGCAGCTTTATGTGGTTGACAGGCTGAAAGAGCTCATCAAATACAAGGGTTTTCAGGTGTTTGTTCTTGCATGAGCATATTTTGAATAATAGCATAATTAGCATCCTGTTTTTATTTCTGATTTCTGTGGTTCGGTTCCTAGAACATGAAATGGTAAATAGAATGCTATGCATTACCAGAATTGTACAATATGTTTATTTAACCTGGCGGTGTTAGTTCCTGAGACATGGATGATTATCAGGAATTTCCATGAAATCCAAGCATACATCCGTGCATCTAAAAATATAGACACTTATTCTGATTTTAGCATTAAGAACTAAGTGAAAGAACACAATTTAGAGCTAAAATGGTATTTCCGCTCCCAACTTTGAACTAAACAACCTAAGGATTCATTTGATTCTTATTACATGACTAATATGCATTATTTTAACTTTCTAAAACTCATTCGAATCTATTTATGCACATTTAAGGCTCATTGGGTCGTTATAGGTCATATTTAGAGCTAAAATGACATTTCCGCTCCCAACTTTGAACTAAAGAACCTAAGGATTCATTTGATTCTTATTACATGACTAATATGCATAGTTTTAACTTTCTAAAACTCATTCTAATCTATTTATGCACATTTAAGGCTCATTGGGTCGTTATAGGTCATATTTAGAGCTAAAATGACATTTCCGCTCCCAACTTTGAACTAAAGAACCTAAGGACTCATTTGATTCTTATTACATGAATAATATGCATATTGTTAACTTTCTAAAACTCATTCTAATCTACGTATGCACATTTAAGGCTCATTGGGTCGTTATAGGTCATATTTAGAGCTAAAATGACATTTCCGCTCCCAACTTTGAACTAAAGAACCTAAGGACTCATTTGATTCTTATTACATGACTAATATGCATAGTTTTAACTTTCTAAAACTCATTCAAATCTATTTATACACATTTAAGGCTCATCAGGTCGTTATAGGTCAACAACGTACTTAATTATCTCTATAGTCTGCAACTATATCTTTTAATTTTATGCTTCAATGGAATGTAAAGACAATATCGTGAGTGTAAACTTTGGTACTCATATATATTTTCCTTCCATGCAACTTGCAGGCTAGGGATCGAGTCGATTGGAAGAAAGTCAACACGACCTTACTTAAGGTTTGTAATGCATGATCTAAAGGCACCTAAGTGGCTGGATTAGAGACATTTGTTAGATTAGCTCTCTAGCCTTTTGTCTTTAGTTGTTAATATTAGTTGTAATTTGTTAGACTAGCTAGGTGTTTAAAAATTGTAAACATACGTACTATATATACGCTTTGCTCTCTTGGGTTAATATAAATGAAGTTAATGTAATGATTTATTTATCAAAGATAAGCAGATTCATACCTTTGCTATTTTGGTGTTGATTGGGTACAGGTTTCAATACTCAATGGAGTATATATCTAGTTGTGGTTATTGCCGCCTATTTTATATTTTAAAAGAATTTGGAAAAAAAAATTAATGTTGTTGAAGGGGGCTTTTAATGTACGCCTCAACAACATATGAATTTATGGCGCAAAAATAAGGACCTGTTGAGGGGGGCATTTAAGAAGTGAGCCTCAACAGAGGAGGCTGTTGAGGCGGGCTTCTTAAATGCCCCCCTCAACAGGTCCTTATTTTTCGCGTTTTTGTAGAGGTTGTTGAGGCGGGCTTTTGAAAGCCCCCCACAACAGATCACCTGTTGAGGCGAACAAAGCCCGCCTCAACAGATCACTGAGCTGTTGAAGCTACGTCTGTCGCAGCGGGCCTTGTTCGCCTCAATAAACCCAAAATGCCCCCCTCAACAGGTATTTTTTCCACTAGTGGTAGCTGAACATGAAGAAGACGAATCAGACTCAGAATCTGACAAATTCCAGGCAAGTCTTGTTCATATTAAAAGTAGGCTTGAATCCATGTCTAAAGTAGAATTGTTTGACTTACTTTCTTGTCTCACTAGTGACTATGAGGATCTCCTAAAAGAAAAACTAGACTCAGACAGAAAACACCAAGACAGTGTCAATAAACTCACAGAGGAGTTAGAATGGACCAGAAACTCAAACTTAGATATTGACAATCGTTTCTTTAAACTCTTCGATCAGAACCTTCATATAAAAGAAATGTGTGAAGCCTTATGCAATGAAAACTCCTGGCTAAAACAAGATCTGATTGACCTAGAAATAGCCAAAACCAAGAACCTCTATAAAGCAGAACTAGAAAAAGCTCAGTTAGAACTAGTAAAAATTCACCAAGAAAAGACCCATCTAGAAAGTGAATTGGCTAAAAGGACCAGACACAGAATAGAGGTAACACCAAAATGGATAGAAGAAGCTAGAACCAAACACACAGAAGGTTTAGGTTTTAACCACAAAAAGAATCATCCTAGAAAAACCAGAGTAGATTTATACAGTGACATAGTATGCACCTTCTGTGGTCAAATCGGTCATTATAGAGTATCTTGCCCTAAAAACCAAAGGTACTTGGAAAAGAACATCGAATTCACCAAAACTAAATGGGTAAAGAAAAGTGATTTGATTCCAAGTAAGGAACCCAAGCTATGCTGGGTTCCTAAAAACTCTAACTAAAAACTTCATGCAGGTCGAAGTGAGGGGGAACAACACATGGTACCTAGACAGTGGTTGTTCCAAGCACATGACGGGAGACAGAAATAGATTTCTCTCACTCACGACCTACGAAGGTGGAACTGTGACTTTTGGCGATAATAAGAAAGGTAACATCATTGGCATTGGTAAGGTCGGTAAGCCAAAGTCTCACTCCATCGATAATGTGTTTTTAGTTGAGGGACTAGGTCATAGTTTATTAAGCATTTCTCAATTCTGTGACAAAGGTAATTATGCAAAATTCTTCTCAAATAAATGTCTAATCATCAATAGTAACACAGAGACAGTGATCTTAGAGGGACAGAGGAAAGGGAACACATATGTGGTTAACCTCAACTCGGTTCCTCACTCCAATCTAACCTGTCTCAGTGTTATTGAAGATGATCCTTTGTTATGGCACAAAAGATTTGGTCATGCTAGCTTTTCTCTAATGAACAAATTAAAATTGAAAAATTTAGTCACAGGTCTTCCAAATACAAAGTTTGCAAAACAATCAGTCTGTGATGCCTGTATCAAAGGAAAGCAAGTAAGAACGTCCTTTAAATCAAAGGGGGTAATCAGTACAACAAGACCACTGGAGCTGATCCACATGGATCTGTGTGGACCAATGAGGACTCAGAGCAGAAGTGGAAAGAAGTACGTACTCGTAATTGTAGACGATTTCTCAAGATACACATGGGTGATCTTCTTATCCAACAAGGAAGAGACGTTTGAAGAATTCTTGGCTTTTGCCACGAAGGTTCAACGACAAAGCAGTCATAAACTGGTCCACATCAGATCAGATCATGGTACAGAATTTCAAAATAAAAGATTTGATGATCTATGTAAAGGTTCAGGAATAGATCACAACTTCTCTGCTCCCAGAACACCTCAACAAAACGGTGTTGTAGAAAGAAAGAACCGAACTCTTGAAGACATGACAAGGACTATGTTGATTGCTAGTGGACTTCCAAAAGGTTTCTGGGCCGAAGCTCTAAATACAGCATGCTATGTGCTCAATCGAGTGCTAATTAGAGTAATCAAAAACAAAACTCCATATGAACTGTACAAAGGAAGAAAACCCTCTATAACTCATCTTAGAATCTTTGGTTGCAAGTGTTTCGTTCACAACAATGGAAAGGATCAACTGGGAAAATTTGATGCACGAAGTGATGAAGCAATATTCCTAGGATATGCCTCAAACAGTAAAGCTTATAGAGTATTTAACAAAAGGACCATGTGCATGGAAGAAAGCATACATATTATATTTGATGAAACTGACTCCCAAAACTATGTTGCAGGTACAACTTCTGATGGAAACTTCGAACTAGGACTCACTAGAGAAACAGAAGACGAAGAGATAAGGAAAAGTTCCCACTCAGAAGAACAAACTCAAGTCGTAGAAACATCTGAAGATAACATAGTTGAAGAGGAACCAGTACAGGCCGAAGATCATGCAGAAACAAATGAGCAAGTTGAAAAGTTTGTTGTGGAAACAACTACACCTTTCCAACCCAGACCTTGGAAACATCAAAGCTCACATCCCCTTGACCAAATAATCAGTGATCTTGGACGTGGAACTACGACCAGATCCCAACTCAAAAACTTTTGTGCTTTCTATGCTTATTTATCCATGATTGAACCTAAAAATTACAAAGAAGCACTAACTGATTCTGATTGGATCATTGCCATGCAGGAGGAGCTTAATGAATTCGAAAGAAATAAAGTATGGCATCTTGAGCCTATACCATTGAACAATCGAGTAATAGGTCTCAAGTGGGTATTTCGAAATAAACAAGATGAACATGCTACGATTACCAGGAACAAGGCCAGATTAGTTGTCAAGGGATACAACCAACAAGAAGGAATAGACTTTGAAGAAACATTTGCTCCAGTTGCCAGAATGGAAGCAATACGCATACTAATAGCATTTGCATCATATATGGGATTCAAACTCTATCAAATGGATGTAAAATGTGCCTTCCTAAACGGTATTCTCAAGGAAGAAGTCTATGTGGAACAACCTCTAGGCTTTGAGGATCCAGAATATCCCGCACATGTCTACAAACTAGATAAGGCACTGTATGGACTGAAACAAGCACCAAGAGCCTGGTATGAACGTCTCTCACACTTTTTACTAGACAATAAGTTCAATCGAGGTAAGGTTGATAGAACTCTGTTCCTTAAGTCGAGAAATACAGACATATTAATTGTTCAAATCTATGTTGATGATATTATATTTGGAGCAACTAACGAAGATCTTTGCAAGGAATTCTCTGACCTAATGCAGCAAGAATTTCAAATGAACATGATGGGAGAACTCAACTTCTTCTTAGGTCTCCAAATCAAGCAAACGGAACAAGGGATCATGATACATCAATAGAAATACATAAAAGACCTCATCAAGAAATATGGAATGGAGTCTGCTAAGAGCAACCACACTCCAATGGGAACAACCACGAGACTGGATGAGGATCAAGAAGGTAAAAGTGTAGACCAAACAAGGTACAGAGGTATGATAGGCTCCCTACTTTATCTTACAGCAAGCAGACCAGACATCGCATTCAGTGTAGGTGTCTGTGCCCGCTTCCAATCTAATCCAAAAGAATCTCACCTCACAGCTGTCAAAAGAATTCTAAGATATCTAAAAGGAACAGACGATTTGTGCCTATGGTACCCTAACTATGATCACTTTGATCTCAAAGGATATACAGATGCTGACTATGCAGGTGACCTAGTAAACAGAAAGAGCACATCAGGAATGGTTCAATTCCTAGGAGCATGTGCAGTCTCCTGGGCTTCAAAGAAACAAACACAGTGGCATTATCCACAACAGAAGCTGAATATGTAGCTGCTGCTTCATGCTGTTCCCAAATGCTATGGATCAAACAACAACTTAGAGATTTTGGTATGAAATTAAAGTGTGTTCCTATCCTATGCGACAACACAAGTGCAATCTGCATATCAAAAGACCTAGTGCACCACTCAAGGGTCAAACACATTCACATTCGACATCACTTTTTAAAAGATTATGTGGAAAAGGAACTAGTCAAACTTGAATTCTGTCCCACAGAAGATCAAGTAGCTGACATCTTGACCAAACCACTTAACAGGGACAGACACGACAAGCTCAGGTTAGAACTTGGTATGATACGAATACAATGATACCTGTTGTCCTTAACAACTTTCTAACCTCACTGGTAAATATTAAAAAAAAAATTAAAAAATTAAAAAATTAAAAAATATGTGTTTTTAATTATCTTTTTCGTTTCTGTTATGCACCATATTTTCTGAATGGACTAACAATCAGGTTCGGATTGCAAAATCCAGTTGTGCATTACCACAGCCACGTCTGCACATTATTAAGGTAATCGCACTTTTTCCCAATACTTGCATTCAATTCGAGGTCTAAGTGGGAATACTAAAAATGAATGGAAAGCATTTAATTTGATTCATCGAATCTTACAAAACTCGGTACATGCATTACCTTTCCATTTTCTACACTCAAACACGCTTCCCACACTCTGATTCCCAATACAAACCCTTCAACTTCCAAATCATTCCGTCTATAAAAACTCACGGAACATCCCTTACTTCTCGTCAAATCCCCAAATTTAAATTTTGAAATCCCATCTTAACTCTCCTAGTAAATCGCAACACTCACCCCTATAAAATCATGACACTCTACAAACTCCAATTCCCAAACCCTACCGATCCCTCTTCTCCTTCCACACCAATTATCACCGTCATACCGCTTCAAACAATGCCTCCCAAACAACCAACTCCCAAACCATCCGCTGTGAAATCCACCGCAAAGGTAACCACCAAAAGGAAGCTGGTAATGAAAAAGGAAGTTGCCGCACTAACTCAGGGGGAACCTCACCTTCCGATGGAGAAGAAGGTCAAACTTGAACCCACAAAATTCTTCTATTTTCCCCCCGATCGTATGCTCCCTGGTCTCAGTATTGATTTTGTGTGGTGTCGAGAAGTCGGGTTCGTCGAGTTGATGGAGACCATAGAATCTCAGGGATGGACTCATCTTTTTGAGGTCTGTTCAAAAGCTAGTATGTATCCAGAAGGAATGGGGAATTTTGCTCTAATTTCGTAAATAAAAAGGGGGTTTGTCATTCTGAAGTTAATGGGAAACAATTTAGTTTTGATGCTGAAAAGTTGGGCTCCTGGTTCAAGGTCCCAGTCTTGGGTGAGGAGGTCTATCACAAGGGTAAGGGCCAAATTGAGCTTGGGGGTGCGACTATGAAGGAGGTTTATTCCTATTTTGGGGGACAAGGGAAACACCCAAAATCTCTCAATCAGTCTGTCCTGACTCCGTTTCAAAAGGTCCTTTTCAATGTTGTTCGACGGGGTCTGGTTCCGCGTCATGACAAGCGCGCTTTGGCTAGCAGGTTAGATTTCATCTATATATTTCTCCTAGAATCCCAACGCCAAATTAACTTTCCTGTTGTTTTTATCTCCCATCTCTCTCACTCCATCTCCCAAAACAACATGATCGGGTATGGTTCTCTTCTTACTTTCATTATGCGAAAGGTAGGAGTGGACCTTACCCGTTACATTGTTGAGCCACATACACCAGCCCACATTCTTAACAAAGCCTGCCTAAATGGGATCAGTCTAAGTGTGGTGGATGGGGTGGTCTGTGTTGGGAAGTCGAGTGTTGAAGAAGCCACCCCACAGGAAGATGAGGGAGAGGAGGATGTAGATGATGAGGAGGAGTTTTCAGAAGACGTAGGTGAGGCGGCCTTTCCCTGTCAGGAAGAGGAGGGCCAGTCAGAGGAGATGTCACACTCTGCATGCCCAAAGGGGAAATGCTCAATGCCAGCCACCTCACCTATCAACAAGCCACATCCCTCTCCTGTGTCTACTCAGCCCATTCGTCGCAGCAGCCGTCTTGCCAGTTCATCTAAGGAAATGCCTCCAGTATACAGGGTTGAAGACTCTGAATCAGACAAGGATGGAGAAACCCAGTCTGCTGCACCCTCACCAGATGATTCTGTCAAGCTCCTGATAGCCAAAGTGGATCAATTGCAGCTGGACAATGCAGTTCTGTTATCTGCTGTTTCATCTTTGCAGGAGTTGATCAACAAGGTGAGCCAAGATCAGGCTGAGTTCTTCAATGATATGACGGAGCGCCTGAATGACATGATCGTCGAGGAGGTGACACATGCTGAGGATGCTGCTCCTGGATCTCCCCAAACCTGACCCTGCTACACAAAATTTGCTTACCCTACCCCATATAATCTGCTGTCCATCAAACATTTTATTTTTTTGCTGGCTCTTTGAACAATTTTATTTTTGTTGTTGGTTTTTGGATGCGCCAAGTTTATGACTAATGCTCATTAGTGTGCTTTTCCTACGTTCTGATAGTTGCCCCACTCTGACTTGTAGAATTTTTGCTTGTGTTGTGCTATATGCTGCGTTTACCTTGTTCTGCTTGCAGGGGTGCGGTCAAACTCGTTGACCGACTTGATCTGCATGATGACTATCTGCTTGCTAGGGTAATATAATTCCCATATCCTCCTTCTTCTTCTTCTCTTTTGGTTCGGCGTTTTTCCCTGCTCCCTTTTTGATAATTCCAAAGGGGGAAGATATTGAGAGGACAACTTGTGTTCAATTATATTTGTTTTTATACTTGGGTTTACCACCTACGCGACACATCTGTTCCTGGTTAAGTTTTTGACTCTGGATTGTCAGGTTACATATCTCATTCCTTAAGTTATTTACTCCTATCAAGTTGTAAGGTTGTCATCATCAAAAAGGGGGAAATTGTTGATTCCTGGTTTTGATGATGACAAGCTTACCTTCTACTAATAGTTCGTTTTGGAGAATGCCAGGAACAGGTTAATATCTAAGAAGAACAAATGCAAAACCGAAGCAAGCTAGGGATCTATGAAGTAATCAAGTTCAAAGTACGTGGCAAGATTAAATCAAGGATCAAAACAAGCAAATTCTATAAGTGTCGAAAGGTATAAGACCAGCGTAATTTAGTGCAAGCTTAGTATGGAAACAGAGTATTTTTAAGAGTCCTAGTTATATCGTGAAACGAAATAAATCAGTTTTAATTTTACAAAAAAGATAAACGTCAAAGTTTTTAAACTGATTTTACAAAACTGTTTGAAGTTATACTCTTGAATTTGAGTTAACATATAACTCTCAAATACGAAAAGATTGATTTTACCTAAACGCGTTTGAAGTAGGATTTGCGAAAATCTATCTATTAAAAAGAGTCCTAAACTGTGTTGGATTTGAATCTAGGGTAAACACTTAGATTCTTATAAATACAACCTATGTTCTTTGCGAAACTTTTTATCAGACTTATTTACATCAACCGGAAGCTTTCAGGTATCACCCTTAAAGTCTTATTCTTTAAAGAAGTCTGTTCCTGTTCCCATATAGAGCAGTATTTGTTACTTGGTCTTATATCGTCTGTTAGTAGATAATTAATTCTTATACGTTTGATTAAAGTGTTTAGTTATTGTATGATAAGCCTGAGTCAGGCTTACTTGAGCAAGAGAGAAGATCTCACGAGAGATCAGTGAGTAGGAACAGTTGAGGGACTGTTTCCATAAGGGAAGGAACAAAGAGGGTTGTTCCTAGTCATCTGCAATTAGAGGCGATTGGAAGATTGTGGCCCGAGTAGATTAGGTTTGTAAAGAAACTGAGTTGTTTTGCCTAATTAGTGAAAGTGTTTAAGTCCCCAAAGGGGCCGTGGTTTTTTTCCTCTCTATTGGGCCTAGAGAGTTTTCCACGCTAAATCTTGCTTGCATATTTTACTATTTCTGTTCCTAGTAGTTTAATTTTTATAAATACGTAAAATATCAATTCACCCCCCTCTTGAGGAACTCTGTAAAACTAACAAAGTGGACATGAGATAATTTCTGAAATTCGTACTTTTTCGGTAAAAGAGATGAACTACATCTAAATGAGGGTACACTATGGATGAGACTAGCCAAATTTCAGTTGGCAACAAAGGGAAGACTAAGATAAACTGAGTCTATGTCGAGTCTACATTTAACAGAGTCTAGCCCATGGCGAGGACTCAAATATATGCAGTTATAGCCATGGTTGAAGCTGGATATAAGCTAGTCTTTTCCATTTTCTAAAAATACATTTGGGGATAGCTCCAACTTCGACGGAACCATACATTTGGTATTCAACTTCAACGACATTGCAGCCCCCACTAGTGGAGGGTTTAATCCATCTTTAACAACTACATAATAACCACTTCAAAAAAAATTAATCTCTTGTGAGTATTAATTGTCTTTATTTGAAATATAAAAAACACCAAAACAGAAAATAAAACTCTGTTGGAGAGAAGGTGACAGGAGGGCGACTACTTTGATGGGCATTAATAATCGACAATTCGACATCTACTGTGCAGTGAGGTTGAGGGGAATGGAGAATGTTGGTAGCACCGTAGCCATGAAGATGAGATGAGAGAATATCATTGAACATAGGAAATATATGAAGGGAAGTGAGTAATTGAGAGTAGTAAATAATAAGAATAGAATAGGAAAGGATGAGTAAAATAAGGCGTTTTTATGTAATCATAGGGCGTCAAATAACAATTCACTTTTTTTTTTCCTTTTTTTTTCTTTCCTATACCTGTCATAATCATGGAAGCAAGGCAGAAAAACTGAGGATAATAATAGAATTCTAAGGAATTCTTTGAGAGAGAAAATTATTGAAAGAACAAGAGAGGAAAACAATCTGTTATTGCTTAGCTTCATCTTACAACTGATTCTCAGTTTATATACAACAGTGGTGACTTGTCTCAACCAATTAGAATACACCTAACAAACTAACAACCAATCACAATGATCCTACTGTACATGTCAGCATCTAATACTAATCATGACAAGATGATTACAGCTTTGGATAAATAACAGAATCCCTAAAAACTAGGAAGTCAGTTACACCATGGAATCTTCTAGAAGAAGTAGGTTGTAGCAGTTAGCTTGCTGAATTGATATGTTGCTGATGCTGGCATGTAGATGAGCTGGTAGGAGAGCATATACCAACACCCCCCCCCCCCCCCCCCCCCCTCAAACTTGGGATAGGTTGAATGTTAACCATGCCAAGTTTGGAAGATAAAATCCTATGTTGAGCACTAGGAAGGATCTTAGTGAAGATGTCAGCCAGTTGGTTGTGTGTAGGAAGATAACTTAGTTGCAACAGGCCCTCAATGACCTTGTCCCTTGTAAAATGACAATCCACTTCTATATGTTTAGTTCTTTCATGAAAGATAGGATTCTTTACAATATGTAAAGCAGATTGGTTATCACAATGAAGAAGAACAGGTTTGAGATTATTAACACCTAATTCACTGAGCAAACGAACCACCCAAGTAACCTCACCAGCAGCATGAGACATAGCCCTATACTCTGCTTCAGAGGAGCTTTTAGAAACAGTTGATTGTTTCTTTGACTTCCAACTAATAGGAGAATTACCTAGTAAAAGAACATAACCAGTGACTGATCTCCTTGTAGATGGACAAGCTGCCCAATCAGAGTCTGAGAAAGCTTGCAAAGTTAACTGATCAGTGGCTTTAAGAAGAATCCCTTGTCCAGCAGTATGATTGACATACCTAAGTGTGTGAGTGAGAGCTTCAAGGTGAGGCAATCTGGGAGTATGCATGAACTGACTCAAAGATTGAACAGCAAAAGCCAGATCAGGCCTAGTGTGAGTGAGAAAGTTGAGCTTGCCTACATAACATCTGTAGAGTTCAGGGTTAGAATAAATTTCTCCATCAGGAGAGAGTTTAAGATTGAGTAGAAAAGGAGTGACTGCATGCTTTGAAATATCAAGTTCACAGGCATGCAACAATTCCTTGGTATATTTCTTCTGTGTGAGAATATATCCATCATCTGACTTGCTGACCTCAATCCCTAGAAAGAAGTTGAGAAGACCCAAGTCCTTAATACTGAAAGTGTGGTGAAGATGAGTTTTGATATCAGCAATAAGAACTTCATTGGAACCAATGATGATGATATCATCCACATAAACAGCCATAATGGTGATATCAGAAGAGTCCTTCTTAATGAAAAGAGAGTAATCACTTTTGGATTGTTTGAAACCCTTTAGCTGAAGTTCAGTAACAAGTCTTGCAAACCACTGCCTTGATGCTTTCTTAAGACCATAGAGAGACTTTGTCAGCTTGCAAACATAACCTTTAGGAGCAGAAACACCTTCTGGAACTTTCATGTAGACTTCTTCATCAAGATTGCCATGAAGGAAGGCATTGTTGATGTCTAACTGAAATAAATTCCAGTTTCTGCTTGCAGCAAGGGATATTAAACATCTGACAGTGCTCATTTTGACCACAGGAGAGAATGTTTCATGATAGTCAATACCATATTTTTGTGTAAAACCTTTAGCAACAAGTCTGGCCTTGTATCTGTCCACAGAACCATCTGCATTTTTCTTTATTCTATACACCCATTTACAACCTATGGGTTTCTTGCCTTTAGGTAACAAAACAAGATCCCAAGTGTGATTCTTTTTTAGAGCATTGAGTTCTTTATCCATAGCTTCTAGCCATCTGTCATCTGCAGAAGTTTCCATGTAACTAGTGGGTTCAACATACTCCATATGTGCAGCAATTAGAACTTTGTGATGATCAGGCAGACTATCATAAGCAACTAAATTGCACCAGTGTTTTGTGGATTTGGGGCAAACATAATCCTTCAAATGAGAAGGAGGTTTAATTGTTCTGGTGGATTTTCTAGATGGAACAAAAGGTGGAGAAACAGGTAAAGAAGAAGAAAGAGAAATATCAGGTGGTGGAGAATGTGGTGAGACAGACAATGTAGGTGTTTGAGTGGGAGAAGAAGGAGGAGTAATTTGTGAAGTAAGTGGGGAGATAGTTTCTGTGGAAGTATCTGATATTAAATTAGGAGTTTGAGTGAAAAGAGAAAGAGGAGAGGAAGAAGAAATATCTGAAAAGGGAGTAGCTAGTGGCAGAAAAAACTGAGTGGAATATGCATCTTTAGGATTAGATGAAAAATGAAAGGGAAAGTGTTTTTCATGGAACAAAACATCCCTAGAAATTATATGTTTGTGAGTAACAAGATTGAAAAGTTTGTAAGCTTTGTGATGTACTGGATAACCAACAAAAACACAAGGATCTGATATAGGATCAAATTTTGATCTGTGATTTTTAATAGTTCCAGTGTAGCATAAACAACCAAATACCCTAAGAGAAGAAAGATCAGGTGGTTGATTGAATAGTTTTTCATAAGGAGTGGAAAAACCTATGCTCTTGAGTGGCATTCTGTTGATTAGGAAAGTAGCAGTAAGAACACAATCACTCCAAAACTTGTCAGGCAATTTGGATTGAAAAGAGAGAGCTCTAGCAGTGTCAAGGAGATGTCTGTGTTTCCTTTCAACCACTCCATTCTGCTGTGGAGTATGACTGCAACTCTTCTGTTGAAGAATACCTTTGCTTTGAAACAACTCCTTCATTGCACCCTCAGTTAAATCGGGAGCATTATCTGACCTTATTTGTTTAACAGATAATCCAAACTGATTCTCAACATAAAGCAGAAAATTAGTCATAATCTGAACTGAGTCTGTTTTATTTCTCATAAGATGAGTCCAAGTCATCCTTGTAAAGTCATCTACAATAGTGAGAAATTGATTGCACCTAGAGTGATCATACACTGAGTAAGGTCTCCACACATCAATGTGCAACAATTCAAATGGCTTAGAACTCTTAATACTGCTAGAAGGGAAAGGGAATCTGGTCTGTTTGGCTAGAGGACATATCTGACAAAAACACTCAGCCAAACAACCTTGAACATCTACATTTTTGATGTTCTTTATTCTACCAAATGATATGTGTCCTAGTCTAAGATGCCACAATTTTGCTTCATCTACAGCACTGTGACTAAGACTTGTAAGAGCACATTTATTGTCAGTGGAACTGATCCCAGAGGTGAGAAAATCATCATGAAGACTGTATAATCCCTTTTCCAGCTTACCAAGCAAAGTAGGCCTGCTCCTGGAAGGGTCCTGAACAAAACAATCACCATTTGTGAATGAAACTTGACATCCATCATCAGAACACAACTTAGAAATGGAAATCAAGTTGAACTTGAATCCTGGAACATACAAAACATTGTTTAATGTAATGTTGCTACCAAGATTAACTTGTCCTTTATGTGTAACCTGTAATTCTTTGCCATCGGGTATTGTGATTGTGTGTTGGCTATGTTGAATAGGAGTAAGAGTAGTAAACATAGACATATCAGAACACATGTGATCACTGGCACCACTGTCCAAGATCCATTTTCTGTTAAAGTGAGACAATAGACAGAATGTACCTTTGATTTGAGAGCTAGTTGCTAAACCAAGTGAGCTAGAACCAGAATGCTCAGCTTGGCTAGCAACCTGTTGAGTGCTAAAACACTTCATTAGTTGGTTGTACTGCTCTTCAGTAAAAGTGGCATGAACAACACCAGTTTCACCTTCACACTGCTTCTCTTTCTCTGTATAATCTTCCAGTTGTGCTGCTGCTGCTACTCTTTTTCCTGTACTCTTGAAATCCTTTGGATATCCATGCAGTTTCCAGCACTTGTCAACTGTATGATTCTTCATCTTACAATGCTCACAGAACAGATTATTTCTACTGTAAGTGAAGTTTCTTGATGGAGCAGCTGTGTTCTGTAGACTGTTACTATTGCTTGTTGTGTGCTGATTTCTATACTGATTTGTGTATGACTTGTTTTCATTAAATCTTCTTGCTGCAAATGTTGCAGATTCTGAGTTAGACTGTACTCTATTGGTGTAGACTTCCTTATGCTTCTCTTCTTGGATCAATAAACCATAAGCTCTTGATATTGTAGGAAGAGGATTCATCATGAGTATTGTGCTTTTAGAATGATCAAATTTCTGGTTGAGCTTCATTAAAAACTGTATCAGCCTTTGATTTTGCTGAATCTTGAGTAATTTTTGTGTGATAGTGCAGCTGCAACCAGTACATACACAAGCAGGTATAGGATCCAAACCATCGAGTTGATCCCACAGAAGTTTGATCTTAGTGAAAAAACTTGACATCTCTTCATTTTCTTCCTGATTAAGATCACTAAGTTGTTGCTGAATAGTGTATAACTGAGGACCAGAAGATTGGCAAAATCTTTCTTCTAGATCAAGCCAGATTTCTCTTGCTGTTCTGAGATACAGAACACTTCTTCCAACTGAAGGTTCTAAAGAAGCTAATATCCATGAAATGACTAAGTCATTACATCTGTTCCAAATCCTATAATTTGGTGAATTTGAAGGTGGTTGGTTCAAAGTTCCATCAACAAAACACAGCTTATTTCTTGCTGATAAAGCAATCACCATTGAACGCTTCCAATCATTGAAACATTTACCTTCAAACACGATGCTCACCAATTTTGAGGCATTCAGATCATTGTTACTCAAGTAATAAGCTGAATTAGGATTCGTGGTGGAATCATTCTGCTGATCTGCAGGCATTTTTGATGATCAAACAACTGAAATTCTACTGAATTGGATCAAAAAATTTGAGAATCTTGATTGTTAATCAAGAATTTTGCTGTGAATGCTTGATAGTAAACGAATTGACTGAAGAAAGAAATCAAAAAAATTGAGCAGGATCAATTCTGCTCTGATACCATAATAGAATTCTAAGGAATTCTTTGAGAGAGAAAATTATTGAAAGAACAAGAGAGGAAAACAATCTGTTATTGCTTAGCTTCATCTTACAACTGATTCTCAGTTTATATACAACAGTGGTGACTTGTCTCAACCAATCAGAATACACCTAACAAACTAACAACCAATCACAATGATCCTACTGTACATGTCAGCATCTAATACTAATCATGACAAGATGATTACAGCTTTGGACAAATAACAGAATCCCTAAAAACTAGGAAGTCAGTTACACCATGGAATCTTCTAGAAGAAGTAGGTTGTAGCAGTTAGCTTGCTGAATTGATATGTTGCTGATGCTGGCATGTAGATGAGCTGGTAGGAGAGCATATACCAACAGATAATTAGAGAGAAAAGAGTGTTATTAGGCTCCTTAAACAACCTCATTTGTTAAAGATGACCAGTCCTATAATTCTCTTCGTGCTATCAATCTCAACTCCCACAGGGCAAAAAAAACTCGATCTTACTATTATTATCATGATCTTTGACATAATCATGATCAACTACAACAAATCTCAACCCTTCATTCTTCATATGACCTTCAATCTAATTAGCTTCTTTTACCATTGAATTCCACAAACCCTTTTCTCTCCCCTCCAAATGGACCAAACCCACCCCTGATTTTACAGTTTCTAGTTGCCCAAAAATCCCAAATTCTTGAATTTTGCTCTAAAAAATCTAGGGTATTTTCAAAAGGGTACAATGATTTGAGTGAAAAGGTGGCAAAAATCGAGGTTAGGAGCATAATTTCTAGCAGCCAATTCGGCAAAAAATTGCTTGTTTGGACAAAAGAATTATGTACGCCATATTTAAATAACAAAGAAACAGAGACAAAGGGTGGTTGGGGTTGTGGTTACAGTGGTGTTAGAGGATATAGTGGCGGAGGGTGAGTGTTGGGGACGGAGAGAGAGGGTTGGATTGTGCAATGTTAACCCTCGTAATTTTGTTTGGACAGAGAAAATTGGGTAATTTGTTGGTGTTTGAGATTTGAGGCAAAAAGGCGTTGGTGAGAAGGAGGTGTAGAAAGGAGGAAAGAAAAAAAGGGGTTGTCCTCATGGCTAGATGCCTGCCATGGAAGCTCCAGGAAGATAAGAGGAGGAGGAGGGGGGAGAGAAAAGAAAATTAAAAAGTTGATGATACATAAATAAAAAAGAAAAAGAAAAAAAGTGACCTTATTAGCCGGTTCCCTGTCATTTTGGTGCAATAAAAGTTAATGGGGGTGTAAAGGTTGGATTATTAGATAATATTACGAAGGTTAGATTATTAACCGGAAATCGTCGAAATGTTGGATTATTTAAAATGATTTTCCCTATAATATAAGGTGATTCTATAAAATCTCTAATCTATAAGGGGACTCTTTGAATCTTAATTTGACGTTTTGGTGTCCTCTTATATAGAGTCTATAATACCCTCATTCACTTACTTTTATTTTGGTGGGGAAAAACAATATCATTAATAATCAGCCATACGTAGACCTGTCAAAAATCAACCCGACCCGAAAACCGACCCGAACCCGACCCGAAAATACTGGGTCCTGAACAAGATTTTGTGACCCGTAACCCGATTTTATCCGAACCCGAGCAACCCGAAAAGTAATGGGTCAAAACCAGACCGAACCCGTTTTGGACCCGACCGATTGAAAATCGTTGTATTTATAGTAATAAATGCGATTATGAGAAAATTTAAGCATAATAAACACGCTGTTTTTACTATTATTGTGTGTAATATGATTTTAATTTGAATTATACGCCATTTTATGGTTGAATTTGACTAAATATAAACTTGTGTAGGAAAATTTGTTAATTTGTGCCCATATTTTGTATATTTATCACCTAAATTAATGAAAATATAATGCGCGTTTTAAAATCTCTCAACCCGTTGGGTTGACCCGAACCCGAAAGTTCTGGGTCTTGAACAAGCATTTGTAAACCCGAACCCGAAAGTGACCGACCCGATCTAACCCGAACCCGAAAATAATTTTTTACAACCCGACCCGACCGATCCGTTTGACAGGTCTAGCCATACGTCAACTACAATGATAAAATAAATCTGCATACCACAAATTTAGAGAAAATGTATAACTGTTACAATCACAACAATTACTATTCTGCATTTATAGCACAACTCGTGCTCCGCCGCTTCTAGTTTGACGCGAGTAGTGATTTTCGGCATTTCACATCTTTTCGAGTGAAGCTTTTCGCAATTTGCGTATGAATTGTTCCGGTGATAAACTCGTAAAACTGTATAATTCAAATCACCTTCCCGATTATTAAAACCCGAAAATAAAATTCTCATCCTTTGATTAGAACCAGGAATCTAGGAAAAAACCAAGAATAAATTGGGAACAAACCAACGGAAAAGAAACAAAAAAGAAAGAACATGAAAAAAAAAAAAGCACGTAGAAGGGTCGGAAATAGTCTATTTTCTACACTATTTCTGACCTGAACGACCAAGAAAACTGAAACCCTAGAAGATGAGAAAAATTAAACAGAGAGAAAGAAGCGGTTATCTCATTCACTTACTCGTTTGGTAGATGGCCATAAATGGTGTCAATGAAAATGGATTTGTAGGTTAATTTGTATGAAAAATCAACATTCATTCCCAAGGTAATGATGGTTTACTCAAAATTATCTATTTTTCTTCATACATTTCCATAGCTATTTAGGGAGTGGTATTGGATGGGAATACAAATTTATGAAGTAAAACAACATGATTGAGATAAGTTTCATTACCATGGACATTATGATGTTATTTTTCTTTTAAAATAACACTTAGATTTATTCTTATTTCCGTCGTTTATTATCGACTACCAAACAAGTTGTTAGTACTTTAATTAAATAACTGAATTGAATTAATTAAAAAATGATGCAAACTTAATCAAGGGATTTTGTTATACATGTACCGATGTACGCAATAATTATTGTCATTTACTCAAGTAGGAAAATTTGATGTAAAAATTATAGAGCGATTTCCTTTAATATTTCTTAAAAAATGTTAAATTCTCAAAATACGTTACTTTATAACATATTTTCCACCATACCGTCCACGTCAGCATGGAATAAAGAAAAGTAATATTTTTTCCGGTTCAGCACAAAACCGCCAACTCAAAGTGCGATTTTGTTTTAAAGCAAACCACTATTTGAATTGGCGGTTCAATGATATAAACCGCCAAATTAAATGGCGGTTTGCTTTAAAACAAAACCGCTATTTAAGTTGGCGGTTTTGTATGCATCCACTACAAGAATTTGTATCTTTAACGACAACCTAATTACGACGGGTCAAAAATCCCGTCGCAAAAGTCTTTTGCGACGGGGCTAACAACGAAACAATGACGGGAATAACCGTCGCAAATATCTTTTACGACGGGATTTCTATTAACGACGGCCCTCTTTTATGACGGGTTCGCGACAGGAAATCCCGTCGTTAATAAACGATTATTGGCCTTTCGCGACGGGATTTCCCGTCGTTAATAGTACAATTTCTTGTAGTGATCATACCTCACAACTTGTTGTTTCCAGTTTGCAGCTAGAAAATGGTTGAAACCTAAGCCGCTAATTGAAATAGCGGTTTAGTTGGGTCAACCGCTAGCTATTTCAGTTGGCGGTTTAGTACCGATTGATAAAAAAAAAAAATTAGACCGGTCTTGATGCTGACGTGGTCTATATGGTGGGAAATATGTTATAAAGTGGCGTATTTTGGGAATTTAACGTTATTTAAGCAATATTGAAGGAAATCGCTCAAAATTATACACGGGGAATTAGCACGCAACTAAGTACCCCAAATCAATTTTGCATGTGTGATTCTATTTAGTTCCGCACGTATTGTGTGCTATATGAAACAAAAAGTCTTGCACGTATAAGGTGTAAAATGAATTTATGTATATCGGGATAACTTTTACCCAGTTTTTAATTTTTTTTTAATATATTTTGATTAACTTTTATATACGAAATATATTATGAAAAAAAGTTGATGAATAAACATTTTAGTTAAACTCTTACCTTTATACTTCGTACATTATTAGTGATTTTAAAAAAATATTTTTTATTAAAATAAAAAAAAAATTACTAAAAATACTTTGTAGATAACTTTTATATATATAGGGGTAGCTTTAAAGTATTTAATTTGAGTGAACTTTTATTTCGATTTACAAATATTTATTATACACCTTTAATTTAAATAAGAATTTGTGCATATAAAATCAGTAGAAATTGTGCGAGGGGATAGTGTAACGAATATGGTATGTACATACCTAACATTTTGGCATCTATCATTATTTTAAAATGACATAAAATAAAAATCCATTTTTTTCACTCTCCTTATCGAGTGGTATTATGATTTTATGGGGATATTTTTGTCATTTCAAGTGTATTAAACACTTACTAATAACTAATTATGTGACCTCCCACCAATTTTCTATATAAAACATGTGCAAAATACTTTGTATTGATTATGACAAATTAAAAAGAGTATGAGCCATCTACATATTTCGTTTACAATAGTGCAAGTATGATTATATGAATCACTCATATCAATGAGAATTGAGAAGACTCAGAGGTCAGAATATTAATACTAATGATGTCCAGGCCTAACTAATAGCCTAATACTACATCCGTTTCATTATGTTCTTTACGCTTTGAAAAATGTGTTTGAAGTTGGAAAATTTTAACCGTACATTCCCATTAGCTATATCCGTGTGTACACGAGATCTAATCTAGTAATAATATTTTTGGTGTATATTTTGTTCCGATTAAAGCGAAAATTAGAACAAACTTATCTGATTCGATGAACTGAACGAAGAACAATTGTTGCGTCGTGGACACCCACTGTCCTAAAAGACGATTCCGCGCTACCTCCCGGTGCAGTAGAACAGAATGCGGTCGCCCTCTTGGATTAGCGCAACTCCGACGTTGTGTGCACTCACAAAGCCGGATGGAGTCAGAACGTATGCCCAAAACCGAGAGCAATTTTGTGTGAGAGTAAGAATGTGTTTTCGTATTTTGTGTGTATGATTTTCTGTGTGAAGGGAACTGAAACTCTGATTTAAATAATTAGAAGGAAAGCATTGCAACAGACAAAAACGGCTGAGGGAATGAATGTTGCAACAGCCAAAAACGGTCAGAGACATTGAATGTAGTAACGGACGAAATTAATGGTAATCAATACAGATTCCCGTAACAATGACTTAAGCAAAACGGTCCAGTTACCAAAAAGAATAGGGTTGACCCACAAAACCCACCCCACGCCCAAGTACCAAGTACCAAGTACCAAGTACCAAGTACCAAGTACCAAGTACCAAGTACCAAGTACCAAGTACCAAGTACCAAGTACCAAGTACCAAGTACCAAGTACCAAGTACCGCGCGTGTGTGTGATGTGTCCACCCATACCATTCTCACACTTTCTTAAACAAGAGTTACACTCATTCCCCAATTAATAAACAAGAGGAATATGAAGAGTTTTTCCAATGTGGGACTCTTGAATTTTCACTCACCCTTTTTTCCTTTGTGTTTCCCAATGAGAATTTCCAACAATCCCCCACAGGTTCGAATATGCGGAAAAGAAAGAAAAGAAAGGAGAAGGATATTGGTTTTGGGCAAACAAAACAATTGAATAGGTGTCAATGTCTTTCGACTTGAATTAACACTTAGTGACATTTAAGCTATGATCTCTTTCCTACCAAGTGACTTTCGTATTGAACTTGATAGGGAGATAGAAACCCGTCACTTAAAGCACGCAACTGAATATGTATGACATTCTGACTCCGCGAATAAAGTGACGCCTTATACTGGCCATACGTCCGACCTGGATATGCTCATAGGTGCTCTAGAGAATAGCCCACATCGCAATTCTCATAGGAAGCGGCCACACTTCCACACCTACGTAGGTGAATCCCATCAAGTGTGAGCTACATTCACACCACCAAACATATGGTATGGGTTCATTAAGAGCCGTATGCTCAACCTCTTTCCTATTGTAGCAAGCACATTATAACATCTAGGGGATGGACAAAAAATAAAATTTTGTGCTTCCGAATTATAACAATAATGTCGTCCTTTGAACTCTGTGAGTAGGAGTTCATTATTTTACAATTCATTCAACGGGCTTCAGGCCCATCCCTTCCGATGTTTCCAAAACTAGTTTTCTACATAGGCCTTTCGTTAACGGATCCGCAATGTTCATTTCAGACTTTACATAGTCTAGTGATATCACCCCACTTGACAACAATTCTTTGATGGCCTTGTGCCTCAAACGAATGTGCCTTTTCTTCCCATTGTAGGCATGGTTGTTTGCCACAGCAATAGCCGCTTGCGAATCACAATGAAGTGCAACTGAAGGAGCTGGCTTCCCCCACAGCGGAATATCTGCAAGCACATTTCTCAACCATTCTGCCTCATGACCTGCCAATTCAAGAGCAATAAACTCAGATTCCATAGTAGACATAGCAGTACAAGATTGTTTACAAGATTTCCAAGACACAGCTCCACCCCCTAGGGTGAAAACATAACCACTGGTAGAGTTAATTTCATCATTGCCAGAAACCCAGTTAGCATCACAATAGCCTTCCAAAACTCCTGGAAACTTGGAGTAGTGCAAACTCCAATCCATGGTACCCTTAAGGTACCTGAGCAATCTCTTCAAAGCATCCCAATGTTCATGACTTGGGTTATGAGTATACCTGCTTAATCTACTCACAGAATAAGCAATGTCAGGTCTAGTGTAGTTCATCAGAAACATAACACTACCAATAATCTTAGCATATTCAGATTGGCTAACAGGATCACCATTATTTTTCCTTAAGTGGATGCTTGGATCATAGGGAGTCCTAACTGGATCGACGTCAAAAGAGTTAAATTTTTTAAGTAACTTTTCAACATAGTGAGCTTGGCTAAGACAAATGCCATTTGGAGTTCTCTTGATTTTCACTCCTAAAATCACATCTGCCTCACCCATATCTTTCATTTCAAACTTAGAACTTAGAAAACTTTTTGTCTCATTTACTCGATCCAAATTAGTCCCAAAAATTAACATATCATCCACATAAAGACAAATAATCACACAACCATCAGAATCATGCTTAGAGTAAACACAAGAATCACCTTCATTTACATGGAACCCATTACCTGTCATAGTCTTGTCAAATTTGTCATGCCATTGCTTTGGAGCTTGCTTAAGCCCATACAAGGACTTGACTAATTTACAAACCTTATTCTCTTGACCAGGAACAACAAACCCTTCCGGTTGAACCATGTAAATTTCCTCATCCAAATCACCATTTAAAAATGCAGTTTTAACATCCATTTGATGCACAACAAGATCATGAATGCAAGCAAGAGCAATCAAAGTTCTAATAGTAGCAATTTTAGTGACAGGAGAATAAGTATCAAAATAATCAATACCATGCCTTTGGGTGAATCCCCTTACCACAATTCTAGCCTTATACTTGTCAATGGATCCAGTGGATTTCAATTTTTTCCTAAAGATCCATTTACAAGTAATGGGCTTGCAACCCCTAGGCAGATCAACCAACTCCCAAGTATTGTTACTTAGGATTGACTGAAGTTCACTATCTATTGCCTCTTTCCAAAACACTGCATCAACAGATTTCATAGCCTCTTCATAGGTCCTAGGATCATCTTCCAAAATAAAGACATAAACAAAGTCATCATCAATCAAGTAAGGTTCAGTTAAGAAAGCAGTAATAAAATCATCACCATAACTGGTTTCCTTTCTTGCCCTCTTGCTCCTCCTTGGCTCCAATTCAGAATTCACATCAGAGGTGGGAGGAGCAACAACAGGCATACTAGAAGAAGTGCTAGAAGAAGGCACATCATTGATACAAGATATTTTCAAAGGAAATACTGTTTCAAAAAACTCGGCATCTCTTGCCTCAATGATGTTACCACCTGCATAAGAATTGTTAGCACCTTTAACAAGAAAACGATATGCAGCACTTTGGTAAGCATAACCAATAAAAATACAATCAACCGTTTTAGGACCAATCTTGTCCCTTTTGAAGCTGGGTATAGCCACCTTTGCTAGACACCCCCACACTTTCAAATAACTTAGGTTAGGTGCACGACCCTTCCATATTTCGTATGGAGTCTTGTCTAGCTTCTTGTGAGGTACCCTGTTTAAAACATGACAAGCAGATAATATAGCTTCCCCCCACATGTTATCAGAAAACCCAGAACTAATAAGCATAGAATTCATCATGTTCTTCAATGTTCTGTTCTTCCTTTCAGCAATCCCGTTCTGCTCGGGTGTGTAGGGAGCCGTTGTCTCATGAATGATCCCATTCTGCTCACAAAATGCCTTAAGAGTGTTAGGGTCATATTCACCACCCCTATCACTCCTAAGTCTCTTGATCTTCCTATCAAGTTGGTTCTCCACTTCGGCCTTGTATTTGAGGAACATTTCCTCAGCCTCATCTTTTGACCTGAGAAGATAAACCATGGTGAATCTTGAGCAGTCATCAACAAAAGTAATATAATACCTTTTACCACCCCTGCTCTCATAATTTTTAAAATCCCCCAAGTCACTATGAACAAGCTCTAGTACTTTAGTTTGTCTATCTATTGATTTAAATGGCTTCTTTGCAAACTTGGCCTCAACACATACTTCACATTTTGCAAAATCAGTTTTAGAAAAACTGGGAATCAAGTTAAGTTGTTTAAGCCTTTTAATTGAAGCAATGTTAAGATGACCCAACCTTGCATGCCATAAATCAATAGACTCAGCAATATAAACAGAAGAAGTACTAGCATTCTTATTCATAATTTCAAGTTTGACATCAAGAGTAAATAAACCCCCATTACAGAAACCCTTTCCCACAAACTCCCCATTATGAGTAATAACAAGCCTATCAGAATCAAATGAAAGCTTCAATCCAGCCTTCATTAGCAAGCTACCAGAAATCAGGTTCCTACGCATTTCTGGAACATGCAACACATTGGTAAGAGTAATAAGTTTTCCAGAGGTAAGAGTGAGAACGATCTTCCCTTTGCCTTGAACAGTTGCAGAAGCTGAATTACCCATGAAGACATTTTCACCATCAGTTTTTTCGTAGGTAGTGAACATGTCTTTGTTGGTGCAGATATGTCTCGTTGCTCCAGTATCAACGATCCATTCAGCAACATTACCTGTCAAGTTAGCTTCTGAAACAACAGCAACAAAATGGTTAGGATTAGAAACTTCATTAGCTTCAGCAAGGTTGGCTTGGTTCTGATCCGACTTCTTCTTGGATCTGCAATCTACAGACTTGTGACCAGTTTTCCCACATTCAAAACACTTGCCCTTGAACTTATACTTCATTGGTTTCCCTTGAGGCTTGAAAGGACTTCCCTTTCCCTTAAACTTTTCAGAATATGCATGAGGCTTAGGTTCTACAAGGTTAGCCTTAGCAGACCCGGAAAACACAGATTGACCCTTATCCTTAATACGATTTTCCTCCTCAATTTTCAGGTGACCTACAAGCTCCTCTAAGGTAAGGTCCTTTTTCTTATGCATTAACTGATTACGAAAATATTTCCAAGAGGGTGGGAGTTTCTCAATTAAAACTATAGCAAGGGTAATCTCACAAATACTCAAACCCTCGGCAGCCATAGCAATGCAAATATTTTCATAAGCATGAATCTGATCAATAATTGGTTTATCATCTTGGACTTGAAAAGCTAACCACTTACTGACACAATAACGCTTAGTACCAGCATCATCAGTTCCATATTTCTTTTCTAATGCATCCCAAATATCCCTAGCATGATTAAACCCCATATAGATATCAAGCAAAGTATTCGACATATGATGCAGCAACATGCCCTTACATGTCCTATCATCTTTAGCAAATTTCAACTCAAAAGCATGCAATTCAGTTTCATCATCAGGTTCGACAACGTCATCAAGCACATAAGCAATCTCAATTTGTTCTAAATAGAATCGCATCCTAACAGCCCAACGTTTATAATTCTTGCCATCAAGAGGTTCTAACTTAGACATATCAGGAATCATGAATTTGGAAGTCAAAGCCATAATAATCGTCTTTTAGATTGTTCCGATTAAAGCGAAAATTAGAACAAACTTATCTGATTCGATGAACTGAACGAAGAACAATTGTTGCGTCGTGGACACCCACTGTCCTAAAAGACGATTCCGCGCTACCTCCCGGTGCAGTAGAACAGAATGCGGTCGCCCTCTTGGATTAGCGCAACTCCGACGTTGTGTGCACTCACAAAGCCGGATGGAGTCAGAACGTATGCCCAAAACCGAGAGCAATTTTGTGTGAGAGTAAGAATGTGTTTTCGTATTTTGTGTGTATGATTTTCTGTGTGAAGGGAACTGAAACTCTGATTTAAATAATTAGAAGGAAAGCATTGCAACAGACAAAAACGGCTGAGGGAATGAATGTTGCAACAGCCAAAAACGGTCAGAGACATTGAATGTAGTAACGGACGAAATTAATGGTAATTAATCCAACGGTTTACGTAATCAATACAGATTCCCGTAACAATGACTTAAGCAAAACGGTCCCAAGGCCCACGGCCCACGGCCCACGGCCCGCGCCCGGCCCGGCGCGCGTGCGCGTGTGTGTGATGTGTCCACCCATACCATTCTCACACTTTCTTAAACAAGAGTTACACTCATTCCCCAATTAATAAACAAGAGGAATATGAAGATTTTTTCCAATGTGGGACTCTTGAATTTTCACTCACCCTTTTTTCCTTTGTGTTTCCCAATGAGAATTTCCAACATATTTTAGTATAAAGTTATTGATGTGAGATCTTGTTAGAGCCGTCTCAATATAAATTTTCAAATCATTCAATTTTTCGTATTTTATTTCTCATACAAAATTAGTTACATCAACGATCAAATATTGCATTTGAGTCGGTACAAATAGTAAGTATAAAATAACTTAATTAAGACTGATTACTTGTGTGCAATGTCACTAAAACCCCATCCCTTACTCACTCTACGGTCACCCTATAAGTCTAAACTTAGACAAATTAACATGGTTTTCATACTTATATTACGAAGTATTAATGGATCTTCTATCAACTTTGTAATCGTGTTTATAATTATGATGCGTTTTATTCACCTGATTTGTTTATTTTTTAAAATTTATCTTATATGAACTTGACTAAACTTATTAAAATTTGTCAAAATATTTTTACTGGACATATTTTCCTTCCGAGTTTGGATGGTTGTTAGAAAAAAAAGGAGACGTCTTAAATATTACAACCCTTGAATTAATTGGAATAAAAATAATTCTGGACAAGTACTTCAATAAGCTAAGATGTTGTTGTGCATGCACTTGAAATTTGTATAGTAGTTTGATGCGATGGGATTGCACTCAAATATGCTTCTGATCGATGACTCCCTTTATCCCTATTTTGACTGTAATCCTTTTTCTTCCCTTTGCCCTTGAATTAGTATCCCCTATGCAATTATGCAAGGCGATCACGTTATCTATCAACAAATTTATTCAATTCAAAATTATATACTTCCTCCGTTTCAAAAAGATATTTACACTTACTATTTGCACGGACTCCGGTGCAATGTTTGACCGTTAATATATCCAATTTTGTATGGAAAAAAGTTATAAAAAGTTAATATTCTCAAAATGAATAACGGGACCAATCTAACAAGATCTTACATGTAACATTTTGATGTATATAATAGTGAGAATTTACGGTCAAAGTTTTCATACTTTAGACACATTTTCCAAAGCGTAAAGAACTTTCTGAAACGGAGGTAGTATATGGATATAGAAGTCAGTCATGACTCATGACAATCTTTTTGAGAGTGCAACAAGATTTCAAACATTAGGACTAAATTAATTGTGCAAAGTATGTTGAAAGATGAGGCATACAGATAGCAATACAACACCAAAAGTTGGTTTTTGGGAGGGGACGGGATGGGAGGATGGAAGACTATTGAAGGTTAGACTGCATCATCTTCACCTTAAAAAGAACAAGTTCACGTTCAATAAGTTTATTAAGTTTTAATTAAATCATACTCCCTCCGTCCCTTAATACTCGCACCGTTTTGACTTTTTGCACTATTCACAAAAATTACTTTGATCCTATTTTATTTCTAGTATATGAAAACAAATGTTAGTATATAATATATTGTTGGCTTCATCTTAATATATATTTTCATAATATTGAAAAAAATTAAGATTTTATAATATGTAGTGTAAGATATTGGTGGTCAAAGATATGCATTTGCAAGCGTGTCCAGTCCAAACGGTGCGAGTATTAAGGGACAGAGGGAGTACAAGTTTATTCTCATGAAATATGCAGGTTTAGTCACTAAGTAGTGCTATTAAGTCCTCCGGGGGACTGGACTCCACCAAGGGGTTCGGTTCTTTCTCTCACTTTCGCCCTTAACCCCTGCCCTACGCAGATCAATCCAGAATATACTAGAAAATTCTTTCTTTGCCTTTTTCTGACTCCTTTAAAAAGATGCGCAGGCCGAGCTGACTGATGAGTTCTTTTTTTCGAAAGGCTAAACTCTCATGTGGAGCTAACATGGCTGGCTACATACAAGTATAGCCAAATCCAGATGAAACAGGACGGACGGTCAGAGGCCGCAGCGGGACTACCATAGGAAAGCTCGCCCCCGCGCGGCCGATCACGAACGCTACAGGTGTGGGAGCGATCCTAGACTATCTGTTCTTGGTTGTTTCATTCTGTTGCCGAACGTGAAAGTTGTTTTCCATCAGACGGCTGTTCCCGTAACTCCACTCTCGACTTGGATTATAGATCCAAAAAGGTCCGCTCTCGGCCATTCCACACGCTGCCTAATTACAATATTAAAAAATTTTATGTTACTTGAACTTAATGTAACGATGATACATTTCGCTTGTTGGATTACTAAAATATCCACCAGATAGATCTGACAGGGTTCTAGGGCCTTCTTTACGCGAAAGTGTAAATCCCTTATCTCTCGTCAAGATTGGGAAGTCACGATCGGATATTGTTACCGTGAAGCCAATCGAGCTGCAGATTGGTTAGCCAATTTTGGTGTTCAACTAGAACAAAAATGGGTGAGTTTTGGGGCGGCCCCGAAGGACCTTCGTGCCGTTTTATTGGAGGACTTGAGTGGAGTCGCGTGGTCAAGGGTTTTCATCTCATCGCCGGCGTGTGGAAGACTAGTGCATCCAAGCACAGCGCAGCCAAGCACAGCGCAGCCAAGAGGGTCCAAGATTGCTTCGTCGAATGGGCTGGCTGGGACGGACATCGATCTTCGCTTCGCGGGAAGAAGAAAAACCACCATCTCGCTCTTTCCTTTCTTCGGTGCTGCCTTCTCAATAATCCGTCATCTCTTAAACAATTTCTACCTACTTTTATGCTTCTTCCACATGGGAAACTAAGAAAAGAGCAGGAGAAGAAGTCGCCCTTTTTCAGGTGTTTGCGCCCCCCTTCGTTAGGGTTAGCCTCGGCCAGTAGGATACTTTCAAAGTTAATGATAGTATTGAGTGGTCTTACCATCTGATTACTTCAGCCGAGTATAGACCGTCAAAGATGCATTGAGTCAATGCGTCAGAAAGCTTTGGAGGTTTCAACAGATAGTTTGCTGCCTGGAGAAGACAGTAATGTTCACCTTGTTCACTGTGGGCTGGGGTGAATATTGCAGACCAGCGGATCTGGTAGTCGACAATCGTTCGGACTTGGTAAAGGTTGTCGCGGATTCACCGCCTACGTGCCCTTTACGCCCAGTCATTCCGAAGAACACTTGCCCCCCCCCCCCCCCGTCTTACCGCGACTGCTGGCACGGAGTTAGCCGTGCTGCGTACAAGTTCCGGCCAGAATGATTGGGAAAGATCAACCAAATTGGAATTTGAACCGCTCACATCACAGTAGTAGTAGCGTAAAGGCCGTAAGTCGGGGAGCGGACCGCTTCCTCTTCCGTCCCCCTTCCCGAATGCCCCCTATCCATGGATTCAGTATTCCTATCAATTCGCACCACTCTGCCAATTTTTTATAGGAATTGTTTCTCAAAGTATTCCACAGACAAGTTGGGAATTCTCACCCAAGTAGTTAGGGTTTTAATCGGGGACTCATCCGGACATTTCTCTTATTCTGACTAGTCAGAATAAAGGCGAACCCACTTAAAATCTTTACTGAACTATGACCGGTATTCGATGAAAGTCGTATGTACGGTTTGGAGGGAGATCTCCGTAGGTCAATGAAATTCTTTTTTTCAGCACGAAACGAAGTCGCTTAAACGAAGCTTTCGGATTTGCAAGTCGTGTTGAATCAGAGCTCTTCTTGCTAACGTCTTTAAAGTGAGTCAGAATTTGCGCCTATTTGTATCTATTTAGTGATCAGTCTGCTAGTTTCTTTGATCCCCAGCTATTGTTCCTTTTGCTCCTGCAGTTACTGTTGCTTATGCTGCTAAAGCATTTGTTGCTAAAATCCAAGATATGTTTTATAAGACAGCGCAGCTAAAGCCTTACCGAATGGTTATTCGTGAAGGGGTCGCGGAAAGAATTGGGTTCGAGCCTTGAGATTGGGTCCTTCGTTTGGAACTCCCCTTTTCCTTTCCCCTTTGGTAGTCTCACCCACAAAGGAATCACCCTCAGAATTCTTAGGCTAGAAAGCCAGGGGCAAGGAAGAAAGAAGACTTCCAACTCCAAGTTTAAGTTTAAGTTTAAGTTTAACTCAGACGTCGCTCGCCTCTTTTTGGGTGTGAAGCAGTGTCAAACCAAAATACCCAACAAGCATTAGCTCTCCCTTCCTATCAGCGAGTTCCGATCCTTTTGCTCGAAATTTCTTCGTTCGTACCGAACCGCTTGCAGCTTTTCTGCCGGACGGCTCGTAGGAGGTGAGAAGGGCCCGCATCCGCAGAAAGAACAGGAGCATCTATCCGAAAGGGGGGCATAAGCGCGAGAAACGAACTCCGTTAGGACACCTCCTTCTTTTCTTAATACTCGAGTTACTCCTAGCTCAGCCAGTTTACTTACTTCTCTGTACTCCCATCTGAAAGACTACTTGAAAGCCCATATTCAACTCAAAGAAGAAGGAAGCTACCTAGCTCCTTTACTCTAACATCTGGGAAAGGGAAAGCGCGGTGCGCCTGGTGCAAATTTCTTTTCTCATGATATACCAAGCGGAATGGAGGGTCCTACCCACTGATTGATAGAATAACTACGTAGGGGGCGGGGGGAGCGGTCAACTTGATGCGGAAAAGGCATGAGTGTTGTTCCGAACCTTAGAGAGACGAGGACTAACACGAGCGTTGCCTTATGCCGCTCGCGTCACTCCTCTCCATTGTGATTACTATTCATTTAGTAAGTCCACCGACCACTCCCGCTCCCTTTTTGGAGTACGCGGTCGGGTCGGCGGGTTGCTAATTAGAAAAGTACGAGAAATAAAACGAGCGTAGCTTTATGCCATCTTTAATAGCCAAAAGCTGGTCACGAAATCAATCCTGTCACCAAGACGGGAAGGATCTATGCACGACCTGACCCAAGAAGAAAGGGTTGCTGATCAAGCGGAAAAGGTAGCCGCAGACCATAGGAAGAGCCTGATGAAGTCAATCAGAGAGGTATGTAGTCGCTAAAGCAAAGTTTTTGGATTTGTAATAGCGTTAATGCCTCACTCCCTTCTTCTACTTCTCTCTGAGTGAGACTAGCGCCCGCCTTTGAGACTGAGATGAGTGCCAAAGAGTGCAAATTGATGCCTTGGTTCATACTCTCAGGTACTACCTTCAGTGGGAGACATTGAGTCTGCATGATAAATCTGCTCTCGTCCTGACAAAGATCTATTCTCACACTGTCTGGTTGATCACACTTAGGACTGAGAGTCAGTGTGGTGGTATTGAGTTGTTTCAAAAGCTTCCCATTTTGATAAAATGGCAGAACAGCCGCAGTGATATCAGTGAAGGAATACAATCATTTAGCCAAGGGTTAGAAAACTAATTGAGTCTTGCTTGGGTCCCCGACGGCAGGTATCACCTATCACGCTCCATTGTGAGAACCAATCAGCACTCTACATTGCAAAGAACCCAGTCTACCATGAGCGCACTAAACACATCGAAATACAATTGGATAATCTGGCGGCTTCCCCACTTTCTGTTCGTTCAATCGCCTCACTAACTCCGTGAAGCGCGCTCCCATTTATTAAGACTTTTGGTTTCTCTTTCTGAATTGAGGCCCGGCTCGCGTCGTAGTTTTGACTTCGAGGGAGGAACGAAGTGAAGGCAGCTGAAAGAAAAAAGATTTTTGACAACATAGGGAAGAGCCTATCTGTTTCTCTTTCTGGTAGGGAGCAAGACTTTCACTCCGAACTTTCCATCTTCCAAAAAATTTAATTGATGATCAAAGATGAATCACCATAAACTCGTAGTTTTTGAATGCCAAGAGCTACACCGGAGCTGCTCGAAGAGGGGTCATTGTTGCGAGTATCTCACGTTTCACATGCGTGAATGCTTCTCTTCTCCCTCCCTCGCACTGGAAAGAAAAAAGTAGGCCGAATAGTAATGTTGGGCAGAGGCATAAATTCTTCCAATTTCTCAATGTGATTGCAGACCACCCAGACTTTATTTCAATTGTGAGCCACTTATTTCTCCGAAACAAGATATCAAAGAGATTTTCTTCAAATAAGTTATAACCAGTTCCTACCAAGTCAATCAGATCCAATAATCTTCACTTACATGTTCTTTACTTATTGCAACACTTTTCATTTTTTTTGAACATGTTAGTTTTTCTATAATAACCCCGCTCAAACCAAATAAAGACCAAACCCTACAGAAAAGTTATCGGTGAATTGATGATGGTGGGATTAGGTCTAATAAGTCTCAACCAGTCCCTACCCGGTATAATAAGTTAAAATAAGTTCATGTTTCATCCAATAAAGAAAACACACCCCAATCAGATTGCTCGACACAAAACACAATACCACATATCTTCCACCAACACTAAAAGTTACTTAATCATCACACATTAACACTAATCCTACATTCCTACTTCTTTTCTTCACATAATTCCATTTTTTTTACTTCGTACATTACTAGTCATTCTTCTTGTCTACTTTCTAAAAGGCTACATCTTCACCTTTAGATTTCCACCGTCACCTACACGAATATCAAGGGACAGCTAAGTCGCCTTTCTACTTTTTTTTCCTAATATATAATTTTCCCATATCCGTTTTTAATTTATCGCAACATTTTAGAATTTTTTTTTAGAACATGGTAGTTTTTATATAATAACATTGCTTAAACCCAACAAAGAACTCTTTTAAAAAAAAGAAAAAAAAATGTGATGAATGGATGATGGTGATGATTGATGTAATACCCTTTCAAAATCTTCAACAACAACAACAACAACAACAACAATTCCTTTCTCTCTCCTCATTTTTATAATCTTTCTTCCAAATTACTCTCCTTTTAACTCCCTCCCTTTTTCCTCTCTCTCTCTCTCTCTCTCTTCTCTGCTTTCTCTGTCATGCCCTGCAATCATATTCATTCATAACAATAACTACCCCATGAAACTCACATCCAGTTAGAATTTTTCACCCTAGAAAAAAACAAAAACACAAAAATGGAAAAGAAGTGTGGTTGCTGGGCAGTTTTGCGCAGAAATGTTACAAGTTCCTGCAAACCTTCTTCTAATTCCAAAAAAAACTCTGCTAATTCCATCCCTCGTTCTAGCCTTGTTTATGATGCAGGTCTTTTTTCTCTACTTTACTTTATTAAATTATAATTATTTTGCAATTTTTATAAATTAAACTTGGATTCTTTTGTTTTCCTGGGTTGTTTATTTTGGTGATCACTGGATTTTTATTCTGGGTACAAATTATTATTCCTTTTTTCTTGGTTTGAAGTTGATGTTATTCTCTGCAAAGTTGTTGCCTTTATTTTTTATTTTTTACAAATTTGTAAAAGTGGGAGAATTTAATGCTTTTTTTCATGAAATTGTGTAATTTTGCTGATTTTTTATACTATACATAAGTTGTCCCATTTGATCAAAGTATAGTATGAAAAAGGTACTTTTTTTTGTGTTTAATCTAGCAAATTAGGTAGCAAAATGAGAAAGCCTGTACTCAGTCTCATACTAGCGTCTCATACTAGCGAATCAGGTAACAATGGATCAAACTGCTTAAGTTCCAAAAGACCCAAAATTTGTTACCTAACTTAGTAAATTAGTAAAAGTATAATGGTGATCTTGAAATGGGGCATGTCAATTTTCTAACTTTCTGAAGTATAACTGCTGTGTTATGCAATTTCTGGAAATTCCTTGAACTTACTATTTTTGAGTAAATTTGTTGTTTTTTTCTGAAGTTAGGCATCCGGTACTGAAGTATAAATTACTATTTCTGGCATGATTTTCAATAAATGCAAAATTCCTGCTTATTTCTGTGTGACTGTGAATTTGCAGCTGCTGAAACCAGGTATTTGAATGCTAGCAACAGGGAAATGTGTGTACCAAATGATGAAGCTAAGCTTCCCTCTGAACCTCCTGATCCACCACCACCTTCAGAGACCTGCAGACCCCCTCCTCAACTCCTGCAGTTTACATTTCAAGAGTTAAAATCTGCCACCGGGAACTTTAGACCCGATAGCATACTCGGGGAGGGCGGTTTTGGGTATGTATTTAAAGGGTGGATTGAAGAGAACAGCACCTCACCTGCGAAACCGGGTACTGGAGTTACTGTTGCTGTCAAAAGTCTGAAGCCAGATGGTTTACAAGGACACAGAGAATGGGTGGTTAGTGTTCTATTTCTTGGAAGAAATGGATTGCACTTTGCAGGAAACTGATTTTAGCACACCAAAAATTGTGAGTAAAGCACGGAAACCAGTGTCGTCTCACAGATAGTGGTGTGCCAAAATCAATTCCCTGCTTTGCAGTATGTTTATTGACTTAATGTGTTTGATGAATGCAGGCTGAAGTTGACTTTCTTGGTCAACTTCATCATACCAATCTTGTTAAGCTTGTTGGGTATTGTAGTGAAGATGATCAGAGACTTCTAGTGTATGAGTTCATGACACGAGGAAGCCTCGAAAACCATCTCTTTCGAAGTAAGCTTTCCCTCGATTATCGGATGTACTTCTACATGGTCAAGCATTTTTGTCAGGATGAAAAACTGAAAAACATACATATCTATTTCCTTAAGGTGTCATGTGTTTGTTGAGTAAGGGTGCGTTATCTTCAACTTATAGAACCTGAACTTATCAAAACCTATCTGACATAAAACTTATTTAAATAAGGTGCTATAAGTTGAAAAAAACGAATCCTGAATTGACCATGTTAGCTGAATTGCTGGTGACTTTTGGTTATTCTAACATGATTTTGACACTTTTTTCTTCAACTAGTACATTTGACTAATGAAATAGTTTAATTTTTTGAAGGAACTATGCCTCTGTCATGGCCCTGCAGAATGAAGATAGCCCTTGGTGCAGCCAAAGGTTTGGCATTTCTTCATGGGAACCGGGAACCTGTCATTTACCGAGATTTTAAAACCTCGAACATTTTGCTTGATACGGTAATGTACTGGATGTGTTCCTTCTGTTATGATAATCTACACATTACAAAATTACAAGTACCACGCTAACTTCAAAGTTTTGCATTGTTGTAGGAATTCAATGCAAAACTCTCAGATTTTGGTCTAGCCAAAGCAGGACCTCAAGGGGACAACACCCATGTTTCTACAAGAGTAGTAGGAACTTATGGTTATGCTGCCCCTGAATACGTGATGACCGGTACACATTCTTCAACCCGAGATTGTGCTTATATAGATTATGGAGTTACGTTACGTACATACTCATTGTTAGTTATTGCATTGGTATTCAAAACTGAAATTGTTAAGTAATACTCCGTTATGCATTGATCTTTAAAATGACAGATATACCCGTACATGTAAATACAGATTATAAGACATTATTCAAGTGGTCAGATAATATAAAATGTTATCAATTGCCATCTGCAATTGAATTTAGTTGAATTCAGTTCAGTTCAGTTAACATTGAGCTCAAACGAACAAGGCTTAATTGAAGAACCAAAGTTAAAAACTTGATCCTAATATGGTGTATATAATTTGTCCTGTTTCAGGGCACTTGACATCTAAGAGTGACGTGTACAGCTTTGGTGTAGTACTACTAGAGATCCTAACAGGGAGGAGATCAATGGACAAGAAACGGCCAAGCGGTGAACAAAACCTAGTGAGTTGGGCACGACCATATCTAAGTGACAAGAGAAAGCTGTATCAAATAGTTGATCCTCGTTTGGAGCTTAACTATTCCATTAAAGGTGTACAAAAGGTCTCTCAGTTGTCCTATGGTTGCCTTAACAGAGACCCTAAGTCCCGTCCTTCAATGGATGAAATTGTTAAGGTCCTCATCCCTTTGCTAGACCTCAATGACATGGCCATTATATCATATCAGTCACGGTTATCTCAACCAGGAAGGCGAAGGAGGAAATCTGATGGACATGTCCTTAACATGTCTTCCCACCCCCTTCAGATTAGAAATATTAGGGGCTCTCCTTTGAATTCTGGTAAGCATCACCCTTGCTAACTAATTCATTGGATATTTTATCATTTTTTTTTTTATTTTCTTCGAGTTGTTCAATCTGCTCGAAAAGCTGTGTTATTGGGAGATTCTCCGAGAGTTTGAGCTAGTTGCAATGGAGTTTATCACGTCTAATGATAGCTCCAATGCTTCATAGATCCTCGTTTTTAATTTTTAATACATATATAGATGTAATTGTAGCATTGATCTCTTGATGAATTACCTTAAGAATTGTCTTGATTAGCTAGCCTTCTTTCTCTTAAGCTTGTGCGCGCACAAGCGTTATTTTGGGGTTTTATTTGTTCCAAGTATATGAGCAAATATCGTATGGTTGTTCTATGGTCCATGGTGATGGGAGTTACTCCCGCATGAAAAATGCACGACATGATGAAAACACGTTAAATTGAGTGAAATTTGGAAGGCATGACATGACACGAGGGGACGTGGCCTTGATCCTTGCCTAGACCACTTTTTGAAATTTTAGTCATGACCCAGCCTAGTACGTAACAACAAGGCTTGGTGTGAGTCAAACCCATTCATGCTCATGGCATGTGTGGTCGGTACGAAACACGGTCTGACCTGGTCCACAATCATATTTACGTATGACTAGTTGAATCCGCCAATTGTTTGATCAAGTTGTAATTTCTAAGCTATTAAAATTACGGATTTTGAATGTACATGCTTGCCAAAGGGGACTTGGGCATTCAAGTTGCTGGTCGCCAAATATAGGGAAGCATTTTTTGAAACTTAGCAATATGTACTGCGTCATGAATACTAGCTACAAATATAGTACAAATCGGATCAATCCACTCTTCAACTACGTTCATACTCCATTGACCTATGTTATTTATGCGTTGATTTTAAAAGATTAAACATAGACTAGACGCATAGTGCACCGATGTATGTAATGCAAGTACTGATTTTCAAATCACAAAAACCATAACCCTATGTGAAATACGTATTACGAGTGTACAACCATAAACTTAATTGCTCCCTCCATCCCGAAATACTTGCGTCGTTTTCCTTATAAAACCGTCTCGGATTATTTGCACCGTTTCTATAAATGGTAAACTTTTATTAATATTATATCAACTACCTCCATTTACATGTCATTTTGTGGTCTCATACACCCTTCCCCTCGCCCCTACTCCATTTAAAAAGTTGACATATATCCCTATCTATATTAAAAAATACCCCACTATCAACTATCATCAAATTAAATAATACTCCCTCCGTTTTTTTTGTTCTTTACGTTTGGCTTTTTACACGTTTATTATTGACTAATTAATGTACATTGAGACTCCTCTATTTTTTTTTTTTTAGGTAAACAACGCAAATTACGTTTATTTATAATGATTTCACTTTTATCAAAATTCTGATATTGGAAAAATGAGAAAAATTTAATGTCCCAATGAAAAGTGTGAAAGATTAAATGACCAAATGAATTTAATTGGTTAAAATAATCATTGGACACTTTATAGAATATTAAAGAATTTATGTGATAATATAAAAGGAAATGTAAAGAATATTTTGAAACACCCAAAAAAAACGTAAAAAACAAAAAGAAACGGAGGGAGTAAGTTGTTGAAAAGATAAACCCACATGTGAGTTGAGACTAATTATCCCACATAGAAAAAAAAGTGTAGGTAGGGGTGTTAACGAGCCGAGCCGAGACCGAACTTAGGCAAGCTCGGCTCGAGCTCGAAACTTCTAACCTTAGGCTCGGCTCGAGCTCGAAGCTCGACGAGCCTTGAAAACTGAGCTCGAGCTCGGGCTTGAACCTAGGCTCGGTTCGGCTCGAGCTTGGGCTCGAAACCAAGCTCGATTCGGCTCGTGCTTTGTTCAAGCATAAGAATAACTGTAGCCCAATTCAAAATAAGCTAAGCCCAAAATAGACACAAAATATTAGACTTTATAGGGCCCAATAAATGGTATTATTTGATGCCATATCCAAACAACCTAATAGTCATTTAGTTTTATAAGTGATTCTAGTTGGCTACTTATTTGCTTTTGCCGATATGGGACAATGAAACTTTGTCAGTAATAAAGTCTCAACTACTGCCATTAACAAATGTGATTCTCTATTTTAAATTGTCCTCCAAAAGTGTAATGCAACGTGCACAATTGTTTGAGATTTGGTTGAATGCCATATTGCCAACAAATAAATCCCATGTTCATTCCTTCTATAGTTCTATAATAAGCCTTAGACCAGTCATGGCAGCTCCAATGGTCGTTCCCCTGAAGGAATTTTCAGCAATTGGTGTATCAAGAACTCTTAGATCCTCATATTTGTGGGTCAGTCCTTTAGTCACTTTACATTCGCACCCCTTTCCATTTCCTCATCAAGACCTTGACGAAATGCTTCAAAGAGAAACACCTCAGCTTGACAAACCAAATGGCCCATATAAAGTATGATTATTGCAATATGAGTTTAATTTATATGCATCTCATTCTTTCATTCTTTTGCAATAACCAATGTGGGATAGTCTTAAGTAGTAAAAATTACAGTATTATTAAAGCTCGAGCTTGCTCACGAGCTTTCGAGCCGGATAGCTCAGGCTTGGCTTGTTAAGATCTCGAGCCGAACCCGAGCTCGAGTCGAGCCCGCCCGAGCCGAACTTTGACCGAGCTTTAGCAAGCCGAGTATCGAATAGTTCACGAGCAGGCTCGGCTCATTAACACCCCTAAGTGTAGGTACTAAATGCAGTACAAAAAACCCTAAATGTAGAATAAGTTAATGACAATTAAAACGTTAAAGATAAAAATATCCTTATTTATTCATACATCCTTCACCCTATGAACTCCTTTTAGTTTTCTTCCCAGACTTTCTTCCTTCTTCAACAAACACCATCAATTGATTGCAGTCAGTCAATCCCTCTTTGCTAAGTTAAGATTTTTGTGGTTTAATTGTTTTATTTGCTGTTTAAATATTGACCAATCTTTCAAATTATGTATAATAAATTAATAATAAACTTCGGTTTTGGACCCGGAGGTTGAGTCAAGGTGCCGAGTCTTTCAGGTGCCGGATAGTTTTTTCGGAGGTATAGCGAGGCTGCCGGAAAATTAAACCGGAGGCATGGTAAGGTTGCCGGATAGCACTACCGGAGGCAGAAAAGTTGTTCCGGGTTAAGATGTAAAAGGCTTCCTCCACCATTGTTGTTTTTGCTTGTTAAACTCTTGCTCCACCATGGCTACAATGTTAAGGTTGCCTCATATATTGCTTATTTGCTTGTTAAACTCTTGCCCCACCATGGCTACACGTACTGTCCACGCATTTAAACCTTAATTTTGTTTAATTTTAGTTGAAATTTCATCCCGGTTTCTCTTTATTTGTTGAAATTTGATTAAAGAAAAATTTGACTTGCAAATATTACGTACAGTAAAATAATCATTTCGTTGTGTAGTTTACCATTGTTGTCCATTAAATATTACACTACAAGAAATTGTACTATTAACGACGGGAAATCCCGTCGCGAAAGGCCAATAATCGTTGATTAACGACGGGATTTCCTGTCGCGAACCCGTCATAAAAGGGGGCCGTCGTTAATAGAAATCCCGTCGTAAATTCGTCGTAAACCCGTCGTAAAAGACATTTGCGACAGTTACTCCCGTCATTGTTTGGTTGTTAGCCCCGTCGCAAAAGGCTTTTGCGACGGGATTTTTGATCCGTCGTAACTAGGTTGTCGTTAAAGATACAAATTCTTGTAGTGTTAGAGCGATTATATGAGTTTTAGATGGAAAAATAATAAATTAGAAAACGGATAATTTAGGGAAAATAACATTAAGTAATATTTAGTTATTCTGCATTTAGGTAATTAAAATACTACCTGCATTTAGTACTTCTCAAAAATAAAGAGAGATTGACTAACATATAAGATTGGTGGGCTACATACCTATCACCAATTGATTTTAGAATGAAACCTCGTCATATTTATATGCAGCCAATCTCTCTTATGTACGGATTTATATATGACCTGATGAGTTTATCAGAGTATCAAAGCCGACGTTGACCAAAGAAGACAGTGTAGACGTGTAGTAGTTGATGTGGTACATCAAACTAAAATTGTTTCATGTTTTTAAGATCCGTAAAGCGTACGTATGTTATTGTGAAAGAAAAGGCGCGGTCTAAGTTGTAGAAAGAGTGGAAAAGACACCAAACCAAAGCATGCATGCGCTTATTAAGCAGTTTGATATCGCTTAAGGTAGGTTTCAGGTTCGAGCCTCGTCGTATGTGAAAAAAAAAATATTGAGGACTCACCCACCATAAGTAATGTGTGTGATCCGGGTAGGCATATTTTATGAATTATTAGAGCGCCACGTAGGAAATATATTTGTTTTACCCAATAAAAAATAATATTTCTAATTTAATTTTGAATTAAAAAAGCCGAGTGCCACGTAGATAAATAATTAGGTGCCACATAGATATTTTAATGAAATAATTAATTAATAATATATACAACTCCATCCAAAATCAAATACTCTAATTATTAAAAAATAAATATAAAATAAAAGTCAATCTAAAATCAAACAGTAATCTAAAATAAAATTCAATCCAAAATCAAACACTAATCTAAAATATATCCAAAATAAAACACTAATCCAATATTAGAGTGCCCCCTAAAAAGTAAGATTTATAAATTATTTTTGAATTAAAAAAGTCGAGTGTAATGTAAATAATTAATTAGGTGACACATAGATATTTTAATTAACTAATCTAATCTAATATATATAAATAAATGAGATACATTTGCTGAATTATTAGAACGCCACGTAGGAAATCTGTTTTCAGCCATTGAAAAATAAGATTACTAATTTATTTTTGAATTAAAAAGTCGAGTGTAATGTAAGTAAATAATTAGGTGCCACGTAGATATTTTAATTAATTAATTAATAATATATACAATTCCATCCAAAATCAAATACTCTTATAATTAAAAAATAAATCTATAACAAAATTCTATCCAAAATCAAACACTAGTCCAATATTAGAGCGTCACCTAGGAAATCTAATGGTTTTGGCCAATGAAAAATAAGATTTCTAAATTACTTTTGAATAAAAAAAGTCGAGTGTCACATAAATAAATAATTAGCTGCCACATCGATATTTTAATTAACTAATTACTTATATATACAACTTTATCCAAAATCAAACACTCTAATACTTAAACTTTAAATCACATAGCAGTTGTAATATGAGTTTTATTTTAACTTAGCAATTATAAAGAATCTGTGCATCGCACGGGATAAAATCTAGTTTATAACTAAAATAAGTTCAAATATGTTAAGATAAATTCAGTTAAATCCTAATAAGATAAGTTTAAGAAACATATATTTTAGGTGAATATAGAATACATCCTTGTTAAAAAAAATCCAGCAAAAAAAATTCAGATATTTTCGATTAAGTTAAGATAAATACAGATAAGTTACAATTGGTTTAAATAATTTAATGTCGTCAAACGAGCTCATGAAACTAAAAATAAAAAATTAGTTATTATAAAAACAGTAGCAACCACCTTTATCTTTTTTTTTTTTTTTTTGGTGTTAGCACCCGGTTCACCCGTAGGGCTAATCCGGATTCGGGGCGAGTTCTGGAAACCACCTTTATCTTTTACGATGCATATTTATAATAAAATATTTTTATAATTAAATTATTACTCATGTCCCTTTTTTATTTTGTCCAAAGAGTATCCTTTAGCTGTTTGGTCCAAATTGATGTCACACATTATAAATTCATAATATATGCTTCTAGAATCTAAATCTTAAGCTTGCAACATCAATCATGTTTTACCGAATATCTATATTATATTTTAAAAGGAGTCTATAAAAGGTATATGTGATACGTGACACTCTATTTTTACCGAGTTTAAACAATAAATCTTTTACCACCAAGCTATTACATGTTTCATGTTATTTTGCAAAAAGAAAATTATAGGTAAATGTGAATGTAATTGATGTAATACCTGGGTATTGTCCGGATTCAAAAACTAGCTAGTTTTTATATTATTATAAGATGTCATTTTTTTTTGTTGAGAAAAACTAGTATGTTTTAATTTTACTATGTTCATTCAAAGAAAAAAACAAGAATAAATTCAACAATCCAAAAAGGAGAAAGAATAAAAGGACAAGAAGAAAAAGAAAAAAAGCTAGGGGGAATTTATATATTTTTCGTGGTAGGAAAAAGATTAATTTTGCCAATCACTTTGTCGTGGTAAAAGTGACAAACTTTGAACATTATGCTGGCGAAGATGATTATGATGTTTTAACCTCTTTTTAAAACACGGACTTTAATCTTTTACCAAAAGATTTTCTTTGATTACCTTACTCGATCACCACATTCTTGCTGGAAAATAAATAAATTATTCCTCTGAAAAAACTTATTTTTGTTGAAATGAATTTATACGATCTTAACTTTGTCGAAATAAGTCAAATAAGTTGGAAAAACATACCCTTAGGCTTTGCTATGTTTACCTTATTTTCATTTATTTCTTAAAAAATTAAGTTTAGATAAAATCAGATAAATTCAGGAAAAAATAAGTGTTATACAAGTTAAATTTTTGTGATAACATGATAAGATATGGAATGGGATCCGTTGAGGTAGGGGATCCGTTGTCTTCCTATCTATTCCTTTTCTGCATGGATACATTGGGAAGTATGTTGACTTTGGGTAGACAGATTAAGCAATTCCAGGGCATTAAACTAGTCCGTCGAGGTCCTTGTATATCGCACTTATTCTTTGTGGATGACGCCATGATCTTCTTCAAAGAAAATCGAGAAGCATGTGCAAATGTGAGTGTTATTCTAAATAGGTTCCGTGTTATTTCTGGACACTGACTAAATCTGCAGAAATCCTTAATCAAAGTCAACCCTAACACGTCTACTGAGAACCAACAACTTTTCAAGTCTACTTTACAAATGCAGGAAGTAACTTAGTTCTAGATGCTTTTGGGAGTTCCAATTGACATTGTGGGGGAAGAAGTCTTTACATTTTAATTTTCTAGTTGACAAGGCTGCTGATCTCCTGGTTTCTTGGAATGTAATCCAGCTCTCCCAACCACAGAAGCTTATTTTAATCAATTCAATCGTTATCGCCATGATGTCTCATATCTTCAATTGCTTGGAAATCCCTTTCGGTATTGCAAATAAGATAGATTCGATGATAGCTTCTTTCTTTTGGGCTAAGCAAGGAGCAAGGAGCAAGGAGCAAGGAGCAAGGAGAGTGCACTGGATTCGACGTGGAATTCTCAATTTACCAATTGGGATGGGAGGGTTAGGTATTAGGAAAGTCGCTATCTTCAATTCCGCGTTGTTAATGAAACATGCTTGGCACCTTCATATTCATCCCCAACTTCTGCTTTCGAAAGTTCATCAAGCTAAGGGTTTCTCTTCGTTAACATTGGCTGTTCAAACTCGTGTCACTGGTCGTGTTTCTTGGGGGTTTCGGGGTATAAGGAAGGCATAGAACCTTTTGTTACAAGGATGTGCTTTGAAAAGTGGCTCGGGAAATAGAGTACTAGCAGGAGGAGATAAATGGGTTGAGGGTCGCGTACCTATTTTCTCTTCCAGAGTAGCCCTCGGTAATGCGCGACGCTGGAAAGTTTATAATTTTTTGCATCAAAATCCTGTTCAATGGAATGCTGCAATGGTGAGAGGAAACTTTCAATGGGATGGTGCAGGGGATATCTTGTCTACGAAATTTCCAATTAGTGAGAAGGAAGATTATCTTTTCTGGCAAAAACATCAGTCAAGTAGGTACAATGTGAAGTCAGGTTATACTTTCATGTGTGATTCGCAGGACCAACCTATCTCGGGATATATACCCCACAATCCGCAGTGAATTTCTATAGAATCTCGTGGGGGCTTTTAATCCCAAAAAAAGGAAACTTTTCCTTTAGAAGTGCTTGTTAGGTGGACTAGCAGTTTTCACTAATCTCTGGGATCGTGGAATACGTATTGAGGTTATGTGTGCACATTGTGGTTTACATGAGGAAGATGTGCAACATGTGTTTCGTTTGTGTCCGCTAGCACAACAGGTTTGGATCAGTGGATATTTAGGTATTCACTCTAATTATGATGAGAATCTCTCATTTCAGGAATGAATTCTCTATATTATCCTGTTGTTTATCAGCTTGGATAGGAAGAATGGTCAAAGAGTGTCCTACTTTACTTGTACTTTATGGACTCTTTGGATTACACGAAATAATAGAGTGTTCCAAAATCAGATAGGAAGTATTGGTATTGTGACCACCCAAATTCAGGATGATCTACAACAGTTGGGAACCCTTCTCAAATTTAGACAACAACAGGGTTTTCATTCCAGTCTTATCGAAGTAACCCCTGTTCAGCCGCCAGGATTTTAGTAGGTTGAAATAGGACGACAAGCGGATGGTCATACCCCTTTTCATTTACAAGTGGATGCAGCCTGGAATAAAGATAATCATCGTACTGGAACAAGATGGTCATTAGAATCAGCTACAGAGTATACAATAGCTCACACTAGTCTTGTGGATGGGGCATGTCACATTCTGCGGCCCAAGATGAAGCTACATCGTATCTAAATGGAATGTAATTGTCTATCTCTTGCTCGATTAATTCGGTCTTAATTTTAACCGACTCTTCTATCAAGGTCTCGTCTTTAGAAAAGAATCAAACACAGGATATTCATCAGCAATGGACGATAGGCAGGATAAGACAATTGGGTAGGTTTTTCTGCATATGCGTTATCTATAAGGTTAATCGAGAACAGGTGCAAGAGGCGCATGATCGTGCAAGGAATGCAGTTCGATCAAGAGAGTTTTTCTCGGGCTACTTTTGTTAGAGAGCCTGATTAGTTTGGTTTTAGTTTTCCTTTTAATTCATGTACTTTTCTATATGTCAAAAAAAGTGTTTATGCATTAAAATGGGTACATAAAGGTTATTGCGTTGAGTACTGGCGTTTAAAAAAGTCAGAGTTAGTATTATAACATGGATTTGCTTTCTCAAGACAAAAATTTACCTACTAAATTAAAAAATACGAAGTATATATATACGGAGTATGTAAAATTTAAGGGTTAGACTTTGTTTTCTCCACCTTAATTTTATTGCTTATTAGATTAGACTAGAAAAATAAGATCAGATCAGATCATATCAGACCAATAAAAGTAAAAAATACGCACATAAAACATTCAGACTAGATCAATCCAGATCAGATCACATCAAAAACTAGAAAATAGTCCATATTATGTGAAGAAAACAAGGTCTTAGGATGATATATCTTTCAAACTTTCAAAGAATCACACAACCTAGAGCATATACTCATATTATAGTGGACTTGTGGTAAACACAAAAAAAAAGATGTAATGAGTCATAGTGGACCGCTTCATAAATACTCCGTAGCCACTACTAAGAGGGTACCTAAATGGGCTTGGCCATGTAAGGCCCAAATACTCACAACTGAGCTTAGATGAGCTAGTCTTTGGGCTACCAAATTGAAAAACAAACCTTCTATAAGTATAGCATTTAATTTATTATTTTTTTTGAATTATTTATAACATACAAATTCTTATAAAAGATGGTAAACTATCATACTACGAGGAAGTAAAAACACATATCTGATATGTGTGTCCAAATACATATCAGGCCCACAAAAAAAAGGAAAAATAGAAATTGAAATTATTTTGGGGGGAAAATGAAAATAAACAGTGAAACACACATGGCACCAACACACATGGACATTCCAACGTGGAATTAAGTAATCTTCTTCTCCAAATCAGTTTGTTATTTTCTGGTTCATCCCCAAATCGATTTCAGCTTCAGTTCATCCCCAATTCGATTTCTTCTTCATATCTTCAAATCTGTACTCATCTTGTTCGAACATTCAGGAAGCAATCAACGTTGAGCACACAAAAATTATTTTGCTTTTGAAAATTCGCACCTTCTTCTTATGAGATTGGGGAAAAATTATCTTGATGAGTTCGAGGGAAATAGACGCTGAATCTGGGAGATTATTAAACGACCAAGATGGGGCGTTCGAATGGAGGTGGGAACCTCAATCTTCCGATGAAGAAGATGGTCTGAACTAGGTAATTCAGCTTATGAACCCAGAAAATTAGGGGTTTTCTTGGTATATTATTCCGTAAAGATTGTAAGATAATATTGCTCTGATTTTGCATTCAATTATGTGCCTTCGAAATTGGAATTGTGTAATTTCGTGTTGCTATATTAATTTGTACTTTCGTATATAAGTTCGTGCTATAAATTGGTACATTTATTGTTTTCAGAGATTCGGTTTGCTATGAATTGATTGGTTTGCTATGAATTTATTGCTTTGATATTTACGAATGAATTTGGTTTGCTATGAATTTATTGGTTTTCAGACAATTGTGGAATGTTTTGACTAATATTAATGTTTAATAATATAATGGAAATGTGGAACACTTACAATGATTATTTTTAAAAAATAATTGAATAATAATGTCGAATGAATTGTATTAGTGATTGCTGTTCCAATAGTTTATGCAAGCCATTACATTATTTTCAAAAATAAATTTGTTGATGTTAAATTTTATTGATGTTAAATTTAGGATGGGGGTGATGGTTTCAAAACCCCCTCCAAGAAATTGGTATTGACTGCATATGGGGAGGAAGCGGAAGTTCCTGAAGTGAAGGAGGGTATGGTTTTTCCTGATTGGGAGGCAATTGATGTTCAATTGAAGGGTTATGGTAGGCAAAAGGGTTTTTGTTTTGTCCGTCGTTGTGGTTCGTCAAAGAAATGTACTTTGTCACAAGAGGAGGGGTCTGGAACGGGAGTAGTAGTTAAACAGCGGCGTAATTTTATGTGGACTTGTGAGTGCTATGGGGTGCCAGATAGGAAGCGGAAGGTTAGTGGTGATGTTGGGACATCTGATAACCAGGTTCATGTTGGTAGTGGGGTACGCAAGTCTAAGAAATGTGAATGTCCCGTACAAGTATTTGCTAGTGTCAATGAGATAGGGCAGTGGGTTATACGTAGGTCAGTCATGGGACACGCAAATCACTACCCAACCCCTAGTAAGTCCCGGACAATTGCGTCGTTTCGGAAGAAGTTCATTGAAGATAATCCCCATGTAGGTCGGGAATTTGAGGTTTGTAAGAAATCTGGGCTAAGGACAAATCAAGTATTTAATTTGATGTCAACGCGAAGGAATGGTAAAGCGCACATGCCCTTTTCAGAGAAGGATATTCATGATTACCTTTCTAGAAGGAAAAAAGAAAAGAAGAAAGGGGGTGATGCAAGGGCGATGTTTACATACTTTGAGAAGATGAAGGAAGATAATCCAGATTTTTTTCATGTATTTAGGCAAGCTGATGATGGTAGGTTGCAAGATGTTCTTTGGGTAGATGCTCGTAGTAGAGCTGCGTATGAGGAGTTTGGTGATGTTGTGTGCTTTGACACTACCTATTTGACAAATCAATACAGAATGCCATTTGCGAATTTTGAAGGTGTAAACCATCATGGGCAAAGCATTTTACTTGGTTGTGCGTTGGTTTCTCGGGAGAATTCTGACACCTTTGAGTGGATATTTAGTCATTGGTTGGAGTGTATGGGAGGCAAAGCCCCAATAGGCATATTGACCGACCAGGATGCGGCGATAAGGAAAGCATTACGGTCAACCATGAGTCAAACAGTGCATAGGTGGTGCCTATGGCACATTACGCAGAAGTTTTGTAGGAAGCTAGGAAAGAATGAGGAGTACCAGGAGTTGAAGGAAGACTTGGAGCATGCAATTTATGACAGTCTCGATGTTGATGAATTTGAAATGAATTGGGCAACTGTGATGGAACGCTACAACCTGTCAGAGGAAGAATCTGATTGGCTTGAAGGTTAGTATGATTTGGTTCTGTGAATATGATTGTCATTTTAGATGTTGCCAATCCCCATTAGTACATTTTAGATGTTGCCAATCCCCATTTAGTACATTTGGTTCTCTAAATTTGAAATGATTTGGTCGAAAACTGAGATGTGTACTCATTTTGAAAACATATGAAATGATGATGGGTACTTGGTTGATGCCTGATGTCTGATCTGATCAGCTTCTGTTACATAGTGTTAGTTTAATAATTAGGTGTGATATGCACAACCTGATTTGATCAGTTGATCTGATCAGTAATGCACAAACTGATCAGTTGATCAGTTGATCTGAGCAGTTGATCTGATCAATCAGTTATGCACAAACTGATCAGTTGTTGATCTGATGACTTATGCAAAAACTGATCAGTTGATCAGTTGATCTGAGCAGTTGATCTGATCAATCAGTTATGCACAAACTGATCAGATGTTGATGCACAAACTGATCAGTTGATCAGTTGATCTGAGCAGTTGATCTGATCAGGTTGTTATGCACAAACTGATCAGTTGTTGATCTGATCACTTATGCAAAAACTGATCAGTTGATCTGAGCAGTTGATCTGATCAATCAGTTATGCACAAACTGATCAGTTGTTGATCTGATCACTTATGCACAAACTGATCAGTTGATCTGTTCAGTTATGCACAAACTGATCAGTTGTTGATCTGATCAGTTATGCACAAAGTGATCCCTGATTTGGTCCGTGTTGTCTAATTTGCAAAGCCCTTAACATTACAACTTGTTCCATGATTAGGTATGTACGCGGAAAGGGTTATGTGGATCCCTGCTTACCTGAAGCACTTATTTTGGGCTGGGATGAAGACGACACAACGGGTCGAAAGCATAAACAGTTTCTTTGACTGTTATGTTGACAAACATACCGCGTTGTATGAGTTTGCTGAGTCTTACTGTGAAGCAATGGAGGGAAGAGCAAATGCGGAAAGTAAGGCGGATGAAAGTACGGCGAGAAATATAAGGCAAATTCTGACTGGATTTCCAATTGAAGAAGTGTTCCAGAAATGTTATACTGATGCTAAGTTTAATGAGGTTCAAAGAGAGTGTAGCAAAATGCTTTACGTGAATTGTGTTCGAAGGAAGATGTTGGATGAAGCTCTGGAGGAGTATGAGCTTGAGGATAGGGTGTGGGTAAAACCTAAATACTCTAGGAAGGAGATCCTTACGAGACGGAAGATAAAGTATGTTGCGACGTTTAATTACGTGACCAAAGAAGTTAGTTGTCAGTGCAAGCACTTTGAATGCCATGGAATCATGTGTAGGCACATGATGGTGTTGTTCGATCTAAACAACCAAACAGAAGTTCCTGAAAAATATATACTTCGGCGATGGAGGAAAGATGTTCAACGAAAACATACTAAGGTGAAGGTGATGTACCATGACCCTTTGAAGACAGAGGCTGTTTGCAGGTGAGATCCATCCCAAGTATGAAGTGTTAATAATTTTGTTTTATATCGTTATTTATATGTTTTTGGCATGTGTAGGTATGATAATTTGCAGGTGTTGTTTGATCCCATTTGTAAGAAGGCTTCCAGTTACAAAGAAACTGTTGACATAGTTGTAGAGATATTTCAGTTGCTGGAAATTCGGTTGGACGATAAGATATCCATGCTTGACAGGCAGAATGATGTTAACCAAAGTCAAAGTGAGGAGGTGATGTTGGGGACACCGTCTTCCGTATGTCTAGAGAAGGGTTTGAATGAGGTAAGCCCCTCTTCTGTGGGTGAGTTGGTGCCGGTACGACGTCGCATTGCCGTCTTTGATTCGCCACTAGGAACCGAACATGAAGGTAGTTGTGTTGGTGGTGAAAGTGTTCCTGAGTTTCAGGGTCTTGTTGATTCTGGAAGTAATGATGGTTTTCTTTCTGGTACTCCCCTGTTGGATCCCTTTAAGCCTCCCGCACCTGCTCATAGGACTACTAGCTACAGGTTCAGGTCATGTACCGAGTATCCAAAGAGACCTCCAACGAAAGAACAGATGAACCGGAACGGTGGTTATTATGACAAAGATGTTTCTCTAACTGATGTTGAGGATGATGATGATGGTGATAATGATGATGGTGATAATGATGGTGATGCTAACCATATTGATCAGGCTCTCCCGGAGAAGCCGCCTCCGAGGAAGGCAGTAGCCCCAAGGAAGGCAGCAGCCCCAAGGAAGCCAGCAGCTCCAAGGAAGCCAAGGAAGACTGCCGCTCCAAGGAAGCCTGCTGCTCCAAGGAAGCCGGCTGCTCCAAGGAAGGGCAAGAAGGCCGTGGAACAAGCACCCCCAGACCCTCCTACACAGCAGGTACAGTTATTTAAATTTGACACGGGTGCTTATATTCGACCCTGTTTTATTTATGTGTAAAAAACATCAATTTATCAGGTGGTACAACAAAGTCTTGGTGGTATACAAATGTTGGATGGAACCATTCGTTATTCTTCTGAGCCGGCAACTCTCTTACCCGCTGGATATGGCAATCACCCTCCACAATCTCATCAATCCACCTTTGTTCAACCCCAGCAGTCTCAACGACCTTACGTTCATCCCCAACAATGTGAACCACCACCACCCTATGTTCATCCCCAACAATCTGAACCACCACCCTATGTTCATCCACAACAACCTGAAACACGACCCTATGTTCATCCACAACAATCTCAACCAATAAGCTATGTTCATCCCCAAATAATGCAGCAACAAACCGTAGTGCATCCTCAACAACAACGATATTTTCACCCTCAACATCCAGAAGAACGGCGGTACATTCAATCACAACAATCCCCACAATTTTTTAGTGATCAATCCCAACCCGTGGTTGGTGGTGGTGGTTACGCTGACCAATGTTCTTCGAAGGTTATCTCCTTTTCACAGCATTTGCGTGAGGTGGAATGTGGTGAATCTAGCCAGGGTTTCAGTTTGGGTACCCCGTACCAGACCAGTGTTGGAGGACCAGGCACTAATCCAAGGCCAGCTGTTTCTGGCGCATCTACTATGTCAACCACTCAGTTGCCCCTATTTATCCGTAATCTTGTGTCCGGTGTTAAGGAGATGTAGGATGATTTGCCAAGTTTCTCGTGTATTAATTTGTTGGATATTTGTGTCTGGGCCAGCCCATTTGAAGTTGGAATTTCTAGTGTATTAATTTGTTGATATTTATGTGTTTATGTCATATTTGGAACAAAGTGAGGTGGAAACTGGTTTTGTAGTGTGATATTATGTGTTTATGTCATATTTGGGCCAAGCCCAAATACATATTTGGGCTAAATTACAGATTCAAGTGTGATATTAAGTGTTTTAGGAATTTACTAAAATTATCATTTCATGAATGTATTGTAAAAGTACCATTTAAATAAAAACAGCACCATTTACATTAAACAACTACCATTTCATTAAAATGCATACCATTTAAAAATATAAATACCATTACATTAATAAGGATACCATTTGAACAAAAATAGTACCATTTGAACAAAAATAGTACCATTTGAAAAAAATAAAAGGACCATGACATCAAATAATCAAAGGTAAACATAAAACTAGCCCACACGTTCACCATATTTACGCACGGCCACCATCTCTATTGGCATACTCCCCACGTTCACCATTTTTTCATTATGTTTTTGTTGAGCCGTGTGTAGTTGTTTTCCCAAGTGATCGACTGGATAAGATGCATGGTCCGCTGGTTGATAATCCGAAATTAAGTTCAGATGTTCCATCTCATTCATCCCATTGACCTCAAACATTTTACTTTTGAAAACAACGTACTCATCGTCGTCCTCTAATATCTCCATCGGATCGTTGGTGGAGAAATTCAACCAATCAACCACGGAACTCCATTGCACTTCTCCACTAGGTGTAACACCTTCAAAGTTCCGGCCTAGTAATAATATTCCCCATTTGTTTCCTTTTAACTCCAACTCCTCCACTTGTAGATTTATTGCCATTGATTCCCATTTCTGCATGGGCATGATTAGCTCGAATTTTTTTCTCATGTAACGATGCGTACTTGGAAAAGTCCTACACTTCACCAATGTTGTGTGGAGTTTTTCAATGTTGAAAACAAAGGACATTTTGAAATTTTGGAGGAGGTAAAACATAAACCCGTATGCTTCCTTGCGGAAGTAACAAGCATTGCCAATTTTCATTGGGTTAAGAAAAGGATACTCGGGATGGTAATCTATACCTTGCACAGCGTTGTACCCACTCCTAGCAATCGTTGACATTTGAAAGCCTTCAATGCAAGTCCGACTACGACGTTGAATAGTCAAGTCGCCTATTGCCACCTTCAAATCGTCATTTCCGAAATCCATAACCTCTTCACCATTGGGTTTACTATTTTTCTTATTTTTTGACATTGCAATATTTTTCTTATTTTTGGACATTGTAGAATACAACACTTATTCTTCTTAAATAGTCCACTTATAAATGGTACAATGGTACAAGTTATCAGTTTCTTAGAATATTTCAGAAAATGGTACAATGGTACAAGTTATCAGTTTCTTTTAAATTGGTCTCACCAAATCGAACTTGTTGATGTTGTAGGAAAATCTCCAACAAAATCTTTAAGTTCAAACTATTGGGAAAAATCAGAATAATGAGAGAATCAAATCTTAAAGGACAATATTCTTTGTTGGAATACTCATTGCCTTTTACATGGACCACTCATTACCTAGTACAAGTAAAAGTACAAACTATTATCCCAAAAATAAGGAAAAGTTTACTTTTTAACTCAAATGGAAAAGTAAGTACTTATCCTTTATCTTTAACAAAAAATCAAGTTTCTACTTAACAAAAAATCAGTTTTCCTCTTATACTTGGTTTATTACCCAATTGCACTCTCCATAATTTTTTTGATCTTCATTCAAACCCTCTCCATCTTATTTGCAAATTTTTTTTGAAGATGAACAACCCTTTCTGGTTGCACTCAAGAAACCAAGTGGGTAACTCCAACTTGAACCGTTTCAATTAACACCCCAAAAATTGCCTTTACTTTATACCTGTACTAGGACAACCTTCAGAAACCGACATAAACAATACGCTTTACTATCATGACTATGATGAACACCGTGGATTATGGAACCAAATCCCGTTACTGCATGTGATTCAAACTTTCAGGGAAAACACACGGATTATAATTGGATCCTTCCAAGGAAGATTCATGCAAACCGGGAATGGTGAAGTCAAGCAAGCTTACGTGCCTTTACTAGAGGACCTGAAGGGAAATCCTGCCGCTGAGGTGTTTGTGAAATGGTGCGTCGAAAACCACGACGGTGAAGACGAGCTCGTGCCAGAATTCTTGGTTGGCCTAGTAGATCCAATTCCTATAGTCAACACAACAGCCACTCCTGAATTTTACCTACCCATGGGCTTGCCCAATCAATGTCACCTGTTCATCGGTTCTTTCACCGACGCACTCCACGTGATGAAGGTTAACACCACTTTGACACACATCAACGTAGATGTTTTCCATAAATACAACTGCGAAAGGAACACTAGATACCATCAATTTGACGTCTATGGTGACGCCGAACAATACCCGGAAGACGTACTTCATGTGCCCCGCGGGTCTAGGGTCGTGTTTTGGAACGCCAGAGGAGTTACCCGTTCATCATTTGCTGAAAATTTCACCAAGATATACACTGCTTTCAATCCCCTAATTGTCTTGATTTCCGAGTGCCGGGTTGAGTGGCCTTCTATGCCTACTGTGGCTAGCAAACTTCCAGGAAATTACAAACACGAGCAATTTGGGTGGCAGGGACGTGCGGGGGGTGTGTTGTTATTCTGGGCTTACGAGGATATTGATCCCGTTTACGGTAACAAAAATTATCACGAACCAGGTCAAATCGTAGGTATCCGCTTCGAGGTAATCACATATACTTGTAGTTCTCTAATTATGCTTACACATATAGTACCATTCTTGTTATTAAAGTACCATTCTTGTTTATAAAGTACCATTCTTGTTTTTAAAGTACCATTCTTGTTTTTAAAGTACCATTCTTGTTTTTAAAGTACCCTTCTTGTTAGACAACTTATAGTCTTAAATTTTAATTGCAGTCACTCTGTCTTCCCTCGGGAAGGAGGATCATCTCTCAGCGGACTAGTAGGCCACCGGATGCACAAGAAGACGACCCGGAATGGTGGAGTTCTGGAATGGATTACGACGATCCCACGATCGACTAGATCGGTTGCTGTGAGTTGGAGTAGTTGCTGGCTGGTGATATATATAATCCAGATATTTAAATCGGAATTCAATCGGCTATTATTATTATCCTATTAAACTTCTACCCTAATCCTAACTAAGTGTGATGTGTGTTGTTAACTGAACTTATTTAAAGTGTGTTTAGAATTGTTGTTTCATTTACCTTTTGTGTGTTTACCTTGTTGGTTTATGAATATGATTATGTTCATGGGCTTTTCTGAATATGTTCATGGGCTTTTCATTTACTATAAACATGAAACAAACTAACAAACATGGGCTTTTCTGATTTTGAGAATGCCATACTTTAAACATGAACATATTCTGATTTTGAAATTCAAATCAAACTAACAAACACGCAACTAAACACTTTGGACAGTTTAGAACACTTTAGGACAATTTAGAACTAAAGACGATAACACTTAGGACAATTTAGAACTAGATAACACACAACGTTAATTATCTAGTTTTGCTTACCACTAGATAGATAACACACAACATTAATTATCTAGTTTACCACTAGTATCAAAATGAGGAAGTATTTGCAAAACACCAAACTTAGAAGGTTACGAATCTACCCATAAAATTTAAGTTCCGTGGTACAATTATAGGCCGAGGACACACCCATCATTTTGAACTTGCCCTCCTCTTCATCACCATCGGGTGAGGAAGTATGGCATCAAACATGGGCTTCAAATCATTGTACTCCGAAAACGCATCATCAAGTAGTAGATCCCACCTACCAGTGACCATGTCACACTGTTTCAGTTCCAAACATATATTATAAATAAACCAACTCCAATCAATTAAGATAGAATGAAACACAAACTTCATCTATATCAAAAGTAGAGGACAAATAAAATTCACTTACCAACTCAAACTTCGTGACAAATCGACGTATACAACCCTTGATGCATTGTAGCATGATCACACCACATGACCGGCTGCACAAGTAGGCATCCATTTACGTATGATAAACGTATAACATTCAAACTATTAAAACAACAAGATGACAAAGATTACTCACTAATCTCTACAGCCAACAATCTGAATAGATTGTACACTCCAACTTTGCATCCTTCCAGTTACCCAATCAGCCCCAAACTGGATCTGTAACATTACATCCATTGCGTTTACCTAACACAAATCAATTTAAAATAGATTAGGTATAACTTTGAAGGTTCCAACACTGAAAAAGCTAAATCTCAGCAAAGGACTAATGACTTGTACCAGATCTTTAATGATAGCACTATGTTTTTCCTCGGGGTTGGAGTACATGGAATCAATAACTCTTAACACGCCTCCCATCAGGTCAAAACAAAGACACCACCAATGACTGTCCAACAACACAGGTACAAATATCTGTTCCATAATTATAATATACATTGTTAAAACACAGAACATACATTCAAAGAGAATAATTGAAAGACCATTCGTAGTTTTGAACATGTAATGTCATACCACGCGTAGTTTAGAACATGTAATGTCCTTCAGAACCTTTCCGTACTTTATACCTAGATGATGAGTTCCGTCTTTGCCCGCCATCACAAAGGTCTGGTAAACAATAAATCAAAAGGTAGTAAACAATGATCAACAATAAACAATGATCACCAATAAACAATAGGTACCAATAAAATAAATATCAATAACATACATACCGCATAATCAGGACTCAGCAGTATCCGTCTACTCCTCCCCAGGAATTCCTTTTCTCTCCAGATTTTGGTGTATAATGAAGAAGCCATCCTTATGTACCCAGAACTGACACTTTGTGTTGCAAGCAAGGTGGCGTGACAATCTCGTTGATCACATGAAATCCCATCACATGAAATCAAAATTGCACCACCGCTACATAAAATGCGTTTTACCAGTTAAAATTCAACCATTAAATGAAATGAAATGTACTATCCAATATACTATCATTACTGAAACTTAGGACAATACTCAAACATAAACTAAACAAATATACCTCCCGAGATTTTTATTCGAGCGCCAACTTCGAATCATATCTGTTAGGCGGGTTTCCATTGCGGTTTGCCTACGAGTACTAGGTCTTGACACAAAACCAGAGTCAATTCTGGTTGGTTTAATAACCCTCTTTTCGCCAGTTTTGTTCTCGTCCCTTGTGCAACTATGTTCACCTTTTTCGGGTGGCCCATTGCTCGTGTTCGGGCTAGACGAACTACTACTGTCCCCAGTCATCTCATCATCCTTCATCAATTCCTCTGCCACCTTTTCCACACCCGCTATCACTCCACACACATCATTTTGAACATCATCATCATTCAGACCATCATTTTGAAGACCATCATTCAGACCATCATTTTGAAGACCATCATCTTTAACATGGTCTTCATTCTCACCATCATTTTCAACATACTCATCATCTTTCAGACCATCATTTTCAACATGGTCATCATCACCAACTTCGTTTTGAACACCAATATCAACATCTTCATTGTTTTCAACAGATACCTGACTTGGGTTAGAAAGGCAATGACCACTACCCCCTACACCACCAGGTTCAATACCCCCTCCCAATGCAGCACCACCAACACTGCCTAACCCGACACAACCAACATCAATCCCAGCAACTACACCTCCATTCAAATCACCAACAACACCAGCATCACTCCTACCAACTACACCACCACCATCTACATTCAAATCACCATCTGTTGGATCAGCAACAACACCATGAACAACCCTACCAGCACCAGCACCTTGAACTCTTGCACCAAAAGCATGCTCCACTACGGAAGTACCAGATTCAAATACCTGGCCACGACTACCAAATCCATGGCCACCCCCTGATAATCCGGAGCCATGGGTACAACCTCGAAAAGAAACCGCATCCAGTATTAACCTCTCTAAATGGGGTTTCACCAATTGAAATACCTTTGGAGCATCACAAAACCACAATAAAATCAACCAACCATTCTAAGTATCAACTCAATATTATATTAATATGCTAACCTATATTAATATGCTAACCTACATACCTCTTGAGCCAAACCAGATACAAGGGAAGCCCCCAGGTTTGCTTCTCCCCGACGGGGAACCATGACAGGTTCTTGTTCAACTGCTGGAGTATTCTGACCTTCACCATCAGGGACTCTCCTAATCTCATGAAACCTCTTGCAGGACTGACAATTTTAAAAAACTTTTAGTTTTCATAATTCAACCATATAAATGAACATGTACACCATTCAGTATAAACTTACCGGCAATTTACCAAAGTCGCCATTTTTCCTCCTATCCGCTCCAATAGCCTTCTTAACTTCTTTGTCGCCCCACACCTTAACCCTAGGTAACACCTTCATTTGCAAGGGTGGCATATCCAATCGATCTAGGTAAAATATCTACATAAAAATTTATAAATTGCTTTAACAAACCTTAAAAATGACAACTATAATGACAACTATAATGCAAATAAAAATATGAAATAACAAATGAAGTAATATATTAAACACAATATCCAAGATATTAAATTCTTACCATTAGGGCAAGGATGCACCCTCCACATCCACCTACAAACCCCTCTTCCTTGAATTTCTCAGCGAATCTCTGTGCCCGCTCCATTAACCACCCGAATACAAAAGTACACCAGTCGTACTCTTCTGCATTCTCAAAAAGCGAAGCTGCTGCCACTAGTTGTGATGAAAGATTGGTGGACATCGTCGTAGGACAAAGAATATGTCCCAAAACAATAATCAAGAAGGCAGCCCTGAAATCCTTCTTCTCCTTATTTGTGCTTAACGGCACCACACCACCATCTCTCTGTCCCACACAAGCTTGAACTGCAGGACTCAGCAAAACAACCTCCTCCCGAGGTTTATCCAAAATTTTCCCAAATCTTGTCAAAATCTCTTGAGATTTTTCAACCATCACCACATTCTCATAATCTACCTCAAAAGGAACCTCCTTATCCCCATTTGGCAAGCCTAAGATCCTATGAAATTCTTCTGCACAAAATGAACGAAGTTTTCCATCGCCGAATTCAACAACCCCGTCAACCCCAAGCCTTGTCAGCAGCCAATAACAGAAGTTACGGGGTAACTTCTTCAACTTCATCTCAAGTAACCCACCAAAACCCATCTTCCTGACTTCTTCCCTCCTGGACTCGTCAACTTACTAACAACACCAACAAAAGCTTTCACTCGACATATTATGTTAGGTGCCTACATTCAAAATTTAACTTATAAATACATTATTGCAAAATAATCCACAAATTATACATTACAAATAAAAGCATTTATTTACCTTCCCCAACATTTGAAAGTGAGTTTTCACGACACGAGAACGAGCCTTCACATACTCCCCGTTACTCTTCATAATCTATTCAAACATAAATAACAACTTACCGTGTATTCAATATCAACAAAATATCATAAATTTAATAATTTTTTACTAATAATTTATTTTTTAAGATCATTACTTACCTTAACCCTTTTACACCTCGATTTTTCCTTCTTCAACTTCCCTTTTCCTTTTCTCTTCTTTCTTTTCCTCCTTTCCATATCTGATGACTCAGAGGAATCAGATGTGGCATACGATTCAGACTCCGATGAATCAAAAGATTCACCATATGAGGAATCCTCAGTACTATCTTCCGATGTTCCATTCCCACTAACATCAAGTGCATCACAGTCATCATTAAAAGAGTCCGCGCTCTTTCTCTTCCCAGTTTTCTTTACCCTAGCTACTACACTCGGTTTCTGGCCTGGTTTCACTCCCAAATTTTTTTGTATGGTACTGGACCTCTACAAGGATAAATCAAATACTAAATTACACAATTTAACAGAGTCACAAGCATCAAATTTATCAATTACAAAGATCAAAACATACCCCCCTAGTGATCTTAGTAGCATCATTTATCTTTGACTTAGTAGTAGCAGCCTTCTTTCGCCCCATTCTATTAATGAGAAGATCACAACTTCATCAGAATCATTCAACTGACCAAAGGGTCGTTCTACGAATATTCTATCCACACATTATTCTATTTACTGTAATAACCATTACATAACAATTCACTAACAATTTTACAATTCACTTCAATACAGCTACATATATTATAAACATTTATTCAACTCCAGTAATTACACTAAAATATCTACATAATTATTTAAATATAAACATTAATAAATCAATTCATTCTATTACTTTAAAAATTTTACTTTAAAACTTTTACCAGTAATACAAATTTAATCAATATATTAATACACCCAATAACAAAATTTTATTACTTTAATAAATATTATAATCAACTTAATCAGCAATAGGTTCCTCCAAAATCAATGAAGTCTTAACTTTTGGACCACACATGTTTGCATTTTTCTCAAAGAGAAGATCACAACTGCCAACAAATCATTAAAAACACATAATTTTATCTCAATTGCCAAGACAATAACAATCATTAAAAACACATAATTTTATCTCAATTGCCAACAAATGAAAGACAAAGTTTGCTAATTGTCCAAATTTTTAAACAAATTACGACAACAAAAATCCATTTCAAATCCACAATCCTGATAAAATTATTAATTTGGACTAAGGGTTTGGGGTTTTTAGGCGAAAAAAAAAATTTTCAAAGTTTTCCAAAGGACAAACCTTTACAATTCTAACTTCGACGACTCAGGACTACAACACAACCTTCGGATTTCTTCGTCAAACTTGGTTTCTGGGTAGATCTGAGCTTGAGCTTGAGCTTGACCTTGTGCTTGAGCTTGAAGAAGGAGACAAGAGAGAGAGAGAGAAGTGAGAGAGAAGGACGGACGATTCGAGGTGCTTGCCTTAACTTATGCCACGCTGGAATCGATGACCACCCACAACCTTCAAACGTGGATTTCATTCACACACATCAGCAATTTCAAATATGGGGTGGAATTACCATTACACCCACGATATGTGTTTGGAATTCCATGCCTGATAGCCGCCACGATGCGCTCATCATACTACGTGACATATCACTCACCTTTTACCTAGTTGCTATGCTAATGAGCATGGTCTTACAATTAATAAGTGTGAAATAATTTGATAGGAGTCTAGCTAAAATGTATAAAGTGCGTGGGTGATAAATGGATTTTGAATTAGGTTGATTCTTCAAATGCATTTAATTGATCCAAATATTTATATATTAGCTTAGGATCCGTGCAATACATGAATATCACTATAATTTTTTATTATTTCAATAGTAACTAAATAAAAGACTTGTGATATTTGAAAAACGTGAACATAAAAAGGATATATGCAAAAGTATAAATTCAAAGTGTGCAAAGTAAATATTCAAATGAGCTGCATATTACAAAACAAAGTTAAGGATTATAGTTGTATACTTGTATGTAGATCGATTTAACAAAGTTAAGTATAATAGTTGTATACTTGACTGACCGGAGACTAATTTTGTCATAAAAGAGTGACCAGAGAACTATATAAAAATAGATAAACGAAAAGACGACCCAAACATAACCGAGTTAGTCAAATAGTTTGAATTGGAGACTTCTACATTAAGGATTAAAGGTAGCAAAACATTGCCTACCACGGAAGGGATAGCTCGCACCTACACGAGCGGAACCCCAAGGCATCTTTCTCGAAAGAACCTAAAAAATCGTACGCCAAAAGAAACCATCCCAACATGCATACTTGGGAGCTCCAAGCTACGAAACGACCATAGCAAAATAAAAAAAATCTCGAAGAAAATGTTTGAACAATAGAAAGGGCACGATGTTTAAGCCCACTTCGTGAATGGGCCTGAACCCTATCAAGCTTCTAAGCAAACTATTCAAAATCAGTCATTGCTCAAAAAAAAATATGATTCAAACAAACTGATTAATAGACCGCACACAACGGCCATTCTATGAACGCTCGTTCGCACATACATATCATCTTTTCTAAGTATCGAACATTTACGAACGCGTTCAAAAGAAATAAAAAGAAAACGAACGAACGAACAAGAGGCCAACTGTGTCATCAAGAAAGCTCGCCAGGAATTATTTACAGCGCCCAGCGCTGGGCGCCGAAATCTTTAACGCCCAGGCCTGGGCGCCAAAAATGATCCCAGACCCTCTCTGACTTCTATAGGGCCCTGCCATATTCATTTGACTTGAAAGTTGCCGATTTCTTTACTGAAAGTCGCACCTCACGGCTTTGTTAAGAGTAGCACACCGCTACAAAGATCGCTCGCACTTACGAGCACAATCCCAAACACGATCAAGGAAGTTACAGAATGCGTATCCCCAAGGAACCTCTTTGGCAAGAAATGACCGTCAAGCACGAGTGCTTGGGGGCTCGAAAGAAAATATAGAGTATACAAAGTTAAAAACAATATTCCCAGACTACGCTGTACGAAGTCCCGTGTTTGGATAATCTCAAAATATAAAACCGGATTACGACCTCAAGATAAAGGTCACCGTTGATACTTATACATAGTCCCCTAATCAAGGACCCAAGTAGTGGAAAAATTGAGCCGCAAAGACTAGCTCAAAACCATGAAAGATGATGACCACGAGACAATGGTCCGTCTAAGCACATTGTCAACCCACATTCAGGTTGCAACTAAATCCGAGCATCCCTCGAAAGAATTCGCTCTTACAAGAATGAACAAAAAGAAATTCTCAAAAGAAATCACGATGAACAAAAGAAATAGGGACTTGCCCACCTCAATCGGGCAAGATCGCGCCACGAACCACGCGAATCCCAAATAAAAAAGGACGAATTCAGGTTCGCTCACCTCCAGCGAGCGGGGAGTCCACCCTTAGCGGACAGGGCTCGCCCACCTTCAGCGGGCGGGGTCTGCGTCACTAGCCGCGCAGATCCTTAGTTTTCGAAAAATAGAATCTTCAAAAAACAAAATGAAACAGGCTCCCCATCTTCAGCCGGCGGGGTCTACGTCACAAGCCGCGTAGGTACTTATTTTCAAAATTTCAAAAATAGATTCGTCCACTTCTATCGGACGGGGTGTCCACCCTTAGCGGACAGGCTCGCCATCTTTAGCCGGCAGGGTCTACGGCGCAAACCACGTAGGTCCTCATTTTCAAAAAATGAACACAAAACAAATTTCAAAATAGATTCGTCCACTTCTATCGGACGGGGTGTCCACCCTTAGCGGACAGGTTCGCCATCTTTAGCCGGCAGGGTCTACGTCACAAGCCGCGTAGGTCCTTATTTTCAAAATTTCAAAAATAGATTCGTCCACTTCTATCGGACGGGGTGTCCACCCTTAGCGGACAGGCTCGCCATCTTTATCCGGCGGGGTCTACGTCACAAGCCGCGCAGGTCCTTAGTCGCTGCAGCGATAACTTTTTCTGGTTTTCCTTTTTCCAAAAATTAAAAGGATTGATTTTTCGTTTTTTCCAAAAAAGAGCGATGTGCTGGATTTTCCTTCGTTTTATATCCTGTAAAAACAAGGGGGTTTTCTCGTTTGGCTAGCCCTGAAAATGAGAATCTTTAAAAACATTTTTACCTCGTGGTTGGGCTTGGCCAGGCCCAATTACACTTTATAGCTTTGATTTCGAAAACATCTGTAGCTACTCCCAATGACAAGGTGAGGGAGTTTCTACGCCTCTTTAGATACTTCCAATGACAAAGTGAGGGAGTTTCTATACTATCCGTTGACAAATCCCAATGACACGTGAGGGATATGTCGACACTTCCAGTGATGACCCTTAAGTCAAATGTTATCATTCGGGGGCTCGTGAGACCCTCACAAAAGCAGGTCACAGTGACTTGTGTGGCGCACTCCGTCTAATACTTTGACCATCGTCTTACTCCAAGACTCAGTCAAAGTGGGGGCTAACTGTAGACACCTACTTTTGTCCCCATTCCCGAAAGGGAAGGTTCGATGATGAAAACGTAAATCCCCACTTGACAACGCATCTCCTATAAAATAATGAATCTCAATTCCCCTTTTCATTTCACCCAAAACCTGCTATTTATAGAAACCTGCTATTTATGGAAACCTGCTAAAAATAATAACTGCCGTAATGGGTAGTTGTTGAAAGTAGCAATTCATAAAAGATAGAAACCTGTCAGAATTAGGTGTTGCACTCCAACATAAATCCTAAATGAGATAGAAATTGCGAGATAATCCTATTCCTAAAACGATTCGAAAATAGGAGTTACGTATTAATTAAAATCCTAACGAGCCTAGAGTTCGTAACGGGCCCAAACGCATCCCGTCACAAGGTTAATACGCACTAAAACACTCAATTAAATCTCAAATACTCCGGATTCTAGGAATCCGAATCTGACTAAGAAAAACAGCCCAGATCCTATTTTCAACGCCTGGCTCTGGGCGCCGAAATCTTCGGCGCCCAGGCCTGGGCGCTGAAAATACCTGGTACGTGTTTTTTTCTAATTCCTCGTGGATTAGAGTTCTGCAATTCTATCTTTCCACGAACTCTTTTCTATAAATAGGGCCTTAAGTTCGACGTGAAAAGAACAACAACATACAATTATATTCTGAGTATTGACTCTAAACCCCTAAGCCTAAGCCTCACGCTGCAAAACTGATCACGCGTTCTATCGCAATCGATCCATAAATCGAACAGAACGTATCCCGTCCCATAATTTGAGATTCGTTAAATAAAAGGAAAAATAGCAAAGTCAAAGTGGTTAGTTTTCTGAGAACCGTGACGCACCTCTCAAGGGTGCGCCGTAATGTGTCCCTTTTCCATGGTTTAATTGCTTTCCTCGCCCTTTTATGAACTGTTAAACTAACTAAAATCTGATTGTTCGATCACGCCTAATAAATATGATATTTTTGGGAAATTGGATTATCATGCTAGGTCCCTTAAAACAATCTAAATCAGATAATCGCGCTCGATCTAGTATTATATGTTGCATATTATTAAAATCAACTCAGATTAGTTTAATAGTTAACGCATGTCCCTTGAATTATTTATGCTGAGCTAGTAAGGATATCGTGACTCTGGAGTTATCGAAGAGCGAGTACTCCTCTCGGTAGTTACAGTCCCCCGAACCCTCAATCTCTACCCTGCGGGTGTACGTTGAGCGATCCCCACCACCAGGGATCACAAGGGAACCTACGGCCATCGTGGTCAAACATAATTGCACTCCCTTTATGTCACGATAACCGGGTTTTGTCAGTTTTTCTCATTGTCGTTAAAAACTGAATGGCGACTCCTATATTACTAGTCAATTGGGTGTAAACTCACAGGAAATCCAATTACACTTGATTTGACAAAAAGAAGCGTCACACCCACGAGGGACGAGGTCACGCATTAGCCTCGTGCTTTTTCGACCCCCTCACACCATATATGTTGATATTTGTCACAATTTGGAGAATTGAGTTTCGAAGATGGGCCAAATATTATTGAGAGATGTTATTGATGTGTTTGTAATTAGCACATCTTTAGGAACAAATTAAGATCTTTTTTGTGTCCATATTATCGTAGTTTAGTTGCATATAGTTGCATTTAGAGCAAATCCTATTTCTTTGTCTTTCTTTGCTTGTTTTCTATGGAGAGATATTCTCTCCCTAATTTCAGGTCAAGTTAAAGAAATGCATTGGAATAAGGAGTCGCACTAACATAAAAGAGAGAAGAGCCACATCCACGAGGAACGATGTAGTCCCAAGGCTTCCTTGTTTCCCTCTCATACACCATCTCCATAGGACATACATGAATTATGATCTAGATAGAATGCTCCCACAAGGTCAAATACATGAGCCAAGGAAGTATTTATATATGCAAAGGAGAGACAACCCAAATGGTTTGACATGGTTGCGGAAGGATTCAGAAGGGAACTTGCACAAGGGTCAACTTTAATAGCCCATAACTCCTGATCTACTCAACGTCGCGAGGTGATTCAAGTTGGAGGTGATATCTTATGTCAATATATTTCTAGCAAGTGGTTAGACGCCCTATTTTGACAAGTATAAAGGGTATGATGTTTTTGAGCAAAGTGGTACATCACAGGCTGCTGCACGGACCGTGGAAATTTCCCAGGGTCGTGCAGGCAGTAATTTGGGAAATTGACAGTTAGGGTCGTGTAGCTCTTGCACGACCCGTGCAAGACCTGATGGACCCTGTGCAACATCTGATGGAAACCCTAGCTTTGAGGCACATGTTCCCCTTGGTAAAAATAGAACACTACCCCTTAGTTAACATGTGTGGAGTATGTATTATAGATCGACCCAGTTCTCTGTAAGCTTGCCTTCCTTTGGGGTTTGCACACTCTCACTACTTTATTGATTTCTAGATTAGTCTTAATTACTTAATTTGTGTTTAGATTTCCGAATTCTTGTAGCTATATCTTTTCCTTCAATTCAAGTACTTTCTTTTGCTTTCATGTTTAGTTTCTTCATAGCTAGCTTTTATGCATTAGCCTTAGTTAGAATTTCTGGAAATTTACTTCATGATTTATGGTTGAGTTTCTTTATCCAATTTGGTATGTTCTTGGTGTTCATCCTCAAATCTTAATCGCTTTCATCACCCTATAAACTGTTCACATAATATGTTATATTAATCACGCCTAATAAGATAATCTTTAGACAAATTTGTATTGTTAAGCACCTTAACTAATCTAAATCACCATCTTGACGTTGTATTAGTTAATTATCTGTGCATTAAAACCAACTCATATTATTAATGTATTCTAACGCATGTCCCGTTCGTCGTCACGTTAAACTAGCAAGGATATCCGCGTGGGCTAATGCCGGGCACTCCTAGTATTAGAAAACGTCCCCCGAACTCTCAATCTCTACTCCGCTAGATGAACGTTGAGCGATCTCCAAAACAGGGATCACAAGGAAACCTATGGCCATTATGGTCGAATACGTTTGCATGGGTTTCGGCTTTTAGTAGCGTATCACAATAACCAGGTTTTGTCAGTTTTCTTCAATATAGATGTAAAACTGAATGGCGACTCCTAAAGACTAGTAAAAAGAGACTAACGTCCACAGCTAGTTCTGCTCTTACTTAATATGATTGCCATATCCAGAGGGAAGTCATTCGAGTCGTTTCTTAGGAAAAGTGCGCTAGTCCTTTTTCGACCTCCTCACATCGGCAAATCCACTAGGGACAATTTTGAAATAATTTGTGCAAGTAGTGCGTCGGTGAGGAATCCGTACAGCAGAAATGAACGCTACACCGCAATGATTTCCTTATTAAGTTGGGACGACCTGAAATATTCAATGTGACAAATGATCGTGACAGAATCGCATACCAATCTTGGCTTCCATTGCATGTTACACCTCGGAAGTTGGGAATAAGAACACCTACTTTCCTCGGGGGGTACACGCGCTTTGGATGTTGTCAACTCGGCACGTTCTCAATGTAGCACACCTATCCCAAACCAAATCTCTTATCTCCTAGGTCCATTCTCGGTATGTGCCACTCCAGTGTGTACCAGATATGCCTTGATAAAATTTGTTCATGAACCTGACTACTTCGATCGAGGCCTGTCAGGGAATTGGCGATAGGTTTGTTACCTTTTTTACACCCAGCCTATTATACCTTAAATACTTAGCATAAACTAAGTGTGCATATATACCTGAATTCATCTTCGTTGTTAGTTTCGTGTAGAAACCTCATGTGCTATGTGAAACTAACCAACCATACATATAGTTTAGGGTCAACAACGTTACTAAGGTTAATAAAAAATGCTTAAAACGTCAAAAAACAAATAAAAGCCATGAATCGTATATTCAGAATTATACGTTTTACAACCCTGGAACACGCGCCAAAACTATTAAGCGCTTTCCACGACCGCGCTACAAATTTCCAACGGGAATCTCCTGAGCGTTAGAAATTTACAGCGCATTCTGCCTCGAAATAACAAAGCAAAATTAGTCAGGCGCCAGAAATAAGCAGCGCCTGCTTGTCTCGCGGTATAAAAAAGCAGTGTTGCACACATCAGCGCTACAATATTCCAGCGCGCCTGTTGCTTATTTCGCGCAATTAAGTCTGTAAATTTAGAAGTCTAAAATTGAAAATAAATAATTAGGTTTGATATTCGTACGATTAATTCAAAAGACTAAGTACACATATGCCTTAAAGCATTACGTAAGTCTGGCTGAAAATACCCAACTTAAACGCGCATATTCAAAGTTGCGCCGAAGGTATTTTCATAAAGTTATGCTTAATCGAATATGACATGAACACTAAACCAATTTAGCATTGATAAATTAATCACAAAGGTTAGTACGCACAAATTACATTTTTGTGTCTGGACGCTGAATGCTTGAGTGCAGAGACGCTCAAACAAAGGGCTTAGATAAGTAAAAATAAAGCTATGGGAAAGTCCGACTAACCAAAAAAACAATTAACCAACTGCACGAACAACCCACAAAATGACATGCAGGCGCTGGAAATTTCCAGCGCGCCACAGGTCCGCGTTAGAAAAAAAAAGACGTTGCTCAAACCAACATTAAGATTCTCTAGTGCTCCCCGGTTCAGTTCCTGCCAATGACTTCTAAACATACATGATCGAAAAAAATGATTCGTAAAGTAGTTATTATTCCTCTACTAACACTATCGTAAGCCCTAATACCACTCATGCTAAATAACCTTTGACATTCAGAGCCTGTTTCCAAAATCAAGTGAAAAATGGATTTATACCAAATTACTCGTTATAATTGCTTAATAATATTCGACGCAAAGGACGAGTCAATTTTATTCAAAAATCCTAGCCAAGTCTGTCACCCTTTATATGAGCCATCCCTTGAGTCCATCATGTCCATTAAAGCCTAAGTTCACCTAGCCTAAGTCCACCTAGAGTCTTAACCAAAATTGTTTCCTAAAAGTCTAAACCAAGTTAAAGTCTACCAATCGAGACATCATTCACCTAGAATTACATCCTAGAGAGTCTTTCCCCTAGAGTCCACTTACACCTAGGATGATTCCCTTAATCCTTATCCCGTAACTTAAGTACAACCCGTACAACCAAAAGTAAAAATAGTAAAGCGGTCATAAAAAGAATTTTACTAAATACTGTGATGCCCATAACGTATCAATCCATAGGTCTAACCTTATTCCATCATCCAGAGTCAGTTTCTTCCCAAAACAGTTAGCAAATTGAAAGTTATAGTTGTTGCAGTCCAGCAGTTTCATAAAAATTCGTTTTTGTGTTATGAGTCAATCCCATGTCCAACCTTTGAGTCCGAGTCGTCCGAAGTAGCATGCTGACATGTTCCAAATAATTGGTATGTTGTTATAGATAGCATTGACTATCTAAAAGGATTATTGAATCAGTCCATACATCAAAATTAATAAATTAACACTCTTAATTTATAAGCGATTATCGCAATCTGTCCAAATCACCTAGATCTTAAAAGTATACAAAATTCAACGCTAGACCAGGAGAGCACTATAACTCTTACTTGACTAATAGAAACGGATTTATTGCCCAAAATACAAGTTTGACACTTACTCAATTTGTTATTTTGATTGAGTCTTGAGACGATCATGATAATCCAATTTCTAACCGCTCAGATTTTAGAGTAACCTATTTCTTGAGTCTAATACTTAGTCAAGAACAAAACAAAACTACCTTTGAATCGGCAACCCAAACTTCTAAATACTCAGTTTGCCACTCAGATTGATCAAGCATTCCTTATCATCTGAACTTTCATGTTTGTTAATCAAGTCTAGCAACCTAAGTTGACTAATACATCAGTCTCGACTCATTAACACCTCTTAATCTGTCAACATTAATCAAGAACTAGGTGATCATATCCAACTTTTAAAAATCAATTTTACTTTCTCTCTAGTTTTCACAAACAATTCATTAACTCTTCTATAAGGATCCTAGCTAATTTGAGTGTAATTCAAGGAAGTTTCGCTTGGCAGCATAAACTCTAATCATCCGGGAAAGTCTTCATCAATCCGCTCTCTTTTAACTTCCAATCCACACATCGCCTCATCGCCTTAGAAAAAAAAAAGACAAGCAAATTCATCAATATGAGCACGGTCCAAGTGATCATCTCTATTGACTAATCCACCGAATAGGTTACAACACTTCGGAGCACCCTACTCGTGAGATAGTTGACCATCAAAGTATAAAATAACTAACCTCTCTAATGAGACAGAGTTCCCTCTTCGAAAAACAGAAGACAATTAATGAATTTGCTTGTAAACTGAAAAGGGTTAAAAGGTGGACTAAAGACAGAAAATTCACTCCGGTAGGCGAGTCGTGCACCAAAATGCTTGCAAACCTCACAACTCGAGGAATATTGTGTCCAATAGGTCCTACCCCGGACCCTGGAATTAAGAGCAAGTATTGGAACCCTAATGTAATCCCCCGTAAATTTATAATTTTTTTAATATATTTTAACGTATATTATTTATATTTAAATAGAATTTTTGAATTTTAGTAATAAATATATTATTAACGTATATTTATTTTATTTTAATTACGTTCTAAATAGTTAACGATTTATGAAATCAAAATAGTTTTGAATTTACTTTAAAAAGAATTCGAATTCAGAAAACAATCTGAATCGGTTTTTGATTCATACACTCAAACCCAAATCCTAATTCTAGCCCAATTAAAATACCCAAGCCCAAATAAACCCCTAAACCCAAAAGTTTACTCACAACTCACTTATTTCTCTTTTACGTAAAACACATCCCTAACTTTTCTTTTTCTTCTCTCGCAAGACACCAGCCACCTGCTCCGTAGCCGCCACCGTCGACGGCCAGCCACCTCACTGTGTCGCTGCCGCCGACCAACCAGCACCAACCGACCGCCGGTCCTCACCTTCCCCAGTAACTCCTCCTTCTTCCTTCTCTTCCCTTTTTGTTTTGTGCTTTCTTTCATTTTTCTCTCCTCCTTAATAGTTGGTTTCGTTTTCTCGCACAGCCACCGCAGTCGCGGCACCACCGCTTCACTGCCGCCTGGTTCCTCCGTCGCTGCCCTGCCGCCGTCGAGCCTCACCTTTTGTTTCTCCCTCTCGTTCGTCCCTTCTCTTTTCCCCCTTTGCTTGCTGCTCAGTTCTCCTTTCGCAAGCAACATTGTAGTCGTTCGCGAGCCTCCTCGTCGCCGCGCAGCACCACCTTCGTCAACCAGCCATCAGCCGCCGCCCAGCCATCTCCTCTCCTCCTTGATTTCGGTTGTTCCCTAAACCTAAGTTAATTAACGAATTTAATTAAGTTTTAATAATTTAAATTATGTTCTTGAATTAAATTTATAATCTTTATGGTTTGAATATGATTTTCAGATTTGGTGTTGATATTATAAACTATTATTTTCAGTTTGGTTGATTAAAATATAAGTTAGGGTTTAATCATGTTTTATTAATTCGAATTATGTTTTCTTGAATTAAAGTTATAGTTTTATGATTTAGATTATAGATTTCAGATTATACGAATTATATAATAAAGTTACTAATTTTCAGATTATATTATATTGGTTAAATTAGTGCCTTTAAGTAGTAAATTGTGACTTTTGAGGTTTTAATGGCTTTAAATCATAATAGAACGATTATATATTATTAAAGTTTTTTTTTTTTTTATGATTTTAAAGATGTTGAATATATTTTGAGCAAGCTTTTAATTATTTTAGATTGCTGGAAATTTTAAAAGGAAAGTTTATTGGAGTTTAAGATTTGGGATCCTTAATATAATAATTATTATGGTTGGAGGTTAATTAGTTAAGTTTCGATATTGGAGAATGTTCTAAATATGTTTATGATGTATTTAGAATGCTTTATGATAGTCGTGAATGATTAGGAATTGATTGGGATTATTTGTTGGTTGTTTTAGGCGGAGAATCCTCTTTAGGAGACTTTTGAAAGTGTTAAAGTGGCCTATCAGTTTGTTTACACAAGGTACGTACATACCTGTGTGCTTGGAATGTGTGTTATCTGTTGAAACCAAGTTGAGATTTATTGATGAACCTGATTATGTCGGAATTTCATGTTTAATATTGTTGGATGGACATGTTGAACATATGTATTTCGTTACAAGGATTATAACATGTTAGTAGATGATTGATGCAAACATGTTTGCTTGGGAACACTAGATTACTTTGTATATATTGATTCAGATCAGTTGATTGTTGTTTCCTTTTAGCTTTTCACTACTTTATGAGGGCCGAGGACCTTGTTTAGTAAGTTGAAACCTTATACCCATATAGAGGGTTAATCAGTATTAAAGGAAAGGTTGGATTTAATTGGAATGAGTCTTGTTTGATACCTTTGTGATCACTTTCTTAATTCCAAGATAAAAACAGTTGTGAATAAATGTGGATTGTATGCCTTATGTGATTGCTGAGTCATAACAGGGTTTCAATTTGTAAATCATGTAAAGTGAAACTGAGTAGCAATAGCTTTAGACTGTGCACGTCTAAAGTGACGGACAAACAGGAGTTTGGGTTCATGATGGTAGCCCATGGCCTTTAATTCGGACCGGATTGATCACCGTGTCCTATTTTTATTCAAACGTTCCTCGATATCGCAGGTCACTGAGGTTACGGAGTCGCGCCCGTACCTCGTCTTCTTTAGTGAAGCCTCTAGCTAGAAAACTCGGTCCATTGTCTATTTCAACTAAAATAATATTATTGTTATAAGTCTAGCCTAGTCTAGTCAAGTATGGTCGTCAAATTATCATGTTTGTCTGCCCTTATTTATGTTCATTAGTATCATGTTAGGATGATTCGTTTGGTAGTATCATGTTAGGATTATTATTGCTTTTAGTATGTAGTACTCAGCTTTGCTGATTACGTGCTTTGTTTGTGTGTGTTGATCATGGCTATGCCTTATTGATCCTGTGATGACCCAACTTTGGTGAGCAGTCTCTAAGGATCAATAAGCGTTGCCCATCTACAGGTTTGAAGATGATGCATCATTGGGATCGGGATTAGAGAGCTTGTAGTTATATTTGCTTTATTAAGTGATTTGGTGTGTTAACTTAGATTTGAAAGTTGTCGTACTATTCGTGTTTCCTTATTTCCGTTAATTGGTTTTGGACTTAATATGTAATCGATTATTTATGAACCTAAAAGTTAGTTTTATGTTTTCCGCTGCAAAATTCTGAATAAGCCGTACGTTTTCACACGGGCGATAATGCCTTGATAATTCTCTAGTTATATTTATAAAAGGGTTGTTTTAGAAAAAGGGAATTGTCGGGGTGTTACAAAGTGGTATCAGAGCTAAGGTTTTATTTTAATAAATTTTTAGGCGCCTAACTATCTAGTTATTTAAAATAAATTTCTTAAAAATTGAGATTCTACGTATTATAGTGATAAAAAAATTGGTACTTTTTTTTGGGGGGGCGATTTCCTTTTATCTCGTTTGAAAGTATATAATATTTTTTATTAAAGTTCGAAATCAAATTATTTATTCGAATTAAAGTGATACTTTCGACATTTTTATTTTCCTTATTATTTATTATTCAAAAAAAAAAATGAATACACTTTTTAAAGGAGTTCAAATTTTCTTTTTAAGTTGTTTCAAGAGTTAGAATTCGTTATTTAGGAAATATAAATCTTTTTCGAATTAATAACTTTATTTTCGAATTTATTCGCTACGCATTTCCTTAATTTATTTTACTTTATTTATTTTACATTTTTATTTATGTTATTATTCTATGTTATAATTTTCTTATATCATCGTCCTTTTACTTTGTTATTTAAATTATTTCAATGCTTTAGTTTATGAGAGATGGGTAGTATAAGAAGGGCATATAAGATAGAATTATATGTTCATTAGTAGCTAGTCAATGCTAGCATAAGAAATTGATTGTTATGTACGTGCGTGTGCTAATTGTTTAATGTTACATTTAAATGTGCATAAAGAATTGTTTGCTTCCACCAAACTTATTGCATTATTGAACTTTATTTATCATTTGGTTGGAAAATCGTTAGTGAGACATGGAATTGTTTATTTCAGGAATAAAATGTTTCTTTCCAAGTATACCAACATAGGATCCTTCTAGAAACTTGATATAGAGACCCCTGACATTTACGTGAAGAAAATTGTGTTTGGATTTGAATACCATGCTAAAGTTCAAGGGCAACCTATCTTAATGAGAAAGGATACCATAGCAGCCACTATCATTAATTGCTTACCTAACAAATTTCCATACCTAGAACTCAAGGAAAAGTTTAAAGACATGCATTCTGAAAACGGAACTCCAAACTTGGCTAAGTATGAGACTTGGGATGGTAGATGGAAATATGACTCAAAAATTCTGACCACCATTATTGAGGCGGCAGAAAGTGGGTTTAGAGACGGTAAAATCGTAGGGAGTCATGTTGGAGATGTAGTTACAGAAGAACCTATGGGAGTAAGTGTAAATAATGACCTAGAGGAAAATGATGTAGCCGTGGAGAATGAGAATGTAGGTGTTGAGGCAGATAATCCTAACCCAGCGGCCCATGAGCCAACCATTGAGATTTCTAGTGATTCAGATGCAGAGCTCGTAAGTGAACAGGAGATTGCAAGTGAGCCTAATCAAGATGAAGACATTGAAGGAAATAATGCCCTTGGTCCAAGTATGCATTCTATGTTAAGTCTAATAAATGCGGTTCAGTATTAATTAACAAGTTAATAATTCAGTGAGATCAAGTGAGCTGAATGCCTAGCTAGAGGCCGCTTCAGTTCAAGTGGAATTAATGATATTAATCCACAGCTTACTCTTGACTGAACCCGTAGGGTCACACAAATAGTACGTAAACGGATCAAGTATTTAATGGCATTAAATACTCCATCTATGAATATTCGGAACCGACGGATCTTGGTTTCAGTGGGAGCTAAGATCGTCACAGGCAAGAAATGAATACTCCGGAAACGATGATATTGCCGGAAACGGAAATATGGATCGTATCGGAAATATAAATATTATCTAAGTCGTAGATGTTGCCGGAAACGGAAACATGGTACGTATCGGAAAATATTATCGGAAATGGAAATATTACCAGAATCGGAAATATTGCCGGAAACGGAAATATTGTCAGAATCGGAAATATTACCGGAATCGGAAAATAATTCCGGAAACGGAAATATTAAATATTTGTTCGAAACGGAAATTAATTCCGGAATCGGAAATGTTAAATATTGTTCGTATCGGAAATGAATTCCGGAATCGGAAAATTTAATCGGAAGCGCATCGTACGAATAAGCATCGGACGAGGCCTGCCGGACGAGGCCCAGCACGAAGCCAGGCCATCGCCCAGCAAGCCAAGCGCGCCGCACAAACAGCCACGCCAGGCCCAGCGCAAGGACAGGCCCAGCAGGCTGCGCAGCGCGCACAGCGCGCACAGCACGCGCAGCGCGCAGCGCGCGCGGGCGCTGTGTGGGCTGCTGCTCGCGCGCACGCATGGGGCCCATCGTGGCAGCCGTGCGTGTGTGTGCAAGTGTTTGTGTTCGTGCACGTTTCCTAAAACATGCAGAGTTCGGTTAATGATTAAATTCCTAATTCTATTTGATAAATTAATTAAATTAGAGTTCTTGTAGGATTCTAGGTTTAATTAATTTGTATCTGAATAGGATTTCGATTCCCTTTCCATACCCCTATAAATATGAGGCTAGGGCTCACAATTTATAACAAGTTTCAAAGTATTCAAAAGTGAGTTTTTTGAGAGAAAATTAAAACACACATCTTGCTCATAAAAGTGCCGAAATTTTCTAGTACCTTAAGGGCGATTCTAGTTGGTCAATCTTAAGGCGGATCCGGACGTGCTGTGGACTATCTACGGAGGGACGACACTTGGAGTCCTAAAGACTTGTTCTTGTTCGGTTCGGGCGCAGCTAGGGAGGGCACGCAACAAAGAGTATGCATCTAAATTATGCTATATGATTATGTGTAAATAATATGTTGTCCTGGGTTAATGGTTGTTTCCGCATGATCTATGTAATGTCATATGTATCATAACCTAACAGTGGTATCACGAGCCCCTTATTATTTTCATAATCTAAATTGCATGAACATGGTTAAATATTACAAATTTGCAAGAATTAAAAGGGGTGATTAATTTTCGTAATTGTTAATTAATTGCAAATTGCGTTTATTTAATTATACGTACGCAGTTTTTCGGCAGTTTCTTCGTTACTCATCCGAATTGAGTGATTTTTGTGTCAATTCCGCATGTAAAAGGCATTCTAAAATTTTGACAAAAATAGTTATTTTTCTGCCGAACCCAGAATTCTCAAATTCGAAGCTTAACTATGACTTTTCGAAGGTTTTAGTTTTTCGAATGCAAAATTTCGTAAATTTAAGATGTTAAATTAAATATTTGCGATTCTTGTTGATAAATCTTGAATTTTTGATTGACCTACTGTATATGTTTAACAAGTTTGAATGCCTAGTCTTGTTAATTATGCAATCTAATTTGTAATTATGATTAATTTGTTGAAAATTAGAATAAGTTAGAATTAATTTGATTTTCATAATTAATTGTAATTTAATTAGAAACCTATGATTAAAAACCACCATAAAAATTGTAAATTTATGATAAATTTTAAATTTTTATGACCTAGACTTGAATCCATAACAATCGGAAATCAATTGGATAATAAATTTTCGATTTTTTCGCCCTAAAATTATGAAATTAATATTATTTATTAATTTGTCATTAATTTTAAATATAAATTTTAAATTTTATGCGATTCGTTCATAAAACTTGCACGCACGAAGCAATGGACGCTTCGTGTTACCCTTAAGGGGTGTTGTATAATGCGGGCATGCGACGACGAGCAAGGGAGCTCGTCGCCCGTGCGGCACGAATGCAATGAGCAAGGGCGTAGTGCACGAGCACAAGGCAGCAACCCTGCCTTGTGTCGTGTGCCACGAGCAATGAACAAATGGGCATGGGCGAAAGGCAAGCCAAGGCAGTCGCGTGTGGGCAGCAAGCGAGATGCGCCACGACGCGCACTGCCTCGCGCAAGCGCGCGCAGCCTCGCGCGCAGCGAGCGCAAGCTCGCGTGCCACGAGCGCTGCGCCTAGCGATTGATCGCGCGCAATTGCTCGCGCGCACAGCGAGCGATGGCTCGCGCGCACATCGAGCAATGGCTCGCGCGCACAGCGAGCGCTGGCGAGCGCGCACAGCGAGCGATGACTCGCGTGCGCCGAGCGCTGGCGCGCGCGCAGCGAGCACCATAGCGTGCGATGGCTTGCGATGGAAGATGCAGCAGCTATGCGACGAGCGCATGGACTGCGCGCACATGGCCAGCAATGGCTGTGTGCGTGCGGCCCATGGGCGTGCAATGCGTAGGGTGTTTGCGTTACGATTAGATCGTTTTGAATGTTTAATTTGAACTTTTTTAGTTTACGTAATTTTAATTAATTTTAAAATTAATAATTTAAATTATTTTCTTGGATTTTAATTTTGAATATTGTAATTATAATAAATTTTATTTATTCTAATTATTTTACTAAAATTAAAATCATGAATTAATTTAAATACGACTGAAATTAAATTAAACTTTTTGGATTCAATTATAAATTTATATGAGCTTTAAATTTTAATTAAAATTGTATGTTTCTGGTTAGACTTGAAATACATTTTTATGTTTAAAATTAGTAAAGCATATGAATTTATTGGTTTAAGTGGGAGCGCTTTTTAGTCATAAACTCTTGATTAGGTCTACAAATCCTTAAGGTTAAAACAACTTGATTAGAATTAATAAGGACTGAATAATTGGTAGATTATTGGTGCCCTTGATTAATTGCTGCAAATGTTTACGTGATGCATAATGTGTTTTACTAACCAGCTATGTGGGCCATTCATGATAATGAATGGGTGAATGGTATATATTGTATATGTACTGTTTTGCAGGTTATGAAGTGACTAGTATGGCCCAAATAGGATAGAAAATATGGTCTGCGTACCATTAATTTGAATGTAATTGGTCTAAAGTACCAAAGTTATTTTTCAATTCAAATATGGTCTGCGAACCATCAAATAGTTGTAATTAGTTATAGCTTATCCTATTTGAAGAAAATGGTGCCTCCCACGGAGATTTTCAAGACGGACTTTGAAGTCAAAGCTTCAAGATGAAGTCGGGCCATACTAGATCACGAATATCTTATGCATGTTTTAAGTTATTTATTGCTTTTAAATATGTCTTAAAATGCATGAGATCAAAAGCTTGATTATGTTGCATGATTAAGGATTTTAGTTCACTTAAAATCTAACCAACATAGTAAGAGCCTTAAGTTCCAAACTTAAAAATTGAGTTAAAAGGTGCCATGCCAAAATATACACTTGCTTGGATATCCTTTACATCAATCTAGTAATAGTTTTCGCTCAGCGAGGTGTTACTTATTGGTCCTAAAGGGGCAAGGTACACAAATAATTGTGAGTACATGTTAGTTTTGGTGAAACTCAACGATATAAGTAAGGAGTCCTTTTATGTCGTGGCAAAATCGATAGGTTTACCTAATAAGTTCTTAGACGTACCTATCAACCAAGAGTAGTTTCTAGACTATTAGCAAAAGGCTTTTGCTTACCTAAAATGTTTTAGAATTGAGTCGACAAACTGTGCTTAATTCTTCAATGATTTTAGGGTCTTGGAATCATTTTATTCACACCTGCCGGAACAATAAAATCGAATAAAATGCTAATAACTTGTTTGAATTGCATGGTTGCTTTAATTTCAAGTTATTATTCATGATAAGTGTTTAGACTTTGCATGTTTCAATGTATGTTTTAATTATTGTTTATAATTAAATATCTTGCACTGCAATAAATCCTTTTAGAAAGGTAACAGTAAATTTCCTCGATTGGTAGTGAATCCAAGAACGATTCACGGAAAAGAGAGAAAGTGAGCAATTTAAAATGTACGCTTCTTATATCGACTTTTATGGTTGTTTTCGAATATCAAAATCGAATGGCAAACCGATTGGTGCTTGTGAATTCAAAATACAATGTAGTTTTGAGATCATAAAGCATTGAGTTTAAACGCTCAGCTTTACCAATGGTTAACAACCTAATATCTTTGTCCATTTAATTCTCGAATAAGTCTAGTCCCTAGACATTTGAATAGATCGATGCTTAGAGAACTTTAGAAGCTTCTGGTAAGATCATCTAGTTGAAACAAAATATTCAACATAAATTAAATGGTAAGAACCTTGTTGGGGTGACATTGGACATGTCTAACAAAGTATAAAAGTCAACACTAAAGAATTCAATTCTTTAGACTATAAGAAAGGGTACAAGAAATAGGAAAACAAAGGAACAAATGAAAGGAATTTACGATTCCGTTTCTACCTATAAGTTTATGTTTAAAGAGAAGTGACCTAGCAATCAAACTTCCTTGGTATCATATACCGCTTGAGGTTCTTACTTCGGTAATAACTCAAACAATGGAAGCTAGGATACACTAATGACCTACAAGTGGGAAATGAAGCATGGCAATGCTACATTAATTGTAGGGTCATCTAAGTTTGTTTTAAGTCCTTTCAAAGGCTGGAACTTAATGGCTATTTTGTTCCATAATCAACATACCTAAATTTCTGTTTTCAAACACAGAAAGACTCACATTCAAGAAAAACAAAAACAATGTTTGTTTGTTTATTTGAATGAAATGGTCAATTACAGGTTGAGTCAATATGCTTGATTAAAACAAACAACTCTTTAAAGAACTTTACTAGGTTCAAATCAACCCCTTAATTTGAGTTCCACTAATCTTTGGCATTGTTGCTTAGACCATATCAATAAGTTAACATTCAAAAGCTCTATTTTGATGGACTTTTGAAAGTTGATTGATTTCTAGATCAATTCAAGACAAGCTAGTCTTACTTGTTGAAAGTAACAAAAGATATGAACTATTGTTAGAACGCCTAGACAATAGAGTTCAAAGCTAAAGAAAGATTTTATGACTTTATTATTTCACATGGATTTGAGTGAATATAGGTTTATTTACTCAAATGTGATATAAGTTGAATCTGTTTGGCTAGTTCAAAGATTCAGAAGTATAAAATCCACTTGGTAAGAAATCATAAAGATCTAGGTTAGATCATGTTGATGATTACTTAAATCAAGAATGATCATCAATGATTGTGTAGTAAAATTCACAATCTAGCTCCATAAGATATGGCATATCTAAGTTGGAATGATCGAAGTCGATTAGTACTTGATTCGATCAATGATGGATCATAAAGACTTTTCCTTTAATTTCTAAAACAAAATGCTCAACTACCACCAAACTAAACCAAATTCGTCAAAGCTATTGAAAAGTAATTTCAGAATAACTTTTCATAAAATATATCTAGAGAGTTGCAAAACTCAATGGGAGCTTAATGTTTGTCATTCGACAAACTAAGGCTCAAGTATAGATATATGTTTCATTATGATTTATTCAAATGAAACACAAGGGTATTGTTTCTACCACGAATTTTTGAGAACATAATGTTTGTTTGCTCGAAATAATGTCCTTTTGGAGATTCGTTTCCAAAATGACAAGTGGGAGAAAATAGACCTCGAAAGTCTTCGAGGCGAACAACAAACATAAACGGACATTCCGGAGGCTTTTCGAAGTGCTTCAGAAAATCCGAACTTATTCTTTAAGGACATTAGAAGTGGCTTTAAAGAATAGACATCTCTTAGAAGACTTTACAAGTGCTTCAAGGAGAACATAATATTCAAAGGACTTTCAAGTGGCTATTGATATTCTATTGTTTGATGTTCTATACCCTAGTAGGCATAGAGTTCAAGTCACTGGAACTATGAGATTCTTCTATTAGATAGTGAAGAAACATGGAGTTCAGGTCACTGAAACTATGCAATTCTTCTATTAGATAGAAAAGAAACCTACAACTTGCAGTCAAACTAAAAGAAGTGACTTGTAAGAAAGCTATGACGAAACCCAGATTCCCTAAAATGGTTAGAGGCCATATATAGACTATATGTTTAATTGGTTAAAGGCCATAAAACATACTCAATGTTTTGATGACAAAATTGAAATTTTGTTGATTTGCAAGAATAGTTTCACACCTATTGGTTGCAAGTTTGTTTTAAGGATAAAAACCATCAAACATGGAATTGTGTTCACACACAAAGCTAGATTAGTTGCTAAAGGTTACAAGCAAATTCATGGCATGGATTGTGTTGAAACCTCATGCAAAATCGTAATACTTAAGTCTATAATTCAAGCAATGATTGCATATTGGTACATATGGCAATTGGATGACAAAACGTATTCCTCAATCAAATGTTGGAATATAATATGTACATGGTATGTCATAGAATTTGTGGATCCAAATAAATGCTTGAAAAGGAAAGCTAGCTTATAAAATCTAAGTACAGATTTAAGCAAGCAATTGGGAATTGGAACTGTATTTTAAGTGAAGCTAATAAGCATTTTAGTTTCATAAAATATACATGATTCTTATAGATATATAAGAAGTTTAGTGGGAGTACATAAAAACTTAATTGGTCCTATGTATATCACACACATATCTCTCTATTGTGAAATAACATTCAAATGCTAATGACTTAGATTTGAGATTATTCATCAATGATGGACCATGGCGAAACTTAGTACATACTGGGTATTAAGATCTATTTACAAAGATCTTATGATATTGTTTTGGATTAAGTAATGGCATTTACTAAATCAAACACGAAAGTCTCCATTGGAGATATTCGACCCATGTGAATAAATCTAAGTAAAGGATGTTTGAACTATGTATAAGCATTTACTAAGTTAAACATCAAAGAGTCTAAATGAGATTCTTAACCTATATTATATGTCAAAGAATTTAGCTGAATTTAGTATCTACTGAAACTAGATAAGCTAAAGTTACATGAATAGAATTCAATTGGGAATTATTCTGCAAAAGAATTTATCATGTATGATATAATATGAGGATCGCCAAAAACGTATCGTATGACTTTAGCCATGACGAACATATACCAATCTCTATTGATCTAAGTAAAGATCAACTAGATTGAGATCAAGAATACTTATGGTACTTGAAAAGGTACATAGGAATAGTTCTTGATTCAAGGAAATAAAGATATGCTAAATATTGATGCTACACGCATAAACACTGGCAAAGGATCAAGCAAGACCCTTTGGAGTTAACCATTGATAAGGACGAGCTATAGAGCATCGTGTTTTGAAAATGGCAACATGGGTTGGAGACCATGAGTTGTTGCGTGGGAAATTAAAATAATAATTTCTATGTTCTAAGATATAGTTGGAGAATCTTCCACATATCTATGAACTGCCTGGATAGGTAAATCCAAACAAAGCATCACTAGCAACCTATACAGTTGAAGTAAAAGTAATTATTGCCTAAGAAGCAATAAAACAGGGTTGTTTAAAGTTCTTCACTGAACTTGGGTAGATCACCTATCTGCTGGCTTGATGGTTCTTCATTGAAAAATGCGTAGAACCACTCTTGAAGCAAGAAAAACGTCTGCTAACTTGATGGTTCTTCATTGCAAAATGAGTAAAACCACCATCGAAGTAAAAAAGACTAGATCACATAATAAACAAACTCGATAAGATCTTATCATCATATCTCGAAGAACATTCGATGAAAAGGATATTAAGATTGGCAAAGCATGATAACTAAACCTATGCAACAAGTGAGAAGCAACACTCACGTTGTAACACTGGAAATCAAGCATAGCTTTGAATTCCATGAATTGTTTTAGAAGATGGGTTTGAGGCCCATGGTTATAAAACATTGGGGTTGAACATTTATCATATATGAAATGTATTTTCATATTCCATTTAATCTTGGTTTAGTATTAAATGATGAGTCCCTTCAATTTGACGATATATTCAAGATAGACTGTCAGGACCAGTCCTGTGACTAAGAAATGTCTATCAAGTGAACTTGAATGTCAAAGGTTGAAAATGGTCCCTAGTCGGAGTTTTCTATAAAATTGGACGCATAGAAAACGTTAGACGATTAGAATGCAAGATGACTAGTAGTTCTGTTTCTTGAACTATGTGGACATGGCAATGTCATAATCATTTGCATAGATACTTACTTTGGGAAGACTAGTATCGGACAAGACCTATGAAACTTTACTGTAAGAGATGAAAATCTGTCATAAGTAAATTTCATTAAAATTATTAGACACTAAATCCTCAATACCTGAGTGATTTGAGATTACTTGTTTGAGAACTGGTTGCTTTGACGTTGACCAACCGTCGCACCGTAAAAGGAGGCTATAAAGGCAACGCTCAGGTAATCACCTATCAAACGAAGTCTAATCTCAAGATCGCAAGATAGGGATTGTCCTCCCATAAATCGGGATGAGATGCTTAAAAGTTGTACAAGGCCACTCGGAGAGCTAGAAACTGTGAAATGCATGGCCGTGCTCGGATGAATCATAGGCTATGATTATCTGTTTATTTGATCAGTTGAACTCTGAAACCGAGGAACACCTCTGGACATAATAAGGATGACAACTCTTACCTTATGTTCAAGAGCAAGCATCGAGCGACAAAGGAATTAGGAAATGCACACTTGTCCCTAAGGACAAGTGGGAGACTGAAGGAAATAATGCCCTTGGTCCAAGTATGCATTCTATGTTAAGTCTAATAAATGCGGTTCAGTATTAATTAACAAGTTAATAATTCAGTGAGATCAAGTGAGCTGAATGCCTAGCTAGAGGCCGCTTCAGTTCAAGTGGAATTAATGATATTAATCCACAGCTTACTCTTGACTGAACCCGTAGGGTCACACAAATAGTACGTAAACGGATCAAGTATTTAATGGCATTAAATACTCCATCTATGAATATTCGGAACCGACGGATCTTGGTTTCAGTGGGAGCTAAGATCGTCACAGGCAAGAAATGAATACTCCGGAAACGATGATATTGCCGGAAACGGAAATATGGATCGTATCGGAAATATAAATATTATCCAAGTCGTAGATGTTGCCGGAAACGGAAACATGGTACGTATCGGAAAATATTATCGGAAATGGAAATATTACCAGAATCGGAAATATTGCCGGAAACGGAAATATTGTCAGAATCGGAAATATTACCGGAATCGGAAAATAATTCCGGAAACGGAAATATTAAATATTTGTTCGAAACGGAAATTAATTCCGGAATCGGAAATGTTAAATATTGTTCGTATCGGAAATGAATTCCGGAATCGGAAAATTTAATCGGAAGCGCATCGTACGAATAAGCATCGGACGAGGCCTGCCGGACGAGGCCCAGCACGAAGCCAGGCCATCGCCCAGCAAGCCAAGCGCGCCGCACAAACAGCCACGCCAGGCCCAGCGCAAGGCCAGGCCCAGCAGGTTGCGCAGCGCGCACAGCGCGCACAGCGCGCGCGGGCGCTGTGTGGGCTGCTGCTCGCGCGCACGCATGGGGCCCATCGTGGCAGCCGTGCGTGTGTGTGCAAGTGTTTGTGTTCGTGCACGTTTCCTAAAACATGCAGAGTTCGGTTAATGATTAAATTCCTAATTCTATTTGATAAATTAATTAAATTAGAGTTCTTGTAGGATTCTAGGTTTAATTAATTTGTATCTGAATAGGATTTCGATTCCCTTTCCATACCCCTATAAATATGAGGCTAGGGCTCACAATTTATAACAAGTTTCAAAGTATTCAAAAGTGAGTTTTTTGAGAGAAAATTAAAACACACATCTTGCTCATAAAAGTGCCGAAATTTTCTAGTACCTTAAGGGCGATTCTAGTTGGTCAATCTTAAGGCGGATCCGGACGTGCTGTGGACTATCTACGGAGGGACGACACTTGGAGTCCTAAAGACTTGTTCTTGTTCGATTCGGGCGCAGCTAGGGAGGGCACGCAACAAAGAGTATGCATCTAAATTATGCTATATGATTATGTGTAAATAATATGTTGTCCTGGGTTAATGGTTGTTTCCGCATGATCTATGTAATGTCATATGTATCATAACCTAACAGACATGGAAGAAGATGAAGACCCTGAGGAAGAGTTTGATGATCTTGAGATCTAAATTTCACTCCGCAAGTCTCAGGAGCAATGGATAGGCAAGAGGCCACAAATACTTTAAAGTCATAATAGTTAATTAGCTCTTTTATGTTTTAAAGAATAAGTAGCAAAGCTACAACAGTTTAAGATTAAAGTTTATTGAAGTTTGAAATGTTCTTTATTATTTTGAAGGATGTAATAAACCTTTATGGAGTTAGCAATAAAAGTTAAAGTTTTCAAGGAATTGTTCTTTATTCTATTTTGAGGATTCCATAATACCCCAACCTTTAGGTAACACGTCATAGATTAATTTTTCTATTGGTTGCATACTCAGTGTGAATTGTGGATCAATTTAATTGCCACAATAATATTAAATGATTTGAGTACATAAAGGAAGTGAGGGCCAATCTAGACCCTCATGACCAATATGATTCAAAATGTTATGCCTTATGTGCAGTGTGTGAATGTCTTTCGTGAATTATTGAGGATGATTATTTTTCAATGATTATTGCATCTTGTAGACGATCGTTGCACCTTCGTAAACGATTGTCGTGCCTTCGTAAATGATGTGTATTAATGTGAACATTGTTGGTTGAGGCGATCTTTATGGTCAATCACTAGTAGAAAAAACCCCTGTTGCTGCCCCCCTTGTTGCAGCGTACATGTATTAATACGCTTCAACAACCGGTAGGTCAACGCGGGTCAAACCCTGTAAAGGGTTGTTGCAGCGTACAAATTAATTGCCCCCTGTAAAAAAAGTTTTTGCAGCGTACAAAGTAAAAGCCCCCTGCAATAGCCCTTTTATTTTGCAGCGTACAGGTAAAAGCCCCCTGCAATAACATTCTTTTCGCTGCAAAGTTAATTAAGACAAACATTTTGTCATAAAATCTCAGGACCAAATTCGAGCACTCAGTACTCCCTCTTTCTTCCTTCAGCTTTCCCTGCGTGAAGCCATTTTCATCGCCCGTCGCCGGTGGTACTTACAGAGTGAAGCCATTTTCATCTTCACTCCGAAAGAAATGCAAATCCTCCAAACCTCTCACTTCCTCCCACTCTATCTCCTCCCTAAAACCCCTCTTAAACCCCCAATTCCCATTTTCCATAACCCTAATTTCCACCCCAATTTCTCTCAACTCTCTTCTTCCTCTCCCCTTCTCTCAATTCCCCCCAAATCCTACGCTTCTGATGAATTCCCGGTCAACGAGACATTCCTCGAGCGATTCGGCCCAAAAGACACCGAAACCTAGGAAGAAGCCCAAAAGCGGAACTGGGTCGAACAAGGTTGGGCGCCATGGGAGGAGATTTTGCTACCTTGCTCGACCATCTGGGTGGATTTTGCATCTTCTATTTTGCAGTTTTAGATCTGGCTTTAGGTAACGTAATTTTAATTTATCCGTTAACAATCTTTCGTTTGAAATTGGTTCTTTCATATTTTGGGTTTAAATTGTAGAACTAGGGATTTGCTTTTCTATTTGAGTGAATTGGCAGCTCAACGAACATCAATTATCGATTTCAATAAATTTTATTCCATTTTGTTCATATGAATTCATGTTTTCTAATTGCCCTAAAAATTCTTTTATGAAGTCGATGTAGATGAGATTCGGCATTTGAAATTCAATCAGGAGTTCATGAAGAACTACTTAGGCTCCTAACAGATCTATCCTCTGGAATCAGAGTTTCATTTCATTTCAGGTACTAATTCTCTCTTCTTTCATGATTTGATTATTATTTTTACTATTTTATGAGTAAATTGTTGAGAGTTTGAATTACTTTATAGGAAATTTTGGTATTTACTACCTTAAAAATACACCACTTTTGTATTTACTACCTTATGTAATTTTTATTTTAAATTACTACCTTAAACTTCCAAATTTTTTTTATTTACTACCACTTTACAGATTTCTCATTTTAAAATTAAGATATCTCTTTCGTTTCTTAATCGTTTAATGTGATTCAAAGTTCATTATTCTCCTTGCTCTATAGGGATTTCATTGAGAACGACATTTCAAAATAATTCGTTTGATAATTCATATATATTTTAAACTTTTACATATAATATTTAAATCGTTTAACCTTTTGCAAAATTTTAAAAGCAAGATCTCTATGGAATCCTTACACATAAATGAGAAGAATGGGCTTTGATTCACTTAAAATGATTAAGAAACGAAAGAGATATCTCAATTTTAAAATGAGAAAATTGTAAAGTGGTAGTAAATAAAAATAAATTGGAACTTTAAGGTAGTAATTTAAAATAAAATTTTCATAAGGTAGTAAATACAAAAGTGGTGTATTTTCAAGGTAGTAAATACTAAAAAATCCTACTTTATATGTTATCAAGATTATGAGTAGTTCTCCAACAATATTTCTGCTTTTGTATATTAGTATATCTCGATCCTCTAGTTTACACAGACTATATAAAGGAAAGTTATTCGCAAATTTCATATTTGAGTATGAATATTATTTATTGTCTGATGTATGAGGTTCATTGCATAGTTTAGAGAATCAATTGCTATATCTGAGTAATACCGTAACATAAGTGCTATTTACAGATGCTTTATTCCGGTGTTTTCTTTTTTCTAATTGATTTAATAATTTTGTACACTTTCATGACATGATGTTGAGATGACACTGACAGAGGATACTATATATAGGTGGAGTGTAGTAGCAGTATTTACATGGTGATAATACTAAGCTTTGTAGTAGCTTTATTTCCAGTAAGATGATAACAGATTATTCAAGCAGTCACATAACGGTTTACTTGTTGTTAAGCAATTGGCCCGAACAAGAGGAGGGCTATATTAATGAACTGGAATCCCTTTGTACATTGTATTTTTTAACCGGCCATCTTTTAGTCCTTTTTTATTTCTATGTATCTGTGACTGCTGTATAGTCATCAAAATAATGATTGAAAACCTTGTAGTTATAGGCTTATAGTGTAAGGTTATGATACATATGACAATTCATAAATCATGCGGAAAAACCATAAACCCAGGAAAACATATTATTTACACATAATCATTTAGCATAGATTAGATGCATACTCTTTGTTGTGTGCCTTCCCTAGCTGCGCCCGAACCGAACAAGAACAAGTCTTTAGGACTCCAAGTGTCGTCCCTCCGTAGATAGTCCACAGCACGTTCGGATCCGCCTTAAGATTGACCAACTAGAATCGCCCTTAAGGTACTATTATTTTCGGCACTTTATAGGCAAATGTGTGACTGAATTTTTCTCTCAAAAACTCACTTTGAATACTTTGAAACTTTTTTTTATAAATTGTGAGCCCTAGCCTCATATTTATAGCGGTATGGAAAGGGAATCGAAATCCTATTCAGATACAAATTAATTAAACCTAGAATCCTACAAGAACTCTAATTTAATTAATTTATCAAATAGAATTAGGAATTTAATCATTAACCGAACTCTGCATGTTTTAGGAAACGTGCACGAACACAAACACTTGCACACACACGCACGGCAGCCACGATGGGCCCCATGCGTGCGCGCGAGCAGCAGCCCACTTAGCGCCCGCGCGCGCTGCGCGCTGCGCGTGCTGTGCGCGCTGTGCGCTGTGCGCGCTGCGCGCTGTGCGCTGTGCGCTGTGCGCGCTGCGCGCTGTGCGCTGTGCGCGCTGCGCGCAGCCTGCTGGGCCTGGCCTTGCGCTGGGCCTGGCGTGGCTGTTTGTGCGGCGCGCTTGGCTTGCTGGGCGATGGCCTGGCTTCGTGCTGGGCCTCGTCCGGCAGGCCTCGTCCGATGCTTATTCGTACGATGCGCTTCCGATTAAATTTTCCGATTCCGGAATTCATTTCCGATACGAACAATATTTAATATTTCCGATTCCGGAATTAATTTCCGTTTCGAACAAATATTTAATATTTCCGTTTCCGGAATTATTTTCCGATTCCGGTAATATTTCCGATTCTGACAATATTTCCGTTTCCGGCAATATTTCCGATTCTGGCAATATTTCCATTTCCGATAATATTTTCCGACACGTACCATGTTTCCGTTTCCGGCAACATCTACGACTTGGATAATATTTATATTTCCGATACGATCCATATTTCCGTTTCCGGCAATATCATCGTTTCCGGAGTATTCATTCCTTGCCTGTGACGATCTTAGCTCCCACTGAAACCAAGATCCGTCGGTTCCGAATATTCATAGATGGAGTATTTAATGCTATTAAATACTTGATCCGTTTACGTACTATTTGTGTGACCCTACGGGTTCAGTCAAGAGTAAGCTGTGGATTAATATCATTAATTCCACTTGAACTGAAGCGGCCTCTAGCTAGGCATTCAGCTCACTTGATCTCACTGAATTATTAACTTGTTAATTAATACTGAACCGCATTTATTAGACTTATCATAGAATGCATACTTGGACCAAGGGCATTATTTCCTTCAGTCTCCCACTTGTCCTTAGGGACAAGTGTGCATTTCCTGATTCCTTTGTCGCTCGATGCTTGCTCTTGAACATAAGGTAAGAGTTGTCATCCTTATTATGTCCAGAGGTGTTCCTCGGTTTCAGAGTTCAACTGATCAAATAAACAGATAATCATAGCCTATGATTCATCCGAGCACGGCCATGCATTTCACAGTTTCTAGCTCTCCGAGTGGCCTTGTACAACTTTTAAGCATCTCATCCCGATTTATGGGAGGACAATCCCAATCTTGCGATCTTGAGATTAGACTTCGTTTTATAGGTGATTACCTGAGCGTTGCCTTTATAGCCTCCTTTTACGGTGCGACGGTTGGTCAACGTCAAAGCAACCAGTTCTCAAACAAGTAATCTTCAAATCACTCAGGTATTGAGGATTTAGTGTCTAATAATTTAATGAAATTTACTTATGACAGACTTTCATCTCTTACAGTAAAGTTTCATAGGTCTCGTCCGATACTAGTCTTCCCAAAGTAAGTATCTATGCAAATGATTATGACATTGCCATGTCCACATAGTTCAAGAAACAGAACTACTAGTCATCTTGCATTCTAATCGTCTAACGTTTTCTATGCGTCCAATTTTATAGAAAACTCCGATTAGGGACCATTTTCAACCTTTGACATTCAAGTTCACTTGATAGACATTTCTTAGTCACAGGACTGGTCCTGACAGTCTATCTTGAATATATCGTCAAATTGAAGGGACTCATCATTTAATAAACCACAAATTAAATGGAAAAATGAATTCTTTTCATTTATTGTGAATGATTAACCAATAATGTTTTACAAAGATTTAAACTCTAAAACTTTAAAACATTAAACAGAGACATCAAAGCCATTCTCCAATATGCTTGATTCCCATAGCTGCAGTGTGCGAGTTGTGCTTCGCCTGCGGCAGAGGTTTAGTTAATGGATCTGATATGTTGTCATCAGTTCCAATTTTGCTTATCTCGACTTCTTTTCTTTCAACGAACTCTCGTAGAAGGTGAAATCTACGAAGTACATGCTTGACTCTCTGGTGGTGTCTAGGCTCTTTTGCCTGTGCAATAGCTCCGTTATTATCACAATACAGGGCTATTGGTCCTTTAATGGAGGGGATTACACCAAGTTCTCCTATGAACTTCCTTAGCCATATAGCTTCCTTTGCTGCTTCATGTGCAGCAATGTACTCCGCTTCAGTTGTAGAATCCGCAATGGTGCTTTGCTTAGCACTTTTCCAGCTTACTGCTCCTCCGTTGAGGCAGAAGACAAACCCAGACTGTGATCTGAAATCATCTTTGTCGGTTTGGAAACTTGCGTCCGTATAGCCTTTAACAATTAATTCATCATCTCCACCATAGACCAGGAAGTCATCTTTGCGCCTTTTCAGGTACTTCAGAATATTCTTGGCAGCAGTCCAATGCGCCTCTCCTGGGTCTGACTGGTATCTGCTCGTAGCACTGAGTGCGTACGCAACATCCGGGCGTGTACATATCATAGCATACATTATTGAACCAATCAATGATGCATATGGAATCCCATTCATTCGTCTACGCTCATCAAGTGTTTTTGGGCACTGAGTCTTGCTTAGAGTCATTCCATGAGACATGGGTAGGTAGCCTCGCTTGGAGTCCGCCATCTTGAACCTATCAAGCACCTTATTGATATAAGTGCTTTGACTAAGTCCAATCATCTTTTTAGATCTATCTCTGTAAATCTTGATGCCCAATATGTACTGTGCTTCTCCTAGATCCTTCATCGAAAAACATTTCCCAAGCCAAATCTTGACAGAGTTCAACATAGGAATGTCATTTACGATAAGCAATATGTCGTCGACATATAATACTAGGAAAGCAATTTTGCTCCCACTGACCTTTTTGTATACACAAGATTCGTCCGCGTTCTTGATGAAACCAAAGTCACTGACTGCTTCATCAAAACGTATATTCCAGCTCCTGGATGCCTGCTTCAATCCGTAGATTGACTTCTTTAGCTTGCATACCTTTTTAGCATTCTTTGGATCCTCAAAACCTTCAGGCTGTGTCATAAACACAGTTTCTGTTAAAACGCCGTTTAAGAAAGCAGTTTTGACATCCATCTGCCATATTTCGTAATCGTAATATGCAGCGATTGCTAACATTATTCGAATAGACTTTAGCATTGCAACTGGTGAAAAGGTTTCATCGTAATCCACACCGTGGACTTGCCTGTAACCTTTTGCAACCAATCTAGCTTTGAAAACTTCAAGTTTCCCATCCTTGTCCTTTTTCAGTTTGAAAACCCATTTGCTTCCAATGGCTTGGTAGCCATCTGGCAAATCGACCAAATCCCATACTTGGTTTTCAGACATGGAGTCTAATTCAGATTGCATGGCTTCTTGCCATTGCTTGGAGCTAGGGCTCGTCATAGCTTGCTTGTAAGTCGCAGGTTCATCACTTTCAAGTAATAGAACGTCATAGCTCTCGTTCGTCAAAATACCTAAGTACCTTTCCGGTTGAGATCTATATCTTTGCGATCTACGCGGGGTAACATTTCTAGATTGACCATGATTCTCACCAGATTCTTCTAAAGATCTCTGAGTTTCATCCTGAATGTCATCTTGAGCATTCTCTAGAGTTTGTTGTTCGACTCGAATTTCTTCGAGGTCTACTTTTCTCCCACTTGTCATTTTGGAAATGTGATCCTTCTCCAAAAAGACACCATCTCGAGCAACAAACACTTTGTTCTCAGATGTATTGTAGAAGTAATACCCCTTTGTTTCCTTTGGATAGCCCACAAGGATACATTTGTCAGATTTTGGATGAAGTTTGTCTGAAATTAATCGTTTGACGTATACTTCACATCCCCAAATCTTAAGAAAAGACACATTTGGAGGCTTTCCAAACCATAATTCGTATGGAGTCTTTTCGACAGCTTTAGACGGAGCTCTATTTATAGTGAGTGCAGCTGTATTTAGTGCATGTCCCCAAAATTCTAATGGAAGTTCGGCCTGACCCATCATTGACCTGACCATGTCTAGCAAGGTTCTGTTCCTCCGTTCTGACACACCGTTCCATTGTGGTGTTCCAGGAGGAGTCAATTCTGATAGAATTCCACATTCTTTCAGATGGTCATCAAATTCATAGCTCAGATATTCACCGCCTCTATCAGACCGCAGTGCCTTAATCTTCTTGCCTAATTGATTCTCTACTTCACTCTGAAATTCCTTGAATTTGTCAAAGGATTCAGACTTATGCTTCATTAGGTAGACATAACCATACCTACTGAAGTCATCAGTGAAAGTGATAAAGTAGCTGAAACCACCTCTAGCATTTGTACTCATTGGTCCACATACATCTGTATGGATTAAACCCAATAGTTCATTTGCTCTTTCTCCAACTTTAGAGAAAGGTTGCTTTGTCATTTTGCCAAGTAAACATGATTCGCATTTACCATAATCCTCTAAGTCAAATGGTTCTAGAATTCCTTCTCTTTGAAGTCTTTCTAAACGTTTCAAGTTTATATGGCCTAATCGACAATGCCACAGATAGGTGAGATCTGAATCATCCTTTTTGGCCTTTTTGGTATTTATGTTATATACTTGTTTGTCGTGATCTAATAAATAAAGTCCATTGACTAATCTAGCAGATCCATAAAACATCTCTTTAAAATAAAACGAACAACTATTGTCTTTTATTATAAAGGAAAATCCCTTAGCATCTAAGCAAGAAACTGAAATGATGTTTTTAGTAAGACTTGGAACATGGAAACATTCTTCCAGTTCCAAAACTAGCCCGGAGGGCAACGACAAATAGTAAGTTCCTACAGCTAATGCAGCAATCCGTGCTCCATTTCCCACTCGTAGGTCGACTTCACCCTTGCTTAACTTTCTACTTCTTCTTAGTCCCTGTGGATTGGAACATAAGTGTGAGCCACAACCTGTATCTAATACCCAAGAAGTTGAATTAGCAAGTATACAGTCTATAACGAAAATACCTGAAGATGGAACGACTATTCCGTTCTTCTGATCTTCCTTTAGCTTCAAGCAATCTCTCTTCCAATGCCCCTTCTTCTTGCAGTAGAAGCATTCGGATTCAGAAGTGGGTTGACTGACCTTTCTCTTTGCAGATTTGGCGCCAGTTTGCTTAGTTGGGCTGGCTTTGTTGCCACCTTTCTTAGCATTCCTCTTCTTTCCAGATTTCTTGAACTTGCCCCCACGCACCATAAGCACATCCTGCTTATCACTTTTGAGCGTCTTTTCAGCGGTCTTCAGCATACCGTGAAGCTCAGTGAGCGTTTTGTCCAGACTATTCATACTGTAGTTCAGTTTGAACTGATCATACCCGCTATGAAGAGAATGGAGGATGGTGTCTATAGCCATTTCCTGAGAAAATTGCTGATCCAGCCGACTCATATTCTCAATGAGTCCAATCATTTTGAGAACATGTGGACTTACGGGCTCGCCTTTCTTAAGCTTGGTCTCAAGAATTTGCCTATGAGTCTCGAATCTTTCGACTCGAGCCAGATCTTGGAACATGTTCTTCAACTCACTAATGATTGTGAAAGCATCTGAGTTGATGAACGTTTTCTGCAGATCCGCACTCATGGTGGCGAGCATTAGACATTTCACATCCTTGTTGGCATCAATCCAACGATTGAGGGCTGCCTGAGTGACCCCGTCGCCTGCAGCTTCGGGCATCGCCTCATCTAGGACATACTCCTTTTCTTCCTGCATAAGAACTATTTGCAAGTTCCTTTGCCAGTCAAGGAAGTTTTTCCCGTTCAACTTCTCCTTTTCGAGAATTGATCGAATGTTGAATGAATTGTTGTTTGCCATATTAAAAACTACAATTGAAAAGAATAAACAAATAAATAACCATTCACAGTTTCTTTTAATAAACTTAAATTCTAGCATACATGCATAATTCAATGTTTATTAAGCATTTTATTCAAATTATGTGTTCCGGCAGGTGTGAATAAAATGATTCCAAGATCCTAAAATCATTGAAGAACTAAGCACAGTTTGTCGACTTAATCCTAGAACATCTTAGGTAAGCAAAAGCCTTTTGCTAATAGTCTAGAAACTATTCTTGGTTGATAGGTACGTCTAAGAACTTATTAGGTAAACCTATCGAATTTGCCACGACATAAAAGGACTCCTTACTTATATCGTTGAGTTTCACCAAAACTAACATGTACTCACAATTATTTGTGTACCTTGCCCCTTTAGGACCAATAAGTAACACCTCGCTGAGCGAAAACTATTACTAGATTGATGTAAAGGATATCCAAGCAAGTGTATATTTTGGCATGGCACCTTTTAACTCAATTTTTAAGTTTGGAACTTAAGGCTCTTACTATGTTGGTTAGATTTTAAGTGAACTAAAATCCTTAATCATGCAACATAATCAAGCTTTTGATCTCATGCATTTTAAGACATATTTAAAACAATAAATAACTTAAAACATGCATAAGATATTTGTGATCTAGTATGGCCCGACTTCATCTTGAAGCTTTGACTTCAAAGTCCGTCTTGAAAATCTCCGTGGGAGGCACCATTTTCTTCAAATAGGATAAGCTATAACTAATTACAACTATTTGATGGTTCGCAGACCATATTTGAATTGAAAAATAACTTTGGTACTTTAGACCAATTACATTCAAATTAATGGTACGCAGACCATATTTTCTATCCTATTTGGGCCATACTAGTCACTTCATAACCTGCAAAACAGTACATATACAATATATACCATTCACCCATTCATTATCATGAATGGCCCACATAGCTGGTTAGTAAAACACATTATGCATCACGTAAACATTTGCAGCAATTAATCAAGGGCACCAATAATCTACCAATTATTCAGTCCTTATTAATTCTAATCAAGTTGTTTTAACCTTAAGGATTTGTAGACCTAATCAAGAGTTTATGACTAAAAAGCGCTCCCACTTAAACCAATAAATTCATATGCTTTACCAATTTTAAACATAAAAATGTATTTCTAGTCTAACCGGAAACATAAAAATTTAATTAAAATTTAAAGCTCATATAAATTTATAATTGAATCCAAAAAGTTTAATTTAATTTCAGTCGCATTTAAATTAATTCATGATTTTAATTTTAGTAAAATAATTAGAATAAATAACATTTATTATAATTATAATATTCAAAATTAAAATCCAAGAAAATAATTTAAATTATTAATTTTAAAATTAATTAAAATTACGTGAACTGAAATTTTCAAATTAAACATTCAAAACGATCTAATCGTAACGCAAACACCCTACGCGTAGCACGCCCATGGGCCGCACGCACACAGCCATCGCTGGCCATGCGCGCGCAGCCTATGCGCTCGTCGCATAGCTGCTGCATCCCTATCGCAAGCCTCCGCACGCATTGGTGCTCGCTGCGCGCGCCAGCGCTCATCGCACGCGGGCTATCGCTCGCAGTGCGCGCGCGACATCGCTCGCTGGGCGCGCGACATCGCTCGCTGGGCGCGCGAGCCATCGCTCGCTGGGCGCGCGAGCCATCGCTCGCTGGGCGCGCGACATCGCTCGCTGGGCGGGCGACATAGCTCGCTGTGCGGGCGACATCGCTCGCTGTGCGCGCGAGCAATGCTAGGCGCAGCGCTCGTGGCACGCGAGCTTGCGCTCGCTGCGCGCGAGGCTGCGCGCTCTTGTGCGAGGCAGCGCGCGTTGTGGCGCAGCTCGCTTGCTGCCCACACGCGACTGCCTTGGCTCGCCCTTCGCCCATGCCCATTCGTCCATTGGTCGTGGCACACGACACAAGGCAGGGCTGCTGCCTTGTGCTCGTGCACTACGCCCTTGCTCATTGCATTCGTGCCGCACGGGCGACGAGCTCCCTTGCTCGTCGTCGCATGCCCGCATTATACAACACCCCTTAAGGGTAACACGAAGCGTCCATTGCTTCGTGCGTGCAAATTATATGAACGAATCGCATAAAAATTTAAAATTTATATTTAAAATTAATGACAAATTAATAAATAATATTAATTTCATAATTTTAGGGCGAAAAAATCGAAAATTTATTATCCAATTGATTTCCGATTGTTATGGATTCAAGTCTAGGTCATAAAAATTTAAAATTTATCGTAAATTTACAATTTTTATGGTGGTTTTTAATCATAGGTTTCTAATTAAATTACAATTAATTATGAAAATCAAATTAATTCTAAATTATTCTAATTTTCAACAAATTAATCATAATTAATAATTAGATTGCATAATTAACAAGACTAGGCATTCAAACTTGTTAAACATATGCAGTAGGTCAATCAAAAATTCAAGATTTATCAACAAGAATCGCAAATATTTAATTTAACATCTTAAATTTACGAAATTTTGCATTCGAAAAACTAAAACCTTCGAAAAGTCATAGTTAGGCTTCGAATTTGAGAATTCTGGGTTCGGCAGAAAAATACTGTTTTTGTCAAAATTTTAGAATGCCTTTTACATGCGGAATTGACACAAAAATCACTCAATTCGGATGAGTAACGAAGAAACTGCCGAAAAACTGCGTACGTATAATTAAATAAACGCAATTTGCAATTAATTAACAATTACGAAAATTAATCACCCCTTTTAATTCTTGCAAATTTGTAATATTTAACCATGTTCATGCAATTTAGATTATGAAAATAATAAGGGGCTCGTGATACCACTGTAAGGTTATGATACATATGACAATTCATAAATCATGCGGAAAAACCATAAACCCAGGAAAACATATTATTTACACATAATCATTTAGCATAGATTAGATGCATACTCTTTGTTGTGTGCCTTCCCTAGCTGCGCCCGAACCGAACAAGAACAAGTCTTTAGGACTCCAAGTGTCGTCCCTCCGTAGATAGTCCACAGCACGTCCGGATCCGCCTTAAGATTGACCAACTAGAATCGCCCTTAAGGTACTATTATTTTCGGCACTTTATAGGCAAATGTGTGACTGAATTTTTCTCTCAAAAACTCACTTTGAATACTTTGAAACTTTTTTTTATAAATTGTGAGCCCTAGCCTCATATTTATAGCGGTATGGAAAGGGAATCGAAATCCTATTCAGATACAAATTAATTAAACCTAGAATCCTACAAGAACTCTAATTTAATTAATTTATCAAATAGAATTAGGAATTTAATCATTAACCGAACTCTGCATGTTTTAGGAAACGTGCACGAACACAAACACTTGCACACACACGCACGGCAGCCACGATGGGCCCCATGCGTGCGCGCGAGCAGCAGCCCACTTAGCGCCCGCGCGCGCTGCGCGCTGCGCGTGCTGTGCGCGCTGTGCGCTGCGCGTGCTGTGCGCGCTGTGCGCGCTGCGCGCTGCGCGCAGCCTGCTGGGCCTGGCGTGGCTGTTTGTGCGGCGCGCTTGGCTTGCTGGGCGATGGCCTGGCTTCGTGCTGGGCCTCGTCCGGCAGGCCTCGTCCGATGCTTATTCGTACGATGCGCTTCCGATTAAATTTTCCGATTCCGGAATTCATTTCCGATACGAACAATATTTAATATTTCCGATTCCGGAATTAATTTCCGTTTCGAACAAATATTTAATATTTCCGTTTCCGGAATTATTTTCCGATTCCGGTAATATTTCCGATTCTGACAATATTTCCGTTTCCGGCAATATTTCCGATTCTGGCAATATTTCCATTTCCGATAATATTTTCCGACACGTACCATGTTTCCGTTTTCGGCAACATCTACGACTTGGATAATATTTATATTTCCGATACGATCCATATTTCCGTTTCCGGCAATATCATCGTTTCCGGAGTATTCATTCCTTGCCTGTGACGATCTTAGCTCCCACTGAAACCAAGATCCGTCGGTTCCGAATATTCATAGATGGAGTATTTAATGCTATTAAATACTTGATCCGTTTACGTACTATTTGTGTGACCCTACGGGTTCAGTCAAGAGTAAGCTGTGGATTAATATCATTAATTCCACTTGAACTGAAGCGGCCTCTAGCTAGGCATTCAGCTCACTTGATCTCACTGAATTATTAACTTGTTAATTAATACTGAACCGCATTTATTAGACTTATCATAGAATGCATACTTGGACCACGGGCATTATTTCCTTCATATAGCCATACTTGCTGTATTTGCAGTCAAGATGTCTAGCGACCATGGTCAAAGTAAAACGACCATATTCCATTCCTAAGTCAAATATTCAAGTTAGTCTAATTAATGATAAGTGCCAGTTATTTGATTAAAATTATATTATGTTATACTTACGTAGAATACTCTCCCCCCTCCCCCTCTTAAAATGATGCTTGGTATGGATTCTTTGCTTTTGAAATAAATTTTTTTGGCTGCAGATTGGATTTTGGGGGTTTGGTGTACTGATTCTGGGGGTTTAGTTTGAACACATTGAGGGTTTATCCTATTTCCAGCATGTTCTTTTAGTCGTATAAGTTTGCCTGGAGTTCTTTCTGTTTTCAGCATGTTTTTTTACAGAACGATTTCTCTAAACCAAATAGATTTAGGATGCGATATATGTCTCGATAAGGGACTAAAATCGAAGCTAATTGCTGAATGGCTTAGGAACTTGAAAAGGGAAGAGAATGCAACTCCTTTAGCCTTTGAATTTCCTGTTTTTGAAACAAATATTAAATATTTCCTGTGCTGGATTTTCGTGTGGCTGCTTTTCTGTGCAGTGGTGTGGCAGTAATGTTTTTTTAATGTGATTCATTGGTGAGGTGAGGTTTTCTGCATTTTTCTGTTGTTAATCTTGAAATTAGAAGGTAGCTGCTTTTTTGAAGTGGGAACTTGAAAAAGTTGAAACCTCTTGTGAAGGTTGAGGACGAAGGTGACACTGGACTTATGAAGCTTACTAATGTTTATAATTAATCTTTTTCTGGAGTTGTGTTAAAAGAACCGAGTCAACGGGTTACTTGAATGAGTAACGTAATGCCAATTCCCTAACCTTCTTTATGTGAAACAGTAGGTGTAATGGATGCTGGTAGTAACCTGAAATTTCACAATATGAGTATATGACCTGGTATTAAAAAAAATAGTGTGGAAAGCCAGAAAGGTGGAGTATAAATCTAGATGTTCTGCATGTGTTCTACATTTGGTTGAGTTGCCTAAAAGATTACTCAGGTCTTTGATAATCTTTGTCCTAAATTCTGTGAATCAAGGCTGTTTTTATCAAGCTGCACATTAGTCAAACGATGTTGGCCCTTCATTTTCCTCACTCGATTTTCTTCATAATTCTAGAACTTTGTAGTTAGTATCATAAATCAGCTTGAATATCTAATTCTTAATGTGAATGTCGAATGACGGTGTCTCTTGTCCCTGAAGGTCCTTTTATTTTAACTTAACAGAAGCTGTAAAATATATCTACAAGACTGCAATTTGTGTTTTCACAGGCCTTCTTAAACTTCAAATAGAGAACATCCCACAAGACTGACTACTGTGACTAGCCTCACTGCTATGATTTATGATCTACCTTCACTCTTTGTCTGCCTCCAGTATTACGTAGTATGTAATTAACTAATCATCTAAAACTTTGCATTCTTCAACATTTTCGTTTGAGAATTAGTTTGACCTTTAAACAGTAGTGAGTGTTAACTACAGAAGCTCAGTTGTACTTCTTCCTCAAAATATTTTCATTTGAGAATTAGTTTGAGCTTTTAACACTTAAGTTTTGAACTGAAATATGGATTTTTTTTAGAAAATACAGACAAGTATTAACACTTGGACACATACCCGTCTTCATGTTGAGTATGCGATCCAAGTAAGAGTATGCAGTTGTCTTGCATTTCTTTGCCTTTGACAACTCTCCTTGGATGCAACCCTTATCTTAGCACATGTGATTAACCACTATCCACTACTATAACAATCATATTTGGGACAAAAGAATCAATTCCTTAACATAAAAGAGCATATTTACTCAATTACTCGTCATTCACAGTCCAATCCCCTCACCACAAAAAAAAAAAGCAGCATTGAGTTGTGCTTTATGAGTAAGAAAGAGTTCTTTTTTAATTTATGCTAATTTGTCCGATAAGCTGACTTTAATATGTTGTAATCTCTGTGTCATTAGATTAGTTTATGCTAATTTTATTGTCTACTTTACCATTCCATCTAATTGAGTTGGTTGTTAATGAATAATGGGTTTGGTTTGTGTTCCATTCAGGATATGTATCTCAGTCCCTTTAATAACGAACCGACAAGGACAACGCACACGGATGGTCACTTATTTTACTACCAATAGCTTCAGTTTCTGATAAGACTCCTTTCTTAATATATCACCGTATAAGGTAATTAAGCATATTCTATCAAAAACTGATGTAAAGCTTACCTACTTATAGCTTCTGATAGATGAACCAATATCATATCTGCAATTTGATTATTCATAATATGTTTTTATTTCAACTTAAAAAGATAAAATATCTATTGGAGTTATATCAGAAAGTACAAAAAGTGCACGAAATGCCTTTGGATTTACCAGAGTGAATTCTCAGAGTTTGAATCTTGTAAAATATTGTCCATATGTACACAAAATTTAATCTCATGAACAAAGTTGCTTTTGAACTTAGTTTGTGATTGGATAGAGATGATTATTATACAAGCTTCCAACCTTATATGATGCAAGGTTCATTTTTAGTGCGGATATTCTAAGTATTTCCTCCCTGAATTCTTCCCATATGAGCTTGGATATCAAATTATATATATATATATATATATATATATATATATATATATATCCAGCATTATCATGAAGAATTCTAGCTTGAATCATTTAGTCTTGTTTGCGTGTTCTTTACTGTCTTAGACCATGATGATATAAGGATTCATTTTAAACTTACTAAATGTTTTATATGCTTAGTTTTAACTTTCCAGGACTCATTCCAATCCATTTATGCACATTTAAGGCTCTTTGTGTCGTTATAGGTCATATTTAGGCTAAAATGACATTTTCGCTCCCAACTATGAACTTAAGAACCTAAGGACTAATTTTAAACTTATTATATGATTATTATGCTTAGTTTTAAGTTTCTAAGACTTATTGTAATCTATTTATGCACACTTAATGCTTGTTTGATCGTTATAGGTCATATTTAGGCTAAAATGAGGCATTTTCGCTCCCAACTTTAAAATAAAGAACCTAAGGACTCATTTTAAACTTATTACATGTTTAATATGCATAATTTAAACTTTCTAAGACTCGTTCCAATTTATTCATGCACCTTTAGGCTTATTGGGTCGTTATAGGTCATATTTAGGCTAAAATGACATTTTTGCTACCAACTTTGAACTAAAGAACCTAATGACTTATTTTAAACCTTTTACATGATTAATTTGCTTAGTTTTAACTTTCTAAAACTTATTCCAATCTATTTATGCACATTTAAGGCGTGTTTGGTCATTATAGGACATATTTAGGCTAAAATGATATTTTCGCTCCCAACTATGAACTAAAGAACCTACAAACTCATTTTAAACCTTTTACATGATTAACATCCTTAATTTTAACTTTCTAAGACTCATTTCAATCAATTTATGCACATTTAAGGCTCATTGGGTCGTTATAAGTCATATTTAGGCTAAAATGAGGCATTTTCGCTCCCAACTTTGAACTAAAGAACCTAATGACTCATTTTAAACTTATTACATGTTTAATATGCATAACCTAAGGCTAGATGAGGTAATTAATTAATTTTCCTTACTCTTGATTCGTATTCTAGACTATTATGAAATTGTCATTAGTTGCTTGAATGTTAAAATGTGATATTTAATTTGCATTTAATCTAATGTTTAATTGAAATTTATGTTTTTGTAAAGGTCTACACTCTGAGGAATGCGTCTTATGCTAGTGAGGAAATTGATGTGGTTCGTGAGCAATGGGCTAAGTTTTTTACCAGCAAGTATTTATTATTGGCCTGAGCGCGCTTGATCGAGTTGGTTTAGTTGTTATAGAACAATCTTTTATATTAAAATGTATGTGTTCGTTGAAATTGGAACATATATTTAAATGTAATACGTGCACTTTGGTTTTGGGATATATAGTATACAAAAACACCAATTATTGTTTTTATATTTGTTATGCAGGGTGCGATGTTCTATTATTGTTGTGACAGGTTTCTATATTTGGTGCAAGACACTATAGGTATCCCTAAACAAAACTAAATTTTTCCCGCCAAAAGTGCTTTGTTGCAGCGTACATATATAAGTGTACGCTGCAACAAGGGTGTAAAATTTGGCAAAAAACCACACTTGTTGCAGCGTACAAATAGATGTTCCCTGCAACAAGTTGGGTCTTTTGCAGCGTACACCAATTTGTACGTTGCAACAAGTCAAAATTTTGGCCAAATTTTGGCACTTGTTGCAGCGTACACCAATTTGTACGCTGCAACAAGTCAAAATTTTGGCCAAATTTTGGCACTTATTGCAGCGTACATGCATATGTACGCTGCAAAAAAGCACTTTTTGCAGCGAACATTGTACGCTGCAACAAGTTCAGACTTGTTGCAGGCCCCCCAGTTGCAGCATACGATGTACGCTGCAACAGGGGTCTAAAAGCCCGCTGCAATAAGGGTTTTTTCTACTAGTGAATTCAAGTATTAAATTGTATGGGATAACGTATAGGTGATGTTTCAAACTTAAAGTAGAGTATACTAATTGCAGGTCGAGTTATAGAATGGCCAACAACAATGATCTAGCCGTTGCTATTCGCCTCGTGGCGGAAAAGCTGATCCATGGAGAACTGAGCGTCCCGATTATATTGGGGACATATTTAAGAGACTAACCAAAGTTGGGCAAGCTGATCCTACATATTTTTTTTAGAGAACTGGGTTAGAGAGTTTGAGAAACTGTTTGGGGCTGTGAACTGTCTTGAGAACATGAGAGTGGGTCAATTGTACTGTACTTGGAAGATGAAGCTGATTTATGGTGGAGAGAAAATGGGGCTAGACTTAGCGCTGTTGAGGGCTTCAATTGGGATTCGTTTGTTACTGCCTTAAGGAAAAAGTTTTATCCTCCTTTTATGAGAAAGTAAAAGGCACAAGAATTCATAAACCTTAGGATGTGAAGTATGACTATTGCCGATTACTATAGCAAATTTATAGCACTGTCGAGGTTTGCACCTGAGGTTGTAGCCACAGAGGAGTTAAAAGTTCAGAGGTTTGAGCAAGGTTTGACTGATTAGATCCAATTAGGATTAGGTGGGAAAACTTTACATCGTTGGATATTGTGTATGGGAAAGCTGCTAATATTTATGGTTTGAAGTCTAGAAGAGACAAGAAAAACGTTGTTAAGGAGAAAGATAAGAGTATGGAATTATGCATCAATTTTAGGAAGCTAAACACCATCAAGAACAAGTATCCTTTGCCTAGGATAGATGACCTATTTGACCAATTGAATGGCGAGAGTGCGTTCTCGACAATTGATTTGGGTTCGAAGTATCACCAATTGAGAATAGCTGATAAGAGCCTAAGACCTCATTAGGACTCATTATTGTCATTATGGGTTTAGAATAATGTCTTTTGGTTTAACCAATGCACCTGCCATAATTATGGATTTGATGAATAAGATTTTTCCACGAATTCCGAATTAAGTTCGTTATTATGTTATTGATGATATCCTGATCTACTCAAAGAGTGAAAAAGATAATTATGAACACTTGAGGGTTATTTTGGAGATGCTTAGAAAGAATTTATTTTTATGTGAATGAAGTATACAAATCTTGAAGTCATGCGTGTATAAGTGACACCGACGGAAAAGTGAAGGACTAAATTGATTGAAAATTTCGTTACGTAAGGGAATAAATTTAAGAGAAGATTTGAGTGGTCCAGGATCGTTTAAAATCATTTGTTGTCTTGAAAAGATGGGAATGTATGAATTGGTGAAAGTGCTAAGAGTTAAGCCCAAGAGTTATACATCCATTAAAGGCGTAATGAGGTTCACTAGAAAGGGAAAGCTGAGTAGAAGGAGTTTCTGTAGATCCTACTAAGAATCAAGATGTGAGTGAGTGACATACTCCAAAGGAACGTGTCCAATATCTAAAGTTTTCTAGGCCTAGATACCATTATAGGAGGGTTGTGAGAGATTTCAGGAAAATAGCAAGACCAATGACCAATCTTGATGAAAAAGGAGTCAAAATTCGTTGAAGTGGAAATATCCAAAGTTATTCCCTGAGATGAGTTACGAGGGCGTAACTCGTTTTCATTAAGGGGGTAGAATGTGATAGAAATTCGCGCTTTTTACCTATTTTTATAGCAATTTTATGCATTTTATGCTTATTTTTAGCAACTTTTACATGTTGATACAAGTAAATAGAATCTCCGCATAAGAAAATGTGTTCTTGAATATTACAAGTAACTCTTAGTTGGCAAAAGAGTGCACAAGAGTGGCACAAAGTACTTCTACAATAAGAATAAGTTGAAAAGTTTGGAAAGATATGTGGGAAATTTCGTGTCAAGTTTCGGGACGAAACTTCTTTTAAGAGGGGTAGATTGTAATCCCCCGTAAATTTATAATTTTTTTAATATATTTTAACGTATATTATTTATATTTAAATAGAATTTTTGAATTTTAGTAATAAATATATTATTAACGTATATTTATTTTATTTTAATTACGTTCTAAATAGTTAACGATTTATGAAATCAAAATAGTTTTGAATTTTACTTTGAAAAGAATTCGAATTCAGAAAACAGTCTGAATCGGTTTTTGATTCATACACTCAAACCAAAATCCTAATTCTAGCCCAATTAAAATACCCAAGCCCAAATAAACCCCTAAATCCAAAAGTTTACTCACAACTCACTTATTTCTCTTTTACGTAAAACACAGCCCTAACTTTTCTTTTTCTTCTCTCGCAAGACACCAGCCACCTGCTCCGTAGCCGCCACCGTCGACGGCCAGCCACCTCACCGTGTCGCTGCCGCCGACCATCCAGCACCAACCGACCGCCGGTCCTCCCCTTCCCCGGTAACTCCTCCTTCTTCCTTCTCTTCCCTTTTTGTTTCGTGCTTTCTTTCATTTTTCTCTCCTCCTTAATAGTTGGTTTCGTTTTCTCGCACAGCCACCGCAGTCGCGGCACCACCGCTTCACTGCCGCCTGGTTCCTCCGTCGTTGCCCTGCCGCTGTCGAGCCTCACCTTTTGTTTCTCCCTCTCGTTCGTCCCTTCTCTTTTCCCCCTTTGCTTGCTGCTCGGTGTGAAGGGGTCGAAAAAGCGCGAGGCTAATGCGTGACCTCGTCCCTCGTGGGTGTGACGATTCTTTTTATTCAATCAAGTGTAATTGGATTTCCTGTGAGTTTACACCCAACTGACTAGTAATATAGGAGTCGCCATTCAGTTTTTAACGACAATGAGAAAAACTGACAAAACCCGGTTATCGTGACATAAAGGGAGTGCAATTATGTTTGACCACGACGGTCGTAGGTTCCCTTGTGATCCCTGGTGTGGGGATCTCTCAACATACACCCGCAAGGTAGAGATTGAGGGTTCGGGGGACTGTAACTACCGAGAGGAGTACTTCGCTCGTCGATAACTCCAGAGGCAGGATATCCTTACTAGCTCAGCATAAATAATTGAAGGGACATGCGTTAACTATTAAACTAATCTGAGTTGATTTTAGCAATATGCAACATATAATACTAATTCGATCGTGATTATCTGATTTAAATAGCATTAAGGGACCTAGCATGATAATCCGGTTTCCCAAAAATATTATATTTGTTAGGCGTGATAGAACAATCAGATTTAGTTAGTTTAACAGTTCATAAAAAGGGCGAGGAAAGCAGTTAAATCATCGAAAAGGGACACATTACGACGCACCCTTGAGAGGTGCGTCACGGTTCTCAGAAAACTAACCACTTTGACTTTGCTATTTCTCCTTTTTATTTAACCAATCTCAATTATGGGACAGGATACGTTCTGTTCGATTTATGGATCGATTGCGACAGAACGCGTGAACAATTTCGCAGCGAGAGGCTTAGGCTAAGGGTTGGAGTCAATACTCAGAATATAATTGTGTGTTGTTGTGTGTTCTTTCACGTCGAATTTAGGGGCCTATTTATAGGGAAGAGTTCGTGGAAAGATAGAATTGCAGAGTTCTAATCCACAAAGAATTAGGAAAAAACACGTACCCAGGTATTTTTAGCGCCCAGGCCTGGGCGCCGAAGATTTCGGCGCCCAGAGCCAGGCGTTGAAAATAGGGTCTGGGCTGTTTTCTTTAGTCAGATTCGGATTCCTGAAATCCGTAGAGTTTGAGATTAATTCGAGTCTTTTAGCGCGTATCAATTTTGTGACGGAATGCATCCGGGCCCGTTACGAACTCTAGGCTCGTTAGGATTTCAATTAATACGTAACTCTTATTTCCAAATCATATTAGGAATAGGATTCTCGCAGTTTTCTATCTCATTTAGGATTTATGTTGGAATGCAACACCTAATTTTGACAGGTTTCTATCTTTTATGATTTGCCACTTTTAGAAGCTACCTTTTACGGCAGTTACTATTTTTAGCAGGTTTCCATAAATAGAAGGTTTCGGGTGAAATGAAATGGGGAATCGAGATTCGTTTATTTTATAGGAGATGCGTTGTCAAGTGGAGATTCACGTCTTCATCATCGAACCTTTCCCTTGCGGGAACAGGGACAAAAGTAGGTGTCTACACTCGGTTCTCCTTTCGCAAGCAACATTGCAGTCGTTCGCGAGCCTCCTCGTCGCCGCGTAGCACCACCTTCGTCAACCAGCCATCAGCCGCCGCCCAGCCATCTCCTCTCCTCCTTGATTTCGGTTGTTCCCTAAACCTAAGTTAATTAACGAATTTAATTAAGTTTTAATAATTTAAATTATGTTCTTGAATTAAATTTATAATCTTTATGGTTTGAATATGATTTTCAGATTTGGTGTTGATATTATAAACTAATTATTTTCAGTTTGGTTGATTAAAATATAAGTTAGGGTTTAATCATGTTTTATTAATTCGAATTATGTTTTCTTGAATTAAAGTTATAGTTTTATGATTTAGATTATAGATTTCAGATTATACGAATTATATAATAAAGTTACTAATTTTCAGATTATATTATATTGGTTAAATTAGTGCCTTTAAGTAGTAAAGTGTGACTTTTGAGGTTTTAATGGCTTTAAATCATAATAGAACGATTATATATTATTAAAGTTATTATTATTTTTTTATGATTTTAAAGATGTTGAATATATTTTGAGCAAGCTTTTAATTATTTTAGATTGCTGGAAATTTAAAAAGGAAAGTTTATTGGAGTTTAAGATTTGGGATCCTTAATATAATAATTATTATGCTTGGAGGTTAATTAGTTAAGTTTCGATATTGAAGAATGTTCTAAATATGTTTATGATGTATTTAGAATGCTTTATGATAGTCGTGAATGATTAGGAATTGATTGGGATTATTTGTTGGTTGTTTTAGGCGGAGAATCCTCTTTAGGCGACTTTTGAAAGTGTTAAAGTGGCCTATCAGTTTGTTTACACAAGGTACGTACATACCTGTGTGCTTGGAATGTGTGTTATCTGTTGAAACCAAGTTGAGATTTATTGATGAACCTGATTATGTCGGAATTTCATGTTTAATATTGTTGGATGGACATGTTGAACATATGTATTTCGTTACAAGGATTATAACATGTTAGTAGATGATTGATGCAAACATGTTTGCTTGGGAACACTAGATTACTTTGTATATATTGATTCAGATCAGTTGATTGTTGTTCCCTTTTAGCTTTTCACTACTTTATTAGGGCCGAGGACCTTGTTTAGTAAGTTGAAACCTTATACCCATATAGAGGGGTTAATCAGTATTAAAGGAAAGGTTGGATTTAATTGGAATGAGTCTTGTTTGATACCTTTGTGATCACTTACTTAATTCCAAGATAAAAACAGTTGTGAATAAATGTGGATTGTATGCCTTATGTGATTGCTGAGTCATAACAGGGTTTCAATTTGTAAATCATGTAAAGTGAAACTGAGTAGCAATAGCTTTAGACTGTGCACGTCTAAAGTGACGGACAAACAGGAGTTGGGGTTCATGGTGGTAGCCAATGGCCTTTAATTCGGACCGGATTGATCACCGTGTCCTATTTTTATTCAAACGTTCCTCGATATCGCAGGTCACTGAGGTTACGGAGTCGCGCCCGTACCTCGTCTTCCTTAGTGAAGCCTCTAGCTAGAAAACTCGGTCCATTGTCTATTTCAACTAAAATAATATTATTGTTATAAGTCTAGCCTAGTCTAGTCAAGTATGGTCGTCAAATTATCATGTTTGTCTGCCCTTATTTATGTTCATTAGTATCATGTTAGGATGATTCGTTTGGTAGTATCATGTTAGGATTATTATTGCTTTTAGTATGTAGTACTCAGCTTTGCTGATTACGTGCTTTGTTTGTGTGTGTTGATCATGGCTATGCCTTATTGATCCTGTGATGACCCAACTTTGGTGAGCAGTCTCTAAGGATCAATAAGCGTTGCCCATCTACAGGTTTGAAGATGATGCATCATTGGGATCGGGATTAGAGAGCTTGTAGTTATATTTGTTTTATTAAGTGATTTGGTTTGTTAACTTAGATTTGAAAGTTGTCGTACTATTCGTATTTCCTTATTTCCGTTAATTGGTTTTGGACTTAATATGTAATCGATTATTTATGAACCTAAAAGTTAGTTTTATGTTTTCCGCTGCAAAATTCTGAATAAGCCGTACGTTTTCACACGGGCGATAATGCCTTGATAATTCTCTATAGTTATATTTATAAAAGGGTTGTTTTAGAAAAATGGAATTGTCGGGGTGTTACACCTAACACATTGTGAGTATCATCAGGGAAAAGGACATCTTATCCAAAACTGTTGACACCTAAAGAATGCAATACAAGATCTAATTGAGGACGGGGTCTTGACCCTTCTCATGTAAGATATGAAGTTGAGAGCATTACACTCCCATTAAGATTAAACATTCACTTTCAGTGTTTAAAAAAGTTATTTCTCAAAAAATTTCTTTGGTTCAAAGCAACATTTTGGATAACTATGGCACACTTACCCTCTACCATATCAAACATTCCACCACTAGAATGTTCAGAATAACGGGCTCATGAAACACGAAGCTACAAACTAGACTGTTGGATGACACTGAGGACTGAAGATTATCCAAAGCTTGAAGATGTAGACTCAAGTTCAAAGAAGATCAGACCTAAAATCTAGCACTGCAAACTAATTCTATATCATTCTCCCTTCCATTTCGTTCCTAAAATATAATAAGAAGTTAAATTGTTGTCAAGCTTTATTTCCGTGTACTTTTATTCAAGATAAAAAAGAAGTTCTCTTTAAAATACATCCTTAGTTGTCTTACCATAACAGTTTTAAAAGCAATGAACAAACAAAAAGGCAAATTATTCGATGCACGAAACAAATGGCAAAACTTATTCCGCATTTTACATAAAAGAGTTCGCAATTAATCACTCACCTGGGCCAACATAGCCCATTAACTTCAAAAAAAGAGGATCCATCTCATGTCCAACAACTGGAGGCTCAATTAGTCCACATTAACGATTTCTGAAAGATATAATCCACCAACAGAAGCCGCAACTTGCAACCTTTAAAAAATGACCTTTCCCTTGACCATGAAACAATGAACCACTTTATTGTTAGCTATGTTGAACCTCGTCTAAAGGAGCCTTTTTTATTTAACCCACACTAATCCAAACCTGGGGATGGGAATGCAATATGACAATAGTACGGAGCAGAATATTCATACCTAGAAAAAGAAACTAATCAAGTAAAAGAGGACTACACACCAAGGACCATTCCTAAAAGAAAGAATCCAAGAATGTTGTGAAGTAATCGGTCAAGTAAAAATCCTGGAACTAAAATGTGAAGAATCAACAATGATGAAGTTCTGCAAGATCAGACAAGGTCAAACACCAAGTCCATTTGTCAAACTACTATGAGTATAATGGGAAATTTTGAGCCTAATCCGTTTTTCCACCCTAAGCTTAACCACGTTACAACCCCGGAAACGCCCTCCTTGAGGTGAAAAAATAAACATATATCTTTCATAAATAGTCAAAAAAAAAAAGCAAATCCCCACTCGGGAAAACCTAAAAACCGAGAACAATCACTCGACAGTAAAAAGTTAATCAGCTTTGCAAAATTAACTAGAAAAGAAAACGTAAAATAAATTGAATCATGTGAAAACCTCACATACCAACCGCTTGGCGCTAGAAATTACTAGTGCTTGCCATGTGAGTGCTAGAAAATTATAGCGCGGGCAAGATGTGCGCTGGATTTTCCAACGCATGTGCTTAAGTGTTCGGAATTTTGCTGCACTTTTGCAAAAAAATTCGAACACTTGGGGGGTACATCCGTTCACAATCCGATTATTTTTATGCAATTTCGCACAAATCAAGGTGAATTTATAATAAAAGAATGAATCTAAATCAAAAACCAGAACTATGTAATGTCTGATTCCAACCTGGATACGTATACAACCCCTAAAGGTGCGACTACTTTAGTCCGAATTCATTATGGTAATCTATTCTGAGAAAAATGAACTCAGCCCACTCCGGCTAAAAGTGACTAAAATATGAAACCATAACATTCAACTCAACTCATTATATGCAAAAGTTCTAAAAGTCTTGTTAATTAGGCACATGACTCTATTATCAACCTAACTACTTTGCCAAAAATAGAAGCCACTTACCTCTTTAGGCATAACTTCCAAAAGGGAAGCATCGACTTCCTTAATAAATTGTTTCCTACTTCGAATACATAAATAATTTTCTTAAATAAAAGACGCATCTACGTCTTCTTAAACATTGTTAAAAACTAAGTAAGACAATCAAGCATTCACCATAAACAACAATGGGTAGTTCTTACTATGCTTACCATCCATTAACATCTCTTCATCCAAGAATGTCTTTCACCTTCTTGAACTTTGAGCATCTGATATTTCTTACAAGTAACCTGCAAGTACTACAGCCACCAACCCAAGCAAAGCTTCCATAAAAATAAAAAAGAGACTGTTTGATCTTAGGCACATACTGAACTATGTGACCGCATTGTCAAATGACTTCCTTGAACATTCTCGAATGTACTTTTAAATAAGGACCCTACTTCTTCCTTCTGTTTTCAAAATATTTTCAAAAACTAGTTGGATATGTCCTCTATCTTAGTCCGTCCGTTCATTTCCTTGTTAAGCAATCGAGTTTGGGTGCATCTTCCCATGTCTAATTCAAAAGAGGCAAAACCTTTCCTATGCTTTATACCAGGGGCTAGCTTAGACGACATGTCCATTCTCTTCCTTGACAACTAATCGAACATACTAGACCTTTCCGATACGAGTAATTTGGAATTAAATCCGCAAGTTTTAACTAATACTCCCTCCGTCTCTTAATACTCGCACCGCTTTCCTTTTCAGGTCGCCCCTTAATATTTGCACAGCTTCTATAAGTGGAAATTTATACCAATATTGTATTATTTCTCACACTTACCTACTAACCCAACTACACCCCTACTCCTTACAAAAAAATCATTTAAAAATTCACACCCCCCACTCACCACTCCCCACCCTTTACACAATTCCCACTAACTGTAGTAAAAAAATACCCCACTATCAACCAACACCCATTAAATTAATAAGTCAATTCAAATGTCTTAAACCTCGCACATGTCGAACCAGTGCGAGTATTAAGGGACGGAGGGAGTATCTTTCTACAGACTTAAATCCACTAAATCTGCAAAAAAGACGTTGACCCTAAAACTCAAAATGAGTCATTTCTTTTTATGCGTTTTCTTTTTAAGGGTAAGTAGGAATACCTCCGCCTAAAAATGACCTATTTTTTGCAAAATTGTGATTCGGTGCAACTCAGGCAAATTAAAAATGCAAGTACGAAAAAGTAATATTGAATACGTACAAGTCTGACGAAAATACGAACACAAAATACATAAAGTACAACTACATATCTAAATATATGTACATGGTCTAATAAAACATCTATCGGGCATCATGTCCCCTCAAAATCCCGGAGGTCGTACACTACCCCAAAAGAGACCATCCTCGGCCTGTAGATCACCCGAACTAGCATCCTGCGCTGCCTGAGATCCGCTAAACATATCATTGCTCGTAAAATGGTATGATAGAGGTGGTCCCCAGCTCTAAGATTGTCCACCCGTCCAGATCGACGGCTGCGATAGCAACATCGGCATATATCCCGCAACGTAAGGTTGCTGAAAGGAGGCACAGTCCAACCAAGCTCAGAAGTAGCAAGCAACAGTGGGTGCCAACCCGTCTAAGGCACTCGAACCTAGCTAGGGGTGAAAGTTTGGTAGCAAAAAACCGAAAACCAAACCGAACCGAACCGAATAAGAAATTCGGTTCGGTTTTTTTATCTATTCGGTTCAGTTTGGACTGAGGTTTTAAAAAAAATTGGTTTTATGGTTTGGATTGGATTGAAAAGTCTGAAACCGAATAAACCGAACTAAAACCGAATAAACCGAACTAAAACCGAATAAACCGAACTTGGCTAAAAAGTATAATAAGGGTCCAAAAATTGGCTAAAAACAAGTATAATATAGGCCCAAAAACAGGTCCAAATGAAAGGCCCATGAAAATTCGGTTCTGCGGTTTGGATTGGACTGAAAATTAAAAATACGGTTTGGTTTGATTTGGATTAAAAGGTTATTTGGTTTGGATTCGGTTTCAAAAAATGAAAACCGAATTAGTTCGGTTTGGATTCGGTTTGGGCCTTAATCCAAACCGAAAACCGAACTTTCACCCCTACTCGAACCTCATGTTGACCCGCACAACTCCTCCTAGGCTCCACCGGCTGCTGCGGAGGCCTCTGAATTGTCCCCACATCGGACGTACACGGCCCGCCCTCAAAAGAATCCCGGTCTCTCCGAGGAGTTTGTGTCGGCTCCTGTACCCGAGACTGTCACGCTCCAGTCTACAAAACATAAAAAAGCTAGTCAGCATACATACAGTTACTGAAAGCTAAAACTAAGGCTCAGGCACACTACCTGAGTCGAGCTCGGGCTACGACAAGAGAAAGCTGTATGAGTCTTGGTCAAGGAAGACTTCAACTTATTGATTACCTTGACCATAGCTCGGTCGTCTAATACGACACCTACAAAATAAAAACGACAAGTAGCAATTACTACTCGTTCTTCGAACATACCTTGCACTAAACAAGCATGCTTCAAACTATTCATGAACTATTCGTAGCCAAATGACCTCTATGAAGGAGGCATATTTGCCGAATAATTAGAGCCACGTACACGTAGGAAATCTAATGGTTTCAGCCAATAAAAAAATAAGATTTTAATTTATTTTTGAATTAAAAAAAAATTGAGTGCCACGTAGATATTTTAATTAATTAAGTACTAATATATACAATTTCATCCAAAATCAAAATATTTAATACTTAAAAAATAAATCTAAAATCAAATTCATCTAAAACCAAACACTAATCTAAAATAAAATTCAATCCAAAATCAAACACTAATCCGATATTAGAGTGCCACGTGGGAAATCTAATGGTTCCAACCAATGAAAGATAAGTTTTCCAAATTATTTTTGAATTAGTGCCGCGTAGATAAATAATTAGGCGCCAGTAGATATTTTTATTAATTAATTATTAATATTACGCATATACAATTTCATTCGAAGTCAAACATTCTAATAAAATTAAATCTAAAATGAAATTTAATCCAAAATCAAAACTAATCTAGTCTCAGCCACCCCTTAAGATGAGAACTGAGAACTAATCTCAGTCGTCGATCAATTGAATCTAATGGATGTAAAGCTACCCGAAATTTTGAAATTAGTAAGGGTAAAATGGTAATTGACCTGCGTTGAATGACCTCCCCCAACTCCTTAATTTTCAGAATTTCTTTCTCTCTCTTCCTCCCTCCTCCCCTGCGAATTCTCTCTCTTTCAATCTCTTCCTCCTCCTTTCTCATAACTTTTTCTTCTAAATTCATATTCCCCTTTTTAATTTTTTTTTTCGAACAAGTGAAATTAGGGTTTTTAGTTCTTATTCGTTTGTTGATGTTGTGTTTACTTTTTCTGATGTTGTGTTTACTTTTTGTCGATGTTGTGTTTACTTTACATTATTTTTTGTTTACTTTTATCCGATGTTGTGTTTACTTTTTCTAATCTTGTGTTTACTTTTTCTGATCTTGTGTTTACTTTATGTCGATATTGTGTTTACTTTTGATTATATTGTATTTACTACTCAATGTTGTGTTTACTTTTTTTGATCTTGTGTTTACTTTCTGTTAATGTTGCGTTTGCTTTTGATTATATTGTGTTTACTTTTACTCGATGTTGTGTTTACCTTTTCCGATCTTGTGTTTACTTTTTCCGATCTTGTGTTTACTTTCTGTCATATTGTGTTTACTTTTCTTGATCTTATGTTTACTTTTTGTCCGTTTTGTTTTAATCCAACAACTATCAGAGGTTCTCATTACAAGGGAGGTTCTCATCTTAAGGGAGGTTCTCACCAGAACCTGGTCATATATATATATATATATATATATATATATATATATATATATATATATATATATATATATATATATATATATATATATATATATATATATATATATATATATATATATATATATATATATATATATATATATATATATATATATATATATATATAAGATGAGAACCTCCCTTATAATGAGAACCTCTGATAGTATATATATATAGGACCAGGTTCTGGTGAGAAACTCCCTTAAGATGAGAACCCCCTTATAATGAGAACCTCGATCTGATAGTTGTTGGATTAAAACAAAACAGACGGAAAGTAAACATAAGATCAAGAAAAGTAAACACAATATCGACAGAAAGTAAACACAACATCGGAAAAAGTAAACACAACATCGAGTAAAAGTAAACACAATATAATCAAAAGCAAACGCAACATTGACAGAAAAGTAAACACAACATCGAGTAGAAGTAGACACAATATAATCAAAAGTAAACACAATATAATCAAAAGTAAACACAATATCGACATAAAGTAAACACAAGATCAGAAAAAGTAAACACAAGATTAGAAAAAGTAAACACATTATCGGATAAAAGTAAACACGATATAATCAAAAGTAAACACAACATTGGCGAAGGTAAACACAAGATCAGAAAAAGTAAACACAACATCAACACACAAATAAGAACTAGAAAACCTCATTTAACTTGTTTGAAAATAAAAATTAAAAGGGGAATCACCTGAGGACACAAAAGAAATCGAAAAACAAAACCCAGAATCGAAGGCAGAACAAAGATGTTCAATATAGTTGAAGTTAGAAGAAGAGAATATGAGAAAGGAGGAGGAGGAGGTTGAGAGAGAGAGAGAGAGAGAGAAGGAAGAGAGAGAAAGAAATTCTGAAAATTATGGGAGTGGGAGAGGTCATTCAGAGCTGTAAAATTACATAATTGCCCTTAATGAAGTCCTTTGGTCGGGTAGATTGTAGGTTGTTAGATTGATTTGATCAACGGTTGAGATTAGTTCTCAGTTCTCATCTTAAGGGGTGGTTCTCACCAGATCCTAATTATATATATATATATATATATATATATATATATATATATATATATATATATATATATATATATATATATATATATATATATATATCGGAGTATGTATATATGAGTTGGTATACATAAGATTTTTATTTAAACTTAACAATTTAATAGAATTCGTGCATTGCACGGGCTAATGTCTAGTCATGAATATAAAAAAAAACATATGCCAAGCATTGTAACACAAAGCCCATCCCGTAGTCATGTCTAAGGCTTGAGGGAAGCACTTCAAAACTGCTCCAAACGACGATTTTATCGCAAATTTTTTCGATGTTAATGTTGTACATATGATCCTAGTGTTCAGTTGCATAAAATGAACTTTAATTTGCTAATCTCTCATCTCAGGTCTAAGCAAGATTAATTACTTAGAACTTTGAAGTTGCTCCAAACTAATAGGGAAATAAAACATCGCGAGTTTATGAAAACTCCGATCATCCTGCTGTAGCGAACATGCATGATAATCGATCACTCTACACATGTCCAGAGTAACAATAATATGGAGTAACAATAACAACCACAGCAAAACCTTCCAGAACCTGCTTGCTCATGATAACTAAAGAGTAGCCTACCTAGATATGGAAAAAAAAAAAGGAAGAAACAATCAGAAGTTACCTTGGATGGCTGGATGTTGTATGATTGATAGGCTTCTCCCCGTACGGAAGGTAGAGCAAAACCTTGCAGGCTGATACACATAAAATGGCAGGGAAAGAAGCAAAAGTTGTTTAACTTTCAACCAAGCAAGATTTCCATTTCTGGAAAGTGAAATTATGTACCTACTATATTGCAGAAATAGAAGATCCAACAGATATGCAACTTTATTAACAGATCATGCTCAGACAGTGTGATATTAGCGAGATCATATCTTTACAATTCTAACAGAAAAAGGGTATCCATAAAATAAGTCAGAGAACATTGATACAGCTAGCAAAGAGTGATACTGGTGCGGCTCAATCTGAGATCATATCTTTACAATTGATACAGTTAGCAGAGAGTGATATTGGCGCGGCTCAATCTGAGATCGTATCTTACAATAATAATTCCAGTACCTCTAATAAGATCCGTCTTCGGATTGAACCTCACCAATATCGCTTCCTTTTTTCTGCCTCCTCACCCCAAACTAGCTTTATTCAGTTCAAAATAATCATCATGTTCAAACATTCTGTAATAATGAGTCCAAACTACAAGCTGACTAAAAAGGTTGGGACACAAAGAAAAAAGAAATTTAAGTTGGGGCCTTTTGAAAAGGAAATAAATTGAAGAAACTTGGTCCCATACACCCCCACTTTTAAATATAATGATTGTGAAGCTTTTGGTATGAAGTCGCTAAAGCGTGACCAGAATAGGGAGAAGCTTCTCTCGCAGCATATATATAGAAATTAGGTGGAGTAGTTGGTAATGGAGATCAAATCAACAACAATCATCATCATTATTGAAAGGGTAATGGAATCGAACACGCGATAAAATGAAAACATCGAAAAGCTTAAAGATATTCCCATCCATACCAGAAAAAAACAACCCAAGACAAAAATTTGGTATGACATGAAATGTGATTTATATGGTCCTAGAATGCAAGATAGAGACCTTATTCATACATACATAAATCTAAACAGGCGAATTAGTATAATACGAGGATAAACAACCATAATTAGCTCATGTTATGCAACATAATTAAGTAGCATTAGTAGAACCGAACTAAATTAACAAGGAGTTAATGTTATATATCGTGGTAGTAAAAGAGAGGTGAGAGATTAGAGGGAAGAGGGAAGGAGGAGAAAGTATATAAGAGAGTAGGGTTTTGCGGTTTTGGCCTCGGGATGACAAGGGGAAGAAGACTGAAGAAGGTGAGTGGAATGATGTGAAGAGGGAGCAAAGCTTACTTTAGGGTTTGTCATGCTTGATTTACACTCAAATAAAAATTACTTTTTTTTAATTTATTTTTTGCAAATTTTGATCTCTTTCCGCATGCCTGCCTTACTGAAAATATTCTCTAACCAAAACAAAAACAAAAAAAAAAATGACCCCTCCATCTTTCATTATTTTGACATGCTTTTAGTTCATGCTTTGTTCTTGGGCAATCAAACAGACAAAAAAGGGCTAATACAATAGTCTGTACACTTTTTTAGGGGACTAAATGATTTTTTTGTTTTAGTTCTTACTTAATTGGTCAATTTTCATAGATAAAGAATGAACACAAGTTTATCTCATCAAATCATTAGCATGCAGCAGATCATATCATGATTTTATAAAACAAAGTAATAAACATACTCTAGCTGAAGACAATATTATGTTTGGTAGAGAGAGTTACAGAGGGTAAGCCGACAACTGCCGTAGAAGGAATTCGATTCCATGTCATGGGTATATATGGATCACCCCTCAAAACTTTACCAAATAAGCTAATTGACATCCTTCTCTAGGCGAAGACATTGAGTATGGGATACAATCTATTTTACTTGGATGTACTCTTCGTTTTACCTCGAATATACGTGTTGGATCTTCAACACTCAAATATGGATATATATGGATATTCCGACAATTCATTTGAGCTAAAAAAACAATTTAGTAGAGTCAACACCTATACACACTAATACCGCCTGATCTAAATATAATATAATATATACCAGAACAAGCCCTTTTAATAATAACCAGGCCTCTTCCTAAGAAAGCTAATACTTCATAATTAGAAATCTATCTATCTAAGAGAAAATGTAAAACATGTTTCACAATATAATGTTTAGAACACCAACCAAAACATTCAAGTACCTCTGTTATTTGGTCACATTACAAGTATTCTAACCTAGCTACAGTATATTCCTATATATCATTGGTAATTTGGTATTAGTGGAGTAGACAAGTACTCCGTAATATCTAAGCTGATTTGACGGGTATGATACTATATTTGTTACGTGTACCAGCAACTGGAGTAGTTTGCATGTTTTCTGTTCCTTGACTTTTTCATTTCTTTTTCCCTTTTTTCCACCAAAATACTACTCAAACGAGTCAAACCACGTACATAAGGCAATTATATTACTAAAACAAATAAATCCACTCACTGTGATATTCTTAATTCGTGTTATAAAGTTAAGACCTACGTACTCCGTACTTCCGTAGTATATACGTAGTACTACATATATATTGCTTGTTGGTTCAGTGGTGATTGAGACTGAACTTGGTAGGGAGAACCTGTGTTCGATCCCCCGCAATAATAATTGGAAGGGGACTGGAACCTAACCACCCAAAACTCGTCCCAAATCCGAATTAGCCCTAAGGGTGAATCGGGTGCTAACACCAAAAAAAAAAAATACATTATTCGAACTCTTCCTTCAATATCAAGTATCATTGACCAAATTTGACACACATAGACACGTACTTTTATCCAACATAAGTAAAACCTATGTACATAATCAATTATGCTACTAAAACAATTAAACCGGTATTGTTAATTCATGTTAAAAAGTCATAATTATGTTGCTCGAACTCTTCCTTCAAGTTCAAGTATTCATGACTGAATTTCACAGATGATTACATGACTCTTAGACATAGTACTTTTATCCCGACACAAGTAAACCTAAGTACACAATCAATTATACTGCTAAAATAAGTAAATTGGTTCGTAATTCATGTTGAAAAGTCATGACTATGTTACTCGAACTTTTCCTCCAACTTCAAGTATCCAAGAGTAACTTCGACACTTATTTTGACTCATAGACATGTATCTATATTCGATACAAGTAACATATACTCAAACCTAAGTGTATAATCAGTTTTAGTACATAAACAAACAAACCCACTTGCTTAATTATGATATTCTTAAATCATTTTATAAAGTCAAAGCCTATATATGTTACTTGAACTTTTTCTTTAACTTCAAGTATCCATGTCGAATTTAATACTTCCTGTCCAAAAAAAAAAATCAATACCTTATTTTCTGGCCACCCCCAATCATAAAAATCAATAAAAAGCCAACTGCTCGATACATGACAATATGACATACAATTACACACGTACTTATATCCGATACAAGTAACCTATACTCAGCAAAGAGTCAAGACCGTACTTATGATATTCTTAAGTCATGTTATAAAGTCAAAGACTCAAAGCCTATGTTACTCGAACTCTTCCTTTAATTAAGTCCGATACTTTATTTTTTTGCCACAATCACGAAAACCAATCATCAAATATCTAATAGCCTATACACTACACTTAACGCAACTGAAGTCAAAGCATAAGTAAAACAGAGAAAGCTGAAAGTAGTGAACTTTGAAGGAGGAGGAGGTTAAGTAGGGTCAGGTGAAAATATAGTGGTAAATCTTGGGAACAACAACCCAGAATGTCAGTGATGGGAGAAGATCGAAAGTATTCTAGAAAGTAAATTTTGTTTGGGCAAGTTTTATTTTATTTTCTCTCACGCATTTGCACAAACAGTTGGCCGGCAATAGGAATAAAATCAGCTGAGATAAAAAACCTTCCTTTCCTTCACTCACACCAAGTATCGCATTGCGGAGACACCGGCGCCAAAGAGGGCCCTGCTTTGGTGCTGCAATGGGAGACACTCTTCTTGGGGATTGCTCTTTTGCCCCCAATTGCTGTTTTTCTCTCTCCTCTATGCCCTCCAATTTGTAGGTTCTCCAAGAAAAAAGGAATTTCTTGTACACAACACGGAGGATGGGGAATTTGACTAATTGATTTTGAGGGTTCAATTTTTTTTTTTAATTTAATTATTGTAGGATATGTTCGATAAAAGTAGTTATCGTGGCTTCGAATCTGTTTTTTTTAATAGACATATGTAGGGGAAGTCTAAACTCTAAAAAAATGCAAATTATTAACGTCGGACACAAATTTGTTGTAATGTTGTTACGGAGTATTTATAAGGGACTACCCATCCAAACATAATTTTAACTTTATTATAACTTAAAGCTAAGTTACTAATCAACTTTCTATCCTCTAGTACTAAAAAAGCCGAAACTACAATTGAGTTTTGCATCATTTTTCGGGACCATTATACCCTTTATTTGATTTATTATTTACAACCTTACCATGCCACTATTGCAAATATGTGTATCTCTATTAACTTACACATGTCTTTCTACTTCTCATTATTTTCTCTAATTCTAGATAATTTTGAGTGAGAGATTAACTTTATGTCTTTGTTTACTCGTTCTCTTCATATTGATTAAGCTAAGGGTTACGTCCAATACCACATACATAATCTCTATTATATAAGTGAAAATGTGAGGTTAATTTAGTAAATCCACTTTTGGTGTCCCCCTTGGATTACTAAAATTACCCTCCACACAAATAGAGAATATAATGACCAACAACAACATATATTAACTTCCAACAACATATATGGACATTACCAACACACCAGCCAACAACAATGTCAATTTATGTCGTGTTTTGTAAATTTCTATCTATACTTTTAGTAGTTACCCTAATTAACTTCTAGATCTAAGTATTTAAAATAAGTGTATTATTTCATTTGTTTTCAATTAATATACTTCAATTAATATGCAAAACCAGTATACTTCAATTAAATTACTATACCAACGAACTTAAACGACGTTGAGCATAAAGTTGTCCGAACTCGGTTTGTTAACTTAACAAGCTTAAATTTTGTTAATGTTTGTTTATTAACTTTAAAAAAAGTTTGGACAAGCTTATTTGCGAGTAGTTCAGAATGCATCGGCTCATTTCTCCATCGTTGAAAACGAATTGAAATAGAAACTTGGTATTGGTTTAGCATATTAATTGAAGTATATTAGTTGAAACACTTATTTAAGAATACTTAGATCTTAAAATACGTACTCCGTGTCACTACCTACCACATACATGGACATTTCCAATACACAAACCAAAAACAATGTCACTCTATATCGTGTTTTAAAAATGTTCATCTACGTTGTTGGTAGTTACCCTAAATCAATTTTAGATCTAAGTATTTCAAAAGGAGTTTTGTTTCCTTTGTTTTCGATTAATATACTTCAATTAATAGGCAAAACTAACATATTTCAATTAAACTACTATATCAATAAACATAACTTCAATGATTCAATAAAATTAACTTCAATTAAGTTACTTGAAACCTTATTCTATTTAATTTGTTCATGGTCATGGGTTAGAAATTAACTTGGGAGAAGTAATCAATAAATTGTTTAATTTTACGGATTTTTCATGAAATGACCTCGAGGTTTGCGTTAATGCACCAAATACCCCTAATGTTTCCAGAATGCACAAAATACCCCCGGGGTTAAAACAATAACACTAAATTCCCTTAATGAGCATTTTCCGTCCATTCCGTTAAGTCTCTGTTAGCTTAAATTTACTTTTTTGCCCTTACTCAACCATTTTCTCTACTAATCCTAATATTAACACTTAATTATATTAATTAAACCCCAAAAAAATTAACTGCTATTATTTTAAAAAAAAAACAAAACTCTTTGTTTGACTCTTCCCTAATTAAAACCCAAATTTTACTTTTTTAAAAAAAAACCCCCCTCATGCCTCCTTCTTCTTCCTTCTGCTATGCTTCTTCTTCTCCTTCTTCTTCACCATTAAAACCCAAACCTCCTTTCTCTGATCCATCACTTACCCACCTCCACAAAGGCATCTCCACCACCACCCGCCATCTCTCCTCCCAGCGACCTCCAACATCGCTCTAGCACAGTTCGGCCATCTCCACCACCACCCCACCCTCTCTCCTCCCAGCCGCCATCTCCACCACCACCCGCCCTCTCTCCTCTCAGCCACCTCCATCATCGCTCTAGCACAGTTCGACTTTTCAATTTGTTTGCCGCCTATTATTGATTTTTTCATCAATGCTTTTGTAAAAATTGAACTCTAGATCTGGTTCTCTAAAACCCAATACTTTTATCAAAGTTAATTGGCGATACCTGCACGGACCACATCTGAATACTAGAGGAACAATACCTAGCTAGGCGTTGTGGGATTTTGGGTGGTTGAATTTGATAGTGGAATTGGGTATTGGAGGAGAGAGAAAGGGGAAGAAAAGATGAGGGACCAAAGATGGTCGTTGAAGGAAATTGAGGGGATAGAAATGCAGTAGCAGGATTTGAGAATTGAGAGTGGGAGTGAGGGAGAATCGGGGAAGAAATTTAGAATTCGCATTGGGGCTTCCATTGATTTCTGCATCTAGTTTTGTTTGATGATTTTTGTTGTTCAAAGGAGATAATGATGTTGTTGATGATGATGAGTGGAGATGTAAAATGGAGGAGGAGATGAGATGGAGGAGGAGGAGATCGAGTAAAAAAATTAAAAAGTAAAATTTTATTGAAGGTAAGTTAAATTATTAATTAGGGTTAAATTGAATCAATAATAAGTTTATTGGGGTTGATGGGGCGTTAATGACTAACGGCGTTAACGTCCGTTAGCCTAATGGACATTTTTTGTTATTATTCCATACCTCGGGGGTATTTGGTGCATTCTGAAAACATTAAGGGTATTTGGTGCATTAACGCAAATCTCGGGGTCATTTCATGAAAAATCCGTTAATTTTATGACGTTGAATCTTCACAAATCTAGATAGAAATTGAATGGAACTATAGTGAAAAGAGCCCCCCCCCCCCTTCGGCTCCCTATGGACGATCCTCGATCGTCTGGCTAAAGTAGGGGTCATTCAAGATCAATGTTAGACATTTTCATACTCCCCTGTATGAGATCTCTAGTCCACTATTCGAGGACAACATGGGTGTCACAACACCCCGTTTTGTAATTTAATATTTAACTAGATTTCTAGCCCGTTCAATAAAGGGGCCATTATTTGTAGTAGTTATTAAGACGTATTTTAAAGTGCTAATTTTATTGAGCGCTTGTGATTTTAGTGAGAATATATGATTTATATAGAGGTGAAATTTGAAAGTTGAAAAAAAAATATAAAAATTAGATGTTAATTCATTAATATTAATTGTTAAAGAGGAAGATGGAGTGAAAGAAGTTAAATGAATATATGAATTAAATGGTGAATTGAGATTGAATAAGGAGGACGGAGTGGAAGATGTGTTAAAACTGTAAATTTCGTATAACAAACAATAAAAGAAAAATTGAAAAAAAATAACAAATTTATGGGTGAAAGATGGGATGACACGTGTCATCTAATCATGTATGGTTTTCCTTTTTATAGACTACTAGGTATAGATTTTCGGGCTTCTTCCTCACGTTTTCATCAAAAAAATATACTGAGTTATAATTACTCGTATAAGTGATTCTAGCCCCATATCAAGCAATGTAGCTAACATTTTGCAACAGATGCTTTGCGTAACAACTATACTTTTTTTTTGTGGGTAACTAGTTGTTGGACCTTGCGCTAACGCGCACGATCTCCCAAGGTATACAAATTTATTTTGCAGTAATGTTACATAAAAGACTGATATTTCCAAATTTACGTTAAATGCTAGAAAAGCAACGCTAAAAATCGATTTGCATGTAATTAATAATATGAAATCATACATAAGTTTACTATATTTGTGTTATTGATATTGAAACATTCCACAAACAACATTAATAGGAGAGACGAGAGGGTAGAGAAAGGTAGGTAAGAAAGAGTGACGGGAGAAATTCGGTAGAATGAGTTATTGGGTTGCCAACAAAAGGAAGAAGAAAAAACAAAAGAGAAAAAAAAAAGGAGACAAATGGTAGCAAGATGGCCAAGAGTATAATTGTCCCCACACTATTGATAAGAATAAGACAAAAAAAATATAAGGCACAAAATGAGGGTAAAATAGTAAGTACACTATTAGGTGAATAGTAATCAAAGTTCAAGGCTTTATAAGTGTTAGGATATATTTCTGAATTTGATGATTTAATTGGTTGATTCTCAATAAATGTTCATTATCATGAGTTAATTCCTTTTATCAAAAGATATCAATGACAATTAAAGAACATAAAAGGAATAACTAATGATAATGAAGAGTTATTACTCCTTAGAATATGAACGAATTAAATCATGTGAATAGAACGCAACCTAACAAATAATTTCACTCAAGTTTTAATAACCTTTGTACACTATGATATTGTTAAATGGGTAGGTCCACAAAATTTATTTATTTATTTTGATATGTATATTACTCGAACTCTTCATTTCACCTCACATACTCATAATTATCGAAACATGGATAAGAGTTGTTATCATATTTTGAACTAAAACTATGGAAAATTTTCATTAAAAATATCCGAACATGACCTCTGGACACAAGCAAAATCCAAGTAACATAGGTTTTTTTGGTGTAGAGAAAGCCTCGAAGGGCAAGCCAACAAATGGTGTAGACGACATTCGATCCCAGATCTTGGATACCACTCCTCAAAATTTTACCGATATCGGTAACTATCGACTACTAAGAACTACTCGTACTATCTTAAAAGCCTCACTTCCCTTTGAGTTTGCAATAGGCATAGAAACAAGAACCAAGGAAGCCGATGCCTTGACCTAGAATGTTGAACTGAGACCAAAACAAGAACACATAAACTGTGAGAATTGAATCAGAGAGACAAAATCAACAACCATAGACAAATCTCCACTTACCAAGTCGAATGGAAGGCCACCAAACAGAAGCCAGCCAAGTCCAATAGTAAAAACGTCCTAGACAGTTTATCGTTATTTGCAGTCAGAAATCATTGTATTTAAAAGCCACAAATAAGGAAAATTTGTCATTTACTACTTATGTAATACTACCTCCGTTTCATTAAGTTCTTTACGCTTTGAAAAATGTGTTCAATAACCAAAACTTTGACCATAAATTCTCACTATTATATCTATTAAAAATTATCAAGGGATATCTTGTTAGATTCATCTCAAAATGTATTTTATTAAATCAATTTTTTATAAATTTTTGTCGTACAAAATTGGATATATTAACGGTTAAATATTGCATCGGAGTCCGTGCAAATAGTAAGTGTAAAGATTTTTTTAAAATAGAGGTAGTACTACATATCTTATAAGTCATTTTGTCAATTATTACTCAGGGAAAAAAGTTGTCAATTACTGCTAGAAACCTTCATATGATTATTATTGTTACCCAAGTCAACATTCCTGTCAAATTGGTCGGAATTGGCGGAATATGATGTCATAATCATGAGCATTAGTGATAATCTGCTCCAAATTCATTAATTTAAGAGCATTTTCAATGACTTAGGTTATAAATCATTGGGTTCTCTAATTTTCTTTTTAGTTTTAATTGCTTAATCAACTCAAATAATTTTATGATGTCACAATCCAGTCACTTCTTGATGCAAAATTTTCCCGCCAATACCAAGAATGACAAGTGCCACTTCTTGATGAAAAAATTTCCTGCCAAAACTTATTTTCTTACAATATGTTTATATTTTTTCCATGTCCTTTTTTGTTTATGTATAGAAGAAAAATATTTGTTTATAGATTATGGAAATAATATATGGCACATAATAATAATTTGCTAAAAAATAATTTTTGGTAATTTAGTGAAATCATTTTATTAATAATGAAAAATATACTTAGTCCATATTTTGGTCAAATCAACATAATATTTTGATAAAATTAGCATATCAAGCATATATGAAACGGAGTATGAAATAAGTAGTATCGGAAATTGCATACTTAATTTGTATAAGATGAAGTAAGTAGGACTGTAGGATGAAGATTTATACATGCACGGGGACCCAATGTAGTTGTCTTTAAAATCAACAAGTAATAAATGCATTGATGTTCAAGTAGGAGATAATTGTATGTAATGTATGTTATTATAACGTACCTTCAAGTTGCCACAAATAGTCTGCGTGAGTGCAGAGTTAAGGGCTGTATTCCAAAACACAGTGTAATTCAAAAAGAATGCCATGACACAGGAAAGAAGCATGACGGCCTGAAAAAGAATCCCATTAATCTGTATTCATTATTCCGCATGTGAAGTGTTTTACGGTCACTTTTGAAGTTGCATAAGAACAATAATTAAAGTACGTACCTGAAAACCGGGGGATGATAAGTGAGGAAAGCTAATCAACTTCTGAAGGTCGCCTTGAAGGAATGTCGACAGCAGAAGAATCGGTCCACATATGATCCCGTTGCACCACATTAGACCGAAGCTATTTAATCCACTAGATTTTCCTGAGGAAACCAGTAGATAATTAAAATTGTAAGTAAAGAGACGAAACATGAAATATTGAAAGAACAGAGAAGCCAAGAAGATAACAACAAGGGTACCAAGACGAGCTATAGAGGTGAGGTAGATTGCAGTACAAAGATTTGATAAGAGGACAACTCCATAGCTGTAGAAGTCGAATGACAGATCTCTTGCTCCCGCTACAAATGCACCAAGTATGATGATACCCACACTGATAAAATCCTTGAGAGAATTTTTATTAAAGATTATATTAGAAACTTATTAACTGTAATTATTAGATGATCAAAGTCTCATATGGTGAGCTCTAGTTAATGTTAAGGAAATTTTGTTACAATTTGTAAGAAAGCACCTTTTATAAGCAAAATGGCTAATTATGACCTTAATGAACATTTTTGTTTTTGAATGGGATCTTTGGTCGGAAAATTGGCATTGACCACAATATTTCGGCGTTGACCCATCATCTGCCGGTCGCGTGATCAACTAAAATGTGATTTAAGGTCTCAATTGCCACTTTCTTTTAATTAAAGGTCATGTTTCACAAAGGTGCCCACATAAAAGGTCATTTCTAACAAATTCCAATAAAACAATGTTGGAAATTGAAGGGGGGATTAAAGTTTTTCATGATCACTTGACCGGCATATGACAGATCAACGCCGGAAAATTGTAGTCAATGCCCATTTTCCAACCAAAGGTCCCCGTCAACAACAAAAAAGTTTATTAAAGTCTCAATTTGTCACTTTACTTATAAAGTGTCATTTCTCACAAAATCGAACTTATAAAAGATGAACAAATTTTCCTAACATCAATCACTCATGTTCTTTAGAATGGGCAAGTAAGTTGACAAAAGTACGTAGGATGGATAAGGATTTTTCACTGAGGAAAAAGACTGAATGTAAAGGTGCAGGAAATTAACAAGTTTATTTACCTGCCAACAACAAGAAGAGAATGTTTTTGACGTGACACCAGGTACTCGACCACCATAGTAAAAGCCACAGTTGTACGCCTCAGAGTTGTGTACATGGGAACACTTATGCCACGAACAGATTCCATCGAAACCAGCTTTTTGTACAGAGGATCGAACAATGTACATTAGAATCGCTTCTATAATAAGTGTAAATAGATGGTGATTATATGAGACAGAAGATTTAATTACCATGAATAGTAAATATGATAGCGCGAGAGGAAGGGTCTGAACTAGTGTGTTGAAGGGTACAAGAATGATTGGGTTGTCAACTGTTCTCAGGGATACATCCTTTGTGAACGATATTATATTCCATTGTCTCATTATGTAGAGAAAGATGCACGAACATATCAACTGTAAAAAACGATCTATACTTCAGATTACGAAAAAATGCTGCATAAGAAAGCTAACAGAATAATGTGAATACCCATGTCAAAACACGCATACGTATTTAAGTGTCTGACACGGCTTATTTTGCGAAAATTTTGCATGATTTTTGTCTAAAATGAAGAGTACATGTAACAGTGACTTTCAGATTGCGTAGTGACACTGACAAGTTAATTACCTGAAGAAGTGTGATGACGTTTACGTATGGGAACTTGTAAGAAGATAGAGCTGCTTTGTTAAACATAATCAACAGTACTGCAAAGCATTTGCCAAAACAATTAATCAACTTACTCCATAGTTAAGCCATGTGGTTTTTTTTTAAGATGATTCGCAGGGGCAACATAAATTACAAAGGGGAAGGGATTTGAATCGTTGACCTCTTGTACACATAATCACATATATGTCTTCAGTCTTGACCACTAGCAAGACCACAAGGCAATACAAGGGTACCAAGACTACCAATAAGAAAGCTCGTGATGGATCTAGACCTGGTCAAAAGGCAGGCAGGCCGGGTTCGGGACGGGTCGAGGTCATAAAAATCTGTATTTCGGGCAAAAAATAGCTGGCTTTTCGGGCCATTTTTGGGCCGAGCCAAATTTAAAACTAAAATTGTTGTTTTATGTTGCCCAAAGCCCGTAAAATTTTTCAAAAGTTCAGGCAGGGCCGGGCCCGAATTTCGGGCCGGAAAAGGCTGCCCAAAACTTGGTAATTTCCGGGCCGGGTCGGGCTGGTCAATGGGCCAGGCCATCATTGATCAGCTCTAGATGGATCATACATGATTAGTGCCCGTGAAATAATATTATACTATTGAAACATAAGTGTTACTTGGATTTTTTTATTTCACTTTAAGTACCCGTATGTAATAGAAGGTTTTGTATATATAAGGTGTACAATAAATTTTACCTAGAGATAACTTTTAAGCATTTGAGTTAACTTCTACATGTAACTTTTATGCATTTTGAATTAACTTTTACTCTAATGTATACTCTGTAATATTTAATTAGTAGAGCATATTATATGCACCCAATATTTTCTCCTTAAATTTGAGGAGATAATATGGTCGAGATTATCAATAGGCATAAAAATACCTTAGATACACGGCACACCAGAGTACGTCCAATAATTAAATATTTCGTAAATACCACTTTTAAATAAGAATTTGTGTTCATATAGTTAGTTCTGCGACATAGGCATGGATGTTAACAGCCATTTTTCTAATGCCGTCACATAATATTCACAATGTCAATATCATATGCTTTGTTTTTTCTGCCTAACTCTCCACTTAAGTTATTATCATATCAGATATGCTTGAACTCTCTACCAACAATCATCCATTATACCAAGTATATCATTGTACAACCAAATAGGAAAAAGGGAAATATAAAGTACCAACTTTTTTTTAATTGAAAAGTACACGTGGCCTATGATGGCTGGATGGCCTTATAAGGATTGAACACCGAACCTCCTGAGTTCAAAGTTATATTTTCTACCATTTTAGTCAACTACAATATATGTTATATTTTTTCATATAAATATAAAATACAATTCTTTTTTAAACGATTTCATGTTTACAAAAAATAAACCCCACTAAAATTAAAATCAGGAGCAACATCCGGACCACACGCTTGTTGGTATTTATAAACACGATGGATGCCTGATATATTACCGATCTTCTAATTTCATAACACAAAATTCATAAAAAATTAAGGAAAATTTGTCAGAAAGGATCTTTTAAAACACAAAAATTGTGAGAAATGACCTTTTAAAAAAAAGTTGTGAAAAAAGGCCCAATTGGATTTTTTTGTTGTGAATAAGGACCATAAGTCATATTCCGGTGGTCAACGACTGTTTTCCGGCGTTGACCATCAAGTGACATGCAAGTGTCTTAAATTTTTACAATTTTTTTTGAAAAGTTTCCCTCCATGTTTCCCCCACTCCCCACCTAATTTATTCAGATCTTAAAAAAAAAATCGATTCTTGAAATTAGGTAACACTAAGTGAAGGAAATAATGCCCTTGGTCCAAGTATGCATTCTATGTTAAGTCTAATAAATGCGGTTCAGTATTAATTAACAAGTTAATAATTCAGTGAGATCAAGTGAGCTGAATGCCTAGCTAGAGGCCGCTTCAGTTCAAGTGGAATTAATGATATTAATCCACAGCTTACTCTTGACTGAACCCGTAGGGTCACACAAATAGTACGTAAACGGATCAAGTATTTAATGGCATTAAATACTCTATCTATGGATATTCGGAACCGACGGATCTTGGTTTCAGTGGGAGCTGAGATCGTCACAGGCAAGAAATGAATACTCCGGAAACGATGATATTACCGGAAACGGAAATATGGATCGTATCGGAAATATAAATATTATCCAAGTCGTAGATGTTGCCGGAAACGGAAACATGGTACGTATCGGAAAATATTATCGGAAATGGAAATATTACCAGAATCGGAAATATTGCCGGAAACGGAAATATTGTCAGAATCGGAAATATTACCGGAATCGGAAAATAATTCCGGAAACGGAAATATTAAATATTTGTTCGAAACGGAAATTAATTCCGGAATCGGAAATGTTAAATATTGTTCGTATCGGAAATGAATTCCGGAATCGGAAATTTAATCGGAAGCGTATCGTACGAATAAGCATCGGACGAGGCCTGCCGGATGAGGCCCAGCACGAAGCCAGGCCATCGCCCAGCAAGCCAAGCGCGCCGCACAAACAGCCACGCCAGGCCCAGCGCAAGGCCAGGCCCAGCAGGCCGTGGCAGCGCGCACAGCGCGCGCAGCGCGCGCGGGTGCTTGCGTGGGCTTGTGGCTCGCGCAGGCCTCGCTGCGTGGGCTGCTGCTCGCACGCACGCATGGGCGGCCCATCGAGGCTGCCGTGTGTGTGTGCGTAAGTGTTTGTGTTCGTGCACGTTTCCTAAAACGTGCAGAGTTCGGTTAATGATTAAATTCCTAATTCTATTTGATAAATTAATTAAATTAGAGTTCTTGTAGGATTCTAGGTTTAATCAATTTGTATCTGAATAGGATTCCAATTCCCTTTCCATACCCCTATAAATATGTGGCCAGGGTTCACAATTTATAACGAGTTTAAAAAGTATTCAAAGTGAGTTTTTGAGAGAAAAATTCAGCCACACATCTTGCTCAAAAGTGCCGAAAATTCTAGTACCTTAAGGGCGATTCTAGTTGGTTAATCTTAAGGCGGATCCGGACGTGCTGTGGACTATCTACGGAGGGACGACACTTGGAGTCCTAAAGACTTGTTCTTGTTCGGTTCGGGCGCAGCTAGGGAGGGCACGCAACAAAGAGTATGCATCTAAATTATGCTATATGATTATGTGTAAATAATATGTAATCCTGGGTTAATGGTTGTTTCCGCATGATTTATGTAATATCATATGTATCATAACCTAACAGTGGTATCACGAGCCCCTTATTATTTTCATAATCTAAATTGCATAAACATGGTTAAATATTACAAATTTGCAAGAATTAAAAGGGGTGATTAATTTTCGTAATTGTTAATTAATTGCAAATTGCGTTTATTTAATTATACGTACGCAGTTTTTCGGCAGTTTCTTCGTTACTCATCCAAATCGAGTGATTTTTGTGTCAATTCCGCATGTAAAAGGCATTCTAAAATTTTGACAAAAATAGTATTTTTCTGCCGAACCCAGAATTCTCAAATTCGAAGCCTAACTATGACTTTTCGAAGGTTTTAGTTTTTCGAATGCAAAATTTCGTAAATTTAAGATGTTAAATTAAATATTTGCGATTCTTGTTGATAAATCTTGAATTTTTGATTGACCTACTGCATATGTTTAACAAGTTTGAATGCCTAGTCTTGTTAATTATGCAATCTAATTTGTAATTATGATTAATTTGTTGAAAATTAGAATAATTTAGAATTAATTTGATTTTCATAATTAATTGTAATTTAATTAGAAACCTATGATTAAAAACCACCATAAAAATTGTAAATTTATGATAAATTTTAAATTTTTATGACCTAGACTTGAATCCATGTAAATCGGAAATCAATTGAATAATAAATTTTCGATTTTTCGCCCTAAAATTATGAAATTAATAATATTTATTAATTTGTCATTAATTTTATAAATTTTAAATTTTTTATGCGATTCGTTCATATAACTTGCACGCACAAAGCAATGGACGCTTCGTGTTACCCTTAAGGGGTGTTGTATAGTGCGGGCATGCGACGACGAGCAAGGGAGCTCGTCGCCCGTGCGGCACGAATGCAATGAGCAAGGCATGGTGCACGTGCACAAGGCAGCAGCCCTGCCTTATGTCGTGGGCCACGACCAATGGACGAATGGGCATGGGCGAAGGGCGAGCCAAGGCAGTCGCGTGTGGGCAGCAAGCGAGCTGCGCCACAACGCGCACTGCCTCGCGCAAGAGCGCGCAGCCTCGCGCGCAGCGAGCGCAAGCTCGCGTGCCACGAGCGCTGCGCCCAGCGTTGCTCGCGCGCCCAGCGAGCGATGTCGCGCGCCCAGCGAGCGATGGCTAGCACGCACAGCGAGCGATGTCGCACGCCCAGCGAGCGATGTCGCGCGCCCAGCGAGCGATGGCTCGCACGCACAGCGAGCGATGTCGCGCGCCCAGCGAGCGATGTCGCGCGCACAGCGAGCGATGGCTCGCGCGCACTGCGAGCGATGGCTCGCGTGCGACGAGCGCTGGCGCGCGCGCAACATGCGATGGCTTGCGATGGAAATGCAGCAGCTATGCGACGAGCGCATGGGCTGCGCGCACATGGCCAGCGATGGCTGTGTGCGAGCGGCCCATGGGCGTGCAATGCGTAGGGTGTTTGCGTTACGATTAGATCGTTTTGAATGTTTAATTTGAAAATTTCAGTTCACGTAATTTTAATTAATTTTAAAATTAATAATTTAAATTATTTTCTTGGATTTTAATTTTGAATATTGTAATTATAATAAATCTTATTTATTCTAATTATTTTACTAAAATTAAAATCATGAATTAATTTAAATAACGACTGAAATTAAATTAAACTTTTTGGATTCAATTATAAATTTATATGAGCTTTAAATTTTAATTAAATTTGTATGTTTCCGGTTAGACTAGAAATACATTTTTATGTTTAAAATTAGTAAAGCATATGAATTTATTGGTTTAAGTGGGAGCGTATTTTAGTCATAAACTCTTGATTAGGTCTACAAATCCTTAAGGTTAAAACAACTTGATTAAAATTAATAAGGACTGAATAATTGGTAGATTATTGGTGCCCTTGATTAATTGCTGCAAATGTTTACGTGATGCATAATGTGTTTTACTAACCAGCTATGTGGGCCATTCATGATAATGAATGGGTGAATGGTATATATTGTATATGTACTGTTTTGCAGGTTATGAAGTGACTAGTATGGCCCAAATAGGATAGAAAATATGGTCTGCGTACCATTAATTTGAATGTAATTGGTCTGAAGTACCAAAGTTATTTTTCAATTCAAATATGGTCTGCGTACCATCAAATAGTTGTAATTAGTTATAGCTTATCCTATTTGAAGAAAATGGTGCCTCCCACGGAGATTTTCAAGACGGACTTTGAAGTTAAAGCTTCAAGATGAAGTCGGGCCATACTAGATCACAAATATCTTATGCATGTTTTAAGTTATTTATTGCTTTTAAATATGTCTTAAAATGCATGAGATCAAAAGCTTGATTATGTTGCATGATTAAGGATTTTAGTTCACTTAAAATCTAACCAACATAGTAAGAGCCTTAAGTTCCAAACTTAAAAATTGAGTTAAAAGGTGCCATGCCAAAATATACACTTGCTTGGATATCCTTTACATCAATCTAGTAATAGTTTTCGCTCAACGAGGCGTTACTTATTGGTCCTAAAGGGGCAAGGTACACAAATAATTGTGAGTACATGTTAGTTTTGGTGAAACTCAACGATATAAGTAAGGAGTCCTTTTATGTCGTGGCAAAATCGATAGGTTTACCTAATAAGTTCTTAGACGTACCTATCAACCAAGAATAGTTTCTAGACTATTAGCAAAAGGCTTTTGCTTACCTAAGATATTCTAGGATTAAGTCGACAAACTGTGCTTAGTTCTTCAATGATTTTAGGATCTTGGAATCATTTTATTCACACCTGCCGGAACACATAATTTGAATAAAATGCTTAATAAACATTGAATTATGCATGTATGCTAGAATTTAAGTTTATTAAGAGAAACTGTGAATGGTTATTTATTTGTTTATTCTTTTCAATTGTAGTTTTAATATGGCAAACAACAATCAAAACATCATCATGGGTTCTGAGCTTATGGTCAAGCTAAACCTGACAAATTTTCTTGAATGGGAAGCTAAGCTAGTTGAAATAGTCAAACTCAATGGACTTGAGTATGTACTGTCACATCCCATGCCAAGCTACTATGCCAGAGACATGACCCCTGAGAGATTTTACGCCTGGGATGCGGATCTCAAAAAGGTTATGAGTCTCATGCTGAACAATATCCCTGATGATTGGGCTAAAAGGTTTGTAGCCTATGAACCTTTTACGCTCATCAAGAATCTGAGGGATATCTGTCGTGGAAGTACGGAGGACAGGGACCTGAACGTCCATGAGTTGATTGAATCAATGTCTGGTCTAAAGGTTAGTTCTCCCAACAGGTGTTATAGGATGGAGGTCCAAGAAACACATGTTCAGCTCCTTCGCACTAAACAGAGGGTAGGCGTCCCACTGAGGTTCCATGTGGATCTTATGTGTTCATATTTTGATCGCCTAAGTCTACTAGGAACACCAATAAGCGAAAGGATGGCAGTCTCTGTCTTGCTCAATTCACTACACAGTGGGTTTGGTCGCTTCAAGCAACTATACCTAAGTGAACCAAGAGAAGAAACAGTTGCAGAATTTATTCACCTTGTCAGAAAGGCTGAAGTAGTACTGGACTGTGAAGCCAAAGATTTACTCAAGGCTAGAAAGAGACCATTCAAGAAAGGTGGAAAGTCCAAGGGCAATGCTAAATCAAAGCAGGACAAGTCCACATCAAGCTGTCTTTATTGTGATGGAATAGGCCATTACAAAAGAGAATGTCCAAAGCTAAAGGAAGATCAGAAGAACGGAACAGTCGTTCCATCTTCAGGTATTTTCGTTATAGACTGTATACTTGCTAATTCAACTTCTTGGGTATTAGATACAGGTTGTGGCTCACACTTATGTTCCAATCCACAGGGACTAAGAAGAAGTAGAAAGTTAAGCAAGGGTGAAGTCGACTTACGAGTGGGAAATGGAGCACGGATTGCTGCATTAGCTGTAGGAACTTACTATTTGTCGTTGCCCTCCGGGCTAGTTTTGGAACTGGAAGAATGTTTCCATGTTCCAAGTCTTACTAAAAACATCATTTCAGTTTCTTGCTTAGATGCTAAGGGATTTTCCTTTTTAATAAAAGACAATAGTTGTTCGTTTTATTTTAAAGAGATGTTTTATGGATCTGCTAGATTAGTCAATGGACTTTATTTATTAGATCACGACAAACAAGTATATAACATAAATACCAAAAAGGCCAAAAAGAATGATTCAGATCTCACCTATCTGTGGCATTGTCGATTAGGCCATATAAACTTGAAACGCTTAGAAAGTCTTCAAAAGGAAGGAATTCTAGAACCATTTGACTTAGAGGATTATGGTAAATGCGAATCATGTTTACTTGGCAAAATGACAAAGCAACCTTTCTCTAAAGTTGGAGAAAGAGCAAATGAACTATTGGGTTTAATCCATACAGATGTATGTGGACCAATGAGTACAAATGCTAGAGGTGGTTTCAGCTACTTTATCACTTTCACTGATGACTTCAGTAGGTATGGTTATGTCTACCTAATGAAGCATAAGTCTGAATCCTTTGACAAATTCAAGGAATTTCAGAGTGAAGTAGAGAATCAATTAGGCAAGAAGATTAAAGCACTGCGGTCTGATAGAGGCGGTGAATATCTGAGCTATGAATTTGATGACCATCTGAAAGAATGTGGAATTCTATCAGAATTGACTCCTCCTGGAACACCACAATGGAACGGTGTGTCGGAACGGAGGAACAGAACCTTGCTAGACATGGTCAGGTCAATGATGGGTCAGGCCGAACTTCCATTAGAATTTTGGGGACATGCACTAAATACAGCTGCACTCACTATAAATAGAGCTCCGTCTAAAGCTGTCGAAAAGACTCCATACGAATTATGGTTTGGAAAGCCTCCAAATGTGTCTTTTCTTAAGATTTGGGGATGTGAAGTATACGTCAAACGATTAATTTCAGACAAACTTCATCCAAAATCTGACAAATGTATCCTTGTGGGCTATCCAAAGGAAACAAAGGGGTATTACTTCTACAATACATCTGAGAACAAAGTGTTTGTTGCTCGAGATGGTGTCTTTTTGGAGAAGGATCACATTTCCAAAATGACAAGTGGGAGAAAAGTAGACCTCGAAGAAATTCGAGTCGAACAACAAACTCTAGAGAATGCTCAAGATGACATTCAGGATGAAACTCAGAGATCTTTAGAAGAATCTGGTGAAAATCATGGTCAATCTAGAAATGTTACCCCGCGTAGATCGCAAAGATATAGATCTCAACCGGAAAGGTACTTAGGTATTTTGACGAACGAGAGCTATGACGTTCTATTACTTGAAAGTGATGAACCTGCGACTTACAAACAAGCTATGACGAGCCCTAGCTCCAAGCAATGGCAAGAAGCCATGCAATCTGAATTAGACTCCATGTCTGAAAACCAAGTATGGGATTTGGTCGATTTGCCAGATGGCTATCAAGCCATTGGAAGCAAATGGGTTTTCAAACTGAAAAAAGGACAAGGATGGGAAACTTGAAGTTTTCAAAGCTAGATTGGTTGCAAAAGGTTACAGGCAAGTCCACGGTGTGGATTACGATGAAACCTTTTCACCAGTTGCAATGCTAAAGTCTATTCGAATAATGTTAGCAATCGCTGCATATTACGATTACGAAATATGGCAGATGGATGTCAAAACTGCTTTCTTAAACGGCGTTTTAACAGAAACTGTGTTTATGACACAGCCTGAAGGTTTTGAGGATCCAAAGAATGCTAAAAAGGTATGCAAGCTAAAGAAGTCAATCTACGGATTGAAGCAGGCATCCAGGAGCTGGAATATACGTTTTGATGAAGCAGTCAGTGACTTTGGTTTCATCAAGAACGCAGACGAATCTTGTGTATACAAGAAGGTCAGTGGGAGAAAAATTGCTTTCCTAGTATTATATGTCGACGACATATTGCTTATCGGAAATGACATTCCTATGTTGAACTCTGTCAAGATTTGGCTTGGGAAATGTTTTTCGATGAAGGATCTAGGAGAAGCACAGTACATATTGGGCATTAAGATTTACAGAGATAGATCTAAAAAGATGATTGGACTTAGTCAAAGCACTTATATCAATAAGGTGCTTGATAGGTTCAAGATGGCGGACTCCAAGCGAGGCTACCTACCCATGTCTCATGGAATGACTCTAAGCAAGACTCAGTGCCCAAAAACACTTGATGAGCGTAGACGAATGAATGGGATTCCATATGCATCATTGATTGGTTCAATAATGTATGCTATGATATGTACACGCCCGGATGTTGCGTACGCACTCAGTGCTACGAGCAGATACCAGTCAGACCCAGGAGAGGCGCATTGGACTGCTGCCAAGAATATTCTGAAGTACCTGAAAAGGCACAAAGATGACTTCCTGGTCTATGGTGGAGATGATGAATTAATTGTTAAAGGCTATACGGACGCAAGTTTCCAAACCGACAAAGATGATTTCAGATCACAGTCTGGGTTTGTCTTCTGCCTCAACGGAGGAGCAGTAAGCTGGAAAAGTGCTAAGCAAAGCACCATTGCGGATTCTACAACTGAAGCGGAGTACATTGCTGCACATGAAGCAGCAAAGGAAGCTATATGGCTAAGGAAGTTCATAGGTGAACTTGGTGTAGTCCCCTCCATTAAAGGACCAATAGCCCTGTATTGTGACAATAACGGAGCTATTGCACAGGCAAAAGAGCCTAGACACCACCAGAGAGTCAAGCATGTACTTCGTAGATTTCACCTTCTACGAGAGTTCGTTGAAAGAAAAGAAGTCGAGATAAGCAAAATTGGAACTGATGACAACATATCAGATCCATTAACTAAACCTCTGCCGCAGGCGAAGCACAACTCGCACACTGCAGCTATGGGAATCAAGCATATTGGAGAATGGCTTTGATGTCTCTGTTTAATGTTTTAAAGTTTTAGAGTTTAAATCTTTGTAAAACATTATTGGTTAATCATTCACAATAAATGAAAGGAATTCATTTTTCCATTTAATTTGTGGTTTATTAAATGATGAGTCCCTTCAATTTGACGATATATTCAAGATAGACTGTCAGGACCAGTCCTGTGACTAAGAAATGTCTATCAAGTGAACTTGAATGTCAAAGGTTGAAAATGGTCCCTAGTCGGAGTTTTCTATAAAATTGGACGCATAGAAAACGTTAGACGATTAGAATGCAAGATGACTAGTAGTTCTGTTTCTTGAACTATGTGGACATGGCAATGTCATAATCATTTGCATAGATACTTACTTTGGGAAGACTAGTATCGGACAAGACCTATGAAACTTTACTGTAAGAGATGAAAGTCTGTCATAAGTAAATTTCATTAAATTATTAGACACTAAATCCTCAATAACTGAGAGATTTGAGATTACTTGTTTGAGAACTGGTTGCTTTGACGTTGACCAACCGTCGCACCGTAAAAGGAGGCTATAAAGGCAACGCTCAGGTAATCACCTATCAAACGAAGTCTAATCTCAAGATCGCAAGATTGGGATTGTCCTCCCATAAATCGGGATGAGATGCTTAAAAGTTGTACAAGGCCACTCGGAGAGCTAGAAACTGTGAAATGCATGGCCGTGCTCGGATGAATCATAGGCTATGATTATCTGTTTATTTGATCAGTTGAACTCTGAAACCGAGGAACACCTCTGGACATAATAAGGATGACAACTCTTACCTTATGTTCAAGAGCAAGCATCGAGCGACAAAGGAATTAGGAAAATGCACACTTGTCCCTAAGGACAAGTGGGAGACTGAAGGAAATAATGCCCTTGGTCCAAGTATGCATTCTATGTTAAGTCTAATAAATGCGGTTCAGTATTAATTAACAAGTTAATAATTCAGTGAGATCAAGTGAGCTGAATGCCTAGCTAGAGGCCGCTTCAGTTCAAGTGGAATTAATGATATTAATCCACAGCTTACTCTTGACTGAACCCGTAGGGTCACACAAATAGTACGTAAACGGATCAAATATTTAATGGCATTAAATACTCTATCTATGGATATTCGGAACCGACGGATCTTGGTTTCAGTGGGAGCTGAGATCGTCACAGGCAAGAAATGAATACTCCGGAAACGATGATATTACCGGAAACGGAAATATGGATCGTATCGGAAATATAAATATTATCCAAGTCGTAGATGTTGCCGGAAACGGAAACATGGTACGTATCGGAAAATATTATCGGAAATGGAAATATTACCAGAATCGGAAATATTGCCGGAAACGGAAATATTGTCAGAATCGGAAATATTACCGGAATCGGAAAATAATTCCGGAAACGGAAATATTAAATATTTGTTCGAAACGGAAATTAATTCCGGAATCGGAAATGTTAAATATTGTTCGTATCGGAAATGAATTCCGGAATCGGAAATTTAATCGGAAGCGTATCGTACGAATAAGCATCGGACGAGGCCTGCCGGATGAGGCCCAGCACGAAGCCAGGCCATCGCCCAGCAAGCCAAGCGCGCCGCACAAACAGCCACGCCAGGCCCAGCGCAAGGCCAGGCCCAGCAGGCCGTGGCAGCGCGCACAGCGCGCGCAGCGCGCGCGGGTGCTTGCGTGGGCTTGTGGCTCGCGCAGGCCTCGCTGCGTGGGCTGCTGCTCGCACGCACGCATGGGCGGCCCATCGAGGCTGCCGTGTGTGTGTGCGTAAGTGTTTGTGTTCGTGCACGTTTCCTAAAACGTGCAGAGTTCGGTTAATGATTAAATTCCTAATTCTATTTGATAAATTAATTAAATTAGAGTTCTTGTAGGATTCTAGGTTTAATCAATTTGTATCTGAATAGGATTCCAATTCCCTTTCCATACCCCTATAAATATGTGGCCAGGGTTCACAATTGATAACGAGTTTAAAAAGTATTCAAAGTGAGTTTTTGAGAGAAAAATTCAGCCACACATCTTGCTCAAAAGTGCCGAAAATTCTAGTACCTTAAGGGCGATTCTAGTTGGTTAATCTTAAGGCGGATCCGGACGTGCTGTGGACTATCTACGGAGGGACGACACTTGGAGTCCTAAAGACTTGTTCTTGTTCGGTTCGGGCGCAGCTAGGGAGGGCACGCAACAAAGAGTATGCATCTAAATTATGCTATATGATTATGTGTAAATAATATGTAATCCTGGGTTAATGGTTGTTTCCGCATGATTTATGTAATATCATATGTATCATAACCTAACACTAAGAACCCTAATTTCAAGAACCAAAAAATTGGAGAAATTTGAGGAAAAAAATTAGGGCTTTTAGTGTTATCTCGTACGAAAAGGACCGACAAGCAATTGGGTTGCGCGAATTTGGTTGATTTCAACTGGGGAGAAGAAATTTGTGGTTGGAAGGAAGAAGAAAATGGTGGAGGAGCAGCAGAGCAGGAGAGAGAAAATCGATTTTTTTTTAAGATCTGAACAAGTTAGTTGGGGGTAGGGGAAACTTGGAGGGAAACTTTAAAAAAAAATGTTATGCACGTGTGTGTCACGTGATGGTCAACGCCGAAAAACAGTCGTTAACCACCGGAATATGGCTTATGGTTCTTATTCACAACAAAAAAATTCATTTGGGCCTTCTTTTACAACTTTTTTTTTAAAAGATCCTTTCTCATAATTTTTGTGTTTTAAAAGGTCATTTGTGACAAATAAAAGGTCATTTAAAAGGTCATTTGTGACATAATTTTTGTGTTTTAAAAGGTCATTTGGGGACATGAAAAAGTCAAAGTCCTCTCATATTCCTTCGGAAATAGAGATTCTATGCATTTTTGGATAAATAAATAAAGGCCTGGATGATCCAACACCGCCATAACCCGGCCATGTAAACCATGCCTTCGTTGAGATTCCAGCCGTTAAACACAAGAATACGTACCGGTGTACCACTAATCACTCCATAATGTCTCAAAGCCATATCCCACAAGTAAACACCCAATAACCTTAAAAAAGCATCATGGGCAAAAACTATTCATATTCCTTAAAATAAATTACTCCTATTTTTAATGTTTATTTTCTTTTGGAATCTTGAAATTATTTGGATTTGAAAAGATATTATTTTATTCTCAATATATAAGGAAAACATAGTTATTTTGTTCAAGAATATTAATTTTTTTTACAATTTTTATCAAGTAGAGAATAAAGAGATTAATAGTCAAATATATGTATCAATAAATTTACACATTCAAAACAAGAAGACCATTATATCATAATTGTGAAAGTAAAAATGGATTATAACATCATTAGTATATGCGTACTGTGCACTTTGCTATCTGAACTTTTGACACGTCTTTCCTCAAACAACAAGATTTGGTATGAAATACATATGTTTAAAAGAATATCAAAGAGGATAAGAATGGAGCTAGGAAATTACCGGCGCAAAACATGTAAGAAATGGCAGCATAAATCCCTTTTCTTGACATAGCCTTGAATTTAGAGTTACCATCTTCGTCAACCTTTTGATAAACTTCACAAATAATGGGTAGTTTTTGATTCGTTTTGGGTGATGAAACCATGTTTTTTATTTATAAAATTTGCCTTTCTCAATCTATTTCTCTTTGTTTTTCGGGTGTTTTTGTGGAGAGCAATTTAGTGTAGTAGGGTACTATTTGAACTGCAAAAGGTGAGAACTTTTACAAATAGTGGGAAAGAACTCAAGAAGAGAGGGGAATTGAAAGGTTGTTTTTTTCTTCTAAACTCAGGAATTTTTAAGAACGTACATGTGTATTGTCTCATAATAATGATGAATAAAAAATAGGATAAACTAACTATTTTTAGAATGGAATCATACTGAGCTTGTGTGTTTTAAATTAAAGATTTTTTATTTAAAAGGATTGATTAGTATATGGGGTGATTCTTAATGATTCTTCAAATTATAAATTGGTACCTGATTTTTTCCCTAATGAGGTTGATATTTTATTTATTTAATTATATATGTAAGATGATTCTTTTCCTAAAACATTGATATTGTAAGATTTTTAGAATAATAAACAATATTGTAATTTTATTGGACACTATAGTATACATTTTACAAATGTTATCAAAATATATTTGTTATTTTTATTTATTTATTTTGTGCGAAACTACAAAAGAGTCCTAAATTAAAGACAATACAAATCATAAATGGAGAGGACAGATTCAAACTTTTGATCGACCTATTTCATACAGTACTTCGATGTTAACCACTAAATTAAGACCTCATTTGTATGTTTCATTATAAATGTACATAGCATTCTTAATCATTAAACTTGGTATCTATACTGAAGTATATATTAAAAGGCGTTTTAAAAGAAGTTTATATGACACATATTAGTCATTCACTCTATGCGATTTTCACACACATGAAATAAATGTTAAATATAGCTTGCATAAGGTCTGAACCCCTAACCTTGTGTTTAAATAATAAAGCATTTACCACTATAAGTCTATAACATGACGTGTTTCATATTATTATTGTGAAAATAAAAATAAATAAATGAAAATGTTACTAATGTGGTAACCTGGGACATCGCCCGGACCCAAAAACTAGTTATAAATATTAAATGCCGTTTAAAAAAAAAATACAAAGCCACAAATTAACCCCCAAACATTCCCTCCAAAAAAGGGGGAAAAAAACAAACCATACACTTTCACTTTATGGCTGTTAATTTGTTGTCTAATGAGCCACGAATGTAACAAATGGTTGAGGGGAATTTTAATTTAAGAATTTATATACCTATAGACTATAGTACATTTTTTTCTTAAAAAGCCATTCACCCATCTAGGCAAATAGTTAATATAAATAGCTAACGGCTAACAGATAGTCAAACCATCTAACAACTAATAGCTTTAACCAAATAGGGTCGATATTCTGATCGATCTTGATTCAAACTTGAGACTTTTATAACTTCATGATGTCTTGGTCTTACATCTCTTTTCTACATTATAATTGCTCTTATACAATTGGTTATCCAAAAAGTACATAACAAAATAATCCAACAAAATCTTATCAAATTTGGTAAAAATCATACCTTACAATTTATACCTTATCAAAATTGGTACAAATCATATTTTTATTGACTACAAGTATGTTGTATGAATATACCCCTATAGACTAGGCCAAGGTCGTCTTTGTCCTTTGATATAGTATTTGATATTGCTCGATCCCTTTTCTTTGCTTAGTGCTGCCAGCTTGTACGTGTTTCTTTTGGGTGTGCTATAATGCGCTAAATTGTCCACTTGTTAAGCTTCATGGAATTTTCACATTGTTAATTTTACACTTGTACTAACTATTTTTTTTTTCCTTCCTGCTACCACCCGGTTCAATCTTAGAGTTAATTTAGATAGGGGTGAATTTTGGGTGGATATATTCCAATCCCCTCTCAATTGTTATTGTGGGGATCGAACACACGGTCCTCTCTACCAAGTTCACTTCAATCACCATTCAACCAACAGAAAATTTGTGTACAGTTATTCTATGTACGGAGTAATATACTACTACGCCTTAGTACATACGTAGTACCTCATACTAAATTATACAGATCTATTATAATAATGCTATACTAAAATAGACATCAGAAATGACACGTGTTACTTTTTATTGCAAAACTATCCCGCCAAAAACATTTTTCCTACAAATTATCTCTCTCTCTTCTTTTTTTTTTTTTGGTCATTTTCTATCTTTTTATAATTAACTGTTTATTGATGGAAAAAGAATATTGGTTTTATAGATTATGGCAATATCTATTATAGAGATATATATTTTCTTAAAATGATTTATGGTACTCCGTAATATTTTAGTCAAATCGTTATATAAATAATGGAAAATATATTACTCAATGTTTTGTCAAATTAGCTTATTAAGCATAATTTTTTTTCCCTAACATATTAAGCATATACTCCATATATAGTAAAATGTCTTTTCACCCAATGTTGCTTATTACAGAGTAGATGATTAAATGGGTAAATTGAACTTTTATTAACTATGTAGTAGTTATAGGATAAGAAATATTTCAATTAATAATAACTTTAAAATGTATGTGCATGCACGAAATCTAATTTAGTTCAAGTATGTATCCCGGGGTAACTAGCGCCTAGCCAAGTTGAATGCCTCAAAAGAGAGGAAGGATTTGGTCATGGAACTTTTTGAAAATTATGCGTGTAAGTGTGTAACATTCCTTCTAAAGAAATTGGTGGGTGGTGTTCAAGTGTCTTAAGACTGAATAAACCCAACCTAGTCCCATACTCCCATGTGCACCGCTGTCGTGTTTACGTGTCTAACAGTCTAAGTATTATTTCACTCAATTTAAGAACATTTGTCGTAACGAACTGTGTTGTGTCATGCTTTTAAAAAAAAAAAAGGTCTGATCATGGCCCAAGGCCCATGAATTCATTCCCGTATTGGGTCGTGCGTTTTCTCTACCCATACTCGTCCCAAGCCAAACTTTTTTTTGTATAGGGTCGTATTATGCCTCGTGTCGGCTCTACCCAATTAATGCCATCTTCAACTCCAGTCCTTACCCTTATAATTAAGTTATCAACCATTTAAATACTTAAAATAAAGGATTAGAAAGTTCTTATATTAAAAACTTTTCAACATACAAAAAGAAGCTAATATTCGTCATTGGACACGATTGTTCACATTATAAAAGGACAACCAATTTCCCGTTGATTCAGTGGTGATTGAGGCTTAACTTGATAGGTAGAATCCGTGTTCGATCCCCCTAAAAAACAATTGGGAGGGGACTGAAACCTATCCACTCAGAACTCACGCCCAAATCCGGATTAGTTTAAACTATAAACAACTTTATTATTAATGCTTGACGAAATAATGTAGAGCGATTTACATAAAAAAAATAAAAATAATCAAAGTTCCTACTCTACATCAAATCTTAGCTTAATTCTCAATCTACCATCTACATTACCAAGAAAATGGACTTTATTTTTAAAAAAGAAAGTACAAAACCGCTTATTGAATCGACGGTTTTGATTTAAATGACCAACTGGTTTTGGGTTAAGCAAATCACCAATTGAAATAGCGGTTTTGTTCTCAAGCAAATCGTTAATTAAATTTTCCGTTTAAAAGTTATTATGTTAAACAGTAAAAACAAAAAAAAAAATCAAAAGACTTGTTTGCTTGGACAATACATATTTTTGTAAAAATGTAGTGTAACTAAGGAATTTCTGCATCTTTTAGCATTTTTTGCGGAAATCACTCAATAATGTACCTTGTATTTTGAACCTTTAAAAAGTGGAAGATAAATTTACTGTAGCTTATGCCAAACGTAGCATGTGCCAATTCCCACGTGTGGGTCGAACTTAACTAATGTTATCTTTGGAAAAAAGGTAACTCGATCTATAACTTAGGCGAATCTTAGTGATACTTTGAGGAGTCTAATCCCCTAATTAAACAGATTAATAGTGTATTTTTAGTTTCACTTTTCTAAAATTTGAACATAATTGTATAATAATCCGAAATATATTACTTAATTATTTCCCTAATTAAGTTGTTAAAAACCCGCCAGTACCCGTAAGAATATGCTTCCAACATATTGGAAGCCTACACAATGTGACAAAAGTTTAAAAGATGACCCACCTATTACACCTACAAAAGGTCTTGCGCGCATAAGGTGTACAATAAATTTATTGTACACCAAGATAACTTTAACCCTTTTTTTTTGTAACTTTGACCTAGTTTTGATTAACTTTTATATTAGTAAAAAAAATTGATAGATAAATATTTTAAAGGATTAAATGATTAATTTTATACATTATTAATGATTTTGAAGAAATAAGTTTTACTAAAATGAAAAAATTTATCACTTAAAAATAGATAACTTTTACATATATAAGCTTAATTTTTAAGCATTTTGAGTTAACTTTTACTCCGGTGTACAATATTTATTGTACCTCCATTATAAATAAGAATTTGTGTTACCCCTATTACCTAATCAAAACAAAGTTTATCAAAATGGGATGCAAGTGCATCCTCTTTACGTAGGTGTAGCTTTTGTTGAGTACTCCTTGAGTCCTTGTAGTTCTGACTTTTAAGTAGAGTAGAGAATTTGGGGTATCTAACATTGGAATTGAAATCGGATTTAGTGATTTATGACTTTATGTTCTTGTTTCGTATTCTTAGTAATAAAATCAGGAACATGTTGTAAGTTGTAACTGATTTCAGTTTTCAAATTTTGAAATCGGAATTGAATGAGTATCTATTACTCGTGAGTCGTGACTATTTTGTTACATGAAGATAATGATGAATAATGTATGTGGTTTAGTGAATCATAAAATAAAGCATTGACATGGTTCAACAACGGGACGATTTACCTCTCGCCTATAATGTTAAAATTGGTGGATTCCTTCGAGTTAACTGAAGACGAGGAAGCTGTAGATAGAGTATTTTGGAATGGTTCAACAACGGGACGATTTACCATCAAGTCAGCCCTTAAAATCATACGAGGTGAGCAGGAATTAGGAGTCACTCAAGACTGGAACTATATTTGGAAACTTCGTATCCCCCACACACTCAAGTTCTTCTTATGGTTGGTGCTCCATAATAGAGTTATGACCAATGCCAACCGATTCCTTCGACGCTTGACAGATAATCCAAGATGTTATGTGTGTGGTGAGGTAGAGGAAAATATCGATCATGTTCTCCGAAGGTGTCCATTTGCCACGCTAGTCTGGAGACAATTTCCGGCCTTAAACGATTATGAGTTATTCCACGAGCCAGTAGCTAAATGGATTGAGAATAACATTCTTTCTGATGGTACAAGAGATGAAAATTGGCCCATTGTGTTTGTCACCACTCTTTGGTGGTTGTGGAAATGGCGGAATCGTCGAGCATTTGATGTGGAAGTGGAAATACTGGTTGATCAAATTGGGTTCATTATGGCTCGGGTAAGTGCGATTACAAAGGCTATGGAACAACAGGAAACTATGGAAGGGATTAAGCGTACAAGACAGAACATATGGGTGAAGTGGGAATTCCCGAGGGAAGGATGGGTTAAACTGAATACTGATGGTGCAGCGAAAGGGAACCCAGGTGAGGCGGGTGCTGGTGGTATTCTCCGCGGTGACCAGGGGGAGGTGTTGGGCATGTTTGCAACAAGGTGTGGAATAGCAACAAGCACCAAGGCTGAATTTCTGGCTGTGCTTCGAGGGCTCTCTTACGCGTGGAATAAGGGCTTGAAGAAGGTAATTGTTGAGGTGGATTCGATGGTAGTGGTCCAAAGTCTGCTAGGAGACTTAAACTCTAGCTCTCCATACTATCATATTGTTCGTAGAAGCCATGAAATGGTGCGCGGGAAGGAATGGAAGGTGATTGTCCAACACTGCTATAGGGAGGCGAATAGAGTAGCGGACTGGTTAGCAAATTATGGAATTGGAATCACCCCTAATCTGGTCTTAATGGAGGCGGCCCCGATGGATCTTCGACCCGTTTTATTGGAGGATTTGAGCGGGATAGCTTTGCTGAGGAAGGTCCCTGCCATAGCAGCTTAACCATAGTAGCAGTGGCTTAATAAGTAGTCTAGAATTAGACTTGGCTGTAGTGAGTAGTTCGTAGTTAATTTGTGTTGTTTTGTTCTTCTTTGTTTACTTTCTTCTTTTGTTTAATTTAATGGAGTAACTCCTCTTTGACACCAAAAATATAAAATAAAATAAAGCATTGACAAATCTTAGATAAATATTAAATGTCACGTTTTTTATTATAAAAAGGAATTATTATTAGAGCAACTTCAATTGTTGTAGTTAGAGACCTGCTTGCCATTTGAAAAAATCTCAAACTACTCCTTAATAGCTTAACCGTTCCTGCCTCTGTCTCGCAATACTTGCACTGCTTTTCTTATAAAGCCGTCCCAGATTACTCGCACTGTTACTACTCCCTCCGTCCCGGAATGCTCGCAACGTTTTGACTGGACACGCTTGCCAATGCACAACTTTGACCACCAATATCTTTAACTACATATTATAAAAACTTATAAAATATTAATATTTTGAAAATATATCTTAAGATGAAGCCAACAATATATTATATACTAACATTTGTTTTCATATACTTAAAATAAAATAGGGTCAAAGTGAATTATGTGAATAGTGCAAAAAGTCAAACCGTTTCGAGTATTCCGGGACAGAGGGAGTATAAATGACAAACTTTAATTAATATTATACTTACCTATGGACCCACATATCCTACTCCCTAAAAAAACAGTAAAAAATGAATCATTTTCCACTACCCCTTTAAAAAGTTGACAAATTTTCCCGCTATTTATATTAAAAAAATATCCCACTATTAACTATTCCCTCCGAATCTAAATGTTTTTCCCATTTCCTTTTTAAGTGTCCCAAAATGATATTTTCATTTGTTTTATTTCCCTTTTAACCTTGTAATCTTATTGGTTTGTTAATATAAAATCATGCAATCTCATTGGTTAGTTTTAAGTATTGATAGATTGATGAGTTGACATTTTGAATCCTTAAATTCTATTGGCTCTCACAAGTAAAAATATTAAAAGTTGTTTCGTTTTCTTGTGAAAAAAATCAGCAAAGACAATAACTCTCCATAAAATACAACAATAAATGCATATCAACTCTCAATGCTGCTTTGTTTTCTTTCTCTATAATTACCGCGTAAAATAGCAAATGGGAAAATCATTTAGATTCGGAGGGAGTACCATCTAATTAAATAATAAGTCAATTACATTGCATTAAACTATGTGCCGGTCAAATCGATTCGAGTATTCCGAGACGGAGGGAGTAATAATTTAGATAAATTAGTTTGATTAATGCCATTTAGATACGAACTAGCTAGAAAAAATTAGCAAAGTCTTAGATGGCATAATAATTAGCTTGTCGTTTAAGTTGCTCTTTTAGAAGCTTGTGCGTTCTCTTCACCTCATAACCTCTGAACTTATTAGAATTTCGTGAACTTGATTAAACATGATTGATTTGAGCTTTTTAAATTTGATTTCAAGAGACTAAACTTAAGAGAATAAACTTATGAGACACGATTGGAATCTATAGATCTGATAGGACCAGGTTGTTGTTTATTTGAATTTATATATACATATTATACCCGTTCTTTTTATTAAGGTGAAGATAACACGCCTTATATCAATACCTTCTAGTTAAACATGTGACTTATTGACTGAGGCCCTCAAATTTTATCATTAGGCCAAATCTTCGATGGAAAATATTTTTAACACATGCTTCCATTGTCAAAACACGGGTTATTCTGATCCCTTGTTCACTAAGCATTCCCATTTCTTCCCAACAAAGAAAAATACTCCGTACAGACACTAGGAAAAACAACATATAGAGGAGAGAGAGAATCGCAAAGAAGATCAAATCACATTCCTAGGCGCCCAAAAGAAAAAAGATAATTAACAAAATTAACTCCCAAAATATAGAACAACTCTTTTTCTCTCGATTTCTCTCGATATCTCTCGAATTCGTCGACAATGATTGAAACCGAATTGCATGATTTATCCGATGATGCTGATTACGCCGCCTCTCAGCAACAAGTAACAATTCAATTCCTCCATTCCTCCATTAATTCATTATTTTTTGTTTTTCAATTTTGTAATTTGATCAAACTTGTGCACATTTTCGATTCTTTCGATTTCTTGGTTAAACTGCAATTACTTATATGAATTGTTTGATTGTGATTATAAATTGCAAATTGGCTTGATGATATTTGCTAAAAGTATAATCAGTGTTGATTATAGTTCAATTGATTTTTGATTTTTTCAATTTCCTCTGATTGCTGTGTGATTGAATTGTTGTAATTAGGGTTCGCAAAGCATAACGAGGAGTGATAGTGGAAGGAGAAGTGAACCGGAAGGTGCGGAAGTTGTTTATATGAAGGATAATGTGTCAATTCATCCTACTCAGTACATGTCTGAGAGGATTAGTGGAAGATTGAAGTTGATCAAACAAGGAGATTCTTTATTTTTGGTAATGTTGCTGTGGTTATTGTTTCTTTTTACTCTTTGTTTTGGAATTATCGTGGAATTGGACGAGTTTTTATTGTGTGTTTCCTTGTAGACTTGGATTCCGTACAAAGGGCAAAACACAAATACAAGGCTGTCTGAGAGAGGTGACTCAGGTGAGCGCGTTCTATTCATGGCTTTTATATGGTATTGAATGTAGTTTGCGTTCTAGTGACATTTCATTGGTAACCAATGGTAACTAGTTGAATGGTTCGCCATTGTTGTGTGACCAATGTTAACTAGTTGAATCATGGTTTTCCATTGTTGTGTGAAATAATCAGATACCTGTTAGCTATGTTAGTTCCCTTTTCTTGCATGCCGTGGTATGGTGTAGTGGTGTACTACCAATTTGTGGATCGACACCTCTGTGATGAATTTAGAATGAGAAAGTTTGAGTGATGGATTTCATTTTTTATCTCGAGAGTTAATATACTACTATACTGTAGCATGAATAAGAGCTTGAAGGCATAAGCTATGCTTAGTCGTTTAGTGTATGAAGCTTCAGAAGGTTATGTTCTCGCAGTTGGTTTGTGTCTGTGCCCCCTTTCTAGAAAGAAGCAATCATCTTGGCCTATTCCCCTAGTGTGGAGTACTTTTTGTGATGCTAATCTCCTTTTTCCTACTTCAATATTTTGCACAGTCTGTATAAAAGTTTATAGGACGTACTGCTGAAATTTTCAATTCTCCATTAGTTCTTGTTGGACGTGGTTGATTAACTTACAGTTGTCACGCAGATAGGAATAATCTTTATACGATAAGGCCACTTCCATTGACTGATGTGAGGTCCATCAGGAGGCACACACCGCCACTGGGCTGGCAGTATATTATTGTTGTGCTGGCTTCAGGTAAGAATTGTATTTACTTGACTAACTCTTTCAGCTGAGATGATGGTTCTACACTACAAAATCATTGTTTGACCTGTTAGCTTGATATTCTCCTGTCTTCTGATCAACAGCTTGGTCTGTTTTATCATATACACACTTAATGATAAATTATGTTAAATGTTATCCACGCAGTGGGTAAATGAGATGACATGGCTACTTTTTTGTCCTATAATTCTTCTCCCTTGTTCTTTTTGGGGTTGTCCGTTTTTAAGAATAAACTAGTATATGGGCCTAGGCGATGACCCGGGTTAATACATGGATAACAAAAGTGTCCTTCATAAATGAATTTTATTATTGGATGTTTTTTTATGAGTTTGCCAGTTATTACATTTGGACGGTCTTTAGTAAGTATTATGTCATAAACATAGTAAATTTTTCTTAGTTGCCAATAAATGTGTCTGTACTCCATGCTAAATGAATAGCCTTTTGACTACTTCCATTGAGTGGGAATGTCCTGATAAGGGCAAGCTATACTGAATAGCGCTTGTTTTAAAATGTGATCATTGCTATTGCCTTTCAAAATTAATTTGTCCATTAAGGTTAAATTTGTTTTATGACAGCGACCTTGTTACCTTAGATGGGGGTCAGAGATCTTGAACTATCTCTTATTAGAACATGACTACGTATTTTGGGACCTGCACTTACCCTAGGTCTTTGTTCTTCTCTAGGCCTTTTCGCATTAGTCATAACATATTCTATGCTTTCGAAGAATGGTTTTCTTGTTTGGCTTGAAGGAAATCACATATATCACTATCACTGTATATACTATATAGGATGCCAGCTTTATGAATGGCAGAGGTACTTTGGCATGCTGATTAGATACTAATAAATGTTTTGTATTGATGATTTACTTGTGCTTTGTTAATTAATTATTATCTTTTTTAGCACATGAAATACCAACTGTATCCACTTTGTCAATGCAAGCTCATTCAATGATGTCTCACAAATATAACCATATTGTTTCTTGATCTCTGTTAATTAGATTATTGATCTTTCTTTTCACTTCTTTAATTGGATAATTTTCTTATCGTTGTAATGGGAAACACATCTTTCATGTTGGCACAGTATTTAAGATATTTCACCTTCTGTCCTGCAATGCTGATACTTTTTTCTTTTTGGGTTTTTGCAGGACTTGCATTCCCTCCTCTTTATTTCTATAATGGAGGAGTTAAGGAGTTTTTGACCACCATCAAGCAACATGTTTCTCTTGTAAGGTTGTTATTTCTTATTTTTCCCGAGTCTAAGGGTTCCATCTTGTTTGAGGCTGCTTGAAGGCAGAACAATTTGATAATAATGGCGAAGATATTTAAAATACTGTTAGTCTATTAGTGACTAGTAAAGTTGGACAAGAGGTGTCTACGTATAAATTTGACAACAATAAAAGGATAAGTTTTGACGTTTCACTTTCAGCTTTCATTAAGTTCTCATATAATGAGGATGAAGAAGATCAGGATACTGGGGTTAGCACATGGCCATGTAAATCATTGTGGCCAGAAGTGGGCCAATTCCTTATCACAGTCCTAAAATGGCCATAATCCTTCCAGTAGAGGAGAACGTATGCTTTTGGATTAATGTAATTATGTGGAGTGAAGTAGTGTGGAGCAGTGTTTAAAAAAACGCGCTTAAGCCTTGAAGCTCGAAGCTCTAGGGCAAAGCACTTAATTAGGTCTGAGCGAAGCTCTTGTGATTAAGCGCGCTTAAGCGCATGAAGCCCGCGAAGCACAAAAAGCGCGCCTTTTGAAGTTCTTTTAATTTTTATTACTTTACGTTAGAAAGCTTCTTTATATGTTCTTTTGTTTTGGACCACTCCCTATGAATCCATAACAATAGAAAGTAGACCAAGAGTCCAAAAGAAAAGGAAAAAGAAGAAAAGAAGAAGACAACAGTCACAACAACCGACCCTAGATTTTGGATAAACACTATGTTATATGCTTTATTTTTGTCAAAACAAAGAGTAATATATATTTGGAAGCAAATCTGATATTTGTATATTTTTGTGGTTATTTTAGTAAGATTTATATGCACAATAGTAAAAAAACCTTTAATTCGTGAAAAGTGTGCTTCACTTTGATGAAGCGCGCGCCTTGCGCTTGCGCTTTGCACTTAAGCTCTAGGACTCATATCGCTTTAGTGCGCTTTGTGCTTTTTTATACACGGGTGTGGAGCGGTTATGGGGTAAAATATATTTTGAGTAGAAGCTGAAGTGAAGATTTTGAGTGACCAACAATATTCTATTGTTTGTAATTTAGTACTTCCTCTGTTCATTTTTAGTCGCAACAGTTTGACTGTTATGCTTGCCCGCATAACTTTAACCATTAGTATCTTCCGTATCAGTAAGTAAAATTTATAATACACAAGACCTCACATTACTATATTTAACCTTACATATTACTCACCAAAGATGATAAACGAGAAGTTTGTAAATAGTACAAAAGTCAAACTGTTATAACAAAAAATGACAGGAGGAAATATATTATTACATTCACATGAAGGACCCAATTAAATTTTGTATGTGTAAGATAGTTTTTTCTCGAGATCACTAGTAGCAGTACTGGGAAATACTCCCTCCGTCCCAAATTAGTTGTTACACTTTCCTTTTTCGGCCGTCCCAGATTAGTTGTTACACTTCTAAATTAGGGATGACCCCACAATTATTATATTGTCTCTCTTCCCAGTAAATTTTTTTTTGTCTCCACAGTCTCTTTCATTCAATTAAAAATATACCCCACTAACTCCTATCACATCTACTTTTTTAATAAAATAACAATTCATAACCAAACAACCACTTATCAACTACTCCTTCCGTTCCTAAATGTTGTTTCCGTTTCCATTTTTGGCGTTCCTAAATGTTGTTCCCATTGTGAATTTTTACTATATTTGGCCATGTTTTTTTACCAAAATACCCTAAAATCCCTTTATAATTACTAAAAAACCTTCAGTTTCTACCCATATTCTACCCTAAATTTCACCACCTTCCTTATTTTATTCATTTACCCTTCCCCATACATCCACCCTCCCTTATTTAATTCATTTATCATTCCCCATACACCACTTTAATAAAATATCTCCCCTTTCCCTTATTTCTTTAATATTTTCTCTCTCCTTACCTTATTCTTTAAGTATAAATTCTCTTATACCCAATCATTATTCTCACACCAATCATTACTCATATCCCCATACAAACCAAGATTCCATTTTTCTTAATTCCCACCGACATTCTTTAGGGGAACAACATTTAAGAACGGAGGGAGTAAAACTTTGTGCAAATGTAAGTGTAATGAGTAATTTGGGACGGAGATAGAAGAAGGTATTTTTTGTAATGATTTAATCATCTGAGCTCCATTGGAAAAGATGTGCAAGAAGAATAGAAAACATGTAGAAGGGAAGATGTCCATCTTAACGAGGATAGAGGAAAGCTGGGAAATACTTGGCCGTGAATTCACAAGTACTGTAGTGCTTAACCCTAATGGAACTTGCACATTTGGCTTACTTCTTTTAATCATCTGTTGGGGAGAGTGTGGAGTGCATGGTGAGTTTATTCAGGTTAATGTAAAATTCTAGAAGCGATAAAAGGACTTAACTCACTGAAGGGATGTTGAACAAAGCAGTTCAGCTCAGTATTGCTTCGGGCCTTCTGGAACTGCTCAAATCCTACGTTTTAGTCTATTGACTTTATGGGTGTATTTTCAATTATTTCTACATAAGGTGGCAAGATGTTGTCTTGAGCAGTTGCGCATCCGGGGCCTCTTGCTAATTCTGTATAGACTAGTACATCTCAGTATTATTATTTTCGATTTCATTATAGTTCACGTGCTGATTTTTTAATACTGTCTTAGTTTTAAAAAGCGCGCTTTTTTGTGGTTAAATCCCTGGAAGCTCGGAAGCTCACAACAGACCGCTACTGCCAGTCGAAGCCTAGCGAAGTGCGCGCTTCCTAGCGCTTCGGTGCTTCTGTGCTTTTGCGCTTCCTGTAGTCTGGGCACATCAGGGCACGTTGGACTCTTCTTTTTTATAAAAAATAAAGCCACGTGATTCTAATCTTCTTTTTTAAAGTATCACGTGATTTCTTTTTTTATAAAAACGAATATTTGGGGGTTTTTTGAAAACCCTAGTGCAATTTTCTCTTGTGACGCCAGATTTCTCCCGTCGGATTCTGAATTTTTCTTTCATCGTTTTGATTTCTCTTCATTTTTTCATCTTTTCTTTCCATATTTTCTCCATATTTTCTGAACTTTTGAAATTTTATTATTTCTTTCCGGGTGCGCTTTGCGCTTAAGCTCCAGGGCCCTTTTGCGCTTCGGTGCGCTTCACGCTTTTTAAAACTAAGAATACTGTATATACTATGGATGAAGTGCCAAATAAGTTTTCATAAAAGCATGTCTGACTGACTGACGGTATGGACATGGATTTCCTGGTAACATATGAGGATTGTGAGAATAACTTCTACTGTAGGTACCGTAGAATCACAAATCATAGCATATGCTTGCATTAGAAAGGATGCTATATATTATGCCTGAGTGTTGTTTTTCTTCTGCAATTTGTTTGACAAGAGTTTTCATATTTATTTCATCAATGGTGGGAAAATATACTGGTATGACCTACGCGAGATGCTCTAATTCTGAAGAGGGGCTCCTTGTTATGGAAAGAGGACCCGAATAATGATGAATGAGTATCTACTGGTAGTAGAATCTCTCTAACAATTGTTGTAACATTTCTTTTCCAGATCAGCTGATGATGCAAATGTGTTCATCGTGAATGATTTTCAAGATCCTCTCCAGGTATCTGCATATTACTCTTTTATAGAAAATATTTCGCCTGCTTCAGTCTAGCATCTGTTGTTGCAAAGCCCCTAAGGCAATTTTGAAAATATATTTCCTTCCAATTTTTTTGGAAACAAGCAGCTTATTAATTAAAAGAAGAGGAAGTTGGTTCAGCAATATCATTATTTTGTTAAAATGTTGTTTGTGATAACCATGTACAAATGGGGGTATAGCTAACAAGATGCTTGAGCTTTTGCAGCTGAATAAAGCACATTATAAAACTGATAATTGTAAGGGTAATTGATTCTTGATCCATCTACATGAAAATCGATAGCATGAACAGTCATAGGCAGTCCTTTTCTGCAAAAAAAATTATGCACCCGCATATGCTCCAAAAGAACGTGTAGTTATTGCTGTTTTACCATTTTAGTTTGCAAATTGTATATGAACTATTTAATTGTGTCGAACTATGCACTTGTGGATCGTTTGCTAGTTATTGGTTTCACTTTGCAGTATGGTCTATTGGTCTGATGTTTTACTTCTCCTCATTAGTAATTTATGTTTAGGCATTTTTCATTTTTGGTTATGCATCTATTATCTTTTGTAGAAAACTCTATCGTCATTGGAGCTTCCAGGGGTTGTTTCAGTTGCTGCACAGTCTACAAATGCTTCTTTGGTTGCATCCTCTAGTCAGGTAAACCAAGGAAGGAGTGATGTGAGTTCCTACGATAGCAACACTGGTTCACAATCGCTTAGAAGGCAAAAGAATAAGTCCAATGATCCCACTAAGGATCTCTCGATTCAGGTCTTGGAAAAATTCTCTCTGGTCACCAAATTTGCTCGGGAAACAACCTCTCAGCTGTTCGGAGAAAATAGTGGGGATCCATTCCTTTCTAATGAGTGGAAAAGGCCTAGCCATAGCCAGTCCCTACCTGACCTTCAGTCCCAGCCGTCAACAAATGATCTGGAAGAAGTTCCCTGTGAAGTACCTGTACCTGCAGACCCTATGGAGGTATTCTTTTTTCCTTCTACGTTAGTACTCTTCTCTTTTTTCTTGAGGTATAGCAATCAAAATTATTACTACTCTCATCACCAGATCGTACCTTGCGTCTAGATCCGGATCTTATTGTTGTCGTACATGCAAACTAGTATATCTTGTACTATTTCTGTAACTTCGTGAAGAGTTACTTGTGATATTGTTGGATCAATTAGTTCAATAACGATTGTTTTGGGCTGAAGATGTAAAAATCACTACTGTTTTCCCTACCAGAACCTTGTAATTTTTGCAGCTTTATACTTCATTGTGTTTGAAAGGTTGTTGCATATAAGATGCCTTTTCTGCGCAATAAAATTAGACGATAGCTAACGACCATGGTATTTTTAACCTAACATGGTTCTTTGTGGATTTATGTCTTTAGTTGTATGTCCATTGGGTGATCATAAGATTGGAGTATTACCATTCCCATTTATTTTTATTAACGACCATTGTACTTTTAACCTAACATGGTTCTTTGTGGACTTTTGTGTTTAGTTATATGGCCATCGGGTGATCATATGATTGGAGTATTTCCATTCCCATTTATTTTTATTATTTTTATTAGAGGTAGTACAAATGTACAATTACAAAGCATGTGACCCATATCCAGATTCGACATAATGTTTCAGATGCGGTTGTGACATAGGGTCTGACACGGACATTATATGAAACTTTTGCCTAATTTAGGCCCATTCTTGAGGTGAAAGGAAGATTCGGAGTAGCTTAGGTTACACCTAAGACGGTAAGACCTACTAAAATTGCATTCCCGTTTATGGTGGCGCTCCCAGTGTGGTTATGAAGTGTGAACATTTATTCAGTTTTTTAGTGTTGTGTGATGTAATAATGTAAAGGCTCGCGCTCGCCTAGATATTTTTTGTGCTTTCAACAGTTCTCTTTACCCTTTCTCTTAGCTCCTTTTAGGCTTTTATACATTGTTGATTAAGCAATTAAATAGGATGTCTGATGCAAACAATAGAGATGTTCCTAGACAAAACAAAAAAATATTAAGTAATATGTATAGTGTACAATTATGAGCCTTTAGAGAGGTTACCAGGGAGGAAATTTTCTTGTTTCCTCATCAAGTTTTGCTAGATACTTATTGACAACCTGATGTCTTATAAGTGGATGGAAATTGATAGTATTATATTTTTGCTACAAGTTAAAGATAGATGTGAAATATCTGACTTGATTGTGTGCTTTTATTCTAATTTTATACATTCAAGAAATCAGTATAGTCTATTTTAAAATTTGGGGAGTTTCTCTGTTGTGTTGTTTGATATCCCATTTATCTGAAAATAAATAGCTCTATTAGATTGTTAGATAGGTTGAAAAGTTGAAATGCATACCTTTTGCTTTCAGACTATCTAGTCTGTAGAGGGGCTCATCCGCTCATGGCTTAATCTTGATAAGCAATGACAGTATAATGTTTTTCCTAATCTACTCTTTTTTTTTGTTTTTAAAATTTTATTTTTTTATTTAGTTCACCTGTTCACCGTTAATATGTATTTTTTTCATTCGACAGTTTGAAAAATTGGCACTTGTTTGGGGTAAACCACGACAACCTCCCATGACAAAGGAAGAGGTATTTGCTTGAGTTTCTTTTATCAAAGTAATGTATTTTGCATTTATCTATTTTGCAAATTACAAATGTTACGTCATACGAAGTATATTTCTTACTTACATCACTTCCTGTCTGGATTTTGAGGTCTGAATGTCTGATGTATACTAGTCTTTGATTGGTGGGTCCCAAGATGTTGTAACTTGGCTCATTGTTGCTTGTTTAATGCCCATATTGCCATGTAGATAGTGAAAATCGTCCAAATACATTAGACTAGTTTCCCTTTTGTTTTGGGAGAGGAGGGGTTCAGTTTCAGTTATGATTTGTGATCTATAGACAGTTGGCTATAATACCAAAACCTGTCTTATTGCAAAATAAAATGGGACGGACTCGCAGAAATCTGTGCTTGAGTATATGTATTCCGTGGTCTTTAACCGTGCTTCTAAAGTTAAGTTCTGAGCAAGGGCAATCCTAACATCAATGGATGAGATTTTGTTTGGCACCCCACTTATATATTAGGGGCAATGTTCTGTACACCCCATTTTTACTGGATGTTGTTATTGTTCTCCATTTCATATACTTTAGTTTTTTTATGCAGTGGATAACTTTCTTGGATTCTGAGGGGAGAGTTGTTGATTCAAACGATCTAAGGAAGAGAATTTTTTATGGCGGTGTTGTCCATGAATTGCGAAAAGAGGTTTGTAATTTAGCTCTGATTGGATGGACTTCTGCTATTACTCTCTTTAGGCTGACAAACTCTAATATATGATGACAGGTATGGCCGTTCTTATTGGGTTGCTATGATTACAATTCAACATATGCTGAACGTGAATACCTTCGATCTGTGAGGAAACAAGATTATGAGATCATAAAGCTCCAATGGCAGGTTGGATTTTTATAAAACTTTATTGATCCTCTATCTATTATTTTATAGGGTCAAGGTTGACTTGTTGAACATATTGCAAATACGATTCAACATTTGACAAGCAAGAGAAAAACATTCCCTTAATATCTTGGTAGTATCAGGACATTCTGTACTTCTGTAGCAAATCATTCCTTTCTCCGTGCGCCCTGTGGGCTTGAGATCATTCCCATATTGACTATGGAGTATGGAGTACTAAAGAAAATGAAATGTTTCAAGTGCTGAGTATATGGGGCCTGCAAGAAAATTAGTTAAAGCTGATTATTATATTTATGCAAATTCTTGTCCTCTGTATTACGTAATTTTGGCCTACTTTGGCAATACCAGTTCATTTCTTTATTTTTACGTTTTAGTATCGCTTCTATTTAAGTATTATATCGTTCACCTTTATCCGATAATGTTGGTTTTGGCACGTGAGACGGTTGACCCTAAGATGCACCATTTAAGAAAGTAGAGAGTTTGGAGTTCAGAAGAATCTGAGGGAGGCCAAATATGACTTGGATGGAGTCAATAATAATATTTAGAAATTAGGTCTGCAGGAGTACATCGCAATTTATAGAAGTGGATGGAGGAAGAGGATCTTTGTCGATGGCTGATGGAGTTAAATATGTTGTTCATGCAGCAGACCCTACCCTTTTGGAATTAAGGCCTTGACATTGTTAATGCTGTTGTTATTTTATCCTTAGTTCACAATCCTCAAATTTATTTCAACAGTTTTAGTGTGATGCATAGATTGGCCATTATGAGGACTCGCTTCGTTTAGAGGCATTTAACTTCGTACATTGGCTACTTTTGAGTTATTGTTAATCCCTGTAGAGCCTTGATGCATGGAGCAAAGAAGTTATCTTATTAAACTTGGTGACACTGACTACTTTTAGGGTGATTTTGTCTGCTTGGTAGGATGAGCTTGTGGTCTGTATTTAACATAGTACCTCTGCTATCTGATCTCCTTGGGTTCTCCCACTGATTTTCTTAGATTGAGTTTGTTTTAATCAATTTACTAGTTTTTAGGCCCTGGCGATGCCCCGGGTTATTACATTAACAACATTCACATTGCTTATATATTTTTTTGCAAAGATAGCATGAAACATATAATAGCTTAGTGGTAAAAGCTTTATTGTTTACACTCAAGGTCAGGGGTTCAAACCTTACGCAAGCAATGTTTGACAATTTTTTATGTATATGAAGATTACATGGAGCGAATGACCCATAAGAAGAGCGCCACGTGTCACGTATACTTTCTTATAGATGCCTTTTAATATATAGTATAGATTGGCAGTAATCATCACAACTTTTTTTTTTGTTTGCAATGAAAAATTCTGAACAACGATGTGTGAAGTGTCACTTTGAAAGAGTTGTACATAGAAGAGAAACAGCATGTGCCTTGTACAATTTTCTATATCTTGGCACCATTTGGGACATCCAATTAATTTTTGTCTTTCCCTTTGTAGTAAGATTCCGCTGTTGATATTTTCATGGTGTTTTTTATATAGAGTTACTAAGTCATTTATGTGGGATACAAATACTAGATATAAGAGTCATGTATATGAGAGGATGAGACGGTTTATGATATGGGATTTAATCTGTAGAGAATTTGGAAGCTGATTAAAAAGATGTTTAGACTTCTATGCCTTGGTGTGCAGATTTTAAAGAGAGGTCACTCTTCGTGTTTTTTAGACTTAACATGCATGTGGAACATAATATTCTCCCCTAATTTGGCATTGATATCTGATCTTCTGTATTCTGCAGAGCATATCTCCAGAACAGGCAAAAAGATTTACCAAATTTAGAGAGAGGAAGGGCCTAATCGAGAAAGATGTGGTATGAGAAGTTTTTTGTCTTTGATTGAGATAGCATCGTGAGGGGTGTGGGACGCTAGAATGATATTCCATTCTTCTAAGTCAGGAAATTTTAAGAATTTTAATCAAGTAAATTGCTTTTTTTTTGGGTGTTCTGCTAGGTGCGGACAGACAGAGCATTCTCTTTCTATGATGGAGATGATAATCCAAATGTGAACGTTTTACATGACATACTGCTAACTTATTCATTCTACAATTTTGACCTTGGTTATTGTCAGGTAATCCTTGTGGTTGTGTTGTTTAACATCATGCTTTCTTGATACTTGTTTGAAATTTTCTTATAGAAACTCTCTTGTGATAGGGTATGAGTGACTTTCTATCCCCTTTGTTGTTCGTCATGGAGGATGAGTTTGAAGCATTTTGGTGTTTCGCTGCACTACTGGAACGTGTGGGACCAAATTTCAATCGTGATCAAAGTGGCATGCATGCGCAACTATTCGCATTATCAAAGGTATTTTGCTTTCTTTTTCATACCCCATCCCCCATAACTCTCCTTGTTTTTTTTTGGTCTACATTTTGCAGGTAAGACATCCACTACCTGTTGTGCGGTATGCATTTATACACACATGCATTACTGTATGAAGCTGCTTAGTAATATTGTGTTATCTTTCTTCTATCACCTTCACGTCATACCTCCTACAACCCATTTGTATGGTGGGAATGAGAGTGAATCTAAGTGTGATTTGGCAAGAAAGTAAAATCATGTCCATGGTAATGCAACCTTATCCCAAAGTTGTGTTTTTCTTCATAAATTTTCATTCCTACCCAATACCACCTCCCACGCGGTAATGGATGGTAATGAAGATTTATGAAGAAAATGAGTACTTGACGAGTTGACGTGAACTAACATTTCCATGGGTCTAGGTATATGACTTCCCTTGCAAATTTTGCAATACAAATTCACTCCGGTTACTACCATTTACTACCGCCTACCAAACGGACCGCTAGTTCAAGGACATAATGCCTTTCCCTAATTTTTCTCAAGGAAGTGTATCATATGGCTTAAACATCGAAATTGTATGCATAATTCTATTACGAAAGGATGTTGGTTATTTAGTCATAGTCATATTTGAGATGGGTATCCATTATGGTGGATTCATCTTTTTCTGGTGTGTAGTGGTGTGAATGACATTCTTCTGTTTTCTTTGGGAAGTCGGGGGACACAGCGTGTGAAATGTATTATGACAGTAGTATATAGATATATAACACTTTATAGCTTCGTATTCGCTTCTTGATTGACAAAAAAATGTTTTCTAATTTTAACCCAGGCCAAATGATTTATCACCCAATTTTGACCCAAACTTCATTCCTTCTGATTTCTGAATTACCCTTTTTCCAAGTAGCAATTAGGGAGATAAGTTTGGGGATCATGGTTTTATACTACCCAAACTTTATTCCTTCTGATTTCTGAATTACCCTTTTTCCAAGTAGCAATTAGGGAGATAAGTTTGGGGATCATGGTTCTATACTGTCAGCCACTAAATAAATTGAGCTGGCATAGCTAGCATATGAGAATTGCAGAAGCTTTAAAGTGGTAATTGTCCATTCTGAAGTGTAGTTAATTTTATTTTTTTAACTACATTGTAATTGTCTATGGGTTTATTACCCAAGTATTGGTACTAACTACTAAGCCTTCTTTGATTTCTGGAACCCAATTTAGCATCTCATGCAACTTGAAGATTTTGTGCAATTTTCCTTGTCGACTGTCCAAATAGAAAACCAGAGTTGAAATTGGGTCTTCAGGTTTTTTCTGGCTGATATAAGTTTATGACAACTCATCAACTTTTCCTGTAACAAAATTTTCAGACCTGATGAGTTTCCTTTGTAAGCATCCATGTGGTTGAGAGCATGCATGAGTGCTTTCCTTATCTCGATTTCCTAGCCTCTTCTCAGTTTTAATGTAGTTTCCTGTTAAGTATTTAAACCTTTGGATGTTTGTTCTCAGTTTGAAGCAGTTGTCTGCAATCCATTTAATGCTAGTTCTATCAACAGGAAGCATTATCTATTTATAATTCTTCTATGTTTGGTGCTTTGCTGAATTTGGTCACAGATTTTACATGTCGTGAGTTTGAATATTCCCCATTTGCAGTCTTTGCCTGTGAAATTTCTATTATCTCTCAAAAGTGTTGTTTGTTTCTTTTGCTATTAAGGCTCTGAGCCTCTGATATTGGCATTGTTGTGTGCATGTTTCTTTCTTTTGCCTGTGAAATTTATTGTTTCACGATGTTTCTTTCTTGACATGGAATTGATAGTTACGTTGCAGAACCTAATGACGCTATTCTGTTCTTTCCGCAGCTGGTGGAACTATCTGACAGTCCACTGCACAACTATTTTAAGCAGCAGGACTGCTTAAATTATTTCTTTTGTTTCCGCTGGATTCTTATACAATTCAAAAGGCAAGTCATTTGATTTCTGAAATGCTTGTATCTGGCCACTAGTAATACTTTAGATAATTTTCCATTTTGCATCTTCTTAGTGCCTTTAGAAGTCCTTGGAAGGTTTAACTCTCAGCCCTACCCCTGAGAATCATTTGCAAAATAAAATAGGCACTTGGGGTTCTGAATCTTCTGAACGTACATTGCTAAATGGTGCTGGTAGGATTGAGAGTCTCCTAAAAGGTTTTAGAAGTGTGTATCTTTCCTGCCTTCTTGCATTGATATTTTACCATAACTTCATTAAACATGTTTGCTGTCAGTCATCGTCAGTTTACACATTGTAAGTTACGTTTTGCGGGTTCAGAGACCGAAAATTATTTAGCATGTGATCCTTTGCGCATGTCATCTTAGTGTATCATTCTTTTTCTTTTCCTTTGATAGAATTAGTGTATCTTTCTGGTCTAGTAGAAAACTACTTGACCCTACTCTGGAAAGTTATTGAAACTTGCAGTCTAAATGTGTGCTTGATAATTGATATGTATCCTTGCACATCATATCAGCTTAAAATTTTGACAGCTATGTTTTACATACATGCAAAGTAAACTATTATTATTAATATCTAAGAGGGTATTTGTGTATTCAGGGAAATGCGGTATGAGGAAACAATGCGGTTGTGGGAGGTCTTGTGGACACATTATCCATCTGAGCACTTGCACTTGTATGTTTGTGTTGCAATACTCAAGAGGTACAGGAACAAGATAATTGGGGAGCAAATGGATTTTGACACACTGTTGAAGTTCATAAACGAACTAAGTGGCCAAATTGACCTTGATTCAATTGTAAGAGATGCCGAGGCTCTGTGCATCTGTGCAGGAGAAACAGGAGAAGCATGCATTCCTCCAGGAACTCCTCCTTCTCTGCCAATAGAAAATGGTCTTGTGTCATCTCAGCTAGAGGACGAGGTTTTGTAGTTTTTTCTCTGTTCTGTTCTGTACATAGCTATGTTATGTGCTATATGAAACAAAATTTTACCCTCGTTGAACTCTTAGTTGGGATTTGGACCTCTAGCTGGAGAATAAAAATCTTGGTGATTGTAAAGAAACTAATTCTTCTGTGTATAGTTTTCTTGAAGTTGAAAGGCAAGGAGTTTCAAATTATACTATGTAACTTTTTATTGCAGATACGAAGTATGAAGTATATGTTTGTAGAGAATTTGTCAATGATGTAAAGCAACTAGGGGTGTCAATTCTCAATCCGACCCAGTGAACCCGATGGGTTTGTCCGACCGTTTAGAATCCGAACCGTTTAGAACCCGCGAGTTAAAATTCGAAATCCGATCCGATCTGATTATATTCAACCCGAATCCGACCCAACCCGTTAGTATTGATCCGATTAAGATCCGAATCCGTTAACAGACCGATCCGTGACAATCCGGATCCATTTAATCCGATCCGAAGCGATCCGAAACCCGTTTACGATCCGATCCGTTTCAATCCGAATCCGTTCCAACCCGAGGAATATCCGTTTAATCCGATCCGTTTTTAATTTGTGACCCGTTTAACCCGACCCGTTTCAACCCGTGACCCGTTTAATCCGTTCCGTTTTTAATCCGTGACCTGTTTAATCCGAACTAATTCCAACCCATCGATATAATAATATATTCAATAACTTATATTACTAATCTTAAATTCTTATTACTTTTAAAAGTTATTTATTATTTTCGTCCCCTAATTAAGTCATCGATATGATAATATATAATTTGGAACCGAACTGACCCAAATTCCAACCCGCTACCAAATAACCCGATCCGATAATTACCCGAACCAATATAAAACTGAATCCAATGTAACCAGGCTAAATTAGTTTCAATCCAACCCGTTTTAGTCTGTTACCGATTAATCCGATCCGATATGAATCCGATCCGAAATGAATCCGATCGATATGAATCCGACCCGAAATGAATCCGATCCGATATGAATCCGACCGACATGAACCCGAACCCGTTATAGTCCGACTAAACCTGTTAACAATCCGTCATATTCCAATCCGATCCGATCCGACCCAAACCGACTACAATCCGACCCGTTTACAACCCGATCCGATATGAATCCGTGAATAAAAAATCCGACCCGATCCGGTCCGTTAAGTTTTCAATCCTATCCGATCCGACCCGTTAGCCAAATTAATCCGTTCCAATCCGATCCGTTTCAACCCGAATCCAATGAGTCCGACCCAAACCCGATCCGTTGATCCGATTTGACACCCCTAAAAACAACAGTTCACACGTGTTATCTGGTATAGAACAAAGACCATATGTGAAACAGGGAGCGGCTCCTTGTTCATCTTTTCCCACTCATAATGAGATTTGGTTTCCTGAATTGAATTGAACTCTTGCACCTTTGTAAAACCATGTTATACGAGCATGGTATAAAACAAATAAATGCACATCTCAGAATCAAGTACAGAACTAGCATTTGTACGGGTTTCGATTCTCAAGTCTCAACCTACTAGTGGGATCACCCTAGCGAGCCTGCATTATTTGAAAGAGAACATTCGACCAACTTGCTACGTATGAGATGTTAGGATTGATCCAATTTTGAGTCAGAACTCATCTCGTTCAACAGAGATCAAAAAATGTAACGAAAATTCTTCTGTATCAGGGTTTTTAGTATTGTCACAAACAACTTTATTACTTCCAATTCTTAACTCAGACAACAGACATGATTTTCTTATGCTGTATACGTTGCATAGCATAGCATAAAGAAGTATACCATTAAGGCAAATCTTATTTCATGTTTAGGGAGTGATACAACAGTTGTTACATGACTATGAAGCGCGATAAAATATGACATTATCAGGCTGGAAAAAATGGCACACTGTACTCCCAGGCTTGACAGCAAGAACCTTGAAGGCAATATAGTCATCACTCCAGTCTGCTGTTTGATGGTGACACATAGCATATGCATCAAGCTTAGCCCCATCATTTACACCGACAAGAGAGACTGAGAAGGTGGTTGCACCCCTTGGCTGGTGGCAATAGTACACCCCATACGGGAAACTTAACCTGTGGCACGCAATCAAAGACCGGTCTTGAGCTATTATTTGGTTAACACCCAAAATTCTGTAGGGCATAAGAGCATCAGTTCTGACTCCACCCATACTAACAGCCCTGATATTTTGGGTGTCCCTCAGAGTTTGAGTTACATAAGTCACCATTTTCTTCAAGGAAGTAGCACAAAACTGTACTAGTCCGTTTATAGGGTTGGGGTGCTCGCAACGTGCTAGAGTTTGGTTCATAATTAGGGCTGCCTTTGAGGTAGAACTGACAGAGAAGAAGCGGAGGAGTTGTGGCAAGTTGTTAGAAGAGAAGGGTGGCATTGATTGGATCCCATTAGGAAATGGGGGATATGCAGCTTGAGATAGTTTAGTGAAATGAATCTTAAGGTTGGCTCCCGGGGTTAGATCCTTCTCTAGGATAAAGATGGAGGTGGCTGTGTCTTGCTTCAGAAGCGGCCCAGGGCTTGGTGGCTCATAACCCAACTCGTCCACCTTCTGTGACAATGGAACTTGCCCATCATATTCTTTGTTACTATCTTCATGTGCTGCACTTACAACAAAGACAACACATGATTACCACTCACAACTCACTACAACTTTCTATATGTCTAGGTAGTGACGGATCCAGGATTTTAGGAATATTATGTCACAATTAACTGCATATTAAATAAAAATAAAAATAAACATACAAACAGAGTTAATATCATAGAAAATTCACATAATACATGGTTTTTATTTTTACACTTTATTTCTTGTAATATCGGTATTATGGTATATATATTGGTATGTCTTTCGGTACTCTTTCCAAGGGATACATATCCAAGTCATACCGCCATGCAGTCAGTCCCATGATTTAAAACTTGGTAGGTCATATTCAATACACTATTTCGACGCCCCCTCAATTTTAGTTTGTGTAAAAAAATATGCCGAAACATATTAATGTAACCTAAAATCATATACATTCGTTTAAATTAAACGCGTGGTATATATAATTTAATACGAAAAACATAGTTCACCATAAAACTATTTACTTTTTAAAGGATTTGCAGCGCAAAAATAAAATAGAGAAGGAAAAAACAAGGGGTACAACCGTACAATGTGATATTACAACCAAACTACCCAAGGACCAAGACATACGGGGTGAATAAGGGAGGTTAAAAAAAAGTAGCAAAAAAGAAGCAAGCATGATGGTCGAACCCAGGTCCACTGAAGCAGAAGATTAAATGTGATACTTTATGCACGCTAATTATATTTGTAGAGTTATTTTTCCCGAGGAATGGTGTGTCATGTGACACACCATGCACAAGGCTAGTTCCGCTACTGTGTCTAGGTCGATTTAATCTAAATTCGTCTAATTTCCGGAGGTTCCACCTTAACACCAAAAGGCTATAAAGGGATTGGAGTATCCCTTACCCTTACCCTAACTCTTATTAAAGTTTAACTCATCATTTATCAATGTGAGATACTCACACATGTGTTGTTTAGGAAGGATAAAGTCCACTTTATAAGTCCAAGGAGGTTGGTTTTACCTTAAAACCCATATGACTATAAGTGGAGTAGTCCCTTAGCCTTATTAAAGTATTACATGTGCATAAATTTTTTGGGTCAATCCGCCATTGTAATTCGGAAGGCCGTGCTTAATCTAAATTCGTCTACATCCTGTAAAAATGTTGCATATTATTCCGTGAAAGAAACATTAACGAAAATCATAATTTATGTCATGTTTAAGAAAATTAAAAAAGTGAGGAGGGATACCATCAAGAATAGACGATCATTCAAGCTACTATTGAGAATTTCCCTAAAAATAAGTAGTAAAATTTGAATAATAATAACCATTAACCTGGCTTGGGTAGAAGAGCATCTAGCAAAGGTTGTGGAATAGGCGTGTTTGGAAGCATGGTTGTCCAGAAATATTGTTGGGTTGCTGCATCAGACGCGTGGTCAAGTGCAAAACCAACCTACAAGGATGAATATTACGATAATTTAATCAATCAAGTTCTCAAATTTTCTACAACAAATTTAATGGGTTACTAATTTATCTTACAGAGACGGTTGAAATTAGAAAGGCGATCATGAAACAATACTTGAAGGGCTGATCCATAGTGTATCAGTATTACACAACGCTAAATTTGAAGAGAGAAAAAAAATCAATGGGGAATAAACCAAGGCATAGAGATGTTTTTATAGTTGTAAGCTAATTAATAATTAATAAATTGTCCTATTGTTTAATTTAACACTCATTACTCATGTAGTGAGCTAGGAATTTGAATGTGTAGTTTTGTAGAAGATAAGGCTATTTTTGAGGAACATACCGTTTACATTTTTTTTAAAAAAAACTTAAATTAATTAATTTATTAAAAATCACACAACATTTATAAAAGAGATCCTATCAATACCTACACAACAAATGGAATCAAATAACGGTGTCCGATATTATCCCACGCGGCGGCCCTTACCAGTTCAACGTGACAATGAAAGAGACATGTTTTATACTACATTACTAATCTGAGTTGGTTTTAATGCACAAATAATTAACTAAAACAACTTCAAGATGGTGATTTAGATTTATTAACGATGGTTAACAATAATCAGATTTGTCAAAAGAATATCTTATTAGGCGTGAGTAGTATAGTAGATTAGGTGAACAATTTTATAAAGGTGATGAAAGCGATAAATAATATTAGGCACATTACAATATAGCTTAGGCTATACTGCGGTTCTTTTAGCTTTATAACGACCTTTGTACTGACTTTCAGATCTTATTATGGCAGAGTTTTCACTTAGATTCTTCGGTTTAGGCTTATAAATTGGCTATAACTTTGGCAATAATTGGGATGGTTTCAATGCTTATACGGACATAATTATGCTTAACAATGAGTTAATACGGCAGAATTATTACGAATACAGGACGAGACTTCAGTAGGGCTTTTAGAATATCAGAGAGGGACTGCAAAACTACGATTATTGCACGTCGAACATCTTGTATACCATCTGTTGTTTGATACAGCCTTCAACGAGGGGGTCTTTTAATCGATTGTAGTTTTGAATATCAGATTCATTGAGTGTAGACGTAAAACTGACATCTGATGCGACACCACACAAATCTTCATCGACGAATCAATTTCTCCTGCGAATTATACTATATTCTTCTCTCGTACACCAAAAATATATGATCCTCTAACCGAAAAAACCCAGTCTTTCGAGGGAGAAAAGTTCCTCGCATGAGGAGGAAGTTTTATTATAACCATAAAAAAAACCAACTAAATATAAAAATTAGGGCTTTCCACCTTTAAAAATAGATGAAAGCTCATTCGAAATTCGCTAGGGTTTGAGATAGGGAGGAGAACACGACTAAAAATAATTAATTAATAATACATTTTACCTTCCTACTATCTTAATATAAAAACTAATGACGTCTTGACCTAGCTAGTGGTTAATATTGAGGACCTGTATACAATAGGTCTCAGGTTCGAATCCCCCTGTCCCCATTTGTATTTTAAAAAAAAAAATGCCTTAGTATAAAAGTGACATTCCATTTACATATATGACATACCATTTACATGAATGATTTAAAATATATGACATGCCATTTGCATGAATGATAACAAAGTAAACAAGGTTATAAAACTACCCTTTTACGTTTCAGTATTCTCTTATGAGACAGATCATTTGATAATGCTATATAATTTCACTACAAAAAATTGTTCCATTAATGACGGAAAATTCCGTCGCTAAAGGCCAATAATCGGTTATTAATGACGAAATTTTCTGTCGCGAACCCGTCATAAAAGGGGGCCGTCGTTAATGGAAAAACACGTCGTTAACCCGTCGTAAAAGACATTTGTGACGGTTGTTCTCGTCTTTGTTTGGTTGTTAGCCCCGTCACAAAATGCTTTTGCGACGGAATTTTTGACTCGTCGTAATTAGGTTGTCGTTAAATATACAAATTCTTGTAGTGTTTTAACCGAGTTAAGCACAAATTTTACAACTTTTTTTTTCAACCTTTAGGACCTTTGACAAACTTTTCGACAAGTTAACTCAAGGTTTACTCACCGTTAACCATGACATGAATATAAAAAAAAAATGCAATTAAATTATTTCGGAACATTAAATATGGTAAATCTCCCAAATTACACAAAATGTGACGGTTAACTGTTAACGCCTGCCTGCTATAAAATTAATAGTGTTCATCATCAAACACCTTAAAATAAATTACAGTAAGCATTCACATCTGCAAGCATCCCAGTACTTTTGTCATCAACCAAAAGCTTCATCTCATTTGTAATCAAGCAAGTATTATAGCAATAATCAAGCATTTCAACAACCATATATGCAAGGAAAGTAAATGATGCATTAGTCTAAAGAATACCTATGCCAATCGAGGCCGAGGACGGCGGTGACGGAGCAAACGGAAAGAGCTTCATAGAGGAGAACACAGAGAAGGAAAATGATGGAACCGAGGAAAGGAAGAGCGGTGTGAAACTCGAAAGAGCTTATGAGCTTATGTAACACGCGTTGGTAACACTTTCTGAAATGCAAAATTACTAGATTTTTAAGTAACACTTAGGTAACATTTTTTAAAAATGTAACACTCAAGGTAACACTTTTAATGATCTGCGTGCCACAATATTTTTTTAATTCTAAAATAAATTAAATGGAGGGAGTAGTCTTTTATACGATATATGTTTTGTTAATAAATACCAGAAGAAGTGGTATAAAGATGTTCTTACAATTGCTATACGGAAACATTAGACGAATAGAGTGGCGGGTCTAGCCTCCAGGGTTTTATAGTTTGTCAAAAATTAAATGTTGATTAAATGAATTGGAAAACCGTACTTGCAAAGAATTTAATGTGAATCAATAAACAGAACAATAATATATTATCAGATTAGTTGAACATTACTGTTAAATTAAAATTTATAGAAATCATACCTTGATCATTCTTATGGCTTATCTGCAAGATGCACACAAAAAAAATAGGCAACTTTTGTGTAAGACCGTCTTATCGGAAAGACCACTTTGATTGTTTAACTTGTTGGTTTTATTGCTTAACTAATTAGTTTTAGTGCTTAACTAATTAGTTTCAGTGCTCAACTAATTGGTTCAAGTGCTTAACTAATTAGTTTTCGTGTTTAACTAATTGATTTCAGTGCTTAACTTATATGACACCAATGCGGTCTTTTGTGTAAGACCGCCCTATATAAAAGTTTGTAAAAAAAAAAAATTATGGATAATGAACAAAATAATAATCGGTAATACAAATCATTATGAACAAACAGAGAAATTCAAATAAAAATAATTTACATAAGGGTAAACCTACAAAAAAATAATTAAATGGTATAGAGCAATATGATTTAAAGGGTTATTTTCTTAACAAATATGCAGTTAAGCATAAATAAAGACATTGATAAACACATACAGCAGAGTACTACAATACTACTACCAAAGAGAAAATAAAGCTAATAAAATAATGATCAAGCAAGTTAGAAACTTTGTACATGAAAATCAAATGTTGTCATCTGAGAACTATAAATACTAATTAAAGTATGATGCACTCTTTAGTTTTTTCAGCTTACATTAAACTCTATCTTAACCAACTTTATCCCATAAATACATCAAACTTTACCCAAAACACATATTTATTAGTTCAAAATTCTATGAAGTGTTTGTATTTTAAAAAAATTTAAAATTTAAGAGATTCAGAGGTTAGCTATCTTGTAAGTTGTATGTCATTGAGAAAACCTCTGCCACGACAATCATGAATTATAAGATTATATTTTAATATTTAAGCTAGCTATACGAAAGATAAATTATAGATTTTTTTTTTTTATTGAGGGAAGAGATAAATTATACTTAGTAGATGGTTTAGTTAGAATATGAATGTCACATGGCCAGGGACGAAATTAGAGGGGGCTGGCGAGGCCATGCCCCCATGATATGTTTAAGTATTAAATATGCACTATAAAAGCACATTCTAGTATAGCTCTAGTGCTTATTTTCCTTTAAATTAGTGCTCTTTGGAGGTATAAGTTTCGATTCTTAGCTCCATCAATTTTTATACTTGGTTTTCTAATTTTTTTTTTTTTGTTTTGCAATGTTATAAAAATTATATGTTAAAATTTGACCCCCTATGGCCTTATGTATAATTTCTGGTTTAGCCCTGCACATGATAGGAAATTGATATCTCGTACTTTAAGTATTATTAGAGTGTTTGATTTTGGATGAAAACTCTTATGCGTAGAATTTTATAATTTTATTAGATTGATTCTTTAATTAGAGTTGTATTAGTAATTCTTTAATAAAATAAATATTTACATGTCACCTAATTAATTATCTACGTGCCACTTCTAAATTAATTAGAAATCTTTTTTTTTCATTGGCCGAAATCATCAGATTTCAAACGTGTCGCTCTAATAACTCAGCAAATATATCCACTTTAATTATATACGTTAGATTAGATTAGATTTATTTAGAAAATATCCAATATTTACGGCGATTAAGATACATGAATTACGTATGAGTTTGTCCTTGTGTCCCATATTTTGGTAACTATAGTGACTATGCATGTAGTAGTTTGCATTCATAAGCCATATTGGAGGAGACAACAAGGGAAAAATGACAACGGCTTAACAAGTCAAGGTGGGCTTACATGGGCCAACAAGGCTACAATTCAGAGGGGCAATCCAACTCCAACTAAAATGGGCTTTGGCCCAAACTTTGCTGTTTTTTCAGACAATTATGCTTCCCATGGCCTTGACAGTTTCTTATATAATATGGGCCCCATTTACTTAACTGATTCCAAAAGTGGTCCGCTTATGCTATTCGGACCCAACCTTTATTGCTTTTTTTAGGCCCACGCTTTGAATCTACATAACTTTTGTCACTATGTCACCATGCTGAGTAGTCGACAAAATAATGAACATGATTCTCTCTCTCATGTCTTGACTCTTGAGTTTCGATAATTGTAAGACTTTATTTAACTAAGATATAGAATTATCGACCTATTACATTCGCACCCTTGAACATTTACCACAAGTGTACCTACCTAGTGTTACCTAGAAAATTTACGCTCTTTTGTTACTAAACCCGGTGTATTATGCTTAAAGTATCAATAAATATTAGTAAAAAAAATTAAAAATAAATAATAAAAATCAATAATTTCCGTTTGTAAATGAACTATAAAGTTGATGAAATATCCTGATTACCTACAACTCTGTTTGATTTAACTGAATTTGACAAAAATTAATTTATCATAACTTATATTTAACTTATTTTTGCTAAAATACTTTGAAACAAACATAGTTACATATCCTGCATAAAAGTGTAAACAAAATTACTAGATGGCTCATAAACATCACATTATTTTTCTAATATAATCATTTTGTTCGAGGTTTTGATCCGTTACTTGGTACTCTACTTGGTAATTTATACGAGTATGTTTTATTCTTATACTCTTCTTGTGTTATAAATGTTTTTTAATCGACATAAAATCAAACACGAACCATTCCAATAGAAAGGCTACAAAAGTGAAATAGAGAAATGTTGTTCGGAGTAGAGGATAATAACCAAAAAGGAGGGGCACTCAAAAAGAAAATTAAATGAAAAAAAGAAGTAAATGAGACAAAAGTTGAAGCATTGAAGTTAGAGAAGAGAAGGGATTGAGTAATATCAGTTTCAAAGCGTGTGCTTGTCTTGAAGGTGAAATAGATTGACCCGACAAATAGACTGATCATCCTTTGACGTCCACTCATACCAATTTTGATTGTACTACCACACAATAATGAACTCGATCATCACATTCTACTGCAAAATATTAGGTGCAATAATGCTTGATATGGGACTGGAATTGGAACTAGAATCAATTATACGAGTACTTATGAGTCGGAGTACTTTACAACAAGTTTAATGTTTTCGACTAGAATCACTTATATGTATAATGTGTTATGAAAATCATAAGTAAGACAATTTAGCAGAGTTGATGGAAAACTCACCTTATCAATTGGTCAAACCTCTATCAATTGTGTTATACTTGGGAATAACTCAAACATTGACTTGCGCGCATAGATGAGCTGAATAATCTGAAATATGTGTTGGTTATTTAATCTTATAATAATTCAATTGATAAACTACAATGAGTTGTGATTATATTGTCCATTAAATTTGTTACTCCTCCCACTTTCTATATGTGTGTAACAACTTTGCATCAACCTAACCTTCCCATGCCTTTTATAGTTTTATGTTATGTTGATAGGGGATAATTTAACCAATTTTTTTGTTTTTGACATAATTAAGAAATTTCAACATCCAATTGAGATCAAATTATAACAAAGTTGAAAGCTATTATCTTGTACTCCTGTATTCTTTAATTATATGCAATGCAATTTTCCAAAACAAAACAAAAAATATATACAAATTATTTCATAAGTTCTTTGAACCACATCATTTCATTCATGTACAAGTTCAAACTTCAGTACGGTTTTGTGTTTCGATATTAACTTGATCGCTTATGAAGTTAATGTTATTACACTATAGATGATGGGGAGAATTACACAATTTTACAAATGTGGTGTCAAAATCACACTATACAGTTGTTTAGCGTACTTTTAGTTTTTCAATTGCTACATGAAAGCTTAAAATATTACTCCCTCCGTCCCGTCCCGGAATACTTGACTTATTTTCCTTATCGGGCCGTCCCTTAATACTTGACTTGTTTCTAAAAATGGAAATATTCTAACAATATTATATTATTTCTCACTCCACCCCTATTAACCCACCTACCCCCTACTCCATACAAAAAATAATTAAAAATTCAACCTCTACTCTCCCCCAACCCCACCTCTTAACCCACCTCTCACTAACTACATTAAAATAATACCCCACTATCAACTACTACCTATTAAATTAAATAAGTCAATTCAAGTCTCTTAAACTCTATGCCGGTCAAACCGGGTCAAGTATTCCGGGACGGAGGGAGTAACACCTACTCCATCCGTATTTTTTTTAAGGGATACACTTGCCTTTTCCGGCCGTATTTATTTAAGAGATACACTTGCTATTTTTAGTAACTTATCAACCCCACCCTCTAATTAAATAATACATCTAATATACCCTATCAACCACCATCCTATTAAACAAATAATTTCATAAACCCACCCCACCCTCCACCCACCAAAATGACTTGGTCCCCACATGTTTAATTATTAAAATATCTATCCAACCCCACTTGCTTTATTATTTTATTTTATTCAATTATTCTTCTTAATACCCGTGCCCGACCAAATGTATCTCTTAAAAAAATACGGAGGGAGTATTAATTTAATTTTTTTTTTTAAAACAATAATGAAGGACGAAAAGAATATGGTTGGAGGATATAAGAGTAAGAATTAATCCATAAAGGAAGGTGAGGTGGGCTAAATAAATGAAGAATTGACTAGCTTGTCAAATTGTCCCCTTCTTGACTTCCCTACAAGATCACTTCACATCTACTCTTCTTTTACTACGATGTTTGTGGTTCATTTTTCTTCATCTTGTTGCTATCCACTAGGGTGACATGATCATATATATAGTACATTTCATAACTCACATTATTGTTTAACAATTTATCGACTAAAAGTACGCCTCATTTTATCTGTAAATATTATTTTTGACTAATGAGAATAAAGTTATTCTCACATCTGTCTAACTCTTATTTACCATACCGTGTCAGATTGACAAATATGTTCAATAGTTTACCAGATGTGTTGTTTGTGTAGGGATAAGCGACGTTATATGTGTTTCAACAGTTTATTACGGAATAACCGTTAGTCTATCACGTACTCCTTCCGTTCGAGAGTCTCAGATTAGTTATTACACTTCTAAATTATGAATGACCCCACAATTATTATATTGTCTCTCTTTTCCCACTAACTCATTCAATTAAAACAATAACCTACTACTCCATCCGTATTTATTTAAGAGGTACACTTGTCTTTTCCGGCCGTATTTATTTAAGAGATACACTTGTCATTTTTAGTAATTTATCTACCCCATCATCTAATTAAATAATATATCTAATTTACCCTATAACCCACTAACCTATTAATACATTGTCTCCACTTGTTTAATACCCGTGCGAAGGGAGTAACTCATATCATATCTATTTTTTCAATAAATAACAATAGATGTAACGATTAATCCGAGAATGAGAGAATAATATTTTACAAGAATTTGTAATAACAAATGAAATCTGTCTGACATGATTTGCTATTATTAAAATTTATTATCAAGGTATGGGAGCACACGTGGGTAATTGACCCAGGGCTAGAATAGGAATTGGACCACTCTAGCAGAAAAAATGCTGACAAGATAACAATAAAAGCTTGTTGGGCTTCCGGATATTTCCGTAAGAACGGCCCACCGTAGTTAGCGGTCCATACTCCCCGTGGGCTTGCCGGGTGTATCAGTGCATGTCACGTGACCTTTTTTGGTTGCCTTCCTTTAATCCTTTCTACTCGTTTTATCTTTGAAGAACCGTGAGAATAATCAAATTGTCCTCTCCACGAGTGGATATTTGGCAACGTCAATTTTATTATTACAAACTAGATTAGGTCACATACACGCATGAATATTGTAAAATTATAATTTGATTATTTTTTAAAATCGAGTAACAAAGAATTGTTCGAAAATAAAGTAGTATGTAGTATGAAAGATTTTGAATTTTTTTTAAAAGATTATTAAAGTTTTAGTTGGCCTTTTAACCAAATTGGTAAAAAAAGTGGATGTTAAGCGAAAAATTGGTAAAAAAAGTATCTTAGGCGACAATTTGGTAAATTTAAATCACAATGGCGACAAATAAGTCACAAAACCGATCAGAATTTAGAAAACCTAATCGCGTGACTCTCACGCTCTTAATATTGTTTTTCCAATTTTTTTCTTCATTTTCCTGCAATTTAATTTTATGATTAATACTTTTATAAAAAAAATATCGTAATTAATTTCTTCTCCATCTCCTTCTCTTTCATTTTATGTCTCTTCTCCTTCTCTTCCATTTTTGTGAAGTGGCCTAATTAATAATGATGATACTAGGGGCCACATTGTAAGTGATAATATCCCTACTGAATTTTTATTGAAATTATTAGTTTATTCATCAAATTGGTACTAATTAATTAATTTCAATTATAATTTCAATGGAATACTAATTATCAAACCCATATTTCACTAATCAAGTAAGCATAGTATAACCCCTGCATTTTAAACCTAATTTCATCAATTAAACAAGAATAATTATAATAACCATATTTTTTAAACCCCAATTTTCACAATCAAGTAATCAAAATCTTAAATCATCCTGAATTTTCGATTACAAGCGGCCAATTTTCATAACCAACCGGTCATAATCAAACATCAACCACCATTACTAATTTGGCATTTGAAAAGACAAAAGCAAGAAATCAACTCTGAAATTTACCTTTACCACGCCAAATCCTTGTGTTAATGCTACTTTTCCCTTATTTTTGTTGAGTTGACTCAGTAATTCTTCAGCAATGGTGGGTAAGCAAACAAATGGAAGAGAAGGAGAAGAGAGAGAAAATGAAAGGGAAGGAAAAGGGGAGGAAATCAATTACGATTCTTTTCTTTTTACAAAATTATTAATCATAAAATTAAATTACAGGAAAATAAAGAAAAAAATCGGAAAAAAACAATATTAAGATCGTGTAAGTCACGCGATTAGGTTTTCTCAATTCTGATCGATTTTGTGACTTATTCGTCGCCGTTGTGATTTAAATGTACCAAATTTTCGCCTGAGACACTTTTTTTACCAATTTGTCGCTTAACGTCCATTTTTTTTTACCAATTTGGTTAAAAGGCCAGTTTTAGTTCAATATATTGATTCTTTTCCATAAATAATTATTGAATCAAATAAATGAATGAAAAGAAAGAAAAAGAAATCTGCAGGAAAATTTTGTAAGAAATAAAGCTATTGAAATCAAATAAATAAGAGAACTTGAATAACTTTACATGATTAATAATCTCCGGATTACAATGATTGTGTCGTGGTATGAAGGCCACTGACTCAGAAACGAATTTCGCCACTACCGGCATAGGCTGTCAAGTGACGAACACCCCCCAAAATTAACACAATCCTCCTCCACCCGAACTCAGAAGGTGAAACTACTCAAGAACTGCTCAGATCTCTAATAGAATTTAGGGTTTGTGTTTAGGTATATTGTGTTTTTTTGGTTTAATATCATATTTGTATATATGCTTAGACGGAAGTGTCAAGTACACGTACACCCGTCAAAATGCCAATTACTAGCTTGAATTAAGAAAATATGTGGGGAAGTAAATGATCCTCCTCAAAAAAATAACTCCATTTCTCTCTCTAACTCTTTTCTCTGCCTTCTCTCTTAATCCACCTACCTCCACCGCTTGAGTTTCCCCTCTTCCTCGCCGGCGGTTGGTGATTTCAATCACCAGATCGCCATCGTCGGCGAGTGAATAGTGTTATTTTAGTCTGATTTCCTTGTTTCTAAGTTTGTTTTTTGCTTTTATTGGCCGATCGGTGCTCTTGAAGTTTTTGAAGCCTGATTTCACCTTCCGTCGGCGGCAACCATTTGTTCTTTTGGTGTTCTGCTAGCTTTCTTAGGTTTTGGTTTATTTTTGGGTTTTCCTCCAGCGTCGCGGTGGTTTGGAGCTTCGGTTTTTCGTTGGTTCTAGCCTTCTCCTTTCGTTTGCCGTGTTTCTGGTTCGGTTTATTTCCCCAATATGTTTATTATGTTTATTATTTGTATGTGGTTTGTTTCTTTGCTTTGGCTTGTTGTGGGTTGGGTTGGGTATCATTTTCTGGTTGTTGGTGTTGTTGTGTTGGCCCTGTGTTGTTCCTGTTGTGGTTGTCTTCTAAGGTGATGGGGTTTTACGTGGGTTTGCCACTCTTGGTGAGGGAAAGTAAAGTGATTGTTGGTTTTGGGGTTAAGGGTTTGGTTTGGGAGTGTGGGAGGCTGGTTCCAAAATTAGTTTTTTGGTTCCTTTGTTGTTGGGTGCCATCGTTTGTTTGTGGTGGCTGGAGGGTGTGTTATATGTTGATGGAAGGGTTCAAAGGTGGTCCATTTCAGGATCCCCTAGGCAGTGCTCAATTGCCCCTGTCTGTTGTGGGTGTTTTCTCTGCGAATTTGATTGCTGTAGTAGTGTGGGTCAGGTTGGAGAGTAATGGAAGCTCTTCGCCCTTGTCTCGGTCGACGATTAGTCCGATCGTCGTGTGTCTGGGGATGGCTAGTCCGGCTGTCGCTTTAAATCAAATCCCAAAGGAGGGTCCTCAACTTCAGTTGAGGGAAGCAAGTTCCTCCTCGTTGGTGCGGCATTCTTCTAATCAGGAGGTGCCTCGTTGTGAGTTACTACGAAATGTAACTCGATGTCAAAGATCCCAAGAGGTTTGGCTTTCGTTAGGGTCTTGGGATGGCGAGTACAAGGTCTCGCCTAGTGTGGCATTGCAATCAAGTTTCGAAGAAGGTCCTGGCTCGCATCGTCTTCCGTCTTCATGGGTTTGTGGTGTCTTAGTTATGATCCTAGCTCTCCAGGTTCGGTTTCCTCACCTTTCTCGTTCTCTCTCAATATTTGTCTGGTGGTGGCATGGTCAGGATGTTGACAACGTGCAGGTAAGGGTTCGCGTGGTTTACCTTGCAAGTTCATGCGGGGTGTGGTGTATCCTTTGCCAGCCTTATGGTATAGCCAAAGATCTTTTTTGTTTTAGTATACGAATGGTTGTAATTTGCTTTGTTTAATTTCATAGACTAGGTTGTAATCTTATTGTTGAATGAACTTCTTGTCACAAAAAAAAAAAGATGTGGGAATTCTTATCCTAATTCTGTTAATAAAGAATTAGAAAAGGCCAAAAGAAAGTGGGTGAAAGAGTTTTGAATTTTACAAACTCTTTGACTTTGTACAAGGTATGATTTCTTCCTTCACAACAGCGAAGCCCACGGCCTTCCCGCGGCTCAAGATACAAGTCACACCTTGGCTGTGGCATTAACTGACCATCATCAAAATAGTACCAAGTATCTCAAAATTGGCATTGTAAAATAACCCGAAACTTAGAGAACTAAGCAGTAAATAATAGGCTTAGTACTTAAATGAACTAACACATAGTGGAGTGGGGTGTTTAATGGTGTAGAGAGTGTCCAAAGGATTGAACTCCTAGATTATTAAAGTGACCCAACAACACATATCTTGCCATGAGAGCTTGAGCAATTCCTCGATAAATAACACGACCTCTCATTTTGGGACTTTTAGTAAACGCTATAGAGAGATATCCCATCACTCATAGAAGGAGGTCACCCCTTCACATTCACCATAGGTGTTCCGCGAGCATTAAGAACATTTAAGTTCAACCTTCCATCTATACAACTCACCGATCATCTCACGACACCATTAACTCGAGTGGCCTATGTCTGTGAGGCTAGTTGTATAGATCTCTCATGACACCATTAACGCAAATGGTCGCGGTCTATGAGGCTAAGCAAAGAAGTACCATATCTACAAAGCATCTCATGACATCACTTAGACAAGTGACTTCGGTATATGAGGCTAGATACATCCAGAGCTTTTAACTCATATACATCATCCCTTTTGGGATGGCTCACCGCACAGGTTTAGTATCACTCAAACCCATACCTCTTGATGATTTAACTACCTTCCTTCTGTCCAACCCTTTTGTAAAGGGATCCGCCAGTTTCTTCTCCGTTCTCACATATTCCAGAGAAATCACACCATTCACAATAAACTTTCTTACAAACTCTTGTCTGACATGAATGTGTCTCTTCTTGCCATTATACACGATGTTCTTCGCAATATCTATGGAGGCTTGTGAATCACAATGAATGGTACAGAAGGAGTTGGCTTAACCCATAATGGAATTCTTCTAACAAGTTTCTCAACCAATCGGCCTCCTGCGTTGCAAGATCTAAAGCAATGAACTCTGCCTCCATGGTAGACCGCGCTATGCACGTTTGTTTTGACGACTTCCATGAAATTGCACATCCCCATAAGGTAAAAACATACCCACTTGTTGAGCTCACCTTAACACTGTCTGTCACCCAGTTCACATCACAATACCCTTCGAGTACCAATGAGAAACCAGTAAAGTTTAAACCCTATTCCATGGTGTCTCTAAGGTATCTCAATAAATGTTTGAGGGCACTCTAGTGCTCCCCGCTTGGATTATGGGTATAACGACTGAGCCTACTCAATGCAAAAGCAATATCAGGTCTTATGCAATTCATCAGGAACATAAGACTAGCAATCACCTTGGCATATTCCTCCTGAGAAACACTCGTTCCATTATTCTTGAACAGATGTTTGTTCAGATCACACGGCGTCCTCACGGGAACCCATCAAAGCAATCAAACTTCTTCAAGATCTTCTCCACATAATGAGTTTGTGACAACATGTAGCCCTTGTCGATTTTAGTGACTCTCACACCAAGTATCACGTCAACCTCACCCAAGTCTTTCATCTCAAATTTGGAGGACAAGAAGTTCTTAGTTTCATTTATGGCATCTATACTACTCCCTCCGTCCCAGATTAGTTGTTACACTTTCCTTTTTCGTCCGTCCCAGATTAGTTGTTACACTTCTAAATTAGGAATGACCCCACAATTATTATATTGTCTCTCTCTTTCCACTAAATATTTTTTTGTCCCCACACCCTCTCTCATTCAATTAAAAAAAAATACCCCACTAACTCATATCACATCTACTTTTTCAATAAAATAACAATTGATAACCAAACAACCACTTATCACCTAAAACTTTGTGCAATGGTAAGTGTAACAACTAATCTGGGACGGAGGGAGTAGTACTGAATAAGAGCATATCATCAACATATAAGCATATAATCACACATTCAGTACCAAACATCTTTGTGTAGACACACGCATCATTGCCATTCACCACAAAGACAAAACTAAGAATAGTGTTATGAAATTTTTCATACCATTGCTTTGGTGCCTGCTTCAAACCATATAACGATTTTTTCAGTCTGTATACCTTATTCTCCATACCAAGAACTACAAATCCAGGGGGTTGCTCCATGTAGATTTTCTCCTCCACATCTCCATTTGGGAAAGTTGTTTTAACATCCATCTGATGAACAATCAAATTAAATGCAGATTCTAACGCAAATAAGATATGAATAATAGCTATCTTAGTCACATGAGAGTAAGTATATAAATAATCAACACCAAACTTCTATGAGAATCCTCGAATCACAAGTCTGGCCTTGAACCTTTCGACTGAACCATCAATCTTCTTTTTCCTCTTGAAAATCCACTTGAATCCTATGGCCCTACTCCCTTTCGGGAGCTCTACTAACTCCCAGGTCTGATTTTTCAAGATGGATTCAAGTTCACTATTGATTGCTTCCTTCCAGAAACTCGCATCAACATACCTCACAGCTTCTTCATGGGTTTTGGGGTCATCATCTACTACCTGTAGACACACCATTATTTCATCCAAACCACCCATACTTTCCATCTCCGCGAGGAACGCTGTGAGAAAATCAGGTCCAAAACTTTTTTTTGTCCTTTTCCATTTACTTCTCCTAGGTTGCTCTTGATTATCAACCCTAGAGGAAGTTTCAATATGTTTTGCAAAAGGCCTAGCTTGAGAAGACTGTCATGCAGGTGGGGTAGCAAAGGAAGAATTATTAGTTTCAACATTATCTTTCATGGGAAATACCTGCTCGGAGAACTCAGCATCACGAGCCTCGCATATCGAGTGATTATCAAGTGTCATGAACCTGTATGTTACATTGTTCTCCGCATAGACTACCAACATAGTATCAAATGTTCTCGATTCTATAGTAGGCCATTTGAAATATGGATAACCTACTTTTTCCAAACACCCCCACACCTTCAAGTAGCTTAGGTTAGTAGCATAACCCTTCCAATACTCCTACAGAGTCTTGTCCACCTTTTTGTGAGTGACCATGTTTAGCATAAAGTTTGCAGATAGCAGTGCTTCCCCTCACAAGTTATCAGAAAGACCTGAACTCAAAATGATTGCATTCATCATTTCTTTCAACGTTTGGTTCTTTCTTTCTGCTGTGTTATTCTGTTGCGGGGTATAGGGAGATGTCACCTCATGAATACTGCCATCCTTCTCGCACACTTCCTTCAGAAATGTCGACACATATTCTCCATCTCTGTCAGACCGTACCCTTTTGATTTTTCGATCTAATTGACTTTCTACCTCTACTTTATACACCAGAAACTTGGACTCTACTTCATCTTTAGACCTTAAAAGGTAGAACTTGCTATACCTTGAAAAATCATCAATGAAAGTAATGTAGTAACGCTTTCCACCTCTACTTTCCAAGTTCTTGAAATTTTCCAAGTCAGTGTGAATCAATTCTAACAATATTGTTTCCCTCTTTGTGTCTAGTTTGTACGGTTTCTTCACAAACTTTGACTCAACGCATACAACAAATTTATTGTGTCCATCAATTTTCATATTGGGGAGCAGATTTAAGCTCTTCATACATTTCAATTTTCTCACCCCCCACATGTCCCAATCTACTATGCCATAGATCAATGGACTCAACAATATAAGCTGAAGAAGAATTATTATTCATGGTAGAATCAAATACAAAGTCAAGAACAAATAAACCCCCATTAAGGTATCCATTTCCTACATATTCGTCATTGCGAGTCAGCACAAGTTTTCAAAGACTAACTTAACACCTACTTTGTTTAACAAAGCACCAGAAATCAAGTTCCTACGAAGGGATGGTACATACAGTACATTGTGCAAAGCTAGTGTTTTTCCATAAGTGAGCTTGAGAAGCACCTTGCCCTTGCCAAGTACCTCAGACCTGCTTGAATTTCCCATGTAGACATGTTCGCCCTCTTCAACTATCTCAAATTCCACGAACATGTCTTTGTTGGCGCATAAATGTCTCGATGCCCCTGTGTCAACAATCCGCACAGATATGTTCTCCACCAGGTTCACCTCATATCACAGCAGCTATCACATTATCTGTCTCTGCAATACGAGCCTTACTCTTTGGTTTAGCCTTGTTATTTATCTTCTTGTTCCGACACTGGTACTTGTAGTGTCCCTCCTTTCCATAGCCATAGCACACACCTGTGAACTTCTTCTCAATTCTCCCTTTCTGCACACACTTGTCTTTCTTCGCGTTTCCTCAACTTTGTCCCCTGTTCAAGTTTCCATGACCTGCATTCTTATCAAAATTAACATTAGTTTCAACAAGATTTGCTCTCACAACAAGTTCATTCTTGGGTTTTAGCGGAGTATCTTTGAGCCGGTTTTCTTCTTCAACTTTCATATGACTCACGAACTCAACAAGAGTCAAATACCTTTTTCTTATGTTTCAGATGGTTCCTGTAGTCAGACCAGGAATCAGGCAATTTCTCAATCAATACATTGGCCTGAAGAATTTCGCACATCTTCATGCCTTCAGCAAGAACTTCAGCAACTAGGGTTTCATATTCATGAACTTGCTCCATAACAAGTTTAGTATCAACCATCTTAAAATTAAGCCAATTTTCAGTAATACACTTCTTCTTCCCAGCATCATCTGCACCATACTTCTTCTCAAGAGATTCCCAAATTTCCTTAGCCGATTTTTCTTTAACGCAAAGGTTAAAAATTCGAATAGTCATGTGGTAAACCATGTGATCCCTAACAACCTTATTGTCTTTATCATACTTCTTAACATATTATTCATCAGATTTACTCGTAGAAGTTGTACTACTAGTTGATTTTTCAGTTTGAACAGGCGTATCAAGAACAGTAATCGTACGTTCAGATGAGGTTGTAGGGATAGGGTGATCATTGAACAACACATAATCAATATCGGCTTGTTCAAAATAAATTAACAATCTTTTATACCACCTCTTATAATTAGTTCCATCAAGTGGTTCCAATGATTGTGTCACCTTTTACCCAAAAGTGACACGTGACATTCTTGGTGGATCGCGTCTCTTGTGTGACTAGTCAGTGTTAGGTTATGATACATATGACAATTCATAAATCATGCGGAAAAAACCATAAACCCAGGAAAACATATTATTTACACATAATCATTTAGCATAGATTAGATGCATACTCTTTGTTGCGTGCCTTCCCTAGCTGCGCCCGAACCGAACAAGAACAAGTCTTTAGGACTCCAAGTGTCGTCCCTCCGTAGATAGTCCACAGCACGTCCGGATCCGCCTTAAGATTGACCAACTAGAATCGCCCTTAAGGTACTATTATTTTCGTCACTTTATAGGCAAATGTGTGACTGAATTTTTCTCTCAAAAACTCACTTTGAATACTTTGAAACTTGTGTTATAAATTGTGAGCCCTAGCCTCATATTTATAGCGGTATGGAAAGGGAATCGAAATCCTATTCAGATACAAATTAATTAAACCTAGAATCCTACAAGAACTCTAATTTAATTAATTTATCAAATAGAATTAGGAATTTAATCATTAACCGAACTCTGCATGTTTTAGGAAACGTGCACGAACACAAACACTTGCACACACACGCACGGCAGCCACGATGGGCCCCATGCGTGCGCGCGAGCAGCAGCCCACTCAGCGCCCGCGCGCGCTGCGCGCTGCGCGTGCTGTGCGCTGCGCGTGCTGTGCGCGCTGTGCGCGCTGCGCGCAGCCTGCTGGGCCTGGCCTTGCGCTGGGCCTGGCGTTGCTGTTTGTGCGGCGCGCTTGGCTTGCTGGGCGATGGCCTGGCTTCGTGCTGGGCCTCGTCCGGCAGGCCTCGTCCGATGCTTATTCGTACGATGCGCTTCCGATTAAATTTTCCGATTCCGGAATTCATTTCCGATACGAACAATATTTAATATTTCCGATTCCGGAATTAATTTCCGTTTCGAACAAATATTTAATATTTCCGTTTCCGGAATTATTTTCCGATTCCGGTAATATTTCCGATTCTGACAATATTTCCGTTTCCGGCAATATTTCCGATTCTGGCAATATTTCCATTTCCGATAATATTTTCCGACACGTACCATGTTTCCGTTTCCGGCAACATCTACGACTTGGATAATATTTATATTTCCGATACGATCCATATTTCCGTTTCCGGCAATATCATCGTTTCCGGAGTATTCATTCCTTGCCTGTGACGATCTCAGCTCCCACTGAAACCAAGATCCGTCGGTTCCGAATATTCATAGATGGAGTATTTAATGCTATTAAATACTTGATCCGTTTACGTACTATTTGTGTGACCCTACGGGTTCAGTCAAGAGTAAGCTGTGGATTAATATCATTAATTCCACTTGAACTGAAGCGGCCTCTAGCTAGGCATTCAGCTCACTTGATCTCACTGAATTATTAACTTGTTAATTAATACTGAACCGCATTTATTAGACTTAACATAGAATGCATACTTGGACCAAGGGCATTATTTCCTTCAGTCTCCCACTTGTCCTTAGGGACAAGTGTGCATTTCCTAATTCCTTTGTCGCTCGATGCTTGCTCTTGAACATAAGGTAAGAGTTGTCATCCTTATTATGTCCAGAGGTGTTCCTCGGTTTCAGAGTTCAACTGATCAAATAGACAGATAATCATAGCCTATGATTCATCCGAGCACGGCCATGCATTTCACAGTTTCTAGCTCTCCGAGTGGCCTTGTACAACTTTTAAGCATCTCATCCCGATTTATGGGAGGACAATCCCAATCTTGCGATCTTGAGATTAGACTTCGTTTGATAGGTGATTACCTGAGCGTTGCCTTTATAGCCTCCTTTTACGGTGCGACGGTTGGTCAACGTCAAAGCAACCAGTTCTCAAACAAGTAATCTCAAATCACTCAGGTATTGAGGATTTAGTGTCTAATAATTTAATGAAATTTACTTATGACAGACTTTCATCTCTTACAGTAAAGTTTCATAGGTCTCGTCCGATACTAGTCTTCCCAAAGTAAGTATCTATGCAAATGATTATGACATTGCCATGTCCACATAGTTCAAGAAACAGAACTACTAGTCATCTTGCATTCTAATCGTCTAACGTTTTCTATGCGTCCAATTTTATAGAAAACTCCGATTAGGGACTATTTTCAACCTTTGACATTCAAGTTCACTTGATAGACATTTCTTAGTCACAGGACTGGTCCTGACAGTCTATCTTGAATATATCGTCAAATTGAAGGGACTCATCATTTAATAAACCACAAATTAAATGGAAAAATGAATTCTTTTCATTTATTGTGAATGATTAACCAATAATGTTTTACAAAGATTTAAACTCTAAAACTTTAAAACATTAAACAGAGACATCAAAGCCATTCTCCAATATGCTTGATTCCCATAGCTGCAGTGTGCGAGTTGTGCTTCGCCTGCGGCAGAGGTTTAGTTAATGGATCTGATATGTTGTCATCAGTTCCAATTTTGCTTATCTCGACTTCTTTTCTTTCAACGAACTCTCGTAGAAGGTGAAATCTACGAAGTACATGCTTGACTCTCTGGTGGTGTCTAGGCTCTTTTGCCTGTGCAATAGCTCTGTTATTATCACAATACAGGGCTATTGGTCCTTTAATGGAGGGGACTACACCAAGTTCTCCTATGAACTTCCTTAGCCATATAGCTTCCTTTGCTGCTTCATGTGCAGCAATGTACTCCGCTTCAGTTGTAGAATCCGCAATGGTGCTTTGCTTAGCACTTTTCCAGCTTACTGCTCCTCCGTTGAGGCAGAAGACAAACCCAGACTGTGATCTGAAATCATCTTTGTCGGTTTGGAAACTTGCGTCCGTATAGCCTTTAACAATTAATTCATCATCTCCACCATAGACCAGGAAGTCATCTTTGTGCCTTTTCAGGTACTTCAGAATATTCTTGGCAGCAGTCCAATGCGCCTCTCCTGGGTCTGACTGGTATCTGCTGAAGGAAATAATGCCCTTGGTCCAAGTATGCATTCTATGTTAAGTCTAATAAATGCGGTTCAGTATTAATTAACAAGTTAATAATTCAGTGAGATCAAGTGAGCTGAATGCCTAGCTAGAGGCCGCTTCAGTTCAAGTGGAATTAATGATATTAATCCACAGCTTACTCTTGACTGAACCCGTAGGGTCACACAAATAGTACGTAAACGGATCAAGTATTTAATGGCATTAAATACTCCATCTATGAATATTCGGAACCGACGGATCTTGGTTTCAGTGGGAGCTAAGATCGTCACAGGCAAGAAATGAATACTCCGGAAACGATGATATTGCCGGAAACGGAAATATGGATCGTATCGGAAATATGAATATTATCCAAGTCGTAGATGTTACCGGAAACGGAAACATGGTACGTATCGGAAAATATTATTGGAAATGGAAATATTACCAGAATCGGAAATATTGCCGGAAACGGAAATATTGTCAGAATCGGAAATATTACCGGAATCGGAAAATAATTCCGGAAACGGAAATATTAAATATTTGTTCGAAACGGAAATTAATTCCGGAATCGGAAATATTAAATATTGTTCGTATCGGAAATAGATTCCGGAAATGGAAATTTAATCGGAAGCGTATCGTACGAATTAGCATCGGACGAGGCCTGCCGGACGAAGGCCCAGCACGAAGCCAGGCCATCGCCCAGCAAGCACGCACGCCACAGCCCAGCGCGCACAAGGCCGCGCATGCGTGGGCCGCGCTGCGTGGGCTGCTGCTCGCATGCATGGGCAGCCCTTGTGGCTGCCGTGTGTGTGTGAGTTTCAGCTCATGCGAGATTCCTGAATCTGCAAGAGTCAGTGTATGATTAAATGTCTATTCCTATTGGATAAATTGATTAAGTAGAATTCATGTAGAATTCTAATTCCAATTAATTCGCATCCTACTAGGATTACGATTCCTTTTCCATAACTCTATAAATAAAGGCCTAGGGGTCATAATTTATACACAAGTTTCAAAGTATTCAAAAGTGAGTTTTTTGAGAGAAAATTAAAACACATCTTGCTCATAAAAGTGCCGAATTTTCTAGTACCTTAAGGGCGATTCTAGTTGGTCAATCTTAAGGCGGATCCGGACGTGCTGTGGACTTTCTACGGAGGGACGACACTTGGAGTCCTAAAAGACTTGTTCTTGTTCGGTTCGGGCGCAGCTAGGGAAGGCACGCAACAAAGAGTATGCATCTAATTATGCTATATGATTATGTGTAAATAATATGTTTCCTGGGTTAATGGTTGTTTCCGCATGATCTATGTAAATGTCATATGTATCATAACCTAACAGTGGTATCACGAGCCCCTTATTATTTTCATAATCTAAATTGCATGAACATGGTTAAATATTACAAATTTGCAAGAATTAAAAGGGGTGATTAATTTTCGTAATTGTTAATTAATTGCAAATTGCGTTTATTTAATTATATGTACGCAGTTTTTCGGCAGTTTCTTCATTACTCATCAGAATTGAGTGATTTTTGTGTCAATTCCGTATGTAAAAGGCATTCTAAAATTTTGACAAAAATAGTATTTTTCTGCCGAACCCAGAATTCTCAAATTCGAAGCCTAACTATGACTTTTCGAAGGTTTTAGTTTTTCGGATGCAAAATTTCGTAAATTTAAGATGTTAAATTAAATATTTGCGATTCCTGTTGATAAATCTTGAATTTTTGATTGACCTACTGCATATGTTTAACAAGTTTGAATGCCTAGTCTTGTTAATTATGCAATCTAATTTGTAATTATGATTAATTTGTTGAAAATTAGAATAATTTAGAATTAATTTGATTTTCATAATTAATTGTAATTTAATTAGAAACCTATGATTAAAAACCACCATAAAAATTGTAAATTTACGATAAATTTTAAATTTTTATGACCTAGACTTGAATCCATATCAATCGGAAATCAATTGGATAATAAATTTTCGATTTTTCGCCCTAAAATTATGAAATTAATAATATTTATTAATTTGTCATTAATTTTAAATATAAATTTTAAATTTTTATGCGATTCGTTCAAATAACTTGCACGCACGAAGCAATGGACGCTTCGTGTTACCCTTAAGGGGTGTTGTATAATGCGGGCATGCGACGACGAGCAAGGGAGCTCGTCGCCCGTGCGGCACGAATGCAATGAGCAAGGGCGTAGTGCACGAGCACAAGGCAGCAGCCCTGCCTTGTGTCGTGTGCCACGAGCAATGAACGAATGGGCAAGGGCGAAGGGCGAGCCAAGGCAGTCGCGTGTGGGCAGCAAGCGAGCTGCGCCACAACGCGCGCTGCCTCGCACAAGTGCGCGCAGCCTCGCGCGCAGCGAGCGCAAGCTCGCGTGCCACGAGCGCTGCGCCCAGCACTGCTCGCGCGCGCAGCGCGCGATGTCGCTCGCCCAGCGAGCGATGTCGCGCACCAGCGAGCGATGGCTCGCGCGCACCAGCGAGCGATCTCGCGCACCAGCGAGCGATGGCTCGCGCGCGCGCAGCGAGCGATCTCGCGCGCCAGCGAGCGATGGCTCGCGCGCACCAGCGAGCGATGCAGCGCCCCAGCGAGCGATGGCTCGCGCGCACCAGCGAGCGATCTCGCGCACCAGCGAGCGCGGTAACGCGCGCGCGCTGCGAGCGATAGCTCGCGTGCGGTGGGCGCTGTGCGGAGGCTTGCGTATGGGACAGCAGCAGCTATGCAACGAGCGCATGGGCTGCGCGCACATGGCCAGCAATGGCTGTGTGCGTACGGCCCATGGGCGTGCAACGCGTAGGGTGTTTGCGTTACGATTAGATCGTTTTGAATGTTTAATTTGAAAATTTCAGTTCACGTAATTTTAATTAATTTTAAAATTAATAATTTGAATTAATTTCTTGGATTTTAATTTTGAATATTATAATTATAATAAATGGAATTTATTCTAATTATTTTACTAAAATTAAAATCATGAATTAATTTAAATGCGACTGAAATTAAATTAAATTTTTGGATTCAATTATAAATTTATATGAGCTTTAAATTTTAATTAAATTTGTATGTTTCCGGTTAGACTAGAAATACAATTTTATGTTTAAAATTAGTAAAGCATATGAATTTATTGGTTTGAGTGGGAGCGCTTTTAGTCATAAACTCTTGATTAGGTCTACAAATCCTTAAGGTTAAAACAACTCGATTAGAATTAATAAGGACTGAATAATTGGTAGATTATTGGTGCCCTTGATTAATTGCTGCAAATGTTTACGTGATGCATAATGTGTTTTACTAACCAGCTATGTGGGCCATTCATGATAATGAATGGGTGAATGGTATATATTGTATATGTACTGTTTTGCAGGTTATGAAGTGACTAGTATGGCCCAAATAGGATAGAAAATATGGTCTGCGTACCATTAATTTGAATGTGATTGGTCTAAAGTACCAAAGTTATTTTTCAATTCAAATATGGTCTGCGAACCATCAAATAGTTGTAATTAGTTATAGCTTATCCTATTTGAAGAAAATGGTGCCTCCCACGGAGATTTTCAAGACGGACTTTGAAGTCAAAGCTTCAAGATGAAGTCGGGCCATACTAGATCACAAATATCTTATGCATGTTTTAAGTTATTTATTGCTTTAAATATGTCTTAAAATGCATGAGATCAAAAGCTTGATTATGTTGCATGATTAAGGATTTTAGTTCACTTAAAATCTAACCAACATAGTAAGAGCCTTAAGTTCCAAACTTAAAAATTGAGTTAAAAGGTGCCATGCCAAAATATACACTTGCTTGGATATCCTTTACATCAATCTAGTAATAGTTTTCGCTCAGCGAGGTGTTACTTATTGGTCCTAAAGGGGCAAGGTACACAAATAATTGTGAGTACATGTTAGTTTTGGTGAAACTCAACGATATAAGTAAGGAGTCCTTTTATGTCGTGGCAAATTCGATAGGTTTACCTAATAAGTTCTTAGACGTACCTATCAACCAAGAATAGTTTCTAGACTATTAGCAAAAGGCTTTTGCTTACCTAAAATGTTCTAGGATTAAGTCGACAAACTGTGCTTAGTTCTTCAATGATTTTAGGATCTTGGAATCATTTTATTCACACCTACCGGAACACATAATTCGAATAAAATGCTAATAACTTGTTTGAATTGCATGGTTGCTTTAATTTCAAGTTATTATTCATGATAAATGTTTAGACTTTGCATGCTTCAATGTATGTTTTAATTATTGTTTATAATTAAATATCTTGCACTGCAATAAATCCTTTTAGAAAGGTAACAGTAAATTTCCTCGATTGGTAGTGAATCCAAGAACGATTCACGGAAATGAGAGAAAGTGAGCAATTTAAAATGTACGTTTCTTATAACGACTTTTATGGTTGTTTTCGAATATCAAAATCGAATGGCAAACCAATTGGTGCTTGTGAATTCAAAATACAATGTAGTTTTGAGATCATAAAGCATTGAGTTTAATACGCTCAGCTTTACCAATGGTTAACAACCTAATATCTTTGTCCGTTTAATTCTCGAATGAGTCTAGTCCCTAGACATTCGAATAGATCGATGCTTAGAGAACTTTAGAAGCTTCTGGTAAGATCATCTAGTTGAAACAAGATATTCAACATAAATTAAAATGGTAAAGAACCTTGTTGGTGACATTGGACATGTCTAACAAAGTATAAAAGTCAACACTAAAGAATTCAATTCTTAAGACTATAAGAAAGGGTACAAGAAATAGGAAAACGAGGAACAAATGAAAGGAATTTACAATTCCGTTTCTACCTATAAGTTTATGTTTAAAGAGAAGTGACCTAGCAATCAAACTTCCTTGGTATCATATACCGCTTGAGGTTCTTACTTCGGTAATAACTCAAACAATGGAAGCTAGGATACACTAATGACCTACAAGTGGGAAATGAAGCATGGCAATGCTACATTAGTTGTAGGGTCATCTAGTTTGTTTTAAGTCCTTTCAAAGGCTGGAACTTAATGGCTATTTTGTTCCATAATCAGCATACCTAAATTTCTGCTTCAAACACAGAAAGACGCACATTCAGAAGAACAAAAACAATGCTTGTTTGTTTGTTTATTTGAATGAAATGGTCAATTACTGGTTGAGTCAATATGCTTGATTAAAACAAACAACTCTTTAAAGAACTTTACTAGGTTCAAATCAAACCCTTGATTTGAGTTCCATTAAATCTTTGGCATTGTTACTTAGACCATATCAACAAGTTAACATTCATAAGCTCTACTTTGATGGACTTTTAAAAGTTGGTTGATTTCTAGATCAACTTAAGACAAGCTAGTCTTACTTGTTGAAAGTAACAAAAATTGTGAACTATTGTTAGAACGCCTAGACAATAGAGTTCAAAGCTAAAGAAAGATTTTATGACTTTATTATTTCACATGGATTTGAGTGAATATAGGTTTATTTACTCAATGTGATATAAGTTTGAATCTGTTTGGCTAGTTCAAAGATTCAGAAGTATAAAATCCACTTGGCAAGAAATCATAAAGATCTAGGTTAGATCATGTTCATGATTACTTGAGACCAAATATGATCATCAATGATTGTGTGTTCACAATCTAGGTCCATAAGATATGGCATATCTACGTTGGAATGATCGAAGTCAATTAGTACTTGATTCGATCAATGATGGATCATAAAGACTTTTCCTATAATTTCTAAAACAAAATGCTCAACTACCACCAAACTAAACCAAATTCGTCAAAGCTATTGAAAAGTAATTTCAGAATATCTTTTCATAATATATCTAAAGAGTTCCTAAACTCAGTGGGAGCTTAGTGTTTGTTATTCAAAAAACTAAGGCCCAAGCATAGATATATGTTTCATTGTGATTTATTCAAATAAGACACAAGGGTATTGTTTCTACCACGAATTTTTGAGAACATAATGTTTGTTTGCTCGAAATAATGTCCTTTTGGAGATTCGTTTCCAAAATGACAAGTGGGAGAAAATAGACCTCGAAAGTTTTCGAGGCGAACAACAAACATAAACGGACATTCCGGAGGCTTTTCGAAGTACTTCAGAAAATCCGAACTTATTCTTTAAGGACTTTAGAAGTGGCTTTAAAGAATAGATATCTCTTAGAAGACTTTACAAGTGCTTCAAGGAGAACAGAATATTCAAAGGACTTTCAAGTGGCTATTGATATTCTATTGTTTGATGTTCTATACCCAAGTAGGCATAGAATTCAAGTCACTGAAACTATGAGATTCTTCTATTAGATAGTGAAGAAACATAGAGATCAGGTCAATGAAACTATGAGATTCTTCTATTAAATAGTGAAGAAACCTACAACTTGCAGTCAAACTATTATCATATAGATTAATGAGTTTGTGACTTATAAGAAAGCTATGACGAAACCCAGATTCCCTAAAATGGTTAGAGGCCATATATAGACTCAAATGTTTTAAATGGTTAGAGGCCATAAAACATACTCAATGTTTTGATGACAAAATTGAAATTTTGTTGATTTGCAAGAATAGTTTCACACCTATTGGTTGCAAGTTTGTTTTAAGGATAAAAACCATCAAACATGGAATTGTGTTCACACACAAAGCTAGATTAGTTGCTAAAGGTTACAAGCAAATTCATGGTGTAAATTGTGTTGAAACCTCATGCATAATCGTAATGCTCAAGTCTATAATTCAAGCAATGATTGCATATTGGTACATATAGCAATTGGATGACAAAACGTATTCCTCAATCAAATGTTGGAATAAACTATGTACATGGTATGTCATAGGATTTGTGGATCCAAATAAATGCTTGAAAGAGAAAGCTAGCTTATAAAATCTAAGTACAGATTTAAGCAAGCAATTGGGAGTTGGAACTGTATTTTAGTGAAGCTAATAAGTATTTTAGTTTCATAAAATGTACATGATTCTTATAGATGTATAAGAAGTTTAGTGGGAGTACATAAAAACTTATTTGGTCCTATGTGTATCACACACATATCTCTCTATTGTGAAATAACATTCAAATGCTAATGACTTAGATTTGAAATTATTCATCAATGATGGACCATGGCGAAACTTAGTACATATTGGGTATTAAGATCTATTTACAAAGATCTTATAATATTGTTTTAGATTAAGTAATGGCATTTACTAAATCAAACACGAAAGTCTCCATTGGAGATATTCGACCCATGTGAATAAGTCTAAGTAAAGAATGTTTGAACTATGTATAAGCATTTACTAAGTTAAACATCAAAGAGTCTAAATGAGATTCTTAACCTATATTATATGTCAAAGAATTTAGCTGGATTCAGTATCTACTAAAATTGAATGAGCTAAAGTTACATGAATAGAATTCAATTGGGAATTATTCTGCAAAAGAATTTATCATGTATGATATAATATGAGGATCGCCAAAAACGTATCGTATGACTTTAAGGCATGACGAACATATACCAATCTCTATTGATCTAAGTGAAGATCAACTAGATTGAGACCAAGAATACTTATGGTACTTGAAAAGGTACATAGGAATAGTTCTTGATTCAAGGAAATAAAGATACGCTAAATATTGATGCTACACGCATAAACACAGGCAAAGGATCAAGCAAGACCCTTTGGAGTTAACCATTGATAAGGACGAGCTATAGAGCATCGTGTTTTGAAATGGCAACATGGATTGGAGACCATGAGTTGTTGCGTGGGAAATTAAAATATTAATTTCTATGTTCTAAGATATAGTTGGAGAGTCTACCACATATCTATGAACTGCTTGGATAGGTAAATCCAAACAAAGCATCACTAGCAACCTATACAGTTGAAGTAAAAGTAATTATTGCCTAAGAAGCAATAAAACAGGGTTGTTTAAAGTTCTTCACTGAACTTGGGTAGATCACCTATCTGCTGGCTTGATGGTTCTTCATTGAAAAATGCGTGGAACCACTCTTGAAGCAAGAAAAACGTCTGCTAACTTAATGGTTCTTCATTGCAAAATGCGTAGAACCACTAATGTAGTAAGAAAGACTAGATCACATAATAAACAAACTCGAAAAGATCTTATCATCATATCTCGAAGAACATTCGATGAAAAGGATATTAAGATTGGCAAAGCATGATAACTAAACCTATGCAACAAGTGAGAAGCAACACTCACATTGTCGCACTGGAAATTAAGCATAGCTTTGAATTCCATGAATTGTTTTAGAAAATGGGTTTGAGGCCCATGGTTGTAAAACATTGGGGTTGAACATTTATCATATATGAAATGTATTTTCATATTCCATTTAATCTTGGTTTAGTATTAAATGATGAGTCCCTTCAAATTTGACGATATATTCAAGATAGACTGTCAGGACCAGTCCTGTGACTAAGAAATGTCTATCAAGTGAACTTGAATGTCAAAGGTTGAAAATGGTCCCTAGTCGGAGTTTTCTATAAAATTGGACGCATAGAAAACGTTAGACGATTAGAATGCAAGATGACTAGTAGTTCTGTTTCTTGAACTATGTGGACATGGCAATGTCATAATCATTTGCATAGATACTTACTTTGGGAAGACTAGTATCGGACAAGACCTATGAAACTTTACTGTAAGAGATGAAAGTCTGTCATAAGTAAATTTCATTAAATTATTAGACACTAAATCCTCAATACCTGAGTGATTTGAGATTACTTATTTGAGAACTGGTTGCTTTGACGTTGACCAACCGTCGCACCGTAAAAGGAGGCTATAAAGGCAACGCTCAGGTAATCACCTATCAAACGGAGTCTAATCTCAAGATCGCAAGATTGGGATTGTCCTCCCATAAATCGGGATGAGATGCTTAAAAGTTGTACAAGGCCACTCGGAGAGCTAGAAACTGTGAAATGCATGGCCGTGCTCGGATGAATCATAGGCTATGATTATCTGTTTATTTGATCAGTTGAACTCTGAAACCGAGGAACACCTCTGGACATAATAAGGATGACAACTCTTACCTTATGTTCAAGAGCAAGCATCGAGCGACAAAGGAATTAGGAAATGCACACTTGTCCCTAAGGACAAGTGGGAGACTGAAGGAAATAATGCCCTTGGTCCAAGTATGCATTCTATGTTAAGTCTAATAAATGCGGTTCAGTATTAATTAACAAGTTAATAATTCAGTGAGATCAAGTGAGCTGAATGCCTAGCTAGAGGCCGCTTCAGTTCAAGTGGAATTAATGATATTAATCCACAGCTTACTCTTGACTGAACCCGTAGGGTCACACAAATAGTACGTAAACGGATCAAGTATTTAATGGCATTAAATACTCCATCTATGAATATTCGGAACCGACGGATCTTGGTTTCAGTGGGAGCTAAGATCGTCACAGGCAAGAAATGAATACTCCGGAAACGATGATATTGCCGGAAACGGAAATATGGATCGTATCGGAAATATGAATATTATCCAAGTCGTAGATGTTACCGGAAACGGAAACATGGTACGTATCGGAAAATATTATTGGAAATGGAAATATTACCAGAATCGGAAATATTGCCGGAAACGGAAATATTGTCAGAATCGGAAATATTACCGGAATCGGAAAATAATTCCGGAAACGGAAATATTAAATATTTGTTCGAAACGGAAATTAATTCCGGAATCGGAAATATTAAATATTGTTCGTATCGGAAATAGATTCCGGAAATGGAAATTTAATCGGAAGCGTATCGTACGAATTAGCATCGGACGAGGCCTGCCGGACGAAGGCCCAGCACGAAGCCAGGCCATCGCCCAGCAAGCACGCACGCCACAGCCCAGCGCGCACAAGGCCGCGCATGCGTGGGCCGCGCTGCGTGGGCTGCTGCTCGCATGCATGGGCAGCCCTTGTGGCTGCCGTGTGTGTGTGAGTTTCAGCTCATGCGAGATTCCTGAATCTGCAAGAGTCAGTGTATGATTAAATGTCTATTCCTATTGGATAAATTGATTAAGTAGAATTCATGTAGAATTCTAATTCCAATTAATTCGCATCCTACTAGGATTACGATTCCTTTTCCATAACTCTATAAATAAAGGCCTAGGGGTCATAATTTATACACAAGTTTCAAAGTATTCAAAAGTGAGTTTTTTGAGAGAAAATTAAAACACATCTTGCTCATAAAAGTGCCGAATTTTCTAGTACCTTAAGGGCGATTCTAGTTGGTCAATCTTAAGGCGGATCCGGACGTGCTGTGGACTTTCTACGGAGGGACGACACTTGGAGTCCTAAAAGACTTGTTCTTGTTCGGTTCGGGCGCAGCTAGGGAAGGCACGCAACAAAGAGTATGCATCTAATTATGCTATATGATTATGTGTAAATAATATGTTTCCTGGGTTAATGGTTGTTTCCGCATGATCTATGTAAATGTCATATGTATCATAACCTAACATCTGCTCGTAGCACTGAGTGCGTACGCAACATCCGGGCGTGTACATATCATAGCATACATTATTGAACCAATCAATGATGCATATGGAATCCCATTCATTCGTCTACGCTCATCAAGTGTTTTTGGGCACTGAGTCTTGCTTAGAGTCATTCCATGAGACATGGGTAGGTAGCCTCGCTTGGAGTCCGCCATCTTGAACCTATCAAGCACCTTATTGATATAAGTGCTCTGACTAAGTCCAATCATCTTTTTAGATCTATCTCTGTAAATCTTGATGCCCAATATGTACTGTGCTTCTCCTAGATCCTTCATCGAAAAACATTTCCCAAGCCAAATCTTGACAGAGTTCAACATAGGAATGTCATTTCCGATAAGCAATATGTCGTCGACATATAATACTAGGAAAGCAATTTTTCTCCCACTGACCTTCTTGTATACACAAGATTCGTCCGCGTTCTTGATGAAACCAAAGTCACTGACTGCTTCATCAAAACGTATATTCCAGCTCCTGGATGCCTGCTTCAATCCGTAGATTGACTTCTTTAGCTTGCATACCTTTTTAGCATTCTTTGGATCCTCAAAACCTTCAGGCTGTGTCATAAACACAGTTTCTGTTAAAACGCCGTTTAAGAAAGCAGTTTTGACATCCATCTGCCATATTTCGTAATCGTAATATGCAGCGATTGCTAACATTATTCGAATAGACTTTAGCATTGCAACTGGTGAAAAGGTTTCATCGTAATCCACACCGTGGACTTGCCTGTAACCTTTTGCAACCAATCTAGCTTTGAAAACTTCAAGTTTCCCATCCTTGTCCTTTTTCAGTTTGAAAACCCATTTGCTTCCAATGGCTTGGTAGCCATCTGGCAAATCGACCAAATCCCATACTTGGTTTTCAGACATGGAGTCTAATTCAGATTGCATGGCTTCTTGCCATTGCTTGGAGCTAGGGCTCGTCATAGCTTGCTTGTAAGTCGCAGGTTCATCACTTTCAAGTAATAGAACGTCATAGCTCTCGTTCGTCAAAATACCTAAGTACCTTTCCGGTTGAGATCTATATCTTTGCGATCTACGCGGGGTAACATTTCTAGATTGACCATGATTCTCACCAGATTCTTCTAAAGATCTCTGAGTTTCATCCTGAATGTCATCTTGAGCATTCTCTAGAGTTTGTTGTTCGACTCGAATTTCTTCGAGGTCTATTTTTCTCCCACTTGTCATTTTGGAAATGTGATCCTTCTCCAAAAAGACACCATCTCGAGCAACAAACACTTTGTTCTCAGATGTATTGTAGAAGTAATACCCCTTTGTTTCCTTTGGATAGCCCACAAGGATACACTTGTCAGATTTTGGATGAAGTTTGTCTGAAATTAATCGTTTGACGTATACTTCACATCCCCAAATCTTAAGAAAAGACACATTTGGAGGCTTTCCAAACCATAATTCGTATGGAGTCTTTTCGACAGCTTTAGACGGAGCTCTATTTATAGTGAGTGCAGCTGTATTTAGTGCATGTCCCCAAAATTCTAATGGAAGTTCGGCCTGACCCATCATTGACCTGACCATGTCTAGCAAGGTTCTGTTCCTCCGTTCTGACACACCGTTCCATTGTGGTGTTCCAGGAGGAGTCAATTCTGATAGAATTCCACATTCTTTCAGATGGTCATCAAATTCATAGCTCAGATATTCACCGCCTCTATCAGACCGCAGTGCCTTAATCTTCTTGCCTAATTGATTCTCTACTTCACTCTGAAATTCCTTGAATTTGTCAAAGGATTCAGACTTATGCTTCATTAGGTAGACATAACCATACCTACTGAAGTCATCAGTGAAAGTGATAAAGTAGCTGAAACCACCTCTAGCATTTGTACTCATTGGTCCACATACATCTGTATGGATTAAACCCAATAGTTCATTTGCTCTTTCTCCAACTTTAGAGAAAGGTTGCTTCGTCATTTTGCCAAGTAAACATGATTCGCATTTACCATAATCCTCTAAGTCAAATGGTTCTAGAATTCCTTCCCTTTGAAGTCTTTCTAAGCGTTTCAAGTTTATATGGCCTAATCGACAATGCCACAGATAGGTGAGATCTGAATCATCCTTTTTGGCCTTTTTGGTATTTATGTTATATACTTGTTTGTCGTGATCTAATAAATAAAGTCCATTGACTAATCTAGCAGATCCATAAAACATCTCTTTAAAATAAAACGAACAACTATTGTCTTTTATTATAAAGGAAAATCCCTTAGCATCTAAGCAAGAAACTGAAATGATGTTTTTAGTAAGACTTGGAACATGGAAACATTCTTCCAGTTCCAAAACTAGCCCGGAGGGCAACGACAAATAGTAAGTTCCTACAGCTAATGCAGCAATCCGTGCTCCATTTCCCACTCGTAGGTTGACTTCACCCTTGCTTAACTTTCTACTTCTTCTTAGTCCCTATGGATTGGAACATAAGTGTGAGCCACAACCTGTATCTAATACCCAAGAAGTTGAATTAGCAAGTATACAGTCTATAACGAAAATACCTGAAGATGGAACGACTGTTCCGTTCTTCTGATCTTCCTTTAGCTTCAAGCAATCTCTCTTCCAATGCCCCTTCTTCTTGCAGTAGAAGCATTCGGATTCAGAAGTGGGTTGACTGACCTTTCTCTTTGCAGATTTGGCGCCAGTTTGCTTAGTTGGGCTGGCTTTGTTGCCACCTTTCTTAGCATTCCTCTTCTTTCCAGATTTCTTGAACTTGCCCCCACGCACCATAAGCACATCCTGCTTATCACTTTTGAGCGTCTTTTCAGCGGTCTTCAGCATACCGTGAAGCTCAGTGAGCGTTTTGTCCAGACTATTCATACTGTAGTTCAGTTTGAACTGATCATACCCGCTATGAAGAGAATGGAGGATGGTGTCTATAGCCATTTCCTGAGAAAATTGCTGATCCAGCCGACTCATATTCTCAATGAGTCCAATCATTTTGAGAACATGTGGACTTACGGGCTCGCCTTTCTTAAGCTTGGTCTCAAGAATTTGCCTATGAGTCTCGAATCTTTCGACTCGAGCCAGATCTTGGAACATGTTCTTCAACTCACTGATGATTGTGAAAGCATCTGAGTTGATGAACGTTTTCTGCAGATCCGCACTCATGGTGGCGAGCATTAGACATTTCACATCCTTGTTGACATCAATCCAACGATTGAGGGCTGCCTGAGTGACCCCGTCGCCTGCAGCTTCGGGCATCGCCTCATCTAGGACATACTCCTTTTCTTCCTGCATAAGAACTATTTGCAAGTTCCTTTGCCAGTCAAGGAAGTTTTTCCCGTTCAACTTCTCCTTTTCGAGAATTGATCGAATGTTGAATGAATTGTTGTTTGCCATATTAAAAACTACAATTGAAAAGAATAAACAAATAAATAACCATTCACAGTTTCTCTTAATAAACTTAAATTCTAGCATACATGCATAATTCAATGTTTATTAAGCATTTTATTCAATTTATGTGTTCCGGCAGGTGTGAATAAAATGATTCCAAGATCCTAAAATCATTGAAGAACTAAGCACAGTTTGTCGACTTAATCCTAGAACATCTTAGGTAAGCAAAAGCCTTTTGCTAATAGTCTAGAAACTATTCTTGGTTGATAGGTACGTCTAAGAACTTATTAGGTAAACCTATCGAATTTGCCACGACATAAAAGGACTCCTTACTTATATCGTTGAGTTTCACCAAAACTAACATGTACTCACAATTATTTGTGTACCTTGCCCCTTTAGGACCAATAAGTAACACCTCGCTGAGCGAAAACTATTACCAGATTGATGTAAAGGATATCCAAGCAAGTGTATATTTTGGCATGGCACCTTTTAACTCAATTTTTAAGTTTGGAACTTAAGGCTCTTACTATGTTGGTTAGATTTTAAGTGAACTAAAATCCTTAATCATGCAACATAATCAAGCTTTTGATCTCATGCATTTTAAGACATATTTAAAGCAATAAATAACTTAAAACATGCATAAGATATTTGTGATCTAGTATGGCCCGACTTCATCTTGAAGCTTTGACTTCAAAGTCCGTCTTGAAAATCTCCGTAGGAGGCACCATTTTCTTCAAATAGGATAAGCTATAACTAATTACAACTATTTGATGGTTCGCAGACCATATTTGAATTGAAAAATAACTTTGGTACTTTGGACCAATTACATTCAAATTAATGGTACGCAGACCATATTTTCTATCCTATTTGGGCCATACTAGTCACTTCATAACCTGCAAAACAGTACATATACAATATATACCATTCACCCATTCATTATCATGAATGGCCCACATAGCTGGTTAGTAAAACACATTATGCATCACGTAAACATTTGCAGCAATTAATCAAGGGCACCAATAATCTACCAATTATTCAGTCCTTATTAATTCTAATCAAGTTGTTTTAACCTTAAGGATTTGTAGACCTAATCAAGAGTTTATGACTAAAAAGCGCTCCCACTTAAACCAATAAATTCATATGCTTTACCAATTTTAAACATAAAAATGTATTTCTAGTCTAACCGGAAACATACAAATTTAATTAAAATTTAAAGCTCATATAAATTTATAATTGAATCCAAAAAGTTTAATTTAATTTCAGTCGCATTTAAATTAATTCATGATTTTAATTTTAGTAAAATAATTAGAATAAATAACATTTATTATAATTATAATATTCAAAATTAAAATCCAAGAAAATAATTTAAATTATTAATTTTAAAATTAATTAAAATTACGTGAACTGAAATTTTCAAATTAAACATTCAAAACGATCTTTAATCGTAACGCAAACACCCTACGCGTTGCACGCCCATGGGCCGCACGCACACAGCCATTGCTGGCCATGCGCGCGCAGCCCATGCGCTCGTCGCATAGCTGCTGCATCCCTATCGCAAGCCTCCGCACGCATTGGTGCTCGTTGCGCGCGCCAGCGCTCATCGCACGCGAGCTATCGCTCGCAGTGCGCGCGCGACATCGCTCGCTGGGCGCGCGACATCGCTCGCTGGGCGCGCGACATCGCTCGCTGGGCGCGCGACATCGCTCGCTGGGCGCGCGAGCCATCACTCGCTGGGCGCGCGACATCGCTCGCTGGGCGGGCGACATCGCTCGCTGTGCGCGCGAGCAATGCTAGGCGCAGCGCTCGTGGCACGCGAGCTTGCGCTCGCTGCGCGCGAGGCTAGGCGCTCTTGTGCAAGGCAGCGCGCGTTGTGGCGCAGCTCGCTTGCTGCTCACACGCGACTGCCTTGGCTCGCCCTACGCCCATGCCCATTCGTCCATTGGTCGTGGCACACGACACAAGGCAGGGCTGCTGCCTTGTGCTCGTGCACTACGCCCTTGCTCATTGCATTCGTGCCGCACGGGCGACGAGCTGCCTTGCTCGCCGTCGCATGCCCGCATTAACACCCCTTAAGGGTAACACGAAGCGTCCATTGCTTCGTGCGTGCAAGTTATATGAACGAATCGCATAAAAATTTAAAATTTATATTTAAAATTAATGACAAATTAATAAATAATATTAATTTCATAATTTTAGGGCGAAAAAATCGAAAATTTATTATCCAATTGATTTCCGATTGTTATGGATTCAAGTCTAGGTCATAAAAATTTAAAATTTATCGTAAATTTACAATTTTTATGGTGGTTTTTAATCATAGGTTTCTAATTAAATTACAATTAATTATGAAAATCAAATTAATTCTAAATTATTCTAATTTTCAACAAATTAATCATAATTACAAATTAGATTGCATAATTAACAAGACTAGGCATTCAAACTTGTTAAACATATGCAGTAGGTCAATCAAAAATTCAAGATTTATCAACAAGAATCGCAAATATTTAATTTAACATCTTAAATTTACGAAATTTTGCATTCGAAAAACTAAAACCTTCGAAAAGTCATAGTTAGGCTTCGAATTTGAGAATTCTGGGTTCGGAATGCCTTTTACATGCGGAATTGACACAAAAATCACTCAATTCGGATGAGTAACGAAGAAACTGCCGAAAAACTGCGTACGTATAATTAAATAAACGCAATTTGCAATTAATTAACAATTACGAAAATTAATCACCCCTTTTAATTCTTGCAAATTTGTAATATTTAACCATGTTCATGCAATTTAGATTATGAAAATAATAAGGGGCTCGTGATACCACTGTTAGGTTATGATACATATGACAATTCATAAATCATGCGGAAAAAACCATAAACCCAGGAAAACATATTATTTACACATAATCATTTAGCATAGATTAGATGCATACTCTTTGTTGCGTGCCTTCCCTAGCTGCGCCCGAACCGAACAAGAACAAGTCTTTAGGACTCCAAGTGTCGTCCCTCCGTAGATAGTCCACAGCACGTCCGGATCCGCCTTAAGATTGACCAACTAGAATCGCCCTTAAGGTACTATTATTTTCGGCACTTTATAGGCAAATGTGTGACTGAATTTTTCTCTCAAAAACTCACTTTGAATACTTTGAAACTTGTGTTATAAATTGTGAGCCCTAGCCTCATATTTATAGCGGTATGGAAAGGGAATCGAAATCCTATTCAGATACAAATTAATTAAACCTAGAATCCTACAAGAACTCTAATTTAATTAATTTATCAAATAGAATTAGGAATTTAATCATTAACCGAACTCTGCATGTTTTAGGAAACGTGCACGAACACAAACACTTGCACACACACGCACGGCAGCCACGATGGGCCCCATGCGTGCGCGCGAGCAGCAGCCCACTCAGCGCCCGCGCGCGCTGCGCGCTGCGCGTGCTGTGCGCGCTGTGCGCGCTGCGCGCAGCCTGCTGGGCCTGGCCTTGCGCTGGGCCTGGCGTTGCTGTTTGTGCGGCGCGCTTGGCTTGCTGGGCGATGGCCTGGCTTCGTGCTGGGCCTCGTCCGGCAGGCCTCGTCCGATGCTTATTCGTACGATGCGCTTCCGATTAAATTTTCCGATTCCGGAATTCATTTCCGATACGAACAATATTTAATATTTCCGATTCCGGAATTAATTTCCGTTTCGAACAAATATTTAATATTTCCGTTTCCGGAATTATTTTCCGATTCCGGTAATATTTCCGATTCTGACAATATTTCCGTTTCCGGCAATATTTCCGATTCTGGCAATATTTCCATTTCCGATAATATTTTCCGACACGTACCATGTTTCCGTTTCCGGCAACATCTACGACTTGGATAATATTTATATTTCCGATACGATCCATATTTCCGTTTCCGGCAATATCATCGTTTCCGGAGTATTCATTCCTTGCCTGTGACGATCTCAGCTCCCACTGAAACCAAGATCCGTCGGTTCCGAATATTCATAGATGGAGTATTTAATGCTATTAAATACTTGATCCGTTTACGTACTATTTGTGTGACCCTACGGGTTCAGTCAAGAGTAAGCTGTGGATTAATATCATTAATTCCACTTGAACTGAAGCGGCCTCTAGCTAGGCATTCAGCTCACTTGATCTCACTGAATTATTAACTTGTTAATTAATACTGAACCGCATTTATTAGACTTAACATAGAATGCATACTTGGACCAAGGGCATTATTTCCTTCAGTCAGGCCATCAACTTGATGCCACGTGTCACTTTTGGGTAAAAGGTGACACAATCATTGGAACCACTTGATGGAACTAATTATAAGAGGTGGTATAAAAGATTGTTAATTTAACCACTATGGAAAAGGTTATTTACCGGTATTACTTGTCTTTCTATGTTGGTGTTACTTATACGTTGTATTCGTTGTTATTTTTCTTATTTTATTGCAGTTTCTTGAAGTTCGTGTTAGAGGTTACTTGTATAAAAGTCATTCCCTGAACTATAAAACTATAGAAGTACTTCCCTTAAAACTATAAAAGTATCTCCCATAAAACTATACAAGGTCCTTTCCTGAACTATAAAACTATAGAAGTACCTTTACTAAAACTATAAAAGTACCTCCCCCTAAAACCCTAAAAATATCTTTCCTGGAACTATAAAACTATAGAAATATCTCCTCTAAAACTATAAAAGTGTCTTCTTTGAATATGTAAAACTATAAAATTACCTCCCCTAAAACTATAAAAGTACATTCTCTTAAACTATAAAAGTACCTTGACTAAAATTACAAAAATACCTCCCCTGAAACTATAAAAGTATCTTCCATAAAACTATAAAACTTTTGAAGTATTTAAATAAAACTATTAATTAAAGTATATGGCCAAAATATTATAAAAGTACTTCCCTAAAACTATAAAAGAACATCCCCTAAAACATTAAAAGAACATTCCTTAAAACTATAAAACTATAGAACTATCTTGACTAAAAGTCTAAAACTATAAAAGTACTTGGCCTAAAAATATAAAAGTAACTGACTTTACCTATAAAAGTAAATGCCATAAAACAAAACTGTCATTAACCTTTGTTAATGGGCTTTAAACGTGTAGAGCTTATTTACAAGTGTGAACATGTCATACCATCAACTTAATAATATGGCTAATCACATATAAAACTTTAGATTCCTAATATCTGTTTTAGTATAATATAATAAAAAATTTATTTTATTTTCACCTCGTCTCCAATTAGAACTTTTAACCCTTATAAAATTATTCAATGGTCTATTACTTGATTGTGAGACAGTCTTCACTAAGATTTTATTTTGATAAATGAGGTGAGTTTCATTACTGTACTTCTAACTCGAAATAAAAATATGTAGTTGATTCAAGTTGTGAGACCTACATAACTACATGCATTCGCTTCAAACAACCCTTTGAGACTCTCTTTTTTCCGTCTTTGTCGAATACTTTTACTTACTAGACTTTAGCCCGTGCGATGCACGGTTTCTATTAAATTGTTACGTTAAAATACAACTCCTACATATACCAACTATATTTTATATATTAGATTAAATTGATTTTTTTTTTATTTTGGATTGAATTTCATTTTAGATTTTTTTTTTTAATTATTATAGTGTTTGATTTTGGATGAAATTGTATATAAGTAATATTAATAATTATTTAATAAAAATATTTACGTGGCATTCGACTTTTTAATTCAAAAATAATTTTGAAGTCTTATTTTCCTACATGGCGCTCTAATACTTGATTAATGTTTGATTTTGGATTGAATTTTATTTTAGATTAGTGTTTGATTTTGGATGAATTTTATTTTAGATTTATTTTTTAATTATTAGAGCGTTTGATTTTGGATGAAATTGTATATATATTAGTAATTAATTAATTAATTTAAATATCTACGTGGCACCTAATTAATTATCTACGTGGCACTCGATTTTTTTAATTCAAAAATAAATTAGATATCTTATTTTTCATTGGCCGAAACCATTAGTAATCCTAGGTGGCGCTCTAATAGTTTAGCAAATATGCCTCCTTTATATATGTACTAGATTTTAACCCGTGCGATGCACGGATTTTATTAAATTGTTATATTAAATAAAAATCCTATGTATATACCACTTTTATATATTAGATTAGATTAGTTTTTGATTTTGAATTGAATTTCATTTTTTTTTTTTTTTATTATGAGAGTATTTGTTTTTGAATAAAATTGTATATACGTAATATTATTAATTAATTAATAATATCTACGTGACACTTAATCATTTCTTTACGTGGCACTCGACTTTTTTAATTCAAAATTAAATTTGAAATCTTATTTTTCATTGGCCGAAATCATTAGATTTTTTCTACGATGTTTGATTTTAAATTGAATTTTATTTATTTTAGTTTAGATTACTGTTTGATTTTGGATGAATTTTATTTTAGATTAATTTTTTAATTATTAGAGTGTTTGATTTTAGATGAAGTTGTATATATTAGTAATTAATTAATTAATTAAAATATCTACGTGGCACCTAATTAATTATCTAAGCGGCAATCGATTATTTTTTAATTACTAGAGTGATTGATTTGCGATGGATTTGTATATATTAGTAATTAGTTAATTAAAATATCTACGTGGCACCTAATTAATTATCTACGTGGCACTTGATTTTTTTAATTCAAAAAGAAATTGGAAATCTTATTTTTCATTGGCCGAAACCATTAGTAATCCTAGGTGGCGCTCTAATATTTCAGCAAATATGCCTCCATTGGCCGAAACCATTAGACTTTTCTACCTGGCGCTCTAATATTGGATTAATGTTTGATTTTAAATTGAATTTTATTTATTTTATTTTATATTATTGTTTGATTTTGGATGAAATTTATTTTAGATTTATTTTTTAATTCTTAGAGTGTTTGATTTTCGATGGAGTTGTATATATTAATAATTAATTAATTAAAATATCAACGTGGCACCTAATTAATTATCTACGTGGCAATCGATTATTTTTTAATTCTTAGAGTGTTTAATTTTCGATGGAGTTGTATATATTAATAATTAATTAATTAAAATATCTACGTGGCACCTAATTAATTATCTACGTGACAATTGATTTTTTTAATTCAAAAAGAAATTAGAAATCTTATTTTTCATTGGCCGAAACCATTAGTAATCCTAGGTGGCGCTCTAATCTTTCAGCAAATATGCCTCATTTATATATGTATATTAGATATTAGATTCCGTATTAAAGTTTCAAAAATGATAAAGGTCGTAACATGCGACATTTAAGTCGTGTCATAATGATAACATGTCATGAATGAAATATGTGTCATGATTTAAATTGGAAACTAAAATATTTAACTTATATTACTTATTATACATGTTACACAAAAATATAGGAAAATCTTAATATTCTAATTTGTTTCATATTTCATATCCACTACCTTATTTACATATTTTTATGGTAAAAGATTTCATTGGTAGTAACAATATTCTGATGACGCATAATGTTAGCAGCGCGTCTCCTGTGAGACCAGTCACGCCATCAACTTGATGGTGTGACGAGCGCGAAACCAATAGCGTACCTCCCCTAAAACTATATAAAAAAAAGTAACAGATCTAAACTATAGAAGTAACATACCTGAACTAAAAAAGTACCTCCTCTAAAATTATATATAAAAAAAGTAACATGTCTAAACTATAGAAGTAACCTACCTAAACTAAAAATGTACCTCCCCTAAAACTATTCCGTATAAAAAAAAAATAACATGTCTAAACTATAGAAATAACATACCTAAACTAAAAAAGTACCTCATCTAAAATTATAAAAAAAAAACTAACATGTCTAAACTATAGAAGTAATACATAAACTAAAAAGGTACCGTCCCTAAAACTAATCCGTATAAAAAAAGTAACATGTCTAAACTATAGAAGTAACATACCTAAACTAAAAAGGTACCTCCCCTAAAACTACTCCGTATAAAAAAAAGTAACATGTCTAAACTATAGAAGTAACATACCTAAACTAAAAAAAATACCTCCTCTAAAATTATTAAAAAAAAAAAGTAACATGTCTAAACTATAGAAGTAACATACCTAAACTAAGAAGGTATCTCCCCTAAAACTACTCCGTATAAAAAAAGTAACATGTATAAACTATAGAAGTAACATACCTAAACTAAAAAAATATTTCCTCTAAAATTATAAAAAAAAGTAACATGTCTAAACTATAGAAGTAACATACCTAAACTAGAAGGTATCTCCCCTAAAACTACTCCGTATAAAAAAGTAACATGTATAAACTATAGAAGTAACATACCTAAACTAAAAAAAGTACCTCCTCTAAAATTATAAAAAAAAGTAAAATGTCTAAACTATAGAAGTAACATATCTAAATTCGCAAGTGTGAACTGGTCTCGCCATCAGTTGATGGTGAGGACAGTCTCATATAAGAATTTGGGTAATGCTAGAATCCAACCTTCATTTACTTGTATTTTGCTTATCTAGTGCTTTCTAAGATCTTTCTAATATTTTTCTAGGCTCTAGGTAGAATTATTATGTTACTGACAAAGTGTTCACTGCTAGTTTGTAGCTAATTCAAAATAAATCTCTATGAGGATTATGAATGAATGAATTCCTACTTCTCACTAGTTGTTGCCATCGCTTTATTGCTTGTGTTTTATTGTAGGCTTTTATAGATATTGTGCCGCCACTTGCTTTAAAGCATCTCAAATCCCACAAAGTTTCATGAACAGATAAATTCTCATCGCCTGTCCCGCTTGTGCCTGTTGTGCGCACACAAGCGCCCCGATCGACCCTCATCCCTCACTCTTGTCGCCAATAGGCAAGAGCGCCCTTTCAGAATCAGACGCTTGCTCGTGCCCCTACGAGTCCCGGCCAAGACATTCTTTTTGCACAAGGCTCGCATCCTTGCCACCAATAGGCAAGAGTGTAACACACGGATTCGATGTCAAAACATTTGGACCGTGACAATTGGTATCAGAGCCATGGCTCAAGCTTATGCCCCGAGAGACCCAGGGAAGCAAACTGAAATAGAATCGATCGAAGAAAGACTAGCCTGGCTAGAAGGCAAGTCAGAAAGCTGGACCCGACTCGAGGAAGTTGTGATTGGCCAAGCCAAAGAAATAGAAAGACTCGAGAATGCGATCGATGAGCTCATGAAAGAGAAAGAAGCGCTTCGGGAACAACTTAACTTTGTTCAGAAGCAAGCTGAAGATGTGCAAGACAAGTGCGCGACATTGATGCGCGCCGCAAGGACTGACTCGGACAGAGGTGGTGCAATGAAAATCAAACCTCCAAAGCCTCGAGACTACATTGACGCTAGAGACTCAAAGGAAGTTGATAACTTCCTCTTCGACATGGAGCAGTACTTCAGAATTTGTCAGTTGAGTGTCGATCTAAAGGTTGATACTGTGACCATGCATTTTTCAGATGATGCGAAGCTATGGTGGCGCAGAAAGCATGCCGACATCGAAGGTGGAAAGTTCAAGATAGATACTTGGGAAGAATTCAAGAAGGAACTCAAAAATAAGTTCTACCCCGAGAACACCGAGTTTGTTGCAAGAACGAAGCTGCAAAAGATCCGCCACAAGGGCTCCATACGTGACTATGTGAAAGAATACTAGGCTTGTATGTTGGACATCCGAGACATGAATGAAAAGGACCGGTTGTTCAACTTTGTTCACGGGCTACAAGAATGGGCGCAACTCGAAGTATTGAGGGCGAAAGTTAACACCCTTTCGGCCGCTAGGACTGCAACAGAGCGACTAATGGACTACTCCGTTGGGAGGGGCCATTGCTCAGAAGAAGAACCAAAGGGGACGCCTACAAGTTTGGAGGCCCGGCTCCTAACTCACCTAAGAGCGCAACAAGTGCTCGAAGGTGTCGTCCAGCTCAGTAGGGGGTTCAAGCCAAGAAGTGGGGGAAGCGACTCTCAGAAATCATGGTCGTCGTCATCCCAATCAACAAGAGAATCCAAAGTCTGCACGCCCTCAGGAAACATCAGTAGGCTTAATTGCTTTCTATGTCGAGGCCAACATAAATGGTTGGAGTGCAAACATAAAGAGGAGATTGACAACCTCCAAAAGAGACTGTCGGCTATGACCGTCAATAAAACAGGTGAGTCCGAAGAAGAAGAAGATGTGCAGCCTCAGATAATGGGTGCCATCTACAAGATGGCCGCCATGAGAATGATAACTCAGGAAGAAGAAGAAGAAGAAGAAGAAGAAGAAGAAGAAGAAGAAGCAGAAGAAGAAGAAGAAGAAGAAGAAGAAGTCCGGCAGTTGTCGGCAATGCGAGTGATGAAGCCCCAGAAGAAGGCAACATCCCAAAAGCAACCTCGCATCAGATACCCACCAAAGCGAGTGATGGAGCCAGACAGAAAGGCGACATCTCAGACACACTCGCAATAAATACAAGAATCAAGATGCAAGTTCGGGACAAGCTGCTCCTAGAAAGAAACAAGAATCAAGGAAGACTTGGATTCACAAGAAGCATCAAACCCAAATCAACAAGACTCCAACAGAAACAAGTCAAGCTACCAAGAAACAAGAAGATCAAGGAAGAATCCAACAACCTCCATCAACCAACGACGCAGAAAATACTACATAGTTTAGAATAAAAGCTTTTTCTTTTATCCATTGTAATTCTTGTAAGTCGACGAGGTCGTCGACATCTTAAGTGGGGGATGATGTTATAATCCAATATTTTTTTACTTGTATTTTGCTTATCTAGTGCTTTCTAGGATCTTTCTAATAGTTTTCTTGGCTCTAGATAGAATTATTATGTTACTGTCAATCCAGTGTTCACTGGTAGTTTGTAGCTAATTCAAATTAAACTTCTATGAGGGGTATGAATGAATGAATTCCTACTTCTCACCAATTGTTGTCATCGCTTTATTGCTTGTGTTTTTGTTGTAGGCATTTATAGATATTGTGCCGCCACTTGTTCTAAAGCATCACAAGTCCCACAAAGTCCCATAAACAGATAAGTTCTTGTGGTCGGTCCCTCTTGTGCCTGCTGTGCGCACACAAGCGTCCCGGTCGACCCTCGTCACTCGCTCTTGTCACCAATAGGCAAGATCGCCCTTTCAGAATCAGACACTTGCTCGTGCCCCTACGAGTTCCAAGACACTCTTTCCGCACAAGGCTCACATCCTTGCCACCGATAGGCAAGAGTGCGCCGCACGGATCCGGTGTCAAAACATTCGGCCCGTGACGCATAGCCTACGTGGCGCCAATACGTACCAATTAAACTCTGACACGTAAGATTACGACAACTAAACGTTATCAGCACCTTTAAAGTTTAATGTCTACAACTTTGACATAAGTATATTAATTAACCTCTTTGTTTCCATAGGACTATATATATTGTTCCCTGCCAAAATCACAACAATATTTTACCGCATCAATTTGAATGGTTTGTACATACGCAAAAGAAAATAAAAATAAAAATATTACCATCTTTATTTTATACGCAAAAAAAAAAAAAAAAAAAAAATTATTACCATCTTTCTTTTACACGCAATTTTTTTTTTATATACGGAGTATCTGGGGTAGAAAATGTTGTTCTTTTAAAACGACTCTCATAACCATCATACTTGTATAGTTATATATATATTTTTTTTAATAGGTAAGAAGAAGGGACCCTAATTGAACCAGCACCTAGCACAGGTTACCAACCCAGCTCCACAGGTCATCGCTTGAGCCACTCCCAAGCATTTCGCAGTTGATGGGGTTCGAACTTGTGACCTGGAGGTCACAAGGTGAGTTCCCCACCAACTCCACCAACTTATGTTGGTTACTTGTATAGTTATATGAAACAACATAGGAAAGCCATCAAATAAAACGTACTTGTATAACAAAGTAAGTAAGATACTCAAATTACATACTCTATGACGTACGTGTTGAAGTTGGATGTGATCTTGAAACTACTTTTACACAAGAAGTCAATATATATATATATTATGATGACTTCTTACTTTCCCCCCAAATCAAGCAAATTCGAAACCCTTATCCGACATATAAATATGGAGTAGTAATCGTTTCCTTAATTATGTAAATATCATTTTAACATGGATATTCTAAGATCCACATTTCCTAGACATGTTTGGAGTTAGGTGACATATTGTCTTTTCCCATTATTTATTTTGTTTATTATTAATCCCATTATTTATTTTGTTTATTATTAATCCCATTATAAACTCGTGCTAATGTCATATTAAATGTACACATTCAATTAATCATCCACTAAGTTTGGTTTAACTCACTATTTATGAGCTTATTGGAATTTATTTTATCCTGACATATTTTGTTTAAAATTATTTAATACTCCGTATTTTTTTCCGAAATTAGTAAAAGTAAGTTAAATATGTTGAATCAAACGGGAAATTAATAACTATAAAAGGTGGAGAGTAATTTGAAAGGAACACTCTTTCCAACAAACTTATATACATTGAGACTCTGTTTAGTTCACCTTATAATCTGATCTGATCTAAACTTATTTTTCTGATCTGATCTGATCTGAACTTATTTTTTCTGATTGATCTGATTTGATTTTCATAATTAAGATTCAAAACTACAATTATATATATATATATATATATATATATATATATATATATATATATATATATATATATATATATATATATATATAATATATATATATTATATAATTTACAAATAAATAAATTTTATTCAAATTTATAATATTTTTATTATAAATTGCATTTATTTGACTTTAGTCATTATTTAATTATGTGGATATTAGATAGACTTGGACATGATTTGGATAGATCGATTCTGAATTGGACATGATCTGAACAATTCGGTTCTGAGTTGGACATGACCTGAACATACCTGTTATGATATTGACATAATGGTTCTGACTTGGACATTATTTGGACATACAAGTTCATATATGGACGCATGGGTTCTGATCTGGACAGATTGGGTTCAGATCTAGACATGATCTATATAGATCGGTTATGATCTTGACATGATCTGTACAAATTGGTTCTGATCTTGACATGATCTGTACAAATCGGTTCTGATCTTGACATGATCTGTACAAATCGGTTCTGATCTTGACATGACTTGTACAAATTGGTTCTGATCTGGACATGATCTACACATACCGGATCTGATCATGACATAATGGTTCTGATCTCGACATGATCTGCACATACCAATTCTGATTTGGGCATGATCTGTATAGATCAATTTTAATATGGACATGATATGTATAGATCGGTTTTGATATGGACATGATTGTATAGATCGATTCTGATCTAGACACGATTTGTGTAGATCGGTACTAATCTGGACATGATCTATATGAATCAGTTATGATCTGGACATGATCTGATCATAAAGATTCTGATATGGACATGATTTGTACAGATCGGTTCTGATCTAGACATATCGATTTTGATATGGACATGATATGTATAGATCAATTCTGATCTGGACGTGATCTGTACATAACGATTCTAATCTGGACATGATTGTACATATCAGTTATGTTCTGGACATGATCTAGACATGATCTGGACATATAAGTTATGATCTGGACATGATCTATATATACCGATTCTGATCTGGACATAACCGACCTGTATATATCGGTATTGACCTAGACATGATCTGCACAAATATGGACATGATATGTACATATCAGTTCTGATTTGGACATATCGGTTCTGATCTGCACATACATGTACAGATGATTTTGATTTGTACATACCGATTCTGATCTAGATAGATTACTTATGATTTTAACATGATCTGGTCATACTAGTTATGTCCTATACATATCAGTTATGATCTGGACATGACCTGATCATATAGCTTCTGATATGGACGTATCGGTTTAGATCCAAACATGATTTGTACAGATCGGTTCTAATTTGAACATATCGGTCCCACTCTTTAATAATAAAAATAAGAATAATAATAACAGTAATAGTAGTAGTAATAATAATAATAATCATCTGATCTGATCTAGTCTAAACTGAACTTATTTTTTCTGATATGATCTGATCTTATTTTTTCTGATCTAATCTTATTTTTTTTGATCTGATCTGAACTGATCTGATTAAATATGAAATAAGTAATAAGTTCCTGAAATAAGGTGATTAAACAGGGGATGTGTTTCTTAATTATATGCACCCGGGAATAAGGTGCACCTTTTTACATTCATAACTTTTATGGGAAAAAGTGCAAAACATGTAAGGAAGTTCCCTAAAAAAACCGTAAGGAAGAAAATGTGAGGAGGTGTACCTACAACTAGACCTATTTATAGGGTGGGTTGGGCCAGAGTTGTTGTTGTAGGTCATTAACGGGTTTGGCTATTAGAGAATCTCTTTCTAAATGGTCAAAGGGGTCGGGTTGAGGCTGGTCAAGATCAATAACGGGTCGGTCGATAACGAACAGGGCAATGAACCAACAAAGAAAAGGTATGGAGAAGAGAGCCAATAGACAGTCTTGGAAATCCTAGTAAGAATTCAAAAGAAAATGAGTGGGAAATGGAAAAATGTGGGAATATGAAAAGTCCCACATGGAAAAAACACAAACTACATTCAATGTTTATATTTGGGGAATTGAGGGAAACATTTGTTTAAGAAAGCATGAGAGTGGCATGGGTGAACACACAACACACACGCGCGCGCGCAGGGTCCAGGCCGTGGGCCGTGGACCAGTAATCGTGGTAACCACCCACTACTTCCCGTTTTCCCATTACTAATCGTTTTATGGCTGTTACAATTTTTCTATAAATACTTTTCGTCCGTTTTTTCCATAAGCACACAATTATTGAAACAGTTCGCATTCTCTCTCAAATTCTCAAACACTATTATGTTCTTCTGGGCAAATATTCTGGTCTCCAACCGAGGCTTGTGAGTGCACACAAACCTTGGTGTCGTGTTAACCCTGGAGGGCAACCGCAAGTGTTCTACTGCATCCGAGGTAGCGCATAATTGTCTTTTAGAGCAGTGATTCGGCCACAGCGCGACAATTTTTCAGTTCCTATATACGTAATATCCAGCTAAGTTGTTCTAATTGTTATTATAGCTAACAGACATTCCATCTAAATACAAATCTATACATATATATATGTTTATTTTTACATTATCTTATGTTTTGTTTACTAAATTATTGGGCTAATAGTATGATCTTGTATCGACTTTATCCAATAAAGGTCACGTCCACTAATGACTTTGTCCAATAAAAGTCATTTTACATTGATCCTAACCTTCTACTCAACCGGTTATCCTATCTAATACAGGTCAATCTACAACTAGGCATTACCCATTACTCATTAGGTACACCCAGTCACCCACAATAGATGCTTTGATTTATACGATTATATTTTATAATTTAATAAAAAAAATTGAAAAAGCTAGTATGCTGTATGCCCGGCCCCCGCATGTAATGTTAGGACTTAGGGGAAACGATTATGTTGGTGAAATAATATCGAAGTTTGAGTATTAATCTTTGGGTTTATGTTGGTTGGTTCATGAAACATGACGAGACCTTTAATTGTGTTCCCTCGATCTCTTTCTAAAATTAGTGCAAATACCAAAGTGAATCAAATCCATTGCATGGAAATGTCGAAAGTGATCTATAAAATCAAAGGTGTCCAAGTTCTTTGAATCTAATCTTCTTTAAATGGTCAAACTATAGTAGTACGAGTACGACTGTACGTACTATTGTACAATGTAGATGGGTTGAGGTTGTTTTTTCGGATATCAGATATGTGTGGCAACACACATATCAGCTAAAAGACAAATAACTAAAAGACAAAAAAGGAAGTACCATTTATGTTAAAAAAGTACCATTCTGTAAAAAAAAAGTACCATTCAGTTAAAAAAAGTACCATTTAATTTCTTTTTTGTCATTTTTCTTATTTTGTCTTTTGCTATGATATGCATTTGTCCACACATATCTGATATCCGAAAATACTTACTCTAGATGGGTTAGATTAATATGGAATCTACCATAATTTTACCTCATTCTAATTATCGATCTCGAGGACTATTAGTTGTTTTTGCTTGGTATATATAAAAATGGTTGGGGTCAGGTCGGGTCGGCAAGGTCCGGATGGGTTTCTTATCAAACCCGTATATATACCTTGGGTCTGAACATGTCTAGTCCATGTCAAGGACACTTGTTTTGTGTCGAGGCACGTCAAAATTAAAAAGACTTCTCAGGCACAGCCCTAGCCTAAGTGCCCTCATGTCAGGTTGTCCTTTCATGCCTAATCTAATTTTTAATTTGTTCAATTTAACGTGTTTTGTCGTGTCATGCTTTTTACAAAATAAATTATGACCCGAGCGCAGCTCACGACTTCATGCTTGGCCAGACTGTTATGTCGGGCCGTGTCTTTTTCGTGTTGGGCAGTGCCCTGCCTCGAGCCAGCCCGACTCAGTGTCACATATTGGTGTTTAAAGATTAAATTCAACTTTTCTTTTTTTGTTTGATTATAATGGATAAAGTAGGAGAATTTATCGGTTAAAGCATCGCCATCATCTATTCATCATACTTTGAATAACGTTTTAGCTCTATTCTCTTCACCTCATTCTTATTGGTTATATTTGTTCTTCTTAAATTAGATCAAATTCAAACCAGGCCTGATAAGAAAAGGCAAAGAGCCTCACATAAAACATTCAGACCGGACAAGAAAATTATAGACCAGGTCAAGGTGAATCAGACCAGAACATACCACACAAGATCAAAAGCTAGAAAAATAGTATCAGACCAGGTGAAGGAGAACATAAATTGAATATGAAGTACATCTTTCGAGTTAACTTTTTTGTTTGTGTTTGACGACAATTTCTAAAATCATAAGCATACATCTATACTGATCTATACTAATATTTTAAAACACAAAAAAGTTACGTGCTACTTGTCCTCTTTTTAAAGCTCTATTTTATTTTCATTTTTATTTTTTAAAGTAAAGATATTAATTAACTCTTCTTAAATTTTAATTAAAAACTCATCATATACATAACATCCATTTACACGTTCATATATTGTCAACATCTTCGTCACCCTTTACGCTAATTGTTGAATAAATTGATTTTCGAACATTAAACTACATGAATATAATTGTAAAAAATACATAACATGTGCATCTACGGACTAAAAACTAGTATGCATGCAGATACGTTGATCCTAACAAGTACGGAGTACTGCGTATGAAGTTGATAAAATAGCAATGTTGGTCCCTCGGTCCCATACTTCCATAGTCCACATTCTATGCATGGTACGTTGTTGACTCAAATTATTGAATCTCACTTAAGTTATCAAATTATTGTCCTTAAGGTTTAATCCCGATCTCTAGTATGAATAAGCTTAAATCGATCGAGGATCAACAACTCTCCTAATGATATATAAGACTTCAATGATCTAAACATTAATTAGATCATTGTAGCTCACGCTATATAATGTTTTTCTCTCGATTTGTTCTATTCACCTTATTCTTATTGATTACTAATTTAGATTAGAAAAATCAGATCACTCCAGAAAATTTTAGACAAGACAAGACCAGACAACAAAAAGCAAAAAAACACTCATAGAAAACATTAAGACCGGACCAAGAAGAATCAAACCAAACTAGACTAGATCAGAAACTAAAGTTGGGTGTACATGATAAGAGTGGAATAATTCGCAAAGAATTGAGAAAGGTGAGATGAGAAGAGAACCAGAAGAGAGAAGAGAGTAGAGAGTAGAGGAAGATTTTTGTATTTTATTCAATATATTTTTATTTGAATACAATTCATCCCTTTTATACACCAGCTCCAACCGCTCAAGTGCATGAATTTAGGATTCAACAAACTCCTAATTTTACGCGAAATAAAACTGAAAGCAACAAAATTCAGAAAAAGACAAAGCAACTCAACAACATCAATTTTTCCCGCCAAGCATAACTAATTTGTGCTTTGGTTATTCAGGATCTTCAACTCCTATATCATACCCTCCCCCTTTAAGTGACTTGTCCGCAAGTCAAGAGGTAAAGAACCCAGAAAACTGAGCCTCAAAATCAATCGAAGACACACATGATGCCTCATGAACTGGCTTGTCCTTGCAATGGACCAAATACTGCTTCTGCAAGGATCCATTCGATTGTATGGACATCTGGTTAGTGACTGCAACAGAAATAGGAGAAGATGTATCAATCTCAGATGACCAAGGTGGTATTACTGCCACTACAGGGAGGGCACCCTTGAAAGCTTTTAGTTGAGACACATGGAATACATTGTGGATCTTAGCACTACTAGGTAGTTGCAGTTTGTAAGTTGTATTGCCAAATTTTGCTAGTATATTAAAAGGGCCAAAATACTTAGCAGAAACTTAGTGCTCCTGCAATGAACAGAGTGTTGCTATAATTCTGGAGTTTGAGCCAAACCCAATCATCTATTGCAAATTCCTTTCCAGATTTGTTCTTATACTTGCATTTTCATCATGACTTGCGCTTTGATAAGATTTTCCCTCAGTATTTTGATCATATCCTCTCTAAGTTGCATACTTCTATCCATAGTAACATTAGATGACTCACCAGGAAGGTAAGGTAAATGCAGCGGGGGAGGCTTCCCATAAACCACCTCAAAAGGAGTCTTTGAAGTAGAGGTATGGAAGTCGGTGTTATACCACCACTCTGCCATAGGTAAGTATTTACACCACTCCTTTGGGTTGTCACTTGTGACACACCGCAAATAAGTCTCAAGGCATCTATTCACCACCTCAGTTTGTGCATCCGTCTCATGATGGTAAGCAGATGATATCAAGAATTAAGTGTCGTGGAGAGAGAATAACCCCTTCCAAAATTGGCTAAGGAAAACTGAATCCATATCACTAACTATGCTCCTTGGCCAACCATGCAATTTAAAAACATGGTCAAGGTAAGCTTGAGCAACCTCTACAACTGTGAAGGGATATTTTAAAGGTATAAGATGCGCATACTTGTTGAGTCTATCCACCACAACAAAAATAAATTTTTTTCTCATAGACACAGGCAACCCTGAAATGAAGTCCATATAAATGTCGTCCATACCTCTACTAGTAGTGGAAGGGGCTGGAGTAAACCAGGCTTTGGGGAAATGCCATATTTTGATGCTTGACACACCACACATTGCCTCACAAATTGGCTTACATCCCTGGTTATATCCTTCCAGTAAAAGAGGCCCTGCAATCTTTTCAATGTCTGGTCTCTACCAGAGTGGCCTGCTTCTAATGAGTTATGTTACCAACTCATTAGCTTCCTCTTGAGATTGTCATCAGGGCCAATCACAATTTTACCATGCCTTTGAATCAAACCAACTTGCAAACTAAAACTGTCACATATTCTTTTTGCAGAAGCCTTTGATACAAAGCTGCAGTACTCTCATAAATCATAGCTATCCATAACTAATTGTGTCATATCAAAGTTAACCACTATGAGCAAACGAATTTATGATTCCTGCATTCTGGAAAGGGAATCAACTACGGTATTCTCCTTTCCTTCCTTGTATTGTATCTCATAATCAAACCCTATGAGTTTGGAGAGCCAAAATTGCTGATATTTGCAATAACCACTTCAAGCTCTTTTGATCAGTCTTAACAATAAAATGAGCTCCCATCAAATATTGCTCCCATTATTGCACTGCAAATACCATAGCTAATAGCTCCTTTTTGTAAACTGGTAATTTTTTCCACCTGCTAATGAAAGCCAAAGAGTGGTTGTCTTGCATTAGAGCTGCACCAATGCCCGATTTAGATGCATCAGTTTCCACTACGAATTGCTTGGCCAAGTCGGGAATAGCTAAGGATGGATTAGTACTGTTTTGAGCTGAGTGAAAGAAGATTGAGCCAAATCAGACCACTTAAAGGCTCCTTTCTTAAGTAAGTCAGTTAAGGGCTTGCTAATTGCCGCATAACTCTTAATAAATTAACCTCCTGTAATAACCTTCCAAACCCAATAAACTCCACAAATTGTTGACAGAAGTTGGGATGGGCCAAGAGCTAATTGCACTTATTTACCGGGGTTTGTACTCCCTTCTCAGAAATAAAGTGAAGATACTCCACCCTTCTCGTAGAAAATGAGCACTTACACAGTTTGGCAAACAAAGAATGATGTTTCATCAGAGAGAAAACTTGAGTCAAGTGTTTTCAATGATCTTCTAAAGACTCGTTGTAGATCATAATGTCATCAAAGAACACTAGAACACACTTCCTGAGCAAGGGTTTAAATACGGCGTTCATCCATCCCTGGAATGAAGATAGAGAATTGGTTAAGACAAATGACATAACCAAGAATTCATAATGCCCTTCATGTGTCTTAAATGCAGTTCTAAAGACATCATCGATCAAGGTGAATTCTCATTTGATGGTATCCAACGTTAAGGTCTAATTTGCTATAAATTGTAGCTCTAGATAATTCGTCAATCAATTCATCTAGGAACGGTATAGGAAATTTGTTTTTAACAGTTATTTTTTTTAGTTCCCTATAACCAACAAATAATCTCCAGGTACCATCATTCTTCCCAACTAAAACAACAAGTGATGCGAATAGACTAGAGCTATGTTGGAAAATGCCTCTTTCAAGCATTTCTTGCACGAGTTGCTCTATATTATCTCTTTGTTTCAGAGGGTTTATATAGGGTCTAATATTCACAGCAGTGCTTCCTTGCTCCAAGTTGATCCTATGATCAAACACCCCTCTACAAGGGGGTAGCTCGTTCGGCTCCTCAAAAACTATTGCAAAATGGGTTTTAAGCATTTCCAACACAGCATACTGACTGCCATTGTTGTCTTCTGTCAGCTAGAGCAAGCAGTTAGTATGGGCCTCATTTGACATGTCAAGGGGATGCAAAAACCACAACTACGCTGCCCCACTCATCAACTTCAGAGTTGGGCTTTCTTCCACCACCTTGAGTTTTGTGGGAGGAATGCCCTTCAACTGGAACTCCACTCCATTCAAACTAGAATTCATAATAAGATGCTTAAAATCCCAGAATATTGGGCCTAGGGTACGCAACCATTGTATGCCCAATACCATGTCATAACTCCCAAAAGGGATTAGCATGAAATCAGTTGTAAACTGATGTTCACATATTGTCCAATTAAACTCTTTGCAAATGGATTGACAAACCAAGTGGTTTCCATCAGCGATCGTAATTTCTTATGCGTTGATACTCTCCATTTGAGATCCCAATTTCTTAGCTAAACCAATGTCTAAGAAATTGTGGGTGTTTCCTGAATCAACCAGAATATGCAGTGGACTCTCATTCACTATAGCTTTAATTCTCATCGTGTGGAAGTTTTGGCAACCAGTGAGTACGCTTAATGAAATTCAATGGTCATGAGTTGTCATTTCATGCTCTTCTTCCACCCATTCCACTATTGTATCCATCTCTTCCAACCCTGGGATCTCCAAAATAAAGAGTTTCGGCTCCCTGAACAGACACCTATGATTTCTATCATATGGTTCATCACAATAGTAACACAATCCCTTGACTATTTTTTCTTCCCTGACATCGGCTGGTACATATTTTGTGGGTTTGAAGGGTTTAGTGATAGATTTTGAAAGGGATAAGGGTTTTATTTGTGGTGTGGGTAGGAGTGATGGCTTAGTATTTGAGGTAGGAGTATGCTAGTTGTACGTTGTATGTGTGTTTGGGTTTTTATGTTGGTAAGTTTATGGGTAGGAGGAAGTAATTTTGAGTGGCTTCTGTGGGTTTACAACAGCTAGCTCTTCCTGGTACCTGGAATAATCAACTGCAACAGAGATAGTTTGTGGTTTAAATGCCCTCACAAAGGTTCTAGTACCTGGTTTAAATCCACCCACAAAGTTGTCTAAGATGTATTTCTCATGCAACACATAATTGTTCTGTATCATCACAGATCTAAGGTACGGTGTTCAAATTCATCACTATATTCCTCTAGACTATCAGTTTTTTGTAGCTTATTAAATTCCCCGAATACATTAACCACATTCATCTTTAAATCTACCATTCACATTAATCACAAAAAATCATTCCAATCAACACAAGTTCTGGTAGTTAAGTAGCAAGATGCCCAATTTTCAGCTCTATCAACCATGTTCAGAGAAGCTAAATCCACTCTTTACTCATCAGGGATTTTACATACAGAAAAGTAGTTACAATATTTCTTGATCCAAAATCGAGGGTTAGTTCCACCAAATTTTGGGAATACCAGCTTAGGAACATACTGAAGGAAATAATGCCCTTGGTCCAAGTATGCATTCTATGTTAAGTCTAATAAATGCGGTTCAGTATTAATTAACAAGTTAATAATTCAGTGAGATCAAGTGAGCTGAATGCCTAGCTAGAGGCCGTTTCAGTTCAAGTGGAATTAATGATATTAATCCACAGCTTACTCTTGACTGAACCCGTAGGGTCACACAAATAGTACGTAAACGGATCAAGTATTTAATGGAATTAAATACTCCATCTATGAATATTCGGAACCGACGGATCTTGGTTTCAGTGGGAGCTAAGATCGTCACAGGCAAGAAATGAATACTCCGGAAACGATGATATTGCCGGAAACGGAAATATGGATCGTATCGGAAATATAAATATTATCCAAGTCGTAGATGTTGCCGGAAACGAAAACATGGTACGTATCGGAAAATATTATCGGAAATGGAAATATTGCCAGAATCGGAAATATTGCCGGAAACGGAAATATTGTCAGAATCGGAAATATTACCGGAATCGGAAAATAATTCTGGAAACGGAAATATTAAATATTTGTTCGAAACGGAAATTAATTCCGGAATCGGAAATATTAAATATTGTTCGTATCGGAAATGAATTCCGGAATCGGAAAATTTAATCGGAAGCGCATCGTACGAATAAGCATCGGACGAGGCCTGCCGGACGAGGCCCAGCACGAAGCCAGGCCATCGCCCAGCAAGCCAAGCGCGCCGCACAAACAGCCACGCCAGGCCCAGCGCAAGGCCAGGCCCAGCAGGCTGCGCAGCGCGCACAGCGCGCACAGCACGCGCAGCGCGCAGCGCGCGCGGGCGCTGCGTGGGCTGCTGCTCGCACGCACGCATGGGCGGCCCATCGAGGCTGCCGTGTGTGTGTGCGTAAGTGTTTGTGTTCGTGCACGTTTCCTAAAACGTGTAGAGTTCGGTTAATGATTAAATTCCTAATTCTATTTGATAAATTAATTAAATTAGAGTTCTTGTAGGATTCTAGGTTTAATTAATTTGTATCTGAATAGGATTCCAATTCCCTTTCCATAACCCTATAAATATGTGGCCTGGGTTCACAATTTATAACAAGTTTCAAAGTATTCAAAGTGAGTTTTTGAGAGAAAAATTCAGTCACACATTTGCCTATAAAGTGCCGAAAATAATAGTACCTTAAGGGCGATTCTAGTTGGTCAATCTTAAGGCGGATCCGGACGTGCTGTGGACTATCTACGGAGGGACGACACTTGGAGTCCTAAAGACTTGTTCTTGTTCGGTTCGGGCGCAGCTAGGAAAGGCACGCAACAAAGAGTATGCATCTAAACTATGCTAAATGATTATGTGTAAATAATATGTTTTCCTGGCTTTATGGTTTTTCCGCATGATTTATGAATTGTCATATGTATCATAACCTAACAGTGGTATCAGAGCCCCTTATTATTTTCATAATCTAAATTGCATAAACATGGTTAAATATTACAAATTTGCAAGAATTAAAAGGGGTGATTAATTTTCGTAATTGTTAATTAATTGCAAATTGCGTTTATTTAATTATACGTACGCAGTTTTTCGGCAGTTTCTTCGTTACTCATCCAAATCGAGTGATTTTTGTGTCAATTTCGCATGTAAAAGGCATTCTAAAATTTTGACAAAAATAATTTTTTTCTGCCGAACCCAGAATTCTCAAATTCGAAGCCTAACTATGACTTTTCGAAGGTTTTAGTTTTTCGAATGCGAAATTTCGTAAATTTAAGATGTTAAATTAAATATTTGCGATTCTTGTTGATAAATCTTGAATTTTTGATTGACCTACTGCATATGTTTAACAAGTTTGAATGCCTAGTCTTGTTAATTATGCAATCTAATTTGTAATTATGATTAATTTGTTGAAAATTAGAATAATTTAGAATTAATTTGATTTTCATAATTAATTGTAATTTAATTAGAAACCTATGATTAAAAACCACCATAAAAAATTGTAAATTTATGATAAATTTTAAATTTTTATGACCTAGACTTGAATCCATAACAATCGGAAATCAATTGGATAATAAATTTTCGATTTTTCGCCCTAAAATTATGAAATTAATAATATTTATTAATTTGTCATTAATTTTTTATAAATTTTAAATTTTTATGCGATTCGTTCATAAAACTTGCACGCACAAAGCAATGGACGCTTCGTGTTACCCTTAAGGGGTGTTGTATAATGCGGGCATGCGACGACGAGCAAGGGAGCTCGTCGCCCGTGCGGCACGAATGCAATGAGCAAGGGCGTAGTGCATGAGCACAAGGCAGCAGCCCTGCCTTGTGTCGTGTGCCACGAGCAATGGACGAATGGGCATGGGCGAAGGGCGAGCCAAGGCAGTCGCGTGTGGGCAGCAAGCGAGCTGCGACACAACGCGCGCTGCCTCGCACAAGAGCGCGCAGCCTCGCGCGCAGCGAGCGCAAGCTCGCGTGCCACGAGCGCTGCGCCCAGCATTGCTCGCGCGCACAGTGAGCGATGTCGCCCGCCCAGCGAGCGATGTCGCGCGCCCAGCGAGCGATGGCTCGCGCGCCCAGCGAGCGATGGCTCGCGCGCCCAGCGAGCGATGGCTCGCGCGCCCAGCGAGCGATGTCGCGCGCCCAGCGAGCGATGGCTCGCGCGCCCAGCGAGCGATGTCGCGCGCCCAGCGAGCGATGGCTCGCGCGACCAGCGAGCGATGTCGCGCGCGCACTGCGAGCTATAGCTCGCGTGCGATGAGCGCTGGCGCGCGCAGCGAGCACCAATGCGTGCGGAGGCTTGCGATGGGGATGCAGCAGCTATGCGACGAGCGCATGGGCTGCGCGCACATGGCCAGCAATGGCTGTGTGCGTGCGGCCCATGGGCGTGCAACGCGTAGGGTGTTTGCGTTACGATTAAAGATCGTTTTGAATGTTTAATTTGAAAATTCCAGTTCACGTAATTTTAATTAATTTTAAAATTAATAATTTAAATTATTTTCTTGGATTTTAATTTTGAATATTGTAATTATAATAAATTTTATTTATTCTAATTATTTTACTAAAATTAAAATCATGAATTAATTTAAATACGACTGAAATTAAATTAAATTTTTTGGATTCAATTATAAGTTTATATGAGCTTTAAATTTTAATTAAATTTGTATGTTTCCGGTTAGACTAGAAATACATTTTTATGTTGAAAATTAGTAAAGCATATGAATTTATTGGTTTAAGTGGGAGCGTATTTTAGTCATAAACTCTTGATTAGGTCTACAAATCCTTAAGGTTAAAACAACTTGATTAGAATTAATAAGGACTGAATAATTGGTAGATTATTGGTGCCCTTGATTAATTGCTGCAAATGTTTACGTGATGCATAATGTGTTTTACTAACCAGCTATGTGGGCCATTCATGATAATGAATGGGTGAATGGTATATATTGTATATGTACTGTTTTGCAGGTTATGAAGTGACTAGTATGGCCCAAATAGGATAGAAAATATGGTCTGCGTACCATTAATTTGAAAGTAATTGGTCTAAAGTACCAAAGTTATTTTTCAATTCAAATATGGTCTGCGTACCATCAAATAGTTGTAATTAGTTATAGCTTATCCTATTTGAAGAAAATGGTGCCTCCCACGGAGATTTTCAAGACGGACTTTGAAGTCAAAGCTTCAAGATGAAGTCGGGCCATACTAGATCACATTTATCTTATGCATGCTTTAAGTTATTTATTGTTTTAAATATGTCTTAAAATGCATGAGATCAAAAGCTTGATTATGTTGCATGATTAAGGATTTTAGTTCACTTAAAATCTAACCAACATAGTAAGAGCCTTAAGTTCCAAACTTAAAAATTGAGTTATAAGGTGCCATGCCAAAATATACACTTGCTTGGATATCCTTTACATCAATCTAGTAATAGTTTTCGCTCAGCGAGGTGTTACTTATTGGTCCTAAAGGGGCAAGGTACACAAATAATTGTGAGTACACGTTAGTTTTGGTGAAACTCAACGATATAAGTAAGGAGTCCTTTTATGTCGTGGCAAAACCGCTAGGTTTACCTAATAAGTTCTTAGACGTACCTATCAACCAAGAATAGTTTCTAGACTATTAGCAAAAGGCTTTTGCTTACCTAAGATGTTTTAGGATTAAGTCGACAAACTGTGCTTAGTTCTTCAATGATTTTAGGATCTTGGAATCATTTTATTCACACCTGCCGGAACAATAAAATCGAATAAAATGCTAATAACTTGTTTGAATTGCATGGTTGCTTTAATTTCAAGTTATTATTCATGATAAATGTTTAGACTTTGCATGCTTCAATGTATGTTTTAATTATTGTTTATAATTAAATATCTTGCACTGCAATAAATCCTTTTAGAAAGGTAACAGTAAATTTCCTCGATTGGTAGTGAATCCAAGAACGATTCACGGAAATGAGAGAAAGTGAGCAATTTAAAATGTACGTTTCTTTTAGCGACTTTTATGGTTGTTTTCGAATATCAAAATCGAATGGCAAACCAATTGGTGCTTGTGAATTCAAAATACAATGTAGTTTTGAGATCATAAAGCATTGAGTTTAATACGCTCAGCTTTACCAATGGTTAACAACCTAATATCTTTGTCCATTTAATTCTCGAATGAGTCTAGTCCCTAGACATTCGAATAGATCGATGCTTAGAGAACTTTAGAAGCTTCTGGTAAGATCATCTAGTTGAAACAAAATATTCAACATAAATTAAAATGGTAAAGAACCTTGTTGGTGACATTGGACATGTCTAACAAAGTATAAAAGTCAACACTAAAGAATTCAATTCTTAAGACTATAAGAAAGGGTACAAGAAATAGGAAAACGAGGAACAAATGAAAGGAATTTACGATTCCGTTTCTACCTATAAGTTTATGTTTAAAGAGAAGTGACCTAGCAATCAAACTTCCTTGGTATCATATACCGCTTGAGGTTCTTACTTCGGTAATAACTCAAACAATGGAAGCTAGGATACACTAATGACCTACAAGCGGGAAATGAAGCATGGAAATGCTACATTAGTTGTAGGGTCATCTAGTTTGTTTTAAGTCCTTTCAAAGGCTGGAACTAAATGGCTATTTTGTTCCATAATCAACATACCTAAATTTCTGTTTTCAAACACAGAAAGACTCACATTCAAGAAAAACAAAAACAATGGTTGTTTGTTTATTTGAATGAAATGGTCAATTACAGGTTGAGTCAATATGCTTGATTAAAACAAACAACTCTTAAATAAAAACTTTACTAGGTTCAAATCAAACCCTTGATTTGAGTTCCACTAATCTTTGGCATTGTTGCTTAGACCATATCAACAAGTTAACATTCATAAGCTCTATTTTGATGGACCTTTTGAAAGTTGGTTGATTTCTAGATCAACTTAAGACAAGCTAGTCTTACTTGTTGAAAGTAACAAAGAATATGAACTATTGTTAGAACGCCTAGACGATAGAGTTCAAAGCTAAAGAAAGATTTTATGACTTTATTATTTCACATGGATTTGAGTGAATATAGGTTTATTTACTCAAAGTGATATAAGTTTGAATCTGTTTGACTAGTTCAAAGATTCAGAAGTATAAAATCCACTTGGCAAGAAATCATAAAGATCTAGGTTAGATCATGTTGATGATTACTTGAGACCAAATATGATCATCAATGATTGTGTGTTGTAATTTCACAATCTAGGTCCATAAGATATGGCATATCTTAGTTGGAATAATCGAAGTCAATTAGCACTTGATTCGATCAATGATGAATCATAAAGAATTTTCCTATAATTTCTAAAACAAAATGCTCAACTACCACCAAACTAAACCAAATTCGTCAAAGCTATTGAAAAGTAATTTCAGAATATCTTTTCATAATATATCTAAAGAGTTCCTAAACTCAGTGGGAGCTTAGTGTTTGTTATTCAACAAACTAAGGCCCAAGCATAGATATATGTTTCATTGTGATTTATTCAAATGAGACACAAGGGTATTGTTTCTACCACGAATTTTTGAGAACATAATGTTTGTTTGCTCGAAATAATGTCCTTTTGGAGATTCGTTTCCAAAATGACAAGTGGGAGAAAATAGACCTCGAAAGTTTTCGAGGCGAACAACAAACATAAACGGACATTCCGGAGGCTTTTCGAAGTGCTTCAGAAAATCCGAACTTATTCTTTAAGGACGTTAGAAGTGGCTTTAAAGAATAGATATCTCTTAGAAGACTTTACAAGTGCTTCAAGGAGAACAGAATATTCAAAGGACTTTCAAGTGGCTATTGATATTCTATTGTTTGATGTTCTATACCCAAGTAGGCATAGAATTCAAGTCACTGAAACTATGAGATTCTTCTATTAGATAGTAAAGAAACATAGAGATCAGGTCAATGAAGCTATGAGATTCTTCTATTAAATAGTGAAGAAACCTACAACTTGCAGTCAAACTATTATCATGTAGATTAATGAGTTTGTGACTTGTAAGAAAGCTATGACGAAACCCAGATTCCCTAAAATGGTTAGAGGCCATATATAGACTCAAATGTTTTTAAATGGTTAGAGGCCATAAAACATACTCAATGTTTTGATGACAAAATTGAAATTTTGTTGATTTGCAAGAATAGTTTCACACCTATTGGTTGCAAGTTTGTTTTAAGGATAAAAACCATCAAACATGAATTGTGTTCACACACAAAGCTAGATTAGTTGCTAAAAGTTACAAGCAAATTCACGATGTGGATTGTGTTGAAACCTCATGCAAAATCGTAATGCTTCAAGTCTATAATTCAAGCAATGATTGCATATTGGTAAATATGGCAATTGGATGACAAAAGTATTCCTCAATCAAATGTTGGAATAAACTATGTACATGGTATGTCATAGGATTTGTGGATCCAAATAAATGCTTGAAAAAGAAAGCTAGCTTATGAAATCTAAGTCCAGATTTAAGCAAGCAATTGGGAATTAGAACTGTATTTTAGTGAAGCTAATAAGTATTTTAGTTTCATAAAATATACATGATTCTTATAGATATATAAGAAGTTTAGTGGGAGTACTTAAAACTTAATTGGTCCTATGTGTATTACACACATATCTCTCTATTGTGAAATAACATTCAAATGCTAATGACTTAGATTTGAAATTATTCATCAATGATGGACCATGGCGAAACTTAGTACATACTGGGTATTAAGATCTATTTACAAAGATCTTATGATATTGTTTTGGATTAAGTAATGGCATTTACTAAATCAAACACGAAAGTCTCCATTGGAGATATTCGACCCATGTGAATAAATCTAAGTAAAGGATGTTTGAACTATGTATAAGCATTTACTAAGTTAACATCAAAGAATCTAAAGAGATTCTTCACCTATATTATATGTCAAAGAATTTAGCTGGATTCAGTATCTACTGAAATTGAATGAGCTAAAGTTACATGAATAGAATTCAATTGGGAATTATTCTACAAAAGAATTTATCATGTATGATATAATATGAGGATCGCCAAAAACGTATCGTATGACTTTAGGCATGACGAACATATACCAATCTCTATTGATCTAAGTGAAGACCAATTAGATTGAGATCAAGAAAAACTTATGGTACCTGAAAAGGTACATAGGATTACTTCTTGATTCAAGGAAATAAAGATATGCTAAATATTGATGCTACACGCATAAACACTGGCAAAGGATCAAGCAAGACCCTTTGGAGTTAACCATTGACAAGGACGAGCTAAAGAGCATCGTGTTTTGAAATGGCAACATGGATTGAAGACCATGAGTTGTTGCGTGGGAAATTAAATATGTTCTAAGATATAGCTGGAAAGTCTTCCACATATCTGTGAACTGCTTGGATAAGCAAATCCAAACAAAGCATCACTAGCAACCTAAACAGTTGAAGTAAAAGTACTTATTGCCTAAGAAGCAATAAAACAGAGTTGTTTATATTAATGAGTTCTTCATTGAACTTGGGTGGATCACATGTCTGCTAACTTGATGATTCTTCATTGCAAAATGCGTAGAACCACTATCGAAGTAAGAAAGACAAGATCACATAATAAACAAACTCAAAAGATCTTATCATCATATCTCGAAGAACATTCGATGAAAAGGATATTAAGATTGGCAAAGCATGATAACTAAACCTATGCAACAAGTGAGAAGCAACACTCACGTTGTAGCACTGGAAATCAAACATAGCTTTGAATTCCATGAAATGTTTTAAAGATGGGTTAGAGGCCCATGGTTGTAAAACATTGGGGTTGAACATTTATCATATATGAAATGTGTTTTCATATTCCATTTAATCTTGGTTTAGTATTAAATGATGAGTCCCTTCAAATTTGACGAAATATTCAAGATAGACTGTCAGGACCAGTCCTGTGACTAAGAAATGTCTATCAAGTGAACTTGAATGTCAAAGGTTGAAAATGGTCCCTAGTCGGAGTTTTCTATAAAATTGGACGCATAGAAAACGTTAGACGACTAGAATGCAAGATGACTAGTAGTTCTGTTTCTTGAACTATGTGGACATGGCAATGTCATAATCATTTGCATAGATACTTACTTTGGGAAGACTAGTATCGGACAAGACCTATGAAACTTTACTGTAAGAGATGAAAATCTGTCATAAGTAAATTTCATTAAATTATTAGACACTAAATCCTCAATACCTGAGTGATTTGAGATTACTTGTTTGAGAACTGGTTGCTTTGACGTTGACCAACCGTCGCACCGTAAAAGGAGGCTATAAAGGCAACGCTCAGGTAATCACCTATCAAACGAAGTCTAATCTCAAGATCGCAAGATTGGGATTGTCCTCCCATAAATCGGGATGAGATGCTTCAAAGTTGTACAAGGCCACTCGGAGAGCTAGAAACTGTGAAATGCATGGCCGTGCTCGGATGAATCATAGGCTATGATTATCTGTTTATTTGATCAGTTGAACTCTGAAACCGAGGAACACCTCTGGACATAATAAGGATGACAACTCTTACCTTATGTTCAAGAGCAAGCATCGAGCGACAAAGGAATTAGGAAATGCACACTTGTCCCTAAGGACAAGTGGGAGACTGAAGGAAATAATGCCCTTGGTCCAAGTATGCATTCTATGTTAAGTCTAATAAATGCGGTTCAGTATTAATTAACAAGTTAATAATTCAGTGAGATCAAGTGAGCTGAATGCCTAGCTAGAGGCCGCTTCAGTTCAAGTGGAATTAATGATATTAATCCACAACTTACTCTTGACTGAACCCGTAGGGTCACACAAATAGTACGTAAACGGATCAAGTATTTAATGGCATTAAATACTCCATCTATGAATATTCGGAACCGACGGATCTTGGTTTCAGTGGGAGCTAAGATCGTCACAGGCAAGAAATGAATACTCCGGAAACGATGATATTGCCGGAAACGGAAATATGGATCGTATCGGAAATATAAATATTATCCAAGTCGTAGATGTTGCCGGAAACGGAAACATGGTACGTATCGGAAAATATTATCGGAAATGGAAATATTGCCAGAATCGGAAATATTGCCGGAAACGGAAATATTGTCAGAATCGGAAATATTACCGGAATCGGAAAATAATTCCGGAAACGGAAATATTAAATATTTGTTCGAAACGGAAATTAATTCCGGAATCGGAAATATTAAATATTGTTCGTATCGGAAATGAATTCCGGAATCGGAAAATTTAATCGGAAGCGCATCGTACGAATAAGCATCGGACGAGGCCTGCCGGACGAGGCCCAGCACGAAGCCAGGCCATCGCCCAGCAAGCCAAGCGCGCCGCACAAACAGCCACGCCAGGCCCAGCGCAAGGCCAGGCCCAGCAGGCTGCGCAGCGCGCAGCACGCGCAGCGCGCAGCGCGCGCGGGCGCTGCGTGGGCTGCTGCTCGCACGCACGCATGGGCGGCCCATCGAGGCTGCCGTGTGTGTGTGCGTAAGTGTTTGTGTTCGTGCACGTTTCCTAAAACGTGTAGAGTTCGGTTAATGATTAAATTCCTAATTCTATTTGATAAATTAATTAAATTAGAGTTCTTGTAGGATTCTAGGTTTAATTAATTTGTATCTGAATAGGATTCCAATTCCCTTTCCATAACCCTATAAATATGTGGCCTGGGTTCACAATTTATAACAAGTTTCAAAGTATTCAAAGTGAGTTTTTGAGAGAAAAATTCAGTCACACATTTGCCTATAAAGTGCCGAAAATAATAGTACCTTAAGGGCGATTCTAGTTGGTCAATCTTAAGGCGGATCCGGACGTGCTGTGGACTATCTACGGAGGGACGACACTTGGAGTCCTAAAGACTTGTTCTTGTTCGGTTCGGGCGCAGCTAGGGAAGGCACGCAACAAAGAGTATGCATCTAAACTATGCTAAATGATTATGTGTAAATAATATGTTTTCCTGGCTTTATGGTTTTTCCGCATGATTTATGAATTGTCATATGTATCATAACCTAACACATACCCCAATGGCCTAGGTTGACTGAAATGTCCTCTCTTCCAGGGGATCTCATTTATGGGAAGCTTTCCTTCAGATGTTGCATCGTTTTTAGGAGATCTTCAAACTTCTGGTTAGTGGCTTGATTTTGTTCTTCCACTTTCTTTTCCAGGGCTGCTAAGTGTGCTTCCATTTTAAAGGTTCGTCGAGTAACCGGGGGTGCCAGAACTTGATGAAATCAGTCAGAAGAATACTACAGTAAGCGTAAAACTGTATATATAAAAGATTATAGCAACGACCAACTCTTGATATCAATGATAAGGCAGGAATAATTTGCAGAGAATTGAGGAAGGAGAGATGAAAAGAGAATCAGAAGAGAGTAGAGGAAGATTTTTGTATTCATATTCAATATATTTCAATGAATACAATTCATCCCTTTTACAAGCTCCAACCGCTCAAGTGCATGATTTTAGGATTCAACGAACATCTAATTTTACGAGAAATAAAACTGAAAGCAACAAAATTCAGAAAAAGACGAAGCAACTCAACAACATCAATTTTTTCCCGCCAAGCATAACTAATCGTGTGCTTTGAGCATTCAGGATCTTTAATTCCTATATCATTACATTATTGGATCTCACTTAAGAACTTAAATAAAGAACACAGAGACTTAACGTGACAATGTCAAAGATACGTCCACATGTAGAGGAGATGAAGTCTTTATTGATCGTGAGGAATACAGATTACATAATACAACTAGTGTGTGGGCCGGGCGATGCCCCGCTTGTTACATTGAACAATTAAAATTTTAGATTTTTCTTGAGCTCAATATTTGACAAGAATACTTGTAATATACATAATGAAAAACATCCATTAAGTTTACCAAATACACAAAAACACTACGTCATTTATCATGGCAAGTAATTTTTTAATCGTATAATCATATAATTTGTTTTCTCGTTGAACTAATTAAGTGCGACAAATTAATTAATAAACACCAAATTAGGTATATATGCAGCTATGTAGGGCAATCCTATAGTTGATTCTTAAAAAACTTATTACATCATGGTTGTCATAATGCTTTATTTTTTTTATTTTTTTTCCAAAATATTGCATAGAAATTAAACAGCCATATAAAAGTTTAGTTGTTTTAGACTTTATGTTAAAAAAAAACTTGTTAATATGAAATGATAAACGACAATTGGTGGTTGGTTAACATGGTAATGAGAGTTATCATCCACACTTGAGGTTGAGCATTCGAATTGAACCTCATTGTATTGATTTTTGGTTGTCCATGACATAACACTTGACGAGTGCATGAATTATGTGATGTAATGAGGAGAGTACTACGTGACACATAAATATTTTTCACAATATTTTTAATATATTAGTATAGATTAAGTTATCACCTAAATATTTTATAGAAAATAGGCCCAAACCGGATAACCATAGTCCGAAATAACATATACCGTAAAATTCGAGGGCGTTGCCCCTGAACCCCCATCGGGGACCACATTGTGAGATCCTCGTGCTGGGGCATGGTCCCCAAATCCCCATCCGGGAACTACGTTGCGAGATCCCCATGTTGGGGTATTGTAGTAACACGAATTGACCGATTCAAGTTATATTCTAACAATTGTCCTTAAGTTTTAATCTCGGTCTTTGTATGAATAAGTTTAGATGATCAACAACTCTCCTAATGATATGATAAGTCAATGATCTAAATATTAATTAGTATTCCCTCCGTTATTTTTTAGTTGACACAATTCTTTTATCACGTTTGTCAATGTCATATTTCAATATTAGTATATTTAACTATTAATGGGCAAAAATTATAATAAGTTGATATTATGAATCTATACCATGAGAAAATTATAACAAGATCCCATATAAATATTTTTTTTCTTAAGTATAAATCATGTTGGGAATAATACGAGATAACAATCTAAAGAAAGAACGCACAATATAAATAATGTGGTATACACATGTCCCAACTTGTATTATTAATCAAAACCGTTATTAACAATACAATCATCATCACATGTGTTTCTCTCAAACTATGCTCAAGCTCAGGATCCCAAGAATGTCAATCATAATGGCATATAAATCTCTATTTATATGCCACAACTTCTTAACCCTAGCCCCAGTATTAGGAAACACAATATTACTAGAATATTACAATTTTGGATAAGCCAATATACTAAAAAATTTATCACTAAAATACAACTCATAAAATAGGAATACAATAATATAATATATCTCCTAAATAAATATCTAGTAATATACCATAACTGAAACCCATCGCTATATTGAGTTTAATATTAACAATTCCTCCCCTTCAACCCAATATGGTTCCACAACCAATTTAACGGTCACCATTGAGACACTGTCTTCCATCCGACAATGCCTCCCCTCAAACACGGAGATCTCCATCTAACACAAATAGATTTATTTTGTTCTTCTAACCTTTGAGTATCACCGACCCCTTTTTAGTGACCTCCAATCTACTGTTGTTTACCATAACAATATAATCCAAACCATCTAATCTACCCAATGAAATTAGGTTCCTTTCTAGCTTTGGTACGTATCTCACTTCGGCTAACTTCCGAACACGACCATTGCAAAGTTTTACCGCAACCCCACCAATGCCGTCAACTTTTACCTTCTTACCATGCGATAAAGTAACCATCTTCCCTTCACACTCTTTATAGGATGAGAACCCTTTCCTCCTAGCACATATGTGATGAGAACTTCCCGAGTCAAACACCCAACCGTCTTTTGGTCCCTTATCTTCTTTAACCAAAAGAGCATTACCAACATCATCATCATCTCCTTCCGCATACGAAACACGTCCCTTCTCGCGAGTTTTCTTTAACTCCTTCAAGTATTCTTTTGCTTTGGGACACATAGTTTGTATATGACAACTCTCCACAATATAAACACTTAATATTAGAGTTATGTTTCTTACCAAATTTCTTTCTATTGTCACATGCATCTACCACGAATGCTCCTCCGTCTGGTGAGTCACCTGATCCTTGTTTCATCAATTTTTCATTCTCTAGAAGAACAACAATAGTCCCTTCCAAAGCCAACTTCGTTTTCCCCACCAACAAAGAAGTAATCACTGTATTATACTTCTTTGGTAGAGACACAAGTAGAAGAATAGCTTTGTCCTAATCCTTTAATTTTTCATCCAAATTATTCAGTTGGTTGAACAAGTCATTGAAACGATCCGGATAATCTCCATCTTCTTCCATCTCGAGTTCGAACAAATCTTTCTTGAGAAATAACTTGTTGGCCAAAGACTTGGACTGATATGTCTTTGCCAACTTCTCCCACAAACTTTTAGGGTTATCTTCCTCAAGAACATCATACTTAATTTTCGGTGCAAGGGCCAACCGGATTGTCGATGCCGCACGTAACTTCATGTCTTCCCACTTTGCCTTTTCTACTTCAGTAGGCTTCTTGTCTTCAAGGGTTCCATACAACCCTTGCTGGATTAGAAGATCTTTCATTATGCTCTGAAATAAGGCAAAATTGTTCCTTCCATTGAACAATTGAATCTCGAACCTTCCACCAACTTTTTTCACACGAACCTTAGTTCTTGATACCACTTGTTAGGAGAGACAACAATCTATACAAAACACACACAATATAAATAATGTGGTATACCCCTGTCCCAACTTGTATTATTAATCAAAACCGTTATTAACAATACAATCAATCAACCTCACATGTGTTTCTCTCAAACTATACTCAAGCTCAGGATCCCAAGCATATCAATCATAATTCATAATGGTATATGAATCTCTATTTATATACCCCAACTTCCTAACCCTATCCCTAAACACAATATTACTAGAATATTACAATTTAGGATAAACCAATATACTAACAGATCTATCCGTAAAATATAACTCATAAAATAGGAACGCAGTAACATAATATATCTCCTAAATAAATATCTAGTAATATACCATAACCGGAACCCATCGCCATATTGGGTTTAATATTAACAAATCACAATTGATAATTAAAGTAGATTGTAGGAATAATTCTAAAAGTCAAGTTGTGTCATCTAAAAAAAATAACAGATGAAGTATATTATAGTTCGGGCCATATAATGTTTTAAAAACAATTAGATGATGTTTTGTTGACATGAAAAACATCGGAAAAACTTCTTAAAAAATGCCTATATGTGGGAAAAAGTTATTACTTTGAAGTTCTACATCCTTTGCTCAACCAAACAACCCCTTGCTGACATGAGTTAATGATAGTCAAAATAGAGTTTAGGGTTATATCTTTCCTACCTTATTTTTCACATATTATATTACAGATAAGATAATAAGTCATAAGATTACAAGTTAAGATAAGTTAGATACTATAAGTTCAAACAAGACAAGTGAAATTTAGGTGAAAAAACAATACAGTACCACAATTCGACAACCAAGAGACAATGACGGGTCAAGAGATTGCGTTAATTGTGAGGTTACTATTTAAAAATTAATGAAAACATACCTAAAACTAAGCAGATTTAGTTGAGAAGTAGGGTCACGACGTGACTCCGTTTCCAATGCATTGCATCCGCCACTGCTAAGAGAGCATTATAGTCACTTCAAAGCTCAGGGTCTGTTTGTTTTGACTTATTTAAGTGAAACATAGTTTGATAAGTTCAAAAAAGTTAAGATAAGTTCAACTCATCAAAAGTAAAAAAAAAAATCAGACAATATATCACACAAATAAGTTCAGATAAAATAATTTCAACCAAATTCGGTTCAACCAAACATAGCCTAAACCACTCCCTAATCTATAATACGGAGTAGTACTTATCTTAATATAAATAGTACAATAAGTAAGGTTCTCAATGGGGCATGGCAAAAACAGCAAGAACAGAGGATGGGTTCAGTTAATGTTATGTTTCAAAAATTTGCTAAATAATTATATAAAAAAAAGACTGAAACTTTCAAGAACACATATGTCTGGGATTTATTATACAAACAAGTTAAGTGGGGGGCTCTGTTTGTCCAAATAATTCTCGACTTTATTAAATCTAAACAGTGTTCTTTGTCCTTAAACTAACATTTAGTTCTCCAGGTTTTTTATACTTTAGGGGTTCAGTCCTTAAGAGTTGGGACACCACTAAACTTGTGTCCAACTATATTCTTGTATAGGCTACGCTATTATATAGAGAGTGGAATTCACTTTCTAGCCTAATTAAACAATACTAATTAAGATTATATTAATATTAATTAATTGATCTAACAACAACAACATCCATAAGCATGAATCATGATGCATGCAGAGATAACAAGATTTCATGGGGTGGATTTGTAGCTAGGAATAATAATAATAACCAGTTTTTAGACTCGGATCGAGTCATTATTTGAATTACTTTAACTATGCTTTTTGGCAAAAAAAAGAAAAGAATAATCATAATTAATTTCTACTCTTATAAAGTTATTGATTTTATCATCACATATAAGGGTGATGATAAAGGTCGCAAGTTGCGACAACATTTAGTTGTCGCAATCTTACATGTCGCAGTTTAATTGGTACATATAAGCGCCACGTATGCTATGCGTCATCATAAATATTTTACTATCAATGCAATATTTTTACTACAAAAATATATAAATTAGGTAATCGATGTAAAGAAGGAAACAAATCAGAATATTAAGATTTTCCTACCTTTTTTTGAAACATATATAATAGATTATATAAGTTAAATATTTTAGTTTCCAATTTAAATCATGACACATAAGCATGTCATGTCATCATTGTGACACGGCTTAAAGGTCGCATGTTGCGACCTTTATCATTTTCGCACATATAATATTTCATTTGTAAAAAAAAATAACATGTAGCATTACATAATCAAGGGGATAAGTCATTAGCATTTGAATCAAGTGGTCATTTGTTCGAATCTCGTATAAACTATACAGAGTATAGATAATACTCCGTAATAATCATCATCTACGTACATGTCTAGCTATTGATTCACAAATATGTCATCGATCATTTTGGTTTGTAGTTTTACTTTTGATTTTATCAAATATCTTCATTTGAATGTCTACTAACTTTTCAAATAAATTAAATTGGAATTATAGGTGTCTAATAAGTGATTAAAATTTGTTAATGTAGTTGTAATTGAGTTGGAGTTATATTTTGTTTCTTTTTTCTAAGTCTGTAATGTATATAGATTCAACTAAGTTAAGTGACCATTATGAGGACTAGTTTTCTAATACTTTCCCACTTAATTTTGAATGGTCAAAGTCTCTATTAACATAGCATAATAACATACGTAGTAGTAGATTTTGTAACAGCCACCAATGCAGAATTACGGAGTACCATTTTTAGATGTGCCCTTGGGTCGTTTTACGACAAATATGAGATGTTTGGCCATAATTGTTTTTTTTTAATTATTATTAAAAAAAATCACCTTTTTAAAAAAAAAGTTAATAAAAACAAATTTCACCTTAAGATTGTTCAGTAGTGTATGACCCGGGCAATGATTCAGTTGCTACTTTGAATAACTAAAATTCGAAATTCTTTTTCAGCTCAATAAATAACCAAAATACATGTAGTTCAAAAAAGTGAAAATATGCATTAAGTTCATCAACTACACATGTACACAACGTCAATTATCATGTCAAGTAATTTTTCAATTAGATCATCTTACGATTCGTTTAATTTATTTTCTAATGGAACTAAGTGTTTGAAATTAATAAAACCAAATTAGATATACGCATGGCATTTCTATATTTGATGTTTATGAGACGTATTATCATGTTTAATTCATGGTTTTTCTAATGATTTAATTGTATTTTTATTTCAATATAGTCCATTGGAAATAAAGGTAACATAAAAATTTAGTTGTTTTATACTTTAAGTTAACATGTATTTATAAGTTAACGTGTATGAATAAACAACAATTAGTGGGTGGTTAAGATGATAATGAGATTTATTCTCCAAACATGAGGTCACGTGTTTGAACCTTTATTGTATTGATTTTTGGTTGTGAATAACATCACATAACCTTAGTGAACGACTGGGCGGATGGTGTGGCGTAAATAGGAGAGTTATACGTGGCACATAATTTTTTTTCGCAACGCCTTTTAATATATTAGTATAGATGTTAGTGCTTTAATGATATATTTAGTGGTTAATTAAACCCAAATAAGTGAAGTACTTTTTTTTTAAGGTTAAGTGAAATTACTTAAAATTAATATCAATTCACGAAGTTTAGTTATCCATAGCAGGAAGTAGACCTGTCAAACGGGTCGGTCGGGTCGGGTTGTAAAAAATTACTTTCGGGTTCGGGTTGAATCGGGTCGGTCACTTTCGGGTTCGGGTCGACCCAACGGGTTGAGAGATTTTAAAACGCGCATTATATTTTCATTAATTTAGGTGATAAATATACAAAATATTGGCACAAATTAACAAATTTTCCTACGAAAGTTTATATTTAGTCAAATTCAACGATAAAATGACGTATAATTCAAATTAAAATCATATTACACACAACAATAGTAAAAACAAGTTGTCTATTATGCTTAAATTTTCTCATATTCTCATTTATTACTATAAATACAATGATTTTCAATCGGTCGGGTCCAAAACGGGTTCGGTCGGGTTTTGACCCATTCCTTTTCGGGTTGTTCGGGTTCGGATAAAATCGGGTTACGGGTCACAAAATCTTGTTCAGGACCCAGTATTTTCGGGTCGGGTTCGGGTCGGTTTTCGGGTCGGTTAGATTTTTGACAGCTCTAGCAGGAAGCACAAAATAAATGCCATAAATATAACGTTTTTGTGTGTGATGCCTTCCACTATTACTTATGCCGTCCAACCAACTATTGTTGGATTATGAATGAATAATGCCATGTCAGCAAAGGACAATTACTATTAGAAGTTTGTTATTTCCTTTCCTCTTTGTGTCCAACTAATTGTAGTTCTAGTGCACCCTTTTTTTTTTTTATATATATATATATATATATATATATATATATATATATATATATATAAGCGTTTGTAAGGTGAAATTCTAGATTATTCAATCATTCAATAATACCAGAAATTAAATTAGCTCTATCTTTTTCTCTGAACTATATTCATACACTTCTTCTCCTTCTTCAAAGATCAACATGGTATCAGAGAAAATCCTAACTCGTTTTCGCACAATTTTTTCTCGGCAATTCTGTGATTCTGGTTGTTAATCATTGTTCGCAATTTCTCTCCTAAAGGTCCTAATATCTGATTGCTTAATCGCTATGCTTGATTCTTGATTTCTGTTGATTCTGTGATTCTTAATCGCTATTGATTCTTTGATTCTTGATCGTTGTTTGATTCATGTTCTTGGCGTTAAAGGAATATAATCGTTCGTATTTCATGTGATAATACGATCTCTGCTTGTGATTTTCCGTGATTCTTGATCGATTGAACTTCTCTGATTGACGATTGGATAATTTTGTTGATTTTCTAGCTGACAACATTGAATTTGCATCGATTCCTCACAATTTTTTGTTGCGTTTTTGCTGCAATTTCCTCTCAAATTTAGAACGTTTTTGTTACGATTATCTCTTGATAATTCTACAATATTTCATTTGCTTTTCCTTCATTCTTAAAAAAAACAAAAAGACAAAAAAAAGATGCCTGAAACTGAGCCAACCAGTTCTTCTTTGCATCTAAACCAAAATCCTTCTAGCATTTATTACATTCATCCATCTGATGCTAATTCTGCTCAACTAGTCTCCTTCAAGTTCAACGGACAAGGTTTTACCAGTTGGAAGAGAGTTATGCTTTTGACCTTGTCTGCTAAGAATAAAATTGGCTTCGTGAATGGAGTGATTAAGAAACCAGATGATGAAACTACAACTGACAACAAGGCTTGGGAGAGATGTAATTATTTAGTGTGTTCTTGGATACTCTTTAATCTGGATGAGAGTATTGCTGGTAGTGTTATGTATAAGAGAACAACTAGGGAGATTTGGACTGATCTTGAAGAGACGTATGGCGATACTTCGCTTACTGAGATTTATTCACTTGAATGACACCTGGCATATATCAGTCAAGGTAATCAGTCAGTTTCTGAGTTTTTCACTGGAATCAAATCTGTTTGGGATGCAATTGATGAGGCACATCCACTGCCATATTGTACTTGCGATGGTTGTACATGCAATCTGACAAAAAGGATTTATGAAAGGCATCAAGAGAAAAGGGTGTTACAGTTCATGATGTAACTGAGTGAACAATATTCAATAATCAGAGGCAATATGTTGATGATGCAGTCACTTCCAAAGGTTACCGAAGCATATAGGATGTTTGCTCAAGAAGAAAAACATAAGGAAATTTCTCAAATGAGCACTCAGGCTGATTCAATGGCATTTGTGGCAGAAAATAGGAGGTATAATGAGTCATGAATAAACAAGAATTTCAACTTGGTGTCTCAGAGAAGAATCTCTACTTTTCTGTCAGAATCATGTGATATAAATGAGCCGTTGAATTATAAAGAAGCTTCACAACAATTTGAATGGATTGAGGCAATGCAGAAGGAGATCGAGGCACTTGAAGATAATAATACTTGGGAATTAGTTGACCTCCCTAAAGGGAAGAAACCTATTGGATGCAAGTGGGTATTCAAGGTGAAATTAAAGGCCAATGGAGAATTGGAGAGGTATAAAGCAAGGTTGGTACCTAAAGGATTTAATCAAAAGTACGGGATTGATTATGAAGAAACATTTAGTCCTGTGGTTAAGATGAGTACAGTGAGAAGCCCGATTGCCATTGCAGCAAGTGAAAATTGGTCATTGTTTCAACTTGATATCAACAATGCCTTTTTACATGGCAATTTAAAGGAGGAATATACATGAGAGTTCCCGAAGGAGTTCCAAATCCTCACAACAAAGTTTACAGATTACAAAAAATCTCTCTATGGATTAAAGCAGGCCTCGAGACAATGGCATAAGAAACTCGTTCATTCATTGCAACAACAAGGGTTTCGAAAGTCCCACAATGATCGCAGTCTGCTCATCAAGAGGAAAGGGCAAGCCATCTGCATTGCAGCAGGATATGTCAATGATACAATCCTTACTGGAACTGATTTAGAGGCCATTGAGGCATTAAATATCCATTTATATGAACAGTTCAGTACCAAGGATCTAGGAAAACTGAACTACTTTCTTGGAATCGAAGTTGGTTATACCTGTAATGGTATCATTCTCAGTCAAAGGAAATTCACCAAGGAGATGTTGCATGATTGTGGTTTTGATCTACCAAAGAAATCATCTACACCATTACGGCCACTGAACACAAAACTAACTACATTTGATGGAGATTTTCTAGTTGACCCAAAACATTACATATCACTTGTGGGAAAGTTGAACTTTCTCACTAATACAATACCAGCCTTAGCATATACAATGCAGTCACTTAGTCAGTTCATGAAAAGTCCAAGGTCCTCACATCAGTTAGCACTCCATCATACACTGAGATATGTGCAGCACACAGCAGGGCATGGAATTTTACTTAAAGCATCTGATAAGACGTGTTTGCATGCCTTTTCTAACTCAGGTTGGGCATCTTGTTCTGATTCTTGACGATCTATTACCGTCTATGTCCTGCTTCTTGGTGGTTCTTCTATAACTTGGAAATCTAAAAAAACAAGGGACTGCATCTAAGTCCTCATCTGAAGCTGAGTACATGCATTGGCATCAGTTGCTTCAGAGGTCACTTGGGTTGTTCGATTATTGGAAAAGTTGGGTCTTCACAATCTGAGACCTGTAACTCTTCACTGTGACAATCAGTCTGCTATTCATATTGCCAAGAACCCTGTTTTTTACGAGAGAACCAAGCACATTGAAACCGATTGTCATTTCACCTGAGAAAGTGCTTGAAGGCTTGATTCAGTTGACATATCTCCCTACACGGCACCAACCTGGCAGATATGTTTACTAAAGTTCTCCCTTATCCTCAGTTTAATAACCTCTTAGCCAAGTTGGTAATGTCTATTGATCCATCTCCCAACTTGAGGGGGGGGGGGTGTTGGATTATGATGCATATCATGTCAGCAAAGGACAATTACTATTAGAAGTTTGTTATTTCCTTTCTTGTTTGTGTGCAACTGATTGTAGTTTTATTGCACCTGTAAGGTGAAATTCCAGATTATTCAATCATTCAATAATACCATAACTTAAATTAGCTATATCATTTTCTCTAAACTATATTCATACACTTATTCTCCTCCTTCTTCAAAGATCAACATGGTATCAGAGAAAATCCTAACTCGTTTCTGCGTAATTTTTTCTCGGCACTTCTGTGATTCTGGTTGTTAATCACTGTTCGCAATTTCTCTCCTAAAGGTCCTAATATCTGATTGCTTAATCGCTATGCTTGATTCTTGATTTCTGTTGATTCTGTGATTCTTAATCGCAAATGATTCCCTGATTCTTGATCGTTGTTTGATTCATGTTCTTGGCGTTGAAGGAATATAATCTTTTGTATTTCAGGTGATAATACGATCTCTGCTTGTGATTTGGTGTGATTCTTGATCGATTGAACTTCTCTGATTGGCGATTGGATAGTTTTGTTGATTTTCTAGCTGACAACATTGAATTTGCATCGATTCCTCAGAATTTTTTGTTGCGTTTTTGCTGCAATGTCCTCTCAAATTTGGAACGTTTTTGTTGCGATTATCTCTTGATAATTCGAAAATATTTCAATTGCTTTTCCTTCATTCTTTTAAAAAAACAAAAAGATGAAAAAAATAGATGCCTGAAACTGAGCAAACTAGTTCTTCTTTGCCTCTAAACCAAAATGCTTCCAGCATTTATTACATTCATCCATCTGATTCTAATTCTGCTCAATTAGTCTCCTTCAAGTTCAACGGACAAAGTTTTTACCAGTTGGAAGAAAGCTATGCTTTTGACCTTGTCTGCTAAGAATAAAATTGGCTTCGTGAATGCAGTGTTCAAGAAACCAGTTGATGAAACTACAACTGACAACAAGGCTTGGGAGAGATGTAATTATTTAGTGTGTTCTTGGATACTCTTTAATCTGGATGAGAGTATTGCTGGTAGTGTTATGTATAAGAGAACAACTAGGGAGATTTGGACTGATCTTGAAGAGACGTATGGCGATACTTCGCTTACTGAGATTTATTCACTTGAATGAAACCTGGCATATATCAGTCAAGGTAATCAGTCAGTTTCTGAGTTTTTCACTGGAATCAAATCTGTTTGGGATGCAATTGATGAGGCACATCCACTGCCATATTGTACTTGCAATGGTTGTACATGCAATCTGACAAAAAGGATTTATGAAAGGCATCAAGAGAAAAGGGTGTTACATTTCATGATGTAACTGAGTGAACAATATTCAATTATCAGAGGCAATATGTTGATGATGCAGTCACTTTCAAAGGTTACCGAAGCATATAGGATGTTTGCTCAAGAAGAAAAACATAAGGAAATTTCCCAAATGAGCACTCAGGCTGATTCAATGGCATTTATGGCAGGAAATAGGAGGTATAATGAGTCATGAATAAACAAGAATTTCAACTTGGTGTCTCAGAGAAGCATCTCTACTTTTCTGTCAGAATCATGTGATATAAATGAGCCGTTGAATTATAAAGAAGCTTCACAACAATTTGAATGGATTGAGGCAATGCAGAAGGAGATCAAGGCACTTGAAGATAATAATACTTGGGAATTAGTTGACCTCCCTAAAGGGAAGAAACCTATTGGATGCAAGTGGGTATTCAAGGTGAAATTAAAGGCCAATCGAGAATTGGAGAGGTATAAAGCAAGGTTGGTAGCTAAAGGATTTAATCAAAAGTACGGGATTGATTATGAAGAAACATTTAGTCCTGTGGTTAAGATGAGTACAGTGAGAAGCCCGATTGCCATTGCAGCAACTGAAAATTGGTCATTGTTTCAACTTGATATCAACAATGCCTTTTTACATGGCAATTTAAAGGAGGAATATACATGAGAGTTCCCGAAGGAGTTCCAAATCATCACAACAAAGTTTACAGATTACAAAAAATCTCTCTATGGATTAAAGCAGGCCTCGAGACAATGGCATAAGAAACTCGTTCATTCACTGCAACAACAAGGGTTTCGAAAGTCCCACAATGATCGCAGTCTGCTCATCAAGAGGAAAGGGCAAGCCATCTGCATTGCAGCAGGATATGTCAATGATACAATCCTTACTGGAACTGATTTAGAGGCCATTGAGGCATTAAATATCCATTTATATGAACAGTTCAGTACCAAGGATCTAGGAAAACTGAACTACTTTCTTGAAATCGAAGTTGGTTATACCTGTAATGGTATCATTCTCAGTCAAAGGAAATTCACCAAGGAGATGTTGCATGATTGTGGTTTTGATCTACCAAAGAAATCATCTACACCATTACGGCCACTGAACACAAAACTAACTACATTTGATGGAGATTTTCTAGTTGACCCAAAACATTACATATCACTTGTGGGAAAGTTAAACTTTCTCACTAATACAATACCAGCCTTAGCATATACAATGCAGTCACTTAGTCAGTTCATGAAAAGTCCAAGGTCCTCACATCAGTTAGCACTCCATCATACAATGAGATATGTGCAGCACACAGCAGGGCATGGAATTTTACTTAAAGCATCTGATAAGACGTGTTTGCATGCCTTTTCTAACTCAGGTTGGGCATCTTGTTCTGATTCTTGACGATCTATTACCGTCTATGTCCTGCTTCTTGGTGGTTCTTCTATAACTTGGAAATCTAAAAAACAAGGGACTGCATCTAAGTCCTCATCTGAAGCTGAGTACATGCATTGGCATCAGTTGCTTCAGAGGTCACTTGGGTTGTTCGATTATTGGAAAAGTTGGGTCTTCACAATCTGAGACCTGTAACTCTTCACTGTGACAATCAGTCTGCTATTCATATTGCCAAGAACCCTGTTTTTTACGAGAGAACCAAGCACATTGAAACCGATTGTCATTTCACCTGAGAAAGTTCTTGAAGGCTTGATTCAGTTGACATATCTCCCTACACGGCACCAACCTGGCAGATATGTTTACTAAAGTTCTCCCTTATCCTCAGTTTAATAACCTCTTAGCCAAGTTGGTAATGTCTACTGATCCATCTCCCAACTTGAGGGGGGGGGGGGTGTTGGATTATGATGCATATCATGTCAGCAAAGGACAATTACTATTAGAAGTTTGTTATTTCCTTTCTTGTTTGTGTGCAACTGATTGTAGTTTTATTGCACCTGTAAGGTGAAATTCCAGATTATTCAATCATTCAATAATACCATAACTTAAATTAGCTATATCATTTTCTCTAAACTATATTCATACACTTATTCTCCTCCTTCTTCAAAGATCAACATGGTATCAGAGAAAATCCTAACTCGTTTCTGCGTAATTTTTTCTCGGCACTTCTGTGATTCTGGTTGTTAATCACTGTTCGCAATTTCTCTCCTAAAGGTCCTAATATCTGATTGCTTAATCGCTATGCTTGATTCTTGATTTCTGTTGATTCTGTGATTCTTAATCGCAATTGATTCCCTGATTCTTGATCGTTGTTTGATTCATGTTCTTGGCGTTGAAGGAATATAATCTTTTGTATTTCAGGTGATAATACGATCTCTGCTTATGATTTGCTGTGATTCTTGATCGATTGAACTTCTCTGATTGACGATTGGATAGTTTTGTTGATTTTCTAGCTGACAACATTGAATTTGCATCGATTCCTCACAATTTTTTGTTGCGTTTTTGCTGCAATGTCCTCTCAAATTTGGAACGTTTTTGTTGCGATTATCTCTTGATAATTCGAAAATATTTCAATTGCTTTTCCTTCATTCTTTTAAAAAAACAAAAAGATGAAAAAAAAAGATGCCTGAAACTAAGCAAACTAGTTCTTCTTTGCCTCTAAACCAAAATGCTTCCAGCATTTATTACATTCATCCATCTGATTCTAATTCTGCTCAATTAGTCTCCTTCAAGTTCAACGGACAAGGTTTTACCAGTTGGAAGAAAGCTATGCTTTTGACCTTGTCTGCTAAAAATAAAATTGGCTTCGTGAATGGAGTGTTTAAGAAACCAGTTGATGAAACTACAACTGATAACAAGGCTTGGGAGAGATGTAATGATTTAGTGTGTTCTTGGATACTCTTTAATCTGGATGAGAGTATTGTTGATAGTGTTTTGTTTAAGAGAACAACTAGGGGGATTTGGACTGATCTTGTAAAGACGTATGGCTATACTTTGCTTACTCAGATTTATTTACTTGAACGAAACCTGGCAGATATCAGTCAAGGTAATCAGTCAGTTTCTGAGTTTTTCACTGGAATCAAATCTGTTTGGGATGCAATTGATGAGGCACATCCACTGCCATATTGTACTTGCAATGGTTGTACATGCAATCTGACAAAAAGGATTTATGAAAGGAATCAAGAAAAAAGGGTGTTACAGTTCATGATGTAACTGAGTGAACAATATTCAATAATCAGAGGCAATATGTTGATGATGCAGTCACTTCCAAAGGTTACCGAAGCATATATGATGTTCTCTTAAGAAGAAAAGCACAGGGAGATTTCCCAAATGAGCACTCGGACTGATTCAATGGCATTTGTGGCAGAAAATAGGAGGTATAATGAGTCAGCAATAAACAAGAATTTCAAGAATTGAATCTGCATACAAGAGGCTTCTAGAGGCAGAACAACTTCAAACAATCAGCTTATAGTGGCAAGTCAGCTAAGCCTGGATCAACAACTATATAGGAGTCCAATTTTGAGATATTGATTACCCTACTTTATAATCTATCAATACGCGACAAATAGTACTTCATAAAGAGTACACATCACACACAATGAAAGAAAATATGCCCATTTTAGAAGGAAAAACAATGAACTTATTAATATAAAAAAAAAAAACATATTGTATATTACTCCGACGAATTCAGAATCATTATTCTCAACACTCTTTTCGTCATCTGGTATTCTGGTCCATCTTTATCTACAACTCACGTTACTCTTGCGCGCAGATTCTTGTATTATTATTACTAGATTTTAGCCCGTGCGATGCACGGATTCTATTAAATTGTTACGTTTAAATAAAACTCCTATGTAAATATCAATTTTATATTCTTTGTATTAGATTAGATTAGTTTTTGATTTTGCATTGAATTTCATTTTAGATTTTTTTTATAATTATGAGAGTGTTTGTTTTTGGATGAAATTGTATATACGTAATATTAATAATTAATTAATAAAAATATCTACGTGACACTTAATTATTTATCTACGTGGCACTCGACTTTTTTAATTCAAAACTAATTTTGAAATCTATTTTTCATTGGCCGAAACCATTAGATTTCCTACGTGGCGCTCTAATAATGTATTAATGTTTGATTTTAAATTGAATTTTATTTATTTTATTTTAGATTAGTGTTTGATTTTGGATGAATTTTATTTTAGATTTATTTTTTAATTATCAGCGTGTTTGATTTTAGATGGAGTTGTACTGTATATATTAGTAATGAATTCATTAAAATGTCTATGTGGCACCGTATTAATTATCTACGTGGCAATCGATTTTTTTAATTCAAAAATAAATTAGAAATCTTATTTTTCATTGGCCGAAACCATTAGTAATTCCTACGTGGCGCTCTAATAATTCAGCAAATATGCCTATTGGATTAATGTTTGATTTTAATTTGAATTTTATTTATTTTATTTTAAATTAGTGTTTGATTATGGATGAATTTTATTTTAGATTTATTTTTTAATTATTATAGTGATTGCTTTTAGTTGGAGTTGTATATATTAGTAATTAATTAATTAAAATATCTACGTGGCACCTAAATAATTATCTACGTGGCAATCGATTTTTTTAATTCAAAGATAAATTAGAAATCTTATTTTTCATTGGCCGAAACCATTAGCAATCCTATGTGGCGCTCTAATAATTCAGCAAAAATGCCTCCTTTATAGATTAATTCTTAAATGGACTTGGTTCACTCTAACTTTATTGTGGACCTTGCTTAGAAAAAGGCCAATAACTTATTTCTAATTTCTTTCGGCATGTTTATTAGGATTATTATGGAAAAAGAATATCAAATTGTTGTCGATACATGTTGTGCTTGAATAATGTCATTTTAAGTCACAATTCCCTTTTAAAACATAGAGTTACTATGATTTAAAAAATGGGTATTATACCTTAAAAAGTTGGTGTATAGTCACTATATGAACAATAAAGGTTCATATGTACATAAAAAGGGTGCTGGAGAAAATTAATAATTTTGGATCCACACTAATATTATTGTGGACCAGGTCCACGCAAGAATAATCCTCCTTTTTATATACATATATACTAGTCTTATATGCACGCTATGCGCGCGAGATTACATATCATATTATCATCTCTATTCTATAATACAATAGTACTACGTATCCTTCTTACTTCGTATCACCTCTAATGCGCCCTTATTATAAAATAAACTCTTACTCTGATTTGTACATTTTGATTATGAAAGACTTGAGGGACGGCTACCATCAAAAAGAAAGAAAAATTAACAGCGAGATTAAATGTGATCAACCAATATATAAAAAAAATGAACCATATAGAATATTTACATTTTTTTTTGACAACTGAATACGAAGTACAATATTAGAATCTCTCACAATATCAAATGGGGATTGTAAAATAAATTTGTGTAAAATCATGCATGAAGCTTTAATTTTTCAAATATTTGTCTTCCGACCATTTTCGATTTCAATTTGACTAATAGATTATATGTATATTTTGTATATTATTATCTATATCATATTTAGCCATATATATGAGAGTGATGGATAGCTCAGTTGGTTAGAGCTTCCATCCCGATTTCAGGTGATCTTGGGATCGATTCTCATCCCCGCCCTTGTGGCTCATTTACACCAAAAAAATAAAATAAAATTAGCCATATATATTACTGGACGATATTCCTTGATTGATGAGAATGACATAAGTCAACATATATACAAACTAATCTACGTAATTATAGGCTATAACTTAGGTAACGGCTAATCACCTATCTAATTACATGAGATACGGAAGGATTACAAATCCTCACATTTTTACATTAATGGTTATATTTATGGCGGCAACTTTTGTGTAAGACCGCCTTACCGGAAAGACCATTTTCGTTGCTTAACTAATTGGTTTAATTTCTTAACTAATTGGTTACACTTCTTAATTAATTGATTCAATTGTTTAATTAATTAATTCCTTTGCTCAACTAATTGGTTTCAGTGCTTAACTAATTAGTTCAAGTGCTTAACTAATTTGTTCATTTACTTTACTTATATGATATCAAGGTGGTCTTTTGTGTAAGACCGCCTTATAGAAAAGTTTGTATATTTACGGGGTATTTTCATTAATAGTTATGCTTAAATAACATAGAGGGTAGTTTAGTAAAATCCAGGGGACACCAAAAGCGTGATTACGAAAATAACCCTCCCCTCTTGGCTTGTATAATAGATATATTAGATTAGATTATATCTCATATACAACACCCACAACAAAGAAAGTACGTATACCTAGTATGAAAGAAGAGGGAAAAAATAGGATACTCTGATTACTAAGAAACAGATTATACGGAGTACTTCATATATTACTCATACTGTCATACAACTATGAATTCATTGCTCTGCAACACTATTTTGGCCATCCGATCCATCTTTATTTACATCTCACGGAATTCATCAAATAAAATGCTCCTTCCGTCTCTTTTTGTTTTTTACGTTTGGTATTTTACACGTCTTTTAACGACTAATTAATGTGCATTGAGATTCTTCTTTTTTTTTTTATTATAATGTTATCACTTTTATCAAAATTTTGATATTGAAAAAATGAGAAAAATTTAATGTCGCAATGGAAAAGTGTGATAGATTAAATGACCCAATTAATTTAATTGGTTAAAATAATCATTGTCACAAATTCTGTTAAAATATTAAAACATTTATGTGATAATATAAAATGAAATGTAAAAAACATTTTGGGACATTCAAAAAGGAAAATATAAAGAACAAAAAGAGATGGAGGGAGTACATTGCATGTACATTTCGTTTTCTTCATGTTTCACAAAACTTTCTCAATTTCTATAGTGAGATAACATTATTATTATTATTATTATTATTATTATTATTATTATTATTATTATTATCATCAAAGAAGCGATTACACAAAGTTGGATGGGAGCCTAGCCACTAATTGGGCTCTGACACCCTTATTCAAAGCAAAACACAAACGATGAAAAAGAAAAGAACGAATGTTAGCAGCAACCGTGTTACTCTGAGCAACCCGTGAGACCCTAGACATGAACTCGAGGGCATCACTCCCTAGTTCTCCGAAGGTGGAGAAAGCAAAAGCGATAAAACCATATCCGTTCCTATGCACTTCGCTTCATACTTCTTCTTCTTCTTGGCAACAGCATTAGCGACAGCAACCCCAGGAGCAAAAGCATCAACTCCTGGCCCGGTGAATGGAGAGATACCTGTGACATCTAAGCATACATTCTTCCCTTTGTCCCAAGAGTAGACGAGAAGGTCTGCAGGACGGAGATCTCTCCCTTCCTCAGACATAAATACCAACGGCACCTCCTTCTGCACAACAACCCCAGCCTGCGAACAGATATCCCCTAACACATCTCGAACCAAGTTATGGCGGAATTTCAGGCCAACATCATTGCCACAATGCACTGCGTGATCCCCGAAACGATCTATGATTTTCGAAGAGCAGCAAGGACAAGTAAAGTCAGGTGGGAACATAGGAATCGCAAGGCGATAACACAAAACACACCTGAATTGTCTTGGGTGCATCGTCTGCCCTAACCCCTCAATAGGGAGGGCTCTCAAGAAGTCTAAGGAGTGCGCCGCTCGGTTGCTAATGAGTATAGCCTTTTCTCTGGAACTCGGGTTGTGTTGTCCCATCATCTTCTTCTCTACCATATCAAAGTACACTGTAGCCAACTTTTTTATAAATGGGGGGGCTGGTACCACACGGCAGAGATCGAGAGGATCGAACTGACACAAATCCTGAAAGCTATTTAAATTTTAAAGCTAAATCACATGCAAGGCCCAAAAAAGAGTCACCGCCATGCCCAAGCAGTCTGTTCTGGAGACCAAGAGACTGGAGACGCGAGGCAACAAAAGCATATGCGGAAGAATCCTGCGCGCTGTAAACCCCGAAACTACCCAACCGAAAAGGTAGAGTGGCACACCGCCACTGCCAATCTCCAAAACCAGCACCACCATCCACAATAATATCCTGAAGACCCCTCCTTAAGGCGAGATCAAAGGAAAAAGGAGCAGACCCGAGCATATGCGGCGGACAAGTCCGTAAAGAGAAGTACAAACGACTAACTCCCACATAACACCGCAGAAGAAGGAGCTCCGATTGAGGATCATTAAGCGCAGCCACGGCCTCCATCAAACCCACAGTCTTAGCGACCCTGTCCTCTATCAAGCGGCTGCAAAAGTCAGCCTTCAAGCTAACTGGCCCACCCAGAAACTCGACTCCATCCCTGGGGCGGGCAATGCTAGAAGGGAAAAGTGTGGAGTCGTAACTCCTCGGATCAGGAGTAGGCCAAAAGATTTCCGTTTTCTCAACATTTAAATGCAACCCCATTACCGGGCCCTCAGTAGTGATCACCTGCAAAGCCGAAGAAACCAAAGCAGTGTCCCCAATAATTGTACCGTTGTCGAGGTACCAAGCCATGAAATCAAGATTGCACTTCTCGTTAATCAGATGGATAAGCGGATGCAAGGTAAGCGCAAACAACAAAGGCCCCAAAGGATCACCCTGCTGAACCCCCTGGGATGAAAGCAAGACAGAGCCCTCATAATACAACCTAACCGGCCGGGCATAACAGAATTCAACCCAAGGAGCGAGCGAAGGACATCGACGCCGGACCTCTCTAAGCATAGTACTACGGTCTATCAAGTTAAAGGAATTACTAAAGTCAACCAGAAGCATAGACATGCTGCTCACCTCTCCCTTGGCCTCGACCAACCTGTTGACAGCATGGAGAATAGCCTCACTCCCGTTAGGCACACCCACCCCAAACTGAAAATCCTCAAGATAACTACCAACCTCCTTCCCGATCACGACAGCAGCGACCTTGGATACAAGTCTCCTCCAAACCGTCCCAATAGCAATAGGGCGGATACCCCCTCCAGGCTTAAGCAAAGGCGTAAGAGGGGCACTAGCAATAAACTCACCCAAAGAAGCAGGACACTTACCAGCAAGTAACAGATTAACCACCGCAGTAATAGAAGTGGCTAAGTCATCAGCCACTGCAACAGCAGCCTTACCAAGCGCATCCACAATATGCTGGACCCGTAAACCATCACGCCCACATGAGGTTCCCTTGGGGAAACTACGAATCCTGCTTAACACAAATCTTTAGCGGCCGAGACCGCCTCGACATCAGCACAAAAAGGCAGGACCGGACACAGCGCATCTGGGTGCTTCTTCTCTAACTCCAGCAGAGTCTCCTCAGTACCAGGTGCAACCCCCGACGAAGTCAAAACCCTAACAGCAGCAGTGAAATGACCATCACTGACTTTCCTCATACACTGCCTCCTGGTCAACGCAGCATAACTAACCTTCTTTCTCTACCCCTCTCCTTCCTCATCCACCATGGAAGTACGACGATCACCCTCCTTAAGAAGTTCTCTAACCGAAACCTCAGGTCCGCCCGGCTCTTTCCAGACCCGAAGAGCCCTCGAAATACCATTAACCTGACTACACCCCTTCTTTCCCGACTTCTTATCAGAATGTGACTGGATAACCCTAAGGGTGCACAAAGGAAGAATGAGCAAAAGGATCCAAGAAGGAAGGTCATGTGGGGAAGCAACCACCTTATCTAGCATAGCTTTAAGGCACCGAGAAAAACCAAGCCGATTTGCTCTGGGGATACTTTTAACCGTACGACACTTGCCAGCCAAAACCCCATGCAGTAAATCAGTATCAAAAAGGAAGGAGAGAGGGCAACAGAATCACAAAAAGAGCCAACAGAACCATCAGCCAAACCGACAAGCGGAACAGACCTAGTAGGCTCGGGGATACCGAGGATCGCAACCTCCTCAAAAGAAGGAGCACAAACCACCAAACCATCTGCATGCTTACAATTCTTACTAAAAGTGTGAGTGCAAAAACACTCACCACAAAGCCGAATACCAGCCTGGTGAAGCGCGGAATCTAAAGCAGAGAATAGAGAAAAATCCCTCCCAACACTGGCTTTGTGAGAAGCTTTCAAAGCACCATCTTTAAAATGACGAGCCCCCGGATGATCAATGAAATACTTCTTGGATAACCCTTTCCCGCCCCCACTATTGCACCCATCACACCCTTTAAAAGGGCACGAGATTCGAAGAACCATAACACACCAGACACCATACAACTCAAAACACCACCAAACACCAAACACCACCCACATCACCAGACACCGAACACCAAAACAACCAAACACAAACACGAAGATCACTTCCAAACAACAACACCAATATTCAAACTAAAAAACAACACCAAAAAGCAACCATGAAGAAGCTGCCGGCCAATACAATCACACGAAAACAATGCACGAAAACAACACACAAATACACCACACGAAGATCACCAAACTGAAACACCAAACGGAACTCACGAAACACCAACCTGGCCTCACACAACGCTCCAAAACAACCCACAAAAACAACGAATCACCAAACTGAAACACCAAACTGAACTCACGAAACACCAACCTGAACTCACAACCTAAACTCACGAATTGAAACTGAACCCAAGAATGGCCGAAAAACGAACTCACGTACCTGACCGACACACCAAAGAGAACCCCGAATTGAAACTGAACATCCAAATTGCAGGAAACTGAACGAATCACCAAACTGAACCCGAATCACCAAGCTGTGTAACCGAAGCGTCGAACCAGAGCTTCAACGAAACCGCAGCGTCGAACCAAACCCCAACGGAACCGCACAGAACACCCTTGCCGACGAACACACTTGCCGGAATAAAACGAACACCAGCCTGAAAACAAACTCCAGCCGTCGAACCGAAGAAAACCGCCGTAAAAAACTGCACCACAAAACTGTTGAAAACCACCGTAGAAACGCTAACACCGTCGTCGGATTCTTGGCCGGTGGCTGGCCGTGGCGCGTTGGCCGGTGATTCTTGGCCGTTGCTGACGCCGCCTAACCTAATCGCCAAAATCGAGAGGATTCTATTATTATTATTATTATTATTATTATTATTATTATTATTATTATTATTATTATTATTATTATTATTATTATTATTATTATTATTATCATCATCATCAACATTCGACAAATAGTATCTGGTGTACAACACCCCAACAAAGAAAGCAGGCCTAGTATGAAAGGAAAAAAAATATATACTCCGATTACTAAGAAATAGATTAAACGGATTACTTTATATATTACTTCGACAACTCTAGATTCATTATTCAGCAACACTCTTTTCGTCATCTGATATATCTTTTTCTACGACTTACGGATTTATCAAACAAATACATTGCATGTACCCTTCATATTCTTCAAGTTTGACAAACTTTTCTCCAAAATTCAATGTAAGGACCATTAAACACCATGGATGTAACCCACTCAATCTTCTCCCTCATCTTGCCATTTCCCTAACATAACATTGGTAGCCCCCTAAAACCCTAAATAAAAACAAAACCAAAAAAGTAAAATAAAATTCTAAATTTTTATTATCTATAAATCTATCTTGTAACCCACACGCACAATCTAGTTGAAAGTGTTTGTTGTGCCAAAAGGTGAAAATAAAACAAACGGATAAAAAAGCGCAAAATTAAATGAAGAAAGGGACAATGTCGGCACCAAAACGATGTGTTGAGGGAACAACCAAAGTAAGTGGGTCGGCCAAAAGCCTAACACTGATACGGACGCTTTGGAACAACCCTTTGCCTCTATTTTTATTTTTTTATTTAATTTATACTCCCTCTATTCTCAAACACTAATGCGGTTTTGACTTTCTGCACTATTCATGTAATTTACTTTGACCCTATTTTATTTCTAATATATGAACATAAATTTTAGTACATAATATATTGTTGGGCTGTTGGCTTCATCTTAATATATATTTTCAAAATATTAATATTTTATAAGTGTAGTTAAAGATATTGATGGTTAAATCTGTGCATTAACAAGCGTGTTCAGACAAAACGGTACGAATAATCCGGGACGGAGGAGTATTTTTTTTTAAAAAAATGCATTTTATAAAAAACACAAAGCTCTCGCCTTATCGTGTCCCAGTCCTCGAGCATTATAGAGGAGGTAATTCACATGATGTACCTACGTTGATCATTTACAAGGCGTCGTGTTTCTCACATAATTTGAACCTTGGATACGTTATACTTTCCAAACTTGATCAACCATTCAACCCCCACCTCCCTTCACTCGAGCATAGTAAAGGAGTTGATTGTCTCAATTGGTCAGTCATTCGAACATCGTAAAAGAGGTAAGTCATAACATGTATCTCAACTGGTCAATAACCCAAGCATTCAAAACAAGATAATTCGCATCATATGTCTCAAAGTCATTTTACAAGAAATTGTGTTTATTACGGAATTTAAGACTTAGACACACCACAGATTTTCAAACTTGAATCCTTACTTTTTACCAACTGATTTATAAATGGATAGCTAAATAAATTGCTTGTTGGCTCAGTGGTGATTGGGGTTGAACTTGGTAGGGAGAACTCGTGCTCGATCCCCCGAAATAACAATCGGGAGGGGACAGGAACCTAACCACCCACAACTCGCCCTGAATCCGAATTAACCCTAAGGTTAAACCGGTGTTTGCGCACAAAAAAAAAAAAAAATACTCCATATGGATAGCTAAAAAAATTGTACGAAGTATTTTATTTTCCGAAAAAATCTCAAAAACTTTTCTTGTCTCTCTGTCCCCACACTTGAAGTTCAATTTTACTTTGTCAGCTGTATTTTATTCCTTATATATATGCAAACATAAAACCTGAGCAACCCAAACAGGGAACTATCCAAAATCCCAAACTTGGTAGCTTGGAAAAAGGGCAAATTCTACAAAAAGTTAGTAAAGTTTTAATCTTTTGATAATTTTAGATCTGGGTTAATCTTAGATTAGTGAGTTAATCAATAAAAATGGAGCTTGAATTAGGTCTTACTCTCTCAAATGTTCCCCCAAAAATCCCAATTCTGGAGGAATTGGATTTAATTAGCTATGTTAATTGCAAAGGTAAGCAAGTTTATGAAGAAGATTATAATAATTCTTCTAGTCAAAGTAGTGTTAATGGTGATGATTATGATTATGGTGAAGAAGATAAAAATGAAGAAATTAGTGATGGGTTTTTCAATTTGATGAAGAACAAGAAAAGAGGGTTTGATGAAGTTAAGGAAATGGAAAGTTTTGTTGTTTCAATGCCTAAAACTTTATCTCTTTTGCTTTGGGATAAGCACCCTAATGAGGAGGATGATCATCATCAACCACCTAAAAGGCTCTGCAACTCCTCTTCTTTCACCATTAACAAGTACACTTCTTTCTCTCTCCTCTGCTTTTCCTTTCTTTTTTTATTTTTTTTGTAGTTTTTTTTTAACAAAAAAAAATTTAATTTATCATTTTATGAGCATGTGGGTATTAGGTTATTTTTTTTATTGAGGTGTTTTCGTTAGCCCAAATTCTTGTATCAAACGGTCTGATGGTTTAGAGCGCCTAGTAAAATACTGAGTATAGGGTAAGGAAATTTATATAGTGTGCTAAATTTGTGACATTTAAATATATTGGTATTAGAAATTTTGGTTAAAATTATGATAATAAAGGGTGTATTTTTGTTTAACTATTTCTGTTACCGGAAATTCTTGTATCATACTGTCTGGCCGTGCCAAGCCGTTTAGTTAAACTAGAAATAATAAAATGTTTGGTGAAAAAAATTGTAATGTGCTAAATTTGTGACATTTAAATATAAGGGTATTGGGAATTTTGGTTCAATTATTGACAAATGGGTATTGGAACATTTTGCAGAAATGAAGGTGATGGCATTGTGGGGTGGCCACCGATTAAGGCTTATAGAAAGAAGCTTAATGATGCTTACCACCACCACCACCAGCAGCAACAACAACAACAGTGCCGCCGTGGAGGGAATTTTCCGGCAATGGAGAACAGTGGAAGAGGCGGTGGCGGCTCACGGTCAAAGTTTATAAAAGTACAAATGGAAGGGTTTTTCATTATAAGGAAGATTGATTTAAAGCTTTACCACTCTTATGAAGCTCTTGTTGGTAGCTTGCTCACTATGTTTGGCAAAGGTACATAATTTTTGCCTATACATTGGTAAAAGTCAAAACTTGTCAACTAAAAAAAAAACTTTTTATTAGGTAATTTTATAATATTGTTGAAACATGGAGTAATTTATTAATGTCTCTGTTTTTGCTCTGTTTTCTTCTTTTTTTCCTAATCCAGGGGATGATAGTATGGATGATTACAAGCTTACTTATCAAGATGGGGATGGTGATTGGCTACTTGCCAGAGATGTGCCATGGAGGTATATTTCTCCCCCCTAAACTCTTAATAATATACACCGTTGTCTATATTAGTTGTCACTTCGGTTTTAAACTAATAACGCGACAACTAAATACTACAATTACATCTGTTCTTAAATCTATTTACCTTAATAAAATTTATAATCTAAATTAGTTTTTGGGTAGGGGTGATGCTTCGGGTTACTTCATTAATAACATGCACATTTACTTATATATGTTTTTTGTCCAATGAGAACATAAAACATGTAATAGTTTAGTGGTAAAATATTTATTGTTTAAATTGAAGGTCAAGGGTTAATATTATGCTTTTTAAGATATACTTCCTCCGATTTTTAATACTCGCAGCGTTTGTGTATTTTACACTATTCACATATTTTATTTTGACTATTATTGTTAATTTATACAGAAGATAAAACATAATCATGTAGAATCTTGTTAGATTAATCTCAATTTGTATTTTCAAAATATTAACTTTTTATATTTTTTCCTTAAAGGAAATTAAAATGATCAAATTTTACATAGGCATGCGTGAAAGTTACCAACATTACAAGCAATATATATAGTCTTGTACGATATATATGTCACATGCTCAAATTCCCTCTTAACCATTGTACCTCACCTAGACAAAAAAGAGCCCCGATTAGAACTTTTCTCGACAAACTGTTACGAAGAGTATGACAACTTTTCTGTAACCCAAAAAGCAGTCAAAGTAGCTAAGCTAAGATGTGTACACGAATGAATAATTAACCAAAAATAATAATAGTTATATAAATAACGGGTTTTGTAGGTGTATAGGTTAGAAAAATTGAAAAAATAAAGAACGCACGAATGTCGAATGATCACTCAAGGACTCAAGGTTGATGAAATTAGAAGAAAGGAGAAATAAATAATGAGAATAATTGAAAGATGTCTATGCATTGTATATGTTCATTGCTCCCTACCAGAAAGCGTAGGCATGTTTGAGTTTGGTTGGGTCCTCGAGAGTTTTTCTAGGCTTTTTTTATGTATGTCAAAAGCAATAGTAAAATAAGTAACCTCCAAGCTAGAGCTGTCAAAAACTGACCCGACCTGAAAATCCGACCTGAACCGACCGAACCCGTAATCGACCATGACCCGAAATTACGGTTAAACAGGTAATCCGAAACCCGACCTGTACCCGACCCGAAAAAACCGATAACCGATTTTAACCCGATGTTGTAACACCCGAACCCGAACCCGACACCCGACCCGAAAATGACCGATAACCGAACTGACCCGACCGAACAATGACCCGAACCCGATTCGATACCCGACCCGATGTCAACCCGAAACCGATTGTAACTCGATGAAACTTGTTATTGACTCTAAAGTAAGTTTTTAAAAAAAATTAGAATATAAAATAATTAAAATGTATAGGTTAATTATCAGACCCGAGTTTGACCCATCCCTGAGAGTGACCCGGCCTGAATTCCATTTGATCTGATTATTATCCGATCCAAACTAAGACTCGAATCCGAAAATAATTGTGTTGCAAACCGACTTAAACCCGACTCGATAAGACCCGAACCCGAAATTATCTGCTACAAACCGACTTAAACCCGACCCAATAAGACCCGAACCCGAAATCAAACCTGACCGAAATGTGACCCGACCCAAACCCGACCTGAACCCGAGATAGGAAAAAACCCGATATGACCCGACCTGAAATCGACCCGACCGAACCCGAACTCAACCCGAATGGAAGATTGACCCGACACGACCCGACCTGATCATGACCCGAGACCCGAGATGACCCGACCCAAACCCGACCCGATGACCTGTTTTGACAGCTCTACTCCAAGCCTACTGAATGATATAAAGAATATTCTTAATCATATACATTATACAACGGCGGATCTAAAAATTAGAACATAACTTAATTATGACACAATAGTCCTAACGTAAATTTATTTTAACTCTACAGGACATTCATCGAATCTGTCCAACGACTCAGGATAAGGAGAAAGGATCATTGATCGAATCGAAGTAGAAGAACATCATCATGTATATGGTGAAGAAAGCAATTAGTAGTTTACTACTTTACTTAATGAAGCAATTGGTTTGGAGAGATTTTGAACTATAGAATGAGTTCGTTATCTTACTCCAAATTATTGTATTTGTAATATATTCGTAATTAAATAGTTTCGTGTTATCTTTTGTCTATTTTGGTGTAGATGTATGTCACTTTAATTAGCATCATAAGCCTCAACACTTGGCTTTTTAGTATTAAGATTGCGTACTACGAAATACAAAATATATTTTTACTAAAATCGAGTTATAAGTTATTGTTCCGGTGTTGTAAAGGTGGAAACAATGAGCTTCTGAAGGCCCTTTCGTGTGTGTTGAAGATCTTGCTTGCTTGAATGAGTCGAGTCCGAATTCACCTGCACAAGAGTAAAATCACTAGCCTCGGGGGTGTTTCCGAGGAAAGCCCCTCCGATGCCTAAGTAAGAACGATGCTCGGATTCTAGAGAGAAGTTCTCTAGAAGAGTAGTCTTAAGGCGATAAATTGGACGTGCCTTGAGGTGCGAGCCTTGGCGGCCTATTTATAGTGTTTGCATAATAAATGCTCATAGGTCATTTATTGCTATTGGGTCTTGGGCCTTGGTTGATGGCTGAATAGCCATGTGGGTTTGTGACAGGTTTGATGTTGTTGTTTTGAGCCATTGTGCTTTGGACTTAGTGGCCCAATTAATATTCAATTAGAAGCCCAAACAGTTATTATAAGGTAGTACTCTGTATAATTTTGTGACGATTTCATTCCTTTGATTTTATATTTATTTACTTGTATTGGTTTATTTAAAGGATGGCCATGACTAAAATTTACGCGAAGCCATGAATGATTTTGGGCCGCCATAAGCCCATAGTATTGGCTGGACATGGTCAAAATCCATGCTCTGAATCACGTAACTTTTTAGCTACAGCAAATTTTTTGCTACAACCAGTGTTGGTTGTACCCCCTCCACAATGACGTCGTTTTTTATTGTTCAATATAAATATTTATATACAAATTTCAAAAATGAACATTTACTAATATGAAAATGAACATTTATTATTTTGAAAATAAACATAGTTACTGTATGAAAGAGTATTAATTTGAAACATATATGTACGCACATATTGTGCAATTTAAAATTCCAAATACTTTGTTATTAACAATTTGAACATGTTAAGCATTGCCTTTGTAAAATTGTAATTCGTTCTTGAATTACGAAATATTGATGGAAACCACCATCTTATTGATCCATGTCTTTAATTTTGAGTCTTATTTTTTAAGTAGTCTCGAATTTGCGATGCTTTTGTAGAAATACGATCTAAATACAATATTTAACCTTCAAGGTACTTTTCTGGTTTATATAGGCTGAAAATAATAAATAATTTGATATGAATACTACTGAGAACATGTATTGCTTTCGAAAATGATGAACAAAATGTTTGAATGAATATTATAGAGGGAAATAACAATATATTAAACTTGAATATTCAACCTTTTTGTAAATGATGTACTTATTCAAAATGAATTTTAACGTGCTTTTGAACTACTGTAATGCAATACAATCATTATAAACATGAACAATAAATCATTTTGTAAATGTACATAATACTAATTTATGATATGTACCAACTTGATTATACGAAAATGTATTTTTGATGATAAACATAACACTTACATAAAAATAAACGTGTTACGCATTTAGATTATGTATATCATACCTTTTCATTTTGAAAAAGTTAATATGAACAAGACCTTAATTAGTTCAAGTAGTTAGTCATGGGATTATTTGAAAATGAACATATATTTACATTAAAGAATATTAAGTTAAAACATATACAGAGTAGTTACGTGTAGTAATTGTACAACAATTACAACTTTGTCACTCAAAAACTACCCATATAATCACATGTATCTATTAGAATACATACTCATACATGCTTAAGTATGTTAGTGTTCAAAGAAGATAAAAAAAAAAAATTGAACATATATTCCATATCTAATTAGGGATCCGAAGTGACAGTCCAAGCTATTTTGTTTATGGACATATTATCTTTGTATTATGAACATAATTTTTTTAATAATATGATAAGAAATATTTTGACATTTTCATAATATGTGCATAATACATAAAACTTTACACAAACGAATATCGTGTTCTTTCAAATTGAATATGATCAACAAAATTTTGAATTGATAGTATAACATATGAAATCATTGTGTATGTTTTTTAATTGAATTTGCTTTTTGTTGCTTTTTGTGGAATAATTCGAATGTTAAAAGTAAATGGTTGAAAATGAAAATTATAGTCTATTTAAAAATAATTTCATACAAATTTAACAATTTAACAATTAAAATAAAATAAAATAAGAACATCATAATATCCCGAAACGAACATAATATTTACTTCTTGTTTTTAACATTTTGACAATCTCTAAATTTTATAAGGTTGTGACTATGAAAATCATGTACATATAATGATTTATAGGATAAATGAAAATATTATACGTAGTGCACAACAAAATAAACATTTTATTGTTTGAAAGTGAACATTTTATTATTTGAAAATGAATATTTTTTAAGTTACAAAACTTAATCAACGAGCATATATTTAATATTTATTATAAGTAGATATATGAGCATCATAATATCAAAATAAACTTCAGAATTTTTCACAATTACCATAATAATATATTAATACGAGCCTTTAAAAAAATCTAGATAAAAAAAAAACAATCTAGATTTGAAACTTTTGAAGAAATTTGTTAAGAAATTGGAGGTCTCAACCTTTTTTTTAATATAAATATCTTATGTGTTAGCAAAATGAATTTTAAGACGAATGACAATATTATACACAATAAAAATGAGCATTCTATTCTTATAAAATGAATACTTCGTTTTCAAAAAATGAACATTATTATATTCCATCTTTTAATCAACAAGGATATATTCAATCTTAATTATAAACAGATATGAACATTAGAATCTCACAAAAATGAACATTAGTATATAGTAATACAAACTTCGAAAAAATCTTGATCTAAATGAAAATTTAAATTCTAGATCTGAATTTCTCGAAATTTAACAAGAAAAATGGAGATTTAAACAAGAAAATGTTTAAACCACTTAAAAACTAACAATTATATGTAAAAAATGTTTTAGTCACCTATTATTTTTGCAGTTTTTTATGCAAAATCTTGCTCAAGTTGATTTTCTCTCAAACATCAATTGTTTCTTCCTTAATTTTGCTTGAAATCTCAAAAAAAAAATAAAAAAAATTGATGACCTATGTTCATTTTTCCCAATTTTGATGCATATTTCGATGAATGTTAGTGCTTTGTGAGTGGTTATGATGACGAAATGGATGAAAAAAGCTTGTTGAAAATTTAATGGATATTTTTGGAGAGAGAAAATTTCTTGTTTTTTAGAGATATATGAATTTTAAAGAGAGGAATTTTCTGGAGAGAGAAAGTGGAGTTTTGAAATAAATTTTTTATTTTATTTTATTTTAAAACCCTATATATAAGGTTTTTTTAATATATGTGTTGGCAACATGGGGGGTACACCAATGAATAGTTATACCTTGGTATAGCCATTACAAATATTTTGGCTACACCCTGGTGCAGCTAGTGTTGGATGTACCCCCTCGAAAATGACGTCATTTTGTGTTGTTCAACATGAATATTTATATACAAAGTTTAAAATGAACATTTATTGATTTGAAAATGATTATTTACTTAATGATTTAGAAATGAACATTTACTATTTTGAAAATGAACCTAGTTACTGTATAAATATGTAGGTATGTATTGTACAATTAAAAATTCCAAATAGATTGTTACTAACAATTTAAACATGTTAAGCATTGCCTTTGTTAAATAGTACTCCGTACTAGAATTACAAAATATTGATAGAAATCACCATCTTATTGTTCCATATCTTCAATTTTTAGTCTTGCTTTTGATATAATCTCGAATTTGTTTTTTTTTTTTTTTTTTGGAGAAATGCGATTTAAATACAATATTTAACCTTCAAGGTACTTTCCTGATTTTTATACGCTGAAAATAGTAAATAATTTGATATGAATACTACCGAGGAACATGTATTATTTTCGAAAATGATGAACAATATGTTTAAATGATATAGAATATACGAGGGAAATAACAATGTATTAAACTTGAATATTCAACCTTTTACAAATTTACATATTCAAAATGAATTTTAACATACTATAATACAATACATGCACTATAAACACGAACAATAAATCATTTCATAAATAAATTGAACATAATACTAATGTATGATAATATACGTACCAACTTGATAATAAGAAAATGTATTTTTTATGATAAACATCAAAATTACATAAAAATTAACGTATTATGCATTCAGATTATGAATATCATACCTTTGATAAAAAGTTAAAATGAACAAAATATTAATTAGTTCAAGTAGTTAATAACATGTTCTCTTTTCATTATGAACATATGATTATTTGAACATGAACATATCTTTACATTAAAGAACATTGAGTCAAAACATATATAGAATAATCACATGTACTTATACATCTATTGCAACTTTGTCATTGATAAACTACTCATATAACCACACATATCTAATAGAATACCCACTCATACATTCTTATGTAAGTTAATTTTCAAAGAAGATAAAAATAAATAAACATTTTTGAACATATATTCCGTATCTAATTAGGGATTGTTACTCACAGTCCAAAATATTTTGTTTATGTACATATTATCTTCTTATTATGAACTTACAATTTTTTATAATATGATGAGCACTATTTTTACCTTTTCATAATATGTACATAAAACTTAACACAAGTGTACATAGTGATCCTTCAAAATGAATATGATCGACAATAATATGAATTGATAGTATACATATGAAATAATTGTGTATATTTTCACTTGAAATTTGTTTTTTTTTTTGTTTCTTGTGGAATAACTTGAATGTTAAAATTAAATGGTTGACATGAACACTATAGCCTATTTAAAAATGATTTTATTCAAATTTAACAATTTAACAACTAAAATAAAATGAGAACATCATACTATCCCAAAATGAACATAATATTTACTTCTAATTTTTACATTTTGACAACTCTCTAAATTTTATAAGGTTGTAACTATAAATGTCATCTACATGAAATTTTGTGGGAAAAATGACAATATTATACGTAGTGCACAACAAAATGAACATTTTATTGTCTGAAAGTGAACATAATATATATTCTTTGAAAATAAACATTTTTAAGTTATAAAACTTAATCAATGGGCACATATTTTATATTTATGATAAATAGATATACGAACATCATAATCTCAGAATAAACTTCGGAACTTTTCTAAATTACCATAATGATATATTAATACAAGCCTTTATAAAAATCTAGATAAAAAAATATCTAGATCTGACACTTTTGAAGAAATTTGTTAAGAAAATGGAGAAAGAAATTAAACTAGATTTTTATAAATACTTACGTATTAGAAAAAAAAATCATAAGACGAATGAAAATATTCTACACCACAAAAATGAGCATTTTGTTCTCAGAAAATGAATATTTTTATTTTAAAAAATGAACATTATTATATTCATGTATTTAATCAACAAGCACATAATCAATCTTCATAATAAACATATATGAACATTAGAATCTCACGAAATCAACATTAGTATGTGTTAATATAAACATCTAAAAAATCTTGATCTAAACAAAAAAATTCCAGATCCGAATTTCTCGAATTTGAGAAGAAAAATGGATGTAAACCAGAAAATTTTAAACCACTTGTTAACAAAATATGAGTGAAAAATGTTTCACTCGCCTCTTATTTTTGCATTTTTTCATCCAAAATCTTGCTCTAGTCGATTTTCTCTCAAACATCAATTGTTTCTTCCTTAATTTTGCTTGAAATCTCAAAAAATTGGTGACTTGTGTTAGTTTTTTTTTCCATTTTTTTTTAAAGAACTCAAGGTATAGAGAATACATCCCTAACCACAAAACATTAACACCACCAAACTAGCAGCAGCTAGCAACTAAGACCAACTAATACAACAACCTATCACTAAGCTCATTAAAACACCTACAAGAAACCTTAAACAAAATTTCTTTTACAATATGATCAGCAGATTTGTTGGTGTTATTAAACAAAATCATGTTCCTATGAAGCAAAATAGCATACACAAATTCAGAAAAGCACATAGAGTAAAGTTGAGCTGTAGCTCCAGGTTTCCTACTGTAATGAGCGGCAATATGCAGTTCCTGAGTGAACCCATAGTTGACTCTCCTGATACCCAGAACATGCACAATGTTCTGCCAAACTTCAGCAGAAAAAGAGCAGTCAAATAAGAGATGATCAACTGACTCTTTACCAACATTACATAGGATACACTGGTTAGGACACTAGATGCCCCAAGAAAGCAGTATTTCAGTAGTAGCAAGTCTATTAAGAGCATCCAACCAGGTCACAAAAACACTTCTTGGACTAGCTTTGTTGTGCAAATCACCCTTCTCCATGGAACTTTAATATGTTGTACCTGAATTGATTTTTACACCTTCCTAATAGAGAATTTAGCAATAACATTAGTGTTTTCCAACCACCAACTTGATATACTATTTCCCTGCAGCCAAAAGTTTTCTTCAATGCCCAAGAATAAGAATTAGGAATACGACAACTCAAAGGGTCCTGCCCCTTCATATAGTAGCCATCTGCCCATTTTACCCACAGTTTATCTTTTTTTAAAGCTAGAGCCCACATCAGTTTGGTAATAGAAACCTTATTCCAGTCTGCAATGTTCTTGATATTCCACCCACCTACTAACTTATGGAGATACAATTTCTCCCAAGCCACAAGAGCTTTCTTTGAATTGACAGTATTTCCTGTCCACAGAAAGATCCTGCAGAATGCCTCAACTTCCTTAATAATCTTTTTAGGCAAAATGAATATTTGACACCAAAAAGCCTGCATCCCCAAAATAATTGTTTTGATCAGCGGGAGCATTCCAGCATGAGATAGGTATTTAGCTGACCAGATTTAGCTCGAGCTAAAATTTTATCTACTAGATGTTTACACTAATGGTAGTTCAATTTCATAGGAGACAAGAGAACTCCTAGATATTTAAAGGGAAGACTGCCTTCTGTAATTCCCCTAGAAGCTAGCATTTGATTCTTAACAACAGTAGGCACACCACCAAGATAAATGTTACTCTTGGTCATATTAGCTTCTAATCCTGAAGCAGCAGAGAACTTTTGAAAAGCACCCAACATGAGTTGAACTGAGATCACATATTCTCTGGCAAACAAAAGTAAATCATCAGCAAACATCATGTGAGTGATGTTGTGCCTTTCACATCTTGGATGAAAAATAAACTATGGGGTTTGCTTTAGCTGATTCATGCACCTGGACATATATTCCATCCCTAAGACAAACAGAAATGGAGATATGGGATCTCCTTGTCTCGGCCCCTTCTTTGCTTGAAATGAGGGAGTGGGCAACCCATGATTAACATTGAGTAAGTGGCTGTAGTTATATAAGCAGGCCATCACCCACTTTATATAAAACCCAGGAAAACCAAACTCCTGCATTACAGTTTCAAGGAAAAACCACTCAATAGACTCATATGTCTTCTTTAGGTTAATTTTTAGAACACACCTAGGAGAGATGTGAGCCCTGCTATATCCTTTAATAAGTTCAGTAGATAGAAGCATGTTATCAGCTATGTACCTTCTTGGAATAAAGCCAGACTGACAATCACTTACAACCTCTGTGATCACCCCTTGCAACCTAGAAATAAGGATTTTGGAAATCAACTTGTGAACAATAGAATAACAGGCTATAGGCCTGAAGTCCTTCACTTGAGAGGCATTAACAATCTTTGGCACTAGCTAGGGTTATACAGATACAATTCACCCCACTGTACATCTTCCCAGTGTGAAAAAAATACATCATTGCACTGTAGACATCCTCTTTAATGATGTGCCATGTATTCCTAAAAAACACAACATTGTACCCATCAAGGTCTGGTGCTTTGCTATCATCTATAAACTTCAAAGCTCGATCAATTTTAGCAGTAGTGACAAGCATACAAAGAGCATGAGCAACATCAGGAGAGAGCCTAGAACCACTCTTAAGAAGGGGAATATCATCCTTAGGTAAGACCACTGCAGCATAACCAAGAAGATTCTTATAGAGCTTCTGAATTTCACCTGCTATATCAGCAGGGTCAGTGAGTTTCACCCCTTGATCATTTCACAACACATAGATCTTGTTAATGCTTGTTAATGCTTCTTCTTTGTTTTACCGAGGCAAAGAAAAACCTGGTATTAGAGTCTCCATTAGCTAGCCAGTGAATCCTAGCTTTCTGCCTTAAAGTGGATTACTCAACAGATAACTATTTTTCGAGCTTCTCAATATGGCTTTTTTCATCAATTTGCAGACTCATATCAGAAGGGTCATCTAGTATTTGTGATTGAATTATCTCCAGCTCTGGTTGAGCAATGGAAATATTCTAAGTGATCCCAGCAAACTCTTCACTATGTAGTTTCTTAAGTTTAGCGTCATGCCTTTTCAGCTTAAACCAAACTCCACTAAGAGGCAGTCGCTATGTTTATTTCGTATCTGCCCTTTTCTTTTCGTACAATTTTCTTTACTATACATGTTGTTGTGGAATTATAAACTGTATTACTACTCTTGCTTCCGTCGGGATAAATCCGACCCCTTCCCCTATTGCCACCTACATATATCGGATATTTTAAGAAGTGAACATCTTTTTTAGTGGCAGGGTCCGGGGCAAGAATAGGAAAGGTAATTTCACTATATTTTTGACTAGGAACAAGACCTATCACAAGAATTTTTTTTATTGGGGAAATAACTCTGAAAAGAAATACCACTCACAGGTTTGTCCAGTCAGTTGTAACCATCTTCTCAAATTGAGAGTGATCCTCTAGAAAATTAAAAAAAATTAAAGGCCCCCCTCCTTTTTTATGATCTCCCCCAAACTGAATCAAAAGAGGTGAGTGGTTAGAGATGGAGGGATTCATGTAATCAACAGAAACTTGATCATATTTAAGCATCCAACTCCCGTTACCTAGAGCTCTGTCAATTCAACTTGCAACCCTATCAACACCAAGCCCCTTATACTCCAGGAGAAGAAACGCCCTGTAGCTCTAAGTTCAGTTACATCAGTAATGAACAAAAAAGTGTTAAAAAACCGGAGTGTCATAACCAGTAATACCAGCTCCATTGAGCCTATCATTACTATTCATAACTGCATATAAATCACCTAAAATAAGCCAAGGGGCAGCCGTCATAGAGGCAATAATATGAGTAAGAGCACTCCACAATGGCTTTCTAGTTTCTACAGTATGTAATCCATACACAGCTGTGAAAAAGCAAATACGCGCCTTCCCTTTGTTATTAAACAATTCCCCATGAATGAATTGCTCATGAGTAACCAAGATAGACACGGAGATATTCATCAACCTCCAGCCTAACCAGATTCTACCCCAAGATTACAGTGAGAATTACAGACCCACTTCCATTAATTTCCAAACTTCTGCTGGATTTTAACTCTATTTTTTAGTTTTTACTCTGGTATCCACAACAATAATAACATCAATATTATTATCAGACAAAAACTTCTTAAGATTCCTAGTCTTCATAGGGTCATTTAGACCCCTAACATTCCAAGAACAAACAATCATTTGGGGGGGGGGGGGGAGGGGGGGAGTGTTACCCAGGGGGGGAACAAACAATCATTTGGGGGGGGGGGGGGAGGGGGGGAGTGTTACCCAGGGGGCTCCCCTTCATTCTCCTCATCACTAGTCTCCTCTGCCTCATCTTGCACCATTCCCTGTTGATTCAAAACCCCGAAGGAGTTCTGAATGGGTGTTTATGAAATAGGCATTTTGCCTTATGTTTGCCTGGTCTTCCTAGCATTCAATCTCCATCCAGCATCATCTCCAGACTGAACAGTTGAAGTAGTACCTATAGGAGTATGGACAACTACATGACCACCAGTAGGAAGTTGTTGCACAACCTCTGAAGCAACCTTCTTAGGGACCCTTTCTTCACAACTTTCTTCACAGGTTATTTGTCTTTAACAACCTCTTTGTTTTTATTCTCACAATTGTGACCAACAAGACAACATTTCTTATAATATGCTGCCTTCCATTCATGATAACAGGTTGGATAAAATCCCTCCCATTTGCATCAGCAACAATAATGCTAGACGGAAATGGCTTGGTAATATCTACTTCAATGAGTACTCTAGCAAAGAAAATTCTCATCTGTTGTGTGGTGCACTCATCAGCAAATAATGGCACCCCCATTACACTACTCATCCTACTAAGGGAGTCTTCCCCCCAACAGTTGAGAGGAAGATTGGGAAACCTCACCCACAAGGGAATCACTTTTAACACTTCATCATGAAAACTAAAATGGGCTGACCAACGCTTAATGATTGCATGATTACCAAAAAAGAACTGAGGTCCTGCAAACAGAATTTCATTCCTATCATCCACGGTGTTAAAATTCAGAAAAAAGTATCCATCATCATGTAAGAAAACCTTAGGAGTAGCAACATGGTTCCACTCTTTAGCCATAAATCTCATTACATAAGCAATAGTTGGGGTTTCTCCTAGCACAAACATCACAACTGCATTCTCCCATTTTTCTATGCATTTGTCCACCTCAACCTGTTGCAACTGAGGAATGACCTTACTCTCAGTACACACAGGCGCAATATAATTCAGAGTTTTCCCTTTGGCAGCAAGAGTACTACTCCGTACCTTTGAACATATTAGTCCAAGGTTCAGGAGTTCACTGGGTTCCAACCCCCATTTGTAATCGTTTACTAACTATTAGCGCAGAACCCAATCTAGAATTACCAGTCTCAGGAATGGCATCCAACACTCCAGTTCCAGCAATTCTAGTCGGTTGCACATTTTAGAAGAAAATAAAACCTCATTGTATTCACGAATTACCTCCTGGAGTCGAATCGGAACAGGTCCTGCACTTGGATGAACTAGCCCAGGGTCAACCATCGATTCCGGTTCATTCATATTGAAAGGGTCTTCCAATATTGCAAGAGTTGAGGAACGCTCTAGGTTTCATGTTGAAGGTCATTATGTTGCTCAATGTGTTCATGAGAGTCATTTCCATTATTGCCTGATATAAAAGCTTGCGTCGTCTTCTGCTTCTTCTTCCCCATCAACGAAGTAGGCGCAGGATAAGAGAGTCACCTTAACGTGCACCGCTCACCATGAGAGAGAGAGAGAGAGATTCTTTTTCTTTTCTTTTTTAATTTTTATTTTGATGCATATTTTGACGAATGTTAGTGTTTTGTAAGTGGTTGTGGCGAATAAATGGATGAAAAAAAGTTTGTTGGAAGTTTAATGGATCTTTTTGGAGAGAGAAAATTTCTGACTTTTTAGAGAGAGAAACTTTATGGAGAGAGAAAGTGGAGTTTTAAAATGATTTTATTTTAAACCCTAGATATAAGTTTTATTTAATAATTGTACTTGACACATAGAGGGTACACGTACCCATAGATGGATATACCCTGGTATAGCCATTCAGAACCATTATATAGAATTGGATGTATCTCAAAAAGTCCAAAATACATGCTTTTACAGTTTCCCTACTATTGTGGCTAGGATCTCTTCAATTTTTATTTTACTGTTTTGTCTAAACTCATGCGGGGTAAATAATACTCGTATTATCTTATCTTAATATGGAGTAATTTAGTTTTATATCTTATCTTCATTATGTGTAAATGATTTAGTGATGGTTGTATATTAATTATGTATAAATAATTTACCTTAATAAGGAGTATTTGAAGTTGTACCACAAAAATAAAAATAAAAATAATTGTTTGAAATATGTCAAGACAAAGTTAAAGAGAACAAAGTCTAATATGAACTCACAATTCTATTTTTATGAGAGTGATGGATAGCTTAGTTGGTTAGAGCTTCCATCCCGGTTCCAAGTGATCCTGGGATCGATTCTCATCCCCGCCCTTGTGGCTCATTTGCACAAAAAAAAAACAATTCTATTTTTATCATCCCAAAACTAAGCAGGTCATTTTCTCAATTTAAAACTTATGATAATTCTTCATCTTCTCCATGATACCATTAGTTATATTATTCGGATAAATATTACTCCGTACTTTGAATCTATGAACTAAGTCTATGGTATGATATAAATACTTAGGTAATGAAGGACATTTATGTCTCTAAGATCATCACGTATTAATCTTTAATTAATTATTAGTATGTCATGATAAATTTCTATGTATAACTTGTAAGTAATTATTCAAGAACATGTCACAGATAGAGTACTCCATACTACGTACATTGTAGTTAGTAATTCGTAATTTAATATTTCCACTATTTTAAAAGTTATACAAAGTTTTCTTAGTGAAAGTACAATAACATTTTGGCACGTGCATGATCCACATTTTGCGATTCTTATTTCCTATTATGAGTGACTCTAGTGTTTTTTTTTTTGTTTGTTTTGTTGATGTACTTTGTAAACCTTTTAAAATTAATGTACTCTGATCAGATGTCAAAACTAAAAAACGATTCGCCTTAACGAAATTTCCCCTCGATTCTCCTCTACCCTAGGCGAGTTTACAAGGAAACGACTTTCAACACCCTAGCTAATGGCTAGATCGATCGGTTTCGGGTCAAATAGGCAAGAGTTAACTAAATATCAGATCGACCAAATAGAAGGTTAGAAGAAGGCCCGGGGCTAGGGTGAGCTGAGGGGGGACTTCGATATGGTTTTATTTTGTTCATCGTATCGGAGGTTATGTTCTTATCAAATCAAAGGCATATATTCATGGGAATTGGTACATCCGCGTGCGATGAGGAGGGATCAGTGGTCGGGAGGTGGGAACTTTCTAGAATCTTAGAGAATACACTCAACTTCCACTCCAAACTCATCCAAATAAGTGTAATTTTGTAAGATGAGCTTTATTTTTTTTTCCAAAACAAAAAGTATTATCGCATTGTAAATTCTCTTTCTATAAATACAATAGTTTACTTTGAAAACATACCTCAAGAAGAAGGCGATTCCGAATGTTAATTTTACTTTTAATTATGCTTGACTTATAATTGATTTAGATAATTTTAAAAAAACATCACCCCAAATTTAGCTTAATCATCTACATTTAAGCATATTCGAACATGGTTAAGTAGTAAAAATCCGTCTGATTAAGCACGTGCCACGTGCGACATGGTCAACCATTGGAACCTTGTCCTTGATAGCTGAAGGACGAAGAAAAGAAGAAATGTCCGCCATTAATAAGCTGCTTCCATTTTCTCCCTCCTCTTTCTTCTTTAGCTATCTGGAAAAGACTATCCAGCTCTTCATATCCAACTTCATCAATTTCAGGTAACTTATTTTCCTTTTTATGCTTTTTTTGGTTGTTTTAGCAGAAAGTTCACATTTTTATTATTAATTTTTGTATTAAATGTTCTGGGGTATGAATTTTCTGCTTTGATCTTGTTTTTTTGGGTGTTATTATTACAAATCTTGATGAATTATGAAGCTCATATTCTAGCTGAAAGTAACTTCATGGTTAGCTAAAATTAGAAAGGTTAGATCTTTGACCTTATTTCCACTTTTGGGGGTTATGTCTTATCTCTTGTCTGAGCTAATTTTGTGCTAATATGGTCTAGATAGTATAATTTGCTCATTAGTTAGGAAAGAATCCTAGAAGGGAGAAAGGAAATATTCTTTAATTCTCTATTTTTGTGAGAGAATTTCTGAGATTACTTCAGAAATGAGCAATCTTGTTGCCCTACTTTGTGTTGTTTGACTGATAAGCCAGGTTTCTGGGATTTTGCTGAACTCTCGAAAGGATTCCGAATATAGCAATCTTGATGTTTCTTGAGTTAGATTGTATTGAAGTTGAGGGCAATCAGATGATTAGATATTTAGATATGTTGGATGGGTTTAAATCTTAGCAAGAAAGGCTCAAAACGGGTGTTTTTAGGGAATCCTGGGGACCTGTAGGGCCGTGTGGGGGGGGGGGGGGGGGGTATTTTCAGGTCGGTTAGAACTCGAATATCACAGTTGTAGAACTTGAAGTTGCTCTGCTTTACTTCAGAAATGAGCAATCTTGTTTCCCTACTTTTTGTTGTTTCACTGATAAGCCAGGTTTCTGGGTTTTTGCTGAACTGTCAGAAGGATTCTGAATATAGCAATTTTGAGTATGCTTGAGTTAGATTGTATTGAATTTGAGGGCAATCAGATGCTTAGATATGTTGGATAGGTCTAAATCTTAGCAAGAAAGCAGCTGATTCTAGTTCATAAGTATGATATGCTTTAAAGGCGCATAACAGACGCGTTTGGTGAATCTTGCTGACCTGTAGGGGGGCGTTGTGAGGTCGGATAGAACTCCGATATCACAGTTATAAAACTTGGTTTGCTCTTATTTGTAACTTCTAGTAATAAGTTTATCCTATGTGAATCTGCTTGGCCTTGTAGCTGAAAATTTCTAGTTGGTTTGAGCCTACAGAATTTCTGAAGGTGTTACTTGTCTATTGCTTGGACATCGTGACACACGTTTTGATCCATAGAGGGATTTCTGCAAAGGTTTTCACATCATCTAAACGAACATGTAAGACTTACCACATTAGGTAATCAGTCTTTAGGGATTTTGATGGCAAATTGGCACTGCTGATAGCAATTAGCAAGTTGGTGGATACAAGATTATATTTGCATAGTTTCCCCAATATCTTTGATCTTTTGTCAACTTCCATTCAATTGTTGCGACTTATTCTCTTTGCTTCATAAGGTAGGAAGTGAACACGGTTAGGTGCTTAAAAATCTACTGGTTTTAGAATTTTGAAAATTAAATGCAAGAAGAATAGGTGGATGACTGGCAATAACCTGATCAAGAGAACAATAATCTTATATTTGCATATACATAACATTCTGACAGCAGATACATTTTAAAAACCTACTACACCAATGTCCTAGTACTTCCCGACTTTCACAGGATAAAATCACTGGTGATCGTACAGTTCAAAGCTTTTTGCATCTGAATGCTACATCGTGGCTTCAGGAAGCTTAAATTCCCTTAGGTTACACTTTGATGTGGTTATGTATTGCCATTCCTTACATTATCCTATTGCTTATAGCCTTAGACCAGCAGGTTCTCGCATGTTACTTTAGCAGAAGGTGGCTGACACCAGCATTCTTCATTTAGTAAGCTATAATATCCAAATTCCTTCGTTGGTGAACCTTAGAAAGAGCTCCATTAAAGTTTGGTGCCCTTCTCCGAAACTGCAGAAACATTTTCCTGGAACAGTGCCCTATTCTTTATTCTGTTTCCCCTATTTACTGGGAAGACAAAGATGGAGACTTTGGTCATCGAAGGAGTTCCTAGTCTAATGATCTTACAGAATAAGCAGTAATCACCTTCTTGTTTTGCATCCTAGACCATGTTATATGAACTTAAGTAATCACCTTAGGGTGCGTGCCCGAGTATCAAACTCTCTTGGTCTAAAAAAGTGTTAAGCCTGATATCCATGTGCGAATGTTGAAGATCCTAGACTATCTTCTGTGCATAAGCAGCCATAATTGGCTTATAGTCCTTGGAATTTTCATCAACATAAGAAGTTGATGAAGTTACTGTCTCTGTTTTATAGGTTTATCAGACATGGGTTGCATACACTTGGGGTAAGTTTTTTTCCTTCAGTTTGCCACAATCTCGGAGAACAAGTGCTGTCCGTGATGCACTTACTAATAACTGTTGATCGGCTGACTGAATAGCTGCTTCCAGGAATGGGAAAGTGACCAGGTTGTTAATGAAGGTAAGAGTGTTTCCATTTCACTTTTTATGCCTGGTCTAATTGGAAAAAGCCTCTTTTGAGATTAATGGATCAAATTTAATGACTAATCATGTGCCGGAATTTGTGCAGATGAGAGAGATAAACAAAGGCACAATATAGGGGAAGGAAAATATGGTACCAGCATCACCCTTTAGCTTTGATCTGAGTTAATAATGCCCCTTCGACCTCTGCGCCTTCCTAGGCGATCCCCACCTAAGTTTGTCTTCATAATACTCATCCTTCTTTTGCCTACTGTTCTAGTTGGAATTTTCACCCATCACCAGAAAATCACCTATTTTTTCCGGCCTATATGGGACAAACCCCCTCCACCATTTTCCCGTCTACCTCACTTCTATGCAGAAAATGTATCTATGGATCATTTATGTCGCCTTCATGGATGGTCAGTCCGCTCTGAACCCCGGCGTGTATTTGATGCTATCATTTTCAGCAATGAGCTAGACTTAGTTGAGATAAGGTGGCATGAACTCAAACCCTATGTAACCAAATTTGTAATCTTAGAATCCAACACTACCTTCACCGGCATCCCTAAGCCTCTTTACTTTGCTTCAAATCGTGCTCGTTTTGCCTTTGCCGAGAATCAGGTAGTCTATAGTTTCTTGCCAGGGCGTGTTAAAAGCCCTGGGTCCCACGAAGACCCCTTCGAGCTTGAGAGGGAGCATAGAGTAGCAATGAATTACTTACTACAACAGGCAGGTATTTTGTATGGTGACATCCTTATAATGTCAGATGCAGATGAAATTCCAAGCCCACACACCATAAAACTACTTCAATGGTGCAATGAGATCCCACCTATATTACACCTTCAGCTAAAGCACTACATGTACTCATTCGAGTTCCCAGTGGACTACAGTAGTTGGCGGGCAGCAGCCCATATCTACAGGCCATCAACACAGTACAGGCATTCGCGGGTGTCAAACCTTATTCTTTCAGATGCTGGTTGGCATTGCAGCTTCTGCTTTAAGTACCTCCAGGATTTTGTGTTTAAGATGACAGCTTATAGCCATGCTGATCGTGTTAGGAGGAGAGAGTTTTTAGATCACAGAAGAATTCAGAGACTCATTTGTGAAGGGAATGACCTCTTTGACATGCTTCCTGAAGAATATAGCTTCAAGGAGCTGTTTAAGAAGATGGGACCTATTCCTCGTTCTGCTTCAGCAGTTCACCTTCCTGCATTTCTGATTGAAAACTCTGATAAATACAGGTTTCTGCTTCCTGGTGGTTGCGTCAGAGATCCCACGTAAATTTTCATACTTTTGTAGTTGCCTTGAAATGTCGAGTGTACAAGTGTTTTTGAAGTAGTGTTAGCATTAGAGTAGCTGCAAACACAGTATAGCAACACGAGAGACCGTCGTGCACTAATCCGAACAGCAAGGAGATGCTAGCTGGTGTATGAATGTGATCATTAGCCGAGGCCTTCAGTTTATTAATGAACATTACCAGGTGGAATGATACTTTTAGCTGCTGTTTTGTTTTGATATCCATTGGCCTAGAGATAGGTTCCCATCTGTAATTTGTGTTGCCCTTGTGGCTCACTCCGGAGAAAAAGCATTGGTGAAGTGCCGGACGCAACTCTACATGTAATGAATGAAATCAGCATCCAGCTTTGTCACCAGACTCAACAACACATGCAAACACAAGCACCAAAAGCTTTGGGCTCGTCGCTGCGGCTATCTATTATATAGTGCAAAAACAAAACACTCACTAAATGACAAAATAAGCAAAAGGTGGTAATAGGAAAAGACAAAAAAAAAAAATTCAGTACCATTGCAGTACCATTTCTTTTAAAAAAAAAAAAAAAAAACTATTTCGTTAAATTCAGTACCATTTCGTTAAAAAGAGTACCATTTCGTTAAAAAAGTATCATTTCTTTCAAAAAATAGTACTATTTTATTAAAAAAAGGAAAAATTAATTCTAAAAATACAACATCTAAGCGTGCTTAAAATGGATAACTCTTTGTTTAACTAAAAATAACACAATCTTTTATATCTGTCTTCTTTTAAAGGCCCCCCTAATAAATGACTTGCTACAATAGGTAATATGAAAACCAACCTCACAAATTAAACATTTTTTCTTTATATAATTAACAAGAAGATTAAAAATTGTTACAGCATATTACCTATTTTAGCAAGTTATTGTAGAGAGGATACTTTTAAATGAAGATAGGTCCAAAATGTTGTGTTATTTTTAGATAAACATAAAGTCAGTCATTTTTAAGCATATTGCGTAAAGGTTGTATTTTTAGAATCAATTTTTCCTAAAAAAAAGTATAATTTCTCTAAAAAGAAAAGTTAAGGAGTACCATTTCTTTGAAAAAAAGTACCATTATAAGCAAGAGGTCCATGTAGGGATAGGCATGGGTCTACGACCCGACCCAGACCAGATTGGACCTGACCCATTTTTAAGGGTCCGAGTCTAATTATTTGAGACCCAATGGATCTGGGGCGGATCTGGCTCCATGTGTTTAAAAACGGGTCTGGGTCCAATATTCTCAGACCCAGACCCGGTCCAGTCCGGCCCATAGACCCGGTCAATTATTAGGAATTAGAAATAATCTAATTAGATACATGCATGCATTAGTATTTTGGCACTAATTTGCGAATTGTGATATTTTACGTATCGAATGTGAATATGTGATAGTAAATGACGGTTAAATTAATAGCGCGAGAAAATTTTCTAAGACAAAAATGTTAAAAATAAAGACTAACACTAGACCCATTTTTGACACGAGACGCATTAGACCCATTGGATCTGGGTATGGGTTAGAATTTTTCAATGGATCTGGGGCGGGTCTGGATCTTCCTAAAAAATATGGGTCTGAGTCTCACCAGACCCGGCCTAGATCCGGCCCATGTCCATCCCTGTCCATGTGTTTTTTACTGTACAATCTCATTTTCCCTATAAAATTATTTTCATTTCTATTTACCTTAGCTTTTCTATTTGTTATTTGTTAGCAAACAAATAAATAACAGATAGCCGCAGGGACATCCTCCAAAAGGTTTAGCTCACTCACAATACTATAAGCCAAACTGGCCCCATTCAACTCGGCTTTTGTGTTACCAAACACATTAGGTAGTTAACTTTATAGTCATCTCTGCTTTGACATTCACAACAGCTAATGTAAACAGTAAATAACTATTCTCATTGACAAACAAAGCCCAATTGTTGCATTCTCGTAACATTCTCAAATAGGCTACCATATTGTAATTGATCCAACATTCTATCCAAAATTATGATATCCGACTGAAACTCAGATCTTATTATTGAGATATTTTATCTTCCACTCTAACTTCGTCAGCTTCTATAATCCTTGCATCCGATCAATAGCCCAACCAACTGCTGCCACATCATAATCTTTCTTTTAAATTTTCTACTATGGTCCATCAACTAACATAACAAAGGCATTGTCAGCATAATCACCCTTTACAAAATTACAACCAATCTGTTCAAATTGCTCCGTAAGGAGTTTGCGACAATCATTCATTCATTCATTCATTAGTTTCATTTCATTGCCAATCACATTTATCACTTTACATTCCATATAATTAGTGGACATTTCGACTATAGTTAGCTTCACAAAAGGGGACCAAAATAAGGCTAAACCACCCGCAGAAATAGATGCTTCTACATAATCATACTTACCATAATTCAACTTTTAGACAACCAACTAATTACAACGCTATCTGCCTTAGTTTCATTCAAAAACAAAATATGTGGAGAAAATATTTGGATGATCCAGCACAAGTATTGGACTGTAGGGCCATCTGATGTATTTAATCCCCTGCAGTTCCAAGCCATAATTCTCATTGTTCTCCTTGAGGTTGATTAGGCTCAACCTCCAAGACATTTTACATACAAGCAGAAACTGATAAGTTTATATTACCCTCACTCACCATCACGACCATGTTCACCTCTCGTCCCTTAACAAAGCTTCCCTCATACATATCTTTCACAATGTCCTCTATAACCTTCTTGTATTCTTGGCTCTGTATTAAAGATGACTTCATTCCTTTGCATTTCTTCCCTGCCACACTTCCCTCAGTAGACGAGCTTATAGGGTCTCTAGCCATCCTCTTCCTCGCTGGTCTTCCAATTTTCTTCCGTTCATTGTATTGTTCTTCATCAGGCTCCCTCGTCTGAATTGGTTGCTTCACGTTCCATTATGCAGGAATCAGATTTCCACCCGGAAATAATTTCTTAATTCTTCGATATTCCCTCGCCTTCTTCTTTCCCACCTGTACCTGCTCCCTTTCTCAGATTTACCAATCCCCATAGTCTCCTCACAAGGGATAGAAAGCTCAAAACTCGGAACTCTCTATTTAGCTGCCTCCAAATTCACATCTTCAATACCCCTAATCTGATCCTCAATAGGAGCATTGAAATCTTGAGATTTTCAAACTCTTCACGGGGGATATCTCTGATGGGAGAATGGTAAGCGCTAGAAGATCCAAGTTGAAGGGAAGTATGAGAACTTGGAAGTAAAAGAGGAGAATTAGGAGAATCAATGTTACTTAACTCCACCCACAACTGAGACCACGACTCCGACCCAGAACCCGAAAAAGTTTCTTCAGATATGTATCCATAATATCCAAACCCTTGTTGAGGGTTTTGAATATTATCCGGGTTTTCTGGAACTAGGCTAAATATTTCCTCGTGAGTTGGGCTTTGGTGATGGTTTGGATTTTTTGGGCCTCCAACTTGATCATTAAACGGAACTTGATGTGGCTCGTCCCAGTAGTTACCATCATATTGACCATCCATATTTTCGTTCTCACCATCATCTTCTTGAGCCAGACTGTAACTGTCTGAGTTGGGCTGCGTTGATCCTTGCAACTGACCAGGTCCACCAGTCAGGGGACCACGCATTCCAGAAGGTGGAGTGTCTGATGGAGAGCTCGGTGTATGAAGAGAATTACGAGAGATGTAATATGGAGAATTAGTAACACTTGGAATTGTAATTGCGCCTATTGGAAAAGGTGGTTGAGCATTAATATGAGGCAATTTAGCTATTAACTTCCTCATTTTAGGCCCAATTACTGTAGTGGAATTTTTCTCTTCTAAAACAAACTCCCTCGAAAACACAATGTTCCCCCCTATTAAAACGAGAAGGAGAATTTGAAGAAGTTTCCACGTAAAGAACACCTCCCACCCTTTTTCTTGAAAAACTGAGTTTCTTTGGTGGAGAGCTTCTACCGTGTTATATTTTTGGGAGACTCAATTTCTCAATTCCCTTCATCTTCCTCTTGCCACGTTGGATTCCGCTATCTCTTCTTCCCTACGTAATTGGTTGATCTACCTCCATGGACGCTCCCCTTATAGCTTGAAAATTTGAACATGGTGGTACTCTATCAAGCTGCATGGCACCTTTTACCTTCTCTCCTGGTTCTACATTGTACAAATTAGGCATTATATCTGAAGGAAATAATTTCCTTGGTCCAAGTTTGCATTTAATGCCAAGTCTAATAAATGCGGTTCAGTATTAGTTAACAAGTTAATAATTCAGTGAGATCAAGTGATCTGAATGCCTAGCTAGAGGCCGCTTCAGTTCAAGTGGAATTAATAAATCCACAACTTACTCTTGACTAAACCCGTAGGGTCACGCAAATAGTGTGTGAAAGGATCAAGTATTTAAGTGAATATAATATTCATTAAGTACTCTATTTATGGTCATTCGGAAATGATGGATCTTGGTTCAAGTGGGAGCTAAAATCATCAAAAGACAAAGAAATAATATTTACCAAAAACGGAATTATGGTTCATAACTGAAATATAAATATTATCCTAGTGGAAGATATGGCCGGAAACTGAAATATGGTTCGTATCGGAAAATATTAACGGAAATAGAAATATTATCGGAATCGGAAATATTGTCGAAATCGGAAATTTTGTCGAAATCGGAAATATTATCGAAAACGTAAATATTGTTCGAATCGAAAATAAATTCCGGAATCGGAAAACAAATCGGAAGCACGACGAGCGACTGCTCAACGAGCAAGCGTGCAAGACGCAAGGCCTGACGCCTAGCAGGCATGCGCTCGCGGAGCCACAACGATGGGCCATCAAGCGCAACAACAATGGGCTAGCAGACACAGTGTGGCCTGCAAGCATTGTGTGGGCGGCAAGCACAACGCAGCAGCGTGGGCCTCAAGCCACGCATGTTGCAGCAAAGCCCAGCCGACCTTGCCTTGCTTGCTTGTGCGACAAGAAGGATTGGGCGCCAAGCCTACTTGCGCGGCAAGTAGCTTGGGCCTCAAGCTAGCGTTTTCCTAATCCTACGTTAATTAGAATTCTAGGATAAATCTAATACTTAATTAGTGTTTGGTTATTCCTAGAATACTAAGTAGTTATGTTTAACTAGAATCCTAATGGGTTTAGTTAATCGATTCATAGTAGGAATAAACTTCTTTATTTCCACCCAATAAATATGAGGTTCATGACCACATATTTAAATTAAGCTTTGAAAATACATTAAATTCAATAGGGTTTAATATTTTCCTATCACATATTGTGAAATCCCGATTGCATAAAACCTTAGAGAATATCCTAGTTGGTTAAACCTAAAGGCGGATCCGAACGTGACGTGGACTATCTACGGAGGGGCAACATTTGGATCTCTTTACTTGTTCTTGTTCGGTTCGGGAGCAGCTAGGGAAGGCACGCATCACATAGTATGTATACTAAATTATGCTAATTGACTATGCGACAATTAATTTGGATTCCTGGCTTTATGATTTTTCCGCATGAATTATATTGTTCATAACCTAACAGTGGTATCACGAGCCTCTAATTAATCCCATAATCAATTAAAGTTAACATGGATTAAATTCTATAAATTTGCAAAGAATAAAAGGGGTGAATTGATTTGGCGTAATTAGTTGCAAATTTGTGCGATTATTTAATTATATGTTCGCAAGATTTTCGGCAGTTTTGTCAATAATGGTCGAAATCTTATGTTTTTATAGTGTATTCCGCATGTAAACGATGTTTTAAATTTTTTTACAAAAGTGGTAACTTCGAGCCGAACCCAGAATTCTCAAATTTGAAGCCTAACTATGACTTTTCGGAGGTTTTAGTTTTACGAACGCAAAATTTGTAAATTTTATGATGTTAAAATAAATATTTCTAATCTTGTATGTAAATCTTGAACTAATAATTGACCTACTGCATATGTTTAACAAATTTAAGAACTAAATTCGTTAATTATACAACCTAATTTGTAATTATAATTAATTTGTTAATAATTTGAAATTTGTTTTGATTTCATAATTAATTGATAATTTAATTGGGATCCTATGATTAAAACCACCATAGAAATTTGTTAAAATTGGAATTATAAAATTTTTATGAACCTAGATTTTAATCCCTAAAGATCATATAAACGAAAAATTGTTTTAATTAATAATTTTTTGAATTTTCGCCTAAATTTATGATATATATATATATATATATATATATATATATATATATATATATATATATATATATATATATATATATATATATGAATTATTAATTTGTCATGAAATTTAAAATTATAAAATTTTCGATTTTTAGATATAAAACCTTCACGGACTTGCACGCACAAAGCAACGGAAAGCCTAGTGTTACCCTTAAGGGTGTTGCAATGGTGCGGGTATGCGACGACGAGCAAGGGAGCTCATCTCCCATGCGGTGCTATGGCAGCGAGCAAGGTACATACGCACGCGCTGGGTCTACGGCTTGTGCAGTGTGTACGTTGTGCGAGTGAGCGAGTAAGGCGAAAGGGGTAGCGCGCGCACATGAGCAACGAGCGCTGGCGAGAGGCATCGAGCAATGTCCTCGTGCCATGCGCGTCTTCCTGCCCTGTGTAGCGCCCAGTGAGCGATGGAGATGAGGCATCGAGCGATGCCCTCGTGCCATGCGCGCACGCCCATCAGTGCTTGCGCGCCCAACGAGCGTCGGTGCGAACCAGCGAGCGCTGGCCTAGGCGAGGCTGTGTGATGGATTTGGGCCATGTGTGCACTTGCTAGCGACGATGCTGCCTTGGCGAGGCATGGGCCTTGCGCCCATGTGCCTTGCCTTGGCCCAATAGTTGGTTTTAATTTTTCGTTGAGCGAAGGATTTAATTAATTTTAATTCCGTGCTTATAATTTTTCTCGGAATTTAATCTTGTTAGTTTAATTATTATAATTAATTTTATCTTAATTATTTAATAAAATTAAAACCTTGATAAAATTATAATTAATTAATTTTAATCAAATGAAAAATAATAAGGGATTTAAAATTATTTTATATGAGCTTTAAATTTTATTTAAATTTGTTGTTTCCGGTTGGACTAGGAAATACATTTTATCTTTAAAATTGGTAAAGCATATAATTCTTGATTTGAGTGGGAGCTTTTATTCATAATTTCTAAACTTTTGATTAGGTCCTTATTCCTTTAAGGTTAACAACTTGATTAGACCTGATAAGGTCAAATAATTTGTAGATTCTTGAGCCTTGATTATTTGTTGTAAATATTTATGTGATGCATATTTTTCTGCTAACTTGCTAAGTGGGCCATTCATTGATAAATGAATGGGTGAATGGTATATTGAAAATATATTTTTTTGCAGGTTGCACAAAGTGACTAGTATGGCCCAAATAGGATAGTAATTAAATATGGTCTGCGTACCATTAATTAGTTGTAATTAGTTTAATTATTGCAAGTCTTTTTTTGAAGAAATGGTGCCTCCCATGGTGAAATTCAATAACGGAGTTTCCAATCCATTTTCAAGACGGAGTTTTAAGTTGAGGCTTCAAGATGAAGTCGGGCCATACTAGATCACATTTAAATCTTATGCATGTTTTAAGATATTAATTGTTTTAAATGTCTTGATGTTATGCATGAGATTGTGGCTTGATTATGTTGCATGATTAAGGATTTTAGTTCACTTAAAATCTAACCAACATAGTAAGAGCCTTAAGTTCCAAACTTTAAAATTGAGTTAAAAAGTTCCATTCCAAAACAACATTTACTTCTCACCTTTACATCAATCTAGTAATAGTTTTCCGCCAAAGCGAGGTGTTGCTTATTGATTTTAAAGGGGTAAGGTACACATTAGTTGTGAGTAAATGTTGATTTTAGTTGAACTCAAGGATATAGTAGGAGTCCTTTTATGTCGTGGCAAATGAGATAGGTTTACCTAATAAGTTCTTAGACGTACATATCAACCAAGAGTAGTTTCTAGAATATTAGCAAAGGATTTGCTTACCTAAGATATCTATACTATATATTAAAAGGCGTTTCTAAAGAAGTTTATGTGCCACGTGGCACTCTGTTTGTGATTATTTCATTTCACGTAAACCTCATATATTTAAAAAATTAGAAATTTAGCGCATGTATAAGACTTGAACCCGTGACCTCATGTTTAAACAATGAAGTGTTTACCATTGAGCCATAACATGTTACATGTTATCATTGTATAAAGAATACTAATAAATGTAATAAAAAGGAATTGATCTATAACATTTTCAAATCCTATATAATAATATAAATGTTACTAATGCAGTAACCCGGGGAATCGCCCGGGCCTAAAACTAGTTTTAGAATTAAGACAAGCCAACGAATACTTAGTTCTTTAATGATTTCGAGGATATTGGATTTATTTTATTCACACCTGTCGGAACACAAAAACTCGAATAAAATGCTTAATAAATTTTGAATTATGCATGTTTGCTAGAATTTAAGTTTATTAAGAGCATGTATGCATGGTTATTTATTTGTTTATTCTTTTCAATTGTAGTTTTAATTATGGCAAACAACAACAATCAAAACATCATCAAGGGTTATTAACTTATGATCAAGTTGAACTTAACAAATTTTCTTGAATGGGAAGGGAAACTGGTTAAAGTGCTAAAACTCAATGGCATAGAGTATGCACTATTCTACCCCATGCTAAGCTACTATGCAAGAGATAGGACTCCTGAAAGACATGTCAGTCTCATGCTGAGCAACATCCTTAGCGATTGGCATAGAAGGTTGTAGCTTACAAACCATATATGCTTCTCATGCATCTAAGGGATATCTTGAAGGAAATAATGCCCTTGGTCCAAGTATGCATTCGATGTTAAGTCTAATAAATGCGGTTCAGTATTAATTAACAAGTTAATAATTCAGTGAGATCAAGTGAGCTGAATGCCTAGCTAGAGGCCGCTTCAGTTCAAGTGGAATTAATGATATTAATCCACAGCTTACTCTTGACTGAACCCGTAGGGTCACACAAATAGTACGTAAACGGATAAAGTATTTAATGGCATTAAATACTCCATCTATGGATATTCGGAATCGCCGGATCTTGGTTTCAGTGGGAGCTGAGATCGTCACAGGCAAGAAATGAATACTCCGGAAACGATGATATTGCCGGAAACGGAAATATGGATCGTATCGGAAATATAAATATTATCCAAGTCGTAGATGTTGCCGGAAACGGAAACATGGTACGTATCGGAAAATATTATCGGAAATGGAAATATTGCCAGAATCGGAAATATTGCCGGAAACGGAAATATTGTCAGAATCGGAAATATTATTGGAATCGGAAAATAATTCCGGAAACGGAAATATTAAATATTTGTTCGAAACGGAAATTGATTCCGGAATCGGAAATATTAAATATTGTTCGTATCGGAAATGAATTCCGGAATCGGGAATTTAATCGGAAGCGTATCGTACGAATTAGCATCGGACGAGGCCCGCTAGACGAAGGCCCAGCACGAAGCCAGGCCGTCGCCCAGCGAGCCAACGCGCACCATCGCACGCCAAGCCTCGACCAGGCCCAGCGCAAGGCCAGGCCCAGCCAAGGCCTTGGGCGCGCGCGCAAGAGCACAGCAGTGGGCCGAGCGCTGTGCGCCTAGCGTGGGCCGCAAGGCTTGCGCGGGTGTACGGTGCTCGTGCAATGCTTGTGCGGGAATCCTGAAGCAATCGGGATTCGAAGTGTGATTAAATCCTAAAACTATTAGATAATGATTATTTAATTAGAGTCCTAGTAGGGTTATAATTAAATAAATTAGTATCCTAATAGGATTCCAAAACCCTTTCCATAACTCTATAAATAGGTGCCTAGGGTCACATATTTTCATAGATTATTCAAGTATTCAAAGTGAGTTTTTGAGAGAAAATTCAGACACATTCCTTGACTATAAGTGCCGAAAATCTTTAGTACCTTAAGGGCGATTCTAGTTGGTCAATCTTAAGGCGGATCCGGACGTGCTGTGGACTATCTACGGAGGGACGACACTTGGAGTCCTAAAGACTTGTTCTTGTTCGGTTCGGGCGCAGCTAGGGAAGGCACGCAACAAAGAGTATGCATCTAAACTATGCTATATGATTATGTGTAAATAATATGTATTCCTGGCTAAATGGTTTTTCCGCATGATTTATGAGTTGTCATATGTATCATAACCTAACAGTGGTATCACGAGCCTCTTATTATTTTCATAATCTAAATTGCATGAACATGGTTAAATATTACAAATTTACAAGAATTAAAAGGGGTGATTAATTTTCGTAATTGTTAATTAATTGCAAATTGCGTTTATTTAATTATATGTACGCAGTTTTTCGGCAGTTTCTTCGTTAATCATCCAAATCGAGTGATTTTTGTGTCAATTCCGCATGTAAAAGGCATTCTAAAATTTTGACAAAAATAATTTTTTTCTGCCGAACCCAGAATTCTCAAATTCGAAGCCTAACTATGACTTTTCGAAGGTTTTAGTTTTTCGAATGCAAAATTTCGTAAATTTAAGATGTTAAATTAAATATTTGCGATTCTTGTTGATAAATCTTGAATTTTTGATTGACCTACTGTATATGTTTAACAAGTTTGAATGCCTAGCCTTGTTAATTATGCAATCTAATTTGTAATTATGATTAATTAGTTGAAAATTAGAATAATTTAGAATTAATTTGATTTTCATAATTAATTATAATTTAATTAGAAACCTATGATTAAAAACCACCATAAAAATTGTAAATTTATGATAAATTTTAAATTTTTATGACCTAGGCATGAATCCATGATAATCGGAAATCAATTGAATAATAAATTTTCGATTTTTCGCCCTAAAATTATGAAATTAATATAAATTTATTAATTTGTCATTAATTTTAAATATAAATTTTAAATTTTTATGCGATTCGTTCATATAACTTGCACGCACAAAGCAATGGACGCTTCGTGTTACCCTTAAGGGGTGTTGTATAGTGCGGGCATGCGACGACGAGCAAGGGAGCTCGTCGCCCGTGCGGCACGAATGCAATGAGCAGGGGCATGGTGCACGAGCACAAGGCAGCAGCCCTGCCTTGTGTCGTGGGCCACGAGCTATGGATGAATGGGCATGGGCGAAGGCAAGGCATGGCAGTCGCGTGTGGGCAGCAAGCGAGCTGCGCCACAACGCGCACTGCCTCGCGCAAGCGCGCGCAGCCTCGCGCGCAGCGAGCGCAAGCTCGCGTGCCACGAGCGCTGCGCCCAGCGTTGATCGCGCGCAACTGCTCGCGCACAGCGAGCGATGGCTCGCGTGCATCAAGCGCTGGAGCGCGCGCAGCAAGCGCTGGCGAGCGCGCGCAGCAAGCGCTGGCGAGCGCGCACAGCGAGCGATTGTTCGCGTGCATCGAGCGTTGGCGCGCGCGCAGCGAGCACCACTTGTGCGATGGCTTGCGATGGAAGATGCAGCAGCTATGCGACGAGCGCATGGGCTGCGCGCACATGGCCAGCGATGGCTGTGTGCGTGTGGCCCATGGGCGTGCGATGCGTAGGGTGTTTGCGTTGCGATTAGATCGTTTTGAATGTTTAATTTGAAATTTTCAGTTTACGTAATTTTAATTAATTTTAAAATTAATAATTTAAATTATTTTCTTGGATTTTAATTTTGAATATTGTAATTATAATAAATTTTATTTATTCTAATTTTTTACTAAAATTAAAATCATGAATTAATTTAAATACGACTGAAATCAAATTAAAATTTTTGGATTCAATTATAAATTTATATGGGCTTTAAATTTTAATTAAATTTGTATGTTTCCGGTTAGACTTGAAATACATTTTTATGTTTAAAATTAGTAAAGCATATGAATTTATTGGTTTAAGTGGGAGCGCTTTTTAGTCATAAACTCTTGATTAGGTCTACGAATCCTTAAGGTTAAAACAACTTGATTAGAATTAATAAGGACTGAATAATTGGTAGATTATTGGTGCCCTTGATTAATTGCTGCAAATGTTTACGTGATGCATAATGTGTTTTACTAACCAGCTATGTGGGCCATTCATGATAATGAATGGGTGAATGGTATATATTGTATATGTACTGTTTTGCAGGTTATGAAGTGACTAGTATGGCCCAAATAGGATAGAAAATATGGTCTGCGCACCATTAATTTGAGTGTAATTGGTCTAAAGTACCAAAGTTATTTTTCAATTCAAATATGGTCTGCGTCCCATCAAATAGTTGTAATTAGTTTTAATTATAGCTTATCCTATTTGAAGAAAATGATGCCTCCCACGGAGATTTTCAAGACGGACTTTGAAGTCAAAGCTTCAAGATGAAGTCGGGCCATACTAGATCACATCTATCTTATGCATGCTTTAAGTTATTTATTGCTTTAAATATGTCTTAATTATGCATAAGATTGTGGCTTGATTATGTTGCATGATTAAGGATTTTAGTTCACTTAAAATCTAACCAACATAGTAAGAGCCTTAAGTTCCAAACTTAAAAATTGAGTTAAAAGGTGCCATGCCAAAATATACACTTGCTTGGATATCCTTTACATCAATCTAGTAATAGTTTTCGCTCAGCGAGGTGTTACTTATTGGTCCTAAAGGGGCAAGGTACACAAATAATTGTGAGTACATGTTAGTTTTGGTGAAACTCAACGATATAAGTAAGGAGTCCTTTTATGTCGTGGCAAAATCGATAGGTTTACCTAATAAGTTCTTAGACGTACCTATCAACCAAGAATAGTTTCTAGACTATTAGCAAAAGGCTTTTGCTTACCTAAGATGTTTTAGGATTAAGTCGACACACTGTGCTTAGTTCTTCAATGATTTTAGGATCTTGGAATCATTTTATTCACACCTGCCGGAACACATAACTTGAATAAAATGCTTAATAAACATTGAATTATGCATGTATGCTAGAATTTAAGTTTATTAAGAGAAACTGTGAATGGTTATTTATTTGTTTATTCTTTTCAATTGTAGTTTTTAATATGGCAAACAACAATTAATTCAACATTCGATCAATTCTCGAAAAGGAGAAGTTGAACGGGAAAAAATTCCTTGACTGGCAAAGGAACTTGCAAATAGTTCTTATGCAGGAAGAAAAGGAGTATGTCCTAGATGAGGCGATGCCCGAAGCCGCAGGCGACTGGGTCACTCAGGCAGCCCTCAATCGTTGGATTGATGCCAACAAGGATGTGAAATGTCTAATGCTCGCCACCATGAGTGCGGATCTGCAGAAAACGTTCATCAACTCAGATGCTTTCACAATCATCAGTGAGTTGAAGAACATGTTCCAAGATCTGGCTCGAGTCGAAAGATTCGAGACTCATAGGCAAATTCTTGAGACCAAGCTTAAGAAAGGCGAGCCCGTAAGTCCACATGTTCTCAAAATGATTGGACTCATTGAGAATATGAGTCGGCTGGATCAGCAATTTTCTCAGGAAATGGCTATAGACACCATCCTCCATTCTCTTCATAGCGGGTATGATCAGTTCAAACTGAACTACAGTATGAATAGTCTGGACAAAACGCTCACTGAGCTTCACGGTATGCTGAAGACCGCTGAAAAGACGCTCAAAAGTGATAAGCAGGATGTGCTTATGGTGCGTGGGGGCAAGTTCAAAAAATCTGGAAAGAAGAGGAATGCTAAGAAAGGTGGCGACAAGGCCAGCCCAACTAAGCAAACTGGCGCCAAATCTGTAAAGAGGAAGGTCAGTCAACCCACTTCTGAATCCGAATGCTTCTACTGCAAGAAGAAGGGGCATTGGAAGAGAGATTGCTTGAAGCTAAAGGAAGATCAAAAGAACGGAACAGTCGTTCCATCTTCAGGTATTTTCGTTATAGATTGTATACTTGCTAATTCAACTTCTTGGGTATTAGATACAGGTTGTGGCTCACACTTATGTTCCAATCCACAGGGACTAAGAAGAAGTAGAAAGTTAAGCAAGGGTGAAGTCGACCTACGAGTGGGAAATGGAGCACGGATTGCTGCATTAGCTGTAGGAACTTACTTTTTGTCGTTGCCCTCTGGGCTAGTTTTGGAACTGGAAGAATGTTTCCATGTTCCAAGTCTTACTAAAAACATCATTTCAGTTTCTTGCCTAGATGCTAAGGGATTTTCCTTTTTAATAAAAGACAATAGTTGTTCGTTTTATTTTAAAGAGATGTTTTATGGATCTGCTAGATTAGTCAATGGACTTTATTTATTAGATCACGACAAACAAGTATATAACATAAATACCAAAAAGGCCAAAAAGGATGATTCAGATCTCACCTATCTGTGGCATTGTCGATTAGGCCATATAAACTTGAAACGCTTAGAAAGACTTCAAAAGGAAGGAATTCTAGAACCATTTGACTTAGAGGATTATGGTAAATGCGAATCATGTTTACTTGGCAAAATGACAAAGCAACCTTTCTCTAAAGTTGGAGAAAGAGCAAATGAACTATTGGGTTTAATCCATACAGATGTATGTGGACCAATGAGTACAAATGCTAGAGGTGGTTTCAGCTACTTTATCACTTTCACTGATGACTTCAGTAGGTATGGTTATGTCTACCTAATGAAGCATAAGTCTGAATCCTTTGACAAATTCAAGGAATTTCAGAGTGAAGTAGAGAATCAATTAGGCAAGAAGATTAAGGCACTGCGGTCTGATAGAGGCGGTGAATATCTGAGCTATGAATTTGATGACCATCTGAAAGAATGTGGAATTCTATCAGAATTGACTCCTCCAGGAACACCACAATGGAACGGTGTGTCGGAACGGAGGAACAGAACCTTGCTAGACATGGTCAGGTCAATGATGGGTCAGGCCGAACTTCCATTAGAATTTTGGGGACATGCACTAAATACAGCTGCACTCACTATAAATAGAGCTCCATCTAAAGCTGTCGAAAAGACTCCATACGAATTATGGTTGGAAAGCCTCCAAATGTGTCTTTTCTTAAGATTTGGGGATGTGAAGTATACGTCAAACGATTAATTTCAGACAAACTTCATCCAAAATCTGACAAATATATCCTTGTGGGCTATCCAAAGGAAACAAAGGGGTATTACTTCTACAATACATCTGAGAACAAGGTGTTTGTTGCTCGAGATGGTGTCTTTTTGGAGAAAGATCACATTTCCAAAATGACAAGTGGGAGAAAAGTAGACCTCGAAGAAATTCGAGTCGAACAACAAACTCTAGAGAATGCTCAAGATGACATTCAGGATGAAGCTCAGAGATCTTTAGAAGAATCTGGTGAGAATCATGGTCAATCTAGAAATGTTACCCCGCGTAGATCGCAAAGATATAGATCTCAACCGGAAAGGTACTTAGGTATTTTTACGAACGAGAGCTATGACGTTCTATTACTTGAAAGTGATGAACCTGCGACTTACAAACAAGCTATGACGAGCCCTAGCTCCAAGCAATGGCAAGAATCCATGCAATCTGAATTAGACTCCATGTCTGAAAACCAAGTATGGGATTTGGTCGATTTGCCAGATGGCTACCAAGCCATTGGAAGCAAATGGGTTTTCAAACTGAAAAAGGACAAGGATGGGAAACTTGAAGTTTTCAAAGCTAGATTGGTTGCAAAAGGTTACAGGCAAGTCCACGGTGTGGATTACGATGAAACCTTTTCACCAGTTGCAATGCTAAAGTCTATTCGGATAATGTTAGCAATCGCTGCATATTACGATTACGAAATATGGCAGATGGATGTCAAAACTGCTTTCTTAAACGGCGTTTTAACAGAAACTGTGTTTATGACACAGCCTGAAGGTTTTGAGGATCCAAAGAATGCTAAAAAGGTATGCAAGCTAAAGAAGTCAATCTACGGATTGAAGCAGGCATCCAGGAGCTGGAATATACGTTTTGATGAAGCAGTCAGTGACTTTGGTTTCATCAAGAACGCGGACGAATCTTGTGTATACAAGAAGGTCAGTGGGAGCAAAATTGCTTTCCTAGTATTATATGTCGACGACATATTACTTATCGGAAATGACATTCCTATGTTGAACTCTGTCAAGATTTGGCTTGGGAAATGTTTTTCGATGAAAGATCTAGGAGAAGCACAGTACATATTGGGCATCAAGATTTACAGAGATAGATCTAAAAAGATGATTGGACTTAGTCAAAGCACTTATATCAATAAGGTGCTTGATAGGTTCAAGATGGCGGACTCCAAGCGAGGCTACCTACCCATGTCTCATGGAATGACTCTAAGCAAGAATCAGTGCCCAAAAACACTTGATGAGCGTAGACGAATGAATGGGATTCCATATGCATCATTGATTGGTTCAATAATGTATGCTATGATATGTACACTCCCGGATGTTGCGTACGCACTCAGTGCTACGAGCAGATACCAGTCAGACCCAGGAAAGGCGCATTGGACTGCTGCCAAGAACATTCTGAAGTACCTGAAAAGGCACAAAGATGACTTCCTGGTCTATGGTGGAGATGATGAATTAATTGTTAAAGGCTATACGGACGCAAGTTTCCAAACCGACAAAGATGATTTCAGATCACAGTCTGGGTTTGTCTTCTGCCTCAACGGAGGAGCAGTAAGCTGGAAATGTGCTAAACAAAGCACCATTGCGGATTCTACAACTGAAGCGGAGTACATTGCTGCACATGAAGCAGCAAAGGAAGCTATATGGCTAAGGAAGTTCATAGGTGAACTTGGTGTAGTCCCCTCCATTAAAGGACCAATAGCCCTGTATTGTGATAATAACGGAGCTATTGCACAGGCAAAGGAGCCTAGACACCACCAGAGAGTCAAGCATGTACTTCGTAGATTTCACCTTCTACGAGAGTTCGTTGAAAGAAAAGAAGTCGAGATAAGCAAAATTGGAACTGATGACAACATATCAGATCCATTGACTAAACCTCTGCCGCAGGCGAAGCACAACTCGCACACTGCAGCTATGGGAATCAAGCATATTGGAGAATGGCTTTGATGTCTCTGTTTAATGTTTTAAAGTTTTAGAGTTTAAATCTTTGTAAAACATTATTGGTTAATCATTCATAATAAATGAAAGGAATTCATTTTTCCATTTAATTTGTGGTTTATTAAATGATGAGTCCCTTCAATTTGACGATATATTCAAGATAGACTGTCAGGACCAGTCCTGTGACTAAGAAATGTCTATCAAGTGAACTTGAATGTCAAAGGTTGAAAATGGTCCCTAGTCGGAGTTTTCTATAAAATTGGACGCATAGAAAATGTTAGACGACTAGAATGCAAGATGACTAGTAGTTCTGTTTCTTGAACTATGTGGACATGGCAATGTCATAATCATTTGCATAGATACTTACTTTGGGAAGACTAGTATCGGACAAGACCTATGAAACTTTACTGTAAGAGATGAAAATCTGTCATAAGTAAATTTCATTAAAATTATTAGACACTAAATCCTCAATACCTGAGTGATTTGAGATTACTTGTTTGAGAACTGGTTGCATTGACGTTGACCAACCGTCGCACCGTAAAAGGAGGCTATAAAGGCAACGCTCAGGTAATCACCTATCAAACGAAGTCTAATCTCAAGATCGCAAGATTGGGATTGTCCTCCCATAAATCGGGATGAGATGCTTAAAAGTTGTACAAGGCCACTCGGAGAGCTAGAAACTGTGAAATGCATGGCCGTGCTCGGATGAATCATAGGCTATGATTATCTGTTTATTTGATCAGTTGAACTCTGAAACCGAGAAACACCTCTGGACATAATAAGTGTTGTGGGCAAAATTACCGTGCCTTCGTGTACCAATGAGGATGTGACACATGGCACGTATTGCGCCCCCTAAGAAGAAATCATACGAAGTCTACTCCGGGGCATGAGCATTAATCTAGGTATCTACAATGTATGTATTTAAGTGTGTATAAATGTATGTATAAAATCTATACCTGGAAAGGGGCTTAATTAGTATGTATCCCAAGTGAATGACTAAGCACAATAGGCCCAAATAGCCCACTATTGCCAAAAGGGACCAGAGAATTGTAAGGAGAAAGGACACGTGTCCTCCTCCCATTCCCCAGCCAATCATGTAAGGGGAATATTAGGTCATTCCCACAAAAACCTAGTACTATAAATATTCCCACTTCCCTAGAAAAAGGGGTCACAATCAATACATTCAAGAGCCATTGCTGCTCTGCCTTCTCTCTACTTTCTCTCTCTATAAAAATACAATCTTGTTAAATCCTTAAAAGTTACCGGAAAACCTCCAAGGTATCTCACCGGAAAAACCCCACAACATTTGGCACCGTCTGTGGGGAGGTACGGTAACATGGAAGATCAACGACAGGACAACGATGCTGGGCGGCCTACGCGAGTAGAGCGGCCACCCCTCGAAAGAGAAATGCCGACTGAACATCATACGCCGGCCACAAGAATCACCGAAGATGCCGCGCGTATATTTGCGGCCGGGCACACCCCTCGTCACACTGCCGAGGTAGAGGTGCTCAGCGAGGAGGACGACCAGGCCAATCGCACCCCTCCTGGAGGACACCTGGATCCTCGGGTGGATACGGTAATAGAGGAGAACCCTGATATGCATGTCTCTGTGGGTGCTCTTCGGGCTATTTTGGCTGAGTTCCAAGCTGATGTGGGAAAGACAGTTAATGCTGAGGTACAGAAGAGTATGCTGATCTACACCACTGCTGTGGCTGCAAATCATGAGAGGCCGACAAGCAATAGGCCAACACTTTCTTTGCGCCCCCCAAATGTCTGGACCAGGCTGATAGGCGAGGACCTGAGGAGACAGCCGCCAGCAAGTCAGCCCAATCAGGCAATGTCTTACCTACCACGCCGAATGCCACGGCGGCTGATCGGAGAAACGTCCCGAGGACGTGAGCAGCCACGCGCAGAGCAGTTGCCTGACTCTGAGTCTGAACTTTCTGACACTGGGTCAACCCCCGTCATGCCGGATAGACCTCTCCCTCATCCAACTTATACGCATCTGATCCAGGCGCGTCCAGGGGTCACCCGTCCAACCCGTCAAACTCGCGGACGCGAGTCTTCCCAGCGGCTACCCTACTCAAGGCGTCAAGACCCTGTATATCACATTCAAGAGGGGGTGTCCAACATGGCCCTAGGGCACACCACCCCTTTTGCAGACTCCATCATGAGAGCCCCGAGGGAACCCAAAGTCAAGCCGCCCAACATTGATGCTTACGATGGTACCACAGATCCGGACATGCACCTCTTGGTTTACCGGCATCACATGTATGTCCAAGGAACAACTGACTCAACCTGGTGTAAGTATTTTCCGGGCACACTCAAAGGAGTAGCCTCTAAGTGGTTCGAGAGACTTCCAGCCGGAACTATTCGCTCTTTTTCGGAGCTCGAGCTATTGTTCTCTACTCGGTTCATGGCTCACAAGGAAGAGAAGAAGACGAGCATGCATCTGAGTAGGATTCAGCAAGGGAAGGACGAGTCCCTGAGGAGTTATGTGAAGAGATTCAATCTAGAGGCAGGGCAAATTCCGGATTTGCCAGATGGTGTTGCATTCGATAACTTCATTCGAGGGCTTAAAAAGGGCTCTTTCAAGTTTGATCTGGTAAAGAAAAGCGTCCGAACAATGGCAGAAGTGCTGGATGAGGCCGAGGCCTTCATTCATGCAACAGAGATTTGCAGCGTCCCGAAAGATCCCAGAGGAAGTGATACCGCCGAGCTAGCGGCAAAAAAGGAGAAATTCGAAAAGAAGAACCGGCCTAACGGGACGTGGGCTATTGCAAAAGAGTCAGACAGGGCCCCCGGAGCGGCAGGTCAGAAACGGCCCAGAACTTATGATCGGGAGCGATTCGAGTATAACACAGACATGTACACAATTCTGATGGACGTCGGGTCCAAATATGACATTGATCGTCCATTTCCCATGAAGTCGCCACCAGAAAGTAGGGACCCCAAACTGTACTGTCACTTTCACAGTGACATTGGGCATGACACCAATGAATGTAAGAGCTTGAAAAGGGCATTGGATGGCCTAGCCACCAAGGGATTCTTAAAAAGTTATATCAGCAGGAACACGGGAGGTTCTGGCAAACCCTTCTACAAGAAAAACAAATCCCCTCCCTCGGAGGAAGATGGGAATCGTACCGACCCAGAGTGTGTGGCAGTCATCTCAGGAGGATTGGCCGCCGGCGGGCCGACCATGAGGGGCCAGAAGGATTATGCCAAGCGATTGGGGCAAGTGATGCTGTCCGGCAAGGCCACAGTTGACCCGTTTTCAAAAGTTGAAATCGGCGAGGCCGACCGTGGGAAAATCTCCACCCCGCATGACGATCCTTTGGTAATTGAGTTAAAAGTTGCTAACCTGAGGGTTAGGCGTATTTTGGTTGATACAGGAAGTTCGTCGGACATAATTAGTCTAGAGTGCTTGAATCGGCTGCAACATGATTCCTCAAAGATTGAGAAAATCCACTATCCCATTATAGGCTTCGGAGGTAGTGTCATCCACCCAGTCGGCATAATTACCCTTCCTCTGAGGATGGGAAATAAAAAGGAATCTCGGCAAATGGATGTCCGTTTTCTCATAGTGAAAGATCTGACGGCATATAACATCATCTTGGGGCGTCCCACGTTGAATAGGGTAAAGGCTGTCATTGTGACTCATCTGATGCTTTTTAAGTTCATTTGTGACGATGGGAGTGTCAGCACTATACATGGTGACCAGCAACAAGCTAGAGATTGCTACCTAACCACCTTGAGTCCAGAAGCATGGGGGACGGGTGAAGAGAAAGGGACATCGAGCAACAAACGAAAATGTGGCGACACGCAACCCAAGGTCGTCAAAGAAACATTAACTATCTCAACAGGGCACATGGAAGAGAGACGCCCAGAGCCTGTTGGGGCCCATTTCAATGTGGTATTAAACACAGATAAACCTGACAGAGTAGTGCCCATCGGGATTTCTCCTGACGACCCGCTGGCGGCAGAGTTGGTCCACCTTTTGAGAGAATTTGAAGATATCTTTGCTTTCACAGTGGACGAAATGCCGGGTATTGACCCTGCTGTGGCCGTCCATAAGCTGAATGTGGACCCAAACTTCAAACCGGTTCGTCAGAAGAAAAGGAACCATGGGGAAGATAGAAATCAGGCGGCAGCCGCGAAAATACAAAAGTTGATGGAGGCTGGGTTCGTCAGGCCTAGTTAGTACCCCGATTGGGTTGCTAACGTGGTCCTCGTCAAAAAACCTAATGGTACCTGGAGAATGTGTGTTGACTACACCAACCTCAATAAGGCATGTCCAAAGGACAGTTTCCCACTGCCCAAGATTGACCGGCTCGTCGACTCTACAGCAGGGCATGCTATGATGAGCTTTATGGATGCCTACTCAGGGTTTCACCAGATTCCGTTGTGGCCTGACGACCAGGAAAATACATCATTTGTTACTGAACAAGGCCTTTACTGCTACAAGGTGATGCCGTTTGGGTTAAAGAATGCACCGGCCACCTTTCAGCGTCTTATTAACACTGTGTTCATTAAGCAGCTCGGCAGAAATATTGAAGCTTACATTGATGATATGATCGTAAAAAGTAAGCTGAGGGCGGTGCACATAACTGATCTCAGGGAGACATTTGAGACTATTCGAGCTTACAACATGAGGTTGAACCCTAAGAAGAGTGTGTTCGGGGTGACGGCAGGCAAATTCTTAGGTTTCTTGATTGATGAAAGAGGAATTGAAGCCAACCCAGACAAAATCCAGGCAGTAATTGATATGAGCTCACCAAAGACAGTGAAGGAGGTCCAGCGGCTCACAGGTTGCTTGGCCGCCCTGGGCAGATTCCTTTCCAGGGCTGGAGACAAGTGCCACTACTTTTTTAGGTCTGTCAGAAAGAAGGCCAAGTTTGAATGGTCGGACGAGGCCGAGGCGGCATTGGTCAGATTAAAGGAGCACTTACATACCTTGCCTCGTCTTGTTAGTCCCTTGCTAGGAGAGACTTTGTACATGTATCTCGCCGTGTCCGAGCACTCGTTGAGTGCCGTTCTACTGACAGAGAGGGAGGGAATACAGATGCCGGTATACTTTGTCAGTCATGTTCTTCAAAATGCTGAAGTTAGATACCCTAAGCTGAAAGAGTGGCTGGCAGATCACGGTATACACACTTGTTTTGCATCAGTCGGACGACCCCAAGCCAATGGTCAGGTTGAGGCGTTCAACAAAATTATCTCCGAAGGAATGAAAAAGAAGCTTGACGAAGCCAAAGGTCTATGGGCTGATGAGCTGCCAAATGTCTTATGGTCCATCCGCACCACGGCTAAGAATTCAACCGGTGAAACACCCTTCTTGCTAGCCTATGGCGCCGAGGCTGTCCTACCCATAGAAATGTGTGAACCAACGTTGAGAGTCATGCTGTATGACGAAAATGCTAACTGGGAGACAATGAAAGCAGCCTTGGACTTTCTGCCCGAGGTTAGAGGAAATGCAGCGCTCAGACAACAGCTGTACAAGATAAGGATGGCAAGAGAATACAACAAGAGAGTCTCTAATAGAGTGCTCAAAGTGGGAGATTTTGTCCTCAGGAAAATGGAGTCTACAGGACGAGCAAATGAACAGGGTAAGCTGACGCCCACTTGGGAGGGACCTTACGAGATCTATGATGAGGTTAGAGATGGAACCTACCGCATTCAAGACATGCAAGGCCGGCCTATTTTGCGCACTTGGAATGCCGACAATCTCAAGAAGTATTTCTTCTAGATATGTGCTAAGCTTTGTCTTACTTACCACGATCCATTTCCCAAGGGGCGGCCTCTAATGGTCATAGTAGGGTAGTAATTACTTTTGTAACCGGCTAAATTCGCCTTGCAAAGTTATAAATAATACTACTCTATTTGTCTCGTAATATTTATTGCTCGCACAATGAATATAAAAATGTACACTCCAATGCATAACCAAAGCCTAATTGTATGACGGCCTGAGAAGTGGCCCAGATTAGCAAAAACTCTCAGCAAGACTAATTGTTTGAAGCCTAAGAAGTGGCCCAGATTAGCACCAAGTTGTAGGCTGATCACCTATCCAACTCCCTTCCCAGTATAGCAAGCCGCTGGCCGACCAGTACGGCATAGTAAGTGCCAGCGGCACAAATAAACTTAAATCATAAGTTATTTGTTCAAAAGCCCAGCGGCATGAACAACTTTGAAACATAGGTTGTTTGCTCAATAGCTCAGCGGCACAAAAAACCATAAATCATAGGTTGTTTGCTCAAAAGCTCAGCGGCATGAACAACTTTGAAACATAGGTTGTTTGCTCAAAAGCTCAGCGGCACCAATAACTTTGAGACAGGTTGTTCGCTCAAAAGTGCGGCGGCACGAATATTTGGCCGTCCAGTCCATTTGACGAGCATGTCTAGCGGCAATCATACCTATTGATTGACTTGCGTCAATCAATAACGTTATAGACATGCTCGCCAAAGAAAGAGACGACCACAGTAGTGCCTAGCGGATACTCAGTTGCCTGCGGCACCAATATCTTTGAGACAAAGGTTGTTTGCTAAAAAGTGCGGCGGCACGCACGTTTGGCCGACCAGTCCATTTGACGAGCATGTCTAGCGGCAATCATACCTATTGATTGACTTGCGTCAATCAATATCGTTATAGACACGCTCGCCAAAGAAAGCGACGACCACAGTGGGGCCTAGCACATGCTCAGCTGACAGCGGCACCAACAACTTTGAAACAAAGGTTGTTCGCTCAAAAGTTCAGCGGCACGATTAACTTCGAAACAAAGGTTGTTTGCTCAGAAGTTAGGCGGCACGAACGTTTGGCCGTCCAGTCCATTTGACGAGCATGTCTAGCGGCAATCATACCTATTGATTGACTTGCGTCAATCAATATCGTTATAGACACGCTCGCCAAAGAAAGAGACGACCATAGTAGTGCCTAGCGCATACTCAGTTGCCTGCGGCACCAACGTGCTTAGTGTACACTCAGTTGCACCTTGGCTACCATACCTATTGATTAAGCCTATTGATTAAGGAATAATCAAACTATGAAGAGCAAATAAATGCGAGATAAGAGAAGCATCAAAAATAACCTATTTACTTATAAAACAACGCCCGTAGAAGGGCGTGTAAAAGTAGCTCAGAATTCAAAAACAAAAAAGAAAATTGTTGTGTGCTCAGCAGGCACAATGGTACAGACGCCATCAGCGCCAAAACTTAACAAAATAATTTTTTTTTGCCCTTAGGCACGGGAACACTTGAATAAAATTTTAAAGAGCGGGAAAGGAAGCAAATCAGGGAGCGGCCGCATCGTCCTCGTCATCAGATGATACAAACTCAGGGGGCGGCTGACCAAGACGTTCAGCAGCCAACACAGCGGCACTGTGTTCCATTCGCCGCTGGAACCACGCAAGATCATACTCTGACATGTGGCTCTCCCAGGCGTGCTTAACAGCGTCCTTGGTCGCTTGTTCCCCCTGATCATAGGATTCCAGAAGACGCTCACGCAAGGTGCGAACTTGCGATCTGGCCGTCTCCAGCTCCCCACGAAGATGCTCGGCTTCCTCAGCCGCCTCTTTGACCTGAGGGTACTCCCGCAACTGGTCCTGAAGCGTCCGTATTTCCGCCGCCGCTGTCTTGGCCTCCTCGACCATTGCCACCATGTCTTTGTCCTGCGCCAAGATCTTCTTAAGCATCTCGGCCTTGTCAGATCTCAACGCAGCTACCTCCTTTGCTTGAAGGTCTATGGTCGTCTGCATCTGCAGGCGGACCTCTTCAATGGATTTGAACGCATAGTCGCTATGGTGGGTGGACTCAGCCACCTGAGCTTTGAGCTCCTCAGCAGTGCGGGTCTTCCAACTCTTGCAGAATTCCATGCGGCAGAACAACTGCAAAAGGAGCTACATGTTAGTAAATGACTCTAAAAGAGAAGACAAGTACAAGCAAGTTGGAAATAGACTTACGTCGAGAAGAGTGGCCTGGATCGCACCAAACTGGGCGTCAGTCTTGCGGCCAGGAAGAGAAGCAACATACTCTGCGGGGACGGCCTTAAAAACCTTGCGGCATATAGCCACCCTATCCTTTGACGAATAGTGGGGAGTAGCGGGTACGTTCTCGTCCTCTGCAGCAGCTGCATCCTTCCCTTTGTCTTTGGCTATAGGAAAAACAACGGCCTTAGGATGACGCGGAGAGTAAGAAGAACTGCCAGAGGAGGCTCGATACGTCTGAACGACGTTCGAATAATACTTACCGCCCGATGACCTAGCTCGGCGGGCCACCTCCGCATGTATCTGAGAGCGGACGTCGGCCGGGATTCCAGAAAGAGGGTCCTCCAGCTCGTCCGGATGCCCACCGGACTTCGATTTGGACACCAAGTCCACAACCAGAGACGGCTTGTCCACGCCAATCTCATCGTCATCAGGGCAACCCCCCTCAGCAACCTTCGACTCGTCTTTCTTCACGAGACGGCGGGGTATGGGTTTGGGCTTTTTGAAGGTACTCGGAGTCTCCGAGCCAGCTGGCACAGCTCTCTTCTTCAGCTGGGACAGAGTCGTCCCCTTCTTCTTCCCTGACGCCCTAGCCGCGTCCTTAGCTTGCTAAAAAAGAAAGTAAAGGAGAGTCAAATATTGGGCCTCGTCATCAATCACCAGTCACTCACCAGATAGTGGCTCGTCATTACAAAGGACGCCCGTCTCAAAAATGACAAGGCGTACCTTATCAATCACAAGTCACTCACAAGATAGTGGCCCGTCATTAAAAAGAACGCCCGTCTCAAACATGACGAGGCGTACCTTATCAATCACAAGTCACTCACAAGATAGTGGCCCGTCATTAAAAAGGACGCCCGTCTCAAACATGACGAGGCGTACCTTATCAATCACAAGTCACTCACCAGATAGTGGCTCGTCATTAAAAAGGACGCCCATCTTAAAAATGACGAGGCGTACCTTATCAATCACAAGTCACTCACAAGATAGTGGCCCGTCATTAAAAAGGACGCCCGTCTCAAACATGACGAGGCGTACCTTATCAATCACAAGTCACTCACAAGATAGTGGCCCGTCATTAAAAAGGACGCCCGTCTCAAACATGACGAGGCGTACCTTATCAATCACAAGTAACTCACCAGATAGTGGCTCGTCATTAAAAAGGACGCCCATCTTAAAAATGACGAGGCGTACCTTATCAATCACAAGTCACTCACCAGATAGTGGCTCATCATTAAAAAGGACGCCCATCTTAAAAATGACGAGGCGTACCTTATCAATCACAAGTCACTCACAAGATAGTGGCCCGTCATTAAAAAGGACGCCCGTCTCAAACATGACGAGGCGTACGTTATCAATCACAAGTCACTCACAAGATAGTGGCCCGTCATTAAAAAGGACGCCCGTCTCAAACATGACGAGGCGTACCTTATCAATCACAAGTCACTCACCAGATAGTGGCTCGTCATTAAAAAGGACGCCCATCTTAAAAATGACGAGGCGTACCTTATCAATCACAAGTCACTCACAAGATAGTGGCCCGTCATTAAAAAGGACGCCCGTCTAAAACATGACGAGGCGTACCTTATCAATCACAAGTCACTCACCAGAATAGTGGCTCGTCATTAAAAAGGACGCTCGTCTCAAAAATGACGAGGCGTACCTTATCAATCACAAGTCACTAAATAGTGGCTCGTCATTAAAAAGGACGCCCGTCTTAAAAATGACGAGGCGTGCCTTATCAAGTGCAAGTCACTCACAAGATAGTGACCCGTCATTAAAAAGGACGCCCGTCTCAAACATGACGAAGCGTACCTTATCAATCACAAGTCACTCACCAGAATAGTGGCTCGTCATTAAAAAGGACGCCCGTCTCAAAAATGACGAGGCGTACCTTATCAATCACAAGTCACTAAATAGTGGCTCGTCATTAAAAAGGACTCCCGTCTTAAAAATGACGAGGCGTACCTTATCAAGTGCAAGTCACTCACAGAATAGTTGCTCGTCATTAAAAAGGACGCCCGTCTCAAAAATTACGAGGCGTACCCTATCAACCACGAGTCACTTGTAAAAAAAAGGGGGGGGACGACTCGTCTTAAAAGGTGACGAGGCGCACCTTGGAAACCGCAGGAAAAACACTAACTAAGGGGCCCGTCATTAAAAAGTGACGAGGCCTACCTTAGCAAACACGGGACACATGTCAGGATATTGGCTCGTCACTAAAAAGACGTCCACTGTAGACACTGGACGGGAGAAGCTTAACTTGCAAAAATAACCTAAGAGGATACTCACCTTCTCCTCCAACTCGGCCTTGGCTTTCTGCATCTTGGCCTCATAGATGTCTGCCATCCAATCGGTCATATCGCCCTTCCCGGTATCCGACGCCGATAACTTGCTCATTCCTTCCTCTGTGAACAAAAGAAATCCAAAGTTAGAAAAAATGAATAGACCAAGGCGGAACGGCACATAAATTGGCATACAACCTCGAGTCATAGAATATCCTAAGCCTACGGCCGCTAGAAAGGCCTCGTTCCGAAACTGGCTAATGTGCGGCAACCACTCGGCCGGCACATGGAAACTCTTGTCCACTGTTAAGTGGTAAGTGTTGGCCCTGAACAGGACCATTATCTGATCCCACTCTTCGGCAGTAAGGGGTGGAAGGGGCTCGTCACGGTCCATGTAGTTGGCGTTGCAGTTCCAGCGGCTCATCCTCTCATACATCTCCTGGTCGTTCGTGTAAAACACGACCCACCTTTTCCTCCACATATGCCATTTGCTGAGCTTGCCGACCACTGTCTGGTAGGTACTACGGCTGCTTAGATTAAACCACCCTTTGGCGGCACTGGGGGAACGAGAGAGGGAGACCAGATGCAGAAAAGCGTTGAAGGACGGCTCCACGTCGTTCAGCGCACATTTGGCAATATAGCCAAAGATATCCGCCCATGAGTTGGGGGTCAGCTGGGCCACCCCAATGTTAAAACCATCTAACACCTCCACAACGAAGGGGTGTGGAGGGAATCTCATGCCGAGTTTGATGGATGCGACACACACGGGGAATTCTCCCTCGGCAAGCAGGCTGACGGTCGAGTCCAGACCGGCCGGCACGCGCATTTGGTACCCTTCCCCCACGCAGAGGTCATCCCTCATCTTGGCCCCGTGCCTGTCTAGCCACCGCATCCAGCCCACGTCTGGGTGAATCTCTGACGGAAGCAATTGGGCCTCCTCCCGCCCTCTGGGCCTAATAGGTTGGGTAGCAGCCTCTGGCTCCTCGGCGGCCGATGACAATGGAGCGACGCTTGACTCCCCCACTGCCTGGCTCGCTGTACCCTCTGACGAGCTTTCCGCTTGCTCTCCCGCCTCGACATACTCGTCGATCTCTTGAAAGAGTTCGGCATATTCTTCGTCGACTGCCGGGGCGGTGGAAGAATATCTCTCCCTAGGGGGTGTCGATGCTTCTTCCCGCAAGCGCAGGCGCGTAGGATCTGCCGTTTGCTTGGTTCTAGCCATGCCTTCTGCATAGTGAACGAAGCACGGCTTAAGAGTGACCAACAATGAAGAAAAAGACGCGATTGGACGTCCGCCCCGACAAAAGATGAACGGCGGAAAAATCTTAAATAAAATCTTCAAACCCTTACCTAGTACTAAGAGGTCGGCCGCTAACAAAGAGAAAAATGACGAGAGGATAACAAAAACAAGAAAGAAAGGCGAAAACTAACCTTGAAAGATCTGCGAAGTACTCGGTGAAGAACAGGATGAGTTTCGCGAAGAACAGGATGAGTTTCGCGAAGAACAGGGTGAGTTTGACGAGAAAAAGGATGAGTCTCGTGGTGGCCGGAAATCGCCTGATGGTGGTGGGAATACGCCGGAAATCGCCTATGAGACAGCTCTGTGAAAACGAAATGTAAAAAAATGAAATTTACCCCCCCCCCTCTATATATATAGGGAGGGGCAAAATGGAGAAAGGTGACACGTGTCACCATCTCAACACCTGACCCAAAGATGAAGATGCAAATCAAAGGTCAAGAAGCGATACCCGGAAAGTGTTTCCAGAAATGCCCTTCTTGAGGGGCAAATGTTGTGGGCAAAATTACCGTGCCTTCGTGTACCAATGAGGATGTGACACATGGCACGTATTGCGCCCCCTAAGAAGAAATCATACGAAGTCTACTCCGGGGCATGAGCATTAATCTAGGTATCTACAATGTATGTATTTAAGTGTGTATAAATGTATGTATAAAATCTATACCTGGAAAGGGGCTTAATTAGTATGTATCCCAAGTGAATGACTAAGCACAATAGGCCCAAATAGCCCACTATTGCCAAAAGGGACCAGAGAATTGTAAGGAGAAAGGACACGTGTCCTCCTCCCATTCCCCAGCCAATCATGTAAGGGGAATATTAGGTCATTCCCACAAAAACCTAGTACTATAAATATTCCCACTTCCCTAGAAAAAGGGGTCACAATCAATACATTCAAGAGCCATTGCTGCTCTGCCTTCTCTCTACTTTCTCTCTCTATAAAAATACAATCTTGTTAAATCCTTAAAAGTTACCGGAAAACCTCCAAGGTATCTCACCGGAAAAACCCCACAACAATAAGGATGACAACTCTTACCTTATGTTCAAGAGCAAGCATCGAGCGACAAAGGAATTAGGAAATGCACACTTGTCCCTAAGGACAAGTGGGAGACTGAAGGAAATAATGCCCTTGGTCCAAGTATGCATTCGATGTTAAGTCTAATAAATGCGGTTCAGTATTAATTAACAAGTTAATAATTCAGTGAGATCAAGTGAGCTGAATGCCTAGCTAGAGGCCGCTTCAGTTCAAGTGGAATTAATGATATTAATCCACAGCTTACTCTTGACTGAACCCGTAGGGTCACACAAATAGTACGTAAACGGATCAAGTATTTAATGGAATTAAATACTCCATCTATGGATATTCGGAATCGACGGATCTTGGTTTCAGTGGGAGCTGAGATCGTCAAAGGCAAGAAATGAATACTCTGGAAACGATGATATTGCCGGAAACGGAAATATGGATCGTATCGGAAATGTAAATATTATCCAAGACGTAGATGTTGCCGGAAACGGAAACATGGTACGTATCGGAAAATATTATTGGAAATGGAAATATTGCCGGAATCGGAAATATTGTCAGAATCGAAAATATTATCGAAATCGGAAAATAATTCCGGAAACGGAAATATTAAATATTTGTTCGAAACGGAAATTAATTCCGGAATCGTAAATATTAAATATTGTTCGTATCGGAAATGAATTCCGGAATCGGGAATTTAATCGGAAAATAATTCCGGAAACGGAAATATTAAATATTTGTTCGAAACGGAAATTAATTCCGGAATCGGAAATATTAAATATTGTTCGTATCGGAAATGAATTCCGGAATCGGGAATTTAATCGGGAATCGGGAATTTAATCGGAATTTAATCAAATGAAAAATAATAAGGGATTTAAAATTGTTTTATATGAGCTTTAAATTTTATTTAAATTTGTAGTTTCCGGTTGGACTAGGAAATACATTTTATCTTTAAAATTGGTAAAGCATATAATTCTTGATTTGAGTGGGAGCTTTTATTCATAATTTCTAAACTTTTGATTAGGTCCTTATTCCTTTAAGGTTAACAACTTGATTAGACCTGATAAGGTCAAATAATTTGTAGATTCTTGAGCCTTGATTATTTGTTGTAAATATTTATGTGATGCATATTTTTCTGCTAACTTGCTAAGTGGGCCATTCATTGATAAATGAATGGGTGAATGGTATATTGAAAATATATTTTTTTGCAGGTTGCACAAAGTGACTAGTATGGCCCAAATAGGATAGTAATTAAATATGGTCTGCGTACCATTAATTAGTTGTAATTAGTTTAATTATTGCAAGTCTTTTTTTGAAGAAATGGTGCCTCCCATGGTGAAATTCAATAACGGAGTTTCCAATCCATTTTCAAGACGGAGTTTTAAGTTGAGGCTTCAAGATGAAGTCGGGCCATACTAGATCACATTTAAATCTTATGCATGTTTTAAGATATTAATTGTTTTAAATGTCTTGATGTTATGCATGAGATTGTGGCTTGATTATGTTGCATGATTAAGGATTTTAGTTCACTTAAAATCTAACCAACATAGTAAGAGCCTTAAGTTCCAAACTTTAAAATTGAGTTAAAAAGTTCCATTCCAAAACAACATTTACTTCTCACCTTTACATCAATCTAGTAATAGTTTTCCGCCAAAGCGAGGTGTTGCTTATTGATTTTAAAGGGGTAAGGTACACATTAGTTGTGAGTAAATGTTGATTTTAGTTGAACTCAAGGATATAGTAGGAGTCCTTTTATGTCGTGGAAAATGAGATAGGTTTACCTAATAAGTTCTTAGACGTACATATCAACCAAGAGTAGTTTCTAGAATATTAGCAAAGGATTTGCTTACCTAAGATATTTTAGAATTAAGACAAGCCAACGAATACTTAGTTCTTTAATGATTTCGAGGATATTGGATTTATTTTATTCACACCTGCCGGAACACAAAAACTCGAATAAAATGCTTAATAAATTTTGAATTATGCATGTTTGCTAGAATTTAAGTTTATTAAGAGCATGTATGCATGGTTATTTATTTGTTTATTCTTTTCAATTGTAGTTTTAATTATGGCAAACAACAACAATCAAAACATCATCAAGGGTTATTAACTTATGATCAAGTTGAACTTAACAAATTTTCTTGAATGGGAAGGGAAACTGGTTAAAGTGCTAAAACTCAATGGCATAGAGTATGCACTATTCTACCCCATGCTAAGCTACTATGCAAGAGATAGGACTCCTGAAAGACATGTCAGTCTCATGCTGAGCAACATCCTTAGCGATTGGCATAGAAGGTTGTAGCTTACAAACCATATATGCTTCTCAGGCATCTAAGGGATATCTTGAAGGAAATAATGCCCTTGGTCCAAGTATGCATTCGATGTTAAGTCTAATAAATGCGGTTCAGTATTAATTAACAAGTTAATAATTCAGTGAGATCAAGTGAGCTGAATGCCTAGCTAGAGGCCGCTTCAGTTCAAGTGGAATTAATGATATTAATCCACAGCTTACTCTTGACTGAACCCGTAGGGTCACACAAATAGTACGTAAACGGATCAAGTATTTAATGGCATTAAATACTCCATCTATGGATATTCGGAATCGACGGATCTTGGTTTCAGTGGGAGCTGAGATCGTCACAGGCAAGAAATGAATACTCCGGAAACGATGATATTGCCGGAAACGGAAATATGGATCGTATCGGAAATATAAATATTATCCAAGTCGTAGATGTTGCCGGAAACGGAAACATGGTACGTATCGGAAAATATTATCGGAAATGGAAATATTGCCAGAATCGGAAATATTGCCAGAATCGGAAATATTGCCGGAAACGGAAATATTGTCAGAATCGGAAATATTATTGGAATCGGAAAATAATTCCGGAAACGGAAATATTAAATATTTGTTCGAAACGGAAATTGATTCCGGAATCGGAAATATTAAATATTGTTCGTATCGGAAATGAATTCCGGAATCGGGAATTTAATCGGAAGCGTATCGTACGAATTAGCATCGGACGAGGCCCGCTAGACGAAGGCCCAGCACGAAGCCAGGCCGTCGCCCAGCGAGCCAACGCGCACCATCGCACGCCAAGCCTCGACCAGGCCCAGCGCAAGGCCAGGCCCAGCCAAGGCCTTGGGCGCGCGCGCAAGAGCACAGCAGTGGGCCGAGCGCTGTGCGCCTAGCGTGGGCCGCAAGGCTTGCGCGGGTGTACGGTGCTCGTGCAATGCTTGTGCGGGAATCCTGAAGCAATCGGGATTCGAAGTGTGATTAAATCCTAAAACTATTAGATAATGATTATTTAATTAGAGTCCTAGTAGGGTTATAATTAAATAAATTAGTATCCTAATAGGATTCCAAAACCCTTTCCATAACTCTATAAATAGGTGCCTAGGGTCACATATTTTCATAGATTATTCAAGTATTCAAAGTGAGTTTTTGAGAGAAAATTCAGACACATTCCTTGACTATAAGTGCCGAAAATCTTTAGTACCTTAAGGGCGATTCTAGTTGGTCAATCTTAAGGCGGATCCGGACGTGCTGTGGACTATCTACGGAGGGACGACACTTGGAGTCCTAAAGACTTGTTCTTGTTCGGTTCGGGCGCAGCTAGGGAAGGCACGCAACAAAGAGTATGCATCTAAACTATGCTATATGATTATGTGTAAATAATATGTATTCCTGGCTAAATGGTTTTTCCGCATGATTTATGAGTTGTCATATGTATCATAACCTAACATATCTGTCGTGGAAGCACAGAAGAAAGAGACCTTAATGTCCATGAATTAATTCAATCAATAAAAGGGCTAAAGGTTGATCTTCATAACAGATGTTTCAGGCTGGAAGTTCAAGAAACACATGCTCAAGTCCTTCGCTCTAGGCAAAGAGTTGGTAAACACTTAGAGATCATGTGAACTACATGTAATCATTGTTTGAACACTTGAGTCTGCTAGGTTCACCAATAAGCGAAATGATGGTTGTATCCATCTCCCCAAAATTGTAACCAAGTTACGGAGTAAATGTTTGATAATTGTAGATCGAGGTATGCTCGTAAATCTAAGTATAGTTTATTTCTATTTCATAACTTTTTCAGGATATTCCGAAATTATAGAGAGTTTTTGTTAAGCCTAATTGTGTATAGTATTAATTGTGTATTTAAGCCCACGCACTAGGTTATTGGGGTGAGCGAAACTACTGGGTACGCGGTCCTGATCTCAAAATCGTAAAGGATCCGGCGGGTCTAAAGCCAGAGCCATTACCGGCGGGACCGGTTCCGTTTCTAAATTTTAGGAAACGGTCATATAACTGATTTTGCTTCCGGAGCTATATTTCTAGGACCTGGTACCCGGTGGGTACTGATTCCGGGACCGGGTACCCAATGGAACCGGGTATCCGCTATCAAACAAACACAAATAGTTCAAAAAAGTATGATAATTAATTGTTGTTTTGGGTTAAGAAGTATAGAAAAAAGCAACTTAAATTTTTTTACGCTAATAGTTTTTTTAAAGAAGAAGTATAAATTCAGCTTTAACATAATCTCTATTATATAAGTGAAGAGCCGAGGTTATTTTAGTAAAAAACGCTTTTGGTGTCCCCCTTGGAATAGACGACAATATCCTCACATCTTCACAACTTATTTAAATTATAGAGCTGATTCAATACAATAAATCCCAGCCTAGTGGAAAACCCATATGCTCTCAACCCTACCCCTAATTTAAGGAGATGTCGCAATAGCCACTGGAACCGTCGCGCCGTAGAAGAGGACGTTCAAGAATTTTAGCTACCGCTGGAGCCGCTTGATTGTTTTTTTCAACAGGCGGGGAGATATGGAGAAACAAAAGGAAATCAACTGAATTCGAGTGATGATTAGACGTTGATGGTGAGCTGCAATGGTGACATTGTTGTTGTTGTTATCTCTCTCTGCCGGCAACAATGGTGGTCTCTTAGGCGTCGAGTGCTACCTTAAATTTGGCGTTGTCTTCAGATTGGGCGTTGCAAGTGCTGCTACCACCATTATCAACCTCCTCCAACTCCAAATCGAAGCATCAAGAAAACCCTAATTTTGTAAATTTTCCTATTTTCCCGAATTAATCAACAAAAATTGCTTCACAAATTACAATTAAATTTCCTCAACGAAAACCTAACACGCAACGATGATATTAAAAAGTTGATTCACAGCGAGAGGAATGCAGAAAAATGGGGAGAGGTTTGTTTGTCCCTTTGAAAGTGAAAAATAGGGACGAGCAAGCCCACAAAATCTTTTTTCTTGGCGACAATGTTTTTCCATTTCTTTCCCAACTCAAAACCTCATATTCTTTAATCAATGTTCTTATTTACATCTAAATTAGGTCATCAACTTTTTGAAATCTTGAATACAAGGGAAATTGAATCATCGTTGTATGTCAAATGTTAATTAGGTCATCAATCATTCTAATCTTGAACGAATGATCATTGTTTGTTGAAATGCTAATTGAAATTGTATCATAATTGTATGTTCAACTTCCTTTATCCGTTTGATGTTGATTAATTCATCTTTTATATTTTCATTAGTATTTTTCCCTTTTAAAATTCTTTTAAGATAAAACAAAAGAATAATAAAATTTTTGTGTTATTGGTTAATATTGATGATTTGATCTTGATTTTACAGTATGTTTGCTTAAGGGGATCATATTTTCTTTTCTATATTCGCACGCATCGCGTGCATATAAGACTATTTATTAATTAAGGCAAGCATGCATGGAAAAGTGAAGGCCAACCGGGCACTCGGTCCCGGAACCGGTTCCAGCGATTCAGGTATTGGCTCCAAAAATTTTACCGTTCCGAGACCGGTTCCGAAAATTGGGACCCGGTTCTGATTGGTACTGGTTCCTTAGTATTTTTACTGGGTACCCGGTCCCTCTCACCCCTACTAGGTTGAGGGGAGTATATAAACATAATCTAGAAAACAAGTCCTACCATGGTATTAGAGTCAGACGCACGACTTAGATCTTGGACCGTTAATACTATGGGCCAAATTGGAAATGACACGTGTTGGGGGAGTGTCGAGAAACAACGCACTCTAGCTAGTGAAACATCACATGTGAACGGACTAAAAAGGGACCTCACATATGAGGAGTGTTGAATCGTAACCTTCCAAAACAACAAATGTGAGTGTCCTACATAGATAAAGGGTGGTAGAGTTAATCACTTAATAAGGCTAAGGGGTTACTCATCTTATCAACATATAGTTTTCAGGTGAAACCTACTTTGAACTTGTTAAGTGACTCTTATCTTGATGACAGGGGCGACCTAGACCTGGTCAAAATGCGGGTGGTACGGGGTTAGGGTCGGGCCACGTCTTAAAAAAATTGCTCATTAGGTCGGGTCGGGCCAAAGTTTGGGCCGAATTTTTCTGCCCAAAACCAGCTATTTTGGGCTATTTTTTATAACTAATATTTCATTTTTTAGTTGTTCAAAATCAACCAAGAAAATAAATCGTATCGGACTCGAAACGGTCCTAAAATTTCTGCCCAAAACCCGATATTTTTTGATCGGGTCAACGGACTCATAATGATCAGGTCTAGCGCGACTCAAGCCTGTATTTAATAGTCTATTTATATTATGTACAAAGAAAATATTTTTTATGTGTTTATTTATGGAATCACGATACCTCCAAATTCTTAAATTGATGCCTCAATATCTATTATATTAGACTAGAATAAACACCGGGAGCGATACGTAACACTTCTTGGTGTAAAATTTTCCCGCCAAAAACTTTTGCCCTAAAAACTCTCAACTTTTTTTATTTTCTATCCTTTTTTATTTACTATTTATATATGGAAAAATGTTCGTTTATATATTATAGAAATAACATATGACACATAATAATTTACTAAAAATGATTTTTTTTTTGGTAATATTTTCGTCAAATCATTCGTATTAGATGATTATAAATGAGTATCTTCAAGATTTTTATGCGTATAGTAACTTTAGGTTGAAAAATATTTCAGTCAAATATTATAAAAAAATATCCGTGCATACACGGGACCTAATCTAGTGTTAATAATATTTTATACTTGTGTGAAATTATTTGAATTTAAATAAAAATAAAGTTGTTTCTGGTATAAAACGATGTCATGATGATAGCATTAGCGTATTTGGTGTCTTCACTTTGGGCGGCGTGCCTGCAAGATGAATTTCGGCCCTTGAGGGTCCCCTAGGCGGAGTCTCCGACATTTCGAGTATGAAACGATGTCATGGTGATGGCATGTGCGTACTGGGTGTCTTGATTTCAGGCCGCGCACGGTGATTGCAAGATGAACTTTAAGTCCTCGAGGGGACCTTGAGGCGAAGCTTCCTACACCCAATTTAGTACTCCGTTCCTAAATACGTGTCCACTTTGGACATTTACACGGTAATTAATAAAATTGAATGGTGTGTAAGAGGTAATAATTGGGAATGTTTTTTTTTTTGGGAAAGGAAAAAATAGATAATTATTTATTAATAAAGTATATATAAAAGTGGATGTGGTGATTGAAAAGTGGTAAAGTGTAGAATGTGTAAGAAAAAATAATAATGATTTATATAAAAGTGGGAAAAGTGTGTGGAAAAGTGGGAAAAGTGTATGGAAAAGTGGAAAAGGTGTATGTCCAAAAATGGAAACTGAACACTTATAAGGAAACGCTATTTATGGGAACTGGACACGTAATTTGGAACAGAGGGAGTAAAATTGATGTAAATTGAGAATGATTGGGGGGGAGAGAGAGAGAGAGAGAGAGAGAGTAGGAAAGGTCCTTTTAGGTTAGAGAATGGACGCCCTCTATCTTGCCCCATGATATAGTAGCCTTGTTGGGTTTGTGAGGCTCTTTATTAAGCTTTAAGCTTTATAAGTGATACATTGGACTTAAAGAATTTGTTTAGTTTTAGGCTAAAATAGTATGCGGATTTTAACATCCAAGCAAATTAAAGGTAAATAGAACATAGCGATCGCATTTTCCGTAGAATTAAAAAATTTGATTGTACTATAAAGCCATTTCATTGTCAAAATTAATTTGGGATGAATTTGTGATTGCTAATTAATTATACCTTTAAAGGAATCTCAAAGCATGATTATGATGTGTCAAGGCATTCAACGTTGTTGACGTGTTATCTTTGGTCTAGGTGTCAAGCTTGTGTTCCGTCTGTCACTCTCTAGGTTGTCCTTTATACGGAGTACGGAGTAGTTTTTTTTTTTTAGATTAGATGTAACTTGTACAGTAATTATAAAAAAAAAAAAAAAAAAACCTTTCATTTTTTATTCATATAAGAAAACAAAAGTATAATAAGTTTAATTAAGTTATGACCACATCTTATTAGGTCTGTAAGATTATGTTATATTCACTTTCTTTTGTTTATTACTATTTAAAAAAAAAAGTAGATAAGAAAATTTTAAAACATATCAAATCAGAAAAAAGCAAAGTGTAGACAAGATCAAATATCGATCTTATTTACTCATATTCTAAAAGAATTAATAATAATACTCACAGAAAACATTCGTATCAGAAAATTTCAAACCAAATCATAATGAATCAAATAAGATCAAATAAGACTAGGACAGAAATTAGAAATTAGAAAAATCAGACAAAGTCAAGTGAAAAGAACAAAGCTAGTTATGATTAGGTCCTATAAGTGCATTCACGCTCTTAAGTTCATTCTCTTGAAATCAGATCATGTTAGATCAATCTATCAGATTTAATTATATTCAGATAAGTTCAGATATTATAAATTAGAGATAACAGAACCCGACTAAATGAGTAATTACTCGTTCATACACCCGATACATAAAAGATCTAGTCAGTGTGTTTGTTACACATACGTTACGTAGTGATACAGTACTACTGTACTAGTACCTGAATGATTAAAATGAGGGTTGTTGAGTACGTACATGTAAGCAAGAAAGCAACCAGGTGGATAACATGTGATGGGTCGAGGCTCACGATGCACTTACACCTCAATATTTCTTTATCAACTATTTTTATTTTACTTTTAAAATAAATAAATTTAAATCAATGACAGAGAGTAGTGTCCACATTCTACCTATTCATACCATTTCCTTTTTAGGGTTCAAACAAAAACAAAGTTAAATATTTATTTTTTATTTTTTTATAAAAAAGTTGATGGGCTTGTTTTTCCTTCTGATGAAAGAACCGTCTAAAACGTCTTGCGTCAGTGTGATTTGACATTTGTAGCTTCCTTTTCTTATTTTTATTTAAATTTATTTTTTTATTACCTAGGTATTTTTTTCGGATTTTTCATGAAATACCCCGAGTTTTTGCAAAATTCACCAAATGCCCCTCGACTTCAGAAATTCACCAAATGCCCTCCACTTTTTAACAAATACACTAGATACCCTTATTTATAAACTTAATACACAAGATGCCCTTAATGACGATTTTCCGTTAGCTCCGTAAACTTTTCCGTTAACTTTTCTTAACTAACTAATTAATCTAATTAACTACCCCTTAAAAAAATCTAACTGCCAACTTACACTAACCTTCCTCCTAAGTCATCCCTTTTATTTTCCCTTTCTCCTTCTTCCATGGATGCCTAATCCCTATCTGCTACTTCCCTCAGTTCCCGAGCTTCGTCTCCTCTCTCCCTTTCAAATTTGAAAATAAAAAATTAAAATAATCCCTCACAAATTCAGTGAACATATGGAGCCTCTCCAATTCCAATTCCCCTGCAACCTCCTTCTATTTCCTCCACCACCTCTCTCCAATGGCGCCCTTCCACCGTATTTCCCCCAATTCTCGCCGGAAACTTACCATAATTTCCGCCAAAATATGCAATTTGAATCTGAGTAATAATCAAGCATATATCATGAATCGGTGATTTGATCTCGTGGAATTGATTTTTTTTTTACAATTAGTTAGATAAAAAATGGAGGAATGACCGAAGAATTAAGGGGGAAGGAGAGAGATTGGGCGGTTTGATCTTCAGATTTCATTGGTGAGGAGAACAGGAAGAATGAAGGGGGAGGAGAGAGATTAGGGGGCGACGAAATCCCATCCCAACTTCACACAAACAAGTACTCAGCCCAGATCCCATCCCATTAGTGCTTATCACCAAAAACACAAGCCCACGTGAATTAAAATCCTCCAAAATCTGTAATTTTCCTGACTTTCTCTCTCCTCTGACACCGGCCACCACCATGAACACCCCAGCATCTCAAGATCAGATCACAAAAACCCACAAACAAAATTTCCCCCAAATTATCAATAGAGGAAGATAGAGAAAATAAGGAGATTTAGTAATGGTGTACCTGATAACAAGTTCATGGGCGAGATCTCTGGTATTTCCCCATATCGCAAGCCCTTTTCTTTGGGATAGTTAATTAGATTTTTTTTAGGGTAGTTAATTAGATTAAGTAGGAGTTAACTAGTTTAGTTAAGAAAAAGTTAACGGAGAAGCTAACGGAAAATCTCATTAAGGGCATCTTGTGTATTAAGTTTATAAATTAGGGTATCTAGTGTATTTGTTAAAAAGTGGAGGGCATTCGGTGAATTTCTGAAAGTCGAGGGGCATTTGGTGAATTTTGCAAAAACTCGGGGGTATTTCATGAAAAATCCGTATTTTTTTTGGTTCTACTATTAGGAGTTTTCCACCGCCTCTGGCGAGTGGACTAATCTTCCGCGGAAGTTTAAATGGGTAGTTCGATGGGCAGCATCCCTCCCAATTGATGTTTTTTCCATACACAAGGTTCGAATTCGAGACTTGGTTAAGGAACAAGAGGCCCGGAACCACTCATGCCAATTTTAATTGGTTATAACCTAGGTATTTTGACTAATAATCTCACAAATGTAATTTAGGTCTTATTCGTCAAAACTAACAGTAGCAGGTAGCTTTTAGCGGTTGAAAAAAGGGTAACTTGTAGAGAACTAGTAGCGGGCAACAATAGTTGTTAAAAGAGTAGATAACTAGTATGAGTGTCCCGTAAAGTAGCGATTGAGATTATAAAATTATATATTGTTTAAAATGTTATTATAATTTCATCATACGCTAACCGAGTAACCGCTACCTTTGAACGTTAATATATTTAACGCTTGAAAAAAGCTAGTCAGTCAATCGCTACCTCTACCGCTAATCGGTACCTAAATCGCTACCTTGCCAAAATCTTGTAAAAAATTTCAACGAGTGTTTTGATAGGTCAATACCCGATATCTTAAATCTAAGGGTAAGGAGTTTGGCAACATTTTTATTCCGTTCTCAAAGCTTGGGATTTGAAACCCAACCAATTGAATAAAAAGTGAGCAATTGTTATGGTGTTGTTCGTCAAAACTGGCGGTAACGGGTAACTTTTAGCGGTTGAGAAGCGGCCTGAAAACGGCCAGAGTAGGGGGTAACGATGAATCAGTTGCGGAAACAGGTAGTGGAAGGGTGGGTTGTCGACCACCCAATTTTGTTAAAGAAAAAAACGTTTATGCCTTTTACTTATTAGAAAAAATAAATTTAATACAAAAGAAATAATTGTTTTACTAATTAATATGTCGACGCCGCAATTCAAAAATTGCGACACCCAAATACCTCGATTGAAAAATAATGGCATCACTGCGTTGAATAATAGCGGGTAAAGGTTAACTGTCATAATAGCGGATAGCTATTATGATTGTTTGGTAAACGTAGCGGTTGGGGTTATAAATACTTCGTACAATGAAAACATACGAAGTATACATATTATTTAAAACTTTATTATAATTTTATCATACAATACCCAGTACTTTTAAACACTAACCATTACCTTACCAGACATTTATAAACAAAAAAATTGAAGGACCAAACATTTATAAGTTCTAAATTAACATTTTAATTAGATCAAAATGTTACCCTTTATTATCAAACACGTTGTCCGTAGTCTGTACCTAATTAATTATGTGAGTTTTTGAAGAAACATAACGGTTCATTTTGAGATAATAAAAAGGATATTATAAAGTCATTATCGTATCGTGAGATGATGAGAAATATGCCGTATGAGAAATTACATTGGAGTGAAAACTGAAAAGTTGTTGAATTTGAGAAGAAGTTTTTGAAAACTTGGAGTAGCAGTTGCTTTCCGATAAATTGAAACTTTTGTTTCCCCTTTGTTTTTGTTTAGAAAATATTTTAAAATTTTAATTCGAGTTGGCAAAACTTTATCCATTAAAATTAAATTAATAAACGTGTGATTCACGCAATTTTCGTAGTGTTTAGGTCTTAAGAATGTGATGGATCAGCATCTTTTTGCTCTCTTACATAGACTAATCTTATTTTGCCTTTTTAGATAAAGATTTATAACCAATATGATTAAATCTACAGATCTACGACCACAATTAGTACAAAATTAAATACTTTCTTTGTCTTTAATTGTTTGTTTCATGGTGATCATTAATTCTCACGAATTTATAAGATTTTGTTGTTTTAGAATATCAACTTTTTACAATTTTTACGCATAAAGAATTCGAGATATACACATTTTAAATCCTGTTTTGAAAATCATGAAAAGTCAAATGAGACAAACATTTAAGAATACAGATAATACACCTTATGTACTACCTTCGTCTCTTTAACAACTTGTACAAGTTCAATTTAGGACAAAGAAGTCTAGATAAGTTACAAGGAGTAAGATATGTCCAAATCAGAACCGGTATGATCAGATCATGTCAAGATCAGATCAGATATGTGCTGATCAGAATCGATATGTACAATATTATGTTCATATCACAACTGATATGCCAGATGAGAACTAATTTGTACATATTATGCCCAGATCAGAATCAATATGTGAAACTTATGCCCAGATCAAAAGTGATATGTCTAGATCAGAACCGATATGTATAGATCATGTATAGATCTGAATTGATATGTCCATATCAGAATCAGTATGATCGGTATGTGCAGATCATGTCCAGATCAAACCATCATGTCCAGATCATAACCATTATGTCTAGAGAAGAACTGATATGTGTAGATTATGTCCAGACCATAACCGATATGTACAACTCATGTCCATAACATAATCGATATGCACATATCATGACCGGATCAGAACTGATCTGCATAGATAATGTCAAATCTGGACAATCATGTCTGATCTGAACCAATCTGTCCAGATCTGAACCCATACGTCCAGGTCAGTACCAGTATATCCAAATAATATGTCCATGTCAGAACCATTATGTCCATATCAGAACCGGTATGTCTAGATAATAATGTCCAACTCAGAACCGATATTTTTCATATCATGTCCAAATCAGAACCGATCTATCCATACCATGTTCAAGTCTATCTAGTATATGGATAATTAAATAATGACTAAAGTCAAATAAATAATTTATAATGACTATATTATAAATTTGAATAAATTTTTATTTTATTTTAAATTATTTAATATTAGTAATTGTTTTTATTTAAAGCTTAATTATGAAAAATCGGATCATATCAATTCAGATCAGATCAGAAAAAATAAGTTCAAATCAGATAAGTTCAGATAAATTCAGATAAGATCAATTCAGATAAGGAGAAATAAGGTGAACTAAACGGGACCTTAATTGGTTCAAAAAATAAATAAAGCAATATTATTGGTTGATTATACTTCCTCCGTCCCAGATTAGTTGTTACACTTTCATTTTTCATCCGTCCCAGATTAGTTGTTACACTTCAAAATTAGGAATGACCACACAATTATTATATTGATTATCTCTTCTCACTAATTTTTTTTTACCCTCTTTCATTCAATTAAAAAATTACCCCACTAACTCCTATCCCATCTACTTATTCAATAAAATAATAAATTGATAACCAAACAAACACTTATCATCTAAAACTTTGTGCAAAGGTAAGTGTAACAAATAATTTGGGATGGATGGAGTATTAGTTAGTGGATTGAAGTCTTATTTTATTTTGTAATTTTTAATACACCAATTTTTAAATGGACTTGGTCCACACTAAATTTATTGTGGTCCATGCCTTAAAAGAAAGTCAACAACTTGTTCCTAATTTATTTTGGCATTTTATTAAGATTATTATGAAAAAATATCAAATTAGTGTCTTTGATACATATTGTGCTTGAATAATATGATTTTAAATCACAATTCGCTTTTAAAAACATAGGGTTACTATCAATAAGAATTTTGGTGTTTAATTTATAATAGTTACTGTATGAACAATAAAAAACACTATGAGTGTAAGAAGGGTGCTAGAGAAATTTATTGATTTTGGGTCCACACTAATATTATTGTGAACCAGGTCCACGCAAGAATAATCTTTTTTAATAAAGAATAAAACTTGTATTCACTTTATCCAAAAGGGACGGTAAATAGATTTTGGATAAAGTGAAAACATGATTAATTAAAGAATGGAGTAATTTGTTTGTTTTTTTTAAATAAAAAAACTCTATATACTCATAATTAGTTATGCGTTAACTCGCGCATGATACCAAACACAAATAAGAAAAAAGGTTCGGACGGATTACTGCATATCTCACTCCGAGAATTAGAATATGCCCCTCCAAATTGGAAAAGACTAGGAGTACACGTGGTGTGCAAGGGCATCTTGTACACCACCAATATTTTTTTTGACACTTCATCAATCCCACTAAGAAATGAGAGGAAAATTTGGCAATGAAAACATGTAAATGGGCGGAAATTTTTTTCGGCAAATTGCGCCATTGTACACAATTGAGCGAGATTTATTTTGCCAAATTGTGCTTCCCTTGTTAAGCGCCAACTAAAATTTTAATTGACATTTGTCTTCTTTCATCTCCTTCCATTTTCTGTCATTATCAAACAGAGAAACCTTGCCATTATTGTTCAACAAAAAAATTAAAGAAAAGATAGTTTTGTTGCAGTTCTCATCTTCCTTCATCCTATTTTACAAAAATAAATTCGTTGAACACAACCATTGTTAATCGACTATTTTATAAATAGGATATTTTATATTTTTAATCGACTTGATAAACTGGATCTTTTATTAGATAAACTTCCCTTTGCAATGTATATAATTTTTTTGATGAAATGCTCAATCGAATTATTAAATTTAACCTACCTATTCTAAATCAGTTTCAGCCGCTACAATTTCTGGGTGGATGAAAGTGTAGAAGAGAACTATATATGGTGATGTTTTTTTTCTTCGATCAACAACGTACAACCAAGTGACAACGATAGTATACTGTAATATACTATATGATTATAGATTATGTATTATGATTTCATAAATCGTAACAAGAACCTATAAAATACAATAAAAAATTAAAAAATAACAATATGATCCACGGGGTACAACAGTGTAAGAATGGTCAAGTAAAGGTCGTTGTAAGCAGTTTGGCAAGGAGTATCAACACGTCTGTTCATGCTAGATTGTTTAGTACATATATACGATAATAGATATGGAATTGATAAGCAACTTATAGTTAGATTTCATAAATTTAGTCATCGATGCTAAGCCAACCATTTATTGGGATCATTTAAGTCATTAAAATATCAAAATGTTGAATGTTATTTTTTAAATCTTTAACTATGATTTTTTGGGAACTCGTTGCCTTTATGGGGACTATTAAAAATTAATTTCCTCGTTATCAAAAAGGGGTTGGTTGTTGGAACTATAAAATTGGTTTTATTTTATTTATTTATATACTATATATTTTTACAATTACACAAGGGCCAGAAAATGTTTACCGATCTCCAAATGATTTTTTTTATTAGCGTATGTCTAAACCTGTAAAAAAATAAAGATATACAAAAATAATAATCATGTACGTTGTAATTACATTGTTTATATCATAACTTCGAAAAGTTAGCAACCACGAATTTTTTTTAATTACTAAGCTTGGCTACACACGGGATCATTTAACTTTTGAAGAAATTAAATTTAAATAAAACAAACTCAACTAAAATAGATGCGTATCTCCTAACATTTTCATAATCATGCATCTAAGTTGTTTATTTTTTTTAATACAAAATTACGACCCACCTTCAAGATTGGAAAAGGTAGCTAGAACACAACGTGTTTACTTAATCTACGATTATAAAAGATCATTTAACCTTTAAAGAAATCATATTCAGAAATCTCAAACTCGGTAAAGATTAAAAGATTTTTGTTTGCAATGACTTACGTGTTGATATCCCTTGCTACAATGGTCATTACTATGCTACTATAACCTCTACTCATTGTACGTGCAGACCCACGTTCGATTCTTGTCAAGAGGGAAAAAAACCAAATTTTTAATTGCAACAAACCATTTTATGGGATCATTTTATTCATGAAAAGATCAAAATATTGGATGTATTTTTCATATTTAAATATGATTTTTTGGCTACTCGTTGCCTTTATGAGGAATCTACTCTTTGGTTTTATGGAGAACTAGAGATAATTAATTACTGATTGTTGAGAAATTTAAAAAAATTGAAATTCAAAATTAAAATTTCAAAACACATTTGAAATTTCAGTTTAATTTTTTTTTTTTATAAAAGAGGAATCCTTTAAAATTGAGGTGACATATTTTAAATGGTGGTGTGCAAGATGCCCTTACACACCTTGTGTACTTCTATCCTCTCCCCTCCAAATTGATGGAAATTATGCAACTTGTGACATATTTTTTTAGGTTTGACTACCTTTTTATCTTAGAAAGTAATAACTCGATATGTTTACCCACGTCCACGAATTATCTTTATTCATAAATGTATATGGATTATCACTATCACACGTTGACTTTTATTTATTTAGAACCTCTAGTAGTGCTTCAAAAATTAAAAGGCAAAGTCAAGTGGCCTATGAATCATGAAAGGTGCACTCAAACCTCTTGTATACGCTAAATGTTATTTTCTTATACGGCGTACATTATTTTACTTACTCCGTAATTCTTTTTTTTTTTTTGAGGGATATTTTATTTAATTTTTTAAATATTCGATATAAATCTAATTTGGTTCAACAAGTGTCCAATTTCATGGTTCGCGGGCCCTTATTAGTAGAAAAAAAACTCTATCTTAAGTCTCATGCATGGACTGATATTCAAAAAATATTTGACCATTTTTTTTGTACTCTTTATTACATTTGGCTGGATACAAACTTTTAGGAAAAACAGCCTAACGGTTAGACCACTTGTATGCATGCACTTTAACTAATTAGTTAACCGCTGAAACCAATTAGTTAAGTTTGAAATTCAATTAGTTAAACAACGAAATCAATTAGTTATGCAACCGAACCTATTAGTTAAGCACTGAACCAATTAGTTAAACAATGAAACTGATTAGTTAAGCAATGTAATCAATTAGGTAAGATTTTATGAGTTTTAGTTACTAATAAATTTGTTCGAAAATAATAATTATTCGACTCATAAATTTAACTATTTGTCTTTATACTTTAATTATTTTGTTATTCAATATTAGTTATGATTTTATTACTTATAGTTATGTTTTACACTAGTTTAGTTAGTACCAAAAAAAAGGTCTAACCGTTAGACGGTCTTACATAAAAGCTTTTGGTTTGACTGGAATATGTTTCTCCCTTAAGTTACTACATAATTAATATGAAGTAAATCTTAGAAATACTCAATTAATCATCATACAAAGTATGTAATTTTCATCCTACTACGGATTACAAATTTTATATTTTTGATACACTAATTTGACCAAAATATTCGATATATTAATAAGTTATTTTGACCAAAATATTGAGTAAAAATATTTTTCATTAATAAAATAAATAATTTGACTAAAATATTACTAAAACTCATTTTTTTTTTAGAAAAGTATTATTATGCAGCACACTCCATATATTATTTCCAAAATTTATAAACAAATATATTTTTTCTTACATAAACAATTAATTAAAAAAAAGGATAGATTATGTACTACTTCTGTTTTTTAAAGGAAATTTTCACCACGAAGTGACAAGTGTTACTCATGGTGTCCGATTTAGTATAATGTACTATTTCTGTTTTTTAAAGTTCTTTACACTTACTATTTTCATGGAGTCTAATGCAATATTTAACCACTAATATATCAAACTCCTTATGTGATTTTTTATATAAAAAGTGATATTTTGAAAATACATACAAATATCAATTTAACAAGATCTTACATGATAATATATTGATATATATATATATATATATAATAATGAAAATTTAGGGTCAAACTTTTTATACTTTGAACTTCTAACACATAATTAAAGAATTTTCAATATCAAAGTTGATATTATCTCGCAGTGCAAATATCTATCTATTATATAAGGGAAGAGTCGAGTGTATTTCAGTAATCACACTTTTGGTGTCCCCTATCTAAAAGACTAAATTACACTTGGACATCCTCTTATCCTAGTAATCTTAGATTAAAAAAATGATTTTGTTTATTAATTTTTTTTTAAAAATAGATTATTTAATGTTGATTACCATTCAAGAAAATCAAACACATAAACCATGCAATTATTCCATTTGACATCAAAAAATGTCAACAAAAATTTAATCTCACTGTGCTTATCAAATTGAACTAATTTAAGAAAATTGATTATTTAATGCTAATTACCAATCAAGAAAATCAAACGCATAAACCATACAATTATTCAATTTGACATAAAAGAATGTCAGCAAAAATATAATCCCTGCTGCAAGTGAGAAAGCAAAATAAGAAGTCAAAAGTTTGTGAAAATTAATCCATTATAAACCTCTCCATAAAATAAGCAATTATAATCCTACAATCTCTCTTATTTCCTTGAAAGAAACAATTATAGAATAATTGTGAAACTCATCCGTTACAAACCTCTCCATAAAAGTCAAAAGAATAATATACCAAAATTCATTACAATTGTCAAAATCTAAAAGTTTAAATAAGGAGAACAAAAATTAATCTTCTTACTTTTGCCATTTAATTTGTTGTATTCTTCCATCTTCCCCTCCCTCTTTCCAATCCTAACCCAGAAATTAAGTAACACCCATCAACCAAAAACCCAAAATACACATCAAACAGAAAAAAAAAAAGTTTCATGGCATCAAATTCCGAAGATAATCACCGACATGCAAGCCCAAGAAACTATACATCAAAAGGGAGATAAAATAGTATACTTCAATTACAATTTACCGCCGCTATCACCGGCGACGAAACAACGACAGAGGCCACAATATATTGTTAAAAATCCAATAAAAAAGTAAAGAGTATACCTAGGCATCAAGATTTGACTTTCGAATTGCAGATTTGGTACAAAATCTCACTATAATCAAAACACCATCATTGAATTGAATGACGATGCAAATGATGTGGAATATGGTGGATTATTCGCTTCACAAGCAGTTTTTGGGCAAACAGAGGAGATAAAGTAAGATAAGCATGGGAGGGGGAGAGGGAGATAGTGGTTGAGAGAGAGTGTAGGGGGACCGGGGAGTAGCGAGATGCAAACATAGGTTAATTTTCATTTTTCAAGTAATTTTCGAGAGTGTAGGGGGACTGGGGGAGTAACGAGATGCACTTAGTTTTCAGTACCATTTTGACAACTTCTAGAGTACTCCCTACTCTTAATTATTATTTTTTGAAGGGACTTAAATAATATTTCGAGTTAATTTGTTTGTAAAATAATACTTTGTAGTTATATAGTAGTTCGTACTTCAAAGTAGTATTTTTTATTTTGAGATATAGTATTGTCATCTTGAAATAAATTCAAGATTATATCGTTGGTAAAATAATATGTATAGCTTTAGAGTTTTATAGGTTATTAATTCGACTTACCATAATAATTGATAAAAAATGATAATTTGAGAGTAACAATACTACATGACTTTGCAGTACAACACATTTTAGACGGCTTGACTAATGAATAATGACATAAATTAGTATCTCAACAGGTTACATCTCTACTATAACTAGGGATGTCAATGAGCCGATACTATAACAACCCATTCTTAACGAGCTGTTAACTAGAGTTACTTATTAGCATTGATCAAACTTAGCTCTTAACCCACAAGGAATAATCCATAATCTTCATTAACTCTTCATATTTAACTAAAGAATAATCATACAAAAACTATTACAACCTTATATATATGTAATTCAGCTAGCATATCCCTTTTCGCATTCGCGATCCCTTATTCAACTTCGAACATTAACTAAACCTACAAAATCACAAATAGGAATCTGCCCCCACCAGGACAGGTACAAAGAACAAAGTCAGGGAAACTGAGTACACATTGCCCAACCTGGAACTCATTTTAGTGGCTTAAAACATAATTTCGTGAGTTATTTATTTTAAAGATAAAACTGATTTGATACGAATCAAATCATATTCAAATTAAGCTCAGTATTCAAATTGCACTAATTTAAAGCACTTGAAACATTGAACAAAACTTTGATGTTCATAATTGATAAATAAATCAAGCAAGGGCTTGGACTCAATCACCAGGTGATTCCCAAAGATCGTAATATTTATATTTTCAGAAGTCCTCAAATCCATTTTTCAACGTAACTAATCTCATATGCTTTGAAAATGAATTCATCACAAATTCTCAACTCGTATCTCAGAGTGTACCTGAGCTTAAACAACTAACACAACTTAACTAAGACTAATTCTCCGCTTCCCGATACAACATCGAGAAAATCTTCATGTTGAGGCTCACCTCCAAATCACACATGTACATTCCTTAATTTGGAAACAATAAACTCATTACGGTTTTCTCTCGATAATTTATTTTGGAAATAATATCAAATACTAATATCAAAAATGTATTTCTTAGAAATCCTTGATAATTCAAAGCTTGCACAAGATCAATGAAGGAAATAATGCCCTTGGTCTAAGTATGCATATAATGTTAAGTCTAATAAATGCGGTTCAGTATTAATTAACAAGTTAATAATTCAGTGAGATCAAGTGAGCTGAATGCCTAGCTAGAGGCCGCTTCAGTTCAAAGTGGAATTAATGATATTAATCCACAGCTTACTCTTGACTGAACCCGTAGGGTCACACAAATAGTACGTAAACGGATCAAGTATTTTATGGAATTAAATATTCCATATATGGATATTCGGAATCGACGGATCTTGGTTTCAGTGGGAGCTGAGATCGTCAAAGGCAAGAAATGAATACTCTGGAAACGATGATATTGCCGGAAATGGAAATATGGATCGTATCGGAAATGTAAATATTATCCAAGACGTAGATGTTGCCGGAAACGGAAACATGGTACGTATCGGAAAATATTATTGGAAATGGAAATATTGCCGGAATCGGAAATATTGCCGGAAACGGAAATATTGTCAGAATCGGAAATATTATCGAAATCGGAAAATAATTCCGGAAACGGAAATATTAAATATTTGTTCGAAACGGAAATTAATTCCGGAATCGGAAATATTAAATATTGTTCGTATCGGAAATGAATTCCGGAATCGGGAATTTAATCGGAAGTGCGTCGTACGAATTAGCATCGGACGAGACTTGCTAGACGAAGGCCCAGCACGAAGCTAGGCCCAGCACGAAGCCATGCCTACGCCCAGCAAGCCGAGCGCCCAAACACACGATGCCAAGCCACGCCAGGCCCAGCGCAAGGCCAGGCCCAGCAATGGCCTTGGCGCGCGCGCGCGGGCTGATGCTCGTGGGCTGCGAGCAACGCCAGCTCGTGTGGGCCGCAAGGCCTGCGCGGGTTTGTGCGATGCTCGTGCTCGTGCAACGTTTGTGTTTCAATACAAATCCTAAAGCTAATGGAATTTGTTCTATGATTAAATCCTAATCCTAATAAAGATAGAATTTGTTTAATAGAGTTTTAATAAGATTCTAATTAAATAAATTAGTATCCTAATAGGATTCTAAGTCCTTTTTCCATAAATCTATAAATAGGGGCCTAAGGTCACATATTTACATAGAGAATTGAAGTATTCAAAGGTAAGATTTTCAACAAAAATCAGTCACTCTCTTGCCCCATAATAGCCGAATTTCATACTACCTTAAGGGCGATTCTAGTTGGTCAAGCTTAAGGCGGATCCGGACGTGCTGTGGACTATCTACGGAGGGACGACACTTGGAGTCTTAAAGACTTGTTCTTGTTCGGTTCGGGCGCAGCTAGGGAGGGCACGCTACAAAGTGTATGCATCTGAATTATGCTAAATGATTATGTGTTAATAGTATGTTTCCTGGCTTTATGGTTTTTCCGCATGATTTATGTTTATTCATATGTATCATAACCTAACAGTGGTATCACGAGCCTCTTATTATTTTCATAATCTAAATTGCATGAACATGGTTAAATTTTACAAATTTGCAAGGAATTAAAGGGGTGATTAGTTTTCGTAATTAATTGCAAATTGCGTTTATTTAATTATATGTACGCAGTTTTTCGGCAGAATATTCGTTACTCAGCAAAATCGAGTGATTTTTGTGTCAATTTCGCATGTAAAAGGCATTCTAAAATTTTGACAAAAAAAATATTTTTCGGCCAGAATTCCCAAATTCGAAGCCTAACTATGACTTTTTGGAGGTTTAAGTTTTTCGAACGCAAAAGTTTGTAAATATAAGATGTTAAATTAAGTATTTGCAATTCTTGTTGATAAATCTTGAGTTTTTGATTGACCTACACTATATGTTTAACAATTATGAATGCCTAGACTTGTTAATTATACAACCTAATTTGTAATTATGATTAATTTGTTGAAATTCGAATAATTTAGAATTGATTTGTTTTTCATAATTAATTAATAATTTAATTAGGTATCCATGATTAAAATCCACCATAAAAATTGTTAATTATGTTAAATTTTAAATTTTTATGACCTAGATTTGCATCCATGTTAATCGGAAATAAATTAATTAATAAATTTTCGATTTTTCGCCCTAAAATTATGAAATTAATATGATTTATTAATTTGTCATTAATTTTAAATTAAAAGTTTTAAATTTTTATGAAAACACCCATAAATGTTGCACGCACAAAGCAATGGAAGCTACGTGTTACCCTTAAGGGCTGTTGTATAGTGCGGGCACGCGACGACGAGCAAGGGAGCTCGTCGCCCGTGTGGTACAAATGCAGCGAGCAACCTAGCGCATGGCGCGCGCACGAGGCAAGGGAGCCTGTGCGTGTGTGCTGTGTGCTATGGGCGATGGGCGAAGGGCGATGACGTGGCACATGGAGAGGCGCGCGCGCGAGGGCGAGAGCTGGGTCGCCCAGCGATCGCTGCTCAGCGCACCAACATGCGATGCCTCGAGGGCTTGCTTGCGCGCGAGCGAGCGAGCGCTCCTTCCGTAGATGTTGCGATGCATGCGGGAAAGCAGGCTGCGCGCAAGCGTTGCTTGGCTTGCTGCGTTTGCGCGTGGCTGCTGCTGCAATGTGCTATGGGCCAGCGATTGGTCGTGCGCATGATGGGGCTTGGGCGCAAGCCCAAGTGCCTCGTCGTGTTATGATTGACGCGTTTTGAATTTAATTTGAGATTTTCAGTTCGGAAATAAATTTAATTAATTTTAAAATTAATAATTTAAATTGTTTTCTCGGATTTTAATTTTGAATATTATAATTATTATAAATTTTATTTATACTAATTATTTTACTAAAATTAAACCTTGAATTAATTTAAATTCATTTAATTCAACTGAAAAATAAATTAAATAAAATGGATTCAATTATAAATTTATATGAGCTTTAAATTTTAATTAAATTTGTATGTTTCCGGTTAGACTAGAAATACATTTTTATGTTTAAAATTAGTAAAGCATATGAATTTATTGGTTTAAGTGGGAGCAATTTTAGTCATAAACTCTTGATTAGGTCTACAAATCCTTTAAGGTTAAACAACTTGATTATAATTAATAAGGACTGAATAATTGGTAGATTATTGGTGCCCTTGATTAATTGCTGCAAATATTTATGTGATGCATACAATGTGTTTTTACTAACCAACTATGTGGGCCATTCATGATAATGAATGGGTGAATGGTATATATTGTATATGTACTGTTTTGCAGGTTATGAAGTGACTAGTATGGCCCAAATAGGATAGAAAATATGGTATGTGTACCATTAATTTGAATGTAATTGGTCTAATGCACCAAATTCGTTTTTCAATTCAAATATGGTCTGCGTACCATCAAATAGTTGTAATTAGTTTAATTATAGCTGATCCTGTTTGAAGAAAATGGAGCCTCCCACGGTGAAATTCAAGACGAAGTTTCCAATCCATTTTCAAGACGGACTTTGAAGTTGAAGCTTCAAGATGAAGTCGGGCCATACTAGATCACATTTATCTTATGCAAGCTTTAAGTTATTTATTGCTTTTAAATATGTCTTAAATATGCATGAGATTGTGGCTTGATTATGTTGCATGATTAAGGATTTTAGTTCACTTAAAATCTAACCAACATAGTAAGAGCCTTAAGTTCCAAACTTAAAAATTGAGTTAAAAGGTGCCATGCCAAAATAACACTTACTTTGATAACCTTTACATCAATCTAGTAATAGATTACGCTCAGCGAGGTGTTACTTATTGATCCTAAAGGGGTAACACAAATAATTGTGAGTACATGTTAGTTTTGGTGAAACTCAACGATATAAGTAAGGAGTCCTTTTATGTCGTGGCAAAATCGATAGGATTACCTAATAATTTCTTAGACGTACCTATCAACCAAGAGTAGTTTATAGACTATTAGCAAAAGGCTTTTGCTTACCTAAAATATTTTAGAATTGAGTCAAAATACATAATGTGCTTAATTCTTCAATGATTTTAGGGTCTTGGAATCATTTTATTCACACCTGCCGGAACAATAAATTCGAATAAAATGCTAATAACTTGTTTAAATTGCATGAATGCTTTAATTTTCAAGTTATTACTCATGATAAATGTTTAGACTTTGCATTCTTCAATGTATGTTTTAATTATTGTTTATAATTAAATATCTTGCACTGCAGTAAATCCTTTTAGAAAGGTAACAGTAAATTTCCTCGATTGGTAGTGAATCCAAGAACGATTCACGGAAATGAGAAAAAGTGAGCAATTTAAAATGTACGTTTCTTAATCGACTTTTATGGTTGTTTTCGAATATCAAAATCGAATGGCAAACCAATTGGTGCTTGTAAATTCAAAATACACTGTAGTTTTGAGATCATAAAGCATTGAGTTTAAAACGCTCAGCTTTACCAATGGTTAACAACCTAATATCTTTGTCCATTTAATTCTCGAATGAGTCTAGTTCCTAGACATTCGAATAGATCGATGCTTAGAGAACTTTAGAAGCTTCTGGTAAGATCATCTAGTTGAAACTTAATATTCAACATAAATGGTAAGAACTTTGTTGGAGTGACATTGGACATGTCTAAACAAAGTATAAAAGTCAACACTAGAGAATTCAATTCTTAAGGCTATAAGAAAGGGTACAAGAAATAGGAAAACAAAGGAACAGATGAAAGGAATTTACAATTCCGTTTCTACCTGTAAGTTTATGTTTAAAGAAAAGTGACATAGCAATCAAACTTCCTTGGTATCATATACCGCTTGAGGTTCTTACTTCGGTAATAACTTAAACAATGGAAGCTAGGATACACTAATGACCTACAAGTGGGAAATGAAGCATGGCAATGCTACATTAGTTGTAGGGTCATCTAGTTTGTTTTAAGTCCTTTCAAAGGCTGGAACTTAATGGCTATTTTGTTCCATAATCAACATACCTAAATTTCTGTTTCAAACACAGAAATACTCACATTCAGAAGAACAAAAGCAATGTTTGTTTGTTTATTTGAATGAAATGGTCATTTACAGGTTGAGTCAATATGCTTGATTAAAAACAAACAACTCTTTAACAATAAAAACTTTACTAGGTTCAAATCAACCCCTTGATTTGAGTTCCACTAATCTTTGGCATTGTTGCTTAGACCATATCAACAAGTTAACATTCATAAGCTCTATTTTGATGGACTTTTGAAAGTTGATTGATTTCTAGATCATTCAAGACAAGCTAGTCTTACTTGTTGAAAGTAACAAAAGATATGAACTATTGTTAGAACGCCTAGACATTAGAGTTCAAAGCTAAAGAAAGATTTTATGACTTTATTATTTCACATAGATTTGAGTGAATATAGGTTTATTTACTCAAAGTGATAAGTTTGAATCTGTTTGGCTTGTTCAAAGATTCAGAAGTATAAAATCCACTTGGTAAGAAATCATAAAGATATAGGATAGATCATGTTAATGATTACTTGAGACCAAAAATGATCATCAATGATTGTGTATTCACGATCTAGCTCCATAAGATATGACATATCTACATTGGAATGATCGAAGTCGATTGGTACTTGATTCGATCAATGATAATCATAAAGACTTTTCCTATAATTTCTAAAACAAAATGCTCAACTACCACCAAACTAAACCAAATTCGTCAAAGCTATTGAAAAGTAATTTCAGAATATCTTTTCATAATATATATCTAGATAGTTGCTAAACTCAGTGGGAGCTTAGTGTTTATCATTCGACGAACTAAGGCCCAAGTATAGATATATGTTTCATTGTGATTTATTCAAATGAGACACAAGGGTATTGTTTCTACCACGATTTTTTTTTTGAGAACATAATGTTTGTTTGCTCGAAATAATGTCCTTTTGGAGATTCGTTTCCAAAATGACAAGTGGGAGAAAATGGACCTCGAAAGTCTTCGAGGCGAACAACAAACATAATGGACATTCTGGAGGCTTTTTGAAGTTCGTTAGAAAATCCGAACACTTATTCTTTAAGGACTTTATAAGTGGCTTTAAAGAATAGACATCTCTTAGAAGACTTTACAAGTGCTTCAAGGAGAACGGAATAATCAAAGGACTTTCAAGTGGCTATTGATATTCTATTGTTTGATGTTCTATACCCAAGTAGGCATAGAGTTAAAGTCACTGAAACTATGAGATTCTTCTATTAGATAGTGAAGAAACATAGAGTTCAGGTCAATGAAACTATGAGATTCTTCTATTAGATAGTGAAGAAACCTACAACTTGCAGTCAAACTATTATCATATAGATTAATGAGTTTGTGACCTGTAAGAAAGCTATGACGAAACCCAGATTCCCTAAAATGGTTACAGGCCATATATATATAGACTCAAATGTTTTAGATGGTTAAAGGCCATAAAACATAACCAATGTTTTGATGACAAAATTGAAATTTTGTTGATTTGCAAGAATAGTTTCACACCTATTGGTTGCAAGTTTGTTTTAAGGATAAAACCATCAAACATGGAATTGTGTTCACACACAAAGCTAGATTAGTTGCTAAAGGTTACAAGCAAATTCACGGCGTGGATTGTGTTGAAACCTCATGCATAATCGTAATGCTCAAGTCTATAATTCAAGTAATGATTGCATATTGGTACATATGGAAATTGGATGACAAAACGTATTCCTCAATCAAATGTTGGAAGAAAACTATGTACATAGCATGTCATAGGATTTGTGGATCCAAATAATGCTTGAAATGAATGCTAGCTTATGAAATCTAAGTACAAATTTAAGTAAGAAATTGGGAATTGGAACTGTATTTTAGTGAAGCTAATAAGTATTTTAGTTTCATAAAATGTACATGATTCTTATATATGTATAAGAAGTTTAGGGAGAGTACATAAAACTTAATTGGTCCTATGTGTATCACACACGTATCTCTCTATTGTGAAATGACATTCAAATGCTAATGACTTAGGTTTGAAATTATTCATCAATGATGGACCAAGGCGAAACTTAGTACATACTGGGTATTAAGATCTATTTACAAAGATCTTATGATATTGTTTTAGATTAAGTAATGGAATTTATTAAATCAAACACGAAAGACTCCATTGGAGATATTCGACCCATATGAATAAATCTAAGTAATGAATGTTTGAACTATGTATAAGCATTTACTAAGTTAAACATCGAAGGATCCAAGTAAGATTCTTAAACCTATATTATATGTCAAAGAATTTAGCTGGATTCAATATCTACTGAAACTAGATAAGCTAAAGTTACATGAATAGAATTCAATTGAGAATAATTCTGCAAAAGAATTTATCATGTATGATATAATATGAGGATCGCCAAAAATGTATCATATGGCTTTAGGCATAACGAACATATACCAATCTCTATTGATCTAAGTAAAGATCAACTAGATTGAGATCAAGAAAAACTTATGGTACTTGAAAAGGTACATAAGAGTAGTTCTTGATTCAAGGAAATAAAGATATGCTAAATGTTGATGCTACACGCATAAACACTGGCAAAGGATCAAGCAAGGTTCCTTTGGAGTTAACCATTGACAAAGACGAGCTAAAGAGCATCGTGTTTTGAAATGGCAACATGTATTGGAGACCATGAGTTGTTGCGTGGGAAATTAAATATTAATTTCTATGTTCTAAGATACAGTTGGAAAGTCTTCCACATATCTGTGGACTGCTTGGATAAGTAATTCCAAACAAAGCATCACTAGCAACCTAAACAGTTGAAGTAAAAGTACTTATTGCCTAAAAAGCAATAAAGCAGAGTTGTTTATATTAATGAGTTCTTCATTGAACTTGGGAATATCACATGTCTGTTGACTTAATGGTTCTTCATTGCAAAATGCGTAGAACCACTAATGTAGCAAAGAAAGACTAGATCACAAAATAAACATACTCAAAAGATCTTATCATCATATCTCGAAGAACATTCGATGAAAAGGATATTAAGATTGCCAAAGCATGACAACTAAACCTATGCAACAAGTGAGAAGCAACGCTCACATTGTAGCACTGGAAATCAAGCATGGCTTTGAATTCCATGAACTGTATTAGAAGATGGGTTTGAGGTCCATGGTTGTAAAACATTGGGGTTGAACATTTATCATATATGAAATGTATTTTCATATTCCATTTAATCTTGGTTTAGTATTAAATGACGAGTCCCTTCAATTTGACGAAATATTCAAGATAGACTGTCAGGACCAGTCCTGTGACTAAGAAATGTCTATCAAGTGAACTTGAATGTCAAAAGTTGAAAATGGTCCCTGGTCGGAGTTTTCTATAAAGATGGACGCATAGAAAACTTTAGACGACTAGAATGCAAGATGCCTAGTAGCTCTGTTTCTTGAACTATGTGGACATGGCAATGTCATAATCATTTGCATAGATACTTACTTTGGGAAGACTAGTATCGGACAGACCTATGAAACTTTACTGTAAGAGATGAAAATCTGTCATAAGTAAATTTCATTAAAATTATTAGACACTAAATCCTCAATACCTGGGTGATTTGAGATTACTTGTTTGAGAACTGCTTACTTTGACGTTGACCAACCGTCGCACCGTAAAAGGAGGCTATAAAGGCAACGCTCAGGTAATCACCTATCAAACGAAGTCTAATCTCAAGATCGCAAGATTGGGATTGTCCTCCCATAAACCGGGATGAGATGCTTAAAAGTTGTACAAGGCCACTCGGAGAGCTAGAAACTGTAAAATGCATGGCCGTGCTCAGATGAATCATAGGCTATGATTATCTGTTTATTTGATCAGTTGAACTCTGAAACCGAGAAACACCTCTGGACGTAATAAGGATGACAACTCTTACCTTATGTTCAAGAGCAAGCATCGAGCGACAAAGGAATTAGGAAATGCACACTTGTCCCTAAGGACAAGTGGGAGACTGAAGGAAATAATGCCCTTGGTCCAAGTATGCATATAATGTTAAGTCTAATAAATGCGGTTCAGTATTAATTAACAAGTTAATAATTTAGTGAGATCAAGTGAGCTGAATGCCTAGCTAGAGGCCGCTTCAGCTCAAGTGGAATTAATGATATTAATCCACAACTTACTCTTGACTGAACCCGTAGGGTCACACAAATAGTACGTAAACGGATCAAGTATTTAATGGAATTAAATACTCCATCTATGAATATTCGGAATCGACGGATCTTGGTTTCAGTGGGAGCTGAGATCGTCAAAGGCAAGAAATGAATACTCTAGAAACGATGATATTGCCGGAAACGGAAATATGGATCGTATCGGAAATGTAAATATTATCCAAGACTTAGATGTTGTCGGAAACGGAAACATGGTACGTATCGGAAAATATTATTGGAAATGGAAATATTGCCGGAATCGGAAATATTGCCGGAATCGGAAATATTGCCGGAAACGGAAATATTGTCAGAATCGGAAATATTATCGAAATCGGAAAATAATTCCGGAAACGGAAATATTAAATATTTTTTCGAAACGGAAATTAATTCCGGAATCGGAAATATTAAATATTGTTCGTATCGGAAATGAATTTCGGAATCGGGAATTTAATCGGAAGTGCGTCGTACGAATTAGCATCGGACGAGACTTGCTAGACGAAGGCCCAGCACGAAGCCAGGCCCAGCACGAAAAGCCGAGCGCCCAAACACACGATGCCAAGCCACTCCAGGCCCAGCGCAAGGCCAGGCCCAGCAATGGCCTTGGCGCGCGCGCGCGGGCTGATGCTCGTGGGCTGCGAGCAACGCCAGCTCGTGTGGGCCGCAAGGCCTGCGCGGGTTTGTGCGATGCTCGTGCTCGTGCAACGTTTGTGTTTCAATACAAATCCTAAAGCTAATGGAATTTGTTCTATGATTAAATCCTAATCCTAATAAAGATAGAATTTGTTTAATAGAGTTTTAATAAGATTCTAATTAAATAAATTAGTATCCTAATAGGATTCTAAGTCCTTTTTCCATAAATCTATAAATAGGGGCCTAAGGTCACATATTTACATAGAGAATTGAAGTATTCAAAGGTAAGATTTTCAACAAAAATCAGTCACTCTCTTGCCCCATAATAGCCGAATTTCATACTACCTTAAGGGCGATTCTAGTTGGTCAAGCTTAAGGCGGATCCGGACGTGCTGTGGACTATCTACGGAGGGACGACACTTGGAGTCTTAAAGACTTGTTCTTGTTCGGTTCGGGCGCAGCTAGGGAGGGCACGCTACAAAGTGTATGCATCTGAATTATGCTAAATGATTATGTGTTAATAATATGTTTCCTGGCTTTATGGTTTTTCCGCATGATTTATGTTTATTCATATGTATCATAACCTAACAATCAAATATTTAGGAGATATTTGCTTTTTCTGGCAAATCATATACATTTCAAATCACACACATAACAAACTTCACAATATTTGCTACTTCTAGCATAATCAAACACATTTTATCTTTTAAACATATATATAAATCGAGGAAGAGAACACGAATAGAGATGGGTTGAAAAACCACTGTCTCCAAACTTTTAGGGGTCGTCACCCACCTTTTCACACATGCTTGCAAGACTTTTAAGACATGTCCCCACACAGATGTACAAATGTACATTTACACAGATGCACAGTTGTGCATTTACACAAATCACACACAAATACACAAGTGTTGTTCATGACCGTTGTTAACGGGTTCTTCCCCACTAAAAGCACATTTGAAAACTTATCCAATAAATTGAGAAAATATATATTCTCACACTTACTCAAAGTCTGGTATCACAACAAAACCTCATCTGAAATATTAAACACAATTGAAAATCTTGGCACAAATCATATTTATACAAAGTGATAAATTTGTCCAAAATATTCGCTTAAATATCATAATGAATTACTCAAAACTTTCTACAAATTTCGTATACGTAATTCTTGAAAAACAATATATATATATATATATATATATATATATATATATATATATATAAAGTCCAATATTCTTAACAACCTCGAATATAAATTATATTTCAAGGTAAATCATATTTCTTAAACTTATCACAAATCATACTCTCCAGCTCAAATTTTCAACTCACTATTAATCCATTGAAATCCTTAATCTCCATTACACAATTGCACATTCAATTTGGCTTGTAACACAAAGATCACACCTCCAAACCATTAGCTTATAATCACAATAGCATAATAATCTCATACCCTTTTAATGCGTAATTTTCATAAAGTCTGATCACTTATACCCAAACAAGCTTAATAGCCTAATCTGTACTAGTCAAATTTAACTTCATGCTCAATCGCACATGGTTACGTACAAAACTCTATCACATAGATCTTATAGCTAATTCTCATTAGGGTTAAAGTATAAAACGATATATAAATCCACAATTTAATCGTATTGAAATATAAATTATTTATATTATTTCATCTTATTCAAAGAATAATCCTGGTCTTTCAATTTCAAACATACTCTTTACAGAAAACCATATAAAGATCTCAAACGAAATAATTTAATAAAATGTTGAGCTTCCCAACTCGATAAAGGATAACTTGCTAAATATAGACCATACTTCATAATTCGAAAATCAAGTAATTAATTAAAATACATAATATATTGAGTAGTTCAAAAAACTAGATTCTAGAAGATCAGTTAGTTTACTTCCTATGATTACTCAAATCATAAAACTTAGTTCAACGAGTGTTTATTTCGTTGTAACCAATCATTTTCATATTCGAACTAAAATCGTACAATAACTGGTATATTGGTGAAACTATCGTTTAGTGATAACTTTAACCAAAACATAAATAAAGAGAATAATAATCTCATAAAAATAATTTGTAGATATTGTTATAAAATTGTATGGCTCAAATAATGGTTCAAGAAAACAACGAGTACAAAAGAAATCTATCTCTCACGTATGGGTCAACCGGTAGTTCTTGATAAACCTTATTAATCCCGAAAATAGGTGAACATATATGAGTCACGTACTCATAGTTTTCTAATCATGTACTCCGTAGGTTATTTCAAAATTTGTCACACCATACCTCGAATACTTAGAAAGATGCTCAAACACTATTTATCAAACATACCAACATTATAATTACACTAGCATAGGCTCGCCCATAGCTTTCCATAATGCAAAAGACTAATAACTTCACAGCCCATATCATTCTTATATATGCATAACTATTTTCAACAAAATCTGGCATCGATCATATACCAAGACACACGTTACTTTTCACAAATCTCACAGTCAAGCTCTCACAATTCACACATTCATATCAATCATATATTCCACATTTGAAAACAAAATAGGAAGTTCTTTGAAATGTTAAAATAAATGTATATTTCATACTTTATTTTCGAAATCTCAAATTCTAAATCACAGCAACATAGGACTTGAACTTAAATCAAAATTTTATTCTTAAATGAAAATCATATAAAAATCCAGGAAACACAAGCCATAACTTTTAGCAAAATGGATGGACAATGTGTACCTTCAATCGTCACACCTAACCTCCAAGAATCTCATTTCACAACCACCATCAATCGCTTTAATATGAATTCAATCTTCCAGAACACATCCCCATACTTTAATCTCCAGCGATAACCATAATCTTGACCATCGATTTTATCTTGAACTTCATAAATTAATCACCAACAATTTACCTTGCCATTTAGAACCCAACAACAAAACTAAGAAGTTGGGGAAGTGAGAAGTAACAAGGAAGAGGAGCAACAACAACAATACGTTGGCAGCAACACTCATCAGCTTCAGAAGACCGTATCTCTTAGCTCAGGGTTCCGATTTTAGTAATTGGAGTATTGTCCTATAACCAGAAAAATTATATTGACAATTGGAGTATTGTCCTATAGTTTTTAATATTTTTTATTGGTTTTCTATCTATTACTCCCTCCGTCCCTTGATACTCGCACCGGTTTGACCGATGCGGAGTTTAAGACACTTGAATTGACTTATTAATTTAATGGGTGTTACTCCCTCCGTCCCAAAATTATCTTCCTGTTTGACCAATTTCACGGTTTTTAAGAAAAATATTTGGAGTGGATAAGTCTAATGATTGGATTGTACTTGGGTTGGAATAAGAAAAATGGTCCCCTCCTCTTTTACACATGGATCCTAATCAAAATAGTTTAACCAATAAGAATACAATAATATTTATTCTCAACCAATCAAAATGCTCAGATTTAAAGCACACAGATTCAACACAAATAGGGGTAATATGGGGTCATTTTTTCCATCAAATGGTCCCCTCCTCTTTTTCTGAATTTTGTGTTATTAAATTAGTTTTCCTTGGGACGCTCGTTTAGAAAATTAATTTTGTGTTATTAAATTAATTTTTTTAATTTTAGTGGTCCCAAACAAGGGTAAAATGAAAAGTTAGTACATCTATAATTAGAAACAGGAAGATAATTTTGGGACGCTCGTTTAGAAAAGCAGGAAGATAATTTTGGGACGGAGGGAGTAGTTGATATTGAGGTATTTTTTAAATATATTTAGTGGGAAACATGTAATGGGTGGGGAGTGGGGGATGTGAATTTTTAAATGATTTTTGTAGGGAGTAGAGGTGTAGGTGGGTTAGTAGATAAATGTGAGAAATAATATAATATTAGTAAAAGTATCTATTTATAAAAGCGGTGCAAGTATTAAGAGACGGTCCGAAAAAAAAGCAGTGCGAGTATTAAAGGACGAATAATAACTTTGTTTAAGATCCGTCACCACTGAAAATCAGAAAAAGGACAAAGAAAGAAGAGGAGAAAAAATCACATTTTATTGACCACTTCTCCTCTAAATCAATGCCACGTTTTCTACATGCATTTGGTCTATCTCCTTATACAGTACGACTGTACGAGTAAGCACTAAACCTCAATAGCCAATCACCAACCGACACTTTCGCAATACCCCCATCCCCACAAAAAAGCAAAAAGAAAAAGAAATCTAGTACTAATTTTAAAGGGAAAATGAAAAAGGAACTACTTCATACGAAGTATTTACTTCCCCCCACACCATGTGAAAAATCCAACATCAACAAATTCTTTTATATTAACTCTGGCATTTGTCACTATCCTCCACCCAACAAAATGTTTCTAAAAGGAAAATTCTTTTATTTTATTACTCATTCCGTCCCTTAATACTCGCACTGCTTTGATCGATATAGAAGTTAAGATATTTGAATTGACTTATTAATTTAATGGATGATAGTTGATAGTGGAGTACTTTTTTAATATAGTTAATGGACAATGTATAACGGGTTGTAGGGGTGTATATTTTTAAATGATTTTTTGTAGTGAGTGAGTTAATAGGTAAGTGTGACAAATAATATAATATAGGTAAAAAAACTCCATTTATAGAAGCGGTGCAAGTATTAAGGGACGACCCGAAAAGGAAAGCGGTGCGAGTATTAAGAAACGGAGGGAGTAATTTTTTTAAAAGTACGTAGAAGTAATAATAGTATTATCTCAAGATTATAACCCAACTTATCTAATGTAATAAAACAAGAAAATTATTGTCTACTAAAGGATCAATATCTAGGTGGCTTGTACTGTGGTTAGGGGTGTGCACAGGTCCAAAACCGGACCGGACCGAAATTTTCAGAATTCACGGACCGAGGACCGGACAGGAAAGAATCCGGTTCGGACAGGACCCGGACCGAAAAATTCAGGTCCGGTCCAGGTTTGGACCAAATTGGACCGAATCTTTTTAATTTTTGCGATTTACAATCTTAAACTCAATATTTTTTTACAATTTTATCTTTTTACAACTTATATTTCGCTTTAAGTGTGTCATGCATCACATCATAAGCTTAATTTAAAGGGGATAAATGCTAATGACATATAAAAAATATCTAAAGTCTTTTTTTATGTGAGGAGATTAATATACGTGGGCTACAAGTTGGGCTCTTCTATTTGAAATTTTTATTTTTAAAATTATATTCCGGGTCATCGATCCACGGTCCGGGTTTTGACCGGACCGTACAGAAAACCGAAATCGTATATTTTCAAGGATCGAGGACCAGACCGGAATTTATTGATCCGATCCGGTTCCGGTCCAATTTCCGGTCCGGACCGGACCGTGCACACCCCTAACTATGATGACCAATGAATACAACGTAATCAAAAACTTTATAAACTACTCCCTTCATTTCTTTTTGTCTTTCTGTTTGAAATCTTACTGTTAAGAAAAAGTCAAATGAGGAAAAATAAATTGAGATGGAGGGAGTAGTTTTACTTTTTGTTACACTAGTGCTCATACACCCGATACGTATGCGATATTATATACTTTTATGAATATTGCACTTTGGAATTTGATAAAATGAATGCCAAACGGTTGTGAGTATATAGTTTCTCAAATAAATAGAAACATTTATACTACTATTTGGTCTAAAATGATTTTTTTTCATTTAAACAAATTTAACACGTTGGTAAGTGTATAAATGTATAATCTAATATATATATATGAGACATATTTGCTGAAATATTAGAGTGCCACCTAGTATTACTATTCGTTTCGTCCAATGAAAAATAAGATTTCTAATTATTTTTGAATTAAAAAAAATCAAGTGCCACGTATATAATTAATTAGGTGCCACATAGATATTTTAATTAATTAATTACTAATATATAAAACTCCATCCAAAATCAAAAACTCTAATAATTACAAAATAAATGTAAAATAAAATTCATCCAGAATCAAACATTAATCTAAAATAAAATTCAATCTAAAATCAAACACTATCCAATATTAGAGCGCCAAGTAAGAAATCTAATGCTTTCGGCCAATGAAAAATAATATTTTCAAATTATTTTTGAATTAAAAAAAGTCGTGCCACGTAGATAAATAATTAGGCGCCACATATATATTTTTATTAATTAATTATTAATATTACGCATATACAATTTCATCCAAAATCAAACACTCTAATAATTAAAAAATAAATCTAAAGTTAAATTCAATCCAAAATAAAAAATAATCTAATCTAATATATGAAGGAAATAATGCCCTTGGTCCAAATTTTCATTTAATGAATTTAATGCTAAGTCTAATAAATGCGGTTCAGTATTAATTAACAAGTTCATAATTCAGTGAGATCAAGTGAACAGAATGCCTAGCTAGAGGCCGCTTCAGTTCAAGTGGAATTAATAATATTAATCCACAACTTACTCTTGATTGAACCCGTAGGGTCACACAAATAGTACGTGAACGGATCAAGTATTTAAGTGAATATATTATTCATTTAGTACTCCATTTATGATCATTCGGAAATGACGGATCTCGGTTCCAAGTGGGAGCTGAAATCGTCAAAAGGCAAAGTAAAGAATATTCCGGAAATGAAGATATTGCCGGAAACGGAAATATGGTTCATAACGGAAATATAAATATTATCCAAATCGTAGATGTTGCCGGAAACGGAAACATGGCTTGTATCGGAAAATATTATCGGAAATAAAATATTGCCGGAATCGGTAATATTGCCGGAATCGGAAATATTGTCGGAATAGGAAATTATTACCGGAACCGAAAATATTAACGGAAATGTAAATATTTGTTCGAAACGGAAATAGATTCCGGAATCGGAAAACGAATCAGAAGCTCGACGAGCGACAAGCCGACAAGCGAGCTGGCCCATCACTCGACAAGCACGAGGCCGAGCGCATAGCACTGAGCACGAAACCCAGCGCCAGTGCCCATAGGCGATGGGGCTGGAGCGCTTTGGGACGCGAGCAGCAAGCCAAGGCAGCAGCAGCCCGCCAAGGCCAAACTGCAGCGCGCTGGGCCTTGGGCCAGTTGCGGCTGCGTTTGGGCCTAGGCAGGCACGCGCGCCAGCGTGGCACATTGTGACTGCGTTGGTTGCTTTGTCTTGGGCTCCAAGAAAAGTCCGATTACGTAGTTGCCAAGTAACTTTGGCATTAAGTATTAGTTTTCCTACTCCTACTAGAATTAGATTAATTAAGAGTTTAATTATTGTTACAATTCTAATTGGATAAGAATTTCAATCCTAGTAGGGTTGGTAATTCTTTTCCTAGTAAGACTCAAATTCCTTATTTCCCACCCTATAAATATGAAGCTAGCCCTCATAATTTAACACACCAAAAATAATATTCTTTACTTAGATTGTGTTCAAGGGAGAACACAATTTATAGCCTAACCCGAATACAAAAAACCTTGAGTAAAATCTTAGTTGGTTGAACCTAAGGCTGATTCGAACGTGTTGTGGACTTTCTACGGAGGGGCGACATCTGGAGCTCTAAAGACTTGTTCGGTTCGGGAACAGCTAGGGAAGGCACGCATCACATTGTATGTAACCTAAATTATGCTAATTGACTATGTGACAATTAATTTGGATTCCTGGCTTTATGGTTTTTCCGCATGAATTATATTGTTTGTATTATTCATAACTTAACAATATATAAATATAGCAGTTGGTATATATAGAAGTTTTATTTTAACTTAACAATTTATTATAATTCGTGCATTGCACGGACTAAAATCTAGTAGGTTATACATAGAGGTGTTAGGTTATGATACATATGACAATTCATAAATCATGCGGAAACAACCATTAAGCCAGGAATACATATTATTTACACATAATCATTTAGCATAGTTTAGATGCATACTCTTTGTTGCGTGCCTTCCCTAGCTGCGCCCGAACCGAACAAGAACAAGTCTTTAGGACTCCAAGTGTCGTCCCTCCGTAGATAGTCCACAGCACGTCCGGATCCGCCTTAAGATTGACCAACTAGAATCGCCCCTAAGGTACTATAAATTTTCGGCACTTTTGAGCAAGATGTGTGACTGAATTTTTCTCTCAAAAACTCACTTTGAATACTTGAATAACTCGTTATAAATTGTGAACCCAGGCCACATATTTATAGGGGTATGGAAAGAGAATTGGAATCCTATTAGGATACGAATTAATTAAATTAGAATTATAATAAAACTCTTATTTAATTAATTTATCAAATAGAATTAGGAATTTAATCATTAAACGAATTCTGCACGTTTTAGGTTTCGTATGCGAACACAAACACTTACGCGAGCATGACCCGCAAGCGTGCAGGCCATGCCCGCGCACAGCCCACACGGCCGCACGGCCCACGCGAGCTGCAGCAATGCTCGCAGCCCACTGCTCGTAGCTGCGCGCGCTGCGCGCGCTGTGCGCGCTGCCACGGCCTGCTGGGCCTGGCCTTGCGCTGGGCCTGGAGTGGCCTTGGCTGTTCGTGTGGCGCGCTTGGCTTGCTGGGCGATGGCCTGGCTTCGTGCTAGGCCCTCGTCCGGCAGGCCTCGTCCGATGCTTATTCGTACGATACGCTTCCGATTAAATTCCCGATTCCGGAATATATTTCCAATACGAACAATATTTAATATTTTCGATTCCGGAATTGATTTCCGTTTCGAACAAATATTTAATATTTCCGTTTCCGGAATTATTTTCCGATTCCGATAATATTTCCGATTCTGACAATATTTCCGTTTCGGGCAATATTTCCGATTCCGGCAATATTTCCATTTCCGATAATATTTCCCGATACGTACCATGTTTCCGTTTCCGGCAACATCTACGACTTGGATAATATTTATATTTCCGATACGATCCATATTTCCGTTTCCGGCAATATCATCGTTTCCGGAGTATTCATTTCTTGCCTGTGACGATCTCAGCTCCCACTGAAACCAAGATCCGTCGATTCCGAATATCCATAGATGGAGTATTTAATGCCATTAAATACTTGATCCGTTTACGTACTATTTGTGTGTGACCCTACGGGTTCAGTCAAGAGTAAGCTGTGGATTAATATCATTAATTCCACTTGAACTGAAGCGGCCTCTAGCTAGGCATTCAGCTCACTTGATCTCACTGAATTATTAACTTGTTAATTAATACTGAACCACATTTATTAGACTTAACATTATATGCATACTTGGACCAAGGGCATTATTTCCTTCAGTCTCCCACTTGTCCTTAGGGACAAGTGTGCATTTCCTAATTCCTTTGTCGCTCGATGCTTGCTCTTGAACATAAGGTAAGAGTTGTCATCCTTATTATGTCCAGAGGTGTTCCTCGGTTTCAGAGTTCAACTGATCAAATAAACAGATAATCATAGCCTATGATTCATCCGAGCACGGCCATGCATTTCACAGTTTCTAGCTCTCCGAGTGGCCTTGTACAACTTTTAAGCATCTCATCCCGATTTATGGGAGGACAATCCCAATCTTGTGATCTTGAGATTAGACTTCGTTTGATAGGTGATTACCTGAGCGTTGCCTTTATAGCCTCCTTTTACGGTGCGACGGTTGGTCAACGTCAAAGCAACCAGTTCTCAAACAAGTAATCTCAAATCACTCAGGTATTGAGGATTTAGTGTCTAATAATTTTAATGAAATTTACTTATGACAGATTTTCATCTCTTACAGTAAAGTTTCATAGGTCTTGTCCGATACTAGTCTTCCCAAAGTAAGTATCTATGCAAATGATTATGACATTGCCATGTCCACATAGTTCAAGAAACAGAACTACTAGTCATCTTGCATTCTAATCGTCTAACGTTTTCTATGCGTCCAATTTTATAGAAAACTCCGACTAGGGACCATTTTCAACCTTTGACATTCAAGTTCACTTGATAGACATTTCTTAGTCACAGGACTGGTCCTGACAGTCTATCTTGAATATATCGTCAAATTGAAGGGACTCATCATTTAATAAACCACAAATTAAATGGAAAAATGAATTCTTTTCATTTATTTTGAATGATTAACCAATAATGTTTTACAAAGATTTAAACTCTAAAACATTAAAACATTAAACAGAGACATCAAAGCCATTCTCCAATATGCTTGATTCCCATAGCTGCAGTGTGCGAGTTGTGCTTCGCCTGCGGCAGAGGTTTAGTTAATGGATCTGATATGTTGTCATCAGTACCAATTTTGCTTATCTCGACTTTTTTTCTTTCAACGAACTCTCGTAGAAGGTGAAATCTACGAAGTACATGCTTGACTCTGTGGTGGTGTCTAGGCTCCTTTGCCTGTGCAATAGCTCCGTTATTATCACAATACAGGGCTATTGGTCCTTTAATGGAGGGGACTACACCGAGTTCACCTATGAACTTCCTTAGCCATATAGCTTCCTTTGCTGCTTCATGTGCAGCAATGTACTCCGCTTCAGTTGTAGAATCCGCAATGGTGCTTTGCTTAGCACTTTTCCAGCTTACTGCTCCTCCGTTTAGGTAGAAGACAAACCCAGACTGTGATCTGAAATCATCTTTGTCGGTTTGGAAACTTGCGTCCGTATAGCCTTTAACAATTAATTCATCATCTCCACCATAGACCAGGAAGTCATCTTTGTGCCTTTTCAGGTACTTCAGAATGTTCTTGGCAGCAGTCCAATGCGCCTCTCCTGGGTCTGACTGGTATCTGCTCGTAGCACTGAGTGCGTACGCAACATCCGGGCGTGTACATATCATAGCATACATTATTGAACCAATCAATGATGCATATGGAATCCCATTCATTCGTCTACGCTCATCAAGTGTTTTTGGGCACTGAGTCTTGCTTAGAGTCATTCCATGAGACATGGGTAGGTAGCCTCGCTTGGAGTCCGCCATCTTGAACCTATCAAGCACCTTATTGATATAAGTGCTTTGACTAAGTCCAATCATCTTTTTAGATCTATCTCTGTAAATCTTGATGCCCAATATGTACTGTGCTTCTCCTAGATCTTTCATCGAAAAACATTTCCCAAGCCAAATCTTGACAGAGTTCAACATAGGAATGTCATTTCCGATAAGTAATATGTCGTCGACATATAATACTAGGAAAGCAATTTTGCTCCCACTGACCTTCTTGTATACACAAGATTCGTCCGCGTTCTTGATGAAACCAAAGTCACTGACTGCTTCATCAAAACGTATATTCCAGCTCCTGGATGCCTGCTTCAATCCGTAGATTGACTTCTTTAGCTTGCATACCTTTTTAGCATTCTTTGGATCCTCAAAACCTTCAGGCTGTGTCATAAACACAGTTTCTGTTAAAATGCCGTTTAAGAAAGCAGTTTTGACATCCATCTGCCATATTTCGTAATCGTAATATGCAACGATTGCTAACATTATCCGAATAGACTTTAGCATTGCAACTGGTGAAAAGGTTTCATCGTAATCCACACCGTGGACTTGCCTGTAACCTTTTGCAACCAATCTAGCTTTGAAAACTTCAAGTTTCCCATCCTTGTCCTTTTTCAGTTTGAAAACCCATTTGCTTCCAATGGCTTGGTAGCCATCTGGAAAATCGACCAAATCCCATACTTGGTTTTCAGACATGGAGTCTAATTCAGATTGCATGGCTTCTTGCCACTGCTTGGAGCTAGGGCTCGTCATAGCTTGTTTGTAAGTCGCAGGTTCATCACTTTCAAGTAATAGAACGTCATAGCTCTCGTTCGTCAAAATACCTAAGTACCTTTCCGGTTGAGATCTATATCTTTGCGATCTACGCGGGGTAACATTTCTAGATTGACCATGATTCTCACCAGATTCTTCTAAAGATCTCTGAGCTTCATCCTGAATGTCATCTTGAGCATTCTCTAGAGTTTGTTGTTCGACTCGAATTTCTTCGAGGTCTACTTTTCTCCCACTTGTCATTTTGGAAATGTGATCTTTCTCCAAAAAGACACCATCTCGAGCAACAAACACCTTGTTCTCAGATGTATTGTAGAAGTAATACCCCTTTGTTTCCTTTGGATAGCCCACAAGGATACATTTGTCAGATTTTGGATGAAGTTTGTCTGAAATTAATCGTTTGACGTATACTTCACATCCCCAAATCTTAAGAAAAGACACATTTGGAGGCTTTCCAAACCATAATTCGTATGGAGTCTTTTCGACAGCTTTAGACGGAGCTCTATTTATAGTGAGTGCAGCTGTATTTAGTGCATGTCCCCAAAATTCTAATGGAAGTTCGGCCTGACCCATCATTGACCTGACCATGTCTAGCAAGGTTCTGTTCCTCCGTTCCGACACACCGTTCCATTGTGGTGTTCCAGGAGGAGTCAATTCTGATAGAATTCCACATTCTTTCAGATGGTCATCAAATTCATAGCTCAGATATTCACCGCCTCTATCAGACCGCAGTGCCTTAATCTTCTTGCCTAATTGATTCTCTACTTCACTCTGAAATTCCTTGAATTTGTCAAAGGATTCAGACTTATGCTTCATTAGGTAGACATAACCATATCTACTGAAGTCATCAGTGAAAGTGATAAAGTAGCTGAAACCACCTCTAGCATTTGTACTCATTGGTCCACATACATCTGTATGGATTAAACCCAATAGTTCATTTGCTCTTTCTCCAACTTTAGAGAAAGGTTGCTTTGTCATTTTGCCAAGTAAACATGATTCGCATTTACCATAATCCTCTAAGTCAAATGGTTCTAGAATTCCTTCCTTTTGAAGTCTTTCTAAGCGTTTCAAGTTTATATGGCCTAATCGACAATGCCACAGATAGGTGAGATCTGAATCATCCTTTTTGGCCTTTTTGGTATTTATGTTATATACTTGTTTGTCGTGATCTAATAAATAAAGTCCATTGACTAATCTAGCAGATCCATAAAACATCTCTTTAAAATAAAACGAACAACTATTGTCTTTTATTAAAAAGGAAAATCCCTTAGCATCTAAGCAAGAAACTGAAATGATGTTTTTAGTAAGACTTGGAACATGGAAACATTCTTCCAGTTCCAAAACTAGCCCGGAGGGCAACGACAAAAAGTAAGTTCCTACAGCTAATGCAGCAATCCGTGCTCCATTTCCCACTCGTAGGTCGACTTCACCCTTGCTTAACTTTCTACTTCTTCTTAGTCCCTGTGGATTGGAACATAAGTGTGAGCCACAACCTATATCTAATACCCAAGAAGTTGAATTAGCAAGTATACAGTCTATAACGAAAATACCTGAAGATGGAACGACTGTTCCGTTCTTCTGATCTTCCTTTAGCTTTGGACATTTTCTTTTGTAATGGCCTATTCCATCACAATAAAGACAGCTTGATGTGGACTTGTCCTGCTTTGATTTAGCATTGCCCTTGGACTTTCCACCTTTCTTGAACGGTCTCCTTCTAGCCTTGAGTAAATCTTTGGCTTCACAGTCCAGTATTATTTCAGCCTTTCTGACAAGGTGAACAAATTCTGCAACTGTTTCTTCTCTTGGTTCACTTAGGTATAGTTGCTTGAAGCGACCAAACCCACTGTGTAGTGAATTGAGCAAGATAGAGACTGCCATCCTTTCGCTTATTGGTGTTCCTAGTAGACTTAGGCGATCAAAGTATGAACGCATAAGATCCACATGGAACCTCAGTGGGACGCCTACCCTCTGTTTAGTGCGAAGGAGCTGAACATGTGTTTCTTGGACCTCCATCCTATAACACCTGTTGGGAGAACTAACCTTTAGACCAGACATTGATTCAATCAACTCATGGACGTTCAGGTCCCTGTCCTCCGTGCTTCCACGACATATATCCCTCAGATTCTTGATGAGCGTAAAAGGTTCATAGGCTACAAACCTTCTAGCCCAATCATCAGGGATATTGTTCAGCATGAGACTCATAACCTTTTTGAGATCCGCATCCCAGGCGTAAAATCTCTCAGGGGTCATGTCTCTGGCATAGTAGCTTGGCATGGGATGTGATAGTACATACTCAAGTCCATTGAGTTTAACTATTTCAACTAGCTTAGCTTCCCATTCAAGAAAATTTGCCAGGTTCAGCTTGACCATAAGCTCAGAACCCATGATGATGTTTTGATTGTTGTTTGCCATATTAAAAACTACAATTGAAAAGAATAAACAAATAAATAACCATTCACAGTTTCTCTTAATAAACTTAAATTCTAGCATACATGCATAATTCAATGTTTATTAAGCATTTTATTCAAGTTATGTGTTCCGGCAGGTGTGAATAAAATGATTCCAAGATCCTAAAATCATTGAAGAACTAAGCACAGTTTTTCGACTTAATCCTAAAACATCTTAGGTAAGCAAAAGCCTTTTGCTAATAGTCTAGAAACTATTCTTGGTTGATAGGTACGTCTAAGAACTTATTAGGTAAACCTATCGATTTTTCCACGACATAAAAGGACTCCTTACTTATATCGTTGAGTTTCACCAAAACTAACATGTACTCACAATTATTTGTGTACCTTGCCCCTTTAGGACCAATAAGTAACACCTCGCTGAGCGAAAACTATTACTAGATTGATGTAAAGGATATCCAAGCAAGTGTATATTTTGGCATGGCACCTTTTAACTCAATTTTTAAGTTTGGAACTTAAGGCTCTTACTATGTTGGTTAGATTTTAAGTGAACTAAAATCCTTAATCATGCAACATAATCAAGCCACAATCTTATGCATAATTAAGACATATTTAAAGCAATAAATAACTTAAAGCATGCATAAGATAAATGTGATCTAGTATGGCCCGACTTCATCTTGAAGCTTTGACTTCAAAGTCCGTCTGAAAATCTCCGTGGGAGGCACCATTTTCTTCAAATAGGATAAGCTATAATTAAAACTAATTACAACTATTTGATGGTACGCAGACCATATTTGAATTGAAAAACAACTTTGGTACTTTAGACCAATTACATTCAAATTAATGGTACGCAGACCATATTTTCTATCCTATTTGGGCCATACTAGTCACTTCATAACCTGCAAAACAGTACATATACAATATATACCATTCACCCATTCATTATCATGAATGGCCCACATAGCTGGTTAGTAAAACACATTATGCATCACGTAAACATTTGCAGCAATTAATCAAGGGCACCAATAATCTACCAATAATTCAGTCCTTATTAATTCTAATCAAGTTGTTTTAACCTTAAGGATTCGTAGACCTAATCAAGAGTTTATGACTAAAAAGCGCTCCCACTTAAACCAATAAATTCATATGCTTTACTAATTTTAAACATAAAAATGTATTTCAAGTCTAACCGGAAACATACAAATTTAATTAAAATTTAAAGCTCATATAAATTTATAATTGAATCCAAAAAGTTTAATTTAATTTCAGTCGTATTTAAATTAATTCATGATTTTAATTTTAGTAAAATAATTAGAATAAATAAAATTTATTATAATTACAATATTCAAAATTAAAATCCAAGAAAATAATTTAAATTATTAATTTTAAAATTAATTAAAATTACGTAAACTGAAAAATTTCAAATTAAACATTCAAAACGATCTAATCGTAATGCAAACACCCTACGCATCGCACGCCCATGGGCCACACGCACACAGCCATTGCTGGCCATGTGCGCGCAGCCCATGCGCTCGTCGCATAGCTGCTGCATCTACCCATCGCAAGCCATCGCACAAGTTGGTGCTCGCTGCGCGCGCTCCAGCGCTCGATGCACGCGAGCCATCGCTCGCTGTGCGCGCTCGCCAGCGCTTGCTGCGCGCGCTCCAGCGCTCGATGCACGCGAGCCATCGCTCGCTGTGCGCGATCCATGGCTCGCTGTGCGCGAGCAATTGCTCGCTGCGCGCGATCGACGCTGGGCGCAGCGCTCGTGGCACGCGAGCTTGCGCTCGCTGCGCGCGAGGCTGCGCGCGCTTGCGCGAGGCAGTGCGCGTTGTGGCGCAGCTCGCTTGCTGCCCACACGCGACTGCCGTGCCTTGCCTTCGCCCATGCCCATTCGTCCAAAGCTCGTGGCCCACGACACAAGGCAGGGCTGCTGCCTTGTGCTCGTGCATCATGCCCTTGCTCATTGCATTCGTGCCGCACGGGCGACGAGCTCCCTTGCTCGTCGTCGCATGCCCGCACTATACAACACCCCTTAAGGGTAACACGAAGCGTCCATTGCTTTGTGCATGCAAGTTATATTAACGAATCGCATAAAATTTTAAATTTATATTTAAAATTAATGACAAATTAATAAATTTATATTAATTTCATAATTTTAGGGCGAAAAATCGAAAATTTATTATTCAATTGATTTCCGATTATCATGGATTCAAGCCTAGGTCATAAAAATTTAAAATTTATCATAAATTTACAATTTTTATGGTGGTTTTTAATCATAGGTTTCTAATTAAATTATAATTAATTATGAAAATCAAATTAATTCTAAATTATTCTAATTTTCAACAAATTAATCATAATTACAAATTAGATTGCATAATTAACAAGGCTAGGCATTCAAACTTGTTAAACATATACAGTAGGTCAATCAAAAATTCAAGATTTATCAACAAGAATCGCAAATATTTAATTTAACATCTTAAATTTACGAAATTTTGCATTCGAAAAACTAAAACTTTCGAAAAGTCATAGTTAGGCTTCGAATTTGAGAATTCTGGGTTCGGCAGAAAAAAACTCTTTTTGTCAAAATTTTAGAATGCCTTTTACATGCGGAATTGACACAAAAATCACTCGATTTGGATGAGTAACGAAGAAACTGCCGAAAAACTGCGTACGTATAATTAAATAAACACAATTTGCAATTAATTAACAATTACGAAAATTAATCACCCCTTTTAATTCTTGCAAATTTGTAATATTTAACCATGTTCATGCAATTTAGATTATGAAAATAATAAGAGGCTCGTGATACCACTGTTAGGTTATGATACATATGACAATTCATAAATCATGCGGAAACAACCATTAAGCCAGGAATACATATTATTTACACATAATCATTTAGCATAGTTTAGATGCATACTCTTTGTTGCGTGCCTTCCCTAGCTGCGCCCGAACCGAACAAGAACAAGTCTTTAGGACTCCAAGTGTCGTCCCTCCGTAGATAGTCCACAGCACGTCCGGATCCGCCTTAAGATTGACCAACTATAATCGCCCCTAAGGTACAATAAATTTTCGGCACTTTTGAGCAAGATGTGTGACTGAATTTTTCTCTCAAAAACTCACTTTGAATACTTGAATAACTCGTTATAAATTGTGAACCCAGGCCACATATTTATAGGGGTATGGAAAGAGAATTGGAATCCTATTAGGATACGAATTAATTAAATTAGAATTATAATAAAACTCTTATTTAATTAATTTATCAAATAGAATTAGGAATTTAATCATTAAACGAATTCTGCACGTTTTAGGTTTCGTATGCGAACACAAACACTTACGCGAGCATGACCCGCAAGCGTGCAGGCCATGCCCACGCACAGCCCACACGGCCGCACGGCCCACGCGAGCTACAAGCCCACGCGAGCTACAAGCCCACGCGAGCTGCAGCAATGCTCCCAGCCCACTGCTCGTAGCTGCGCGCGCTGCGCGCGCTGCCACGGCCTGCTGGGCTTGGCCTTGCGCTGGGCCTGGCGTGGCCTTGGCTGTTCGTGTGGCGCGCTTGGCTTGCTGGGCGATGGCCTGGCTTCGTGCTGGGCCCTCGTCCGGCATGCCTCGTCCGATGCTTATTCGTACGATACGCTTCCGATTAAATTCCCGATTCCGGAATATATTTCCGATACGAACAATATTTAATATTTTCGATTCCGGAATTAATTTCCGTTTCGAACAAATATTTAATATTTCCGTTTCCGGAATTATTTTCCGATTCCGATAATATTTCCGATTCTGACAATATTTCCGTTTCCGGCAATATTTCCGATTCCGGCAATATTTCCATTTCCGATAATATTTCCCGATACGTACCATGTTTCCGTTTCCGGCAACATCTACGACTTGGATAATATTTATATTTCCGATACGATCCATATTTCCGTTTCCGGCAATATCATCGTTTCCGGAGTATTCATTTCTTGCCTGTGACGATCTCAGCTCCCACTGAAACCAAGATCCGTCGATTCCGAATATCCATAGATGGAGTATTTAATGCCATTAAATACTTGATCCGTTTACGTACTATTTGTGTGTGACCCTACGGGTTCAGTCAAGAGTAAGCTGTGGATTAATATCATTAATTCCACTTGAACTGAAGCGGCCTCTAGCTAGGCATTCAGCTCACTTGATCTCACTGAATTATTAACTTGTTAATTAATACTGAACCGCATTTATTAGACTTAACATAGAATGCATACTTGGACCAAGGGCATTATTTCCTTCAGAAAGAGAATTGGAATCCTACTAGGATACGAATTAATTAAATTAGAATCCTAGTGAAACTCTTATTTAATTAATTTATCAAATAGGATTAGGAATTTAATCATTAAACGAATCCTGTACGTTTTAGGTTTCGTATGTGAACACAAACACACACGCACGCACAGCAGCCCACGAGGGGCGCCATGCACGCGCGCGCACAGCCCGAGCAATGCAGCCCACGACTGCCGCAGCCTTGGGCGCGCGCTGGGCCTGCCTTGCGGTGGGCCTTGCGCAGCCTTGGGCTGCTGTGTTGTGGCGCGCGTTTCCCTTGCTGGACGTGGGCCTGGCTTCGTGCTGGGCCTTCGTCTAGCAAGCTCGTCCGATGCTAATTCGTACGACGCGCTTCCGATTAATTTTCCGATTCCGGAATTCATTTCCGATACGAACAATATTTAACATTTCCGATTCCGGAATTAATTTCCGTTTCGAACAAATATTTAATATTTCCGTTTCCGGAATTATTTTCTGATTCCGATAAAATTTCCGATTCAGACAATATTTCCGTTTCCGGCAATATTTCCGATTCCGGCAATATTTCTATTTCCGATAATATTTTCCGATACGTACCATGTTTCCGTTTCCGGCAACATCTACGACTTGGATAATATTTATATTTCCGATACGATCCATATTTCCGTTTCCGGCTACATCATCGTTTCCGGAGTATTCTTTTCTTGCCTGTGACGATCTCAGCTCCCACTGAAACCAAGATCCGTCGATTCCGAATATCCATAGATGGAGTATCTAATGCCATTAAATACTTGATCCGTTTACGTACTATTTGTGTGACCCTACGGGTTCAGTCAAGAGTAAGCTGTGGATTAATATCATTAATTCCACTTGAACTGAAGCGGCCTCTAGTTAGGCATTCAGCTCACTTGATCTCACTGAATTATTAACTTGTTAATTAATACTGAACCGCATTTATTAGACTTAACATTGAATGCATACTTGGACCAAGGGCATTATTTCCTTCAGTCTCCCACTTGTCCTTAGGGACAAGTGTGCATTTCCTAATTCCTTTGTCACTCGATGCTTGCTCTTGAACATAAGGTAAGAGTTGTCATCCTTATTATGTCCAGAGGCGTTTCTCGGTTTCAGAGTTCAACTGATCAAATAAACAGATAATAATAGCCTATGATTTATCCGAGCACGGCCATGCATTTCACAGTTTCTAGCTCTCCGAGTGGCCTTGTACAACTTTTAAGCATCTCATCCCGATTTATGGGAGGACAATCCCAATCTTGCGATCTTGAGATTAGACTTCGTTTGATAGGTGATTACCTGAGCGTTGCCTTTATAGCCTCCTTTTACGGTGCGACGGTTGGTCAACGTCAAAGCAACCAGTTCTCAAACAAGTAATCTCAAATCACTCAGGTATTGAGGATTTAGTGTCTAATAATTTTAATGAAATTTACTTATGACAGATTTTCATCTCTTACAGTAAAGTTTCATAGGTCTTGTCCGATACTAGTCTTCCCAAAGTAAGTATCTATGCAAATGATTATGACATTGCCATGTCCACATAGTTCAAGAAACAGAACTACTGGTCATCTTGCATTCTAGTAGTCTAACGTTTTCTATGCGTCCAATTTTATAGAAAACTCCAACTAGGGACCATTTTCAACCTTTGACATTCAAGTTCACTTGATAGACATTTCTTAGTCACAGGACTGGTCCTGACAGTCTATCTTGAATATATCGTCAAATTGAAGGGACTCATCATTTAATACTAAACCAAGATTAAATGGAATACGAAAAATACATTTCATATATGATAAATGTTCAACCCCAACGTTTTACAACCATGGGCCTCTAACCCATCTTTAAAACATTTCATGGAATTCAAAGCTATGCTTGATTTCCAGTGCTACAATGTGAGTATTGCTTCTCACTTGTTGCATAGGTTTAGTTATCATGCTTTGCCAATCTTAATATCCTTTTCATCGAATGTTCTTCGAGATATGATGATAAGATCTTTTCGAGTTTGTTTATTATGTGATCTAGTCTTTCTTACTTCGATGGTGGTTTTACTCATTTTGCAATGAAGAACCATCAAGTTAGCAGACGTTTTTCTTGCTTCAAGAGTGGTTCTACGCATTTTTCAATGAAGAACCATCAAGCCAGCAGATAGGTGATCTACCCAAGTTCAGTGAAGAACTTTAAACAACCCTGTTTTATTCCTTCTTAGGCAATAATTACTTTTACTTCAACTGTATAGGTTGCTAGTGATGCTTTGTTTGGATTTACCTATCCAAGCAGTTCATAGATATGTGGAAGACTCTCCAACTATATCTTAGAACATAGAAATTATTATTTCAATTTCCCACGCAACAACTCATGGTCTCCAATCCATGTTGCCATTTCAAAACACGATGCTCTATAGCTCGTCCTTATCAATGGTTAACTCCAAAGGGTCTTGCTTGATCCTGTGCCAGTGTTTATGCGTGTAGCATCAATATTTAGCATATCTTTATTTCCTTGAATCAAGAACTATTCCTATGTACCTTTTCAAGTACCATAAGTATTCTTGATCTCAATCTAGTTGATCTTCACTTAGATCAATAGAGATTGGTATATGTTCGTCATGCCTAAAGTCATACGATACGTTTTTGGCGATCCTCATATTATATCATGCATGATAAATTCTTTTGCAGAATAATTCCCAATTGAATTCTATTCATGTAACTTTAGCTCATCTAGTTTCAGTAGATACTAAATCCAGCTAAATTCTTTGACATATAATATAGGTTAAGAATCTTACTTAGATCCTTGGATGTTTAACTTAGTAAATGCTTATACATAGTTCAAACATTCTTTTACTTAGATTTATTCACATGGGTCGAATATCTCTAATGGAGTATTTCGTGTTTTGATTTAGTAAATGCCATTACTTAATCCAAAACATTAATATAAGATCTTTGCAAATAGATCTTAATACCCAGTATGTACTAAGTTTCGCCTTGGTCCATCATTGATGAATAATTTCAAATCTAAGTCATTAGCATTTGAATGTTATTTTACAATAGAGAGATATGTGTGTGATACACATAGGACCAATTAAGTTTTTATGTACTCCCACTAAACTTCTTATATTTCTATAAGAATCATGTATATTTTATGAAACTAAAATATTTATTGGCTTCATTAAAATATAATTCCAATTCCCAATTGCTTGCTTAAATCTGTACTTAGATTTTATAAGCTAGCTTTCTCTTTCAAGCATTTATTTGGATCCACAAATCCTATGACATACCATGTACATAGTTTATTCCAACATTTGATTGAGGAATACGTTTTGTCATCCAATTTCCATATGTACCAATATGCAATCATTGATTGAATTATAGACTTAAGCATTACGATTTTGCATGAGGTTTCAACACAATCCCCACCGTGAATTTGCTTGTAACCTTTAGCAACTAATCTAGCTTTGTGTGTGAACACACTTTCATGTTTGATGGTTTTTATCCTTAAAACAAACTTGCAACCAATAGGTGTGAAACTATTCTTGCAAATCAACAAAATTTCAATTTTGTCATCAAAACATTGAGTATGTTTTATGGCCTCTAGCCATTTAAAACATTTGAGTCTATATATGGCCTCTAACCATTTTAAGGAATCTGAGTTTCGTCATAGCTTTCTTACAGGTCACAAACTCATTAATCTATATGATAATAGTTTGACTGTAAGTTGTAGGTTTCTTCACTATCTAATAGAATAATTGCATAGTTTCAGTGACCTGAACTCCATGTTTCTTCACTATAGAAGAATCTCATAGTTTCAGTGATTTGAACTCTATGCCTACTTGGGTATAGAACATCAAACAACAGAATATCAATAGCCACTTGAAAGTCCTTTGAATATTCTGTTCTCCTTGAAGCACTTGTAAAGTCTTCTAAGAGAAGTCTATTCTTTAAAGCCACTTCTAAAGTCCTTAAATGTTTATGTCCGTTTATGTTTTTTGTTCGCCTCGAAGACTTTCGAGGTCTATTTTCTCCCACTTGTCATTTTGGAAACGAATCTCCAAAAGGACATCATTTCGAGCAAACAAACATTATGTTCTCAAAAATTCGTGGTAGAAACAATACCCTTGTGTCTCATTTGAATAAATCACAATGAAACATATATCTATACTTGGGCCTTAGTTTGTTGAATAACAAACACTAAGCTCCCACTGAGTTTAGCAACTCTCTAGATATATATTATCGAAAAGATATTCTGAATTTCTTTTCTATAGCTTTGACGAATTTGGTTTAGTTTGGTGGTAGTTGAGCATTTTGTTTTAGAAATTAAAGGAAAAGTCTTTATGATCCATCATTGATCGAATCAAGTACTAATCGACTTCGATCATTTCAACTTAGATATGCCATATCTTATGGAGCTAGATTGTGAATTTTACTACACAATCATTGATGATCATTCTTGATTTAAGTAATCATCAACATGATCTAACCTAGATCTTTATGATTTCTTACCAAGTGGGATTTATACTTCTGAATCTTTAAACTAGCCAAACAGATTCAAACTTATATCACATTGAGTAAATAAACCTATATTCACTCAAATCTGTGTGAAATAATAAAGTCATAAAACCTTTCTTTAGCTTTGAACTCTATTGTCTAGGCGTTCTAACAATAGTTCATATCTTTTGTTACTTTCAACAAGTAAGACTAGTCGTCTTAAATTGATCTAGAAATCAATGAACTTTCAAAAGTCCATCAAAATAGAGCTTTTGAATGTTAATTTGTTGATATGGTCTAAGCAACAATGCCAAAGATTAGTGGAACTCAAATCAAGGGGTTGATTTGAACCTAGTAAAGTTCTTTAAAGAGTTGTTTGTTTTAATCAAGCATATTGACTCAACCTGTAATTGACCATTTCATTCAAATAAACAAACAAACATTGTTTTTGTTTTTCTTGAATGTGAGTCTTTCTGTGTTTGAAAACAGAAATTTAGGTATGTTGATTATGGAACAAAATAGCCATTAAGTTCCAGCCTTTGAAAGGACTTAAAACAAACTAGATGACCCTACAACTAATGTAGCATTGCCATGCTTCATTTCCCACTTGTAGGTCATTAGTGTATCCTAGCTTCCATTGTTTGAGTTATTACCGAAGTAAGAACCTCAAGCGGTATATGATACCAAGGAAGTTTGATTGCTAGGTCACTTCTCTTTAACCATAAACTTATAGGTAGAAACGGAATCGTAAATTCCTTTCATTTGTTCCTCGTTTTCCTATTTCTTGTACCCTTTCTTATAGTCTTAAGAATTGAATTCTTTAGTGTTGACTTTTATACTTTGTTAGACATGTCCAATGTCACCCCAACAAGGTTCTTACCATTTAATTTATGTTGAATATTAAGTTTCAACTAGATGATCTTACCAGAAGCTTCGAAAGTTCTCTAAGCATCGATCTATTCGAATGTCTAGGGACTAGACTCATTTGAGAATTAAATGGACAAAGATATTAGGTTGTTAACCATTGGTAAGGCTGAGCGTTTAAACTCAATGCTTTATGATCTCAAAACTACATTGTATTTTGAATTCACAAGCACCAATTGGTTTGCCATTCGATTTTGATACTCGAAAACAACCATAAAAGTCGCTATAAGAAACGTACATTTTAAATTGCTCATTTTCTCTCATTTCCGTGAATCGTTCTTGGATTCACTACCAATCGAGGAAATTTACTGTTACCTTTCTAAAAGGATTTACTGCAGTGCAAGATATTTAATTATAAAAAATAATCAAAACATACATTGAAGCATGCAAAGTCTAAACATTTATCATGAATAATAACTTGAAAATGAAAGCACTCATGCAATTTAAACAAGTCATTAGCATTTTATTCGAATTTTGTGTTCCGACAGGTGTGAATAAAATGATTCCAAGACCCTAAAACCATTAAAGAATTAAGCATAGTTTGTCGACTTAATTCTAAAACATTTTAGGTAAGCAAAAGCCTTTTGCTAATAGTCTAGAAACTACTCTTGGTTGATAGGTACGTCTAAGAACTTATTAGGTAAACCTATCGATTTTGCCACGACATAAAAGGACTCCTTACTTATATCGTTGAGTTTCACCAAAACTAACATGTACTCACAATTATTTGTGTACCTTGCCCCTTTAGGACCAATAAGTAACACCTCGCTGAGCGAAAACTATTACTAGATTGATGTAAAGGATATCCAAGCAAGTGTATATTTTGGCATGGCACCTTATAACTCAATTTTTAAGTTTGGAACTTAAGGCTCTTACTATGTTGGTTAGATTTTAAGTGAACTAAAATCCTTAATCATGCAACATAATCAAGCTTTTGATCTCATGCATTTTAAGACATATTTAAAAACAATAAATAACTTAAAACATGCATAAGATAAATGTGATCTAGTATGGCCCGACTTCATCTTGAAGCTTTAACTTCAAAGTCCGTCTTGAAAATCTCCGTGGGAGGCACCATTTTCTTCAAATAGGATAAGCTATAATTAAAACTAATTACAACTATTTGATGGTACGCATACCATATTTGAATTGAAAAACGACTTTGGTACTTTAGACCAATTACATTCAAATTAATGGTACGCAGACCATATTTTCTATCCTATTTGGGCCATACTAGTCACTTAATAACCTGCAAAACAGTACATATACAATATATACCATTCACCCATTCATTATCATGAATGTCCCACATAGCTGGTTAGTCAAACACATTATGCATCACGTAAACATTTGCAGCAATTAATCAAGGGCACCAATAATCTACCAATTATTCAGTCCTTATTAATTCTAATCAAGTTGTTTTAACCTTAAGGATTTGTAGACCTAATCAAGAGTTTATGACTAAAAGCGCTCCCACTTAAACCAATAAATTCATATGCTTTACTAATTTTAAACATAAAAATGTATTTCTAGTCTAACCGGAAACATACAAATTTAATTAAAATTTAAAGCTCATATAAATTTATAATTGAATCCAAAAAGTTTAATTTAATTTCAGTCGTATTTAAATTAATTCATGATTTTAATTTTAGTAAAATAATTAGAATAAATAAAAATTTATTATAATTACAATATTCAAAATCAAAATCCAAGAAAATAATTTAAATTATTAATTTTAAAATTAATTAAAATTACGTAAACTGAAAATTTCAAATTAAACATTCAAAACGATCTAATCGCAACGCAAACACCCTACGCATCGCACGCCCATGGGCCACACGCACATAGCCATCGCTGGCCATGTGCGCGCAGCCCATGCGCTGCGTCGCATAGCTGCTGCTTCTACCCTTCGCAAGCAATCGCGCGAGCTGGTGCTCGCTGCGCGCGCGCCAGCGCTCGATGCATGCGAGCATGTGCTCGCTGCGCGCGCGCCAGCGCTCGATGCAAGCGAGCCAGCGCTCGCTTCGTGCACTCGCCAGCGCATGCTGTGCGCGCTCGCTAGCGCTCGCTTGGTGCGAGCCAGCGCTCGCTGCGCGCGGCATCGACGCTGGGCGCAGCACTCGTGGCACGCGAGCTTGCGCTCGCTGCGCGTGAGGCTGCGCGCGCTTGCGCGAGGCAGTGCGCGTTGTGGCGCAGCTCGCTTGCTGCCCACACGCGACTGCCGTGCCTTGCCTTCGCCCATGCCCATTCGTCCATTGCTCATAGCCCACGACACAAGGCAGGGCTGCTGCCTTGTGCTCGTGCACCATGCCCTTGCTCATTGCATTCGTGCCGCATGGGCGACGAGCTCCCTTGCTCGTCGTCGCATGCCCGCACTATACAACACCCCTTAAGGGTAACACGTAGCGTCCATTGCTTTGTGCGTGCAAGTTATATGAACGAATCGCATAAAATTTAAAAAATTTATATTTAAAATTAATGACAAATTAATAAATTTATATTAATTTCATAATTTTAGGGCGAAAAATCGAAAATTTATTATTCAATTGATTCTCGATTAACATGGATTCAAGTCTAGGTCATAAAAATTTAAATTTTATCATAAATTTACAATTTTTATGGTGGTTTTTAATCATAGATATCTAATTAAATTATAATTAATTATGAAAATCAAATTAATTCTAAATTATTCTAATTTTCAACAAATTAATCATAATTACAAATTAGATTGCATAATTAACAAGGCTAGGCATTCAAACTTGTTAAACATATACAGTAGGCCAATCAAAAATTCAAGATTTATCAACAAGAATCGCAAATATTTAATTTAACATCTTAAATTTACGAAATTTTTGCATTCGAAAAACTAAAACCTTCGAAAAGTCATAGTTAGGCTTCGAATTTGAGAATTCTGGGTTCGGCAGAAAATTAATATTTTTGTCAAAATTTTAGAATGCCTTTTACATGCGGAATTGACACAAAAATCACTTGATTTGGATGAGTAACGAAGAAACTGCCGAAAAACTGCGTACGTATAATTAAATAAACGCAATTTGCAATTAATTAACAATTACGAAAATTAATCACCCCTTTTAATTCTTGCAAATTTGTAATATTTAACCATGTTCATGCAATTTAGATTATGAAAATAATAAGGGGCTCGTGATACCACTGTTAGGTTATGATACATATGACAATTCATAAATCATGCGGAAAAACCATTTAGCCAGGAATACATATTATTTACACATAATCATATAGCATAGTTTAGATGCATACTCTTTGTTGCGTGCCTTCCCTAGCTGCGCCCGAACCGAACAAGAACAAGTCTTTAGGACTCCAAGTGTCGTCCCTCCGTAGATAGTCCACAGCACGTCCGGATCCGCCTTAAGATTGACCAACTAGAATCGCCCTTAAGGTACTATTATTTTCGGCACTTTTAGGCAAATGTGTGACTGAATTTTTCTCTCAAAAACTCACTTTGAATACTTGAAAACTCGTTATAAATTATGAACCCAGGCCACATATTTATAGGGGTATGGAAAGAGAATTGGAATCCTACTAGGATACGAATTAATTAAATTAGAATCCTAGTGAAACTCTTATTTAATTAATTTATCAAATAGGATTAGCAATTTAATCATTAAACGAATCCTGTACGTTTTAGGTTTCGTATGTGAACACAAACACACACGCACGCACAGCAGCCCACGAGGGGCGCCATGCGCGCGCGCGCACAGCCCGAGCAATGCAGCCCACGACTGCCGCAGCCTTGGGCGCGCGCTGGGCCTGCCTTGCGGTGGGCCTGGCGCAGCCTTGGGCTGTTGTGTTGTGGCGCGCGTTTCCCTTGCTGGACGTGGGCCTGGCTTCGTGCTGGGCCTTCGTCTAGCAAGCTCGTCCGATGCTAATTCGTACGACGCGCTTCCGATTAATTTTCCGATTCCGGAATTCATTTCCGATACGAACAATATTTAACATTTCCGATTCCGGAATTAATTTCCGTTTCGAACAAATATTTAATATTTCCGTTTCCGGAATTATTTTCTGATTCCGATAATATTTCCGATTCAGACAATATTTCCGTTTCCGGCAATATTTCCGATTCCGGCAATATTTCTATTTCCGATAATATTTTCCGATACGTACCATGTTTCCGTTTCCGGCAACATCTACGACTTGGATAATATTTATATTTCCGATACGATCCATATTTCCGTTTTCGGCAATATCATCGTTTCCGGAGTATTCTTTTCTTGCCTGTGACGATCTCAGCTCCCACTGAAACCAAGATCCGTCGATTCCGAATATCCATAGATGGAGTATCTAATGCCATTAAATACTTGATCCGTTTACGTACTATTTGTGTGACCCTACGGGTTCAGTCAAGAGTAAGCTGTGGATTAATATCATTAATTCCACTTGAACTGAAGCGGCCTCTAGTTAGGCATTCAGCTCACTTGATCTCACTGAATTATTAACTTGTTAATTAATACTGAACCGCATTTATTAGACTTAACATTGAATGCATACTTGGACCAAGGGCATTATTTCCTTCAAGAGGACATCAAAAAGTCAAAGATTTCATATATGTTAAATGTTTATATACATATTGACCTATGTTTTGATAATTATAGGACCGACGCGATGAATTTTATAGTAATCAACGAGGTCTTGGTCTAATGATAGAGAGTTAGAGACTAAGGGCGTGTTTGGCGGTAGCGTTTGAGGTAGCGGGTAGCGTTTTGACCTATTCACAACGTTATTTGTAAAATATATAAGTGTTTGGCATGATAGCGGGTGAGGTAGCGGTTAGCGGTAGAGGTAGCGATTGAGTAGCTTTTGTCAAACGTTAAAAATAGTAGCGTTTGAAGGTAGTGGGTAACTTTTGATAAAATTATAATAAAATTTTAGGCCCTGTTCGGCAAAATTAGCGGTGGCGGGTAGCGGTTAGCCGTTGAGTAGCGGGTAGCGGTTAGAGTAGCGAGTAGCGGTGAATAGTAGCAGGTAACGGTTAGCTCTCAAAGTAGCGGGTAACTAATATGAGTGTTCGGTAAAAGTAGCGGTTGATATTATAAAATAAAAATAAAAGCTAGAATATTATTTAAAACTTTATTATAAATTTGTCCAACGCTACCCGCTACCTTAAACGCTACTAAATTTATTATAATTTTAACGTTTGACAAAAGTTACCCAACCGCTACCTCAACCGCTAACCGCTACCTAAATCGCTACTTTGCCAAACACTTACAAATTTTACAAGTAGCGTATTGACTAGGTCAAAACGCTACCTGCTACCTCAAACGCTACTGTCGAACCCGCCCTTAGACAAAATATATAGATTTTATTGTATTTTACAATATCAACTGCTATTATTACCAAACACTCATACTAGTTACCTGCTACTTTGACAAATAACTGTTATCTGCTACTATTGACCGTTACCCGCTACCCGCTATTTCAACCGCTAAGCGCTACCCGCTACCGTCAATTTCGCCAAACATACCTAAGGCGACTGTTTGTGTGTATTAGGTGACAAATTTGAACTCCCCTTCCTTCACTTGTTACGCCCTGATAGCTCATTTAGACAAAAAAAACCAACTTTTCTTGACACTTCATAATAACAACACGCATGATTTTTTAACGCTTCAATTTATCATTAACTTTTTTTTTGGTTCTAACAACAATAGTATTGTACTCCGTATTAAATAAAAAAAAGAACACTTTGTGTCATTACCTTTTTTGGGTAAATAACCACAAACAATAATAACATTATGAGATTTATCATCTCCTAATGATTTACCAATTTTAGGTAGACGACATCCACATTTAATTCTCCGTAATATCTTCTAATTCTAAATCGGGTATAACTTTATATAATTATTACTACTAATTTTTTGGTGTTAGCAACCGGTTCATCCTTAAAGCTAATTCGCATTAGGGGCGAGTTTTGGGTTGATAGATTCTAGTCCCCTCCCAATTGTTGTTACGGGGATCGAACACGGGTCATCCCTACCAAATTCAGCCTCAATCACCATTGAACCAACAAACAATTATTACTATTAAATGTCCTATTACCTAACTTCACGTGTGTTATAGAGCCATATAATATAACAACGATGATAAGAAGATGAAATCACATACACATAATATTAGAATCAATGAGGTCTTGACCGAGTGGTTGAAACAGAAGTCTTGTGTAGTGTGTATAATAGGTTTCAGGTACGAATCCCTCCACCCTCATTCGTAATTTATTTACCCTTATAGCTCATTTAACAAAAAAAAAAAAAAACATACACGTATATTAAACCGTTACCTAATAATATACGGAGTAGCAACTATGAATATAAGATACAATCACAAACACGTGTGTTAGAGAGCCACTATGATGTAACAACGATGAAAACAAGATATAATTACATATCGCTTGAATATATATTTTTGACAGGACATGTATAATTACTGCCTAGTCCTAAACTTTACTAACTAAGAAAACATCCAGCACTAATACAATTTTAATTGTGTACTTGTCACGGTAAATAGACTACTCAACCTTAAAGACAATTGAAAGAGAAAGTGGGGAAAGAAAGATTAATAAAATAAAATAATGTCACTATCAAAGGTAGTTGTCCAAGGAACCTAACTTCCCTTCAACATTGCACGTAACGCGCCATTGCAAAATCGGTATGATCTCTATTTATACCAAATGATAAGCATGTATCCTTATCACAACCAAACACTCACCGGATGATAAACCACTTAACTTATCAAGATCTGCTTAACAAATTATCAGCTTTTCATTTAAAAAAAAACCAATCTCCAGAATTCCAAAATATCGTTAAACGAGAACTTATAAGAAAAAATCGTACGAGTTATGGGTTTCTTCACTTTCTATTTTTTTTATTTTTCTAATTTTTTTTATTTGTTCTCTTTCCCATATTTTTAGGGTGGGGCTTTTATTTTTGTTTTCTCTCTCCTCAATTTCCTTGCTCTATAAATGCCTCGTTTTTCTTCTCTGACCCCAGAAACTCCATCAGGAGAGAGAAAGCTCTGTTAGAAAGGCGGAAAACTAGAGAGAGAAACTGAAGGAGAGAGAAACTGTTTCTTTCTCTCTTTTCCTTTTTCGGGGACTGATCTACTTCTTCTTCGAAGTTCAAAGGTACGACTCTTTAATCTTTAATTTTCGCCAATTTCTTTTTTCAATTTTAATTTCTGGATTACTACATGTTTTTAGGTTTTAATTAGTGCTAATTTTTTATTTTTTTTTATTGAAAATTAGGGATTTAGGGATTTTCTCCGGTATCGATCTGAGATTTGGTGGTGAAAATTTGGCTTTTTCACAGAAAATGACGTCATTAAGCAGGGAGCTTGTATTTCTCATACTTCAATTCCTGGAAGAGGAGAAATTTAAGGATAGTGTTCACAGGTAATTAATTAGTTTTATTTATTTTGTTAATTATTTTTTAATTAAGCATAAGAAATTTTTGATTAGCGTAGTAATTTATAAATGATTCCTCTTCTAGTATAGTTTATGTAAAATGTTAATTCTGACGTCATAATGACTTGCTATACGATTAATTTTTTAGCCTTTTTATTAACTTTTTAAAAACATTTGCTTTGTTTGGTAGTAGTGGTGTGTTTGGTTGCTGAGAACCCAAGGAAATTAATTGCTTGTACTTGTTAATTTCCTAATTCATACATTTATCATTAAATGTGGTTGCAAATTAAAGGTCCGAGTTCGTTGGGCGTGAAATGGATATTTCTTTAAGCAAGAGATTGGAACCCTTAAATCTTAGATAGCCAAATGAGCTCAAGATGCCACATTTGCCTTAATGTAATAAGGAATTACGCATAACTGGTAAATAATCGAATTGGGTACATGTAATATTGGGTTGGGATGTATGGGTTTATGTCTCTTTAACAGGGAAATTGGTACCCTATTAATTGGGTTTGGGAGGGTTGGAGTGCATTGGTTGAAGTTAATCATGGACATTTCGGTGCCTCTCCCTGACCTTGCCTTGACATCTGCCTCAATCATGGCAAGTGAATTGAAATAAAGCGCGGGGTTAGTATCTTGTATACAAATTTAACAGCCCCATAAATTAACCCAATCACATTGGTAGTTGGAGCATTAGATTTGTTGAAGAGTTAAACCCCGTTAAAATACCCAATGTCAATTTTTTTTTTTTTGCATCTAAGACCTTAGACGATATTCGAGAATGACATTTAATAGACAGTGCTGCATTACTCATTTGGTAATAGAAGTTTTCTAAAGTTTTAATCTTTTGGTCTTGCTTTTGTTGAGGCTGTCGTGTTTTTTTTATCATGGTCTGCTGTTATATTGTGAAACTGGTCGGTACAGATTGGAACAAGAATCAGGATTTTACTTTAACATGAGGCACTTTGAAGAATTGGTGACTGGTGGAGAGTGGGATGAAGCAGAGAAGTACTTATCTGGTTTCACTAAAGTTGATGACAATAGATATTCAATGAAGATCTTTTTTGAAATCAGGAAGCAGAAGTACCTTGAAGCCTTAGACAGGTGTGTGTTTGTGAATATTAGGTGTAACAGTATGTGTAAGTTATGTTTATTAAAGTGAGCTTTTATATTGTTGGGCTTGTTTTGTCTTCACAATTGCAGTCGAGATCGTGCAAAAGCTGTAGAAATTCTTGTGAAGGATTTAAAGGTTTTCTCGGCTTTCAATGAAGAGCTCTTTAAGGAAATAACACATCTGTTAACCTTGGATAATTTTAGGTATGTGTCAATAGTGTACGAAGGGTCTTTTTCTTTTCTTAGCGGCATGACCTTAAATTGGTATGGTTGGTGAAAAATGCAGAGAAAACGAGCAACTATCAAAATATGGGGATACCAAGTCAGCTAGAAGCATAATGCTTGCTGAACTGAAGAAATTGATAGAGGCCAACCCACTGTTTCGTGATAAACTACAATTTCCAACCTTGAGGAACTCAAGACTAAGGACTCTTATTAATCAGAGGTCAGTGCTAAAGAAAAAAGATCTAGAGTTGGAGGCAGATTGCTTGGGGACTTTGGAGTAGTTTCAGTTGTGCACTTGTGCTGACAATTTATACTATGGCATTGCAGTTTGAATTGGCAACATCAGCTATGCAAGAATCCCAAGCCTAATCCTGACATTAAAACACTTTTTGTGGACCATACATGTGGACCCCCTAATGGCGCACGTGCACCATCACCTGTGACTAATTCATTAATGAATGCTGGCCCCGTTCCGAAGGCAGGAGCTTTTCCTCCACTGGGAGCTCATGGAGTAAGTGAATTAAGATTTTCCTCATCATATGTTGTTCGGAAATTGAAGGATGTTAATTGATTTTATACTTTTAAAATTGTAGCCATTCCAGGCTGCTCCAGCTTCTCTTCCTACACCATCAATTGCTGGATGGATGACAAATCCGTCTCCTGTACCTCACCCTGCTGTTTCAGCTGGGCCCATGGGTTTAGGTGTCCCTAACAATCCAGGTATTTGCATAAGACAAGTTGCCTACAGGTGTTACCCTTATATTACATTTTATGTTGTATGATAGATTATGCTAATGAACACTGAACTTTTCCTTCATTGTCTTTGACGAAGATCAATTCTACTTAATTATTGCATTCAAGCACCATGTTCTGTTTGTAATGTTTTTAACATTTTCAATCAACGTGTCTCGTGCCATGTTAACTACTTCCTAATGCGGAATTTTACTCCATGTGAAGCTGCTATAGTAAAGCGTCCACGTACTCCTCCTAACAACAATGCGATGGATTATCAAACAGCAGATTCTGAACACGTGTTGAAGAGACAAAGACCTTTTGGAGTACCAGAAGAAGTATGTGAAACATTTTTCTTTATCTTATCCTCTTTGAAAGAGTAGAAATGTAGAAACGTTAAAAAATGGCCATAACTACTTCTCCAGGTTAGCTAAAAACTAGTCATGTAGATGTTTATGCCTTTAAAGATCTTTATAAGTTTGATAACATATTAACTAAGATTTGTAAAAACATGTTTATTGGTAACCAGAAGCTTAAAAGAAAATACCTAAAGGTAAAGGTCAATAACTAGAGTTTCTATGACATGTTTCTACTAAGTTTTCTTTTGAGTTCTGAATGACTTGTTTGTGAAATGAGGAACACGACCTTGAAGTTTATGCACACATTTCACTAGAGCTAAGTGGCTGATTTCCATCCTAGACGACGTTTGTAAAATTCTCTAATGCATTTGAAATAATGTTTATTTATAATATTTTCCTGTTTAGGAAAAAGTCGTAGTTAGGAACTTAGGATCATGCAGCGTGATTAACATGATGAGAGTTGGTTTATATTGTTTCCTTTTCTGAACTTGTGAACAGGTTAACAATCTCCCTATCAACATTCTTCCCGTTGGATTCAATCAAAGCCACGGTCAAAGTTCATATTCGTCTCTCGACTTGCCAAGGGATGTTGTCATGAGTTTGAGCCAGGGTTCTACTGTCAAGAGTCTAGATTTCCACCCGTCACAGCAAATTTTGCTCCTAGGTTGCACCCATTGTTGGAGGCCCTCTACTTTTCTTGACCGTTATTGCACTCTTACTGTGATTGATACTAATTTGTTTTGTTGTTTCAGTGGGGACAAACATGGGTGATGTCATGGTGTGGGAATTAGTGAGCAGGGAGAGAATTGCGTACAGAAATTTTAAGGTCTGGGAACTTGGTACATGTTCTATGCCTCTGCAGGTTAGTTCTTTGAAGTGAACTTGCTGAGCGTGTGTCTTTTGATGATCGAATCCTTTCTATGTGCTAATGCCACCACTGATATTTTTGAAACAGGCTTCTTTGGCCAGTGATTACTCTGCATCCATTAATCGTGTCATGTGGAGTCCTGATGGAACCCTTTTTGGTAGTCTGCTCTTTGTTGATTGCTGTTCTTTTCTTGATTTAGTGCTTTCATTTCGACTGCATGCTTCTGAGAAGTTTCTGCTCAAATGTTTTTTGGCGTGTGTGTATGTGGGGGTGGGGGGGGGGGGGGGGTCTATTCCCTCTTTTGTTGGAATCTTGATAATGCTGGTGGTTGGTATGAGTTAATTTTTTAATACTTTTTTTACAATGCAGGTGTTGCGTACTCAAAACATATAGTACATATATACTCCTACCATGGCCCAAATGACCTGAGAAACCACTTGGAGGTTTGTGTTAATTATCAGCTAATGGAATTAAGTCTGTTACTTTCTTGAATTCAAAGCTTTTACACATTGACAATGAAGTGTTTTTATGTCTATACAGATTGAGGCTCATGTTGGCAGTGTTAATGATCTTGCCTTCTCTTATCCTAACAAACAATTGTCTATTGTTACATGTGGAGACGACAGGCTTATTAAGGTTTGTATGGTTTTTTCTGTTATCGATGTCACTCTAATTTGGAATGGAATCTTAGACCTTAAATGTGTTTAGGTTTGGGATGCTGTCACTGGGGCCAAGCAGTATACATTTGAGGGTCATGAATCACCAGTATATTCTGTATGTCCACATCACAAGGAAAGTATTCAGGTAAGGATCTGTTTTTATCATTTGAGTTTACCCAAATGTTTCCTTCAATTTCTTTGCTTTGGTCCATAATTAGAATGGTCATTTTTGTAGCAGTTACATTGTATTATATTGGATCTTCTTGTGTAGGAACTGGAAAGTAGAACGTCTTATATGTTTTACTGTATTTTGTGGTTTCAGCCATAGATTGATAAGTATATTTTCTACTGCTTGGTTTACTTCGTAGAAACTGAAAGTTGCATCACTCGTTTCAGTTCATTTTCTCCACTGCAACGGATGGAAAAATAAAAGCATGGCTGTATGACAATGTCGGTTCAAGAGTAGATTATGATGCGCCGGGCCACTCATCAACAAGGATGGCTTATAGCGCAGATGGGCTAAGGTAAAGATTATGCCCCCCTTCCAGTGCATCTGTGTCAACGTGAATTTTGAACTTGTCTTTTACATTGCCTTTTTAATCCACTGATAATTATTCTCCCCTGAAGATTGTTCTCATGTGGGACCAACAAAGAAGGAGAATCCTTCCTTGTGGAATGGAATGAAAGTGAAGGAACTGTCAAGCGTACATACCTTAGTCTTGGAAAGCGGTCTGTTGGAGTTGTGCATTTTGATACAACCAAGAACAGGTTCCTTGCTGCTGGGGATGAGTTTACAGTCAAATTTTGGGATATGGATAGTGTTAACATTTTAACTACAACCGATGCTGGAGGCGGGTTGCCGGTAATGTTCTGAACTAACCTGTTATTAGAAAATTATTGCTTGGGTTTTATCTTTTTACGAATTTTTTTATCCTCACTTGCATCTTGGTGTTATATACCAGGCTTCTCCTTGTATCCGGTTTAACAAGGAGGGGACGTTAATGGCTGTGTCAACCAGTGACAATGGCGTAAAAATTCTAGCTAATTCTGATGGGATTAGGCAACTGCGTGCTGTGGAAAATCGCCCATTCGATACTTCTGCTTCTGCTGCAATTGTCAAGGTATTTTCAGTCCTCTCAAGTTGGTATCTTCTCCTTCGACCTCTCTCTCTAGAGAGGGGTCAATATGCTCCTTTTACTTTGTACCAAAATAGAATGAAAGAAAATGTTTCTTGTTTCTAAGTTAAAGTACGGCTGGCTCACTTGGCTGGTTGCTTATCCAGGGCCCTACACTAGGCGTATTTCCTGCTGCAAGTGCTGCGATGGGATCAAGTATTGCAGAAAGAACTGCTGCTGTGCCTCCCATGGTTGCTATGGTATCTGTCTTATGTTCACACTTTGTTTTCCGTTTCGAATTTGTCATCATTATAGCTAATCACTCTTATTTGAACATTATATGACTTGCAATAACTTTCACTTCTAATTGGTTTGCAGAATGCTGATAATCGAAACCTAGTAGACGTGAAACCAAAATTTCTCGACGAGTCTGCAGACAAGTCGAAGATCTGGAAGCTCACTGAAATCAACGAATCTTCACAGTGTCGGTCACTGAGACTTCCTGATAGTATATCAGCTATGAGGGTAGGTCTTTGGTGTTCTTTCCATATGGTATCCTTTTCTAGGTCTAATGTCTGCATTAATTTTGTTTGGACACTATTGGTCATTTGTTTGGTCATTTGTTAGGTCATACATTCAAGATTTACTATTCTTCGGACTTACTAATTGTCTAAGAGCTTCTTGTCTGCTATTAGCAGCTGCATCTGTTTGTATCTGATTGCTTTGTGTTGGATTTTTCACTTAAGCTGCATTGTTTCAACGAAAAACACTTTCAAAGGGAAAGGAACTGTAAACTAGTGATACTTTATTTACGTGATAACTTCAGCAGTTTTGATGAGACAGAAACTAAATTGTTTTTTTTTTTAATTCCTAGGTTAATCTTTTTACGGTATTAACTAATTCCCTTATCCCCTTGTGAACCGGAAACTGAAAAAGTTGAATTATAACATGAAAGTGCTTCATTTTTGGCCTAATTTAGCAAATTAGGCGGCCAATTGCGAGATCATACTAGTGAGTTGGGTAACTATGAATTGAACTTAGAAGATAGTGAATTGTCTTCCTCATGCACTTCTATTTTAAGTGAGTGGGGGATTTGCTTCTGCTGCTGTAGTTGTTGGCTGTTCCTGCACACTGTACACGGCTTTCTGCAGTTGGAATAATGTAATATATTGATTATCGTCCTGTTATATTTCAGGTTTCAAGGCTGATTTATACGAATTCAGGATTTGCCATGTTGGCATTAGCATCAAATGCTGTACACAAACTTTGGAAATGGCCTAGGAATGAGAGAAATTTGTCTGGCAAGGTATTGTATTTAGAAGGTAGATTTATATTATTGTCACTATGAGCCTACCCAATTCCCTGGAGTTAACACTTCTGTTTTCAGGCGACTGCAAGTGTCCCTCCCCAATTATGGCAGCCTTCAAGTGGCATATTGATGACAAATGATTTAAGTGAGACAAATCCGGAAGATGCAGTTTCTTGCTTTGCACTTTCGAAGAATGATTCTTATGTGATGTCCGCTTCAGGCGGGAAAATTTCCTTGTTCAATATGATGACTTTCAAGGTAATCATTATTGTCAGTTTTCGTTCATTCAATCCCCATGCAAATGCCACCTTACATATATTTTTTTGAAACCATTGCAACTTTTGCACAAATATGTTATTTTATCTCTACTTGGAAAGTTTATCACTCAAGGTTTTTCATGTTAGCTTTTCCTTTATAAGTTTATTACTCACCCATCATTTTCTAGATCTTAAGATTTTGATGTACCATGCAAGCAACTTTCCTTCCTTAATGATGGCGAGAGCTTCAGAGCAATAAATTGTTTTAACCTCTTTGTTTCATGGGCAAGTTAAGGACAATATTTTTTGTTACCAAGAGCTTTAGCCTTTTGTTTCTTTGGCCAAGACAGAAACAGATGACTGGGGCAGGGGTTGCATTGCTGTTAGTCATTTTAGGTGGTATGTTTTGGTCGGCTTTTAACTAGTACAATGCCTTTGGTTTCCATAATGCAGACCATGACGACATTCATGCCCCCACCACCAGCAGCAACATTTTTGGCGTTCCATCCTCAAGATAACAATATAATTGCTATTGGCATGGAAGATTCATCTATTCAAATATACAATGTTCGAGTTGATGAGGTGCCGAGCTTGCTGCTTATCTATACCTTTCCAACTAAATAATTCTTGTTAGATAAAACAATTGCATGAAATTGTTGGATGCATTTTCTATACAGGTCAAGACAAAACTTAAAGGACACCAGAAGAGGATTACAGGTCTCGCATTCTCGAATGTTCTAAATGTACTTGTGTCTTCGGGGGCTGATTCTCAGGTAACATGTTATGTACTCGTAATTTGTTAGTGCTTCTAAAATAGTAGTAGAAATGAAATGTTGATGGTCCAAGCATTCTTTGTGTTGGATGGTGCCGGTATAAAAACACACTGGCGAATTACTTGATATGTACAAATTAATAGTTACATCTAAAGGATTCTATCAAACAGAGTATTGGTTATGTCTATGATAGTCTTTTAACTAGTTGTTTACATATATTTTCCAGCTGTGTGTTTGGAGCATGGATGCATGGGAAAAGTTGGCATGTAAACCTCTACAAATACCCAGTGGCCGATCTGTGAATCAACTCTCGGATACACGTGTCCAATTTCACCAAGATCAGACACATTTGTTGGCAGTGCACGAAACACAGATTGCTATATATGAGGCTCCTAAACTTGAATGTCTGAAACAGGTACTTTAATTTTGTAATGGGTATCTTTCCCATTCACTTTGAACAAATGGTACCTTTGAACATTGAAATTGACCCTTTTTTGTGCTGTCACCAGTGGTTTGCCCCAGAAGCCAGAGGCCCGATAACACATGCTACATACTCCTGTGATAGCCTGTCAATATATGTAAGCTTTGAAGATGGAAGTGTCAGCATTCTCACTGCTTCAAATCTGAGGTTAAGATGTCGAATTAACCCCAATGCTTACCTACCTCCTAATCCAAGGTGCAGATGATAATAATTTATTTACATTGTGTAATAAGTTTGTACTTTTGATTGCCTCTAACAAGCAACCATTTTCTGTGCCTTGAACAGTACGAGAGTTTACCCACTCTGCATAGCTGCACATCCTTCAGAAGCCAATCAATTTGCATTAGGACTTACAGATGGTGGCGTTTGTGTGCTTGAGCCCTTAGAATCAGATGGGCAGTGGGGTACCCCACCTCCTGCAGAAAATGGTGCTGGAACCAGCAATCCATCTGGAGCAGCCGGGACAGATCAGGCACCAAGATGATTGATTGGTTTTCTGTCTTTTGCTAATCAACCAAAGGTGATCTTTTTGTACAGTCAATCACCTTGATCCTGGTTTCGCCGCACTTGTTATTTTTTAGAGGGAAGCTGCAGGACCCAGGTATTACCATCGTAGAATCTTCATTAGTCAACCTTCTGAATTTGGAATTCATTCTCTCATGGATGAGGCACAGGAATTGGCAACCATCCAACTTTCAATTCGTAGACACAGTGATTATCAATTATTCACCTTGAACGAGATTTAGAGTATGGGATTTGGTTGTTTATCTGCAGAGGGAAGGATGGATAGGTCATGGACCGGATCTGTATGACTAACCCCATATGTTTTCTTTGATATTGGAGGGACCGATGTTCTTTTTTCTTCCCTTTCTCAGTATTTTTTTACAACGAAATTAGCTTAATTTTTTAGGGGGATACTATTAGCATCGTTTAGAGTTGGGTTGAAATTGTATTGCAGCGTAGTTTGGTTAAGGGAACAAAAGATCTGTATTGCAGTGTAGTTTGGTTAAGGGAACAGAAGATCTGTAATTCATAATGGGTTTTATACTTGGAATTCTTCTAGTCTTGTATTAGTTGGTATATCTTGATCAAACTCTTGTTTCATCGTAGCACTTGACTGCACAAATCAATGGTTGGGAAAGTACTACTATGCCGTGCAATGTAGAAGAAGAAATATACTCCGTATTCAGATGGTGGGGAAAGTACTACTATGCTCCATTGTTCATATCCCTTGGACAGCTTGGTCTCCTAAATGAAGTCATGCGACTTTAAGAAGAGAAAATTAATCACATTGGACTAGGCATAATAAACTAGACGGTTTGAGTAACCAAATTATTGCGAAACTTAACTAACCATATTAGTAATCCTTTAAGAACACCATGCCTATGTTGGAGTTTTTTTTTTTTTTTTTTTTTTTTTTTTTTTTTTGGAGAAAAAGGTAACACGAGCTATTTATTAAATCAAATCAAGTTATGCCAAAGTATTGATACTTTGAGGGAACAAATTACTCCAAATAATCTCTGAATTACCACAATATTGCTACTAGGTGAGCAACCGTGTTACAAGTCCGATGATGCGATATATTAAAGAAATACAAGCATAAGGTATATTTGTTAATATCATCGTACACTAAATGAATAGGAGAACGACCACCTTCCGGATATTTCGTTGGTTGAACCACATTAATAGGGGTACCCCATTAATAGCGTCACATTCTACCAAAACTCGATTATAGGCAAGCCTTTTTGCTATTTGGACGATCATTATCAAAGAAAGCCAAATTTCTACACCTCCAAGATGCCCGCAAAAGAGCAGCTGAAATGCTAACCTCCTTTGTCTTACTCTTACAATCCACAAACGAAGAAGAGGGAGCATCCACGAAGCCATCACCAATGTCACAATGTCGTCAAACTTTTTTGGCTGCATCACGATCATTACAAAAAAAAACAAAAGAATAATTCTTTTGTCTCAATGGCCACATTGATAAAAATCTAAAATATTTATTTTTAATATTTTTACCTCTTTTGTATACGCAAGGTCAGGCGGGAAAAGGCTATATGTACACCTAGTTTACAAGATTCTATTGTACAACACCATTAATTTGTTGACACATCATCAAACCCACTAAAAAAATGAGAATAAAATACAATAAATATGTCATTTCAACCAATAGAAAAGCATGGTGTACAAAATGCTTTGTACATTAGGTGTACATGTAGTAGGATCCAGGTCAGGCGTGCAATGTGCCACGTCCGTGAGTGTGGGTTGGGCTCTTCTTACTGCCCGTCATAACTTTCACAAATTCTTATTTACAATGGGTGTACAATAAATATTGTACGCCGGAGTAAAAGTTAACTCAAAATGCTTAAAAGTTAAGCATATATAAGTAAAAGTTATCTATTTTTCAGTTATAAATTTTTTCATTTTAATAAAACTTATTTCTTCAAAATAACTAATAATGTATAAAATTAATCATTTAACCCTTCAAAATATTTATCTATCAATTTTTTTTACTAATATAAAAGTTAATCAAAACTAGGTTAAAGTTATAAAAAAAGGGTTAAAGTTATATTGGTGTACAATAAATTTTTTTTACACCTTGTGCGCACAAGACCTTTTGCATAACTTTTTGAGTTGTATAATCAGTGCTTGACTTGCGTAAAACGACTAATTGATTTCTTTGACTATTTTGTACCCATCACCGCATATTTGCATATTATTCTTTCTAATTTCCAAGGCAATCAATCAGGGGATGTTTACCATCACATAAATATTCATCTTCTCCAATTAAATGAAAACCGATAAATCACTACTGTCTCGAGCATTTCTTAAGAGCTTCAGAATTTGATTTTTCGTTGTACCAAAGGGTTAAAGTCGTGTATCCCTGAACGTCAATTGTTACGAGTTTGTGTGTACATGACAGGGTAAATTCGACTTTAGGACAATGATCTTGATTCTTGTCCCGCCACAACATTGTTACATATAAGTTCGTTTTAATTCCAGTTGTTATTAGTCATAGTTCCAACTGCCTACGCCTTAATTTTTTTTTTTTTTTGAGAGAACAAACAAGAAACAACTTCATATAACTTGAGAGAAAACGCCAATCATATTTTGATAATTATTAGATACACCGGGATGTACCGTACACCCAAGAGTATTTTTATGTCAATGGTGGTCTCTCTCACATTTTTCTCATCACCGTACACCTAAGTGCACCTAATATGTTCTAATCATATTTTGAAGATGTACACAAATACTCCGTGATAAAACTATATACACACGCACATATTCCTTTGAGAGCTCTTCTCGGTAGAGAATAAAATCCTCTTCAGATGTAAATTTATAATTCTAATCACATTAATTTTCCTATTCCAATTTGGACTAAAGTTTGTGATAGTATAAATATGACTTTCAGGGCTTTTACACAATCTAACATTTCTATTCTGAGAGTGATGGATAGTTCGGTTGGTTAGAGCTTCCATCTCGATTACAGGTGATTATGAGATCGATTCTCATCCCCGTCCTTATAGCTCATTAGCACACAAAAAAAAACATTTCTATTGGCCATTGTCTGAACCGAATATTTCACTAATAAGATCGAACCGCAACTTTATTTATAAATCTAACTTAGTAGCAAAATAACACATCAACAACGGTGATCGCAGCAACAAATATAGCCTGATACTCTGAGGGATTTTTTCGAGGCATACTCCAAAGGCATTATATACTTCAAAGCATTATTTACGACATTCGTATAGAATGCAATTACCGGGTATTATCGTTTGGCATATGCCGTAATAATCATCATCGTTTTTTGTTTTTTTTGTTTTTTTTTTTGTTTTTTTTTGACATATGCTTAATTTGCAAAATTAAAGAGTTTACGCACTATTACAAAATACAAGTTACCGAGAAAGAAAATCTACCAGGAACATACAAAACACTTATGTAACAAACTAAAAAGTAACTACTCACGTCCGAAAGGGAAGCATTTTCTTCTTTGGTGAACCCATGATTGTCTACACAACTTTGTTTACAACAACAAACATTGTTTAGCGTGCCAAAGCCCTTGTTGCTGGTGATCTCCTTACAGTAGAATAAGTTCGGAAGGTAAACATAGAGAGACCCCTTGGAATACCTGTGGAACTCAGAAACAAAAGAAAGGAGAGGAAGAGTAGTAACGTCACATATTGGTTGCAAAGAGTTTATGATAATCTCACAAGCAATATAAATCCTTAAAAGGTTAAAGGACTCGGTAAGCATGCTATGAATCCCCAAAAAATGAGGAGCAGCGTTCAAATAGAAAATTTTGAAAGCATTGAGAAACATTCTCACCACTAACCTAAAATGAGAATTAACCAAAGTCAATCTCAATGACCAAACTACAACACAAACTCATGAACCCCTAAACCCCCTTCCACACATACCTCCTATTCTCAAACTAAACCTTCCAAGACCACTACCAAAGACAATTGTATATTCCTTGCCAAGACCCATGACGCCTGCTCCAAAATCCTCACTCCAAACTCCAGAGGAAGAAGGAACATCAAATATTATAACCTCTCTACACCTATTCATTAAACCCAACATGATTACTTCAACCAACGAATTTGAAAAATCCCACATAAAACCTCTAAAGACACACGACATATTTGAAAACCCCAGCATAATAACAACAACAACAACCTCAAATTGGTACCAATACACCAAAATAAAGAGAAACAAAACAACCATCACCCACAGGCCACAACAACATCCTGGCAAAATGATCCATCAAGGAAACCAACTTAACAACTTGTGGTCTAGAAATTCTAAATAAGATAATACTTACTAAACCACATCAATTAACAACGTAACTAAACCAAAACAAACAACTAAAAACTAATTAACTCAACAAAGCAGGAAGTCAGAAACGAGGAAAACCCGACTACTACAAAATCAAAAGCAGAAACCCTAACCCATCTTTCACCTTTTATTATCAAGATCGGTGTATTTCTGACACGACAAGACAACGACGACCAAGATAGCTCCGATTTGATTCCCTTCATCGCCTTTATCGTCAAGATCGGTGTATCTCCGATACCACAAGACGGCGACTACAAGAGTAGCTTTTATTTGAAAGGTCGGGATCCCTCAAAACCAATTCCAAAAGCCGAGAAAAGCTCCTAATTTCCCAAATAAACCCTTGGCCGTACTTTATCTTTACCGACTATTTTACGACGGCGACGTACGAAATAGATCTGAGATTAGAAGTCGACAATTATTGAATCCCGGATCAGATTTGATCGATCTCCACCCACTAAAACGTTGAGATAACCACCAACAACGCGGTGAATCGCCTACTAAAACAATTCCGAATAAAAAATTACCAGATCCGGCGAGAAGAAGCACACTAAGAGGAGGTAGAAGCTTCTCTTTCGACCAAGCTTCGCTCCGTCTTCTTCTCCCCAGCCAGAAACACGATGCTACGCCGCTAATACAACAGGGTAGCAGGCTCGCTGACGACCGTTTAGCGAAAGGTGGCCACCAGCGAGTCGGCTAAGGTGGCAGCTAGGGTTATTGTTTTGACTTTTATTTAAGAGAGAAGATAGAGGAAATATTTCACCTACGAAGACTTTCAGTCTAAATTCCATAATAATAATAATCATCATAATTGCTGCCAAATTATGAGAAATAAAAATTTCTCGATCGAGAAAATAAAAACAAAGTACTACGCACTACCTTCGTCATAAAGATCTTTACAGTTAATATATATTTGCATAAATATTAAGATAAAAGTAGAAAAGTTGGTTGAATATAAATAAAATATGGATAAAGTAACATAAATGTATAAAAATGTGGGTAGGTGTAAGAAAAAAAATGAATAAAGTAAGAGAAAGTGAGTAAAAAAATGTAAATATTGTGGGGGTAAAAATAGTAAAATAGTAAATTGTCAGGGAAAAAATAGAATAAAACAAAGTGTAAATAATATTATGAAACGGACTAAAAACGGAAGTGTAAAGATCATTTTGAAACGGATGTAGTACTTCACAACGAGCATAAGGGGGCTGATACACCACTACTCAGGAGTCAGGATAACAACTTGGACAACTTTAACCAATATTTGAGACTATCGTTTAAGACCGAGGGCTAGAGCTGTCAAAACGGTTACTCGAGTCGGGTCCGGGTCTGGTCATTTCGGGTCTCGGGTCATGATCTAGTCGGGTCGTGTCGAGTCATTTCATCACCGGGTGCAGGTCGGGTTCAGCCAGGTTGAAAATTTGTCGGGTCATATCGGGTTATTTTTCCATTTCAGTATAGGTCGGGTTCAGTTCGGGTTCGGCTCGGGTCTTTTTCTAGTCGGGTACAATTACGGATTCTGGTCTTAACGAGTCGGGTTAAGTTCGGATCGGATAATTACCGGGTCGATTAAAATTCAGGTAGGGTTCACTATCGGACACGGGTTAAGACCGGGTACGATAGCTATTAGGTTTAGTCAAGTTTTAACCTTATAATTAACTTTTATAAATTTGGTTAATTTTGGTTTAACGCTTTTCACTTGTTCTAGATTAGGTAATTATAAAAAATAATATTAACTTGATTTAAGTTATTATTTAGTTAGGTCAATGACAAATCGGATTGGCAACAGGTCGCGTAAATTCAGGTAACGAGTTATCACGAATTGTGTCAATAACAGGTTTCATCAGGTTATAATCGGTTTCTGGTTGACATTGGGTGGGGTGTTGAATCGGGGACGGGTCATTTTTCGGTCGGGTAAGCTGACTCAGTTTTGTTATCGGTTATATTTCGGTCGGGTGTCAGGTTCGGGTCCGGGTCATGCATTAACGGTTCGATATTGATCGTCGGTTTTAACGGGTTGGATACGGTCGAGTTACGGCTTTCCTATTTTAACATAATTTCGGGTCTCGGGTCGGGTCCGGGTCCTTAGAAATACAGGTCGGTTTAGGTCGGTTTCTCGGGCCGGGTCAATTTTTGACATCTCAGATTCGAATTCCCCCGTCCCTATTTGTAATTTATTTGTCCTTGTGGCTCATGCCCAAAAAAAACAATTTTTATTTTATTTTGCCATAGGTCGTCATATTGAAAATCACAAATCTCATAGGAGAAAGAGTGAGTAAAAAGGAAGGACAAAATTAAGAGTAAATCTGAGAAATTAAGAAGTTGTGTACCATTACCCATATATAAACATTATATATATACTTCAACTTCTCATCACATTTCCATCACTCAAGAAATGAAAGAGCCTAGCTACATTTTTCACACAATCAACAAATCAATCAATACCCAGTATTTAAAAAGGAAGATCATGGATTATTAAGATGACATGTGTCATCTCATATTTCCTCTATTATTTTATTCACTACACCAAAATAAGCTTTTCACAGCGCTTTTATCATTTAAACACAGCGCTTATAAAGCGCTGTGAATTACTAGCGCTGTTAAAAAAATAATAGCGCTTTTAATAAGCGTTGTTGATGTTGCTACATTTAGCAGCATTCTAATTTTATTGAAAGATGATTTTTTAATAGCAATAAAAAATAAAGCGCTATTATTTAATACAAACAATAGCGTTTTATGAAAAACGCTATTGATTAGGTGCTGTTAATTATCATTTATGTTGTAGTGATTTTTTTCAATTTTTCCTTTTGTGGTTTGTTTCACAATTATTTTACAGGTTTAACACCCCAATTCATCTTCCTCATTCAAAATCAATTCACCATTTAATTCATATAACTTCTTCCATCCCATCTCCCTCATTCAATTTCTTTTTTGGTAAGAGATTTTTGAATTTTAAAACATTATTATAGAGCCTTTGATAATTCGTTTGTCTGATTAGAGTAATTGAGAAACAAAATATTATAATACGTAAATTAGTAGTAAATTTATTTTATATATTCATAATCAATTAGATAAAAAATTAGCGACGCAGGATGATACGATCTAAAATCTATCATAGCCCAGTCACCCGCGATGAATAATTTTTTTAAACCCATCACCCACCAAACTTTCCTCCATTCCCACCCACTTGGGCGGATGCACAGGGGTCTTCGAAAAAACTTGCCCCACATACAATCTGATATCCTTATATTCAAAATAGCTAATACTCCGTAATCCACTCTTTCTTTCAACTACTTCGTAACTTTTAAATATAGGGAAATTCTCTATGGTAGCATTATACTTCTGTAAATTCTCATTGGTAACAAAATATTTACCACTTTCTCTAAAATAGCATTAGTATTTTGAGTTTTCTCTAATCTAACATTATTTATTACGTTCCACCAAATTAACCTAATTAGAGATAACCATTTTTCTCAAAAACAATAATCACTAATGTCCTCCAAACATTCTGATAATTAAAATCTTTAAAACTCCTCATTTCCCCCTTTCTTTTCTTCGTTTTTTCCCTCTCACCCATTCGTCTCCTTCACCTCTGTCTGTTTCTTTTTGCAGGTTCTTTAATGGGGATAATGGGTCAAGCTCATGGTACGCAACTTCCATTACAAGTATGGTTATGTTCGAGTTTCCGACACACGAAGCAACTTGTTTGTGTAATTTTAGGATGATAAGTATGAATGTTCGTCACAGAGACTGTTTTCCATTGAAATCGTACATACTTGCTGACGGTAAACCCGAATTTGGTACACGAAGTTCAAGGTTAAGCGTATATAATGTAAGTGAAGAACAAGATCACTCAGTGAAGTCTGTGACAAAATATGTGCAGAAACAAATTCATCATGTATGCATCAACTTCTCGTTATTGCAAACCGAGAAGGAAACACCAAAACCATGATTTCATTCAATTGGATCATACCTACTAATTAACCATAGTTTGTAGTGGATCGGTTAATTATGTCGATCTAAAGTAGTGAAATAATGTTAGAATAGAGAGAACTCAAAATACTAATGCTATTTTAGAGAAAGTGGTAAATATTTTGTTACCAATGAGAATTTACAAAAGTATGATGCTACCAAAGAGAATTTCCCTTAAATATATTGACATAAGCTTATTATGATATTAAAATTGATTGTATTAGCTATAATATTGATAAGATTATTTAAAAGTGACATACATAAAATTGCATTTGTTTACTGATTTTTAAGAGATACATGGTGTCTAATAATAATAATATACACTTTCTATTATTGAAATTTTGTTACGGGCATGATGCATAAGCTGGGGTTTAAGGACCGACTAAAAATCTTATTTTTTTGGTGCATCTCGTCAGTTTCCTACTTCGTACTTTATAATGGTTTCCCTTCTAAGAAGTTTACTTCCAGTAGAGGTTTTCGACAAGGACACCTCATTTCTCCATTCCTGTTTCTTATATGTGTTGAAGGCTTTTCGTCTCTTCTCAGTGAGGCGGAAACCAGGGAATATATTGGGGTTAGAATTGGGAGACACGTTCCCCCGGTCTCACACCTCTTTTTTGCTGATGATACTTTGCTTTTTACAAGGGCAAGAGAAACAGAAGCGGACTCGATCATGGAAATTATGACGACTTATGAGCTAGCCTGGGGTCAAAAAAATAATCTCAAAAAGTCGGAGGTCTCTTTCAGCTAAAATGTAAGTTCTAATACATAAAATATGCTTCTCTCGAAGTTGAACTTTAAAGCTGTTGAAGAGCACGAGAAATATCTAAGGCTCCCCACCTTTGTGGGAAGATCTAAGAAAGTTGTTTTCTAAGTAATTCAAGACCGGGTTTGAAAGAAAGTCAAAGGGTGGAAAGAAAGATGTTTGTCGAGAGCTGGAAGGGAAGTTTTATTGAAAGCAGTAGCAAAAGCAATACCCACTTATACAATGCAATGTTTCAAAATACCGGAAGGAGTCATTAATGACATGAACAAAGTATGCTGGAGATTTTGGTGGGGCCAAAAAGGGATTTAAATAAACTAGCACTGATAAGATGAAAAAAGCTATGCAAAGCCAAGGATGACAGGGGTATAGGTCTTAGGGACCTAAGTGCATTTAACAACGCTCTAATGGCGAAACAGTGCTGAAGACTAACCTCGAATCCGGACTCCTTTGATGCAGGTGTACTAAAAGGCAAATACTTTCCCCATTCAAAATTTTGGGAGGAGAAATTTCCCTTAAACGCAAGCTACACTTGGAGGTCAATCCTCATGGTAAGAGAGCTCCTACAACAAGGGTCAAGATGGATAGTTGCTGATGGTCGGAAGGTAAACTTTTGGAGGGATAAGTGGCTGTCGGACCTCCCGGATGGTCGTATTTTCTCTATCACAACCTCATGGAGATACTGATTGTTCAGTGGCAGACTGGAGGGGGGATAACAGAGTGGGGTGGAAGGAAGATGAACTGATTCAAGTTGTTACAGATGAAAAACTGAAAGCAATAAAGCAAGTGGTATTTTATGAAAGTGGCACTTCTGACTTCCTTGCCTGGAGTCACACGAAGAATGGGCAGTGTAGTGTGCGGAGTGCGTACCACCAAGAGATGCAACAAATGAGTTGGAATGAAGAGGGGGGGGGGGTCTGGTAATGATCCGAATAAATAGCTATGGTCCAGAATTTGACGAGCAACTGTCCCTCAAAGGTGAAATCACTTGTATGGAAGGCTGTGAGCAATCGCCTCCCTATCATGAGCTCTTTGGCTCGTAGGGGTATGAATGTTGACACGACTTGTACACGGTGCGATGAGGGCTGCGAAGATATCTCTCATCTAGTGCTTGACTGTGCTTAGAGCAAGATGTTGTGGCGCTTGTCTCCAGCCAGACTGAGGGAACGGAGGGCCACAAACTTCGACTTTGTGTATTGGTGCAGGGACATATATGGCACGTAATGCACTGTTCCGAGGACGTGGGAGGTGATTATGATGATTATTTGGCAAGTCCGGAATGCGAGGAATATGTGGGTGTTTGAAAGGAAAAGAACGGACCAAATGCTACTCTGTGAACGAGCTCTGAAGCTCCTTGGTGACCACGAGCTGACGATGGCTAGAGATGTTGCCCACCCTCCTACCAGTGCACCACTGCAAGTGCACTGGATGCAACCTGTGTGTGCTCCTTTCAAGCTCAACATAGATGCAACTGTTTTTGGGGAAGAGTGTGGGGTTTCCCGTCAAAAAAAAAGAGAGCACTGATGCAACGGAGATTCTATCATTTTCATCCATCATAAGACATGAAATTGTTAGAACAAAAAAAAGTAAAAAAAAAGACCACGTACTCCGTAGTACTAAATTGTTTATGACTTATTACTACAAGAAACACATTTCAAAAGATATTGACGATCTGACATTTTTTTCTTTGATTTTACCAATCTATTAATTATAAAGCCAAAAAATATATGACCAAAGAAATTACGCTTTTTTCATTAAAAAATAAATAAATAATTATTTTTTTAACTAAAATCATGATGAATACCATGTATAACTTTTATTTTACACCAAAAATCACGTACAAATTGGATTATATAGACATTTTAAACAATTTTCTCAACTTTTCGACCATATATTTGTGATGTATTAAACCATTGGTTAAAATACTTTACGAAGGAGAACAAAAAGGTACATTAAATAGTGATTTATTAATATTAGTTTATATGTATTATAAAATTTAAGCCTCCATTGCGCGCATAAAATACCACTAATATTCCCTAAAAAAAAAAATAACAGTAATAAATAATCCTAGGACTTCTTCTCTACTGTTTGCCCCGCTCTACATTACTTCCTCTGTTTCAAATTTACAAACCATTTCTTCTCTGGGAAAAACCCAAAACCCTTTCTTCCTCAATGAAAAAAATCCAAACCCAGTAAAATTTGTTCATCAAACAAGAAAAACAATGGCACCCAGTTCAATTCGCAAAGCAATGGGAGCAGTAAAGGATCGAACAAGCATTATTTTAGCGAAAACAGGGAGTAATCTTAACCAAGAACTTGACATCTTGATCGTCAAAGCCACAAATCATGACACCCAAATCCCCAAAATCAAATACTCGAATGAAATCTTGCGTAAGACAATTGTTTCAAGAGATCTTGTTAAAGAATGCGTGTGTTTGATTTCGAGGCGGATTGAGAAAACCCATGATTGGATTGTTGCGTTGAAGTGTTTGATTCTTGTTTACCGGCTAATCGTCGATGGTGGGAGGAATTTCGTGAAGGAGATTGCTTGCGCTAATGCTAGTGGTAGAATGTTGAGTAATATGTGTGTTTTTAGAGACGAGGCGCATTCGAATTCTGGGGATTACACTGATTTTGTGAGGAATTTTGGGATGTTTCTTGTTAAGAAAGTTGAGCTGATGGTGTTCGACGAAATGTGGCTGAGAAGGAAAGTCAGTTCTTCTGATGATTTGAGGAGAATGGAGGAGAGAGAAAAGAACTTAGAGGAAACACAACAATTGAGGGATGAGTTACTACTTGAGAAGGTGTTGAGTAGGATGGAGAGATTGCAGAGGTGTCTTCAAAGGGTTCTTAACATTCGTTCGAGGTGCGTTAATGGCAAGCACCGAGAGCTACTGTTTCTTGCTCTAACTCCTGTGGTTGAGGACAGTTTTGTTCTGTACGATGATGTATGTGGGGGTCTATCGTTCTTGTCGGATTGCTTCTGGGAGATGGAGTATCTTAATTCTGTTAAAACTTATGGGACTTGTGCTACTGTTGCGAAGCAGTTTGATGATCTTGCTGAGTTCTATTCTTGGTGTAAGGGTGTAGAGTTTGCTACGCCTTCTGGTGAGTATCCTAGGGTTGAGAGCATTAGTGATGATGTTATAAGGGCAATGGAGGAGTTTGTCAAGGAAAAGGCGAATGAAATGAGGAGTGCTAAGAAGAGTAAGTTGAACATGTCAAAATCACTGAGTAAGATACCAGAAGAAGACTATGCAGATGGTATGAATGGATATGATCAGCATCCTAGTGATATAGTAAAAGAGATAATGATCTTGAATGTTAGTAGTACTGATGCATCATCAGCTGAAGAAAAAGGTGAAAATATGGCATCATCTTTGTTCCCTGAGGAGCAAACTACCTTTAGTATAACTCCATGGGAGTATTTTTCTGATAATGCTGAACCACATATGACTTCAGATTGGGAAACCCCAGCTGCTAATCTCAATAATGCAGACTGGCAGATGGTTTTGGTTGATTCAGCTAGTAATGTACCCAAACCAAATGTTGATTTTGGTGATAGTTTTGATGGTTTCATGCTAAATGGCATGTATGAACAAGGTGCTGCTGTGAGCCAGTTGACTGGTGGGAGTGCTAGTAGTCTCGCTTTGCCTTGGCACGAGGAGAGGAAGAATGGGGTTATGGCATTACCGACCACAGAAGGGCACGTCCAAATGGTGAATCAGGATCCATTCGCAGCTTCTCTAGAAGTGACACCTCCTTGTTATGTTCAGAGAGCAGAGCTGGAGAAGAAGTTTCAGTTGCTGCATCAAGAACAGAAGATTTGGCAGGACTATGAGGCAAATGGGATGCAGGGTCAAGTCAGGTTTCTGCTTAATGGACTGACAGAAAATGGTGCTGTTCATCAGGAAAGGGTGCCTCCGTCCAATGACTTGGGACTGCTTTAACTCTATAACCCTTGCTGAAATGTCAGAAATACTGCCTTACCACCAGAAAATCCCCTGTTTTCTATCAATACTTCATATTACATACTGATAGTCTGATGATAGTTGAGATGAGTTCATGTATAGTTAGTAATCATACTTACAGTTTCGAAAGTCGATAACAGTAATGTTGTGAAATACAGCAGTTTACAGATTCCCAGTCTTTGTAAACGGTAATTGAATAATCAAGTAATTTTCTTTTGCTGAAAGTCAAGTATGATGAAAGTAGAATGATTGACAGAGATTTAAGCAAAGGCTATATTCCTGTTTGGGCTCTGAAAAGCTCAAGCCTTGGTTCATCAAGATTTTAACGAGCTTTGATTGAACTTAAATTGAGTTTTGAGTACCATTTTTCCAAAACTTTCGAACTAAATTATCAACACTATTTAAATAGGACACATGTTCAAAGATTTGTTAGCTATTTTATCCAATATTCAAAATTGACAAACATTTTTGCATTTCACATTTTAAGTGATACTCCTGGATGATAACGCTAACATATTTTAGCTCCAACAAACAATTTTAGTCCTCGTACTCATCATGTATTATATCCATTATTCCATTACACCTCAACAAAGTATACAATAGTACCAAGTAGAACAAAATAAAATAGGTTGAGTATAGAGAATTCCAATTTAACAATCCATCAACTAACGACTAATCGACTATTAACTGTACGAACAATTAATTTTGTCGACTGTGTACTTATCACAGAACCCGTTTATGAATCTAACATTTGTGACATTTTTCATTGTTTTTGCCCATGTCTACTTTGTATTATTGCACTTTGCACACTTAAGTTACTCGAAGTCTCGAACTCAAATATTCATGTCAAATCCAGATACGTGCCTAAGTGCCAAATTCGACTATTTTATAAAAAAAATTGTGATTTTATTCTAAACTAAAGTGTTGGATCTAGAGCTGTCAAAACAGGTCATCGGGTCGGGTTTGGGTTGGGTCATTTCGGGTTTCGGGTCATGATCAGGTCGGGTCGTGTCGGGTCAATATTTCATTCGGGTTGAGTTCGGGTTCGGTCGGGTCGATTTCAGGTCGGGTCATATCGGGTTTTTTCCTATCCCGGGTTCAGGTCGGGTTCGAGTCGGGTCACATTTCGGTCAGGTTTGATTTCGGGTTCGGGTCTTATCGGGTCGGGTTTAAGTCGGTTTGTAGCAGATAATTTCGGGTTCGGGTCTTATCGAGTCGGGTTTAAGTCGGTTTGCAATACAGTTATTTTCGGGTTCGGGTCTTAGTTTGGATCGGATAATAATCCGATCAAATAGAATTCAGATCGGGTCACTCTCAGGGACGGGTCAAACTCGGGTCTGATAATTAACCTATACATTTTAAGGATTTTATATTCTAAAAAATTTTGTTTAACTTATTTTAGAGTTAAATTTTTGAATATTTAGCAATAAATAATTAAAATAGATATATCAATGAAGTTAATATTTGGTCGTGTCATTGATAACTCGGGTAAATCGAGTAGCGGGTTCTCACAGGTCGGGTCAATAGCAGGTTTCATCGAGTTACAATCGGTTTCGGGTTGACATCGGGTCGGGTATCAAATCGGGTTCGGTCATTGTTCGGTCGGGTCAGTTCGGTTATCGGTCATTTTCGGGTCGGGTGTCGGGTTCGGATTCGGGTGTTACAACATCGGGTTAAAATCGGTTATCGGTTTTTTCGGGTCGGGTACAGGTCGGGTTTCGGGTTACCTGTTTTACCGTAATTTCGGGTCATGATCGATTACGGGTTCGATCGGTTCAGGTCGGGTTTTCGGGTCGGGTCAGTTTTTGACAGCTCTAGTTGGATCCATAACTATGTCCAAGTGTCCGAATTCAATAATACGTAAAATGAAAAATCCAAATTTCTACTCCACTCTACAGAATTGGCAAGTAAGGCGGGAACAGGAGAGAAAAAACCCCAAAACCTTGAATTCTGAATTTCTCCAGCCATGTTATCAACCGTAATAGTTCTCGACAACGGCGGCGGAACCATCAAAATCGGCGTCGGCGGAGACAGAAACCCAACCCTCATCACCCCAAACGCCACCGCAAAACCACCACTTTCTCTCTCCAAAAAACTCCTAACCTCCGACGAAATCCTCTCTTCCGACCCCACCTCCCTCTCTCTCCGCCGCCCCATCGACCGCGGCTACCTCCTAAACCCCGACCTCCAACGCGATATCTGGGCCCACCTCTTCCGCACTCTCCCACTCCCTTCCCCGCACGTCTCCTCCCTCCTCCTCACTCACCCCCTATTTTCTCTCTCCTCTTCCCCTCTCTTCGAACTCGTCTTCGAAGACTTCAATTTCCGATCACTCTATATTTCCGATTCACCCTCTTTGGTTCACCTCTACGAAGCTAGTAGAAATCCGAACGGTGTTGTTTCGAGGACCCAATGTAGCCTTGTCGTTGATTGCGGGTTTTCTTTCACTCACTGTGCTCCAGTTTTCCAGAATTTTACCCTTAATTATGGGGTTAAACGCCTTGATTTGGGGGGCAAAGTTTTGACTAATTATCTGAAAGAATTGGTGTCGTATCGTACCATTAATGTTATGGATGAGACTTTGATTATGGATGATGTGAAGGAAAGACTTTGCTTTGTTTCCCTTGATGGTCCTCGCGATTTGCAGATTGCTAGGTCAGTTCTTCCTTTCCTTAATTTGTTGATTCATTTCGAGAACTCGATAATATTAAGAACTATACTTTTGTGTTGATATGATGTTCTTGAATTTTTCTTGTTGTTTGATTTTTAGAGCTATATATTGGTGATGACATGATTAATTAGCTTTTCGGGGGTTTGCTGATGAATTGGATTTCTAGTTATTGGGGGATTAGTGGTGGATGAAAATGAAATGTTGTTAGGGAGAGGCCCTTCAATTGACAATAGCATAGCTTAAAACCAGTGTGGTTTTTGCTGGAGTGAGTCAGAGGGATGGTGCTATACCTATATGTATGCAACTGTTTTTGAGTAAGAATTCGGATGTTTAAAGTTTTCTGGCTGGTAAGCAATGCTGGTTTTAAATAGATTTTGGATCTAAAGTGAGTTAATTTGCAAGTACTAAAAGTTATTAAGGAAGAAGCCGGGTTAGTTTGATGTTGTTGGTGATAAAGAATGACATTGTGAAATGTCCCTTGGTGATGATTCTGATAAGTGATGACTTTGGAAGGTTTAAAAGTTAGTTGTTATTGCTGATGAGTAGTTAAACACTGTAATGTGTTCACAAATGACAATTCTGATCGATTTTAGGACCTTTCTTTCAAAAATATCGAGTTGAAAGCATGCGTGCAATGTTACGTAGGTTCGTGTAATATGTTTGATAGCTTGTAGATTCTGTAAGGCCTTATGTTCTGGACTTGTTGATAGAATTCTGTTATGGTTTGGACAAGAACTTTTGGAGCTATGGGATTTCAAGTTACTAGACTGACATGAAAGTTCTCTCTTGGATTGGGTATTTTTGGCTTAGTACCTTATTTATCTCCCTATATTGACACTTAGCTTATCCTAGCACATATTCCGAGCAGTATTGTAATAATGCAACATGAAGCAATCTTGATTTCATCCAGTCAGTTTATTCTTCTTTTTTTATAAGCAAGATTGATGATGTATACCCTGGGCAAGAAGCAGTGAACTTATGAAAACAGTCTACCTAGGCAGCACCTACCTAGATACAAACTGATTAGAGTTTAGACTTTCAAACCAATCTTTGTCACCTAAACTATTTCCTCTAGGACAAACAGCGTGAATCCTACTTTTACAGTATTCATTTTTCTCTTTACGGTATTGTCTATACTAGCAACTTTCTGCTGCCATAAAGAATCATTCCTGACTCGCCAAAATTTTGTAGATGAGTGTCAGGGAACACATTATGTAAGTTCTTTTGAACTTGGAAACCTTCAGTCTTCTGTTAGCTTTGGTAGCTCCATTGATGCTGTTCCAGCTTGGGTTGAAACCAAGCCATTGCCTTAATCTGTCACTGCAATTCTTGCTTTAAATGCAGTCAAAATTGAAGTGCTCATGGGATTTGGAGCAGTCCTAAGTCCTAACAAAAGGCAAAGGTTGTCAACTTCCATGCCGTGGAGAGCCAACCTATCTTTAGTCTGCAATCTTTGCTTGACAGCGAGCCATGCCATGAACATATGTTTCGGAACTCCTAATCTTTCCCACACAAAAATATCCCAATGGCATCTCTGATCAATTTCTCTTAGTTGATCATATACCTTTTTAATCACATATTTACTTCCCTGTCCCAAATGAACAGAGCTTAGCACACTTTTAATTTTCTCCTTTACTACACATATTTTTCCAGTACCAACTATTGTTGTTACTAGGTACTTAAGACCACCAGTCTTGATTTTTTATGTATTTTTATGTAGACAACATTGACCCCCCTGGCCTAATTTTTTCTTGCTTAGAAGAGATGACCCAAACATGTTTTTCGAGGGCGACTATATTCCAGCATTCCGTATCTCGAATGCCTAACCCCCCCTCCTTTTTCTTCTTACAAACTGCATCCCATGCCACATAACTAGGAGTAGTGCTTTTAATTTTCCCATGCCAAAAGAAACCTCTGCAAGTTGCGTTAATATTGAACATTTTAATACCCACTAGTTAATCACTTAAAGGCTCATAATGACTTTAATTCAACAACATAAGTTTTGTAAGAGTATCGGCTATATATGTACATGGATAGTTCTAACCACCCCAATATGCCTCACGGCTTCCCGTGGGGTATATGGGAAGCATCCGACCACTAACCATTCAAGGTCCGCAAAAGTCCAAATTATCAAAAAATTAAGGCATACATTGTTTATTACAAAATTTGGAGATACATGTACCCGGTCTCGGAAACTCACAAAATTTGGGGGAATCTATCCGGTTGTCATATAAGACATGTTGAAACCTTAAATATCCACTAGTTGGTCAAATAAAGGCTCTGAATGACCTTGATTCAACAATATGTGTTTTGTAAGAGAATCGGCTAATATATACCACCCAGTACGCCCCTCGGGTTCCTACGGGTATATGAAAGACATTCGGACTGCTAACATTTCGGGGTCTGAAAAAATTTAAATTATCAAAAAAATCAATGTTACTGCGTGACAGTGTGACACGGTTTCGAAAACCCCCGACATTTGGGGTATGTATCCAGCCCAACATGATATCCAGAACAGGGCCCACAGATGAAAGGGGACCCAATTGGATAAATTGGGTTGAAAATTGAATGGAGGCCCAAAAATTAGAAATAAAAATGCAAACTGTATATAGTTATATACAAGTACTCCCTTTCGTCTTCTTCCTTTGTTTACTTTCCCACTTCCCAATGTAAAAGTACTCTCTCTCTAATTAGGTTTACTTGTAGGCCCCTATCATTTTCTTTTACATTTTTCAAGAAAACACCATATTCGTCTTTAGTCTAATACTAACTTCATACTCTGTAGTCTGTACCACGTAGAAAAAATTATTTCTCCATTCATCTTGCCTATTATTTCTCCATTCATGTTGCCTTTACGAAATTTAAAAAATAAATAGGCGGGCCTATTTTTTAACACTAGAACAGGGGCTCCGTATGGTTTGGGTTGGCCCTGTATGTATCCGACGGTTATATAAGGCAGGTTGAAACCTTAAAAACCCAGTAGTTCATAAATTAAAGGCTTGAAATGACCTTGGTTATACAATATTGGTTTTGTAATAAAATCGGCTAATATGTCCATTGAAGAGCCAAGATAGATGAATCTAACCACCCAATATGCCTCTCGGGATATCATGGGGTATTATTGGAATTTAGAAGCATCCGGGACATTAACATTTCAGTGTCCGAAAAAGTTCAAATTATCCAAAAACCATGACTTATAATGTATTTTTTTAAACCAAATTTAGAGATTCTGGGACAAGGTTTAGGAAACTCCCAAAATTTGGATCCCGTGGTCATATAATGTAGGTATGAACCTTAAAAACCTAATAGTTCGTCACTTAAAAGCTTGAAATAACCTTGTTTCAAAATTGGGTTTTGTAATGAGCATAGGAATTCTAATAATCAACCATCTCTTTGATGTCCTCGAAATCAATTTTAACACAATCCACATAATTTCCCACTTCCTTCTCAAATTGAACATCTAAGTCATGATTTAGCCTGATCAAATTGCGGAATTGGGGGAGAAAAATGAGTAGCAGTGCGTTACTGCGTTAGTACCTTCGTGCATCTGGGTATTAGGACCCTTTTTCGAATTTCCATGAATCGAGTTCATCCATTCTCCAAAAGTTCTTTTCACCATAGATTGTATCTCCTCCTCAATAGAGGCTTTGGGTGATTGTATCTCCTAATCAGAAATTTTTCAATGTCTGTTTTCTGGGTGTTCCGCTGCCATTGATGCATGACTTTCTTCCATTTATTCATCGCTTCTTTTTGTCCTTTCTGACCCGTATTTTGCTTCGTATCATTTTCGCCTCCCTCGAAGCTCGAATCTGAGTCTGTTCCAAATTTCTCGCTCCTTGCTGCCCATTGACGAGTTCTTCGCATTCTTTGACCGAGAAGATGGAGCATGGATATTACCTTTTCATTCATTCTCATTCGACACCAACTATTCTTCGTGATCTCCGAGTTCCTGCCATGGTGTCTGGTGCAGGATAAGGGTGATTCTTATCTTGCATCTTTTAGTCAGTCTATTCTTAATTTGTTGTATTGTGGATTTACCTCTAATTCTATGTGATATGACTTACCAAGTAAGTTACATTTTCTTGTAGGAAGCCTGGCAAGGACAACCTTTTCAAATGTACATATGTCCTTCCTGATGGTATTATCCATACAAAAGGATTTGTAAAAGACATAAATGAAGCACAGAGGTATCAGACTCTATATGACGGGGAACCAAACTCTACAACCAGTAAGGAAAAGGATATAGATCCCACGGATGATGCGGAAGATTCAGAAGAAGACAGAAGAAAAGGCGATCCAACTAAAAATGTAAAGAATATTCTCACCCTTTTCTCATCTCACGTTTCTAAACCCTCATTACACTCCTATAGTTTATTTTGCTGGTTGCAGGAGTTTAACTTGACCAATGAGCGCTTTCTTGTGCCAGAGATGATTTTCCGCCCTGCAGATTTAGGTTTGTTTACCTTTCATATTACTTTTACATAAACCATGTCTAAGATTTCGCCTGAAAACGCCCTGATTGACCATGTTTTATTGTTGATGAACATATGCAAATTGAGTCCCATTTTATATGGAGGAATGATTAAAAGAATTGGTCTTGAATCTTGATGTTGTGAGAGAGAGAACAAAATGCAATCATTAAGAATGTTCAAAAAATTGGTGGTCTTTGTCTCTTTTCGAGTTAAACAAAGTCTCTTGAAACTCATTTTTGTCTATGCTCTTTCTGATCATTGTTGTTCATAAGATGATGGTTTGTAGGAACTGTGAAATTTGTGTGTTGTAATGATTAAGGATGGTTCTCAACTCTAAAGCCCTCACATAATCACCTGCATGTTGGTTTTCTTAAAGTTTGTATTTTAAATACAAAAGGTCTTGCGCGCACAAGGTGTACAATAAATTTATTGTACACCAAGATAACTTTAATCCATTTTTTTATAACTTTAACCTAGTTTTGATTAACTTTTATATTAGTAAAAAAAAAGTTGATAGATAAACATTTTAATGGGTTAAATGATTAATGTTATACATTATTAGTAATTTTGAAGAAATAAGTTTTACTAAAATGAAAAAATTTATCACTAAAAAATAGATAACTTTTACATATATAAGCTTAACTTTTAAGCATTTTGAGTTAACTTTTACTCTGGTGTACAATATTTATTGTACACCCATTGTAAATAAGAATTTGTGCTTTAAATATGAATTTGATTGTAGGAACATCAATTTTCTGACTGCTCTTGCAGGAATGAACCAAGCTGGATTAGCAGAGTGCATTGTTCGTTCCGTTAATTCTTGCCATCCTCTTCTCCACCCTGTGTTATATGAAAGGTTGTCACTGAATTTCTGCGAAGTTCTTGGTTCTGCTAGATATACTGATATCATATCTAGTTATTTATTATCTTGAGTTTGAGCTTTGCTTTCTGAATGCTGTTTTCCAGTATCATTTTGACTGGCGGAAGCACTTTATTCCCTCATTTTGCTGAGAGATTGTAAGTTCTGCCTCTATATTGAAATATTGAATCATACCTCGTATATTATCGGAATTAGGTTGAACTCAGCCCGTATGTGTTGAAGTTTTTTGCTCTTTCGATTTGTTATAGGGAAAAGGAGCTTCGGCCATTGGTTCCTGATGACTACGATGTGAAGATAACCACTCAAGAAGAGTAATTTTCTTTCAGTACTTCAAATTCAAGGGATATTATGCCTTTAGGCTTTAGCTTACTTGTCTGACATCATTCTTCTTTTCCAGTCCTGTATTAGGTGTTTGGCGGGGTGGTTCACTTCTGGCGTCTAGTCCTGATTTTGAGACAATGTGCGCCACCAAAGCCGAATATGAAGAGCATGGATCTGCACGTTGTAGTAGAAGATTCTTCCAGTGAACTTTGGTTAATTGATATAGTTCTTTTTGCTGTATGCGCTGTGTGAATGCAGTATTTGTACTTTTTTTGAGTCCATTGTAGATTAGCAAAGGGCAAAGAGAGAAATGGGTGTCAATTCTGTTTTTACTCATTCGAAAATAGAATCAAATAATCAGCTAGTGTTTAGAGTAGTTTAGGTGTTGTGCTTCTCAAATTGTACCTCAAAAATAGTCCAATTACATGCATTATAGAATTCATATTTAGGACAATTATGAGTGTTTCACGGAAATGTACATGTTGGACTTTGCAACACTTTCCATTGAACCAATGATAGCCTATGAAGCTTCTTGGGTGGTTAGAACAATCTAATTGGAGTCAGAAGTGTCAGTTTAGCCTTATGAGTACGCATCATGCAAACCAAAAGCCCGTCTTGGGCTTAGCTCAGTCGGCAACCCATTCCCCAAGGGCGCGAGAAAGCACCCGCCTTATGTGCGAGGGAACCTTTCAACCCAAGTACGAGCCAACACACTGAAAGCTCTCATCGAGCCCATGCTTCACAGCGCCTACACATGCCTCAAAAAACAACCGCCCAACGCAACGGGGCATATGGCGCGTGCCAGCATCAATCCCGCCAGCACACGACTGCTTTTCAAAGCGTCAACGCACAACATACTTGAATTGTCTGCCCATCGCCCATGCATCTTCCGTTCGTGCACGTGTAGATTCCGTCCAGGCCTAGCGCGCATGCATCTTCCGCCCAGGCCTAGCGCACATGCATCATCCGCCCAAGCCTAGTGTGCATGCATCTTCCGCCCACGCGCACGCACCCTCCGACTAGGCTCATTTTACTTGAATCATCTGTCCCCGTGCGCACTTAGCTTCCGCTCAGGCCCAACACGCAAGCATCATCCACCCGCACGTACGCAACTTTTTCCCAGGCCCAACGCCCCTCGTGTGCATCACCCAACTAGCACACATGCACCATCGCCCATCGCAAGTGCACATCTGCCCAAGCGGGTACCACCCTACAACATCCGTGCATCAAAGCCCTCACCTTGGCTCGATCAAAGTTCTACGTCAAAATTCATAAACCAAAATCATTCCGCCAAACTCCCAAGTCTTCTACAAACTCATATTTGGCTTAGGGATAATGCTCGGTCCCCTAGGTGGGACCCACCCCCACAAGAAAATTACTAAAATACCCCCTTCTAAGTGAAATTACCAAAGTACCCGGTGTCCTTGTAATTTGCACATTTTTAGGAGCCAATAGGAACTTATTAGCGTAGTCTAGTTGCATATAGGCTGCAATTAGAGCTATCTACTCTATTGTCTTTATTCCTCTCTCCCTATTTTTCAGGCCAAGCTAGATGTAACACTCCTGATTTACCAACTAGAAATATATAAGAAATAATATAGACTTTATAAAAATACAATTTGTCCAATATAATGATACAATCTCTTTTAAACAGGGTAGTATGAAGCTACATTACACCTATAATCATTACACCTATAATCACAAAAGCATACTTAACTCTATAGTCTATAGATATATACTATATATTTTCTTCAACTAGTTGTTGGACCGTGCGCTAGCGCGCACGATCTCCCAAGGTATACAAATTTATTTGCAGAAATGTTACGTAAAATACTGACATTTACAAATTTACATTAAATATAATGCTAGAAACGCAATGCTAAAGTTCGATTTGCTTGTAATTAATAATATGAAATCATACATATGTTTACAATATTTGTGTTATTGATATTGTAGCATTCCACAAGCAACATTGATAGGAGAGACGAGAGGGCGGAAGAAAGATAGGTTAGATAGAGTGACGGGAGAAATTCGGTGGAAGGGTTGGGTTGCCAGCAAAAGGAAGAAGACAAGGCAAAAGAGAAAAAAAGGAGACAAATGGTAGCAATATGACCAAGAGTATAATTGTCCCAACACTATTGATAAGAATAAGACACAAAAATATTAAGGCACAAAATGAGGGCAAAATAGTAAGTGCACTATTGGGTGAATAGTAATAGAAGTTCAAGGCTTTATAAGTGTTAGGATTGAACCTCAACTTGAACCTCAAATATATTGATATGATCCATTCCTCTAGTAGACTTACTTAAACCAATATATATGTGCCTTGCTTGTTGTTATATACCTAGAATTTCACATGGGTGATTCGAATGAATAAACCAACAAGTATAAAAACTTGAAACTCTCAATAGCTACTAGAAAAACTCTCTGAGTCAAAGCCACTTTTAGACCAAATCCCACTTTTGGGGATATTAAGAAAAATAAATATTGTATCTTTCTCCTCTACTGATGGTTATCATCTCCTTATCAATATGTAAAGGATTAAGGTTTACAGTGTCGAGCCTCAAACCAAGAATATAATAATTGTTCTCGATCTTTTCTCACGATCTGATCGACATGATCGATACCCATTATGGGTAACTAACATCTATCTCAATACTAGCACAAGATCCCAAATATAATATCTGGACATAACTCGGTCAATACAATATTGTAACGTTTCTTTCTTAGGAAAAACATACTACTTGTAGGGTTTTTTTTTTTGTAGTAGTAGTAGTGGTATTTTTCGTATTTTGTATAGCTTGTACATTGAATTTTGTATGTAAGTTATGAGATCTTGATGAATCTTGTTTAATACTTACCAAGGTCCCTAACTTGTTAAATTTTTCAAGTGTTGATCAACTCGATTTGACGTGATCTTCTCAATCCTACCCCTAAAAAGGGAGCCAAATTCTAGGTTCACATAAGTGATGTAATTGAATTTTGAACATAGAAAATCAAAACTCAAAATATTGGAAAGTGCGTAAAATAGCCCTACGGCTTTCGGAATTTTAAACATTGATGGAGTCGCCACCAAACAAGTTTTTTAGGGTCCAGTTTGGAAAGACCTAGTATGACTCGGGATAAGGCATTTGGAATTCGAAACAGATTGAAACTCGGGTAAGGGAACGAGAAACTTATTTGAGTAAAATTTGCAATTAGTTCATACAATACAAACATCATTTTTGGAGTAAAATCCTAACATGACACTAAAATTTAGGCGGGTGAGCATGCTTGATTAGAACATCGAATTTGCTAAGCTGTATGGTGATCACTTTTCTTTAAGTCAAATTTAAGGAACCTAGACCGGTTTGTCCAAAATTATCTTTGTTAAGCGTGATTAGAACTTGTATTTTGTTTATTTAGCATGCTAGGTGATGAAAGTGATAAATAAGTAAAGCATCATTACAATAGAAATATAAAGTGCGGAATTAGTAAATATACATCACACCTAGAAAAGGACTAGGTGGAAACCATATTGCCTAGAAGGACTAGGCAAGTAAAGTTGCATAAATAGTAAGTGCGAAATTGAAAGGTGCAATATTTAAAGGTACGGAATCGAATAAGCAATAAATAAGCAATAAAACATTGAACTTGTATAATAGAAATTGAATAACTTGAATATTGACAATCCGATTGAGGAACCTTTGCTCAAAAGGGATTTGGCTCCACATCAAATCCAATCGTGTAAAAATAATCTCACTTTAAAATGAGTTGCTCACTAAAAGTATCATCGAATATTGAACTTGAACTTGAACTTGAATATAAAACTTGAATATTGAAATTAGGAGGCTTTTATTCTCAAAGGCCAAGACTTTATGTAAAGACTCCATACTTGTATTTGATTCTAGTTTAAAGAGAAGTTGGTCTCATTTAAACATCATTGAATATTTGAACTTTGAAAATGACATTTGTACATGAAGTTAAATGATTCATGCATGTGTTCTAACTTAAAGAAGGAATTGCACTTCTTTAAATATCATAGAACTTGTATAAAAATTGAAGCTTTTTAAAGATTTGAATGATGATTGTTGTAAGGAACACTTTCAAGAATGGATGCCTAACTTACTAATCATATTTTTGAAAACAAACCATAAAGATTGAATCTTGAACTTGAAATGGGATTTTGGAAGATCATTTGAGGGGGGGGGGGGATTTCAAGTATGAAATCCCCTCAAAGATTACCCCTTTTGTCACATAGCCTAGTTCAAATGTCTATGAACATTATGTGAACATCCTTGGCTTTTAGAAATTAGCTAATAGATTAGCAAAATAGTAGATTAGATGGGCCTCGAATTACCTAAGTAGGCTAGTTTATTCCTCCAAGGTGATTTCTCAATTGCAACGTGGCAGTACAACTTGTATTTTTGGAATTTTGAGAATTTTGAGAATTTTGAGAGGATTTGTAATTGTAGAATTATTTGGCATTACGACGTTGTGCTCGTATTTAATTTTCTCTGCCCCCCAAAACTTCGGAAAATGAGGGTTTATATAGAAATTTGGTTGAAAAACCGACAAAAGGCCGACGCCTAGCGACAGGCCAGCGCCCAGCGCTGGTGCTGAGCTGGCGCCTGGTGCCAGCAGATGCTGCCAAAAAAGGACGATGACGCCGTCCTTTTGAGGCGCATCTTAGTTGGCACATTTGTACTTTTGTATTGTAGTGGGGGAGGTTTGCTTGGGGAGGTTGATTAATGAGGTTGATTTTCTAGTTTGTTTTTAGACGCAAACCTTTTGCTGATTTGTACTGTTTGGAATCCGGTTTTACGGGTCGGTGCCCGGGATGCTCGGTTTTGTGGGTCGGCGCCCGAATTTGGATTGCTTAGTGTCATTTTGACTGGAAGCGTGGCTAGGAGACAAATGGAGAGGTCCGTTTCGAGAGTTTGTATTTGAAATTTTGAATTTGTATTTAGGAATTGAATTTTGTACCAAGTTCTAGAATGGGAACGGACTTGGAGATTGTATTTTGGATTTTTGGACTTAGAATATTTATCAATTGGGACTTCCACTCAGAGTTGTACTAATCTTGGCGCTAGGCTAATGGTTTTTTCATCGGCCCTTAAGGAAAGATACGAATTTGGTGTTCTACACTACTCATCCCAAAATAATATCACTAACACTAAAACCTCAATATATTAACAACCCAAAATGATTAATCTGAACATTCATAAAAATAATGCACTATAGCATTTAGCTTTGAGAATAATAGAATTAGACACAAGGTACAGTATAAAAGACCCATAGCATTACAGTCTCAATCTTATACGACTACTTTGCTAAATTTCTAATCCACTTTATCAAGTATCAGAAGTTAACATATAAACAATGTAGTTGCAGTGCATATAAGCATATATAAAAAAGGCAATATAATCCTTGTCGTGGACAAAGATCTCATTGATAAACCAATTAAGAAAACTCCACATATAATGTAACAACTCCAAAATTACGAGTGCTTGCGATTACAACTAATGATACACACCAAAATCTGAGAGACTATGTGCGCGTGATTACCTTTCAAAAAGACAATAATATCCAATTATCATAACATACGGTTGCGCGCATCAAACTGCTCCGTATATTATTTGCTTCTCGATCTACTGCTTGACAAAATTTGCGGTGTACGATGCATCACCATGGATCGAATGGTATTTGTTATGGTAAAGGGTATTGACTTTGTTGGATTATTAGTGGAATTGTAAAGATTAGAGAAATTTCAATGGTGAGCTACAAGGTGGTGTGACTAAGTTTGCCATATTATATTTCTAGCTACAATTGATTTAAGCTACATAATTGACATTGGTGGGCTACAATACATTGTAGCTCCCTATAAAATTTAATTTAATCAATTTATTTATTTGAACTATTTTTTTTGAGCTACCTGCCCAAAATAGCAACAAGGTTTTAACAGCTGTTTATATCATTATTGTACCAATAGTGGGCTACCTGCTCACATATTATTTTTTTAGTGAGCAGATCCCTTTTTAAACCATTAGAGTTACTTTTAGTGTGCTTAAGAGGTAGGGCCATGATTTATTATCACATGGTGATGGAGACTGATCATGACACAAATATACGAGGAAAACGGTTGCACATATCTTTTGAAAATAATATTAGGGTTTATGGTATTTATAGGTACTCATAAAATAGAGTCCCATAAAAAGTAAAGTAGGGTTATAAACTTTTCGAAAATATCAAAGGGGACTAATTAAAGCTGAAAAATAATTTAATAATAATTATAATTATATTTTGAATACAAAGTATATTTTACGAAATTATTAAATATTGGAGTATTACACTAGAGCAACGCAAGGGGTATGGGTGTACGGATAATCCAAAAGAGATAATGATCATGTCAATGCGCCGAAAATGAATGTTTCTACGCGATCTCCTCATCATGCCACCTCATCACTATCATTAAAGGATCACACACAGAAGGGTAAGAAAGGGTATAAAGCTTCTACCAAGTTGAGTCTTTGGGATAAAAGAGTGCACGATGTTTATGCACGGGAGAAGAGAAGCAGTCAAAGGCATGGTCCTTGCATGGAACGTGCAACCCTTGTATCTCCCTTGTAGCAGATGCGGTTAACAACGTGACACAGACTATGCAAATTTAGCACGGACGACCTTGCTGAGGTGATGCTTTGTTCGTCGCACAGACCTTGCAATGCCAAAGATGCCACCTTTCACAAAATCGCTCGACCCTGTTACACGGCTGTGCAGACCTGCTGATGACCGTGCGATACCTGACGGCTACCCCACTTCTTGGGCACATGTTCCCCCTAGAATAAATAGAATGTTACCCTAAATCCCACACGTGTGAAGTGTGTTTTAGTGTAGTTTTCTCTGAATTTCCTAGGTTGCACACTCTCACAACTTTATTTCTTTTTAGTTTAGATCTTTAATTTATCTTTAGTTTGCTTTATTGTTCTTTCAAATTCTGCACTTTAGGAGCAAAATCTCCTCTTTCAATTCAAGTCTAGTATTATTTCTTACTTTAATCTTATTATTGCTTTCATTTATAGATTTCTTTACATTTTATGAATTTTTAGTTCATGATTTGTGGTTGTTTTTCTTTACCTAATTTGGCATGTTCTTGGTGATCATCCCCAAGTTTATCTTTTAGGTTGAGTTTCTTTACCCTAAATAGAAAGTCTTGTTTTCATGTACAGTTTGCTTAGGTCTTCTGGTTTAAGTTCTATTATGTGTGAGTGTAGGGGAATACAGTTAAATACATATTAACGCAGCGGAATAATCCCCAAAGCCAAGAACCATGTATAAAGTACAGATCAAGCAGACTTACGTTTGTAGCGTGTTTTCCCTAGTTCAACGAATCACGAACACGAACAAGAACTCCAAATGTTGTTCCTCTACTTGGTTCACCGACATGTTCAGATCCGTCTTGAGATTCGTAGCTTAGACATCACTGAAGATATTTTAGCTTTTAGGGAAGAATATTTTGCACGGAGGCTCAAAGGAGAATAGGGTTTCTCTTTTGATTTAGGTTAAACTAATGTACGTAATTAGAATTGTGGAAAAACATAATAATGGGTGAGGCATTACAATCCTAAGGGTTATAACATGACCGGCCAAGGCACAAGGCCTCAACCGGCCAGCTCTCGCACAAAGCCCATGAGCAGCGCGCACAACAACGCAGCCATGGGCCTTGGGCCTCGCTGCGCTTGCTGCCACTGCTGCTATCCCGCGCGCGCCCAGCCGCAAGCCTACTGGCCTTGCTCTCGCGCTGGCGAGCTGCTACGCTCGTTGGGCCTTGCGCGTTTGCGCGCTTGGCTCGACGGGCCGGCAGCCTTGCCTTGCTCGTATCAGCGTCCAATGCCTTACGACTATTGTTTATCGTATAGTACTTGACGAATCACCGTCGTACGATACAATTATTCGTTTTGCCTAGCTTACGAATATTCGCGATACGATATACGATTCCGATTTCGATTCAACGTCTTATCGTATATTATGTTTTTCCGAACTAATTCCCGAAAAGCTTTTAAATGAATTTCCGATTCATTTAATCCGATGATCTGTTACATGCCAATGGTGTGAACTTATAGGTTCAGTCAAGAGTAAGCTGTGAGCCTAATATAGATTAGAACTCACTGATCGGAAGCATTTCTCCAGCTAGATGTTCCGATCACTTGATCTCACTTAATTAGTTGTTCGTAATTAATCTAAACCTTGGTATTAGACTAATGGACCTTGGGTGAAGGACATATTTCATTTTGTCTCCCACTTGTCATTCAGAAAAGTGGGCATTCACATTCCTTTGTCACTTAGTGTTATTTGTTGAACATAAGGTAAGATCCAAGCCATCCTTATTAGGTCCAGAAGTGTTTCTCGGATTACTTAGTTCAACTGTTAAAACTTTTACAGAAGGTTAAGCCTTAACCATTCTGAGCACGGCCATGCATTTTCGCTGTATCTAACTCTCTGAGAGGCCTTGTTACACAACAACACCATATCCTATCAAAGATAGGAGGACAATCTAGTATTGCAATCTATGAACAATCACTTTGATTCATAGTACACCCAATAACTGCTTTTATAGTCTCCTTTTACAGTGCGACGTTTAGCGAGCATCAAAGCGAACTAATCTTCAAACGAGCTCATAATTACTCATGTTTTGAGGAATGGTTCTAATCACCATTAATGAGAACTGTTTATGACATGACTTTAATATCTTAAAGTGTTCTCATGGTCAATCCGATACAAGATCCAGTAAGTATTTGTGCAAATTTTTTTGACATCCAATCAATCTAGTTCAAGAAACCGAACTACAAATCTACTTGCAATCTAATCTTCATTAGTCATTGGTCGTCCACCTTTCAATGACCTGGATTAGGGGATCCTTTGTGACTTCAATATTCAAGTTCACTTATGGGTGTTTCTTTGTCGAAGAATCCATCTTGACATCCCATTTGAATGTTTTGAATCACTTGGACTTTTCATTTAATACTAAACCAAAATTAAATGAATATGAAAGAAAGAATTTCATAAATATGAAATGGTTAAACCAATTGTTTTAAACACAGATCTAACAGATGTTCTAAAACAAAACGTAGAAAATCAAAACCATTCTCCAACATGCTTGATTCCCATGGTTGCTACATGTGCGTTGTGCTTCACTTGTGACAACGGTTTAGTCAATGGATCCGCGATGTTGTCGTTAGTTCCAACCTTGCAAATCTCGATTTCTTTCCTTTCAACGATTTCTCGAAGTATGTGAAATCGCCGCAGTACGTGCTTGGACTTCTGGTGGCTCCTAAGCTCTTTTGCCTGGGCAATGGGTCCACTATTCTCACAATACAAAGCCATTGGTCCTTTAATAGAGGGGACAACCCCAAGTTCTTCGATGAACTTCCGAATCCAAACAGCTTCCTTTGCTGCTTCTGAGGCAACAATGTACTCGGCTTTAGTTGTAGAATCCGCAATAGTGCTTGGCTTAGCACTTTTCCAGCTTACTGCTCCGCCATTGAGGCAGAACACAAAACCAGAATGTGATCTGAAATCATCTCTTTCGGTTTAAAAGCTTGCGTACGTATAGCTTTTAACAATCAACTCATCTGTACCACCATACACCAGAAACTGATCCTTTGTCCTTTTCAGGTACTTTTGGATATTCTTGGCAGCAGTCCAATGCGCCTCACTTGGGTCTGACTGGTACCTGCTCGTTGCACTGAGTGCGAACGAAACATCTGGCCTTGTACAAATCATAGCATACATGATGGATCCAATAGCCGAAGCATATGGAATTTCACTCATCCTTCTATGCTCATCAGATTTCTTGGGACACTGAGTCTTGCTTAGATATGTGCCATGTGACATGGGTAGATGGCCTCTCTTGGCTCCCATCATATTGAACCTAGCTAGCACTTTGTTAATGTAAGTGCTCTGGCTTAGTCCAATCATCCTCTTAGATCTATCCCTATAGATCTTGATGCCCAATATGTACTGTGCCTCTCCTAAGTCTTTCATTTGAGAAACACTTTCCGAGCCAAGTCTTTACAGACTCCAGCATAGGAATGTCGTTTCCAATAAGCAGTATGTCGTACAAGACTAGGAATGAAATATTACTCCCACTGACTTTCTTATATACACAAGATTCGTCTTGATTCTTGATGAAGCCAAATTCATTGACTGCTTCATCAAATCGTATATTCCAGCTCTTTGATGCCTGCTATAATCCATAGATGGATTTCTTAAGCTTGCATACCTTTCCTTGATTCTTTTGATCGAAAAAACCCTCCAGTTTTGTCATAAACACAGTCTCTTCAAGAACACCATTCAAGAAGGCAATTTTGACATCCATTGGACATATTTCATAGTCATGAAACGCCAAAATCACAAGGATTATCCAAATAGACTTAAGCATAGCGACTGGAGAAAAGGTTTTCATCGTAATCAACGCCGTGAACTTGCATGTAACCTTTTGCTACCAATCTAGCCTTGTATATGTATACAATTCCATCCTTGTCTTTCTTCAATTTGAAGACCCATTTGCATCCGATAGGTGTAAATCCATTCGGCAAATCAACCAAATCCCAGACTTGATTTTCAGACATGGAGTCTATCTCAGATTTTATGGCCTCTAACCACTTAGGGGAGCTTGGGCTCGTCATAGCTTGCTTGTAGGTCATAGGTTCATCACTATCTAATATGAGAACTTCTAAGTTTTCAGTCAAGAGGACGCATGTCCACCTGTCCGGCTGAACCTTAGTTCTATGTGACCTACGAAGGGTAACAACGTCTTGAGGAACTAGTCCCACTGGCTCTTCTAAAGGCCTTGGAGGTTCTTCACCTTGAACTGCTTCTAAAGAGTTCTTGATTCTTTGTTCGTCTCGAATCTCTTCGAGGTCTATTATTCTCCCACTTGTTATTTTGGAAATGTGATTTCTTTCCAAAAAGACACCGTCACGAGCAACGAATACCTTGTTCTATGACTTGTTGTAGAAGTAATACCCCTTAGTTTCTTTTGGATACCCAACGAAGAAACATTTGTTTGACTTTGGTTCAAGCTTGTCCGAAATTAATCGCTTGACATATGCCTCGCAACCCCAAATCTTTAGATAAAACAACTTTGGAAGTTTCCCAGTCCATAAGTTGTATGGAGTCTTTTCAACAGCTTTTGATGGAGCACTATTCAGTGTGAGTACTGCTGTTTGCAGCGCATGTCCCCAAAATTGTAAAGGAAGTTCGGCTTGACCCATCATTGACTTGACCATATTGAGTGAGGTCCTGTTTCTCCGTTCCAACACTCCATTCCATTGAGGTGTCCCCGGAGCAGTCAATTCAGAAAGAATACCGCATTCTTTTAGATGGTCATTAAACTCGTGGCTAAGATATTCACCTCCTCGATCTGATCTTAGAGCTTTTATTTTCTTGCTATGTTGATTCTCTACTTCATTTTGAAATTCTCGGAATTTCTCAAACGATCCAGACTTGTGTTTCATTAAGTAAATATATCCATATCTACTGAAATCGTTCGCAAACGTTTTGAAACAGCTGAAATCACCTCTAGCTTTCGTACTCATAGGCCCACATACGTCCGTATGTATTAGCCCTAGTAGTTCGCTTGCTCTTTCTCCCACCTTTGAGAAAGGTCGCTTGTCATTTTGCCAAGTAAACAAGATTCGCATTGATCAATCTTCTCTAAGTCGAATGATTCTAGAATGCCCTTCCTTTGAAGTATTTCCATGCGCTTTGTGTTTATATGGCCTAATCGACAATGCCACAGATATGTGAGATCGGAATCACCAGTTTTAGCCTTTTTGGTACTTATGTTATAAATTTGTTTGCTTGTATCTAGCACATATAGACCATTTTCTTGTTGTGCTGAACCATAAAACATTCCATTCAAAGAAAAAGAACAACTATTGCCTTTAAATTGAAAACTAAAACCTTTAGAATCCAAACTTGAAACGGAAATAATGTGTCTGGTGATACTAGGAACATAGTAACAATTTTCCAGTTCCAAAACAAAACCACTAGGCAAAGATATAAAATAAGATCCTACGGCTAATACAGCAATACGTGCTCCATTTCCCAAGCGTAGATCCATCTTGCCCTTATCAAGCTTTCTACTTCTCCTTAGTCCCTGCAAATTGGAACATAAGTGTGAGCCACAACCAGTATCTAATACCCAAGAAGTAGAATTTGCAAGATTACAATGTATAACATACATACCTGAAAGAGAAGCAACGTTTCCGTCGTTCTTTCCTTCCTTTAATTTGGGGCAATCTCTTTTGTAATGACCAATTTCATTACAATTGAAGCATTGCGATGTAGAAGGAGAAGTGTTCTTTCTCATCTTGCTCGTGGAAGGCGCCGGTTGCCCTCCGGGAGTGGATGAAGATGCAGCCTTGCTTTTCTTCCCCTTGCACACTTTCTTGAATTTAGTGCACTTCACATTCAAATGGTCTTGCTTGAACTTTAGTATTCTCTCGAATTTCTCAAGCAATTCCACAAGTTCACTGAATGTGTTCTCTTTCTGATTAAATAGATAGTGCATCTTAAACCCCTCATGATCCATATGAAGATAGTTTAGCACAATTGCAATAACTATTGGCTCTTTGATGGAACCACCAAGTCTCTCAATGGTGAAGAATAATCCAGTCATCATATTCACATGAGACCTAATTGGTGTGTTTCTGTCCATCTTAGCCTTGTAAATGCGCTTTTGTGCCTCTAGAAGCTCGACCTCCAGGCACGATCTATGTGGGGTAATGAGTTTGAGATTGCTCATTGAATTAGCCAATTCATCAACCCCGTTGCCAACAGTTTGGCCCTTGGGTTGATACCTCACACGACATCTATCCCTAAGTTGACTTAGGAGTGCATGAGGCTCATAGGTAATGAACCTCCCTCTCCAATTTTCAGGGACAAACTTTAGGATAAGTTCCGAGACAAGGTACTTGTGAAGTGCCCAATTTGTGTACCTTTCTAAAGTCATACCCCGCGCATAATAGCTAGGAAAAGGTTGCTTGACGACATAGCTCATGTCGTTAACATTTAAAACTTTGATAATTTTACTTTCCCATTCAAGAAAGTTAGTCAAGTTTAACTCGACATCCAGTATTTCTGATGCTTTGATTGTTGTTTTAGACATTCTACATTTGAAAAGAATTCGCAATAAATAACCATTCATAATCTTTAATAACTTTGAAATAAATGCGATCATGCAATCATTAAATCTATGAAACATTTCATTCATGCAAAATAAAACATGGTCCAAAATGAATGAAACGATTCGAAGACCCTAAAATTCCTAAATTCTTAATCAGGTTTGGCATGTCTTAAGTCTTTTAAGATTCTAGGTAAGCAAAACCTATTGCTAGTAATCTCCAAATTACTCATGGATAATAAATTAATTCCATAATCAATTCCTTTACCACAACATATGCTATTTTTGTTTGAGTTAAAACCACAATCAACGTGTTCCTTTGGGATACCTTACCATCTAAGTCAACTAAAATAGCACCTCGCTTTGGCGGAAACCTACTACTTTAGATCCTTAGATTTTTGTAAGTGTTTGATTTTGAAGGAAATTATAAACTCAATATTACTTTGGACCTAGTTGTTTCTATGTCGGTTTGATTATTTAGTGAACTAAATCTAATCGAGCATACAAACAACATTCATGCATAATATACATTCATTCACAATATATAGTGCATAAATTTAATTTTGGTGAACTAGTATGGCCCAAAAATTTGTCTTAAAGCATCCAATCTTCTTCACCTTGTTAGGTTGGCATCGTCTTCAATTTCATTCAATAGCTAACTTAAAGTTCTAAATTTCCTAGAAATACTTGAAATAATTAAATAATTACATCACAATTTCAATGGTACGCATACCATATTTAAAACTTTACATTCAAAGATAAAACGGTACGCAGACCGTATTTAACTATCCTAGATTGGCCATACTAGTCACCTTGAATACCTGCAATACATAAAATATTTTCTATGCATTCATCCATTCGTGTCTTAAAACGAATGGCCCAAATAAATATGCAAGTATTTCCATGATTTATTTAAAAATCACGTTCACATAAACGCGTCCTAAAAGATTAATCAATTCCGAATTATTAATCCTTAGAATTATTCTAATCAAAATTTAATTTAATTAAAATAATGGTGCCCTACGAAACTAATTAAAATTAATTATTTCATTTAATTTCATTAAATGGCTCCCGCTTAAAACAATATTTTAATTTGGATAATTTAATTTTAAATATTTAAACTTACGGCCCATCCCAAGTTAAATAAAATAAAATAAATAAAAAATCCACCGTTAGCCGTTTCATGCAAAATTAAATTCAAAGCCCAAACGAAGCAAAATAGCCAATTTGTGCAACATGGGCTAGGCATGCGCCCAGCCCAATGTCGCCTTGTGCATTGCGTGCCACACGAGGCCTCGAGGAGCAGCGCCCCTCCCCCGCATAACACATCGCACAGCCCGCAGCTACGCTGCTACTGCTGCTGCTTTGCTCGTCGCTGCTCGCAAGCCAAGGCCAGCGTTGTTGCCTTGCTTGCTTGTTGCTTCGTCGCTGCGCCAAGGCACTGCTGCTGCCTTGCTCACTACTGTGGGCCAGCGCGCGCTGGCACGCCCAGTTCGCTTGCTGGCTGCCTCGCGATGCTGCGCCAAGCTGCGGAGTGCAGCGCGCATGGGCTACGCCAGCCACACACGCCGCACTCCCTTTGTTCCGCGCCTTTGGCTCGTGCCATACGAGCCAATTAACCAAAAAAACTAATTTTTAATTTCACGGAACGTTATTTTTCTTAAAATTAACAAAATTAATCGTTTTATTTTTCGAAAAATAACAAAGTGGGTGATTTTTATAATTTTCCAACAATCAAATTTTGAGAAATTTATAAATCTTGGCTAACAACATTCAAATTTAACAAACGATCAACATCAAAAAAAATTTGAATATGTTTGATAATCCAATCCAAAATTTCAAATCGTTCTAAACATTTAATTTTCAGATTTTTATCAAATTTGGTTTAGGTGATCGATTAAAATTAACGAATCTAATCAAAATTTTAATCCCTAAATTTTAAAAACTGCCATTTAATGAAATTATATTCCCTTTCACAACTAAACAAATTTCCAGATCTAAATTATTATTAAAATAAATTTACGATCTAAAAATCATCAATTTAGGGAAAAATAAAATTAGGGTTTATACTTAACATTTATGCCAAATATTTTACCATAATTTAAAAATATACCCAAGAACAGTAGTGCAAAATTTCAATTAATTCCAAGTAGTTTAGGTCGAGCAATTAATTGAAAAACTTTCCAAAATTGTTAATTTAATTCATTAATTAACAAAAAAGCCCAAAAACTCAAACTTCGGGGATTCTTTTTGCGATTCTGTTCTCATGAGTTGATCTTAAAACTCCATTTTAAATCAGATTAGGTTCAGAAAAATCGAATTTCCGACATTTTACGAATTCAGAACATATTCTACGATCTATCCAATAATCCAGAATATTTCGTAAATTCATGAAAAAAATTCAGAAAAAATTTGACAACATCACCAACATATTAACATGCCAAAAAGTACTTACATATTAATGCAACGGAATATTTCTCATGATACCACTATAGGGGAATACAGTTAAATACATATTAACGCAACGGAATAATCACCAAAGCCAGGTACTATGTATTAAGTACAGATCAAGCAGACTTACGTTTGTAGCGTGTTTTCCCTAGTTCAAAGAATCATGAACACGAAAAAGAACTCCAAATGTCGTTCCTCTACTTGGTTCATTGATACGTTCAGACCGGTCTTCAGATTCGTAGCTTAGACGTCACTCAAGATATTTTAGCTTTTAGGGAAGAACAGTTTGAACGGAGGCTCAAAGGAGAATATAGGGTTTCTCTTTTGATTTAGGTTAAACTGATGTACGTAATTAGAATTGTGGAAAAATATAATAATGGGTGAGGTGTTATAACCCTAAGGGTTATAACATGACCGGCCAAGGCACAAGGCCTCAACCGGCCAACTCTCACACAAAGCCGACGAGCAGCGCGCACAGCAACGCAGCCATGGGCCTTGGGCCTCGCTGCCCTTGCTGCCAATGCTGTTGTCCCGTGCGCTCCCAGCCGCAAGCCTACGGTCCTTGCTCTCGCGCTGGCCAGCTGTTGGGCTTGTGGGCCTTGCGCGCTTGCGCGGTTGGCTCGACGGGCCGGCAGCCTTCGTGTCCGCGTCCAATGCCTTACGGCTATTGTTTATCGTATAGTACTTCACGAATCACCGTCATATGAGATGATTATTCGTTTTGCCTAGCTTACGAATATTCGCGATACGATATACGATTCCGATCCAACGTCTTATCGTATATTTATGTTTTTTCGAACTAATTCCCGAAAAGCTATTAAATGAATTTCCGATTAATTTAATACGATGATCTGTTACATGCCAATTGTAACACCCTAATAATTCTTTGCTTTTATAAAACCATTTTCCAACTTAAAATAAAGGAATTACTAAAGTATTACCGCCACCGTGATAACGGCTAAGGCTAGTACCAGAATTACGCAGGGGAATTTAATGTTACCTAACTTTCAAACCAACATAAATAATAATTATTGATGCCTCCTACAAGTTGGAACCATAACGGCCCAAAACCAAAGTATTAAAATCCAACAATCTCAAAACATGATTAAAGTATAATTTAAACCACAAAGGCAATACGAAATTAAAATATTAAAATAGTTTCCAAAGCACAAAAGAATGCAACTCTCAACCATCCCAAACTACATGATTTCGATCGTACTTTGTTCTACCAACCTGCTAAATCAAATCTACTCCCCAATAATGCAAGTGCAATGATGGATCATCATAGGGTCATTAAGGCGAAGGCCATGACCAAAAGACATAAAGAAGGTAGTCAGCAAAAGCTGAGTACTTACAAGGCTAGAGTGAAATAAAACGATAAACATGCGTCACTCGCTAAAATACTAATCCACATGCAAAAGCCATATAATTTAACAAACAAATCATGAATACAAGACTCGACTCTTGACTCACAATTTAATTAGAATAAGCTTCGAACGGGCCAAAAGAAGTTTCCATGAAAGGAAGGGTGTTGGGAGCCCACCACATACCATAATAAATAATATAATGAATATCGGACCATACCGAGTGTCGGGCCATACCGACAGAATTCCAGCGCATAAATTAAATGAAACAATGTCTTGTATCATTAGTAGGAGATCGAGCTTTCCGGCAAGTCTCCCCCCATTGTTCATACTCGAGGTATATACGTTCCAAGAGTTTTGAAGCTTGTTCTGGTTGCACTTTACGTTTATTAATATTTTATTAATAGCGAACTCGAGACTCAACCCAACATACATACATACATACATATAATAAACGACAACCAAAACAATCTCATTTTAATCTTTTAGGACTTGTGATCAATAAATCAGGACGTACTGAAATTATTACCAAGTTCCTTCTCACAAAAGGTGAGATTCCACATCATGCATGTTAACATGAGGGCTGTGCCCTTGCACGACAAATCCTAATTCATTTCATATAAAAATATTCCCAACTGAACCCTACATGTGCGGTGGCTTACGTGAGCGAACCCTTCACATGTGGTAAAATAAATAGTACACCGAGGTACGAATAATTGGCTCAAAAGTATGCTAGACATCCCGTACAATAGCATAACTATAAATAATCTATCCCTTGCATGTGAAACAAACCATACATGCATAAATATTGAACAACATGATTGACAATGAAATCCATACTCACAATAGTCCCAACATGCTTGTTCAATCAACAAATCAATAATTCCAACAATAATAATTCACATGATTGTCCACCAAATCAAATATAAATCCATCAAGTTCACGTAATATAATTCACATCAATAAACAATCACGTAATGTCCCTTGACAAAATAATGAGGTCGCCCTAGACTTGTACGTATCTTGAATACCTAAGCGTAGGGGCCACTTTGAAAACACGATCACGAACTTAGAAATCACCTCCTATCATCAAAATAATGAAACCTTAATTATTTCCATGTTCATTAAATTTCCAGCAACTTTATGAAATATAAAACCTTGACAATAATTAGAAATTAATCGTTCATTAATAAATTAATCGTCTCAACTTGAAAAACTACTCCCTAGTATGAAAACATACTTTTTCCACCCTTAAAATCAATAAAAATTGACACTTTAAACCTTTTTATAAATCTGAAAATATAATTGATTATCATAATTAAATCAATCACCTAATTATGCTAATCAATTGACCCTTTAGGTCTAGGTTAAAACCCTAACTTTAATTCTCCAATAAAATCAATTTAACACCATAAAAATCAAGTCTTTATTAAATAAATAAATCTGAAATTTCATACTTTAATAATTAAAATACGCCTCAAGAATCAAAACATGTAAATCATCACAATACGGTGTTTACAACCGATTCCCAACATTTTAATTATTCAAAACAATAATAATAACATAATTTAAAATACGGAATTGACATCGAATAGGTAAGGAAGAAGAGAATTATACCAATCCGGCCTATAGCACGGAACAATCACGAACTGAATGTGATTGGGCGAAAAATTGAACGAGCGAACAAAACAAACACACACACACACACTTCGTGTGTGCGCGCGCGCGGACGAAGGAGTGAAGGCAGCAGTGCGCGCTGGGCGCGGCACGCGAGGGCGAGGGGTGTGCGAAGGGGCGAGCAAAGAGAGTGGGGCGAGTGTGCGTGTGGCTGGGCGAGAGGGGCAGCAACGCACACAGCAACAACAACAACAACAACAGCAGCGCACAACAAGGGGAAGGGGGCAGAGCTGGATGCGAGCGAGGGAGGAGCGACGAAGTGTGGGGCAGCGAGGGGCACAAGGCACGACAGCACAAGGCACAACTCGTGCTCGTGCTCGTGCTGTGCGGGTGAGAGGAGCCGGGCACAAGGAGAGAGAAAGGAGAGAGGAGTGTTGGGCAAGTAAAGGAGGAAGGGTTTAATGAAAAATAAGGGGATCATTTAATGAGGAGAGTCCTATTTATAGGCTCCCAAATCTCTAGTGGGCTAGGCTTAGGAATTTGATATTGGGCTTAGCAATTAAATGATTGGGGCGCTAGCCTTAGAGTTTAGAATTAAATTCTTTTGATTGGGCTCGTTTAATAAAACGAGTTAGACTTTTATTTAAAAACCCAAACCTTTAAAATTACTTGCGACCCATTAAATTTCCCGACTCGAAAATCAAATTCGTTTCATAATTAATTAAAATAATAAATATTCTAATTAATTAAAATACATTTAAATAATATTTAAATGCTAAATAAATTCTAAAAATCATAAAATGCTTATAAATATAAAAAAATATATTTATAATTATTATAAAAATACGAGGTATTACAGTCTACCCTCCTTAAAAGAAGTTTCGTCCCGAAACTTGGGTTTGGAAATCCAAATTTAAACTCAAACTTGAGACTTTATGAGACTTTAATGCGTTCACTTGCAAAATTTTTAAGTTGATGTAGTCTTTACATGATTAAACAGGACAATAATGAGTGCAAATTCAATAGAAAGCACTAAATTGAGCATAAAATAGGGGAAAACAAGGTAAAAAGCGCGAAATTCTACCGCACTCTACCCCCCTTAAAAGACACGAGTTACGACCCCGTAACTCAACTAACCTCGGGAAAAAGCTCGGGATATTTCTTTCTCATTTCGTCCTCGGATTCCCAAGTTGCTTCCTCAGATTCTTGATTAGACCACAACACCTTGACAATTTTCACATCCTTAGTACGTGTACTACGCACTTTACTATCCAGAATTTCGACAGGTCTTTCCTCGAAAGTTAAACTTTGGTCTAATTCTTTGGTTTCCGGTTGCAACACATGCGACTTATCCGGAACATACTTTCTCAACTGAGATATGTGAAACACATTATGAACTCTATGCAAGTCCATAGGCAAGGCTAGTCTATAGGCTACCTTTCCAATTCGTTCTAAGATTTCGTATGGGCCTATGTACTTAGGGCTTAACTTCCCTTTCTTTCCAAATCTCATGACACCTTTCATTGGTGAGACTTTGAGCAACACCTTATTACCTACGTTGAACTCTTCATCCCTGCGTTTCAAGTCTGCATAACTCTTTTGGCGATCCTTCACTTGAATTTTCGATTGGATTGTTCGGATTTGGTTCATGGTGTCCTCTATCATTTGAGGTCCCAACACTACAGTTTCACTAATGTCATTCCAACAAAGTGGACTTCTACATTTCCGTCCATACAGGGCCTCAAATGCCGCCATTCCTATGCTAGCATGGTAGCTATTGTTGTATGAAAACTCAATCAAATCCAGGCTATCTTCCCAACCTCCTTGGAAATCGATGACGCATGCTCGAAGCATGTCCTCAAGGGTTTGGATGGTTCTCTCAGTTTTTCCATCTGTGGCTGGATGGAATGTTGTACTCATTTTCAATGTCGTACCAAAGTTCTTCTGCACACTTTTCCAGAAGTTCGAAAGAACCCTTGAATCCTTATCTGATACGATATCCTTAGGAACTCCATGTAATCTCACAACATTCTTAATGTAAGCTTTGGCAAGTTGTTCTATTTTCCAGGTTTCCTTCATTGGTATAAACACTGCCGACTTAGTCAACCTATCTACCACGACCCAAATTGTATCATTTCCGATTTTTGACTTGGGCAAACAAGTGACAAAGTCCTTTGAAATACAGTCCCATTTCCAATTCGGAATCTCCAAAGGTTGGATCTTTCCTTGAGGTCTCCTATGTTCTATCTTGACTTTCTGGCAAGTCAGGCATCTAGCCACAAATTCAGCCACTTCATTCTTCATTCTTGGCCACCCATAGATCTTCTTCAAATCCTTATACAACTTGTCACCACCCGGGTGCACAGAGTATGGCGTATTGTGACCTTCTCTCATCAATTTCTCCTTCAATTCACCACACTTTTGAGGCACGCACCACCTGCCTTTGTACCTCAAACTTCCATCATCATGTATCTTGAAATCTAATTCCTTTCCTTGCAAAATATTTTCCTTGTTTCGCTCCAACTTTACATCACCAGCCTGATTCTCCTTAATCTCATCAAATATTGGCGGCTGGATGGTTAAGACATTCATCATTCCCTCAAGATATTCACTATCACTATTTCTAGATTCAATCGCTGCATGTCCTTACACAACTCGTTAGCAACTACTAACGCATTCACACCATGACTTGATTTCCTACTCAAGGCATCCGCAACTACATTGGCTTTTCCCTCATGGTACTGAATGTCCAGATCATAGTCCTTGATTAACTCCAACCACCTTCGTTGGCGCATATTCAAATCCTTCTGTGTGAAAATGCACTTCAAACTCTTATGATCCGTGAATATCCTACATTTCACACCATACAGATAGTGTCTCCATATCTTCAATTCAAACATTATGGCAGCTAGCTATAAATCATGGGTAGGGTAATTGGATTCATATGGTTTCAACTGCCTTGACGCATACGCAATCACTTTCCCGTTCTGCATCATTACACACCCTAAGCCATTCTTAGAGGCATCACTATATACATCATAGGTACCACTCTCATCTGGCAAAGTTAACACCGACGCGGTTGTCAATCGCGTCTTCAAAGCTTGGAACGCCTCCTCACACTGGTCGTTCCACTCAAACTTTGCTTCCTTCTTCATCAAGGTTGTCATTAGCTTGGCTATCCTAGAGAAGTCTTGCACAGAGCGTCTATAGTAACCAGCTAATCCCAGAAAACTTCGAATGTCAGTCACACTCTTGGGTGTAGGCCATTCACTAATAGCTTTGACCTTAGCAGGGTCTACTTTCACTCCTTCTTTAGACACAAAATGTCCCAAAAATGCAACCTTTTGCAACCAAAATTCACACTTTGAGAACTTGGCATACAACTGGTTATCTCTCAGCGTACTCAACACAGATCTCAAGTGTTCAGCGTGATCCTCTTCACTCTTCGAATACACTAGGATGTCATCTATGAAAACCACTACAAACTTGTCCAAGAAAGCATGGAACACACGGTTCATTAAGTCCATAAATATTTCAGGTGCATTGGTTAACCCAAAAGGATAATGGTGAACTCATAATGTCCGTATCTAGTCCTGAATGCGGTCTTTAGTATATCGTGATCAGCGATTCTCAATTGATGATAACCTGAGCGCAAATCGATCTTTGAAAAGATTCCCGCTCCTTTCAGTTGGTCAAATAGGTCATCTATCCTAGGTAAAGGATACTTATTCTTGATCGTGACTTTATTGAGCTCCCTGTAGTCTATACAGAGCTTCATACTTCCATCCTTCTTTTTCACAAACAATACTGGTGCTCCCCAAGGAGATGCACTTGGCCTAATGTAACCTTTCTCTAACAGATCCTCCAATTGGCCTTTCAACTCATTCATTTCTGCTGGAGCCATTCGATATGGTGCTTTCGAGATAGGCGAGGTTCCAGGCACTAAGTCTATGGTGAAGTCAATAGGTCGATTGGGAGGCATCCCCGGGATCTCTTCCGGAAACACATCGAGGAATTCATTTACTACCGCAATGTCCTCAGGTTGATCTTTGGTCAAATGCTCTAGGTTTCTCACATTGCATAAGAATACTGGGTTCCCTTGACTGACTAGCTTTATGAGTTTCATGGCCGTGATAATCCCTATGTTCTTAGGTTTACCAAAACGACGATACGACACTACTTTGCCTAAGCTAGACCTCAAGTGAACCTTCTGCTTCTCACAATCTATCTTGGCTTTGAACATGGCCAACCAGTCCATCCCTAGAATCACATCTAACTCCCCTAACTCAAACTCGATTAGGTTGGATAGGAATACGGTCTTGGCTATGGTCAAAGGCACATCCCTATGGATTTTGGTACACTTTACTATGCTACCAGGTATGACTATAGGTACCTCAATTTTTTCAGGCTCTTTCAAACCTAATTTTCCCAAAACGTCTACTAAGATAAAAGAATATGTTGCACCAGAATCAAATAGTATTTTAACTAAAACGGAGTTAATAGAAAAAGTACCAGCTACGACGTCAGAGGAAGTTTCTGCTTCTTGCCTAGATATCACATTCAGCTTCCCTTGGGCAACTCCTTTGTTATAGCCACCTCCATTGGCGTTTCCATTGCTGTTCCGGTTCCCATTCTGCTGTCGGTTTCCTCCAGGTTTTCCATGGTTCTGGTGATTGTCATTGCTATTGTTACCACCTTGGTAACCCCTTTGGTTTCCACCTCCATTTCGGTTCTGGTTATTTCGATTATTGTTTTGGTGGTTACCTTGGTTAGGCTTTCCATTCTTAGAATATCATTCGTATTCTCTATGGCCTAACTTCTGACATAACCTACAGGTCACTAGGTTTCCGTCACAATCCTTTCTAGGGTGATTCATGTTACAGTGCCTACAGTCGTAGGTCCTTACCCCATTCCTTCCAGACTGGTTTCCACCACCTTGGTTGTTGCGATTTCCACCATTGTTACCTCTAAACTGGAAATTCCCATTCCCTTTGTTCTTCTTAAAACTCCCTTGATTCTGTTGGTTACTCCCCTGATTCGAGTCCCCAACATCCTTTCTTTTCTCAGCACCTCCATTCTTCCTTTGTTTTAACCCTTACAGGTGAGCAGCTTTTCCGTACAGGGTGTCTAATGAGGTAAAAGTCTCTCCAGACAGCAACAACTGTAAGTCCATGGTCAATCCATTCTCAAACCTTTTAGCTCTAAGCTCTTCCGTTGCCACCACTTCAGGTGCAAACCTAGACAGCTCTATAAACTTGGAATAGTACTCTGTTACTGACAAACCCTCCATTTTGAGTTCGATGAACTCCTGCGCCTTTTGCTTCTTCAGGTAAGGTGGGTAAAACTTGTTCCTCAAAGCGGTTTTAAACGCTTCCACCCAAAGTTAGGTGTGGCTCTAAGGGTATTCTTACATCGTTGCCACCATAAATCAGCTTCTCCTCTAAGGTAATACACAACACTGTTCACCCTAAGGTCTTCGGGGAAATTCACAGCTAGGATAATCTTATCAAATTCTCTCAACCAGTTTTCAAGTACACTTGGTTCAATCTCCCCGTGGTACAGTGGAGGCTTGCTTTGAGATATTTTGTCAAACATTTCCCCAGTCGGATCATGCACTAAGTTGGCTCTAGTTTGAGCTAGGTCTCGAACTACCTCAGCTACGTTGTCTAACCACTTCAGATATTTCCTGGTTAGCCATATCCCTTCTCCTGAATAGAATAAACGACTAACTTTAATATTGGTTGGACACGACATCACTAAGGCACTAGTTCGACAATGAACCCACTCACAACAAGAACACAAATTAAACGCGTCCTAGGGGAAGTTGGCGCCAACTTTGGGCCTTCTTTCCCACTTATTCGAAGCATGTAATTTAGATGGTTGCTAAATTGACCACCTTGCACATAAAGTTTCATTGAAGAAATAACAATTAGTCCCTTTGCGATCCCCACGAAACTTATAATTGAGATTTGAACTTAAGAGATAACAAAAAGGAATTCGATGCTTTTATTAATACTTCAATGAGAAAGTCTTACATCCATCAATAACATTGCTTTTATTTCTCCAAATCATAATTGAACTAATAACCATAAATAGTATCTTTGCCACTTTATTACTCAACAAAATAAATAACGAAGGATTACATTTCTTTAAAGACTAATGTCATCACGACGATCATCTCTTTCTTTGTATTGCTCTGGAGTAAAGTCTTGATCATTAGGATCATCCAAGTCTTCTTCAGGATCAAAATCTTCATCCATAGCCTCATCATCCTATTGTGGCACACTATCAACCACATTGTCTTCTTCAAGTTCAGCTTCGGATCCACTAGATATCTCAATGGTTGGTTCTGGAACTACGGGGTTAGGATTCTCAATTTCAACTACATCATCATCATCCTCCTCAATATCATTAACTTGCTCATCATGTATCATACCATCTTCACCATCACTTTCTTCTCCTCCATAGCCCATACCTAGACCCGCTGAGTATTTTCCATCCTCATAACTATTTTCAGCAACCTCTAAGATAGTAGTGAGAACCTCAGTATCATACTTCCATCTACCATCTCCAGTCCCATATTTGTACCAATTAGGGGTACCATCATTATAGTGCATGTCACTGAACTTGTTCTTAAGGTCTATGTAAGGGTTCTTATGGGGAAAACAATGAATAACCATACTAGCCATGATATCCTTATGCCTAAGATGTGGCATATCCTTGGTTGAAGCAAAATAGTAGCAAGCAAACACAATCTTCTGAACATACATATGAGGATTCTCGTTATCCAGTTTCCCTAGGCATCCTAGACTTGAGAACTTAGAAGGTAGCATCTTAAATCCTGAAAATTCACAACTAAGAAGTCTTACTAACGCGTTCTCAAAGAAATTCCAACCCAAAAAGGATACAATAAATAGTTCGTGGAGCCATACAATTTCAATGCACAAGTATATGCTCAACATGAATTATGATGTAAATAATCACACAAATCAAGATAAAACATGGTCAAAACATATACATGACAATTAATAAATCACATAATCACATAAAATGCATACTTAAACTAATATGCCCTTCTTAATCTACCCATTCCTCACTTGGAATTAATATTAATTTTCGAAATTAATTAAGAAATAACTCCTAACTTAGTCGAAATTATAAAAATTAAAATCGAAAATTAATAAAAATTATCGATTAATTAAAGTAAATTAAATTCGCATATTTAAAAAAAAATCCACAAAAAAATTAAAGAAATTCGAATGAATAAATAAATAATTCGGAAATTTTGAATAATAAAAAAAATATTCGGATAAAATAATATTAAATTAATAATAATCCCAAACTTCTCAACTTATTTCAAACGACTCAAAATAATTGGTATTTGACCCTTAAAATATCGAGTACTCAAAATAACACGTTTTGACTTTAGGAAAATAATATTTAAAAATCCTAAAGTTCCGCAAATACCACTTTGTAGTATAGATTACTACAAAGAAGCATTAGTCTCCGATTACCACTTTGTAGTATTGTTTACTACAAAAAAGGAATGAAACTAAGCTCTAGTATACCACTTTGTAGTATTACTTACTACAAAGTAGCCTTAAGCTCTGATACCACTTTGTAACACCCTAATAATTACTTGCTTTTATAAAACCATTTTCCAACTTAAAATAAAGGAATTACTAAAGTATTACCGCCATCGTGATAACGGCTAAGGCTAGTACCAGAGTTACGCAGCGGAATTTAATGTTAACTAACTTTCAAACCAGCATAAATAATAATTATTGAGGCCTCCTACAAGTTGGAACCATAACGGCCCAAAACCGAAGTATTAAAATCCAACAATCTCAAAACATGATTAAAGTATAATTTAAACCACAAAGGCAATACAAAATTAAAATATTAAAATAGTTTCCAAAGCACAAAAGAATGCAACTCTCAACCATCCCAAACTACATGATTTCGATCGTACTTTGTTCTACCAACCTGCTAAATCAAATCTACTCCCCAACAATGCAAGTGCAATTATGGATCATCCTAGGGTCATTAAGGCGAAGGCCATGACCAAAAGACATAAAGCACGTAGTCAGCAAAAGCCGAGTACTTACAAGGCTAGAGTGAAATAAAACGATAAACATGCATCACTCACTAAAATACCAATCCACATGCAAAAGGCATATAATAAATAACAAGCAATCATGAATACAAGACTCGACTCTTGGCTCACAATTTAATTAGAATAAGCTTCGAACGGGCCAAAATAAGTTTCCATGAAAGGAAGGGTGTTGGGAGCCCACCACACACCATAATAAATAATATAATGAATATCGGACCATACCGAGTGTCGGGCCATACCGACGGAATTCCAGCGCATAAATTAAATGAAACAACATCTTGTATCATTAGTAGGAGATCGAGCTTTCCGGCAAGTCTCCCCCCATTGTTCATACTCGAGGTATATACGTTCCAAGAGTTTTGAAGCTTGTCCTGGTTGCACTTTACGTTTATTAATATTTTATTAATATCGAACTCGAGACTCAACCCAACATACATACATACATATAATAAACGACAACCAAAACAATCTCATTTTAATCCTTTAGGACTTGTGATCAATAAATCAGGACGTAGTGAAATTACTACCAAGTTCCTTCTCACAAAAGGTGAGATTCCACATCATGCTTGTTAACATGAGGGTTGGGCCCTTGCACGACAAATCCTAATTCATTTTATATAAAAATATTCCCAACGGAACCCTACATGTGCGGTGGCTTACCTGAGCGAACCCTTCACATGTGGTAAAATAAATAGTACAACGAGGTACGAATAATTGGCTCAAAAGTATGCTAGACATCCCGTACAATAGCATAACAATAAATAATCCATCCCTTGCATGTGAAACAAACCATACATGCATAAATATTGAACAACATGATTGACAATGAAATCCATACTCACAATAGTCCCAACATGCTTGTTCAATCAACAAATCAATAATTCCAACAATAATAATTCACATGATTGTCCACCAAATCAAATATAAATCCACCAAGTTCACGTAATATAATTTACATCAATAAACCTTGACAAAATAATGTGGTCGCCCTAGACTTGTACGTACCTTGAATACCTAAGCGCAGGGACCACTTTGCAAACACGATCACTCACTTAGAAATCACCTCCTATCATCAAAATAATAAAACCTTAATTATTTCCATGTTCATTAAATTTCCAGCAACTTTATGATATATAAAACCTTGACAATAATTAGAAATTAATCGTCTCAATTTGAAAAACTACTCCCTAGTATGAAAACATACTTTTTCCACCCTTAAAATCAATAAAAATTGACACTTTAAACCTTTTTATAAATCTGAAAATATAATTTATTATCATAATTAAATCAATCACCTAATTATGCTAATTAATTGACCCTTTAGGTCTAGGTTAAAACCCTTACTTTAATTCTCCAATAAAATCAATTTAACAACACAAAAATCAAGTCTTTATTAAAGGCGAATATAGTCAATCACCCCCTTAACTTTCCTTGAAAGTGTAATTTACCCCTTTAACTGTGCAACGTAGCAAATTGGTCCCGTTAGTTTAATCAAATGTGAAACCAGGACCCAACTACATTTTTCGGTGAATTTGTAACTGGAAAATGCTGACATGGCATCATTAATATTTTAATTGTAAAAAAAAAAATCTAAATACAAGTGTACAATACCAGAAATACAGAATATGTATATTCCACGTTAGATACAACCAATTACACAAAATCCAAATGCACAAATAAAGCGTTAATTAAACAGAGGGAAAACAACAGCAGCCTTTCTCGTCGATCTCCTCTAAACCCTTCTCCAAAGCACACCTTCTTCTCCATGGATGATCCTGGTAAGTTTATGCATTCATCTGTTCTTTTTTGGTGCCTACAAATCAATTGCTACTACTCACGAGCCATAAGCGATAATCTGTATATGAATTAGGGCATTCTTATTTTTCAAAATTTTGTTCCTGCAAAATCCATGTATAAATGCTTCTTCCATAATTGCAGTTTATAAATTATAGTTATGTAGATTCTATTAACTTAAAAAAAACATAATTGTGTAGACATGAAGAATGCCAAACACATAAAGAGAAACATGACCTCCATCTCAATACACGTCCATTGGTAGTATCTTCATTGTTCAGATAAAATATGTATTGCAAGTATTGGGACCTTTAAACATGACATCCAACTATTATTTCTGTCCTTAAATCAGCTATCTTCAAGTATCACAACCATTAAATATACCATCAAAATATAGGATAATCTGTAGAATTTTCAAGTGATCATACTTCATCAGTGTTATTTTGCATACAACTATGATTGATTATGTACGAAACAAACATCTGGTGCCAATTTTTTTTTTTTGTGTGTGTGATAGGTGTACAATCTGCCAATATTGCCAATATTGTTAACTGTAAGTGCTTCTATGGAGGACAATGGAATCTGGACAGAGAGGAATTGGGTTATAGGTGATAATATTATAGAGGGCCCATTGGATATTTGTGAATTGACTTTGAGGAAAGTGAACAACATGTCTAAGAAATTATATCATCATGGAGCTGCTGATTGTTTTTATTTGATTAAAGGTAAAGGCTTTCAAGTTCTATTCGATGATGAAACTATGGAAGAGCTTCGAATTGAAGGGGTTACACATGGGGAATTTGAGTTATATTTAATAGGCCAAGATGTGCTTCATGTGAATGATAGTGTAGATTTTTTGGAAGAAATTGATTTGTCAGGGAAATTGGAGAAAAATGTGGAGAGTGCTGATTTATCGGCTTATGAAACCACAAATGGTGATCCTGACGACCAAATGATTGAACAGACTTGTGTGAGTGAGCCTGAAGAGATAATTGATGATAAGGATGCAGGTAGCAGTGATGAAGAATTTATTGCTGCACAAAATAGGAAAAAGGAATGGGTATGTAGAAGAAAAAGCTCTGGAAAAAGACAAATCATGAAAGAGAAAAAGGAAATACAAAGAAAATCTAATACCGAAGAAAATAGTGATTGTGTTCATACAACATATGGGGTAAAAGATGATTACTAGGGTGAAGACGAAAGCGAACTAGGAGTAGGTGAGCAAGGGAGTTTTTGGGAAAGAGATTCAGATGATGAAGGGCCCCTCAATGCTAGTGATGATGAGGAGAATCCTGAAATTCCTTAAAAATTGAGTCTATATGACCCTAATACACAATTTGGTTTAGTACAAATAGAATTAGGGCAACTATTTGGAGAGGCTGATGTACTGAGGAAGGCACTGATCTATTATAGTTGTCAAACGCAACATGCTTGGAAATATTGTCATAATGAACATGACATAATACTTGTGAAGTGTAACTCGTATCCAACATGTAGTTGGAAGCTCGGTGCACGGTTTAAAAAAGAAGTCGGATGCTTGCAAATAATATTTTTAAAGGATTTTCATACTTGCATGCCTACCATGATAAACAAAAAGGTGGATACTAATTTTCTTGCAGAGGAGTACCAAGAGAAATTACTCAAGCATCCAACATGGAAGATAAAACTTTTCATCAGAGATGTTCAAGACACATATGGATTGAAGATTACTAGGTGGCAAGCTAGTAGAGCTAAAAAGAATGCTTTATCTGCATGCGCCAAAGTAGTAGGAAAACAATATGAATCCCTAAGAGATTACATGTTTAACCTAAAGAGGTCTAATGTCGGGACTAATATATTCTTAAAACTAAAGCCTCACATATCCAAACCTATTCCACAATTTCACATGTTTTATATCAATTTTCCTGCACTGAGGAACGTATTTTTACATGGGTGTAGGAGGGTCCTTGGCTTAGATGGTGCATTCCTCAAAGGCTACTGTAAAGGTGAGGTAATTAGTGCCATTGCAAAAGATGCAAATAATCAAATGTTTCCTGTAGCATGGGCCATTGTCGAGTCAGAATCGATAGAAAGTTGGTCTTGGTTCCTTGAAAAATTGATGAATGATTTATCTATGGAAAGAGGAAAGTGTTGGACCTTGTATTCTGATCAACAAAAGGTATGATGTTTATTTTTTTCTATTTTTTTTCTATATAATGCATATATCATCTTTTTTACTAATTAAATACTAACAATGATTCATTATAGGGGTTAGTACCTGCTGACAGGCTAAATCGCACTCCTATCAAAGATAAACCTAACGTTCACCAACTAAAAATATAGCAAGGGAAGCAAGGATCGTATCCACAGGGAAACAATGTTCTTTCTACTATTAATCGGCAATTCTAGACTATTGGGAAACAAGAATATAGGTTGATTTGTATAATGAAACTAGGTTGATAATAAAATAGGGAAAAATCAGATATTAAAAGGTCTAGGGCACAGGTTCACCGATGAACAACATTCCAGGATGACAACAATCGATAATAATCAATAAAACAGTTAATTAGACTAGCATGCTCTCTCGAATCGATACTAATCATAGACTTAGAATTAACGGGCTCTCGCTACGTATTAATCCCAATTCTACCTATTGAAACAAGCCTAAACATCAAATTGCATCTCCCGAATCTTAATTTGATATTGCGAAACTAATACAATCAAACCTGCGCAAATCTAATTGCAAAGTAGATAAGGGCAATCAATAGGAATTAACAGCTAAACCAACAATCAACAACAATTAATCATCCTTTCACATTCGTTCATGGATTCCCAAAAACCCTAGAAAATCAACTACTCACACATATTAACAATAAGCAAAGCAATTGGCATGATTGAAAACATAATTAAAGCTTAAACAAAGAATTGAAATAAGGAATAATACCTAATTGAAGAACAATGGCAAATGAAAGCTTCGATTTTTCTTTGATTGAAAATAAACTAAGTGTTTAGAGCAAATTAGAGAGAGAAAATTAAACTTAGAAAAATAAACTAAGGGTTTTGTGCTGGAAAAATAAGATGTCCCTCAAAAATAAAACAAGTTTGCTTATATAGTTTTGCCAAAATAAGGCCTAAAAACGGAATTAAAAAACGCGAAAAACTGCTGGAGGTTGGCGTCGCCCGATCGGGCGACGCTTCGCCCGATCGGGCTAATCACTCGATAGTCGGCCCGATCGGGCCAAAATCCGCCCGATCGGGCGGGTTGCGAAATCTCCACAAAGCCTCCAGATTGACCGCCCGATCCGGATCGGGCGAGCTGCGCCCGATCGGGCGCGCGTTGATGAACTTGGCTTGCTTATACTTCCGCCCGATGGTTGCATTTCGCCCTCAGCTTCCAGGGCGATTTGCAATCTTCAATGTATCTCGCCCGTATCACCAAGTCTAACTCCCGGGGCTCAACCATAAGCATCTCAGGCTCCCGAAAGTCGACGATGGAGGTCCCGAACTTCTCGGACTCATATAGTGGCCTTGATCAACAATGAAACGGGTCTAAAACGACCAATTTCTCATAATCAAACCTGAAACTCAAGGCACACTCAATAACACACATTAGTACTAGAAACGGCTCCTAAGAGCACGTTTGATACATAAAAGTACTAAGGGACGGGGGTAAAAATTCTATATAAAACGCATATATCAAACTCCCCCAAGCTAGATCTTTGCTTGCCCCTAAGCAAAGAAATCATCGATGAATACATAAATCAACTTCACCCCAAACACATCTTAAAACAATGGATACGATTCAAGGCAAAATTCAACAAGCATGCATCAATGTCAACCAATCAAATCCATCCAACCGCTAATCCGCCTTAACAATCGTCACGCAAAGCGAACCAAAAATGCACATTGGAATTCAAGACTAGTGCTCACATACTCGTCACTCATTTATGTGGCGGATAAAAGATGTACCCGTTCGCTCTCCTCCCAACATATGAGTGAACAATGCCCTCCCAAACTCACAACACTCGTGTGTCTAGAAAAACATACACTCAACCTAATAGTCGACTCGAAATGTGTCATGTCATAACTTGCATTGATAAACAACTACTTTCACATTAATACAACTCTATGCACAAAGGTCGGAAGGTCTTTCAAGCTTGTAATGTTAGGCTAAGGTAAGGGTGCGGTAAATTTGGGAAAAATGTGAGCTTAAAGCCTTGGCTTTGGGGAGCATAAATCCTAGCAAAACCATGGTCAACCACAAATGATGACCACAACCACAACTTCCCACTCAACACATGATGAAACAACAAACAAACCACACTATATTTTCTTGCCTTTCTTTCACAATTAAAATCAATCACTCATAAGGATAAGAAATTACAATACTTGAGTGAAACAATGCTTTGAAATTTCTTGAGAATAACGATCTTTCCTTCTTTTTCTTCTTTTTTTTTTTTTTTTTTTTTTTTTTTTTCTTTTTTTTGGAACCTTCACACGATTTTTTTTTTCTTTTATTCTCCTCATCTCATTCATTTTTTTTTTCAACAACAATCATGATAAGAAGAATTTCCCTTTTCAATACTCGATATGCTCAAAATGTACCACACTGCAACTCCCTCACCTCACTACTATTAGCTCCCCCAAGCTAGGCTTGGTACTAGTAACCAATGGGGAATTTACGGGCTTGTAATGTGGTTAGTCACCGAATAAATGGCACAGGCACAACATGGGTAGAACAAGAGGGAACAAACGTATCTAATTTCATCTGAAGGCTACCTAAATAGAAAAATGCCTTCGTCCTCCACAACGTGCATGTATATGAGTCATAAAACATTACTAATAGTTGCAAACCAATACTCAAAATCAATGGCACACCAGGAAGCTATCACACATCCTAACCAAGTCAACTAGTCAAGCACCAAGTCCACAAGTAGTTGGTCAGAGTTGACTCAAGTCAAGGCATCAAAGTAATCGGATCTCAAAACATGGTTAACAAATCAACAATGCTCGTCATCAAAAACCAAGAATCAAAACAGTTTACAATCAAGGGGCACAGGGAAGCATGGTTTTGTATTCATCGGAACGTATTTTTGTATATTTTTTTTTTTTTTTTTTTTTTTTTTTCAAGGCAATAAACTAATCTAGAATACATTAAACACACCAAAATAAACACACCAAAATAAAGAAATGCAATACTAAAAGAAAGACATACCTACAATGTACAAGTAGTGTGAAACCCCCCCCAAACCAAATCAGACAATGTCCTCATTGGCTCAAGGGTATCGAACCTCATCATCAACATCATCTCGGCATCACTGATGGCCTTGGCCATCATTACCAGCATCATCACCATCATCTCGGCCAGCTGGTCCACTAGGACCCGCTCCCCACCCTCCGTACTGGGTGGGTGTGAAGGTGCCCATAGAACCCGGAGCTCCATATCCCTCCGCGGGATAGGTAAACCAGGTAGGGTGCTCGTAATCTGGGGCAATCTAGCCCTGCCTGGCATACTGATCATAAAATGGGAACATGGTCCTCTGGTGATCAGCTGCGAACTCCCGGAACCCGAGCTCAAGTCTGCTCAACCTCTCATCAATGGACCCCTGATCCTCATGAACTACCGGGCCACTTTGGGGCCTCCCCGTGTCTCGACGCCCCCTCCTGAAGTAGGTGCGAGGCTCTGGCTGGTACTGATGGGGCTCTGGCTGAGGGTCAGGCTGGGGCTGGGGGTCAGGCTGAGGCTCTCGCTCAAATCCAACAAATAGATAATGAGCCTGACCGGGTCTGAAATTGGTGCGGCCCTGAGGGTCAGGCAAGGTGAAAAGCCTGTTTCCCTCGAACATCCAGTACATGGCTCCCGGCCTAAATAACCCATGCTCCCCCTGCAGCCTACGGAGTCCAGCAAAATAAGCCAAATCAAGCAAGTTGCTACCCAGAACTGGAATCTGGTTAGCCTCAGTAAAATTGGCCGTGGCCATGGCTATGTGGGTGATCAACCCACCAATGGTAATCTTGGTAGTATGTGTGGAGGTGGCTATGGAGTAAAATTGAGAGGCCATGTGATGGGCAAGGTTCATTTTGTAGCTCTCCTCTCCTTCGGAAACGTAGCCACCTAGGATTTCTAGCTCCGTACTTCTAATGTTCTGGGTCTCATCCCTACCAAAGATAGTAAATCCTAGGAACCTGTAAAAGACAATGGGTACCGGGTGTTGTATCTTGGAAGCATGCAAATGTTGCATACTCCCGGGATTGTCATTGCCCGTAAGCTTTCCCCACATGGTGCAGTTATTGTGAGTCTCCTTGGGTTTCCTACTATATGTGGTAGACAATCCAAAAATTCTACCAAAATCAGATAAGCTCATGGTGTAGGTCCGGTTCATCACACGAAATTGAACCGATGACACGGTTCTATAACCATCCCTACGAACATTAAAACTACTCAAGAATTCTAGAGTCAACCGCCTAAATGTGAGACGGAGCATACCATACATGCTACTCATACCAACACCAACAAAAACACGTTTTACATCACGCTCAATTCCCATATCATGCAATGATCTTTGACATATAAAGCGAGTAGGGATTACCTCCCTCAATTTGAGGTGCATGAATCGTGCTCGTTGCTCCTCCGTAATAAAGATGACATCCGGAAAATCCGTGTCGGGCTCGAATTGCGGTGGTGGAGGTGGTGGTGTCGGTTCCCGAGCTCGGCTTGTGGAAGCCTCATGTTGATTTCTTGGTACCCTCGTGCATTTTCTTTGTGGTCTATTTGCCATTGATGAAAAATCTGAATTTGTGAGTTTTTTTTTTTTTTTTTTGAGCTTTTTGGGTGAATTTGGGGATTTTGTGGGGATGAGAGAAAACTTAAATCGGTTAGGTGTAGGTTGTAGAGGATGATGAGAGGATGATTTTGATGAAAGAATTGTTGAATTTGGTGGAGATTTGAGGGAGATATGGTGGTTTGAAGTTTTTGGAAGTTGGGGTTTAATGGAGGAGTGAGAGAAAGTTAGGTTGAAGATGAAGAGGAAGTGAAGAAAGATTGGGGAAAACGTGAGTTTATCGCTGAAATCGCGTCTCGCCCGATCGGGCGACATTCCGCCCGATCGGGCGGGATGCGATCCTTTTCTTTTCATGCGTGCGCGCCCGATCGGGCGCACCACGCCCGATCCGAATCGGGCGATTTGCGAAAGCTTATTTTCTTGACTTTTCCCTGCCCAGAATCATCCTTGACTTTTCCTCGAAAATTTCATCAACCGCCCGATCGGGCAAAATAATTTCGCCCGATCGGGCCTTCCACTCGTCTTTTGCGCTCGATCGGGCAAACAATCGCCCGACTCGGGCGTTCCACTCGCCAAAGCGCCCGATCGGGCAAAATTATTTCGCCCGATCGGGCATTCCACTCGCTGGATCGCCCGATCGGGCTTGCTGCGCCCGATCGGGCGGAAATAAACTGCAAGAAATTCATCCGTGCGCGCCCGATCGGGCGCACTTCGCCCGATACGGATCGGGCGATTTGCAGCGTGCTTGGCCTTGTGCGTAATTTCACTTTCTCGAACTTGGAGCTTTAGGCCTGCACATTATTAAACACCCAAACAGCGTAATGCCCTCTTCTCGCCTCACCAATACTTAAACACACTTAGGTATGGAAATACTAACTAAACTCACAAAAATAGAATGGAAAATGACAAAAATCAAACTTATACTACTTAAAGCGATAAAATACGGGTTGCCTCCCGCAAAGCGCTGGTTTATTTCTAGGTCCCGCTCGACCTTGTTACCTTGAATATGCAGCTTATGAGGCGGAGGGATGGAGGTGATGGACCTCAACCACTCCTACAGTAGCCCCATCATGGTACAACTTCAGACGTTGCCCGTTGACCTTGAATCGTTCACCATTCCCATTCTCTACTTCAACAGACCCAAACTTGCTTACCATAATCACAGTGAACGGCCCAGACCACCTAGATTTAAGTTTTCCAGGAAATAACTTAAGCCTAGAGTTAAAAAGTAGAACCTTGTCGCCCACCGCGAACTCTCTATGCAAAATGTGATTGTCGTGCCACTTCTTGGTCTTTTCCTTGTAAATCCGGGCACTATCATAGGCTTGTAGTCGGAATTCATCGAGCTCACATAATTGAAGTAACCGCTTCTCACCGGCTAGCTTTGCATCCATGTTGAGCTGTTTGATTGCCCAATAAGCCTTGTACTCCATTTCTACTGGTAGGTGACACGCCTTGCCATACACCAACCGATACGGGGAGGTACCAATAGGTGTCTTAAAGGCGGTTCTGTATGCCCATAGAGTATTATCTAGCTTATCGCTCCAGTCCTTCCTAGACTTTGCCACCACTTTCTCAAGGATAGATTTGATCTCTCGGTTGGAGACCTCAACTTGACCACTCGTCTGAGGGTGGTAGGCTAGTCCAGTGCGGTGATAAACTCCATACTTGCGCAGGAGCGCATCCAGATGCTTCTCATGAAAGTGTGACCCTCCATCACTGATCAAAGCGCGCGGAACCCCAAATCTAGGAAAAATGATCTTCTTGAACAGGGAGATGACTGTCTTAGCATCGTTAGTAGGTGAGGCAACGGCTTCCACCCACTTTGACACATAATCTACAACAACAAGGATATACAAGTTACCCGTGGACGATGGGAATGGTCCCATATAATCAATTCCCCACACATCGAAAATCTCAACCTCAAGGATCCCGTTCTGTGGCATCTCATACCTCCTCGAAATAGTGCCGGCCCTCTGGCACGCATCACAAGCCATAATAAAAGCCTGTGCATCTTTGAACATAGTAGGCCAGTAAAAACCATATTGCGACAGCTTAGCGTTTGTTTTCGACGGTCCATGGTGGCCACCATAAGGTGAAGAATGACACCTACTGATAACACCTTGAACTTCCCATTCTGGAATACAACGCTTGTATAACCCTTCAGCAGTCTCACGAAACAAGTAAGGATCGTCCCAAAAGTAAAACCGGACATCATGTAGGAATTTCTTCTTCTGTTGATAAGAAAGATCGGCCGGAATGATTCTACCTACAATGTAGTTAGCAAAATCTGCGAACCATGGTGACTGACTGGCAAGTGCAAGTAAATGATCATCCGGAAATGAATCATCAATCGGTGTAGATCCCTTACCATCGTCATACCTCAATCTCGACAAGTGATCTGCAACCACATTCTCAGCTCCTTTCTTGTCGCGGATCTCTAGATCGAACTCCTGTAGCAGTAGTATCCATCGAATAAGCCTAGGCTTGGCTTCCTTCTTAGAGAGCAGATATTTAAGGGCCGCATGGTCAGTATAGACTATCACCTTGGATCCAATCAGATAGGTGCGGAATTTATCCAAGGCATAGACTATAGCTAGAAGCTCCTTCTCAGTAGTTGCATAATTAACTTGAGCTTCATCCAAGGTCTTACTTGCATAATAGATGGCATGTAAAACCTTCTCCTTTCTCTGACCCAGCACTGCCCCAACTGCATAATCACTTGCATCACACATTATCTCAAACGGAATATCCCATTCGGGAGAACGGATGATGGGAGCCGAAATCAGTGCCTGTTTAATCCTGTCAAAGGCTTCAAGACAAGCATCAGTAAACACAAACGGGGCGTCCTTGAGAAGGAGCTGGGTAAGTGGTTTAACAATTTTAGAGAAATCCTTGATAAAGCGGCGATAAAACCCCGCATGACCAAGAAAACTTCTAACACCCTTCACATTAACTGGAGGGGGTAATTGTTCAATCACTTGGACCTTAGCTCGATCCACCTGAATGCCCTTATCAGATATCAAATGTCCCAAAACCACCCCTTCAGTAACCATGAAATGACACTTTTCCCAGTTCAAGACTAAATTGCACTCTTCGCATCTTTTCAAAACTTTAGTCAGATTTAGCAAGCAAGAATCAAAAGAAGTACCATAGACGCTAAAATCATCCATAAACACTTCCATGATAGACTCAATAAAATCAGAAAAAATACTCATCATGCAACGTTGGAAAGTAGCAGGCGCATTACACAGACCAAAAGGCATCCTACGATATGCAAAGGTACCGTAGGGGCAGGTGAAGGTGGTCTTTTCCTGGTCGTCTGGATGTATGGGAATTTGAAAGAAACCAGAATAACCATCCAGATAACAGAAAAACTTGTGACAGGCTAGCCTTTCTAACATTTGATCAATGAAGGGAAGGGGAAAATGGTCCTTTTTAGTAGCAACATTAAGACGCCTATAATCAATGCACATGCGCCAACCTGTGACTACCCTAGTTGGTATCAACTCATTTTTTTCATTTCTCACCACAGTTGTCCCCCCTTTCTTAGGCACTACCTGAACGGGACTCACCCACTTAGAATCAGACACAGCATACACTATACCCGCATCAAGCAATTTCATAACTTCAGCTTTTACAACATCTTGCATGACAGGGTTCAAACGACGCTGGGGTTGAATGCATGGTTTATGATTTTCATCTAGATGTATCCTATGCATACAAAAGTCAGGGCTAATACCCTTTAAATCATCAATACTGTACCCGATGGCCTTTTTGTGCCTTTTCAACACAATAAGAAGTTGGGATAGCTGGCCTGCATCAAGTGCAGTACTGACGATCACAGGGCAAAGTTGTTCATTATCTAAAAACGCATACTTAAGGTTAGCAGGAAGAGGTTTAAGTTCGGGTTTCTTTACCTCTTTAACAGAACAAACCGGCCGAACTAACCTCTTCAATTTGATGCCCTCCGGCTCAGATTCTCCACCATTAAGAGCCAATTCCAGAGCATCCACATCAGCACTCCAAGAACTGCTATCACCTGCAGAAGACTCACAACAAAGCACTGCCTCCAAAGGGTCTCTTTCGAGAACTTGGGAGACGTTATCACGAGTAATAAAATCGACTACATCTATGCGATAGCATTGTTCCTCCTCTAGCATGGGACTTTTTAAGGCACTATTCAGATTAAAAGTCACCTTATCATCCCCAACAGACAATGTCAATTTCCCACTTTTAACATCAATTACCGCCCCCGCCGTATGAAGGAAGGGTCTACCCAAGATTATGGGAATTTGAGAATCCTCCTGCATGTCTAATACTACAAAGTCCACAGGTATATAGAATTTACCTACTCTAACAATGACGTCCTCTAAAACACCTAAGGGGTATTTGACAGAACGGTCGGCCATTTGTAGAGTGATATTGGTAACCTTAAGCTCACCCATATTCAGTTTAGTACAGACAGACAAAGGCATGACAGACACACTAGCACCTAGATCACATAAAGCTTTATCAATAAATACGGTGCCAATGTTACATGGGATGGAAAAACTCCCGGGGTCCTTAAGTTTAGGTGGAGACTTGTTTTGCAAATAAGCACTACATTGCTCAGTGAAAGCTACAGTCTCTACCTCACAAAAGGCACGTTTTCTGGTCAAAATATCCTTCATGAATTTAGCATAAGCAGGAACTTGTAAAATTAACTCAGTAAAAGGAACCGTTACCTGCAAATTTTTGACCACTTCCAAGAATCTGCCAAACTGCTTGTCTAGCTTATTCTTGAGTTGTCGGTTTGGGAAGGGGAGTGCAATAGGTGGTACTTGTATATCCGCTCCCTTCTTAACCGCAGTTGTAGCCTCATTTTCATTGACTATCTTTTCAGCTGGTTCCTTTTCACCCATAACTATCTTCGGGATTTCCTCACTGACCAGATCACTAGCAGACACCCCGGAATCAACCTCAACCGGCATAGAAGGACCATCATAATCCCTACCACTCCTCAATGTAATTGCATTAGCAGACTCTCTATTTTCGGGCTGTGAAGGAAGTTGGCCTGGTGGCCTCCCTGCAATAGTAGTAGCCATCTGTGCCAGCTGTGTATCAATGATCTTGTTATGAGCAGTAAGAGCATCGATTTTTGCATCCTTTTCACTTAGAGATTTTTGCATTTGTAGCATCATGTTTCTCATCTCTACTAGCATAGGGTCAGGCTGTGTGGCTTGAGGTTGTGGTTGTGGGGGTGATGTGTGTTGTCTAGAGAACCCAGGTGGCCCACTAGACTGTTGGTTGTAGTTGTTTCGGGGTTGGTAAGATTGTTGGTGTGGGGGTTGATATGGTTGTGGTGGTGGATGTTGAACTTGGTGAGGGTTTTGGATGTTGTTGCTCCTGTAGGAAAGCAGAGGGTTATTTTTGTAGCCCTCATTGTAAGAGTTGGAGAATGGGTTGTTTTGTTTGTAGGATTGAAAAGCATTACATTGTTCAATAGAGCTTCTACATTCCTGTGCATAATGACCAGACATTCCACAACTTTCACAAATAGCAGTAGGTTGGGCACTCATAGCAGCTACACTAACAGGTTGGGCAGATTGAGCATTGGCCGCTTGCATATTATCGAATTTATAATGTAAAGCAGTCAATTGGGCAGTTAATTGTTCAATAGAATTTAAATCATGCTTACCACCCCTCTTAGATAGACCTCTAGGATTTCCATACTGGGCATTGTGAATGGCTATCTCCTCAATCACCTCCATAGCTCTAGGCACCTCAAGTTGCATGAACCTCCCACTGGCAGCTGAATCCAACAAACATCTAGACTCATTGCCCAGACCATTATAAAACTGCTGAATCAAGAACCAATCTTCCAAACCATGGTGCGGGCATTCTCTTTGCAAATCCTTGAATCTCTCCCAAACCTCGAACAAACTCTCATCCGCTTGTTGTGAGATACCTAATATCTGACCCCTCAGACGAGCCGTTTTCTCAGGTGGAAAATATTTAACATAAAAAGCAAGAGCCAAGGATTCCCAATTATTGATTTTCAAAGCCGCCCGATTCAACCCATTAATCCACAGTTTAGCTTTCCCACTCAAAGAGAACGGGAAAAGTATCTCCATAGTCTGCTCCGGAGTCAATCCCTTTTGCTTGATGGTGGAGCAATATTGGATAAAGGACTGAATGTGAAGATTCGGATCTTCACCTGGTTCCCCACCGTACTGGCGTCTCTCGATCATGTTAATCAATGCGGGCTCAATCTTGAAGGTCTCAGCTGCAATAGAAGGCATGATCGCCTTTGGTAGTACGGACAGACTTGGCTTAGAATAGTCCGTAAGCCTTGGGGTAGGTGGCGGTATCAGATTTTCGTCACCCATCTCTATCTCTGAAACTGAATCTGTATCTGAAGGAAAAAGATCGCCAATATTATGATCAGAATCAGAGTAATTCCCACACTGTGCAATGAAAGTTCTTCGTCTACGAAAGGTTCTTTCGGGCTCAGGATCGAATGGAGTCAGATTACTAGTACCTACGGTCCTGGGCATAGACAAAGACTACAAAACAATGTGAGATCCGGTCTCAAGGAACGTGAGTTCCTTGAGTAGTAACAAACAATAGTCTAGGATAATCAATCAACAACAGAAAATAAAACCGTTTCCCCGGCAACGGCGCCAAAATTTGACAGGCTAAATCGCACTCCTATCAAAGATAAACCTAACGTTCACCAACTAAAAATATAGCAAGGGAAGCAAGGATCGTATCCACAGGGAAACAATGTTCTTTCTACTATTAATCGGCAATTCTAGACTATTGGGAAACAAGAATATAGGTTGATTTGTATAATGAAACTAGGTTGATAATAAAATAGGGAAAAATCAGATATTAAAAGGTCTAGGGCACAGGTTCACCGATGAACAACATTCCAGGATGACAACAATCGATAATAATCAATAAAACAGTTAATTAGACTAGCATGCTCTCTCGAATCGATACTAATCATAGACTTAGAATTAACGGGCTCTCGCTACGTATTAATCCCAATTCTACCTATTGAAACAAGCCTAAACATCAAATTGCATCTCCCGAATCTTAATTTGATATTGCGAAACTAATACAATCAAACCTGCGCAAATCTAATTGCAAAGTAGATAAGGGCAATCAATAGGAATTAACAGCTAAACCAACAATCAACAACAATTAATCATCCTTTCACATTCGTTCATGGATTCCCAAAAACCCTAGAAAATCAACTACTCACACATATTAACAATAAGCAAAGCAATTGGCATGATTGAAAACATAATTAAAGCTTAAACAAAGAATTGAAATAAGGAATAATACCTAATTGAAGAACAATGGCAAATGAAAGCTTCGATTTTTCTTTGATTGAAAATAAACTAAGTGTTTAGAGCAAATTAGAGAGAGAAAATTAAACTTAGAAAAATAAACTAAGGGTTTTGTGCTGGAAAAATAAGATGTCCCTCAAAAATAAAACAAGTTTGCTTATATAGTTTTGCCAAAATAAGGCCTAAAAACGGAATTAAAAAACGCGAAAAACTGCTGGAGGTTGGCGTCGCCCGACCGGGCGACGCTTCGCCCGACCGGGCGACGCTTCGCCCGATCGGGCTAATCACTCGATAGTCGGCCCGATCGGGCCAAAATCCGCCCGATCGGGCGGGTTGCGAAATCTCCACAAAGCCTCCAGATTGACCGCCCGATCCGGATCGGGCGAGCTGCGCCCGATCGGGCGCGCGTTGATGAACTTGGCTTGCTTATACTTCCGCCCGATGGTTGCATTTCGCCCTCAGCTTCCAGGGCGATTTGCAATCTTCAATGTATCTCGCCCGTATCACCAAGTCTAACTCCCGGGGCTCAACCATAAGCATCTCAGGCTCCCGAAAGTCGACGATGGAGGTCCCGAACTTCTCGGACTCATATAGTGGCCTTGATCAACAATGAAACGGGTCTAAAACGACCAATTTCTCATAATCAAACCTGAAACTCAAGGCACACTCAATAACACACATTAGTACTAGAAACGGCTCCTAAGAGCACGTTTGATACATAAAAGTACTAAGGGACGGGGGTAAAAATTCTATATAAAACGCATATATCACCTGCAATAGCTAAACTGCTTCCACAAGCTGAGCATAGGCTCTGTGCAAGACATATTTTCACAAATTGGATTAAGACCATCAAGGGAGCCCCTTTGCACAAGCTGTTTTGGAGTGCTGTGAAAGCATATACCAAGGAGGAGTTTGAAGATTAAATGAACAAGCTACGACAACAAAGTGAAAAAGCTTACACAGAGATGTGTGAAAGCAATGTGCAAAGGTTTTGCAGATCTTTTTACCAAAAAAATGCATGCACTGGTGTCACTTGTAACAACATGGCAGAGACATTCAACTCTTGGATCATCGAAGCTAGGGAGAAACCGATATTGACAATGTTAGAAGACATAAGGAGGCAAGTTATGTCTAGAATGGTTGAGAAGAAAACGCAAGCTATGAAGTGCAATGGCATTGTTACACCAAGAATTCGTGCAATATTGAATGATAATAAGCAAGCTACACGAAATTGGAGAGATATTGAGGTTAATACAAATGTTTATGAGGTGCAACACATCCATAACAGTAAGTTAACATATGTTGTTAGATTGGAGCAGATGGTGTGCGTATGTAGATATTGGGATGTGATTGGAATTCCATGTGAACATGCGTTGGCAGCAATATGTGCTAAGAGAGAAATTCCTGAAACCATGTGGCTTCTTGGTATAAAAAGGAAACATATGAGACATCTTATTCATTCTCTTTAGAGCCTTTGAATGGACAAGTTTAATGGAAGAAAGTTGAAGGGGGGCCGATTTTGCCAAGTGATCCCCGGGTTAAGTATGGGCGGCCAGCAAATAAAAGAAAAAAAGGATTCAGTGAAACAAAGCGTAAAACACGACAGTATAGAGTTCCCAAGGGTGGAAAGCAAAGGTGTTCTATTTGCAAAGAGCTTGGCCACAAGTGTCGAACATGTCCTAATAGGATGGTTGGCGAGCAATCAGGAGAAAATTAAGATTCATAAGTGCCACTACACCTCAACAGTGACTGCATCATCTACTTAGATCATCATCTTTGTCAGAAGAACTTATATCTATTTTTGACTTTGTAACAGTGTTTTTTAATACTACTTGTCTTTGATTCAACTATCTCAATTGTTTCGGTTGTTTTTATTTGAATTTGACTATGTGTGACCAGAGACATATAGAACTATCATTTAATTCAATGAATTTTTTTAACAGGTCTTGTATACACCAGACTTCATTGTATACAGAAGTCTTGTATACACCAGATTTAATTGTATACACCAGACTTTTTTAAACAGGTCTTGTATACAAAAGACTACAAATATTGTGCAAGTCTTTAAACAGGTACCTACAATTCCGTTTTAGCACCACACCAAAACTGTAAACACCAGACTTAATTGTACAAACACATGAGGCATATATGAGGTAATTAGCTTCAATTATTTCGTAAGTTTATTAATCTGGAACACCAAAAGAATTTCTACAAATGTTTTTTTTTTAAAAAAATTAAATTTTGGGAGCTATAGGAAACTTGAATTAATCCAAAAAAAATAAAGTAGCACATAATCAGACATGAGATTAAGACATGCAAAAAAGAAGCATATCCAACATATCTTGCTTACTAATAGATAAAGCAAACCACTTATCCCAAAATCAAATAAATGACGCAAATCATATGGTGATGATGGTGGTTTAATTTAATCAAACCCATCATATATTCAATTACACAATTAATCAATTAGTAATTTTAAGTGATTTTTCATCAAAAAAAACCTCTAAAAAGTAGCGTAAACATGAGCAGATCAAGCTAATCCTTGATATTTAAACAAAAATTATAAATCAAAGAAACAGAGTAGTCATATCATGAGAAAAGGCAAGAGAGTACCTGGAGAGGGTTGATCCCGTTGATATCATCTTCCACTCAATTTACAATTTTTCTTTGTCTTCGTTTTCAGCCCACAATAATCAATTTGGAATTTACGAGAATTATTTGCGATAGTGAGATCTGTAAAAACAAAACCAATTGGCATGGAGTGTGAGGTTGTGAGCTCATGAACTAGCAAAGAAGATGAGCCGCATGAAGTGGAGTAAAGAGCTTGAAGAGAAATTAGAATTTGTTGACAGGGAAGATTAATGGAGTAATGGGACTCAAAAACTTCTTGTTTGTCTCAATAAAGAATGGGTATTTGCGTACAACTGTATACTCCGTATGTCTCAATAAAGAATGGGTACTCCTTTTTTGACAGGAATACAATTGTTTTTTTATTTTTTTTATTAGTTATTGTATTCTGTTATTGTACACTTGTATTTAGATTTTTTTTTACAATTAAAATATTAATGATGCCATGTCAGCATTTTCCGGTTACAAATTCACCGTAAAATGTAGATGGGGCCTGATTTCACATTTGATTAAACTAACGGGGCCAATTTTCTACGTTGCAAAGTTAAAGGGGTAAATTACACTTTCAAGGAAAGTTAAGGGTGTAATTAGCCACATTCGCCTTTTATTAAATAAATAAATCTGAAATTTCATACTTTAATAATTAAAATACGCCTCAAGAATCAAAACATGTAAATTATCACAATACAGTGTTCACAACCGATTCCCAGCATTTTAATTATTCAAAACAATAATAATAATATAATTTAAAATACAGAATTGAAATAGAATAGGTAAGGAAGAAGAGAATTATAATAATCCGACCTATAGCACGGAACAATCACGAATTGAATGTGATTGGGCGAAAAATTGAACGAACGAACAAAACACACACACACACACACACACACACACACACACACACACTTCGTGTGTGCGCGCGCGCGGACGAAGGAGCGAAGGCAGCAGTGCGCGCTGGGTGCGGCACGCGGGGGCGAGGGGTGTGCGACGGGGCGAGCAAAGAGAGTGAGGCGAGTGTGCGTGTGGCTGGGCGAGAGGGGCAGCAGTGCACACAACAACAATAACAGCAGCGCGCAACAAGGGGAAGGGGGCAACGCTGGCTGCGAGCGAGGGAGGAGCGACGAAGTGTGGGGCCGCGAGGGGCACAAGACACGGCAGCACAAGGCACGGAAGCACAAGGCACGACTCGTGCTCGTGCTCGTGCTGTGCGGGTGAGAGGAGCCGGGCACAAGGAGAGAGAAAGGAGAGAGGAGTGTTGCGAAAGTAAAGGAGGAAGGGTTTAATGAAAAATAAGTGGATCATTTAATGAGGAGAGTCCTATTTATAGGCTCCCAAATCCCTAGTGGGCTAGGCTTAGGAATTTGATATTGGGCTAGCAATTAAATGATTGGCCTAGCCTTAGAGTTTAGAATTAAATTCTTTTGATTGGGCTCGTTTAATAAAACGAGTTGGACTTTTATTTAAAAACCCAAACCTTTAAAATTATTGCGACCCATTAAATTTCCCGACTCGAAAATTAAATTGGTTTCATAATAAATTAAAATAATAAATATTCTAATTAATTAAAATATATTAAAATAATATTTAAATGCAAAATAAATTCTAAAAATCATAAAATGCTTTATAAATATAATAAAATATATTTATAATTATTATAAAATACGAGGTATTACAGTGGTGTGACCTTATAGGTTCAGTCAAGAGTAAGCTGTGAGCCTAATATAGATTAGAACTCACTGATCGGAAGCATTGCTCCAGCTAGCTATTCCGATCACTTGATCTCACTAAATTAATTGTTCGTAATTAATCTGAACCTTAGTATTAGAATAATGCACCTTTGGTGAAGGGCATATTTCCTTCAGTGAGTAGTTCCCTTAGGACTAGAGGTTGGGTGACCCTTACTAGAACTATGGAATGGAAGCTCTTTCTCTCCTCTTGTATGTAAACTTTGGTGTTTGTTGCGCTTTGCTAGTCGTTGTGATATTATGTCCTTGCTTGAGATGGGTGTTTGAGAATCTAGAAGAACATAGGTTGGTATTTCTTGTTTTTTTCCTTATTCCGAAACCCAAGAACAAGTTATGATTCATGTGCTATAGTTGTTCTCCTAACTAGGCATTGAGCACAGAGCCATTGACACCAAAAATGCTCCATTTGACACGGAAAAATGTGCGATCGTCGTGTTGACCCTAGGAGCGTGATTATAGTGGATGTTGATTTTCATTTCTATTTACCTATTTGCCACCGTGACCATCGGGAACCTTGGTAGGAAATTGGAAACACAACTCTAGACTCTTGAACCACGCCTTGACAATCGAGTGGGAATGGTTTGTAGTAGTGCACAATGTTCCCTAGACTAACTTGTAATCGCCTTGTGGTTATGTTTGAGTAAAGTAAGAGACACTTTCTCTTTCTACAGATATACTAGGAGGAATCCCTCTTCCATAGTCCTATCCCTTAGTATACATTACCCCGTTTGTGCAATTCGTGACAAGTTGTGCAAACAACCCAATCAACGATTGCGTTTTGAAGTGAAGTGTGATAGTGATTGAATGTGCCTAGCTAGTGTACAAAATGCTTGATCCTTGATAGTTCGACCCTTACTTACCCCTAGTCTACTATATTCATTGTAGTGTCATAGGATTGAGTCAAGTGGACTAAATTATATTACTTGCATCCGGTCTAGATATTGCCACGTGCTTACACTTCATCGTATCAATACCCTCCATGACAACCCTACGATGGGCATGGTTAAGAAACTCGGGGCCCAGATCCCAGCCTCCGAAGACCAAAAATTACATACCCCTACCATTGCTTATATTCACTAACAATGCCATATCGCATTACTATAAGTATGACACACATAATCATTACTTAGGTATAAAATGATTCCTAAACACACTCTCTCTACTTTCTCTTTCTACAAGAAGTTGACTTGAGCAACAGACAGGGTTTTCTTGGGAACCCCCCTGAGACAGTTTACGTTTGTCTTTTTTATAGAAAAATACAACAACTCGAAAACACAAAAGAAACAATCCGGTTGAAAGAAACGGTTCGCCTTGCAGACGAAGCTTCCCTGTTTATTTAAAGTTTACAATTTCTTCGCATAAACAAATGTAATTTACAAAAATTTCTTGTGTATTTATTTTATCCACCTTTTTCATTAATGGTAATATTGTTATTTTACCATTTTAACAATTCCCATTTCCCAACCCTTTAGTAGATAATAAACCATTTAACTAAATGTGGATAAAAATTCAAATTTCCTACCGTACTTCCACACATTAAGACCCTTTATTTCTTTTTAGTATAACTCTTTAATTTATCATTAGTTTGCTTTACTGTTCTTTCAAATTCTGCACTTTAGGAGCAAAATCTCCTCTTTCAATTCAAGTCTAGTATTATTTCTTACCTTAATCTTATTATTGCTTCATTTATAGATTTCTTTACATTTTCTGAATTTTTAGCTACTTTATTAGTGATTAATCACAATTTATGTTAGCTCATTGATTAATGATACCTACAATTTTATTATGAGTGTCTTTGGAGTTGTTTATGTTTTTTAATGTACATGAATGTCTGTTGAGTTGTCTATATTTTAACACAAGGAAGTATTAATATTGAATTAACATTAAAATGAGTCAAATAAAAAACAAAAGGAAAAAGAGGGAAGATAATGGAGACTGACACATGTTAGTGATGTAACTATGGTTTGAGTTTTTAAATACTAGGTATAGATTAATTAAGGTTAATTTGTAAATCATGAATTGGACACTAACGGCGTTGATGTCCTTTAGTTAATAGGGGTATTTGGTACATTTTCAGAAACTTCAAAGGTATTTAGTGCATTTTGAAAAAATTGAGGGTATTTGGTCATTTCGTGAAACCTCGAAGACATTTCATGAAAAAATCATTTTTTTCCTTCATATTTACCCGAAATCCTTTAGGACCCCTGTTTAGTTGTTTCCCTTGCTAACTCATTGCGGTTGTTGCAGCGGTGAGGAACAATCTATATCTTCTAATTCCACTTGCTAGGTAATAGTTAAGATTCAAGTTATTATTTTTATTGCATTATTATTGGTAAAGTTGCAGCATTTACTCATGAGGTAATATTTATGCAAAAATGTTATTTTTGTACTATTAGTGAGATAAGATTGACTATACATAAAGGTTTCGACTTTTGTATTTTAAAATTGATTATAGGCTATTGTAGTGTTTTCAAATTTCTAAATTTAAAAGGTTGCCTATCTTTCCGTAATTATTTTCTACTCACAAGAATTATGTCATTCATTATGTTTTCATGATCGAGTTGTATTGCGGCCCATATAGAGTTGAAGATTATAATAGTTGAATACACATTGGTGATTCAATTTGGTTCTGGACAATTTTTGCGTAATTATGTGTATTTAACACATCAAATCAGAGTGAGATGTTCCGCATGGAGTTAACTGGTTACATTAAAATATATCGCGACTCATAATCCATCACACACTTTTGTATTTGTTGAATTTCGTTTTTGCGAAATTCACACGACATCCGGAAAATGGGAACCGAAACTAGAACATGTTGCAACGTGTTCCTGAAAATGGGATCCGTAAACATACTGGAACCTGTTACAACAAGTTCTGATTAATGGTAGCCTATCGTTTCAAAAAGAATTATTGCTAATTTATTGAAAAAATATAATTTATAGTTTGTGCTTTGATTGTTTTATAGGCTGTGCTTAATGTGTGATTTTATATTTATATTTTTCAAATTTTAACTTGGATTGATTAATATTTTGGGCATATGAGTCATTTTTATTGGTTCCCGGTTCCTGATTTTGAGTAATCCATATTAGATTGGATGTGCGGATTTTTCATGAAATACCCCCGAGTTTTGGCGGAATTCACCAAATGCCCCTCGACTTTCAGAAATACATAAATTACCCCTGTTTCAAAACATAATACACCAAATACCCTTATGACGTCATCAACCCTAATTAACCAATTTAACTCACCCATTAACCCATGTTTTACCAATTAATCCACTAAACTCCTAATTAACCCTTTTTTTTTCTTTTTCTTTTTTCTCTTCTCTCTCCCCCCTTTTTCTTCATGTTTCTTCCATGGATCTCCATCTCCACCAAGATTGTTGACTTGCCAGCCGCCACCATCGCCGCCAAGCAACACTAACAACATTAACAGCGACGGTAGAAGCAGGCCGGCAACATCACCACCAACTCATTTTCTCTCCTTTTGTTGCGACAAGTCCAACTCCATCAACCTCATCTCCCTCGGCAACTCCGACATCTCCATCAACAACTCCGACATAGCCATCAACAACTCCGACATCTCCCTCAACAACTCCGACATAGCCATCAACAACTCCGACATCTCCCTCAGCAACTCCATTAACAACCAGCTCTCCAAGAATGCAAATTAAGATCCGAAAATCACATAGAAGAAAATCAAATACTAGAATCGCATAGAAGCAAAATCAATCAATTTTTTGGGCGAAATTCCCTAGCGTCCACCGTCGCTGCGCTGATTCCCCCGATAGAAGAAGAATCAGCCGAAGAAGTCGTAACCCTATGCATAGGCGGAGGCAGGAGAGGTGGGGAAGAAGGTGGTGGTGATTTGAGGAGAGAGTAATCGAAGTTGGTGGTGGAGGAAGTGGTGTTGGCTGGTGGTGGTGCAACGAGGAGGCACAAGAAGACGGACGGGAGAGAGGAGGGAACTGCAAGGTGGGGAGCAACGCTGCTTGAGGAGTAGAGGAGAAGAGCGACGAAAGCAGGGGAAGAGGGAGGATGAGTGGCTGAGTTTTGGCTCACTTTCTTTGAAGTTCTTCGTTCTTCAATTTTCGTTGATTCTCTTCAAATTTCTTCGAATTTGTTCAACTGCTTTGATTTTTTTTTTTTTTTTTGCTTGGTTTGGCTTCAATGGAAGTGGTGTTTGCTTGGTGAGCTGATGGAAGGAGGAAGGAGGAAGGAGAGAGAGAAAAGAAAAAAAATGGGTGGGTTAGTGGGTTAATGGGTGGGTTAGTTAGGTTTGTTAATGGGTGGGTTGATTAGGGTGTTAATTAGGGATTAGATTGGTTAATTAGACGTTAATTGGTCGATTATAGGTTTGATGACGTCATGAAAGATATTTGTTGTATTAAGTTTTGAAATAAGGGTATTTGGTGTATTATGTTTTGAAACAGGGGTAATTTATGTATTTCTGAAAGTCGAGGGGCATTTGGTGAATTCCGCCAAAACTCGGGGGTATTTCATGAAAAATCCGTTGGATGTGTACAAGGTAGCAAATAGGATACCCGTTCCAAAAATTGGAGAACCGGAACCTGTTGAGGGTACTGTATGGGGTTTTTTTGTGCAAAACTTGTTTCCCGTTCTACAAGAGGGGCGGTTCTTTAGAAAACCATAGAATTTTTGTACCTCGAAGGAGTCGCCACCAAACATTGTTTAAAGTCTCGTTTGGAAAGACCGCAAGTGACTCTATTTTGGATAAGGCTTTGAATCCTCGAAACGGATGGGTGAGATCCGGGCACGGGAACGAAATGCTTATTTCGCGAGCTTTAGAAATATTCAAGTACGTTGGCACAACATTTTCGAAAAATATAACCTAGATTAGACTATGTGGGTTCGAATTTAGAGCAAATAGAATCTCTATTTTGTATGGTGGTCACTTTGCTTTAAAGATTAATTTAAGGAACCTAAGGCCGGTTTGTCCAAGAAATTATCTTTGTTAAGCGTGATGTAACCTTTGTATTTTGTTGTATTTAGCATATGCGGTGATGAAAGCAATAAAGCAAATAAAGCAACATCACAATACTAAATAAAGTGCGGAATTAGTAAATACAAGACCCCCTAGAAATGGACTAGGGAGTAGGTCCACATTGCCTAGAAATGGGCTAGGCAAGTAAAGATGCGGAATTGAAAGTGCGGAGTTGAAATTGCGGTATTGAAAGTGCGATATTGAAATTGCGGTATTGAAATTGCAGTATTGAAATTGCGGTATTGAAAGGTGCGATATTGAAATTGCAATATTGAAAGGTGCATAATTGAAACTTTTACTTGGGCACATGAGATTCGAACGCCAAGCGGCTCCTTATAAATAAGTGCGCCCGACACGAATTCAAAGCCAGAAATCTCAACTTGGGAGAGGTTGCTCAACCCAAATATCCTAGATTTTGCATGTTAAACTTGAACTTGAAAGCTTGAATATTGAAGTTTTGAACTTGAAATAATTGAAATTTGAACTTGAAAGGATCCTAGTTTAGGGAAGTAACCATGAACAACCCTAAACATGGTGAGATCTTGAAATTTGAAAACTTGAACTTGTATATTGAAAAATGGAGTTTTGAATCTCAAAAGACTAAGCCTTTAAATGTTAAAAGGTGTCATCTTTGATTACCCCATACTTGAAGGTGATTCTAGTCCAAAGAGGTGATTGTAAACAACTTTGGACATCCTTAAATCTTGAAAGTTTGCATTTTGTATTTTGAAAAAGTTTGTATTTTTGGAAAACATGTATGATTGTTACAAGTGGTGTTTTTAATGATTAAAAAACACAAACTTGCTAATGATTTTGAATTCAAAGCAACATAGTTGATTAAAATGGGATTCGGATTTACCTATTTAGGTTTAGGCAAGAGCTCCCAATTGCTTAGAATTTAGGAATTTTGTATGTGTTTTTGAGGAGTTTTTGAGTTGCATTTTGAGGCGTGATGTCAAAATTACGACGTTGTATTGTTGTTCTCCTCCTCATTATGCTGAAAATGAGGGGTATTTATAGGAGGAATGGGTGCAAGGCGCCAGCACACGCCAGCGCAGCACGCTAGACCAGCGCAGTGCGCTGCTGACGTGGCTTGAATGCCGCCAAAGCAAGGACGCGGGCTCCGTCCTTGTTTCGTCTTGTAGTGTTATACCTTTTGTACGAATAGTACTAGGTTTGGCGTTTTATATTTGCTTGGAGATTAAGGCATCATTTAGCGTCTAAAAACAAGCCTTTCTCGGGTTTTGAATTCCAGTTTTACGGGACGGGGACCGGCATGCTCGGTTTTGTGGGTCGGCGCCCGAATTTGACTTGCCTTATATGATTTTGAGTGGAAAAGGCCTAGTAAAATCAATGGGATGGTCTACTAGATGAGATTGTACTTGGATTTTGAAATTGGATTTGGAAAGTTGTATTTTGTACCGAGAACCGAAAGGGGAACAGTCTCGGGGGTTGGATTTTGGAACTTGAATTTTGGAAGTATTCTTAGCAATTGGGATTTCCGCCTGGAGTTATTCCAATCACCTAGTAAGGATAATGGTATCGTCATCATCCCAGAGGGGAGACACAAATTAGATGTCTACAGAAGCCCCCACTTTGACTGAGCGTTCGGTTAGGAAAGCGCAAGTCAAAATATTTCGAAAGGGACGGAGAATGATCAAGATGTTCTACAATCGAGACCACTCTTTGTACGCCGGTACCTGCATAAAACAGGTGTTAGAAAAAAGGACAGAGTCTACCTCAGTGCGGTTGGTGATGATTCTGGTTTGCACTTGTACTTTTCCGCCTTCAGTTCAGGACGGAGCTTGGCATTGAAAATTTTGAATCTTGAATTTTTTGAATTTTTGAATTTTTGAATACCCGGAGTTAATCCGTTTGGGATGTGCTTTGCTGGGGATAAGAGCTTTGTACTGGCCCTTAAAATTTTGAAATTTCGACTGACTTTCCCGGAGCTTGGGTCCGTTGGGAGTTGAACGCCTGAGTCGTTGTATTTTTTGGACTTTGTATTCTTGAAATATTCATCTGTTTGTACTTGGAGATACGGGTGTATACCAGCATTTCCGATGGATGGTCCGATGCGACGTTTGATGCTTGATGCGGAAGACCATAGCAGCAAAGGACGTGCAATCAGCACGGGAGACCGCGCGCTGAAGATTCGCGCATGCATTGGGCAACGCTATATAAGCGCCCCTTGCCGTGCCATTTTGAGGAGCACTTCTTGCTTTCTTGTTTTCTTTCTCTCTCAAAGGTCGAATTATCTTCCCTTGGTCTTGTTCTTGCCTTATCCATGTAAGTATTTCATGTTTTGCTTATGAAATTACTCCAGGATTGCATGTAGTTTTGATTTTCTCGTACTTTGAAATGATTCTTGTATGCTTAAGCTTCTTGAATCTTGTAGAAGATTGTTTGATAGCCACTTGAACTTGAACTGTTGGAACTTGTAGTTTTGAATTTTTTGAAAGTTTTCTTGAATGTATATTTTTGTATCGGCTTCGGCATGGATAGCCTAGGCGTTGATGTAGAACTTGTATACCTGCTTTGGCATGGATAGCCTAGGCGTTGGTGTTTGAACTTGTATACCTGCTTTGGCGTGGGTAGCCTAGGCGTTGGTGTTGAACTTGTATACCTGCTTCGGCGTGGGTAGCCTAGGCGTTGGTGTTGAACTTGTACCTTGAACTAGAGGTCCACTGGGAATTTGTCTTGAATTTTTTTGACTTTGTTTAGGCTAGTATAGGATAGCCCCCAGTTTAGAATTTTGACACCTTGTACTCCACTTGATTTAGTATGCCTCGTCACACTCGGAGGAAGCTCGCCGAATCGTCGGTGGTTCGAGCTGCTGAGGAAGACGCTTCGGATGATTAAGCGGCTGCAATAAACGCGCCAGACGGGGGTATGGTTCCCCGGGATGCGCCTACTTTTGCTGGTACTGGTTGGAGCCCTTCCGACCTGGTGTTTCTGCCGGAGTGGCACTTGTCTCAGTGGCCTCGCGCTGGCATGGTGAGTCTTGTACTGCGTTTTGAATTTGTATTTTGTATTTGTATAGGTTTGCAGTTAAATCGTTCACCTGTAGGCCGATTGAAAGTCGTTTCGTACTTTCTGGTCCTTGGTGGAGGTTCAGAGGGCTTTTAAAGCTCTTCGTGCTGATGAGGAGGCCATGGAGATTTGGTCACAGACGGGCCTGGCCGACTTCTGGCGTACCATGGGAGGTACTTCGAGGAGAACGGGGATTAAACACCGGCTGTGGGCTTTGTTGGAGCGATGGTGGGATACTACCAACACCTTCCACATGGCATGGGGGGAGATCACCATTACCCCATTTGAGTACCGCCACATGTGGTACCTAGAGGAGCGAGTGTCCCCTCAGCACAATTCGGGGGAGAGACTTATCCCCAAGGACCCACCGGGGTCCATGCTGCCGTTGGATGAAGAGCTGGTCCGGCTCTATATGGAGGCTAGGGATTTTGTACACAGGAAGGGGAGCTATGACGACTTCCTGAAGAGGCTGGCTCCACCAGTACGCTTCGTACTGTCGGTGAGCTTTTGAACCTTGTATCTTGCATTCTTGTATTCTTGTATTCTTGTATTTGTATTGATTGGATGATTGTATGATCGTATGATTGTATGATTGTATATAGGAGGAGGAGGTTGATCCTGAGGACATACCCCATGCTGATAGGATCCTCCGTTATGAGAACTCGGACGGGGAAGAGGTGGTGGAGACCATCCCTTTTGCTTCTCCTCCGCACCGGAAATCATATGATGATGTACCTGAGCATTATGCCGCTGTGAGTACTGTTGCATTTTCTTGAAACTGATTGTAATCTTGTATTTGGAAATTGATCTTGAATTTTGTATGCAGGCGCCTCGGGCGAGAGTGCGTCGCTGGATGCTCTTGCTTGATTCTTGGAAGAGGCATTGTGCCAAGCTGACCCGGAAGCTTTCTGGCCGGGACAGAGAGGTGCCTTTCTTGATCTTGAAATTTGTTTTTTAGAAATCCGAACTTGGATATTGACTCTTGAAATTGTATTTTGTATAGGAGCGCCGTCGAGACCGTAGAAGGTCCGTTGACAGAGAACCCCAGGTGGAGACGTCCTTGAGGCAGGAGGGGCCGAGCTAGGAGCTGGGACAGGGGTCCGGTGCTGGTGCTCATCAGAGGCATTATGATGCTGAGCGGGGAGCTTCCCCTTTTGTACATGTTGATCCCACCAGGCATTCGTTTGGAGGTGCAGGCAGTTCACGGCCCTTCGTTTCTTCCCCTGGTTACTATTTCGGAGGAAGTGGTCCTCAGCCTTGGGGTGCAGATTCCTGGGCTTACTATGCAGGGATAGAGAGGATGTGTCAGGCTCAGATGTTTGGGTCGTACCAGTATATGCCGATGCCGCCGCCGTATCAGTATTCCTCTCCTCAACAGGGAGTTCATCCCTCCACTGGCACACTTCGTATTTCGGAGCAGGATCCTAGTACCCCTGGGACAGAGATGGATCGGGATCTGGAGCGCCTCAGGAGGCGGAACATGGACAAGGTGCATGTGGTTGATGTCACTGTTGATGATGACTCAGATTGACCCTGCATGGTAGCGAGTTCAGCTTGCCTGGGTTGATTTTGTATAGGCTGGATTGTATTGTATTTGTATGGATTGAAACTTGAATTTTTGTATGGTTGTATTGCTTTGAACTTGAATTGGTTTGGAAATTTTGAAGATTGGTTTTTGTATGTTTGAATGTTTGGAATTGTATGCGTTGTGTGTGCCTTGAAATTTGTGGCTAGATGCATGCATGAGAGATTTCCCAAAAAATTTTGAAAAAATTTGCCCCATTTTTCGGGTGTATATACCCACTATAAGCCCCCACTTTGATTGAGGTTTTTTGGTTAGGAAAAGCGCAAGTCAAAGTATATTCAACTCTTTCTTATGCACATGCAGACTCGACTTAGGACGCCGATCTAGGACTAGAATGCTTGAATTTTGAAATTGATCCGAAATCTGCCCGGAGCGTTGATCCGGACTGCTTGAAATGGCGCGGCTTGCGGCTTTGGAATCTTGAATAATGGAGGTTGTACTCTGCTGTCCGAAACACTAAAGAGTGTGTACTCGGAGTCATAAAAGAGGACGGTGGCCTCGTCCTTCAGTGCAGGCCCCTGCGTCTGGTGCAGGCCCCTGCGTCTGGCGCAGGCTTGGCGCCTAGCGCTTGTGAGCTGTCGTGCAAGCTGACTCTTGTATAAATAGGGAGCTTGTTGGATCACTTCTTGTATCAATCCTTCCCTGCTATCATTGCATACTGCTTCCTCTCGAAAAGAAAAGAGAATATGGCTGTGTCCTTTGAGAGTGCCTTGAACTCGTGGCTTGGTTCGTTAGGCAAATTGGAGAAAAGGGAGCTTGATGGCATGCATCTTGGGGTGCTCGTCTCTTTACGGTTTGTAAAATTGGATTTGCACTTCATTCTTGCTGCTCTGGAGGCTTGGGATCCGAATCATCATGTCTTCCGCTTTGGAAATAATGAGGTATGTCCCCTCCCTGAGGAATTTAGTGCCATATTGGGGTGGCCCATTATGCTGGAGCCATGCATGCCCTGTGTTGAAGAACACTTTTTCTTGAGTTTTGAAAGGTATTGGGGCTTGAAGCCCCCACTTTTGAGTGCTGTTGTATACGACAGAGGTGTGGATTTGTCCCTCTTTGTCACCTACTTTGCTGGGCTTGATGTTCCCAAAGTATTCCGCCTGAGAATCTTGAGTTTTTGTATATTCGCTCGCTTTCTCTTTGCGAAACAGGGGTTTGGCAATGGTGATGCCACCCTAATCGAAATTGTAGAGCAGTTTGCTAATGGTCGGGACCCAATGCCGCTTGTGATTGGCGAAACATTGATGGGCCTTGACATGCTGAAGTCGGACCCCTCTTCTCTATCGTCGGGAAGTCTGGTATTACTCCAAGTAAGCATCTAGAGCCTTCTTGTACATTGAATTTGTACTTGTATTTGAATTTTGAATGTTGAATTTTGAAATGCGCTTTTTGTATACTCCCCAAGGTTTGGCTTATGGAGAGGCTCATGTTGGTGGCACCACCAGAGAACATGGAGAGCTATAACAGAAAGGGATCCACTGTGCGGCCCATGCTGTGTGGCCGTCTTTCATTGGATGAGTGGCGATGCGCACTCTCTGAGGTTGAATCTTGTATAAGGTGGGTAGTTCCTTGGTGGGGAATTGCTGCAATGAGGCATGCCCCTGGTTCTACTGCTTTGAGGGTGCCAAGCCTCTCGATGCTAGTCTTCTACTCGCCAGCTCGAGTGATGAGACAGTATGGCTTGAAACAGGAGATCCCGGACTGTATTGAAGAGAACCCGAAACCTGTTATGCTGAATGCAAATCCTCTTGAAATTTGGAGGCGGTATTGGGTTGCCAAACCATTCTTGAGTATTCAGTTCCCACATGAGCCTGTTACTCTGTCTGCGGGGTACATTGTATGGATGAGAGGTCTAAGCTAGAGGGATATTTATTTCTCCGGACCAGCTAGAGTCCGAGGTTCTAGAGCTAGACATCCTGGATCAACTGACTATGAGGAAGGTGACGGGAGTGTGGCCCATCCGGTGCTTGATCGTTCGGAATCCAAAGGGGGTTCGTCGTCCTCCCGTCTTGATAGGCTTGCAAGTTCCTTCTCCCGCCGCTTGGGCAAGGGGAAGATTGATGATTGATTGCGGGAGGAGTTAGGGGATAGTACGTACTCAAGGTGCCAAGACTCGAGAGCATGGTCGCCCGACCCTAGATCTTTGTAGGCTAAATGTGTTTGAAATTGTATTGGAAGGAATTGTGTTTGGAATGTGTTTGGAAGATGTGTTTAGATGATGTGTTTAGAAGATGTGTTTAGGAAGTGAAAAGGCTTTTGAACTTTGCTTCACTTGATCCTGACTTTGTATTTGAATTAGCTTTGAAGGCCTTAGGGCCAAATAAAGAGTTATTGTGTTAAATTCCACTTGAACATGCTTTGCTTTGAATTGGCACATTTAGAATAAAGACAACAACAATTTTTGAAATTTGATTTGATTTGATTTTTAGGATGCCCTTAATTGAGGAAATTTTGATTTTTTTTGTATTAAAGTGGTCGGGCCTCGAAATGAGGTTGCCTACGTGTCCCGTTAGGGAATCAGGCCGGACGTAGTTCTGACTACCTTACAGGACTTTGAATTGGATTCTTGAATTTGAACATGGAACTTAGACATAGAACTTCTTGAGTTGATCGAGGTTGGTCAGAGATCTGAATTCTGTTCCATCGATGTCTGTTAGTTCGACTGCTCCCCCGGAGAGGATCTTCTTGACAATGTATTGGCCTGCCCAGTTGGGTTTGAATTTTCCCCTTGGGTCCATGGTGCTTTTGCGAAGGGCTTTCAGGACAAGCTCGCCTTCTTTGATGTTTCGGGTTCTGACCCTTTTGTTGAAATGTCTGGCCACTCGGCGCTGATAGACTTGTACATGGTGAGCGGCTTGAAGCCGACGCTCATCGAGCATGACTAGCTCGTCACATCTTACTTGTACCCATGCAGCTTCTGGGATTTTGCTTTCGAGGACTATCCTTAGAGAAGGTATCTCTAGCTCGATAGGTTGTACTGCTTCCATTCCATAGAACAATGAGAACGGAGTTGCACCAGTTGAAGTGCGAATTGAAGTTCGATATTCCCACAATGTGAAATGCAGCTTCTGGGGCCAGTCTTTGTAATTGGTAGTCATTTTCATGATGATGGCTTTAACATTCTTGTTGGCTGCTTCGACTGCCCCGTTGGTTTGTGGGCGATAAGGCAAAGAGCGATGATGTTGAATCTTGTACTCGGTGAATAGATCTTCACACTCTCCTTGAAAATGGGTTCCCTGGTCACTGATGAACTCGTGATGAACTCGGTGCCTGTTGGAGTGACTTTGCCGATGACGTCGATACCCCAGGCTGAGAACGGCCACGGTGATGATTGAGAGTATAGCAGTGATGGAGGAATGTGCTTCAGATTCGCACACTTTTGGCATGTAGGACATTTCTTGACAAAGAAGTAGCAGTCTCGTTCGAGGGTAGTCCAGTAGTATCGAGCCTTGATGATCTTGAGGGGGCTAGCATTTTTCCATTCATGCGGGTGCCACAGACTCCAGCATGTATGTCGTCCATGACTCTTTGAGCTTCGTGCTTGTCAACACATCGGAGGTTAGGACTTCCAAGGGACATTTTGTATAGAATGCCGCCTTCTATGACGAAATTGGCTGATTGTAATCGTAGAGCCCTTTGATTCTTGCTTGAAAAGTGTGGGGGATACTCTGAATTTTATAGATACCTTTGAATGTCTGTAAACCAAGGCTTATCTTCGTCTTGCTCGACGTTGTCAATAGCATGGATATATGCTTCTTTTTTACGTGTTCAATTGTAAGTGGCATTTCAGCCATGCTGCTTGGAATGTTGATCATTGAAGCCAGTTTTGCCAGTGCGTCGGCGAATTGATTCTCCTCTCTCGGGAGGTATGTATAGCGAAGCTCTTCTATTTGTTCAGACAGCTTCTCAAGATAGGACTGGTATGGAGCCAAGCTCTCGCTCCTAACTTTCCATTTGCCGGAAATTTGATTGATGATTAGGGAGGAATCCCCGTACACTCGAAGTTTTTGGACGCCTAGTGCTAAGGCGGCTTCCAGGCCCATGATGCATGCTTCATATTCTGCCGCATTGTTTGTGACGTTGAATTGCTGTTTTGCTGATATAGGAATGTGAGTGCCGTTTGGGGCTACTAGGATTACTCCAACACCACATATGTTCTGGTTGGAAGCACCTTCAAAATGCATTGACCAACTGTCATCACTGGTCATTAAGATTTGCTCGTCGGGTAAGTCGTAATCTTCCTCTTCTGCCTCAACAGGGCAGTCGGCTAGGAAGTCTGAGACTGTTGAACCCTTGATAGACTTCTGTGGAATGTATTTGAGATCGAATTCTGCTAGCATGACCAACCATCTGGACAACCGTCCGTTGGGTGCTGGTTTTTCGAATAGATACTTGAGAGGATCCGCTTTGCTGATCACATGTACTGTATGGGAGAGCATGTAGTGCCGTAGTTTATTTGTGGCCCAAACCAAGGCGATGCTGAGTTTCTCGAGCTGAGTGTATTTGGTCTCGTACTCGATCAGCTTTTTGCTTATGTAGTATACGGCATTCTCCTTGCCTTTCCTGGGCAAGCATAGCCCCCACTGCTGAATCGGTTGTTGTGAGGTAGAGCCTGAGGGGAATCCCTGGCATGGCTGGCTTTAGTACTGGTTTATTGGAAAGGTAGCTCTTGATAGTGTCGAATGCATGCTGACAGTCGTCATCCCACACTTTGGGCTCGCTTTTTCGGAGCTTTCGAAATACTGGTTCACAGATCATTGTGAGTCTTGAAATGAACTTGCTGATATATTGTAGTCTGCCGAGAAAACCCCGAATTTCTTTTTCATTCGTTGGTGGTTGCATCTCGAGAATTGCTTTGATTTTTGAAGGGTCAGCCTCTATGCCTCGAGAGCTGATAACATATCCGAGTAACTTGCCTGACGTTACCCCGAATGCGCACTTTTGAGGATTGAGCCTTATGTTGTATTGTCTTAGCCTGTTGAAAAACTATCGAGGTACCGAGGTATGCTCGTGTCGCTCTTTAGATTTGACAATCATGACGTCGACATATACCTCAATTTCCCTGTGAATCATATCGCTCATGATGGCTGTGGCTGTTCTTTGATAAGTTGCTCCTGCGTTCTTTAGTCCGAACGGCATAACTGTATAGCAATATATACCCCACTGAGTGATGAAGGTTGTCTTCTCCATGTCTCCCTCTGCCATGGGAATCTGATTGTAGCCTGCGTACCCGTCCATAAAAGAGAGTAAGGCGTGATTTGCAGTGTTGTCGACCAAGATGTCGATGTGAGGCAATGGAAAACCGTCTTTAGGGCTGGCCCTGTTAAGATCCCTGTAGTCCACACACATTCGTACTTTACCGTCTTTCTTTGGAACTGGGACGACATTTGCGATCCATTCTGGATATTTTGCTTCTCGAATAAACTCGGCCTCTAGCTGCTTGGAGACTTCTTCTTGAATTTTGAGGGAAACATCCGGTTTCATGCGACGGAGTTTCTGCTTGATGGGTTTTGAACCTGGAATAAGGGGAATTGTGTGCTGACCGATGCTTGGATCAACCCCTGGCATATCATGATAGGACCATGCGAAGACGTCTACATACTCTGAAAGTAGCTTGATAAGATCGTCCCGCTCTGCTTGAGAAAGAGTTAAACCAATCTGAACTAGTTTTGAGTCATTGTTGTTAGAAAGGTTGATTTCTTCTGTTTCCTCAATTATGGGCGTCCTGTTTTCATGATTTTCGATAGCTTTTAGAAATTCAAAGTCAGTTTCTTGTAAAGCAAAGTTGTTTGGAGTAGGATTGTGTTTTGAATTAGGACTCGAAGAGTAAATAGAAATTGAAGTGTTATTGAAATCAGCAATCATTACATCGACTGTTTTGACTTGAAGCTTGGCCTTTAGAGGCTCTTGATTGATGCAAGACTCTAGTTCTAGACACTTACACTCATTGCTAGACTCGGAAATTGAAAGACAGACTCTGGACCTAGACAAAGACACTAATCCTAAAGATAGTTCTCAGGGTATTCTCAGACATCTGCGCCATAATCGTGATAATCATCGAAGATGGGGCTACATGCACAGACTTTCAGGACTTGGTCCAAGACTTGATTCCATGTGATGTAAGGAAATGCGGCGAAGCTGCCCTTGCATGAAGTGTTGAGCCCTAAGAGGAACATTCTCACCATTTTGCCCTCTGGCAGCTCGGGCTGAATTGTACGAGCGGAGATTGCCCATCTGTGGTAGTATTCTTGAATGCACTCATCCTTTTCCTGTCGTACAGCCGGCTTTTGCTTGATGAGAGTATCTCGGAAGCTTGAACCTTTGAGGGTGAGGCAGGCAGGGCCATCCAGTATTTCCTCGAACCAAGGCTCTCCGAATAGTAGGTCGAAGTTAGTAGGCACATCAATTACCAGGAACTCAGCATTGTCGTAATAGGTGTCAAAGGAGAAAACCAGCTCGAGGACTCCCAGGACTTTGTATGTGACACCCTGGAGTTTGACAGTTTGTTGGGCACTCAGCATGAGATCGTACTCGGAGAACCCTAAAGCCTTCAAGGTGGCGAGTGGACAAATGTTCTCTTGGATGTCGGTGGTTACCCTAGGTTCGGGGATCACCCAGTTTTGAGCACTCGGAAGTAGATGGCAACAGCTTGGAACCATCAGCTCGTAACCCGGCTTGTATATCGTGGAGATCAGATTGCATGGAAACTCCTCTTCTTCATCTTCGCAGTCATAGGAGATGGCTTGTACGGAGGGGGTTTGCTTAGCCCCGGGTGGTAAGGGTAAAGTCTTGTTGTCGACCATGTTCTGGATCAAGTGCTTGAGCTTGTAGCAGTCCTCGATGTCATGACCCTTCCCTTGATGGTATTTGCAATGAGCTGCCAGATCCCAACTCTTAGGGGTCGTTTGGTTCAATAAATTGGAATGGAATGGAATGGAATGTAAACCCATACCAGAGAGGTATGGAATGACATCCCCATTCCTACTCAGTTATGTTTGGTTCGCTTTGGAATGGATTATTTATCCTATACCCGTTGTTTGGTTCACTTTGAACTTCAAAAATTAAATTTTTTTAAAAAAACACAAAATATTGCAAGGATTTACCCAGAATAAATGAAGGATTGTAATTATAAAGAAAAATGAAGGATTGTATAACTGCAGCGATGCATCATGCATATGATATTCCAAATTTGCAATACCATCGCAATTTAACGGCAGAGTAAGGATTAAGGGAACAAAAAATAAAAACTACAACTCTAAATCTCTGTCGAGAAGTTTGATAGTGAGGAACTGTTCCATTAATGGTACAAGCCGATGATACCTTTTGAGTATAAACGTCGTCGATTATGCCGGGAAAGATGGATGTTCGTTGATGATTGAAGGTTGTTGGGTCGTAGGTTGTCGGTGATGGTCGCCGGATTAATATGAAGGCCGCTGGTGATGGTCATCGGATTAATATTGAAGGCCGCCGGTGATAGGCGTTGTATGGTGGGCGCGCGGATGCACCGTCCTTTATCTCTTCTCCCTCCTTGTAGGTTAGGATTAGTAACTTGGGTGGAATGGAATGTGAATCTTGGGTAAGAGGTGGGTATGGGATTCCATGGGTATGGGGTGGAGATAGAATCCCCTAGGCATGAGACTCCATTCCAAAAATGCCTAACCAAACAATAAAATGAAAGAAATGGATTCTAACTCCATTCCATTCCATTCCAAAATGGCCAACCAAACGACCCCTTAGATCTTTTGTCAACTGGAGGATCGGGTGTTGGATCGATTGGTGCTAAGACTTGTTTTTCGACCAGCCGATCGAATGCCTCACTGTAAGACATCCGAGGTTTGTGAAGACTCTTTGTGGCCTGCCTTGATAGTTGCGCTGATTAGCATTGCTTTTGAAGTTGTTTGACTTTGGACCTTGAGGAGCCTCTAGGGCGTTGACCTCATGAACTTTGTGTGTTGTCTCAGGTCTCTTTCCCTTCCACTTTTCAATTTGTGGAGCTGGGGCTGCGGGTGCTTTCATCAGGTCATCCTCTATGTCGACCCCGATGTCGTAGGTTCTCTTGAAGCTTTCCAAACCTAGGTACTTCATGTGAGCATTGTACTTCGGAAGAAGACCGGCAATGAAAATCTTGACTAATTCTCTCTCGGAGGGCCGGGTCACTATTTGGGACGCCATCTCTCTCCACCGGTTGAGGTAAGTAGTGAAGCCTTCCTGAGGCCCTTTTCTGAGAACTTCTAGTTCCCTTAGAGTGGTTTGAAGTTGAATGTTGGGTTGATATTGCTCCATGAATGCTCGAGCAACCGCCTCCCATGTATTTGTTTGATGTTCCTTGAGTGAATATACCACTTCTGGAAGACAGGTTCCAGAGACATAGGGAATACCACTGGGTATAGCTCGAGTTCGACCCCCTTGATGGACATTGTAGCTCTGAAATTCTTGAGATGGTACTTGGGATTGTCAGTGGATTTGAACTTTGGAATGTCATTGGCGGAGAATTTTTCTGGCAGATTCGCCTTCCCCTTGAGGTTGTCCTCCATTGAGGTGTCAAAGTAGTTCTCTTGATTGGTAACCTTACTGACAAGACTCTCGATCTTCTTGGTTAAGTCATCAGTGGGCGCGCCCTGTTCCACGGCACCCAGTCGGTTGCTTATGCTCTCCACATTGGTACTGAGGCTGGTGAAAGCCGTTAGGAGTTGAGCGAGTTGATTAGAGGCAGACATTTGGATTGTTTCTTGAATGGGACTGGGAGTTTGATTTGTAGGAGATGAACTGGCTACTAGTTCGATGCCGGCTATGAGGGAAGCTAGGGCTAATGGATTTCTTTTCAACCTCTCTCCTCTTCGGCGAACCCACAGGATCCTTGGACTCCTATTTATAACATACTAGACGATTTTAGAACTTGGACTTCCCGACACATGATATGATATGCATGCAATGAATGAGACCTAGACTTTGACTCTAAGTGCCACTCCGAAGATTCGGGATTTTGGATTTTGTACTTGTATTCGGGATTTGCAACCCGTTGGAAATGTTTGAGAGGAGCCTTCATTCTTTTGTGGAAGTTGACTCTTTGTACTAGAACTTGAAATATCGAAAAAAGGAATATTTTGACCTATTGGAAATTGGACTTATTTGAAGGGAATTTCAACCCGTTCGAGCATTTTGGAAATTGGACTTGTACTAGGAAATTGAATTTTGTATTATTTCAAGGTAATTTCAACCCGTCAATATTTTAGGGGAATTTCAACCCATTGGACTTGGAGTATTTGAAGGGAATTTCAACCCGATTGAAAAGGGAATTGACATTGTATTATTTCAAAGGAATTTCAACCCGTCAATATTTTAGGGGAGTTTCAACCCGTTGGATCTGGAATATTTGAAGAGAATTTCAACCCGTGGGAGAATTGGAATTTGTATTATTTCAGGGGAGTTTCAACCCGTTGGAAGATTGGACTTGTATTATTTCACGGGATTTTCAACCCGTGGATAGAATTTGAACTTGTATTATTTCAGGGGATTTTAAACCCGTTGAATGGAATCTCGAACTTGTATTATTTCTGGGGAGTTTCAACCCGTTGGAAATGTTTTGAATTTTGTATTGGGGAGGAATGGAAAGCAAGATTTCTTTGTAGCTTGAAGATGAATTTGGAATTTGAATTTGGCTCGAAGTTTGAACTTTGAAATGGAAAGGACGCACTTTTGTATGTAGAACATGAGGCTTTGTATTTGGAAAATCCGACATTATGCCGCCGTGGGATTGAAACATTGAATTTGGGTATTTGAAAGTCTGGCATTATGCCGCCGTGGACTTGGAATCTTGAAGTATAGGACTTGAGGTTTGAAATATAGAATAGAAAAAGGCATTACGACGGCCTGAATTTGGAATTTGACCCTTGAAGCTTGAAATTTTTAAAGGTCGAGTTGGAAAGTTGGCATTATGCCGGTATGGGCTCGGACATTTGAACTTGAGGTTTTGAGATTGGAATTGGCAACTTGAGTTTGAGGTTTGAAGACTTGAATGTTTGAAATAGGAAATCCGGCATGACGCCGTTGGATTTGGGTTTTGAACTTGAAATTTGAAACTCGAAATTTAAACTAGAAAATCCGGCATTATGGTGCCGTTGGATTTGGAGGTTTTGAATTTGGAAATTTGACTAGAAAATCCGGCATTATGACGCCGTTGGATTTGAGTTTTGAATTCGGAAATGGAAATTTTGACTAGAAAATCCGGCATTATGGTGCCGTTGGATTGAGTCTTGACTTGAAACTTGAGACTCGAAATTTGAATTAGAAAATCCGGCATTATGACGCCGTTGGATTTGGACTTGAAAATTGAGGTTTTGGACTAGAAAATTTGGATTTGAACTTGAAACTCGAATTTTGGACTAGAAAATCCGGCATTATGACGCCGTTGGATTTGAACTTTGAAAATTGAGGTTTGGATTTGAAAATTTGGATTGAACTTGAAACTCGAAATTTGGACTAGAAAATCCGGCATTATGACGCCGTTGGATTTGAACTTTGAAAATTGAGGTTTTGGACTTAGAAAATTTGGATTGAACTTGAAACTCGAAATTTGGACTAGGAAATCCGGCATTATGACGCCGTTGGATTTGAACTTTGAAAATTGAGGTTTGGATTTGAAAATCCGGCATTATGACGCCGTTGGATTGAATTTTGAACTTGGAACTTGGAATTGGACTTGAAAATCCGGCATTATGACGCCGTTGGATTGAATTTTGAATTTGGAACTTGAAATTGGACTTGAAAATCCGGCATTATGACGCCGTTGGATTGAATTTTGAATTTGGCATTTGTAATTTGGACTTGAAAATCCGGCATTATGACGCCGTTGGATTGAATTTTGAATTTGGCATTTGTGCGTGAGGCGTGTTTAAGGGTTTTGAATCAAATGGAGTGACACTCCTAAAGACCCTAAAATCGGCAATTTAGATGCATGAGGTTTGAATGATGCTCCTAGGGGTTTGGTTTGGTTTCCTAGTTGGAGGCTAATTGGTTTTGGCAAGCTAGAACTCGAGGTTAGCCATTCACGCGTGCAAAGACGCCCACACAATGCACAAGTAGCACGTTGTCACACTAATCATGAATGCGACATGCAAAGTTCTCAACCTAAGGTCGGTCTAAGTTTTGTATGATGCAAGTGGTCGGCTTTCGGTGTCAAAAGGTACTCGGCTAAGAGACGGATCCAGCGACAAGCTTGCACATCCGTCTAAGGGAAGTGTGTGTCGGAAGACGGCCTCCATACTTGACATCGGGAATGTCAAGTAAATGCCAAGTTTCGGTAGGCGCGGAAATGGTCACACACTTTGGTCGGGAACCGTATGGAGAGTCACCATTTAGTTGCCCCCGGGGCTAGCCCGAATGTAGAACACATCCGTTTGGGCAAAGGTAGAAATTCATTTTGCACAATATGGTTTTCGAAAAATGCATGAAATGCCTAGAAATTGAAATTGAAATCGTACATGAATTTGTATTTGTAAAGCTCGTTTTTCGGCACTTGTTCACGAGGTTTGGGAGCGTCCTTCCAGATTCAAAAATGGACTAACTCCCAACACGAAAAGTTGAGCAAAAGTGGGAGACAGGCCACTGTGAGCCACTGTCCTGGATGCAGGCAGTGGCGTTGGGCGCAGGGGCTGCGCCTGGCGCCAGTGCTGGCATCCAGTACTTAAGTAGATCAGTGGCTTGTTCCTCGAAATCTGCTCGCATTTTCGAAATTGAAATTAGTAAATTCCCCAGTGGAGTCACCAGAATTGTAGGGGGTTTTTTTGTGCAAAACTTGTTTCCCGTTCTACAAGAGGGGCGGTTCTTTGGAAAACCATAGAATTTTTGTACCTCGAAGGAGTCGCCACCAAACATTGTTTAAAGTCTCGTTTGGAAAGACCGCAAGTGACTCTATTTTGGATAAGGCTTTGAATCCTCGAAACGGATGGGTGAGATCCGGGCACGGGAACGAAATGCTTATTCGGCAAGCTTTAGAAATATTCAAGTACGTTGGCACAACATTTTCGAAAAATATACCCTAGATTAGACTATGTGGGTTCGAATTTAGAGCAAATAGAATCTCTATTTTGTATGGTGGTCACTTTGCTTTAAAGATTAATTTAAGGAACCTAAGGCCGGTTTGTCCAAGAAATTATCTTTGTTAAGCGTGATGTAACCTTTGTATTTTGTTGTATTTAGCATATGCGGTGATGAAAACAATAAGGCAAATAAAGCAACATCACAATACTAAATAAAGTGCAGAATTAGTAAATACAAGACCCCCTAGAAATGGACTAGGGAGTAGGTCCACATTGCCTAGAAATGGACTAGGCAAGTAAAGATGCGGAATTGAAAGTGCGGAATTGAAATTGCGGTATTGAAAGTGCGATATTGAAATTGCGGTATTGAAATTGCGGTATTGAAATTGCGGTATTGAAATTGCGGTATTGAAAGGTGCGATATTGAAATTGCAATATTGAAAGGTGCATAATTGAAATTGTACTTGGGCACATGAGATTCGAACGCCCAGCGGCTCCTTAAAAATAAGTGCGCCCGACACGAATTCAAAGCCAAAAATCTCAACTTGGGAGAGGTTGTTCAACCCAAATATCCTAGATTTTGCATGTTAAACTTGAACTTGAAAGCTTGAATATTGAAGTTTTGAACTTGAAATAATTGAAATTTGAACTTGAAAGGATCCTAGTTTAGGGAAGTAACCATGAACAACCCTAAACATGGTGAGATCTTGAAATTTAAAAACTTGAACTTGTATATTGAAAAATGGAGTTTTGAATCTCAAAAGAATAAACCTTTAAATGTTAAAAGGTGTCATCTTTGATTAGCCCATACTTAAAGGTGATTCTAGTCCAAAGAGGTGATTGTAAACAATTTTGGACATCCTTGAATCTTGAAAGTTTGCATTTTGTATTTTGAAAAAGTTTGTATTTTTGGAAAACATGTATGATTGTTGCAAGTGGTGTTTTTAATGATTAAAAAACACCAACTTGCTAATCATTTTGAAATCAAAGAAACATAGTTGATTAGAATGGGATTCGGATTTACCTATTTAGGTTTAGGCAAGAGCTCCCAATTGCTTAGAATTTAGGAATTTTGTATGTGTTTTTGAGGAGTTTTTGAGTTGCATTTTGAGGCGTAATGTCAGAATTACGACGTTGTATTGTTGTTCTCCTCCTCATTATGCTGAAAATGAGGGGTATTTATAGAAGGAATGGGTGCAAGGCGCCAGCACACGCCAGCGCAGTGCGCTGCTGCCGTGGCTTGAATGCCGCCAAAGCAAGGACGCGGGCTCCGTCCTTGTTTCGTCTTGTAGTGTTGTACCTGTTGTACGAATAGTACTAGGTTTGGCGTTTTGTATTTTCTTGGAGGTTAAGGCATCATTTAACGTCTAAAAACAAGCCTTTCTCGGGTTTTGAATTCCGGTTTTACGGGACGGGGCCCGGCATGCTCGGTTTTGTGGGTTGGCGCCCGAATTTGACTTGCCTTATATGATTTTGAGTGGAAAAGGCCTAGTAAAACCAATGGGATGGTCTACTAGATGAGATTATACTTGGATTTTGAAATTGGATTTGGAAAGTTGTATTTTGTACCGAGAACCGAAAGGGGAACGGTCTCGGGGGTTGGATTTTTGAACTTGAATTTTGGAAATATTTTTAGCAATTGGGATTTCCGTCTGGAGTTATTCCAATCGCTTAGTAAGGATAATGGTATCGTCATCATCTTAGAGGGGAGACACAAATTAGGTGTCCACAGGTACCCTGACTTTTTGCGCACCCCTACCCATTACCATTCATATTAAAACAAGCTTTAAAAAAATTACTAATTACCACCAAGCTACAACTTTACTTCACTATTGGGGAATTTGTAGAAACACTGATACTCCGTTGTTTGATATTGTAGGGAATAAGTTGCTAATGAATGTAAATTTACAAAAATATCTTGTTTAATTTTTTTATCCACCTTTTCCATTAATGAGAATATTGTCATTTTACCATTTTTACAATTCTCATCCTCAATTCTTACCTCTTAGGTAATAAATTCATTGAACTAAATGTCTAAATGGGAATAAAAAATCAAATTTGTTAAAATATTTCGCACTAAAAGAACACGCCACTGACTAAACCCCTTGTTGCCCTTGCTACTAAGTCATGGAGATTTTTGCCGCAGTCAGAAACAATCCGCATCTTCTGAATTCACTTGTTAGGTAAATATTTAGCTTAGAGTTGTTATTTTTATTGTATTATTATTATTGGTAACTTACATCATTTGCTATTATCTATGAAAAATTGTTATGTTTTTGCACGTTCAGACAATTGACTATACCGAAAAGGTTTCAACTTTTGATACTTTAAGAGTGGTTTCAGAGTATTTTAATGTAGATCCATGTGAGGATTTTAAAAATGCTCCAATCTTTCCATAATTAATTTATTTGCTATACATTAGTTATGTCATTACTATTTATTATATATGTTTTCTTGCTCCGTTATTAATATTGCAGTCCATATAGAATTGAAGATATAGGGGTTGAAAACACGTTGGTAATTGAAGTTGATTCTGTAGAACTTTTGCGTAATTATATTTATTTAGCGCATCAAATCAGAGTTAAATATTCTACTAGGAGTATATTGGTTAGATCAAAATATGCCGCGACTCACAATCCACCACTCCTTTTCTATTTATTGAATTTCGTTTTTACAGAATTCACATGACATCCGTATTGATAAAGAAAAAAAATGTGTATCTTATTGGGTTTCTTAGTGCCAATAAATTGAGGATTTGTACTGGCTCGAGGTACCAAAATGATGATTTCAAGGGTGCTTGCGATTCTGTGTTTTCGGTGTCTTACTTGGCTACGGGTGTTTCCGACGGGCCGCCTAAAGGGTATCTTCATTTAATAAAAATAAATATTAGTTTAAATTATGGAAAAGAAAGCAAATTAAGTTATCATTTTGTTGTTATGACACTGAATTTGGCCGAGCCAACAATATTTCTGCCTTTGGTTGATCATCTGTTCATGATGTATTATATATTTCAGATAGCGACGGCACGTGGTATTCCGGACAATGAGGTGCATCAATCTACGGTTTGTGAACCAGATCGACTTCTCATTCATGCTTGGACAACATTTGGCGATGTATGGTTTAAGTACGATGAAATTGACAAATGAGACCCAAAAAATATTCACAATCCAAATATGTTAATTACATTTCCTGAAATCGGTTATCAAAAAATTGTTATTATGCAAATAACATCTTACCTTATTTTAAGATCTTACAGGTTATTTATAATTTTGTAAGATTCCATCAATATTATTGATCTTTTTTTTTCTCAAGTTAGACCTTAAAGTAAACTATATTAGAATTTGTGGAACGTACATGTATTACTAAATATGTTTACGGAGTATTATTAATTACTCGTGAACAATAATTTGTAATTGAGAAATATTTTGTATGAAATGTGATTGAGAAAACATGAGATATAAATTAAAAACAACTACGAAATAAAATATAGAATTTGTGAACATAATTAGTTCAAATTCGTCAATTAAGCATGTCATACGTTATAATAATACGGACAATATACGTTAAACTTTATTACTTTTAATAATTTTCACTTTTTCGGGGAAAAATTGGAGAAAAATTATGTTTTTAAAAAATAAGTTAAATTTGTGAAACAAAAGAGTTACTACATCTGTTTCACAAAACTTGTATCGTTTCTTTTTGCATAATAACCAATGAAAATTATAATTTATTGAAGTTGGACAATTTTCTCCATGTGGTTAGAGGAAAATGAAAATCTGAAAAAGAAAATATAATTTACGGTTTTTTCATGAAATGCCCCCGAGCTTTACAAAAACGCACCAAATACCCTCGCGTGTTTCGATTCACATAATATACCCCTATTTATCCGTACCGTTCATGAGATGCACCTAACAGTTAACGGCGTTAGTCTACCGTTAGTGGAGTTTTACTATTTTGCCCTTAATTGTGTTATGACCCCCATTTACTTACCTTCCCTTTGGCAGAAACTCAAAAAAAAAAAATCTCATATTCTTCTATTTCTCTCTCCTCTCCCCTGTTCTTCAAGCTTCAACCTACTCGAAACCCAGTAATTCTGGGTAGATCCGTCCGATCTCATATTTTTTTATTTCTCTCTCCTCGCCGGCAGTGATCCGGAGGATCACTTAAATCAGATGCTGATGGTGGTCGACTTGGCTTCGCGGAGGGTGGTCGTTTTCCGGTGGCCGCATTGGGAAGGTTGTCGATTCTCCGGTGGCGCGGAAGTTTCGCGGCGGTGTGTTGGCTGGGAGGGGGTTGTTGATGGCTGCGACAGTAGGGTGGTGGTTGCTGATGGATGCGACGGGGGTGGTGGAATCTAGGTGGTCTTTCGCATCCACGGATAGGTTTGCTGCCGCGGGTGGTTGCTCTTGTGTTGGCTGGGTCGGGTATTTTAGCCCAGCTCGATCCACCACTTGAGTTTCTGTGACATTAAGCAAATACTAAACTCCTCCCAGATCTCCCTTGAACTTGTAGCAACTCCGTACACAAGCTCGTGTCCTCAAGAATCCCAAACCAAATTTTTGATGGAATTCTCAACGGACTCCCGCGCTGAAAGAAAAGTTCCATTCCCCACAGGTTCATGGTTCGGTCCTCTCCACACTTCAATCTGTTCCTTCATAAGCGTAACTGGAATACATGGCACCAAGTCCTGATAAAAAATTTGGTGACAAACAACCAGAGATTCAGAGGAATTAACTAATCTGTCATTTGAAAAATTGGTTGTTGCCATTATTTTGTTGGTGTAGACTGTAGAGTGTACTTAGATGTTGCTGACTTGCTGGTATAGTACTTGGGACCCATTTGTTTCATAAATATTGAAGTGGTAAAATTGGGAACTTGACATGGAATTTGATCGGTAGCATTGCAACTGATTTGGTGGAGTTCTGGGAAAGAGCTAGAAGATTAGGATTGACGACAGGTAGCTCCTATAAGTTTAAAAGGTTAATACGAATGAAGTAAATCATTCATTCTAAGCGCCTGACCTGTAAATACTACACCAAAAAATCGCACTGATTTGGTGGTGGAGTTTTAAACTTGACTAATGCACTGATCGATATGTACACCAACAATATAATTCAATTCAATCAATTTCTTATTGGATTTGTTGTTTGATCATTTCAATTTTCTTTGATTATTACTTCTATTTTTGTTTTATGTTTAACTTTTAGGTTGATTAATTTGATTAATTAGGTGAACAATTTGTGGAAATCAAATTCTGCAGTTTAAAACCAGTTTGAGTATTTGGTGCAACTTAGTTTCAAAATAGGTGTATATTGTGCAATAGGTTTATAAATAGGGGTATTCTGTGAATTATAAACACGACTTAACGGAGGACTAACGGAAGGTCGGTTTAGGGGTATTTGGTGCAAACTTGGAAAAAAATAGGGGTATATTATGTGAATCGAAACACGCGAGGGTATTTGGTGCGTTTTTGCAAACCTCGGGGGTATTTCATGAAAAAACCGTATAATTTATAAAAGGGAACAAAAAAGGGTATTTACATTATTTCACCTAAAAAAGTGCTATATATGGAAATGATGAAAATATTGTAAAACAAACCAAAAAGAAATACGGTGCAAATATTATGAAACGTAAATTTTAGGTTTTAAAATTTCAACATAAATTTTCATAAACTTAGATATTTTTTTAGGGATATATTTTATCTCGAGTTAGATATGTCAAAATAACTTTAGAACCTATATTGTATAAAAATATAATTTGAGCTAAAATTAGGACTTTTGTTTTTAATTAAAATTCATATAATTTCATCATTGTTATATTGAGCAAGTATATTTAGATTTAAGTTAAAATAAGCGGGATAGATTATATGATCTAAGCTAAGAAAAGATATTAATTTGTAGAAACATTAATACTCCGTTGTTTGAAATTGGGGGGAATAAGTTGCTAATGAATATAAATTTACAAAAATATATTTTTTAATTTTTTTATCCACCTTTTTCATTAATGGAAATATGGTCATTTTACGGTTTTCACAATTCTCATCCTCAAATTTTACCCCTTAAGTAATAAATTCATTGAACTGAATGTCAAAATAGGAATAAATATTCAAATTTGCTAAACAATTCCCACCAAAATAACACGCCACCGATTCAACCCCTTGTTGCCCTTGCTATTAATTCATGGAGATTCTTGCCGCAGTTAGAAACAATCCGCATCTTCTGAATTCACTTGTTAGGTAAATATTTAGCTTAAAATTGTTATTTTTATTGTATTATTATTGGTAAGTTACAGCATTTGGTATTATCTACGCAAAATTGTTATGTTTTTGCACTGTGAGACAATTTACTCAACCAAAAAGGTTTCAACTTTTGATATTTTAAGAGATATTTTTGGAGTATTTAAGTGTAAATCCATGTGAGAGCTTTAAAAAAGCTTTCATCTTTCCATAATTAATTTATTTTAAACACATTAGTTATGTCATTATTGTTTATAAAATATGTTTTCATGCTCCGATAGATATTAATATTGTAGTCCATATAGAATTGAAGATATAAGGGTTGAAGACACGTTGGTAATTGATGTGGTTACTGTAGAATTTTTGCGTAATTATGTTTATTTAGCGCATCAAATCATAGTGAAATGTTCTGCTGGGAGTAAATTGGTTAGAGCAAAATATGTTGCCACTCATAATCCATCACACCCTTTTCTATTGCTTGAATTTCGTTTTTACGGAATTCACATGACATCCATATTGATAAAAAAAAAAAAAAAAAAAAAAACAATGTGTATCTCATTGGGTTTCTTAGGGCCAAGAAATTTAGTGTTTGCACTGGCTCAGGGTACGAAAATGCTGATTTCAAGGGTGTTTGCGATTTTGAGTTTTTTGTTACTTATAGCGATACAGGTGTTTCCGACGACCCAACTACAAGGTATTTTCATTTAATAAAAATAAATATCATTTTGAATTTTGGAAAAGAAATTGTAATGACACTAAGTTTGGCCGAGCCCACGATATTTCCGCCTATGGTTGATCATATGTCCTTAACGTATTAAAATAAGACCCAAAAAATCATCATAATACAAATATGTTAATTTATCAACTGTAATCGGTTATAAAAGTTTATCATCAAAAGAACAGGAAAATAGGTCTGATAACATTTTATCTTATTTTGAATCGGTACAGGTTATTTATAATTTTGTAAGATTCCATCGATATTGTTGATCTTTATTTTTCTCAACTTAGGCCTTTGAATTAACTAGATTAGAATTTGTGGAACGCACGAGTATTATTAAATATGTTTACGGAGTATTATTAATTACTCGTAAACAATAATTTGTAATTGGGAAATATTTTGTATGAAATGTGTGATTGAGAAAAATAAGAGATATAAATTAAAAATAACGACGAAATAAAGTATAGAATTTGTGAACATAATTAGTTTAAATTCGTTATTTAAGCATGGCATATGTTATAATAGTTTTGTACAATATGCATTAAACTTTGTTATTTTTAATATTTTTTCGGGGAAAAATTGGAGAAAAATTATGTTTTTTAAAAAATAATTTAATTTTGAAAAACAAAAGACCTACTACATCTGTTTCACAATACTTGTATAGTTTTCTTTTGCACAATCTATATTATTAAAGCAGAGTGGTGTGTAATGAGAGTTGAGAAAAATGCAATCCAAGCCATCTCATGCATTAGGCTTTTTAGACCATTCATCTTGCTTGATTAAATTTCATCCATTAGATTCTCCTAAGTTACATCACAACATTTACAAAGAATAATTAATTATGTAATTAAATATTCAATTAAATCTTAATATATTCGACTACATTACTAAAATCATTCTTTACTTATATTATCTTAATTTCCTAATTTGTCACGCTGTATTGATTGGTGATATTTTTTTTCTCCATATTGTAACATCTTAAATATTATGTATTTATTTTTCTTATGTAATACCTCTTTTTACAATTAATCTATAATGTTAATTTGTTTTTTTCTTAGAGAAATAAATAAATAATAATAATAATATATTTAGAGAATTGAATTAGACAAAAACAATTCGCATACCTAAGTTTGGAAATGTACATAACAATTTCACTTTATAGTATAAACATTTAACTTCTCCATTTTATATTTTAAATTTACAAAATGGTTGGATATACAAGTAAGCTATAGTACTTCAGTACCTACTTCGAAAGGGGGGGAATTTGGATCAAATATTTTTAAATTGATGCTCCCTCCGTACTTTTTAGGAGTTATACTTTGAACAGACAACGTTTTAGGAACATGAGAAGTTTCATTTTAAATGGAATGAGTAGTTTTGCTAATTGAAAAAAACTATCTTTTAAAAGAAAATTCATTTTGTACGGAGTATTTGGTAAAATAAAATATTATTTTTTGCGTATTTTTCATTTCTAATAATTTCAAGAAGTTGTGCGAATGCATGAGTTAAAATTCATCTATCTAATTTTACATTAAAGACAACATGGATCGTTGTTCAATCATGACTATTTTATTAGTTACCATTAGATTCTCTTAGGCCATCATTAATTGTTTTTGTAGTTGGAATAGACCAATAAAAATGCATGGAAATTCCAAGTTTACATTGATTGACGAATTTATTAAAATTAAATACGGAGTATTAGATTTTACAATCACAAACATTGGTTAAGAAATTGTCTTTGTAGTTTTAAACTTTTAGCTTCGCATACTCGCTCATTTTGGGGTTTGTTTAAACAATAAGATGGGATATTAATTTTTGGTGATTATAAGATAGAATATTATGATGAAATACTATACCTTTCTTTTTGTTAGTTAATGTGCGATAAATGATATAATATTAGTAAAAATATATCATTTATAGAAACGGGGCGAGTATTAAGGGACGACTTTATAAGAACAGTGAGACGAATATTAAAGGACAGTGGAGTAAGTGCTAAGCTTTTTAGATAATGTAATCACTAATACTTTAATTTTTTTTCGTTTCTATACGTACTCTATTTATTATTGTAAAATTATCAAAATAGTATTCATAAGTAAATATTATGAGGGTAATTCCTAAATAAACAAAAGCCACCCGATAAACTAAGACAATTGCCATATTGGACATTCAATTTGAACATATTGATTTCATGAATTTTATAATTACCGATGCTTTGTCCCTTTTAGGAAGTCAATACTTGCAAAATTTGGTGTCCATCTCAATAGTCTAATATGGCCCTAATCAATTCATATTTAAATTGTTTAAACAGTAAAAATAAAATAAAACTTGCTCTCAATTAACTATATGATTATATCAGGATTAAAGTTGTTCATAAACACTATGAACACAATAGCGTGATATGTATTTTTTTAAAAGATCGCATGACTTTATTAAGATTATATGTGTTCACGTAAATTCTCAAGCACGCACCGCGTGCATAAACACTATTATAACGAAAGAACATCATAAAATATAGGAAAAATTGACATAATGAATAATCTCAACTTTCACTCATTTTCTATAAATAATCTCAATTTTGGATTATGTTAGAATAATCCAAACTTTTTGGGTTACCTTCTCAAAATAATCCGAAGTCTTCTTTTTCATGTCATTACGAAATCATTTTGGGTCTATATATTGTACATATGCAATGGATAGTTTGGATTATTTTAAAAACACAAATTCTTATTTACAAAGGGTGTACAATAAATATTGCATGTACACCGGAGTAAAAGTTAATTCAAAATGTTAAAAAGTTAAGCTTATATATGTAAAAGTTACCTATTTTTTAGTGATAATTTTTTTTTTTTTTCAGTAAAACATAATTCTTCAAAACTACTAATAATGTATAAAATTAATCATTTAACCATTTCTATCAACTTTTTTTTACTATTATAAAAGATAATCAAAACTAGGTTAAAGTTACAAAAAATTGGGTAAAAGTTATCTTCGTGTACAATAAAAAATATATACCCAAAAGTTGGGATTATTCCAAAAATAATCCAAAGTTGGGATTATTTTGAGAAGATGAGTGAAAGTAGGGATTATTTATATTAATTTTTCCTAAAAAATATTAAAGTTACTATAAAGAGTTTGCTGACAAGATTATAAATATCAGGAAAAATGTTCAGAAAGAACCTTTTAAAACACGAAAATTGTGACAAATGTCCTTTTAGAAAAAAGTTGTGACATAGGACCAAATTCGTTTTTTATTTGTGAATAAGGACCAAAAGCTATTTTCCGGTGGTCAACGCCAATTTTTCGGTGGATCAAAATATTAGAGTTATTATGAAGAGTTTGCTGACAAGATTATAAATATCCCGTGCATAGACTAGTAACCAATTTAAAGGAAAATTGGTTGAAGTTGGACAATTTTCCCCATGTGGTTAAAGGAAAAAGAAAATCTAAAAAAGAAAATATAATTTATAAAAGGGAAAAAAGAAAGGGGTATTTACGATATTTCACTCAAAAAAGTACTATAAAGAGAAGTGATGCAAGTATTATAAAACATCCCAAAAAGAAATACGGTGCAAGTATTGTGAAACGTAACTTTTATGTTTTAAAATTTCAACAGAAATTTTCATAAACTTTGGTCATTTTTTTAGGGATATAAACTTTTATCCCAATTTAGATATGTCAATATAACTTTAGAACCTATATTGTATAAGAATTTAATTTGAGCTTAAGTTAGGACTTTTGTTTTTAATTAAAATCAATATAATTTCATTATTGTTATATTGAGCATGTATATTTAATTTTAAGTTAAAATCGGGCATAAAGATTATATGATCTAAACTAAGACAATATATTAATTTCTATAGACATTGATACTCAGTTTTTTGATATTGGGGGAGAAAAATATCTTATTTAATTGTCTTTATCCACATTTTCATTATTGACAATATTGTCATTTTACCATTTTATAATTCTCATCATCAATTCTTACCCTTTAGGTAATACATTCATTGAACTAAATGTTTAAATGGGGATACAAATTCAAAATTTCTAAAATATTTCCCACCAAAAGAACACGTCACTAAGTAAACCCCTTGTTGCCCTTGCTATTAACTCATGCACATTCTTGCCGTAGTCAGGAACAATCCGCATATTCCGAATCCACTTGTTAGGTAAATATTTAGTTTAAAGTTTTTATTTTTATTGTATTATTATGGTAAGTTACATCATTTGCTATTATCTATACAAAATTGTTATGTTTTTGGACGTTGAGAAAATTGACTAAACCGAAAATGTTTAAACTTTTGATACTTTAAGAGTGAATTCAGAGTATTTTAGTGTAGATCCATGTGAGAAGTTAAAAAAAAGCTTCCATCTTTCCATAATTAATTTATTTGCTACACATTAGTTATGTCATTACTATTTATTATATACGTTTTCATGCTCCGTTATTAATATTGCAGTCCATGTAGAATTGAAGATATAAGGGTCGAAGACAGGTTAGTAATTGAAAAGGATTCTGTAGATTTTTTGTGTAATTATGTTTATTTAGCGCATCAAATCAGAGTGAAATATTCTATTGGGAGTAAATTAGTTAGATCAAAATATATCGCGACTCATAATCCATCACACCCTTTTCTATTGCTTGAATTTCATTTTTATGGAATTAACATGACATCCGTATTGATAAAGAAAAACAATGTGTATCTTATTGGGTTTCTTAGGGCCAAGAAATTTAGGGTTTGCACTGGCTCGGGGTACCAAAATGCTGATTTTAAGGGTGCTCGCGATGCTGGGTTTTCTGTGACTTACAACACTACGGGTGTTTCCGACGAGCCACCTATAGTGTATCTTCATTTAATAAAAAGCAATCTCGGTCTAAGTTGTGGAAAAGAAAGCAAGTTAAGTAATCATTTTGTTAAGTTGTTATGATAATGAATTTGGTCGAGCCCACAATATTTCCTCCTTAATTTGGTTGATCATCTGTTCTTGACGTATTATGGATTTCTGAATGAGAAGACACGTGGTCTTCCGGACAATGTGGTGCATCAATCTGCGGTTAGTGAACCTGATCGGCGTCTCATTCATGCCTGGAAAACCTTGGTCTATGTATGATTTGAATACGGTGAAACTGACAAGTGAGACCCATAAAATCTTTGCAATATAAATATGTTAATTAAACAAGTGAAATCGTTTATCAAAAAATTGTTATTATCAAAAGAACAGGAAAATAGGCAGATAGGCTAAAGTCGTATCACCTAATCAAAGATATACCTAAATCCACTAACTGAATAGCAAGGCATGTCAGGATCGAATCCACAAGGAGACAATGTTCTTCCTATTACTAATTAACAGGTCTAGACTACCGGTAACAGATAAATAGGGTTGGTTTTAATGATTAAACTACGACAATAATTAAATAGGAAAAAATCAATATTAAAGGAATCTAGGGCAACGGTTCACCACATATGCAGACTAGGATTGGACGACGGACAATAATAAACAATTAACAATCGTAACTAGCAGGCTCTCAAATTTATTAGAGATAACTTATCTAATAGCCACATATCACAAACATCAGATTTATACCTCTCGGGCATAATCTAAGATTCATCAAACTCAATCAAAATAGTAAGGCCGAACAGAATTGACGAGCAATTAAAACAAGCTATATAAATTTTAATTCATAATCAAGCATGATATCCAATCCAATCCAATCTCAATCATGCATTCATGGATCCCCTAAACCCTAGAAATTAAACTACTCACTCATATTAAAATTAAACAAAGAAAATATGATAATTGAATGCATAATTGAATTTAAGAAGTTGAAATAAGGATTAGATTAATACCGAATTGAAAAACAAAGGTTGAAACTTGAATTGAATTACGAAAGTAATCAATAAGAGTTTAGAGCCAAAATAGGTACCAAAAACTATAGAACTTTTTAAACTAGAAAAATAATACGGAATATTATGATGTCACTAATAACAAAATAAGTTTTATATTTATAACTTCCCCCAAAAAAATATGGAGAAAAGTGATTAAAGAAGGGGAATGCACCGAAAATCGGTCGGTTTCCGAAAATCGGCCGGTTCTCGGCACACAGGCCTGCTCTAGAATTCTTCGTCTTCAAATCGGTGTGGCGGGTTTCCTCAAAACAGTCGGTCACGCAAGCAATTGAAATTCCTCTTATTCTCAAAACCGGCCGGTTTGCGAAAACCGGTCCCACCGGTTTTGAACAACGTTTTCCATTTTTTCCACGAGCCTTGAACCTTGAGGCCCAAGCCTAACTCCTTTTGGTCTAATTTGCCGTTTGCGGCCCCTTGAAGTTGACTAGATCATCCTGTACATGCTCGGGATCCATGTAGTCATCCAGGAATAATAGAAAACGGTCTCAAAAGACCAATTACCACCTAAAAGGGATCCTGCAACTAAGTATGCTACACAACACATATTAGCACTAAAATTGGCTCCGAATAGCTCAAATGAGATGAAAAGTGCTTTCGGGACGGGGGTAAAAACTCTATAAAATATGAATGTATCAAACTCCTCCAAGCTAGACCTTTGCTTGTCCCTAAGAAAATATATCATCGATGAATAAATAGATCAAGACTTCACCCCAATAAATTTCAAAAAATAGATACGATTCAAGGAAAATCCAACAATTATGCATCAATTTCAACCAATCAAATCCATTCGACTACTAATCTTCCCTAGCAATATCAAGCAGAGCAAACCACAAGTGTATATGGAATTCAAGACTAGTACTTACACATTCTTCACTCACTTATGTGGCGGGTAAAAGATGTACCCAATCGCTCTCCTTCCCACAGTTTATGTGAACAATGACCTCCCAAACTCACAACACACAACACTCGTGTGTTTAAAAAGACATGCACTCAACCTAATAGATGATACAGAATATGTCACATCATTACTTGCATTGATAGACAACTAATTTCACAATAATATAACTCTATGCACAAAGGTGGTAAGGTATTCAAAGCTTGTAATGTAAGGCTTAAGTAAGTGTATGGTAAATTTGGGGAAAATGTGAGCGAAAAGCTTTAACTTTAAGGAGCCAAAATTCTAACATAACCCGTGATCAAAGATGAAAAGTGACAACAAACCTTGCCAATCAACACTTGAATATGCAAAAAATAAACCACACCAAACCTTTTTCACTTCTTCCATCCTTACCATCGTTCACCCACAAGAATTTAGAATTGCAACACCTTGAGTGAAACCATGCCTTGAAATTCTTTTTCCTTCTTTGAAAGTAATGAATTTTTTTTTCTTTTCAATGTATTCATTTTTCCCTTTTGAGGAAGCTTCACTTAGAAACATTTGAACATTTGTAATTCTTCTCATTTTTGCTCATCATTTTTTTCTTTTCAACCCATCATACAAAAACAGGAACAACGTTTATTTTACCCACCTAAATTTGCATGAATGAAGCACACTGCAACTCCCTCACCTCACTCACTAATAGTTTCCCCAAGCCAAGTTTGGGACTAGTAACTAATGGGGCTTAAATGGGCTTGTAATATGGCTAGTAACCGAATAAAATGGCACAGACAATAACATGGATAGCAAGAAGGGAAAAAATGTATCTAAAATCACCTGAAGGTCACCTAAAAGGAAAAAAAATGCATTCGTCCTCCTCAATGTGCATGTATATGAGTCATATAACATTAATTAAAGTTGCAAATCAATGCTTACAATCAATGACATACCAGGAACTAACACACAGAGATTCTTAACCAAACTAACTAGTCATGTCTCTGGCATAATAGCTTGGCATGGGATTGAAAAATACATACTCAATGCCATTGAGTTTCACCACTTCAACCAGCTTAGCTTGCCATTCAAGAAAATTTGTTAGGTTCAACTTGGTCATAAGTTCAGAACCCTTGATGATGTTTTGATTGTTGTTTGCCATAGTTAAAAACTACAATTGAAAAGAATAAACAAATAAATAACCATTCATACATTTTCTTAATAAAATTAAATTCTAGCATACATGCATAATTCAAAATTAATTAATCATTTACTCGAGTTTTTGTGTTCCGACGGGTGTGAATAAAATGAATCCAGGATCTTTAAATCATTGAAGAATTAAGCACATTATGTATTTTGACTCAATTCTAAAATATTTTAGGTAAGCAAATCCGTTGCTAATAGTCTGGAAACTACTCTTGGTTGATAGGTGAAGGAAATAATGCCCTTGTTCCAAGTATGCATTCAATGCTAAGTCTAATAAATGCGGTTCAATATTAATTAATTATGCAAGTTAATAATTCAGTGAGATCAAGTGAGCTGTATACCTAGCTAGAGGCCGCTTCAGTTCAAGTGGAATTAATAGTATTAATCCACAGCTTACTCTTGACTGAACCTTTAGGGCCACACAAATAGTACGTGAACGGATCAAATATTTAAGTGAATTAAATACTCTATTTATGAACATTCGGAAACGACGGATCTCGGTTCCAGTGGGAGCTGAAATCGTCAAAAGGCAAAATAAAGAATATTTCGGAAATAATGATATTGCCGGAAACGGAAATACGGATCGTGACGGAAATATAAATATTATCCAAGTCGTAGATGTAGCCGGAAACGGAAACATGGTACGTATCGAAAAATATTATCGGAAATAGAATATTGCCAGAATTGGAAATATTGCCGGAAACGGAAATATTACCGGAGTCAGAAATATTGTCGGAATCGAAAATAAATTCCCGAATCGGAAATATTAAATATTTGTTCGAATCGGAAATAAATTCCGGAATCGGAACTATTAAATATTGTTCGAATCGGAAATGAATTCCTGAATCGGAAAACGAATCGGAAGCGCGACGTACGAAACGATCGACGGATGAGCTTGCTAGACGTAAGGCCCAGCACAAAGCCAGGCCCAGCGCCCAGCAAGCCCGAAAGCGCGCCGAGCAACTGGGCCGAGCAACAAGCCCATGGGCCAGCGAGCAGCAAGCCATCCTCGTGGGCTTGCGAGCAGCAAGTTGCGGGCTGCACGACAGCGTGGGCTCAAGGGCCACGCGTTGCTTTGTCCGGCTAGGTTACTTCCTTGAGAAGTAAATCTCGCTTTCCTAATTCTACTCAAATTAGATAATTTGTTAAATCTGAAATACGTAAGTGTTTGATTAAACATTAAATTCTAATGATATAATTTAACTAGAATCCTAATGGATTTAGTTATTTGAATCCTAGTAGAATTCTAATTCCGTTATTTCCACCCAATAAATACGTGGTTCATAATCACAATTTATAACACAATTCAATAAGTATTCACATAGATTATGTTCAAGAAAGAATTTAATAATTTGCCTAAATTAGTAATTAAGCTTTCCGAATAAACATAAAACCTTAGATAATATTCTAGTTAATTGAATCTAAGGCGGATCCGAACATGCTATGGACTATCTACGGAGGGGCAACATTTGGAGTCTTAAAACTTGTTCTTGTTCGATTCGGGAGCAGCTAGGGAAGGCACGCATCACATTGTATGTATCCTAATTATGCTAATTGACTATGTGGCAATTCATTTGGATTCCTTGCTTTATGGTTTTTCCGCATGAAATATACTGTTTATATTTGTAATCTACAGTGGTATCACGAGCCTCTAATTAGTTCCATAATCAATTATAGTTAACATGGATAAATTTTATAAATTTTCAATGAATTAAAGAGGTGATTAATTTCGTGTATGTAATTAATTGCAAATTCGTGCGATTATTTGATTATATGTTCGCAGGATTTTTTCGGCAGTTTTGTCAATAATGGTCGGAATCTTATAATTTTACAGTGAATTTCGCATGTAAACGACGTTTTAAAATTTTGACAAAAATCAATGATTTGTCGCCGAACCCAGAATTCCCAAATTCAAAACCTAACTATGACTTTTCGGAGGTTTTAGTTTTTTCGAACGCAAAATTTGTAATTTTTATGATGTTAAATTAAATATTTGCGAATCTTGTATGTAAATCTTGAATCTATGATTGACATACTGTATATGTTTAACAATTTTTAAGCCTAATCTTGTTAATTATACAACCTAATTTGTAATTGCAATTAATTTATTGAAATTCGAATAATTTAGAATTTGTTTTGATTTTCATAATTAGTTAGCAATTTAATTAGGATCCTATGATTAAAAACCACCATAAAATTTTTTGAAATTGAAAATTTTAAAAAATTTATGACCTAGATTTGAATCCATGAAAATAAATATAATCGGAAATTAATTTGAATAATAAATTTTTGATTTTTGCCCAAATTTAATGAAATTAATATGATTTATTAATTCGTCAATTAAATTAAAGTATAAAAATTATTAATTTTTATAAAACCGATCACCAATGTTGCACGCACGAGGCAATGGAAGCTAAGTGTTACCATTAAGGGGTGTTGCATTGTGCGGGCATGCGACGACGAGCAAGGGAGCTCGTCGCCCATGCGGTACAAGGCAATGAGCACCGAGGCATGCGCGGCAGGCATTGGTTGTGCCTTGTGTGTCGTTTGGATGGTTGACCAAACAAGGGGAATTGATGCAAGGTAGCGCCAAGCACGAGGCACGACAGCAGCATACGAGCAAGGGAGCTCCCATGCCGCTGAGCATGCCACTGCCTAGCGCTGGCAGCCATCGATGCAGCGAGCAGCCATCGAGCAAGCGAGCAGCAAGCACAGCACAAGGCTGTGCGCAGCGATGGGCATCACTCGGCCACACAACGCGGGCCTGGGCGCTGCTTCGTGCACGCGGCCCATGGCGTTGCGGTTGTTGTTGCTTGGGTGAGGCTTGGGCTTCGGCCTAAGGCCTTGACTTGGTACGTTTGGGCCGTTTATTTTATGTTTCGGTTGAATAGGATTTTAATTAAATTTAATTTCGTAATTTAATTTTTTCTCGGGATTTAATTTTGATTAATTTAATTATTATAAATTTTTTTATACTAATTATTTTACTAAAATTAAAACCTTGATAAAATTTAAATTAATTAATTTTAAATCAACTAAAATAAAATTAAAGGATTTAAATATTATTTTATATGAGCTTTAAATTTTAATTAAATTTGTAAGTTTTCGGTTGGACTAGGAAATACAATTTTATGTTTAAAATTTGTAAAGCATGTAAATTTCTTGGTTTTAGTGGGAGCTTTTAGTCATTAAACTCTTGATTAGGTCTACATTCCTTTAAGGTTAAAACAACTCGATTAGAACTAATAAAGATTGAATAATTTGTAGATTATTGAGGATGAAAATGGGAGTTATTGGCACAATATCTTCATCCTGACCACCTGAAGTTAATTGAGGCGTATGAGTTAAAGGAAGACGCAGAAGTTGCTGACCTAGTGTACTGGCAACATGGCAATAAGGGCAAATTTACTATAAAATCGGTATTAAGATTGATGCGGAACGAGGCTGATTTCATAGATGATGAATGTTGTAAATTGGTTTGGAATGCCCCAGTCCAGCAAAGGAAAAGAGCCTTCTTGTGGATTGCGTGCCACGATCGTTTGTTGGGAAACTTAAACCGTTACAAGAGGCACATGACAGATGATCCGAAGTGCTATGTCTGTAGAGCAGATAAAGAGTCAACTATGCACATACTCCGTGATTGTCCTTTGGCCAAAGTTGTTTGGAAATGCACGGGAGGTCCTGCTGACATTAGTTCATTCTACACTACTCCATTAAAGCAATGGATTACTGATAACATCAACCACCAAGAGGGAGACGACATGCCTTGCTGGGCAACTTATTTCTGCCTCTCTTTATGGTGGATATGGAGATGGAGAAACAATGTTGTTTTTGGTAGAAGCCATGAAAACCCTATAGAATTTGGGGCATTCTTGAAAGTGAGATACGCTGAAGCAAGAAGAAGCATTGAAGGGGATAAAGAAGGGAAAGCTAGAGGCCACAAAACATAAACTCTTGTGAAGTGGAAGCACCCTAACGCTGGCTGGTTTGCGCTCAATGTAGACAGAGCAGCAAAAGGTTCACCAAGCCCTGCTAGGGGTGGTGCAATAATTCGAGACCAACATGGTACCTTCATTTCTGATTTATATGCCAGTTTTGGATAGTGCTCGTCATTCATGGATGAGGTAAGGCATTACTTGGTGAGCTGGAATTAGCCAAGGACTTGCAAATTCCAAAGTTGGTGATCCAACTAGACAATATGGCATATGTGCAAATAATGCAGAGTCGAGACAGTGGCAGGGGAGGATGCACACACATGCTAAATGTTTCGAATTGATAGACAGGCTTGAATGGGTGGCGCAAGTCATTCATGTGTATCGTGAGGGTAATCGAGCTGCAGATTGGTTGGCTAACCATGGTGTTATTCAGAACGTCACTTCGCAAATTTTAACCTTAGTACCGTGCAATCTTCACACGATTTTAATGGAGGATATTAGTGGTGTGGCTTTCCTTCGCCTTGTCCCTCCATAGTTAGTTGTTTTCCTGTTTTCTGTTTCGTTTGTACGTTTATTTTCTTTTCCTTTTATTGGGTTTATTTCCCTCATTTGAATAAAAAAAACTAAGATTAACTTGGAGTTTCTCCTAAAGCACCTGAATTTTTTTGGAAATTTACTCAAATATCGGAATTAAGAGTTGGGCTCTAGGTAAATTTAGGGCGCCGACCCATCATAATGGAGGATAATAGTCCCAAGTTAACTCCTATTTATAAATTCAGACACAATAATTATTTTCCACAATCTCATGTACTAATAAGTTCTTTTAAGCCAAAATAAGTTTCTTTATAACAAAATGTTAAGATAAAATAAGGTTAGATAAGCTCAAATAAGATAATTCATACTAAATAAGCCGAATAGAAAAAGTCTAAACGACTTCGTTAAAAAAAACACACACAACTTTAAGTAAATTTTTTTAATAAAATGAATTATAAAATTACTTATGAATTTAGTACTTCTAATAACATAAACAGCTACTCTCCTATTATGCCGTCTTGCTTTTAAATAACTGTTAGACTATCCCTAAAAGCAGTGGCGGGTTGAAAAAATTAGAATAAAGTAGACACAATTATTAAAACAATATATGAGTATTTTATACATAGAGAAAATTAAATGAGTCTTCAAATGAAAGCAAGGATTTTAAGGAAAAAATTTATAGACTCAAAGCTTAAATAGAAATTAATATAAGCATGAGGATAAAACCCATGAATAGGGGTGAGCATAACAGGGTATCTGTCAATGTTTCAGGAACCGAAACCAGAACATGTTCCAACAGGTTCGTGAAAATGGGAACCGAAACTGGAACATGTTGCAACATGTTCCTGAAAATGAGATCCGGAACCGGAACCGGAACCTATCGCTACAGGTTCCGATTAATGGTACTGTCATTTAAAAAAATATTGCTAATTTATTGGAAAAAAAAATATAATTTATGGTTTGTGATTTGATTGTTTTATAGTTTATGCTTAAATTGTAATTTTATTATTTATATTTTTCAAAATTTAGCTTGGATTGTTTTACATTTTGAGCATATGAGTCATTTTTATTGCTCCCCAGTTCTTGATTGTGAGTAATCCATATTAAAATGGATGTGTACAGGGTACCCAATAGGGTACTCGTTCCAAAAATTCGAGAATCGGAACTTGTTGCAACAGGTTCCCAATTTTGTTACCCATATCTGGAACCGGAACCGGAACATGTTGTGGGTAACCTGCCTTTTTGCGCACCACTACCCATTACCATTCATATTAACACAAAGCTTTAAATGCATCACCAATTACAATTTTACTTTACTATTGGGGAATTTGTAGAAACATTGATACTCTGTTGTTTGATATTGGAGGGAATAAGTTGTTAATGAAAATATCTTGTTTAATTTTTTTTATCCACCTTTTTCATTAATGGCAATATTGTCATTTTATTATTTTTACAATTCTCATCCTCAATTATCAAGGTAATAAATTCATTAAAATAAATATCTAAATGGAGATAAATATTCAAAATTTCTAAAATACTACCCACCAAAAGAACACGCCACTGACTGAACCCCTTATTGCCCTTGCTACTAACTCATGCACATTCTTGCCGTAGTCAGGAACAATCCGCATCTTTTGAATCCACTTGTTAAGTAATAATTTAGCTTAAAGTTGTTATTTTTATTGTATTATTATTGGTAAGTTACAGCATTTGGTATTATCTACGCAAAATTGTTATGTTTTTGCACTGTGAGACAATTTACTAAACCAAAAAAGTTTCAACTTTTGATATTTTAAGAGTTATTTTTGGAGTATTTTAGTGTAGATCCATGTGAGAGCTTTAAAAAAGCTTTCATCTTTCCATAATGAATTTATTTTCAACACATTAGTTATGTCATTATTGTTTATTATATATGTTTTCATGCTCCGATATTAATATTGTAGTCCATATAGAATTGAAGATATAAGGGTTGAAGACACGTTGGTAATTGATGTGGTTACTGTAGAATTTTTGCGTAATTATGTTTATTTAGCGCATCAAATCATAGTGAAATGTTCTGCTGGGAGTAAATTGGTTAAAGCAAAATATGTTGCCACTCATAATCTATCACACCCTTTTCTATTGCTTGAATTTCATTTTTACGGTATTCACGTGACATCCGTATTGATAAAGAAAAAAGATGTGTATCTTATTGGGTTTCATAGGGCCAAGATATTGAGGATTTGTACTGGCTCGGGGTACCAAACTACTAATTTCAAGGGTGCTAGCGATGCTGGGTTTTCTGTGTCTTACAGCGCTACGGCCGTTCCGACGAAGCCCCTATATGGTATGACGATGAGCGACATTTATGTCGCTCTTAGGTTAGGATTTTAGTTCATTTTATTAGCATTTTATTATTATTTTCGCTTAGTTTTATCGTTTTTAGTTCGTTTGTTGCATTTTTGCATTTATCGTTACATTTTCTCGTCTTGCGTATATTTTAGTCGTTTTTGCTCCAAATATGCCTTTTGTGCGCATTCTCATTGCGTAAGAGTCATTTTGAGCATTAACGTGTTAATAACGTGTCATTATGCTTGTCGACGAGTTATATGTTTTACGATTTCTAAAATTGTTAAACAAATTAATATTTTGATTTTCGATTATTAATAAATGCTTTACGATTTTCATTCATTTTGCTAGGTGAAGCAATCTACTTAGGCTGCCTACAAAGTGCACAAACAACAAGCACTCACAGCAATGCACGAGCTGCCACTGCAGCAGCCTTGTGCTCTCCTTTAAGCCATCACTGCAGCAGCCTTAGTGCTCACTTGAGAGCCTTGTCGCAGCTACATAACAGCAGCCCTACACAGCCACAGCATGGCAAAGCAGTGCAGCAAGAACACGCAGCACAGGCCCAGCAGAACACGCAGCACAGACCCAACAGAACACGCAGCAAAATAGCGCAGAACCAGAAGCTGCAGTCTGTGCGGTCGAACAGCTTCTCCTGTGCGATCGAATGGTTGTCGTGCGAGCGAGTTCAGCTTGCTGTGCGGGCGAGTATCCAGACAGAATGACCCAATTTTCATGTGCGACCGAATGTGCTTCCTTGTTCGACCGCACAGATTTTGTGCGACCAAACACGCCCCTTGTGCGGCCAAACAAGAGCGCGGGGCTGCTACTATAAAGACCGAAAATCGCAGCATTGTGAATTAGGATTTCATTACGTAATTTCCATTTTTCTTAGGCTTAGCTTAGAATTCTCTCTCTAGAAGTAGTTTAGGGCTTAGATTAGAGATTAGGATTAAGGATTCTTAGCCTCAAATTCTTGATTCTAAATTCAATTCTATCATCAATTTTCAGATTTCTTTTCTCTTTCTCTTGAGCTTTGTTCTTCATTTTTGTGCTTCAAGTTTGATGCAATTTCTTCATTTCAAGGTATAATTCTAATTATTCTTTTGATTTTTTCTTTAATTCTTTAATTGCTTCATTAATTTCGTTTATGCTTTGATTTCATGCTTGAATTCTAGAATTAGTTTCTCATTTTGAATGTTCTTGATTTTTTCCCTATTTTTGGATGTTTGAATTTTCTGAATTTTCTTGATTCAATTAGTTTGATTAATTCAATTAGTTTCATGATTAGGATTAATGTTAGTTTAATGTTGATGTTAATCATGCTAATTGAGTAGTTTAGTCTAGAGGTTAGGGATGAAGCCTTGGGATTGAATTTGGGGAATTTTAGGGAAAATTCATGATTGATGTTGTGATCAAATGTGATTTAGTGATAGGACATCCATGCCTAGTTGAGTATTAGTTGCAAATGCTATTCGAATAGATTCCATTGGAATGCATAGGCTAGGTTTGGCAAGACATTGTGAGCCTAATTTGCGCAAATGAATAGTAATGCCTATTATATGCAAGTTTGTTTAGTCTAGGATTAGGCGAAAGCTCTTCCATAGATTAGACGCTTCGCGTGCTCCATCTGAGAGGTGGTGAGCACGTCATTAGTTTCTATTCCCCTATGTGCTAAGTCGTTGCATATTCATGAATGTTTTGACCTTGTGCTTCCTTTGATTCGATTTCCATTGCCGATTCCCGAATCCTCTAGAATTTCTTTATTTGTTTGCATTTCTAGCTTTTTAGATTAATTCAAAAACTCATTTTCCATCCGAACTAGCTTGTGAACGCATAGATTGAATAGTCAAACATATCCATTCCTATGGGACGATCCCTATTCTTGCCGCTATAGTCCATATAGCCGGTTAGTTAGGTGTTTTATAAATTTTGTTTGATTGGGTGAATTTCTATTCAACGACGGAAAAACACCTTATCAAAATGGCGCCGTTGCCGGGGAATGGCATCATTGTTTGATTTTTCATTCTAGTTCTCTAGACTAGTTCATTTTTCATTTTCTTTTTCTTTGAAAACCAAAAAAAATGGCAAATTCTCTTGTTTCTCAAAATGATGAGTCGATTTCACTTGATGATCTTCTCTTTCTCCATGACAATTTCCTAAGCTCTTTGAATTTTGAATCTCAAAAATCATTGTTTTAGAGGCTCCTTTTCATAAAATATCTTGAAATTCAAGAAGAGCAAAGAATAGATTCTTGTTTGAATTCATTTGAAGTCATGTCCCAACAAGGTGTAAAAGGCTTTTTGGGAATTTCTAACCTAATGCAAGAATCTATTAAGGATGTTTCGTGGAGAAGAGATGAGTTTGAGGCTACATTGCCACCTATGATGCATGACATTTAGGAGTTGAGTATCGGAGAGTTTGTTCCTACTCGTTCCCCTTTGCGTGAATGCCTCGGTGATGGTGATGAAAATCTATTTTCTCCTTTTTGCCTCGAAGTGCTTAAGTCGATTCAAATTGAGGAAAGAAGTGAATGTGCCAACCAAAAAGTGAATGAAGGATCTTATGTTGAGATTTCTTGTGCTCTTTGTGATGTGAGTGAAGTTGTTTGTGAATCTCTTGTTCCCACTCCCTTCCCTCATTCCTCATTCCGAAAGAAGAAACTCAAAATTTATCCTTCATTTCCCATTTCTTTTCCCTTTTTGTCCCAACTCCCGCCGCTTGAGGATTCCTTTTCCTCTTTTGATCCTAATGATTTTCCTTCCTCAAAGGAGCAAAAAGAAAGGATTATTTCTTTCGTTTTTCATTTTGATTTTTCTTATTTTTGGTTCCCCGCCCCTTGTAGGCAAAGAGTTGCATTCTACTTTGTGCTTGCATCTCATTTGACTCTTGCCTACTTGTTACTATTGGATATGTTTGCCATTGCATATGACAAACTATTGCGATCGTTGTCGGGGTACTTACTAGAGGTAAGAGGCGTCAAGCTAATGACGTAAAAAGTGCGTTTCTCGGGAGGCAACCCGTGGGTGTTGGCCACTTGGCCCATGTATACTAATTTTTCTTGTTTTTTGAAGTTTTTGTGGCTCAAGCTTTCTTGATGTGGAAATCTTTGCATTCATCTTTGCCATGACCGGCTATTCTTGTTGGTGAGTTCGTTCGTTATTACGGTTCTTTGCGGGACTTGCTCCCACGACATTTCCGGTAATATCATTCTAACTCTCTTACATTCTTTGGGATCAGGCATCATATATATGGGGCATTGGTTGGATGGGTAGTTGTGCCCCTCCTAGTTTCGTTTTAGGCCTTGAGGACATGGCCTAATTCAAGCTTGGGGGGAGATTCTATTGTTTGCTACTTTGATCTCCGTGTGATGGATTGCTTGATTTTGTGAATATTTTGGATTTTGTGCATATTTCTTGATTAGTTTCATTGATTTTCTTTATTTTCTTTTCCTTATTTTCTTTTCATTTCTTTTCTTTGTTTTTCCTTTTCGATCTTTGTCAAGGCAAGTTTTTCTAGGTTTTCTTAGGCAATATTCTTGATTTGGGCAAATAAAATTGGAACTTGTAGGTTAGAATGATTTTATTCCTAATTGGTAGATGTTTGCACGGTTTTTAATGTCTTGGGTCGAATCTAGGATTTAGGTGTCAAGAAAGTTGGTTAGAACTTTGGGTAGCATGAGTCTTGAACCCTTGGTTTGTGGTAAGACGATGTCGATCTCTCTAGTGACTTGAAACCGGAGAGAGTGGCATATGCTCCCATGTGAGGTTCATGTTCAAAATATCCCAAACACATATGCATATATTGAGTGGCATGGATCCTTGGCATTGACTTTCTTATCTCCCGAATTTGACTATTTCCTTCCCGAGACCGCGACCGAACTACTTTAGGGGACGATAGAGGCATTTCTTTCGGTGACTATTTTTCTTTTTAGTTTATGACTTTATTTTCTATTTTTCTCATATATTTTTTTTTTGCATTTCCCCCTTTGCTAGCCATTTGAGCCTTGTCCCTTCATTTCTTATGAGCACATTACAAGCCTAATAGCCTTTGTTTTGTTTTCACCCTTAGAAGTGATAGTGAAGCTTTGTGTTATGATGCTTGAGGTTTTGAATGAATATGCAAAGTTGAGGAATGATTGTTATTGGTATGAATGGAAAAGTTTGGGAAATATGTTGTATATAGTGAATAAATGATGCATAAGCAAAAAGAGAAAGAAAAGTTTTGAAAAAAGCCAAAAATAGAGAAAAACAAGGCAATGAGAAAAGTTTCAATTGAAACACACACAAAAAAAAGAAAATCAAATCAAGAAAAGTGCAAAAAGAGTTGTAGTTTAGAATAGTTGTTGAATAAGCTTGGGGGTACCCCAAATAAGTGGTATGAGTTTGTTTTTTTGGTTCGATTTGCTTGAGTTGAGTTCTATCATTGCGCTTCACTTTAGGTATGAGCACCAAATTACCATATTTGTTCCACACCTTACCCCTAGCCTACGTTACACCCTAAAAAGTCCTCTTGACCCTTTTGAGTTGAGTCATTGTCGGTGGAGGGAGGATTTGGTCAAGTTTATGGAATGGGATTGTCATGCTAAGATGTCGGGTAGCCTAATCTTGTTTTCCGGCGCCTTCGCGGCGTCTCGAGACGCTATTCTCAAGGGTGGATAGGATCTAGAGATTTGACATGGTATGCTCGGTTGAAGGGGAATTGACTAGTGTTTTCCCTTAGTTCTCTTTGCTTGGCACTTGAATCTTTCACTCGACTAAGGACATTGGTTAGCGTGCATTTGTTTACTTAGTTAGTAATATTAGCATTCTTTTTTGCTCGTTCCATAATAAAGGCCCTTATCTTGAGTTTTGTAGTTTCATTTTCCATTTTCTTTTTCTTTCTTTTCTATTTTCTTTTCCTATCTTTTTTAGATCTTGCCTTGATTCAAATTTTTGGAAGAGTTATGGGTGTTTCTCTTTGGAAACCCTTGCGAGATCCCACTCGCCCTCATGAGCGATTGTGGGGTTCAAAGAGCTTGTTGCATGCGCTTAAATTCAACCGTGATTCCTACGAAAGTGAGTTAGTGTGCATTCTTGTAGTTCTTATTTTCGTAATTTTGATTTTTAATAAATAAGCTCATTCTCCTCCCCATTTCTCATTCTAGCTTTGCTTGAGGACAAGCAAAGGGTTAGCTTGGGGGAGTTTGATGAGAGACATTTATGTCGCTCTTAGCTTAGGATTTTAGTTCATTTTATTAGCATTTTATTATTATTTTCGCTTAATTTTATCGTTTTTAGTTCGTTTGTTGCATTTTTGCATTTATCGTTACATTTTCTCGTCTTGCGTATACTTTAGTCGTTTTTGCTCCAAATATGCCTTTTGTGCGCATTCTCATTGCGTAAGAGTCATTTTGAGTATTAACGTGTTAATAACGTGGCATTGTGCTTGTCGACGAGTTATATGTTTTACGATTTGTAAAATTGTTAAACAAATTAATATTTTGATTTTCGATTATTAATAAATGCTCTACGATTTTCATTCATTTTGCTAGGTGAAGCAATCTACTTAGGCTGCCTACAAAGTGCACGAACAACAAGCACTCACAGCAATGCACGAGCTGCCACTGCAGCAGCCTTGTGCTCTCCTTTAAGCCATCACTGCAGCAGCCTTAGTGCTCACTTGAGAGCCTTGTCGCAGCTACATAACAGCAGCCCTACACAGCCACAGCATGGCAAAGCAGTGCAGCAAGAACACGCAGCACAGGCCCAGCAGAACACGCAGCACAGACCCAACAGAACACGCAGCAAAATAGCGCAGAACAAGAAGCTGCAGTCTGTGCGGTCGAACAGCTTCTCCTGTGCGATCGAATGGTTGTCGTGCGAGCGAGTTCAGCTTGCTGTGCGGGCGAGTATCCAGACAGAATGACCCAATTTTCATGTGCGACCGAATGTTCTTCCTTGTCCGACCGCACAGATTTTGTGCGACCAAACACGCCCCTTGTGCGGCCAAACAAGAGCGCGGGGCTGCTACTATAAAGACCGAAAATCGCAACATTGTGAATTAGGATTTCATTACGTAATTTCCATTTTTCTTAGGCTTAGCTTAGAATTCTCTCTCTAGAAGTAGTTTAGGGCTTAGATTAGAGATTAGGATTAAGGATTCTTAGCCTCAAATTCTTGATTCTAAATTCAATTCTATCATCAATTTTCAGATTTCTTTTCTCTTTCTCTTGAGCTTTGTTCTTCATTTTTGTGCTTCAAGTTTGATGCAATTTCTTCATTTCAAGGTATAATTCTAATTATTCTTTTGATTTGTTCTTTAATTCTTTAATTGCTTCATTAATTTCGTTTATGCTTTGATTTCATGCTTGAATTCTAGAATTAGTTTCTCATTTTGAATGTTCTTGATTTTCCCCCTATTTTTGGATGTTTGAATTTTCTGAATTTTCTTGATCCAATTAGTTTGATTAATTCAATTAGTTTCATTATTAGGATTAATGTTAGTTTAATGTTGATGTTAATCATGCTAATTGAGTAGTTTAGTCTAGAGGTTAGGGATGAAGCCTTGGGATTGAATTTGGGGAATTTTAGGGAAAATTCATGATTGATGTTGTGATCAAATGTGATTTAGTGATAGGACATCCATTCCTAGTTGAGTAGTAGTTGCAAATGCTATTCGATTAGATTCAATTGGAATGCATAGGCTAGGTTTGGCAAGATAATGTGAGCCTAATTTGCGCAAGTGAATAGTAGTGCCTATTATATGCAAGTTTGTTTAGTCTAGGATTAGGCGAAAGCTCTTCCATAGATTAGACGCTTCGCGTGCTCCATCCGAGAGGTGGCGAGCACGTCATTAGTTTCTATTCCCCTATGTGCTAAGTAGTTGCATATTCATGAATGTTTTGACCTTGTGCTTCCTTTGATTCGATTTCTATTGCCGATTCCCGAATCCTCTAGAATTTCTTTATTTGTTTGCATTTCTAGCTTTTTAGATTAATTCAAAAACTCATTTTCCATCCGAACTAGCTTGTGAACGCATAGATTGAATAGTCAAACATATCCATTCCTATGGGACGATCCCTATGCTTGCCGCTATAGTCCATATAGTCGGTTAGTTAGGTGTTTTATAAATTTTGTTTGATTAGGTGAATTTCTATTCAACGACGGAAAAACACCTATGTTCATTTAATAAAAATCAATCTTGATCCGAGTTATAGAAAAGAAAGCAAGTTAAGTTATCATTTTGTTGTTATGACACTAAATTTGGCCGAGCCAACAAGATGTCCGCCTTTGGTTGATCATCTGTTCTTGACGTATTATGGATTTCTGAATGAGACGGCACGTGGTCTTTCGGACAATGAGGTGCATCAATATGTGGTTAGTGAACCTGATCGGCTTCTCATTCATGCTTGGAAAACCTTCGGCGATGTATGGTTTGAGTATGAAGACACTGAGAAGTGGGACCCCAAAAAATCTTTTTGATCCAAAAATGTTAATTACATCTCCTGAAATCCGTTCTCAAAATATATCTACTATCAAAAGAACAGGGAACTAGGAGGCAAGGTAACATATTACCTTAATTTAGAATCTTTAATATTGTTAATCTTTTTTGCTATTATCAAAAGAACAGGGACGTAAATGTGTATGTTATGATTTTTTCAAACTAAACAGAACACTGTTATGTTTGTTAACGTTAAATAAGGATCGGATGGGTCTCGTGATCTCTCAAGCCTGAAGGCCTCAACTGTTTTCTGATTTTTTTAATAACAACTTGATTGTAGAAACATTAATTGTCAATATTATTCTAGTAGGAACGAGTAAGGTCAGCTCTTCAAATGTGTGTGTTTTAGTTGTTATGTGCAGGTTAGCTAATACTATTAAAATCAGCGATGTGCATGCAAGACACCCACCTATCCTCCTTACATATGCAAGTAGAAAACAAGATCAACAAGAACCTGTGGAGGCAGCAGCTGTAGTACCTTTGACAGAGGCAATAAACCCCCTCAACAGGTGGAGGTCACGGTTCTATGCATTAAGACTTTTGTCTGGTACAAACTACCATTTTGTCTGTAGTACAACTTCCTTAATTAGTTTTGTCTTGTGTTGTGTTACGTATTTAAAAAGGAGAGGAGAGAAAAGGGAGGATTACCTGGAAGTATTGTACTCCCTCCGTCCCAGATTAGTTGTTACACTTACCTTTGCACAAAGTTGTAGGTGATAAGTGGTTGTTTGGTTATCAATTGTTATTTTATTGAAAAAGTAGATGTGATAGGAGTTAGTGGGGTAATTTTTTAATTGAATGAGAGAGGGGGTGGGGACAGAAAGAAAATTAGTGGGAAGAGAGAGAGACAATATAATAATTGTGGGGTCATTCTTGATTTAGAAGTGTAACAACTAATCTGAGACGGACGAAAAAGGAAAGTGTAACAACTAATCTGGGACAGAGGGAGTAATAGTTCTGGGAGAGACAGGACCTCTCGAATGTCCTTGGTGTAACATAAGCTTTATGCTCTATCAATATACAAACATCCAACCTTTCCATAATTCACTGAGAATATTGTGTGTGAGTTGTGAGCAGGAGAATTGATTTTGTTCCACTTGGTATCAGAGCAGGCGAAACATGTCGACATCGCACTCCCAACGTTTAGACGACATCGACCAAATCATTGGGGAATTCAAAGGGCAATTGGGTTCTCTTGAAGAGAGACTCGGTGGCTTGCATGAATCCATTGGGCGCATTTTTGCAGAGGTCGTGGCTAGGCATATGGACGTGTGGAAAGAAACTCTCCTTGAACAGACTCAAAAAGGAGCAGAGACATAGGCTCAGAAAAACAATGAAAAAATGGAAGGAGCAATGTCTGCTATCGAAGTCATGTTGAACCGCTTCCGAGAAACACGGGCTGGAATGAGAGGCCAAGAAGAAAATTTTCAGACTGAGTTGCGGGAATTAACAGCCGTAATTAAGAAACCACCACCTGAATTATTCCATGTAGAAGATGAGGCTGACACGTCGGTCAAGGCAGGGGAAAATCCAGGCGACACCAGTGGACTGGTATTCGAGAGAGGAAAGGAAAAAGGGAGTTGGAGATACCGAAAAATTGAGATGCCACTTTTTGAGGGGAACGATCCGGATGGATGGGTACTCCGGAGTGAGAAATATTTTACCGTTTTTCGTCTCAGCGAAGACAAGAAGGTGGATGCAGCGTTTGTGGCCAAGGAGGGCGACCCACTCAAATGGTACCAATGGGAAAGCTGGAATCCGGTGACATCATGGAATGATTTTAAGTCAAGAATCCATCATCAATTATGACTTCAAAACTCTGGTTCACTCTACGAGCAATGGTTGGATACTACCCAAACCACCACCATGCTCGAGTATCACCGGAGATTCATAGACACGGCGGAGCCTTTGAACGACATACCAGATAGCTTGCTCATGGGGAAGTTTATTAATGATCGAAAGAGGAGGTGAAGGTGGAGGTAAGTCTTATCAACCCTTTGACTTTAGATCAGACCTTAGAGGTAGCAGCGAGAGTGGAAAAGAGAAACATAATTAATGGGGTAAAGAGAGGAAGCGGGTTCGGAACAGGGCAAACCCGACACAAGTCATTATCTATTTATGGTCGCGGGTTAGCATCATCCGTCTCCTACGCATCTAGGTCAAATAGGGAGTCAAACCAAACCAATGGGAGTTTGGGCTTGGGCTTGTCCAACAGTTTATCAACATCCACACAAGTTAACAAAGGTGGGTCCACCAAATTAAGTGGATTCAAGCCTCATTTAATCACCAACCTTAAAATTCAACTCCGTCATTTAACCAACACTCTGGGGGTTTTTAGACAGCTAACTGAACGAGAACTTCAAGACAAAAAATCCAAGGGTTTGTGCTTCAAGTGTGATGGGAAGTGGGAGACCGAACACCTCTCCCGGCGAAAGGAATTGACTGTAATACTTATCGATGAATACAAGATCGGGGAGAAGGAGGAAGACAGATGGCGGGAGGAGATGCCGAGGTATACAGAGGTCGTAATGCCGGAAGTGACCTCTGAACTCCGTGGTTGGGTTGCCTAGTCCGAAAACTGTGAAGTTGCTTGGGATGATTGGCGGTAGGCAAGTGGTGGTAACGATCGACCTCAGAGCAACGCATAATTTTATCTCACCCAAGACCGTAGAAGAATTGCAGATTCCGGCGACTGGCTCGACGGGTTTTGGGGTGTCTCTGGGCAATGGAATTAGTAAGGGGAATGGGTGACTGCGAAAATGTAGTGGTGGCTCAGAATGAGGAGGTTACCATGAAGGATAATTTCCTTCCACTTAGCCTGGGCAATTCTGATTTAATTTTAGGGATTGAGTGGTTGGATAAATTAGGCACGGTGAAGCAACAACAAGAAGTCTAAGTAGAGGCCGCACGATAACACTGCAAGGAGACCCTTTTCTTTCTTGTACCCGCGTGTCCCTGCAAGCCATGACGGACAATAAGAAAAGAGAGAGGAGGAGTTATCTTAGAACTGAATGAGATGATAGGAGGGATGCAAATTGGAGAGGGGCAGATTGCAGCGGAGGGGAGGGAGATTATGCTAGGGGATTTTCACTCAGTTTTTGAGATGCCTTTAGGGCTACCACCCCGAAGGATTAGGGAGCACCCAATAGTGCTCAAGGAGGGGAGTAACCCGGTGGGGGTTTGGCCGTACGCTACCCACAATTTCAGAAGGATGAGATTGAACAGTTGATCAAGGAGATGCTTCAAGCTGGAATTATTAAACCTTGGGTTTGTCCTTTCTCAGCCCGGTATTGCTAGTTAAGAAGAAGGATGGATCATGGAGGTTCTTTCGCATTCAAGGTAAGTGTTGGAGAAAACATTTGAGCATCAGTTGTATGCGAAGTTGAAAAACTACGACATCACAAAGGCGCGGGTAGCGTATCTTGGCCACATTGTTTCTGTTGAAGGCGTGGCAGTGGACATGGAAAAAGTCCAAGCTATGATTGAATAGGCAATTCCAAAGAACCTGAAATAATTGAGAGGGTTATTGGGGTTGACGGGTTACTACAGAGAGTTTGTGTTTCGGTACGCCAAAATAGCGTAGGCCCTCACCGAACAATTGAAGAAAGACTCGTTTGGCTGGAGTGATAAGGCCACGACTGCATTCATAGAAGTCAAACGGGCTATGTGTGCAGCCCCTATTTTTGAAATGTCGGATTTCAAGAGAATGTTTGTGTTGGAAACTGATGTTTCTGAGTTTGGGTTAGGGGAAATGTTGATGCAAGAAGGCAGGTATATCCCCTTCTACAGTCGGATTCTAGACCCGCGAGGCCAATCCAAGTCAGTTTAGGAGAAGGAGCTCATAGTGGTTTGATTGTATGTTCTAAAATGGAAACATTATCTGTTGGGGAGGCACTTTATTGTGCGGACAAACCAACAAAGTCTGAAGTACATCACCCAAAAGGAAGAAATTGGAGCTGACTATCAAAAATGGGTTAGTAAATTTATGGGATTTGATTTTGAGGTGCATTATAAGCCTGACACTAAGAATAGAGTGGCAGACACGCTATTCCATAAGCATAACGGTGAAGTAGAGTTGGGAATTATGGCGACCACTAGGGTAGTGCAGTGTGGGGAGCTGGAAAAGGAGATATAAGGGGACACTTTCATTCAAAATATGCGGAAGGAGCTATGGGAAGGGGGGGGGGGGAGAAAGGAGGGATTTGAGTTGAAGGGTGATAAGGTATTTTATATAGGGCGGTATCTCATACCTAAATTTTCTAAAGTTATTCATGCCTTGTTGTTTGAGTATCATGATTCTGTGGTTGGGGGGCAGGGAGGGGATGTCAAGACATATTTAAGGGTGGCCCAAGAGTGGTTTTGGCCTGGGATGCGCAAAATAGTAGTAGAGTATGTTAAGAAGTGTGAGGTGTGCTAGAGGAGTAAGGTGTCACAACAACACCTTCGGGTCTCATACAATCACTGCCAGTCCCTACGAAGGTGTGGGATTACATAGCCATGGACTTTATAGAGGGACTACCAAGTTCCAAAGGGGTTGACACGATCCTCGTAGTGGTGGATCTCCTCTCCAAATACGCGCACTTTGTGGGGCTCCGTCATCCTTTTACAGTGTTAACAGTAGTTGAGGCCTTCATTAAAGAAGTGGTGTGGCTCCACTGCTTCCCATCTTCAATTATTTCTGAACGTGACAGAGTGTTCCTAAGCATATTCTGGAAGGATCTCTTCCGTTGGCAAGGTACCACCCTCAAGAGCAGTTTGACCTACCACCCACAAAGGGATGGACAATTTGAAGTTGTCAACAAAAGGTTAGAGTCTTATCTTCGTTGTTTTGCATCTGAGCAGCCACGAGGGTGGGCTTAATGGCTTCCATGGGCCAAACTTTTGTATAACACAGCGCCTCATTGTTCAACCAAGGTGAGCCCTTTCAAGGTAGTCTATGGGAGAGACCCACCACCATTAATAAATGGGGAACAGTAGTGGGTAGTTAGGAAGAGACATTGCAGGAGAGTGACTTAATTTCGGATGAGTTGAAGATGAATCTATATAGGTCTCAACAACGTATGAGGGAGGTGGAAGATAGAAAGAGAAGGAAAGTTAATTTTGAAGTAGGAGACAAGGTTTATCTGAAACTCTATAAAGAAGGCCATTTGAGAAGTTGGCAGCACGATTTTATGGTTCGTTTCAGATCGTAAAGAAGGTTGGCAAGGTGGCGTATAAGCTACAACTTCCTAACAAGTGTAAAATCCACCCAGTTTTTCATGTCTCTTAGTTGAAGTTAGCAGTTGGCACAAATCTGGTTCCTTTAAACATTCCATCACAACTTTCTCCCACACTAGAGCTGATTGTGGAACCGGAGGAAGTTAAAGAGATACGTTATGTTCGTAGGAATGGAGCAGATGTCTTGGAGGTATTATTAAAGTGGAAGGGATTGTCCGAGTTCTAGGCAACATGGGAAGATGTCACAATGATCAAGCTCTGTTTTCCAAACTTCCACCTTGAGGACAAGGTGCGTCTTTGGGAGGGGGGTATTGCAAGACACCCACCTATCCTCCGTACATATGCAAGAAGAAAACAGGATCAGTAGGATCCTCTGGAGGCAGCAGCTGCGACACCTTTAACAGAGGCAAGAAACCACCTCAACTAGTGGAAGAAACGGTTCTATACATTAAGACTTTTATCTGGTGCAAGCTACCATTTTGTCTGCAGTACAACTTCCTCAATTAGTTTTGTCTTATGTTGTGTTACGTATTTAAAAAGGAGAGGAGAGAAAAGGGAGGATTACCTGGAAGTATTGTAATAGTTTTGGGAGAGACATGACCTCTCGCATGTCCATGGTGTAACCTAAGATTTATGCTCTATCAATATATAAACATCCAACCTTTCCATAATTTTGTGAAAATATTGTGTGTGAGTTATGAGCAGGAGAACTGAGTTCGTTGCTGCGCATAAGTCTAATACCTCGTGTATATTCTGAGAATGAGTCAATTGTTTTAATCTTCAATATGTTCTTTAGTTGTTGCGATTATACTGTTGAAGTTTGGGAATCGATGGACGAGTGGTATGTTGGCTTGGACAAGTGAGACTATGCGGCTCTTGAGTCTTGAAATTATGAATTTTATTGCATGGATAAATCACTACAATGTTAATTCTGATTTGTGTGAGGCCGGTGTAGAGAAAGTCTGGTGGTAATTACAATTTATTGTGTGTTGAAAGAAAGGAACAACAGACCCTGCATGTTTGATAAAGCAGTTGCTGCAAATTGATTATAATCTTAATTTGCGTCTTACGTTTAGTTTCTTTTTTTTTTTTGGCAAGTAAGGTAAAAATATATTGCTCAACGGAAATTATTACAACCTATGAACTTTAGGGGCAAGGGAAAACCTTCTAGGAAGGACTCTCCTCGAAAACCTAAAGCTTCATAACAAACTAGGCTAAAACATGCCTACAAAACAACAAATGTACACCACTAGTGTTAGCCTCGATTACAAAGAATCAAAAAAAGGTTCCTATCAAATAAATAATTATATTCTTTATAATCACAATTATAGACTTGTGTAACAATGTACTTGATTTCCTGGAAAACTGTTTGCATATGAACAACCCTCTTCTCCCAAAGAGCAATATTCCTAACCTTCCATATTGAGTAAATTGTACAAAAAAAAGTAGCATAAACTATTTTCTTCCTTAAGGCACTTTTACAATATCTCCTAATCACCCCCATCATGGTGTAAATGTCACTAGCATGACAATGAATTTCCAAGCCACTATTTCACCTTTAACATTAGATCATCACTGTAAGCACATTCAAAGAAAGTGTGCTTGCTAGTTACAGCTTGGTTCTCACACATAGTGCACTTATCTGTGTCAGAAATAGCAATGTTGCAAAGTCTGATTCTAGTATTAAGTCTATTGTGCATGGTTAACCATAGGATAAACCTGTTCTTTGGCACTGTGTACCTATTCCAGACATCCATCCCCCAATGAACCTTTTGAGCAAGCCAGCATCGCTTACTATACACATCCCTGATCTGGTAATTTTGAGTTAGGAAACATTAGTGACTCTGTAAATTGTTGTTGACCAGGTGCTTAGCCTTGCAAACATGATCCAAGCCCAACTAGCTATAACAAAAGGTGTATAATCCTGCCAGCTACTATATTTTAGGTAGATCGTATGAACCCACTTAACCCACATATTATCTTGTTTTTGAGCAATAACCCAAACCTAGATGTTTTCCTACAGCTGCATTGTTCCACATTTTTAAGTTTCTGAAACCTAGACCTCCACGGCTCTTTGGTTGACACAATCTATCCCATTCCACTGCACCAGCTGTAGAGTCATCGTATGTTCCATGCCATAGAAAAGCTCTATACACGACATTGATCTTTTTGATGATAATTTGTGCCCAGTAAACACAAACACTCATAAGGACATAGTTTATGAGTTGCATCTGAAGGAAATATGTCCTTCACCCAAGGTGCATTAAGTCTAATGCCAAGGTTCAGATTAATTGCGAACAATTAATTCAGTGAGATCAAGTGATCGGAACAGCTAGCTGAAGCAATGCTTCCGATCAGTGAGTTCTAATGGATATTGAACTCACAACTTACTCTTGACTAAACCTACAAGGTCACACCAATGACACATAACAGATCACCGGATTAAATGAATCGGAAATTCATTTAATAGCTTTTCGGGATTTAAGTTGGAAACGTATTATACGATACGACCTTGCATCGGAATCGTATATCGTATCGCGAATATTCGTAACCTAGGCGAGACGAATAAATCGTATCGTACGACGGTGATTCGTCGTATACGAAACGATAAATAAATATATCGGAAATATATTTAATCGCGAATACGAGGAGCGGCCCACGAGCCGAGTGCACGGAGCACTCGAGGCCCATGGGCGCGCGCATAGGCGAGCAAGCAAAGCGCGGAAGCAGCGAGGCCCAAGAGGCGAGGGCTGTGCGCGTGCGAGCGGGCCGAGACCATGACACAAGCAGCAGCGCGGCCCACGGCCCTTCGCTGTGCGTGTCCGTGTGACTTGGCATCCAAGCTTGCTAGCCGGCCTTGCCTCTTGGCTTGGTCGGTTAGTAAGGTTATGTAAATAACCTTACAACCTATTTTTCCAACTAAGCACAATCATAACACAATACACACAAACCTAGGAGAAAACATAGAATCCTAATTCTCTCTGTGCCTCCATAGTGTGTTCATCCCAAAAGGCAAAATATCTTGATCAATTGTCTAAGCTACGATAATCAAGACAGATCTTAACGTGTCGGTGAACCAAGTAGAGGAACGACAAGTGGAGTTCTTTGTTCGTGTTCGTTGACAGATTATTGTGGAAAACACGCTTCGAATGTAAGTTTGCTTAATCTGTGCTTTATACATGTTTCCTGGCTTTGGGGATTGTTCCGCACATGTTATTATGTTTAATTGTATTCCCCTACAGTGGTATCAGAGCCTTATGTATTCAAAGCATGAATTAGCATGATTATTATTGTTTTCGCATCTGTCGAAAATTTGGATTTTTTGTTGATTTTTCGGAATTTTTACGAATTATTGGATGAATTGCGTAATAATCAGGTCTGAAATCAAAAATGTTCGTGTTTTCGAGTTTTAAAACCCTAATTTGATTGAAAACGATTTTCTAAGATCAAATCATGTGAACGGAATTGCAAAAACAGGCCTCGAAGTATCGTTTTTTGGCCGTTTTTGTTAATTTTTCATTAAAAATTAAAAGTGTCGGACAGTAATTCAATTAAAAGGTTGACCTAGACTACTCGGAATTGCTTGAAATTTTGACACAATGTTTCTGGATATATTTTTGATCTATTGTAAATATTTCAGATTTTTCCGATAAGTATAAACCCTAATTTTGCCTTTCCCCAATTCGTAAAATGTGAAACCCTAATTGAATTTTAATTAATTTTGGTTTAATAATTCGGTTAATTGGGAAAGGGGATATAATTTCATGGGTCAGTGGCTAATTTTAAAAATTATTGGATTAAAATTTTGAATGGTTTTGTTAATTTTAATCCCACTTAAACCAAATTATTAAAAATCTGAAATTTAATTGTTTGTGAACGATTTAAAGCTTCGGATTTTATTAATTAAAAGTTCAAACTTTAAATGTTGATTCGTTCGGTCTTAAAAGTTTGAATATTGTTAGCCCTTGATTTAATAATTTTACGAAATTGGATTGTCGTTAAAGTTTATTGAATCGTTAAAAATCGTTGTTTTTCGAAAATAAAAATCGTAACTTTTGAAAAATAAAATTAATGCAAGTTCGTGAAATTAAATTTAATTTTAATTAAGTTGGTCCGTATCACGAACCAAAGGCACGAACATGAGCATGGTGGACGTATGGCTCGTCGAGCCATGCGGGGCAATTGTGCTTGACCGAGCCGCATGCGACACGGGCAGCAGCAGCTACGCTGCGTGCCTCGTGCGCGCTGGGCAAGGAAGGGGCAGGCGGGTATGCTTGCGGGGATGCGACGAAGCAAGGCGCGAGTCGTGCGACGTCCAGCACACACACGACGCACAACACGCACGCAGGGGCAGCATAGCTGCGGGGACGCGGTGCGCTCGCGCGATGGAGCCTGGGTGTGCGAGCCTTGCTCGTGCGCTCTTGGGCCTCACGCAAGGCATGGGGCTGGGCGCAAGCCTAGCCCGACTAAGTAATTGGACCTTTTTGTTAAAATCGTTTAATTCGTTGGGCTTCGTATATTTGCATTAATTTGGGCTAACGGGATATTTAATTTAATATTTTATTTGCTTGGGTCGGGCCGCGAGTTTTAATTTAATATTTCATAATTAATTATCCGGAATAATTATTGGTTTGAGTGGGAGCCACTAAATGAAATTAAAATGAAATAATTATTTTAATTATTTTCATAGGTCGCATTATTTTAATTAAATTCAATTTTAATTAGAATAAAGTCTAAGGATTAATAATTTGGAAATTGATTAATCTTTTAGGACGCGTTTATGTGAACGTGAATTTTAATTAATTCACGTAAATACTTGCATATTAATATGGGCCATTCGTTTTAGCACACGAATGGGTGAATGCTTAGAATATATATTTTATGTAATGCAGGTACTCCAAGTGACTAGTATGGCTAATTTAGGATAGTTAAATACGGTCTGCGCACCGTTCTATCTTTGAATGTACGTAAAGTTTTAAATATGGTCTGCGTACCATGGAAATTTCGATGTAATTTATTATTTTCAAGCATTTCTAAGTTTAGAACTTTAAGTTAGCATTTGAACAAAGATTCAAGACGATGCCAAGCTAACAAGGAGGTGATGAAGATTGGATGCTTGAAGACAAGATGTTTTGGGCCATACTAGATCACCATTTATTTATGCACTTTAATATATATATATTATGCTTGAATGTATGAATGTATGTATGCTTTGCATGAATAGGTTGTTTCATATGACTCGATTAGATTAAGTTCACTAAATAATTGAACTAACATAGAAACAACTAGGTCCAAAGTAATATTGAGTTTGAAAATTGCCTTCCAAATCAAGCACTTACAAAAATCTAAGGATCTAAGATAGTAGGTTTACGCTAAAGCGAGGTGCTATTTTATTTGACTTAGGTGGTAAGGCGTCCTAAAGGAGCACGTTGATTGTGGTTTCAACTCAAACAACAATGGCATTATGTTGTGGCAATAGGATAAATAATGGTATTAATTTATTAACCAAGAATAATTTGGAGATTACTAGCAATAGGTTTTGCTTACCTAAAATCATAAAATACTTAAGACATGCTAAAGCTGCTTAAGGATTTAGGACTTTTGGGGTCTTGGAATCGTTTCATTCATTTTGGACCATGTTTTTGCTTTTTGCATGAATGAAATGTTTAATAGCTTTGATGATTGCGTGAATGCTTTTATTTCAAGTTATTAAAGTATGATAAATGTTTTTCTTTGCTAGTTCATTTTGTAGAATAGTAAATCTTCAACCTTATTGCGTTCGGACAATAGAACTGCGATATTTCCTCGGTCGATTGGTAACTATTTTGAGAGCGATTCTCAAAGAAAAGGAGAGTGAGAGCGTATCTTGAATGATATTTTCTTATAGTGATCTTCATGGTTGTTTTCAAACTAGAATTTGAATGGTAGACCAATTAGACCTCGTATATTCAGAATACTGGGTAGTTTTGAAATAATGAAGTATTGAGTTAAAGACTCATGTATAACCAATGGTTAACAACCAATTTTCTTTTGATTCGATGATGAATTAGACTCATTGGATGTTGTCATTCAAAGTGAACAAAAGAAAGGGACTTTGTAAGCGTAACAAAGTAAGAAGATCAAGCAAAGAGTAAAATCTTTAGGACTATAAGAAAACATGCTAGAAAGGATGGGAAAGGGGAACAAAAGAAATGAATTCAAGATTCAATTTCTACCTTGAAGTTTATGTTAAAGAGAAACGACTTAGCAAATAGACTCCTATGGTATTAGATTACCGCTTAAGATTCTAACTCTTGTTAAGAACTCAAATTCCGGGAGCTAAGTCTGGTTATTGACCTACAAATGGGAAATGAAGCAAAGTTGTGCTACATTGATTGTAGGGTCATCATGTTTGTTTTAAAGTCCTTCTAAAGGCTGGAACTTAATGGTATTATGTTCCATTAATCATCATAATCAATTTCTGTTTGGACAACGGAAAGACTCACATTCAAAGTAAACAAAAACATTCGTTGAGTGTTTATTTGAATGAAATGGTCATTTAAGGGTTGAGTCATATGATTGATTAATAAACAAACGAATCTCTTCAAACTCAAACTTCAGAAGGTTCAAAACAAACACTTTGATTTGTGTTCCACATATCTTTGGCAATGTCATACGACCATATCAACAAGACAACATTCCAGGATTCCATGGCATGGATTTCTGAAAGTTGGTTAATTTAAGACACGTGGGTCTTGCTTGTTGAACATGACATAGAAATGGACTATTGTTAGAAGTTTCTAGACAATGAAGTTCATGGGCCAAAGATGGATTTTATGACTTACCTATTTCACAAGAATTTGAGAAAATATGGCTATATTTACTCAAAGTGAAATGTGTGAAATGCTTCAATGTAATTCACAAAAGGGTATAAAATCAACTTGGCAAGAATTTTGGAACATCTAGGCTGGGTCAAGGTGATGTTTGCATGAGCCAAGAAGGATTATCTAGATTGTTTATATGGCATTATAACAATCGAAGCTCTATAAGAATATGGTATGTCCAAATGGAGAAATCGGAATCCATTCGATTAACGATAATCACGACTATTTTCCTATTTAGTTTCTAATTACACTCTCAAATGACTATCACACTAAACAAAGTTGTCAAAGCTAAGGATAATATGTCATAAGGATTGAACTTCGGTTCAGTACATCTTTTCAGTACATATATATCTAGGGTTGTCAAACCCAGTGGGAGTTAGTGTTTACATCAAACAAACTCAAGTATAGATTGTTTCTTTATGAGCGACTCATAGAAACAAAAGGTATTGATTCTACCACAAATCTGAGGCATATAGTTGTTGCTTAAGATAATGTCTTTTAGGAAACCATCATATTTCCAAAAAGTCAAGTGGGAGAAAAATGACCTCGAATGGTGTAGACACCTACTTTTGTCCCCATTCCCGAAAGGAAAAGGTTCGATGATGAAAGCATAAATCTCCACTTGACAACGCGTCTCCTATAAAATAAACGAATCTCAATTCCCCTTTTTCATTTCACCCGAAGCCTGCTATTTATGGAAACCTGCTAAAAATAGAAACTGCCGTAAAGGGTAGCTTCTAAAAGTGGCGAGTCATAAAAGATAGAAACCTGTCAGAATTAGGTGTTGCACTCCAACATAAATCCTAAATGAGATAGAAAACTGCAAGAATCCTATTCCTAATAAGATTCGGAAATAAGAGTTACGTATTAATTAAAATCCTAACGAGCCTAGAGTTCGTAACGGGCCCAGACGCATTCCGTCATAAAATTGATACACGCTAAAAGACTCGATTAAGTCTCAAACTCTACGGATTTCAGGAATCCGAATCTGACTAAAGAAAACAGCCCAGACCCTATTTTCAACGCCTGGCTCTGGGCGCCGAAATCTTCGGCGCCTAGGCCTGGGCGCTGAAAATACCAGGGTACGTGTTTTTTCATAATTCTTTGTGGATTAGAACTCTGCAATTCTATCTTTCGACGAACTCTTCCCTATAAATAGACCCCTAAATTCGACGTGAAAAGAACACACAACAACACATAATTATATTCTGAGTATTGACTCCAACCCTTAGCCTAAGCCTCATGCTGCGAAACTGTTCACGCGTTCTGTCGCAATCGATCCATAAATCGAACAGAACGTATCCTGTCCCATAATTGAGATTTGTTAAATAAAAAGGAGAAATAGCAAAGTCAAAGTGGTTAGTTTTCTGAGAACCGTGACGCACCTCTCAAGGGTGCGTCGTAATGTGTCCCTTTTCGATGATTTAACTGCTTTCCTCGCCCTTTTTATGAACTGTTAAACTAACCTAATCTGATTGTTCTATCACGCCTAACAAATATAATATTTTTGGGAAATTGGATTATCATGCTAGGTCCCTTAATACTATTTAAATCAGATAATCACGATCGATCTAGTATTATAGGTTGCATATTGCTAAAATCAACTTAGATTAGTTTAATAGTTAACGCATGTCCCTTCAATTATTTATGATGAGCTAGTAAGAATATCCTGCCTCTGGAGTTATCGATGAGCGAGTACTCCTCTCGGTAGTTACAGTCCCCCGAACCCTCAATCTCTACCTTGCGGGTGTATGTTGAGAGATCCCCACACCAGGGATCACAAGGGAATCTACGGCCGTCGTGGTCAAACATAATTGCATTCCCTTTATGTCACGATAACCGGGTTTTGTCAGTTTTTCTCATTGTCGTTAAAAACTGAATGGCGACTCCTATATTACTAGTCAGTTGGGTGTAAACTCACAGGAAATCCAATTACACTTGATTGAATAAAAAGAATCGTCACACCCACGAGGGACGAGGTCACGCATTAGCCTCGTGCTTTTTCGACCCCCTCACAGTGGCGACTCCACTGGGGATAGTGAAGGAAATACTCGTGCTTGTAGGTAATCAAAATAGCCGAAGGGTGAAACGATCCTACCCCGCGTTTATTTCCCCATCAAGTTGGGACGACCTGAAAATCAGCATATTAATGTGAACGGGCAGAACCGCATAACGAATCTCGGCTCCCTCGGGAGTTGGGACTAAGGATACCCTTTTTCGCCAATAGGGGGTGCATACGCCGCGCATGTTGCCCACTCGGTACTTGTGCAGGTAGTACACCTATCCCGAACCCAATCGCTCGCTCATTAGGTCCCTCTCGCCTGCATGCCCCCTTGGCTTGCACTTGCGGGTTGGCCTCTTGAGCGAAATTCGTCTGTTGAAGACACTACCTCGACCGGGGCATGTGTTGGATCTACGATAGAAGCGGTACCAAGCCAGGCGCAAATACTACCCATAGAAGCCTATCATAAACTACGTGACATATTTAATTTTCAAATCCACGTTTATAATGTAGTTATGTGTAGCGAACTATGTGACTATGTTATGATTGTACGTACAAATAATGCTAGACAAATAATGCTAGAAAACCAACGACCTTAAAAATTGCCCAAACATTCATAGACTAATTTGCCAAAGAGTTATACCGAAATACGTGTTCCGCAAACCCGAATGATCGCCACAAAAATAAGCGACGCTCAGGATGGCCTGTAACGAATCCCACAAACGCTGCAACGCGTAAAGGAAGTTATTAGGCAAGCACGCAAATCGAAGTCGCATAAACAGAAGACAGAAAACGAGAACCAGCCAGGGACGCATTTTCAACGCCCCTGGCTGGGCGCCAGAATTTCTCACGCCCGACGTTGGGCGCTGAAGTTGCTGTTTGACCTTCTGGTCAGGCGCAGTAGCCTCGGTGCCCGCGTGAAAGGAAAATACGTAGCGCAAAAAATTGTTCATAAAAAGAATTGCTACGAGGGCGTAAGAAAAGCACTCGATTTCAAAAAGCGACTCGTAAAAAATTAATAACTCTTTGCGTCGTTGTTAGGCCTCCTATGACGACAATATTCGGCTCCAAAACGAACATGCTAATTAAATGACCTTGAATGTCACATGGGCAAAGAATTCAAAAAATGATGTTCGAATAAAGTCTTCAAGAAAAAAAAAATGTTCAAATAAAAAAAAAAAAAAAATCCGAGTCTAGACTAGGCTATGCCAAAAGTACAATCTAAATCCTAAGTCTCAGTTGTCTTATCCATAGAATCGGTCCTAATGCTTGGTGTCGTTCTGCAAGTCAAAAGGTTAAACCATATTGAGTCTCCCTTCCTAACATTTAAATCAGTAAGCACCCATACTAATTGTCATCCCTTGCTAAGGATCCACGGCCTCAACACTCTCTCTCACCAATAAAAAGAATATATTATAGTACTTGCAAAATGGAAACAGTCACATTCTGGAAATCATTCCCCCATAGTCGCACAACCCCCAAAGTGAACCTAAGGTATCAATACCATTGGCAAAAAATTAATGGCCTCAAGGCTTATGATCACATTGGGTCATGACTATCATAGTCCTCTCGAGCCACTCGCTCCTTTAAATACTCCTAAGCATGGACTAAAAGATTTTCCATGAATGCAACATGACCAACCATGAAAATACCCAAATCGGCATGCCATAAGGCTACCATTGGGGTAAAGCAATACACACTAAGAGAGAAGCCGCACTAATGATTCTAGCCTTGCAAAAATAAAAATTCGATCTCCCCAATTAACTACCTTGCCAACATTAAGCAAAATGGCGCATGACAAATGAACACCCAAGGGTTAAAATCTGAAGTGTCAACCAACGAAAGTTATGGTCCAATTAGCCTAAGTCTGAGAGTCGCTTGGTCAAGTATTATAGGCTTACGCCACGTCATTATTTTGAGTCTAGGCCACCTCCTTATATTCATACACGGGTTATAATCAGAAAGATTAATGAAAGTTCGAGTCTAAATCACAACTTCCAATTAAATCCCGAAAATTAGAATCTGAAAAGAAGCAAAAAAAATTATTTTCGATGTAATTATTTCGTTAAATTTCAATAAGGTAAAAACAACATTTGGAATCTATGCTATTTGCACATTTTAAGAAACGACTAAATACGTTTGCAAAGTAAGACAATTTAAAGGTCCACCCTAGGCCCACTAAAGCTAAAGGTCCACCCTAGGCCTGCTAAAGTTAAAGGTCCACTATAGGCCTACCAAACGAGGCTCACTCAGTCTCGCCTCGTGACTCAAAGACCACAACCATCTACCTTTTAGCCCAAATAAAAAAATTGATTGAAGGATTTATGTTAGGGAGAAATCCCATGCAAAAAAGGAAAAAATAGAAAGAGAAAAGGGAGAGCGAAAAGAGCGAGCCATGAAATACTTAGCCCGTACCTCCCAAAGTGCGAAATTTACCCAAGTAAACGAAGGAAGAGAATTGAGTCAACCAATCCAAATCATAAAGTTCTACGACGTCTACCCTTTCCAATCCTCATATTCTCAGACATCTTCGCTCTGGGGCCCTTGTTCAGCTCATTTAACCCACCCATGTTCTCATTGCCGTAACCCAAGAAACCATTACCTCGACCACAAACCACGCACGGCCATTGACACGTGCGTCATACCCATTATTTCCAAAGCCCAAACCTGTTCTTACACCACCATTAGCATAATGACCATATAACTTGTGTGGATACATCCTGTTGATATACCCTTGAGTCGTCCTCATGCTACTCATTGGCCTTGATGTAAACTCGTGACACTAGCTTGAGGCTGCAAATTGTGAGCCCTAGCAGATATAATCCTCATGCTTGACCAATACCTATACAACTTATCCCAACTCATTCAACCCATCTTTGAAGCTGTCTTGAGTCACGAATAAAAAAGAAGACAAATGAAAAGTACAAAAAATGTAAATAATACAAAAGCAAACTTTGCAAAGCGCCTCTAAAGTTATTCTAAAAAGGGAAAAGAAGCATTTAGCGCAACAAAAAAGATCCGCCCAGGAAACATTTCCAGCGCCCACACCTGGGCGCCGAAAACTTTGACGCCCCAGCCTGGGCGCTGAATCTCTCTACTCGCCAAATTTTATCCTGAAGTGCTCGTCATTTTATCCGCACATACACGGAAAAATAACGAAAACTTGGAGGGGTACAGCACGTATTCAGATATACGTACCACCAAAAGATACATGTACTCAAAAAAACAAATAAACAAAATTTTGGCTTACGGCAAAGCGGCAGATTAAAACAATAATAGACTTCACTTATTTCTACCATTTCAAATAATATGTTTCCACCTCAGAACGTACTTGTTTAAAATCGGCATTCTAAAAAACTATTTTCTAGGCTAAGAACTACGCAAGACCTGATTCCAAGTTAAATCTATTTAAGGCGGATACGTAGGCAATCCATGATTCGGTCCAACCAATTTGCAAAAATGTTAGAGCCTATAGAATAGCAAGAATAAGAAATAGAGTCCCTTATTGAAATTTAATTACTTGCAATCCAAGTCGAGAGAAAAATTTAAATCAAAAGAAGAATCCAAGTCATCAAAATGCCAAAATTAATGAGCACACATCGAAAAATAATAAGGGCACGTACCCTTGCCGGAAGAAGCACTCACACTCCTAGGCACATAGCCAAGACTCAAAAAGATCGCTTTGCCTCAGTTGAATGGGGGCTAGCGCAAGCGTCCATGACCTCTAAAGTACTCGACTTGACCCTCCCTAAAGCGAACTAACTCACTTAAAGACTTTCTTTCACCACTAGACATAGTCGTTCGCTTAAAGACCTTCTTTCACCATTAGACACAGTCATGATCGCCAACAAGTAGTAAAGGCATAAGCTTGCAATGAAAAAGATTGTTCTACGGCATCGCCCCATCGTTCCTTCGAACTCAGGGCACCCATTCATTCAAATGCTTGCGAATCCCCTTTGAAAAAAAATCAGACATTGTCAATAGGACTTGGAACTTAACCAAGGCTCACCCTACTCAGACATATGACACGGGCATCTAAAATCGAAATCTAAAAACATCGTTAATGGGAGGACATAATAGCAACTGGGGGCTAAAAAATTGAAATGAAAGAGCTAGGGAAAGAACTAAGTATACCTTGACCTTTTGTACAGACATACACCAAGTAAATCTAAGTCAATTTGAAAACGGTTTACATTCCCGCAATTCTGGAAAAGACGGCCCTAAAAGCCTAAAGCATATGCCGAACGGGCACAAGTATATCTTGACGCCTGCACACTGGCTTCCAGCAAATCCTTAGACAGCATTCCAAAAATCGTAACAGTATTTTGATTCACTCATGTAATCCTGTACGAACCCTTCTATAAGTCAACCTACTTAGGACACCTCGGATTGTACACAGTAGGATTCGGATTCTAAATAATTTTCAAATAATTTTTCGAACATAATAAAGTGTCGTTGGTTTAAGCTAAGTATGCGTTTATCTCAATTTTGCAAGTGAGTCACAAGATTTCCAAATATGATTATGGGTAAAGAAAGGCACCTAGCTTTTGGACAAGGTACACTTCAACATGTGACTACCTTGACCATGGCAATGTCGCATAATACGACTTTTACAAGAGAAGCAGCAAAATCACTACTCGAACGTACCTCGCACTAAACGAGTCTGGTTCAAACTATTCATGATCCATGTCACCATGAATGCATAAAAACGTATGCAAAGCATTATAGCACCAAGCCAATCCCGTAGATACAATTGGGGGCTTGAGAAAAACACCCTAAAAATGCTCGAAATGACGATTTCATCGCAAATTCTCGACGCTAATGCTATACATATGTCATAGGGGCACAATCCTAAGCTTTAATCGTGTAAAACGAACCTTAGAATGGCTACAACCCCTCCCAAATTCTAAAACACTACTTAGAATATATAAAGTCACCCCACTATCAAGGGTAACTGAAAATCGCGAGTCACCAAAACTCCGATCAAACTACTGCAAATAACCCTCGCCCTACAAGCGTCCGTTACACAGTTTACGTCGTTCCAAAGAAAAAGCAAAAGAATAATCAAGGATAAAAATAAAAAACATATATATATATAAAAAAAAAAAAACTGTCTGCCCAGAAATCATTTCCAACGCCCAGAGCTGGGCGCCAATATCTTTAACGCCCCAGCCTGGGCGCTGATTCTTTCTTCTAGCCAAGTTTTGCCCAGATATAAAAAGAAAAAGAAAGAAACATCTATGAATCCTCGCATCGAACGAAGTAATAAGCCGTGCAAACCCATGCGGAAGGTGCTACACTTGTTCGAACACCTGAACGAGGCATGATGAAGTACTCAAATGCAAAAATAATAATGATATCCTAACGCTTGGAGGAATGTTCTAAGACACGCCGTTAGGCCACACAAGCCTACGTTGCACCATAAGTTCAATCATCCCACGGTACAAGTCTAAAAAAAAGAGTAAGGCATATTTCACTAATGCAGGCACGACCAAGAGCATGTGTAAAAGAGGCAAAGACTACTTATCGCCCAAATTCAAAATGCAAGCCACACGACTTCTACATTAAGGATTAAAGGTAGCAAAATATTACCTACCACGGAAGGGATAGCTCGCACCTACACGAGCGGAACCCCAAGGCATCTTTCTCAAAAGAACCTACCAAAAATCGTACGCCAAAAGGAAGCATACCAACATGCATACTTGGGGGCTCCAAGCTACGAAACAACCATAGCAAAATAAAAAATCTCGGAGCAAATGTTCGAACAATCGAAAGGGCGATGTTTGAGCCCACTTCATGAATGGACCTGACCCCTATCAAGCTTCTAAGCAAACTATTCAAAATCGGTCATTGTTCAAAAAAATGATTCAAGCAAACTGATTAATGGACCGCACACGACGGCCATTCTATGAACGCTCGTTCGCACATACATATCATCATTCTAAGTATCGAACATTCACGAACACGTTCAAAAGGAAAAATATACAACAACAAGAGCGGTCAAAGTCTTACGCCTCAAGGTATGTTCCTCGGGCCAAATAGACTCGCCCAATTATTGCAATAATTGTACGCCTTAAGAGCAACAGTTCCTTAAAATAATCGCCCCAAAGCGACAAGCACCGTAGTCCACCAATCGGCTACGGCTTCTCAAAGAAAATCATCACGTTCTAAAAATAAAGAAAAAAACAAAAGAGAAGAGAATACATAGAACTTCCAAGTGAAATAAACAAATGAGCAAGAGGCCAACTGTGTCATCAAAAGACCAGCCCAAACAACACTTTCAACGCCCCACCTGGGCGTGAATTATTTCGACGCCCAGGCCTGGGCGCCGAAAATGAACCCAGGCTCAAAAAAGGCCCTAATTTCTATTGGGCCCTGCCGCATCCATTCGACTCGAAAGTAGTCGATTTCCTTACTGAAAGTCGCACCTCACGACTTTGTCAAAGTAGCACACCACTACAAAGATCGCTCTCACTTACGAGCACGATCCCAAACACGATCAAAGACATTACAAAATGCGTAGGAACCTCTTTGACAAAAAATGACCGTCAAGCACGAGTGCTTGGGGGCTCGAAAGAAAATATATATTTCAAAAGAAAGTGTGAAAAGTTAAAACGATATTCCCAGACTACACTGTACGAAGTCCCGTGTTTGGATAACCTCAAAAGATAAAACCGGATTACGACCTCAAGACAAAGGTCGTCGTTGATACTTATACATAGTCCCCTAATCAAGGACCCAGGTAATGGAAAAATTGAGCCATAAAGACTAGCTCAAAACCATGAAAGAAGATGACCACAAGACAATGGTCCGTCTAAGCACGTTGTCAACCCACATTCAGGTTGCAACTAAATCCGAGCATCCCTCGAAAGAATTCGCTCCTGCGAGAATGAATGAAAAGAAATTCTCAAGAGAAATCACAAGAAAAAAATGAAATAGGGACTTGTCCACCTCAATCAGGCAAGACCGCGGCACGCGAATCCCAAAACAAAAAGACGAATTCAGGTTCGCTCACCTCCAGCGAGCGGGGCGTCCACCCTTAGCGGACAGGGCTCGCCCACCTTCAGCGGGCGGGGTCTGCGTCACTAGCCGCGCAGGTCCTCAGTTTTCGAAAAATAAAATCTTCAAATTTAAAATAGGCTCGCCATCTTCAGCCGGCGGGGTCTACGTCACAAACCACGTAGGTCCTTATTTTCAAAAAATAAACACAAAACAAATTTCAAAATAGATTCGTCCACTTCTATCGGACGGGGTGTCCACCCTTAGCGGACAGGTTCGCCATCTTTAGCCGGCGGGGTCTACGTCACAAACCGCGTAGGTCCTTATTTTCAAATTTCAAAATAGATTCGTCCACTTCTATCGGACGGGGTGTCCACCCTTAGCGGACAAGGTTCGCCATCTTTAGCCGGCGGGGTCTACGTCACAAGCCGCGTAGGTCCTTATTTTCAAATTTCAAAAACAGATTCGTCCACTTCTATTGGACGGGGTGTCCACCCTTAGCGGACAGGCTCGCCATCTTTAGCCGGCAGGGTCTGCGTCACTAACCGCGCAGGTCCTTAGTCGCTGCAGCGATAACTTTTTCTAGTTTTCCCTTTTCCAAAAATTAAAAGGATTGGTTTTCCGTTTTTTCCAAAAAGAGCGATGTGCTGGATTTTCCTTCGTTTTACGTCCCATAAAAACAAGGGGGTTTTCTCGTTTAGCTAGCCCTGAAAATGAGAATCTTTAAAAACATTTTTACCTCGTGATTGGGCTTGGCCAGGCCCAATTACACTTTATAGCTTTGATTTCGAAAAACTCTGTAGCTACTCCCAATGACAAAGTGAGGGAGTTTCTACGCACCTTTAGATCCTTCCAATGACAAAGTAAGGAAGTTTCTATACTATTAGTTGACAAATCCCAATGACACGTGAGGGATATGTCGACACTTCAAGTGATGACCCTTAAGTCAAATGTTATCACTCGGGGGCTCGTGGAACCCTCGCAAAACAGGTCACATACACCATGGCTTGTGTGACGCACTCCGTCTAATACTTTGACCATCGTCTTACTCCAAGACTCAGTCAAAGTGGGGGCTAACTGTAGACACCTACTTTTGTCCCCATTCCCGAAAGGGAAAGGTTCGATGATGAAAGCATAAATCTCCACTTGACAACACGTCTCCTATGAAATAAACGAATCTCAATTCCCCTTTTTCATTTCACCCGAAGCCTGCTATTTATGGAAACCTGCTAAAAATAGTAACTGCCGTAAAGGGTAGCTTCTAAAAGTGTCGAGTCATAAAACATAGAAACCTGTCAGAATTAGGTGTTGCACTCCAACATAAATCCTAAATGAGATAGAAAACTGCAAGAATCCTATTCCTAATAAGATTCGGAAATAAGAGTTACTTATTAAGTAAAATCCTAACGAGCCTAGAGTTCGTAAGGGGCCCAGACGCATTCCTTCATAAAATTGATACACGCTAAAAGACTCGATTAAGTCTCAAACTCTACGGATTTCAGGAATCCGAATCTGACTAAAGAAAACAGCCCAGACCCTATTTTCAACGCCTGGCTCTGGGCGCCGAAATCTTCGGCGCCCAGGCCTGGCGCTGAAAATACCTGGGTACGTGTTTTTTCCTAATTCTTTGTGGATTAGAACTCTGCAATTCTATCTTTCCACGAACTCTTCCCTATAAATATACCCCTAAATTCGACGTGAAAAGAACACACAACAACACATAATTATATTCTGAGTATTGACTCCAACCCTTAGCCTAAGCCTCACGCTGCGAAACTGTTCACGCGTTCTGTCGCAATCGATCCATAAATCGAACAGAACGTATCCTGTCCCATAATTGAGATTCGTTAAATAAAAAGGAGAAATAGCAAAGTCAAAGTGGTTAGTTTTCTGAGAACCGTGACGCACCTCTCAAGGGTGCATCGTAATGTGTCCCTTTTCGATGATTTAATTTAACTGCTTTCCTCGCCCTTTTTATGAACTGTTAAACTAACCTAATCTGATTGTTCTATCACGCCTAACAAATATAATACTTTTGGGAAATTGGATTATCATGCTAGGTCCCTTAATACTATTTAAATCAGATAATCACGATCGGTCTAGTATTCTATGTTGCATATTTCTAAAATCAACTCAGATTAGTTTAATAGTTAACGCATGTCCCTTCAATTATTTATGCTGAGCTAGTAAGGATATCCTGCCTCTGGAGTTATCGACGAGCGACTACTCCTCTCGGTAGTTACAGTCCCTCGAACCCTCAATCTCTACCTTGCGGGTGTATGTTGAGAGATCCCCACACCAGGGATCACAAGGGAACCTACGGCCGTCATGGTCAAACATAATTGCACTCCCTTTATGTCACGATAACCGGGTTTTGTCAGTTTTTCTCATTGTCGTTAAAAACTGAATGGCGACTCCTATATTACTAGTCAATTGGGTGTAAACTCACACGAAATCCAATTACACTTGATTGAATAAAAAGAATCGTCAAACCCACGAGGGACGAGGTCACGCATTAGCCTCGTGCTTTTTCGACCCCCTCACAAATGGACTTCGAGTCAAGCAACAAACAAATGTAGGATACTTAGGAGTCTTTGGAAAAGCTCCGAACTTAGAAGCCTTTGGAAGAACTTCAGGAAGACTTTAGAAGTGCTTCAAGAGAATCCTAATACTCAAAGGACTTGAGTAATGTCTTTATAGACACTAACGTTTGATGTTCAATACCTAGTAAATCGTATAAGGAATAGAATTCAACCAAGATAGATACATAGATGTCTTGAGGAATGAAAACTGTGAAGACTTTGGAAAGTGCTTCAAGAACATACGACTTACATGTTAGCTACGACGAATTAAAAATTGCCAAGTATGTTTCGAGGCCATACAAAATGGTTTGAGGCCATTTTATCCGAAATATCTTCATCTTAAAGAATCAAATCCATGATTTGGTTGATTTGCATAAAGGGTTCACTCCCATTAGTTGAAAATATGTTTTCTAAACATACAACGTTGATTTGCATAAAGGGTTTACTCCCATTGTTTGCAAACATGTTTTCAAAACATACAAAGATGATATTGTATACACATACAAAAGAGAAGCTAGATTGGTGGTTAAAGATTGTAAACAACTTCACGGCGTTGATAATGTTGAAATCTTTTTCACCAAGTCAGAATGCTTAAACTATTTTGGATAAATCTAGCAATCATTGCATATGGCAATATGGAAATTGAAAAACGAAACACCTTACTCAATTGGACTTGTAGAAAGGAATTGTGTACATAATACAATGTAAAAGTTTTGGATTCTAGATAAAAGAGCAAGCTTAAGAAATCTATTCGTAGATTAAAGCATGCAAGTGGGAATTGGACCATATTTGTCTAAAAGGCTATTGAGAAATCATAGCTTTATGAAAATATGGATCATCTTATAGATGAGGAGTTTAGTGGGAGCTAAGTCCAGTTTATTGGTTCTATATATGAGATACATATCTCTGTATTAAAAATGACATTCAAATTCTAAATGGTTAGATTTGAAAGTATTTTATTAGAACCATGGCGAAACTTAGAACATACTGGGTTAAAGATCTATTGGATAGGATCTAAAGCGTTGTTTGGATTCTGTAAAAGTAATTACTAAATCAAACACAATGGAGAGACTCAAAAGAGACTCTCAACCCATATGAGTAAGTCTAAGTTATGAATGCTTTAACTAAGTATAAAGCTAGGCTGTTATCACTAGAGTTAAGCATGAAGGACCTTGAAGAGGTGCCTTCACCTTATATCACATGGCAATGCCAAGATTTTAGCAAGATTCAGTATCTCTTGAAACAGAATAAAGCTAAAAGTCACATGGATGGATTTTAAAATGCGAATGGTTTTTGCATTACAATCAATCATGTAAAATGTGATATATAGATCGCCAAGATAACTCGTGAACATTGGATCGTGACGAGTTTATACCAATCTCTATTGATCTGGATCAAAGATCATTGGAACAGTATCAAGAACATCCAATACATTTGGAGATGTAGGATGAGCACTTGATAAGAGGAAGTGAAGATAACTAAAGTCTTGATGCTACATGCATTTGCCTAAGCAAAAGTTGAATCTTGTTGTTAGGCAAACCACAAACAAACACGGGCAATTAGGGTTCGTGATGAAAAGGTGGTTACATAGGTTCTAAACCATATGTGATGCATGGGAAACTGAATCAATGATTAGTTTCCAAGTTCTCAGTTGAAAGATGTATCTCCCACATCTATGTGAACTGGTTGGAGCATTCCAAAAGGGAAGCATCATTTGAAATTCTACATAATTCAAATGAATTCATTGTTGCCTAAGAAGCAATAAAAGGGAATTGTTTTTAGTGGGAGTTCTTCAATGAACTCAGGTTGATCACAAGTCTGCTACCGGGATGATTTTCTATTTTAAATATGATTATCATTCTACACAGCAACGAAAGACTAGATCATTCTAGAAACATATTCAAAGATCTTTTCATCTTACATCGAAAGGCTTTCGATAAGAAAGATGCTAAGGATAGCAAAGTATGATAAACTAAACCTCTGCATTGAATGATACACAACATTCATATGCAGATATGGAATCAAGTTTGAGTTCCATGAATGTTTTAAGTATTGGGTGAAAGGCCTATATCTGTAAAACATTAAATGCTTGATTTTGGGTTAGAGGCCCAGAAATTGGTAAGCATTTGGTTTAAACATTTATCATTTATGAAATTATATTTCATAGTTCATTTAATCTTGGTTTAGTATTAAATGATAAGTCCATGTGATTCAAATCATTCAAATGGGATGTCAAGATGGATTCTTCGACAAAGAAACACCCATAAGTGAACTTGAATATTGAAGTCACAAAGGATCCCTAATCCATGTCATTGAAAGGTGGACGACCAATGACTAATGAAGATTAGATTGCAAGTTGATTTATAGTTCTGTTTCTTGAACTAGATGGACTGGATGTCATAAATCATTTTCATAGATACTTATTGGATCTTGTATCGGATTGACCATGAGAATACTTTAAGAGAATAAAGTCATGTCATAGGTAGTTCTCATTAATGGTGATTAGAAACCGTTCCTCAGAACATGAGCGATTATGTCTGCTCGTTTGAGAATTAGTTCGCTTTGATACTAGCTAAACGTCGCACCGTAAAAGGAGGCTATAAAAGCAGTTATTGGGCGTACTATGAATCAAAGTGAGTGTTCATAGATTGCAAGAATGGATTTTCCTCCTATATTTGATAGGATATGGTGTTGTTGTGTAACAAGGCCTCTCGGAGAGTTAGATACTGTAAAATGCATGGGCGTGCTCAGAATGGTTAGGCTTAACCTTCTGCAAAAGTTAGACAGTTGAACTCTGTAATCCGAGAAACACTTCTGGACCTAATAAGGATGGCTTGGATCTTACCTTATGTTCAGTAAGTAACACTAAGTGACAAAGGAATGTGGATGCACACTTGTCTGAATGACAAGTGGGAGATTGAAGGAAATATGTCCTTCACCCAAGGTGCATTAAGTCTAATACCAAGGTTCAGATTAATTGCGAACAATTAATTCAGTGAGATCAAGTGATCGGAACAGCTAGCTGAAGCAATGCTTCCGATCAGTGAGTTCTAATGGATATTGAACTCACAACTTACTCTTGACTGAACCTACAAGGTCACACCAATGACACGTAACAGATCACCGGATTAAATGAATCGGAAATTCATTTAATAGCTTTTCGGGATTTAAGTTGGAAATGTATTATACGATACGACCTTGCATCGGAATCGTATATCGTATCGCGAATATTCGTAAGCTAGGCGAGACGAATAAATCGTATCGTACGACGGTGATTCGTCATATACGAAACGATAAATAAATATATCGGAAATATATTTAATCGCGAATACGAGGAGCGGCCCACGAGCCGAGTGCACAGAGCACTCGAGGCCCATGGGCGCGTGCATAGGCGAGCAAGCAAAGCGTGGCAGCAGCGAGGCCCAAGAGGCGAGGGTTGTGCGCGTGCGAGCGGGCCGAGACCACGACACAAGCAGCAGCGCGGCCCACGACCCTTCGCTGTGCGTGTCCGTGTGACTTGGCATGCAAGCTTGCTAGCCGGCCTTGCCTCTTGGCTTGGTCGGTTAGTAAGGTTATGTAAATAACCTTACAACCTATTTTTCCAACTAAGAACAATCATAACACAATACACACAACCCTAGGAGAAAACAGAGAACCCTAATTCTCTCTGTGCCTCCATAGTGTGTTCATCCCAAAAGGCAAAGTATCTTGATCAATTGTCTAAGCTACGATAATCAAGACGGATCTGAACGTGTCGGTGAACCAAGTAGAGGAACGACAAGTGGAGTTCTTTGTTCGTGTTCGTTGACAGATTATTGTGGAAAACACGCTTCGAATGTAAGTTTGCTTAATTTGTGCTTTATACATGTTTCCTGGCTTTGGGGATTGTTCCGCACATGTTATTATGTTTAACTGTATTCCCCTACAGCATCCTCCCTGCATAAGAAATGTGTCTTGAGCTCCAAACCTTAATTCTTGCAACCATTTTCTCAACAAGTTTATCGCCATCTCCGATTGCAATCTTATGAGCACTGATTGGGGCACCTAGGTATCTGAATTGCAATTCCCCAATTATGAAACCAGACACTTAACTTATTCTTTCCTCTGCACTTATTCCCATGCCACAACAATAGATGGATGATTTTCCTTTGTTTACCTTCAGGCCAGTCGTCTCAGAAAACAACTGAAAACCCCTCAATATTGATTAAACAACACGGAATTCTCCTTTGCAAAACATTAGTAAATCATTTGCAAAGCACAAATGATTTAACTGGAGTTCTTTGCATTTAGGTAACTCTCACTCTTGTTTAATTATCTGTTGGGCCCCAATCACCAACCTTGCCGGGTCGTACACCACCACGACTCCATATTACTACATTAGTATGATATTGTCCGCTTTGGACCTAACCCGTACGAATTTATTTTGAGACTCCTTCTCAAAAGACCTCACACTAATTAAAAAATATCAACACTTAAGCAATCTTTGCGTACTCATCTAATATGGGACTAGGATTGATATCCCAACTTTATTTGACTCAAATCTGACCCGAACCCCGGATTAATCAGTTGTTTCACTTTGCAAACATTTTTTACAGCCCAATTACTATGCAACTAGTAGGCTAGCAGCAGCAGAAGATTAAATTAATTGGAGTAATATACTCTTAACAAAGACGCTACTCCATATTAAAATATGAAAGACCAGGAAACGATAAACAAAGCGAGTATAAGCAACTCACGCTTGCAACAAGATTCATTCCTTTGACTTTAAGGGGGTGTTTGGTTAGGAGAGGTTTGAGAGAAAAAGAATTTTGTGAGATGTATTAGAGGTTTGACCTTTTGAAAAAGTTAATTAGAAGTGTTTGGTTAGAAAAGATTTAGAAGAGAGTTTTGAGATAAAAAGCTATTCTAAAAACGCTTGATATAAGAGGTTTTTTCAAGTAGAGGTTTGAAAAGTGAATGTATAATGACTACTTTGTCTTAATACTACCTAAAATTTTAGCACTTGTCAATTTTAATACCCTACATTATTTCCTTTATCCCCGTTTACTACTAGTTTCTTGTTGTAATAAATTTTATATTAGTACTTTAAAGCACTTAAAACTATTGCAATCATTCTTGTAATATCATTAGTAATACTTCTCTATTTTCTATATCAAGAATTTATATATTTTAAATTAAGAATAACTAGTTTTTATCCCGTGCAATGCACGTGTTTCGTAACTAAAAAATACGGTTATATTGGCTATGTAATGTAGAGGACGACACGAAAAATTTGAAATATTAAAATAGGATTCATTTAGAGTATAATTAGAAAGTAAAACAACCAATATTAATTTTAAGGTAAAAGAACATCTAATTAAGGTGGAGAAGTGAAAAGGATGTATATAAATGATACTTCGTATTTTACAACAACAAAAAAATAAGGATGACTTGTGGCATCATGGTATGCAAAACAATGAAAGGATGACTATAAATGATATTTTACAACAAAAATAAATAAAGAAGTATGACATATGGCATCATGGTATGCAAAACAATCTGTTTTAAAATATTAGTATAGATGTTTTTAAAAAAATATTGTTTTATTTATTCAAAAATTAAAGAGAAGATAATTAACATAATAAACTATTTGTCTAATATTAATAAGAAACAAAGTATCCAATAAAAAAGTATATCATTATCCTTAATTGTAATTTTACATATTGAACAACTAACATATAATTTACCAAACACTTTTTCTCAAACAGCTAATTAAACCAGCTAATACAAACAGCTAATAAATTATCAAACCAGCTAACACCTCCTAACCAAACAAGGTTTACCACTTAGAGAGTTAGAGTGGACTTGAATTTTATTCGACCCGATAATTATCTGACTCGGTCCCCGGATTAACCACAACACACCCGAGTCAAGAAATGCCAAACCTGAAATTAAACCCGACCCGAATAATTTCAATTGCATTAAATTTGTAATCGATATTGGAAATTAAACTGAAATTGATTTGAACCGAACCCGATGAGAATTCATAGGATAGGGTTAACCCTTATCCGACCTATACATGACCCGAGATCCAAGATAACTCAATTCGAACAAGACTTTAGATAACTACAGAGTATAGTATTCTTAGAGCATTGTTAATGGTGCGCACAAATTTTGTACTCGCAAATTTAAGGGGTTAATGGTGTGCAAAGTCATAAACCACTTAGCATAGTGAGAATTGAAAATTTTACTCACCAAAATCCTCTTCAAATGGGATCAATGGCTGAGTGACATGTGCCATGGCAATTTGGGTTTAACCATTCAGATTTTTGTTCTCAAATTATGTAACATTAATGCTTGAACGGCTATTTTTTGCCTTTTCTAATTAATAAAAAAATAATAAAAATATTACCATCCGTCATACTTTTTCGAGATCTATAAATTGACATTCATTTTCATGTATTTTTGACACAAAAAAAAATATATTTCTCTCTCTAATTTCATATATCAGTTATTATTATTGTTATTTCATTTCAGTTTTCCGTTATTATTATTATTATTATTGGTGTTGTTATTATTTATTATTATTTTTATTTTCTAAGATAATTAGTATTTAATTTAATTCATTATTACGTATAATGAGTACATACTCCTTAGTTAAACGATATTAATTAAGAAAAATATATTTAGTAATGAACATAATTGTATAATTAATATTAACAAGGTAGGTATATAGTTGATGAAGAATGTGGTGAGGTATGATAAAATAGAGAAGTGGTGGGGAGAGAGAAAGGGGGGGGATTCCAAATGGAAAAAATGTAAAATAATGAGTGAGAAAGTGGATAGAGGAGGCGTCATTGCCGATACTTAGTACTTTCTTTGACTTTTCAATACATAAAGCTAAAATACTATTTTACCCCTAAATATGGGCAAAAAAGCCGCAATCCCCCGCAGTGCATCACGTCTCGTGGATAGGGCTGGGTGGTGATTTTTTTTTGCACATAGTTAACAACTAGTATAATACCCGTGCGATACACGATTTATAATCTAAATATAAATTTATATGAAATCTAAACTATTATGATAGACAATTATTATCAAAATAGAGCTTATATATGTGTATTCTCCTAATTAAAATTAATGATCGATAAATTTGTTATTGCTTCATACGATGTATTATTTATTTATTTTTTAAAAAACAAAAGAGGGTACCAAAACAAAACTATTTCATCCACATTTCATGACTTGTGGCAAGCATAAAGTTATTATCATCCAACCTTAACTTAGATAGTCATACTCATTTAATACTTGCCCTTATACCTCATTACCCGACCACCTAACACTTACTCTAATCATTTACTTTATTCAGTTATATATGACTTTGAGGCGGGGCGTGGCCTCCAAACTCCTACCTTCTAAAATGCTCATTTTTATCCCCGCCACCCACAATTAGAACAACACCCCCACTCTTCCTAATCCCCTTCTCATGGGGTAAAAAATAAATCCATCTCCGCTTCACCACCCATTCGTGTTCCAAATCCACCTCAAATTAACTCACTTTTAGGCTCAACATTTTCTTTTGGTAAGAGAGTTTTGAATTTTAGTATAGAGTCATCGATAATTCGGTTGTTTGATTAGAGTAATTGTGTGAATTAACAAAACATAGTAATGCGTAGGTTAGTAGTAAAAGAAATGTTGATAAGTTCATAATCAATTAGATGAATGATAAGCGAGGCAGGCATGTCCAATCTAAAATTCATCTTCGCCCCGTCACCCGTGACGAATACGTTTTGTAACCCTATCACCTAGGGGTGAAAGTTCGATTTTCGGTTTGGATTAAGGCCCAAACCGAATCCAAACCGAACTAATTCGGTTTTCATTTTTTGAAACCGAATCCAAACCAAATAACCTTTTAATCCAAACTAAATCAAACCGGATTTTTAATTTTCAGTCCAATCCAAACCATAAAACCGAATTTTCATGGGCCTTTCATTTAGGCCTATTTGGGCCTATATTATACATGGATTTAGCCAATTTTCAAGCCCTTATTATACTTTTTAGCCGAGTTCGATTTATTCGATTTTAGTTCCGTTTATTCGGTTTCAAACTTTTCAGTCCAATCCAAACCATAAAACCTTTTTAAAAAAAATCCCAGTCCAAACCGAACCGAATAGAAAAAAAAAACCGAACCGAACTTCTTAACCGGTTTGGTTCGGTTCGGTTCGGTTCAGTTCGATTTTCGGTTTTTTGCTACCAAACTTTCACACCTACTATCACCCACCAAATTTTCCTCCATCCCCGCCCACTTCAAGCGGATGAGCGGGGTTTCTCCCAAAAATACAGCCCCACTGACAATCTATATTCAATAAATAATTCACTTTGCCTTTCAGCTAACTTTTGAATATTTTAGACAATCATTGTCATATGGTTGTGAATATTTTTATATTGAAGTAGATTCTCGATCATTTAAAAGATTAAGAAACTATTAAATGGAACGATAAGGAGAAAGTTATAATTGTGAGAAAGAAAAGATGCTAAGTAATTAAACAATTTCTTTTAATAATCATGTTTTAGACAACCTTGTTAGAGACTACTTTGTATATTGAAGCAAAGGGCAAACATTTATTATACATATCCGCAATGACACAAATTCTAAATAAAAAATAATCGTACATACAGTTAGTCATTAGGAAAAAAAAGTAAACTATTTTAATACATGCTAAAAGATGTTTACGAATTTTTATTAATATTTTGGACAAATCATTGTCGTACGGTTGTGAATATTGTGATTGAATCGAGTTTAGTAAAGACCTATTATAGTAATATTAATCTCTTATATCAGTTGTACATAAACAATAATGACAAAACTGATGCATAACAATTTGACCAAATTGTCTCAAATAAAATAAATATTTCGTACCAATAGAGAAATAAAAAATAACGACATAAATTAGGTGCATAATAATTTTTACAAATCAACTCAAACAAAATAAATACTCCGTATCGAGATTTTATTTGTAAAATTAAAAGTATATTCTACTTTTTATAAGATATCCATATTGTATATTTATTTGTTATACATCTTATACTTATTTGTTTTACAACCTTCACGTGATAAGTTACTTACACGTATATCAAATAGATTCTTTCACGTTGTATATCTATAATGTATAAATGGTCTTACACGTACTCTATATGCTTATCTTAATTTTAGTATAGTATAATAGTTCTTTACTAACATAATAGGTCTTATATTAGGATAAGAAACATAAATGATCATTGAACTTAACATAATTATATCATTTTGTTTTTGGATAGTTATATACTACGCATCTTGTAAGAGTATAATTATAGCATATAGATTCATGAGATCACATTGATTTGATTAACTAATGTGTAAATAGAAAGAATAATTATTTAATGTAAATAAATAATTTATAAGGATTAATTATTTATATTATATATTTAATTTTTTTTATATTAAAAAGAGGCGAATCAATAAGTGACATTTGTCATCACCACATTGATTTCCTCTCTTTTAGTATAATATATAGATAGATAGATAGTCTTATATGTCAATTTTTTAACCCAAAACTCGAAACCCGTGCTCTAGCTGTATCTCCTCCTTCCTCATTCTCCTCTTAAAACCCTAACAATAAAAGTAGCGTCTTGTAAAGATTGATCAGAGCTCCAGCCCGTTCTAGATGTTATTTTAACTTTCATGAAACTGTACCGTAAGAATTCGTATAGCTCTGTTAAGTTAATTTAATTTAATTTGCGCCCCTTCCTACCGAAAAAATGTTGATTTTATTTGTATTATACTTCACTTTTTTTTTGATATTTTTGATAGGATAGGGCATCAAATGTTAAATTGTGAAATTGATTTATTGTTGTTCATGAGAAATTCTATTTGCAATTCGTATAATCCTTTTTAATATGATTCGATTTTTCTGACAATCACCCTTGATCGAACTAGGGATTGTTCAACTAGATTAATCACTGCAATTTAAGCAAAGATAATTGATATATAGTGTATCTGGGAATTATTTGTAATAGTTGTTCTGTGAATGAAATTAAAAATGTTGATTTTCAGATGTCTTTCACAAACGGTCCCGAAAAATTCTTTCAATATGATATGGAAGAGCTGCTTGAGAATGTCCCAGATGAGCTGAAGAAAAATCCTGCTTTCATGAAAGAAGTGCAAAGTTTAGCTGACACAAAATTTCCAGATGATGGACCTTTAAACGAGCATGTTACTGCATCACCCTTAGTTGAGGTTTTTGCTGTTAGCATCCATAGTTATAAGTCCACCTTGTTTAATGATGGAAAACCATGCGAGGTTTATGGTGAAGTTAAGGTGACTAATGTTGATACTACTGATCATCTCTACAAGCGAGTGGAGGAAGAATCTGAGATTGTATGTTTGGGAGGAAGCTTGTCACTAACTGGACCAACATCAAGTATTGTTCCATACCTGACTACTAAATTGAATATACATCTTAGAGATAGGGTTCGGGATATTGAGATTGCTCGAGGGCAGATTGATTTGGATTTCAGGACTGAAGATGAAAGTGAAGCACTTAAAGTTGGGTTCGTTCAAGGAGAATGTGGCTTTGCTGCTGTGCTTTACACCACACTACGATCTGCTGTATTGGCCAAGTGAGTGTTAGAGTGCTAAATAAGCAAGGTGAAGATGATGAGAGTTGTAGTGGTTTGATTTCTCCTGATATTTATGGAAGCATTGTTGCTCGCTTTGTTAATAAGTATGGATTCTCAAACACTGATGTGGCTAAACAATATTTCAGTACCAGTAACGCCGCTCAGAAAGACTGTCTTTCAGCTGTACTATTCGAAAAGAAGCCACCAAGCCAGTATGAGTATGAGTATGAGTATGAGTATGAGTATGAGCGGGTTGAACATGGAACTCTTATTGGGTTGTCCAGGTCTTTGGTGGTTGTGCCAGCATATTCATCCCTTGTAATCGAGGTAGACTTATGGGATCATGGCACTAAACTCCAGTTTGTTAATGGCACTGCAGAATTCCGGGCTCGACGTTGTGGCAATGGAGATTGTATGAATCTTCAAGGACAAGATTGTGTTCTCAAGCTGCGAGTGACCTGGGTACATGAAGATGTGTGCCTTTCCCCTCCAATGATACAGAATAAGCGTGAGCTTGCAGTCACCGATAAAAGAAAACAAAAGAAGACACGAACGAAGTTCCAGAAGAGTCCTGAGGTACACTCATTACCCCTTGTTATTTCAATCCAAAATTTCCCCCTTTTTGTCCCTGATTTAATACGTCTCTTTTCTATTGATCAGCCTCTTCGCGGTCATTTTCCAATCATCAAAGGGTATGCTGACTATGCTCTTTATTGTCTATATATTTGCAAGACCTTGAGTTTCTTCTGCATATGTTTTCCCACAAATTATAAGATACACCCGGTTGTATGTATGTAGTTCTACATGCAACCGGGTTAAAAGCACATATTTTTACGGCTTAAAAGCACATTTACATACTTAAAAAGCATATTAACGATATATTTTTCATTTCCTTTTACTTGCAAAACTTTGCTTTTCATCTTTAATAATGTGCTTTAAAACTGTAAAAAGTGCTTTTAATTTGTAAATATGTGCTTTTAAACTATAAAAATATGCTTTTGAGGGGTTAAAATATAAAATGAACTGGCTGCACTCTACCAATTGATATTTTCCTTCTACATTTTAACTTCCTTTTTACTAATTGACTAAAGTTGGCAGTTGGGGAAACTAATTGACTAAACTTGCATTTTTTCTACTAGGTGTGCATCTTCAGTTAAGCCTAAGAGGCTATGTAAATTTCCGATGCTGGAGGTGTTTTCGGTTTTTATTGGGCAAAACAACGGCAAAAGTGCTGGTCTGTATGGTAAGATTGAGGTGTTGTGTGCTTTAGGTAGATTACGTATTTTCAAAAGAGAGAAAGATATGCCACAACAGTTATCTCCTTTTGAAAAAAATTCATCTACACTTAATCGATGTAGGGGAATCCCGGGCACTCGTCTAGGTATAGTGGTGGATTTCAAGGATGCTCATAGCCCTTTGGTCATCCAGGGTTCCCTATGGTGGTGCGATTTTAGTCTAGAGTATCCTAAATCGTGGTTTGATAAACGTATATGTTCAGTTATTCAAGGTGAGTATGGGTATGCGGCAATACATTATACAATATTCTCGGCTGCTGTGCAGGCAATTGTTAAGGCTTCTATCTCAACGAATTATTCTTCTGATTTTCCTGTCCAAGTTTATGGTAGCATTGTCGCTCAATATACAAACGTAAGCTACTCAACTACCTACGAAAACAAATACTACCGGAGTGTACTTTTTGAGAAGACTCAAGTAAGTGAGATAACTGACTTCAAACTTTCAAAATATGTTGTTGCTGTGCCTAAAGACTCATCCTTAATTATCGAAGTTGATTTATACTTAAGTTCATCCATTGGAGAAAGCTACGGTCATGGAAATGATGTAGAGAATGGTACTGAACATATTAGAGCTAGTGCAGAGTTTGAGGATGATGGTAGTGGTAGTGGTAGTGGTAGTGGTAGTGGTGAATCATTTAGGACTATTAAGGGACAATATTATAACATAGAATTTGTTGTAGAATGGACCGATAGACTCATGACAAAAGAATAACGGATATCTTCTATCTTATGTTTTGAAGAAAAGGAAAAGCACTAGAAGACCCTCCTCATGAGGGGCACTCCTATCTTTAGATTAGATGCCTTTTTTTGGTACTGTAAAATTCTGCTCATATGTAAACATGGCTTGCTCTTAACTCCATGAATGTTTCAACGGTTGATTTATGGGATGGTATTTATGATTTCAGTTGGGTATTTTTAGGTTTGTTCATCCTATGTTTGAATGGAAATAATCATGATTTTATTGGTCCCTCGTGCTGTCGTGCATCAAATACTAGACCTGATCTCCTTGAGCCCAACCTGACCCTAAACATTGTGGGTTTTGCCAGATTTTGGGCCATGCTGGCCCAGCTTTGGCTGATTCTTTGTGATAGGTTTTCGAATTTCAAAATTGTATTTTTAGCCCATTATTTTGGCCTAAATTTTGGGGTTTGGACACAAAAAATTAGCCTGACATAAAGGGCTGAATTTTTTGTCGTAGCCCAGCCCGGACCACCTTTTGATTATGACTAGCAAATACTTTTTCCTCCCTTTTTCGTTGATGGAGTAAGCAACTAAGAATACCACATAAATGAAGTAATCACCTCTTTATTGGCATTCTTATGATTCTGGGTGAATATGGTAGTTAAATGGTACAAAGTAGTTGGATGAAGTATTGGATAATACTTCATCAGTTTTTTTACTTCACCATTTAGATTGCCCACCAAAATCAAGGAAAATTATAAATATCAAAATGCTCATATGGTATCAAACAAAAATGAGGGAAAATGTTAGGTAAGGTAACCATGGTACATGTGAAATATATATTATATAGGATCATTTCATCTTTAAATAAATCACATTTTTAAAACAATTTTTTTTAATTGTTAACAACCATTATATATGATCAATTTATTATAAAGGAATAAATTTGTGGGGGTTTTTTTTTTTTTGTTATTGCTTTAAGTATGATTTTTGGTAAGTCGTTGCTTTTATGGGGAACATCAGATAATTTATTGTCCTCATTGTCAAAACGTATTTTAAAAAATTATAAAATTCGTTTATTTTATGCATATATATTGGAGTACATATTTTTACGATTACACAAAGGTCTTAAAACATAACGATAAGAAATTAGCCTTGAATACAAATACACGGTATCATTTCACTTTTTGAATAAATTAGACTTATAGCAAACAAACTCAACTGGCACGTATTCCTAACAATTTATAGTAATCTAAAAATATTTATATCTCTTTTAATACAAAACTATGACCTACCACCAAGTTTGGAAAAGTGAATTTGAACGTAGTTTTAAAATAGATTATATAGGATCATTTCATCTTTAAAGAAATCACATTTTTAAAACAATTTTTTTAACTGTTAACAACCATCATATGGGAACATTTTATTAATAAAGGAATCAAAATTGTAAATCTATTTTTCTTTATTGCCTTAAGTATGATTTTTTGGCAAGTCGTTGCTTTTATGGGGAACATCAGATAATTTATTGTCCTCACTATCAAAACGGATTTAAAGAAATTATAAATTTGATTTTGTTTTATGCATATATACTACATATTTTACGGTAACACAAGGGTTTTAGAATAAAACATAATGACACGAAATTAGCCTTGAATACAAATACACTGTATGTAGGATCATTTCATCTTTAAAGAAATCACATTAAAAATGTCAAATTATGTAAAAAGTACTGTTTAAAACAATTATTTTCCTGAATAGACGTGTTGATACCCCCATGCTACATAGGCAACTACTATGCTACTTTAGCATCTACTCTCTTTGCGCCGAACCCATGTTCGATTCTTGACAACCTAAAAAATAATTTTTTTTAACTGTTAACAACCATTATATGGGGCCATTTTATTAATAGAGAAATTAAAATTGTGAATCTATTTCTTATTGCTATAAGCAGGGATGCTAATGAGTCGAGTCGAACTCGAGTTTGGCTAAGCTCGACTCGAACTCGAAAACTCATAGTCAAACTCGACTCGACTCGAAAACTCGCGAGCTTAAAAATTTCAAACTCGACTCGAATTCGAAAATTAAACCCGAGCTCGAGCTCGACTCAAAATCGGTTCGAAATCAGCTCGAAAACTCAAACTCGAGCTCAAAAACTAAACTCAAACTCTAACTCGACTCGAAATCGGCTTGAAAACTCAAGCGCCCGAGCTCAAACTCAACTCGAATCGACTTGAAAACCAAAAATTGAGCTCGAACTCGACTCGGATCAAATTCAAATCTTATAAAAAGTAAGTTTGTACCCAAATCAATCTGTCCATTAGCCCAAATGAAAGCCCAAATGGAAGTTTTTTGTACACTTTTACACTCAAAGAGTAATACTTATAACTCTTTCCTCCTTTCCTCATTTTCTCCCTCGCTTATTTATCAATGTGGGACAAAGTTAATATAACATTTCCTTCTTTCCTCCCTCACTTAGTTACCCAGATGGGACAAAATGAATATACTTATTTCCTTCTTTCCTCCCTCATTTATGTACCAGCATTGGAGTAACTATAAAAAATATTTTGACTGCCAAATAGTGTAATCTAGATGGACGATTTAGAATTTTTTATTTTTTTTTGTCCTTAATAATTTATTCATCCATTTTAGGAAGAAAAAAAAGTATATTTTTATTAAGGAATAAAAAAACATAAAATAATGAATAAAAATGATAAAATAATTTTTTTATATTTTTATAAAATTTAATATTTTGTATATATAATTCGAGCTTCTCGAGCTTTTCGAGTCGATTATCAAGTTGCTCGACTCGGCTCGTTAAATTTTCGAGTCGATCTCAAGCTCAAGTTTTTTCAGATTGAAGAGGAGAAATACATTTCAGATTGAAATCTATTTTTGGGTGTATTCCATCATCAAAAAATAATCTGATGAAATTCAGGGCTAAAATTTCAATACACGAGTTAATGGAGAACCTAAAGCCGCCGCCACTAAAAGTCACCGTTCACCGGCCGCTAAAGGGCACCGTTCATCATCCCAAATTAATGGAAAACCCTAAAGCACAAATTTATTTATTTAAATGAAAAACAAATTAAAATCAGAAGAACCCTAAAATCGAAATTAATTTTTAACAATAAAAAACAAGAACAACCATATGGAAAAACAAGAACAAGAACAAGAGAAACCAGAAGGGAGAGAATCCTGTAAGTGTAGGCCAACAAAAAATGTTTTCTCTCTCCTAACTTTTTTTTTTCTTTGGAATTAATTACACATTGTTGGAAAGATAAAAGAAATTTGAAATTCAAAATAAATTTTTTAAAACAAATTTCAAATTTTAAATTGAAATTTTCATAGGAAGGAAATCTTTCACAAATAATATGACATTGTGTAATTAGTAATGTGCAAGATGCTCTTGCACACCATGTGTACTCCTATCAACTTCCCACTCTAGAAAGCCCAATAGTTTTGGCCTAAAACATCAAATTTTGGACACAAATTATTGGTCTGACATGATGGCTTGAATTTTTAGTCGCGGACTAGCCTGGACCGCCTTTTAATCAAGAATTCAGGAGTAGCAAATACCCTTTCCCTGTTTTCCTCCCTTTCTCGTTGCCCAAGTAAACATAACATGTAATTGAAGCAATCACCTCTTTATTGGATAACAAACTAAACTCTAACTCGACACGAATATTAACAAAAATTGTAAATATCAAAATTGTGCATATGATAACAAACAAAAGAGAAAGAAAAGGTTAGATAACTATGGTAAATGTGAAATGCAAGTAAGGCTAAAGTGGGTATTTAGTATATGAACACGTCAAAAAACATGTGAAAACATACCATAAAAGAAAATGATATACAAATTTATATTTCTTTGTCACGAAATCGACCATGGATCAATTCCCTTCTCATTTGGTAGTATTGAATATATCCATAATTTTGAGCTTCATTTTTTCCTCCCCATAGACATGTCAGAGCCAGACCATATGTAACTTCTATAAAAGGAAAATGATACAAGTAACAAAAAAAATCCGGAGGACGTATAAAATGGCTTGTATGTGTTGACCTAATCGTAAAAAACAACTGTAAATAAAAAGTTCACCAAAAATCTAAATAACAAATATTGACTATTGAGAAAGTACAACTAGTATATAACAATATTGAGAAAAATTATATTTTTGAGACAAAATAATTCGTATAAACCCGTTCGTCAAAACACAAGTTCAATTGTATTAATTAAAGAAAAATATGTAATTAGTGATCGCTTTAATTTCCCTTTTAAGATGTGCTTTTTTTTTCACCGTCTCTAATCCATAACTTTTTCCATAATATTTATCTTTAACGAAATTTTGAAAAACCATGTTTACTGAAAAAGATAAATAAAATATAATCAATTAAAGAACATGAAAAATGGAAACTATGTTACATAAAAGTAGTAGCTAAGGACTAATTTTAATTAGTCCTTACAAAAAGGATTAATTAGTTCTAAGGAACTGGATATGACTTATTTTTACACATACATTTATAAGCCATAGGACAAGTCTCGGCTTCTTCCCTAGAAGCACATACAAAGCTAACCATAACAAGCCTACATGGTGAACATGAACCACAAGCATGAGAACAATCAGGCAATCTCGAACCGGCGATTTCAACCGTGTCCGGTCCTGACCCTCTAGGCTTCACTCCCGGTCTACCTCTTGGGCTCATGTTGCCTCTCATTCTTCCTTGTGTGGCTCGGTGAGCGTTGCGATCTGTTTAGGGGGGAAAAAAGGAAAGAAACTTATGTTAAGTCTAAATGCAACAATTTGACTTTTAAACTATGTAGCAAACTTTTTTTTAAAAATATTGAATAATTTATATGCCAGATAAAATATAGATACCGGATTATGCGTAGTATAACATACTAACTCTGTTTCACAATAGTTGTACTGTTTTGACTTTTATTTTATCAACATCCATATTTGACCCTTGCATCCTTTAATAATTTATTGGTAAAAACTTATAAAAATAATTTATGTTTAGAGAATATAGTTAAACTTATCTAATAATTTTGGTAAACAATTGAGTTAAAGTTAATATGTGAAGTCAAAATAGTGTATCTATTTATATTTGGGAGTATATATGATTGAATTTATACTACGAATAAGACACTTTTATTTTCCAAACATTATTTAAACTAGCTATAGCATAATTTAATTATCACCCTAATTTAGTTTAACTGCATTAGATTACACAATAATATTTCAAAAGTTCTACTCTTTCCTTTTGCTTCCTTGACGTATATACTTAGTATAATACCTCGTATATGTTACCTCTTCCTTCCATAGTTCCATATTGTACTACGTATATACAAAAGAAAAGATATACTTACAAGATCTATTGATGTGTCTAGAAAAGGCGATATCGGGGAAGACAAGGAGAACGATAAGAAGAAGTACTATCGCAATCGTCGTTCTCTTCATCATCTTCTTCTTTCTATCTTCGTCTTGTATACTTGTACTTGATAATTGTTACGTTTTACGTACACCACTTCGATAGACTTTCAAACTTCGTTACACCTTTTCGTACTTAGCTCAGCTTGTTGGTTGTGGCTAGGACGACGAGGCTTCGTGTATATATATAAAGGGGAGTTCGGAGTTCGGAGTTCGGATAAGGGCGAAAATTGAAGCAAATCACAGAAAAGAAGTTAGCAAACTTGAGGGTATAGTACGGTTCACATGAAAGTAGACGCAAAAGAGAAAATGGGTTCACAGAATAACACCTCTACTAACAAATACTTAAACCTAATTTATTCATTTTTGAGCTATAAAACATGCACAAACACTTATTCTTTACGTGATTCTCTGACTTCTATCATAAATATCAATTTTTATAAAATAAAATTTCGAATTTATTATATATCGAAATTAAATAAATTTTTTAAAATGTAATAAAATTTAAGGAGTGTAATAAATAATTTGAATTTTGTAAATATGTATTGGAAGGTTGTAATAAATATTGTGCAGGGGTGTTCTATTTATTGTGATTGTCTTTAATGTTTTCTGTTTTTTCTTGGCAAATCAAAGAACAAAGAAAATATAAGTGTAAGACACATTACTGCTGAAAATGAGTTTTCATTCACTTTTAAATTGGATTTCCCTCTCTTTTTCAATTTTGTTTAAATTTCTCCCTCCATTTCCATATAATAATAAGTAAGATTAGGAACAACGGCCGGTCTTAAATCGTTTAACAAGGGGGCTAGTAGAAGAATTAGATAATAAAGTATGCAATTTATGCAATTATACTTAAATATAGTGTGACGAGGACTAAAATTTTCCGTTTAGGAAGCCCGCCAGCCTCAATTCATCACTAAGAAACGACACTGGTTATGAATGTATGTACATTTTGAGTAACGTTTCTTTTTTTTTTTGGCAGAGAACGTTTCTTTTAAGGTTATGTACATCCATGTATAAGTAATAGGCCGGAGTTTGTTCACTACAAGAATTTGTATCTTTAACGACAACCTAATTACGACGGGTCAAAAATCCCGTCATAAAAGCCTTTTGCGACGGGGCTAACAACCTAACAAAGACGGGAATAACCGTCGTAAATGTCTTTTACGACGGGTTAACGACGAGATTTTCTATTAAAGAAGGCCCCCTTTTATGACGGGTCCCCGACAGGAAATCCCGTCGTTAATCAACAATGATTGGCCTTTTGCGACGGGATTTTCCGTCGTTAATAATACAATTTCTTGTAGTGGTTATAACCATCATACGCAGTACTACGTACAGATTAAGTATATTTATAATTAACAAGGTACACCAATGATACTATGAACACGTGGACGTGTATGAACATAACAACATTTTGAGTAAGGCCCGGTATGTACGAACATGTAAGTAATAGGCCTGAGTTAGTTGTTATTAGACCTGGTTATTGGACAGGGTAGTCCAATGGATATAGGGTTAGGGTCAAGTTAATAGGGCTTTTATTAGACAGGGCTCTTATTGGACAGGGCCTTTATTGGATAGGGTCATTATAGGGTCAAACTTATACTATAATTATTTTGAAAATTAAAATAGTAATGATACAAAAAATTACGTGTATAGCTTTGTATTTACTTGTACTTGCACATGGCTCTTTTGTTTTTCATTTTTCATTGCTCGTTTATTGACCCGCCCACTAATGACCCGTTATTGACCCGCGACCCGCTTTTGACCAGCCCATTATCGACCCGCTAAAAATGACCCTTTCAATACCCGACCCTCTTTTGACCCGCACCGACGCTGACCCGCCCCGCCCGATAACCAGGTCTAGTTGTTATTACTGGCAAATGTACGTATATTGAAAACATGGTACTCCGTACACCATATTACTCTACTTATACTATTTCGTAGATAAATTATACGAAGTACTAGCTAGAAATAGTGCAGTACGTAATATAAGTAGCTAATATGAAATGAGATCGAGGGAGGTAAATAACTATACAGTAAATACTATACGAAGTAATAGCTAGAAATAGTGCAGTACGTAATATAGTGTTTGTGTTACTCTAGGCCGGCCGGTTTGGACACAAACTTCGAAGTTGAGTTTCGTATAACGGTATCCATGCATTATGGCATTATCTCATAAGTCATGAAGCTATTTTCCAGCTACCGACCGGCAACTAAATACGATTATAAAGAGTATGAAGTATAAGCAGGCCGTAGTCAGTGCGCGAATGCATAAGCTTTAGTGGGGTCGCGTGGTCCCACTTACCAACACAATTTTACCTAATTTTAGATAATTATTTTGAAAAAATACTAATTTTAGTTAATTTTTTTAATTATTTTTTACCCCTATTTTTTGGATTAGCCACTACTGTATCCATTTATTTATAACTTTATAAGGTGTACGTACTTTTGTGGTAGTTTAATTTGCTAGTAAATGTTATTCATAGGGTACATATCCAATGTTTGCGCGCACTTTGCATTTTAGGGAATTTGTTTTAATCAATGGCCCACAAGCCCCACCTTGTTAAGCTGGACTGCTGGAGATATTTTCTACGGAATACTAATTTTGTTGCTTATTGAGTAACATTACGTAGTAACTTTTAAGTCGATTAGACAATTGCAAGGACGACCTCCATCAAGCCAAACCTAGTCATTAAAGCTAGATACGTCCCATTTAATTAGGAGTGTTCGTTCCCTATGACCAAATGAGAAGCAAAAAGGCATCAAACGAATGTGTAAGATCGAGCTAAGGAACACATCCTCCACAACCAGCATTCTTCTTCTAAGCTAGACACGTCCCATTTAATTCTGAGTGTTCAATCCCTATAACAAAATGAGAAGAAAAAAGGCATCAAACAAATGTGTAATTAAGATCGAGCAAGGAACACATCCTCCACAAGCATTCTTCTTCTACTATGTATTTGGTTATTTCGGCTCTGATTGGAAACACCAACTGAAATAAAAATGATATTAATAAGTTAGTTGAAATTGAAAATGTGGTAGCTGAAATTGATAAGATAATGAAACTAATTACTGTAAGAAATATAACGCTATTGAAATCAAATAAATAAGAGAACTTGAATAACTTTACTTGATTGACGGTCTCCGGATTACACTACAAGAATTTGTATCTTTAACGACAACTTAATTACGACGGGTCAAAAATCCCGTCGCAAAAGCCTTTTGCGACGGGGCTAACAACCAACCAATGACGGGAATAACCGTCGCAAATGTCTTTTACGACGGGTTTACGACATGATTTCTATTAACGACGGCCCCCTTTTATGACGGGTTCGCGACAGGAAATCCCGTCGTTAATCAACGATTATTGGTCTTTCGCGACGGGATTTCCCGTCGTTAATAGTACAATTTCTTGTAGTGTTACAATGATTGTGTCGTGGTATGAAGGCCACTGACTTAGAAGCGAATTTCGCCACTATCAGTAGAGGCTCAAGAACTGCTCAGATCTCTAATTGGATTTAGGGTTTGTGTGTTTGGTATATTTGTGTTTTTTCTCAAGGTTAATAATAACGTATATGTACGTGGGTGAGAAAAAGAAGGGAACTTTGGTTCTTTTTTTCTTCCGTATACAAAGAGGACTTTGGCAAATAATTATAAGAGGAAGCATATTAGTGGGTGGAAGAGTTTCATACTTTGCAAACTCTTTGATTTTGTAAGGAAGTAGGATTTGTACCGCACGCGATACCAAAAGAACATTAAATGTTAATCTCCAAAATCAAACATGATAAAAACAAATAGAAGGAAAAAAAAAAAAGCAAAGTATATAAGTGTAGCTTAATTCTAATTACATTTGGTATCTTTACTTCAAAATGCCATTGATATCTTTCATTATGTATGAAATATGTTTTTAATACGTTTTAGGCTTGAAACAAGATCAATCCACCAACAATAACAATGTCAACGGCTTAATTAATCTACTTTTGGATGAACATGAACTCGTATGCAAAAGAAATTGAAACTGCTAATTCCATAGCTATCTTTCTCATGAATTATAAACTCTTAACTGGTTCAAAATTTTGGCTATAATATCTATTTTAAGTACTAATGTACTTTCAAACATATCCTTCTAGCACAACTATATCCCGATTGATGGCGTTCTCTTTCGTCTATCGACAAGGAAAAGCAATATTCAATACTGCTCGGCAAACAGTGTTAGAAGAACGTACAACCCCCTGGAATTTCTAGTAAGTCCAAGTGGCATGGTCTAGTCTTTGAAAAGAAGATTGGCTCAAACTTGAGCCCCTAAGTCGTAAACATTCAAATGACACTCATTCCACAAAGCGCAGTAAACTGTTGTTCTGCAATCTTCTTGTCACCCTCTTCTAAAGATGCATTTAGTCTAGAATCAACGGTATTGTCTCTACCGGCCTTCTTTTCAAGTCCGGAATATCTCTTGACAAATAAACCAAGTACTTATCAACAACATTTTCAATACCATCTAATCTACATTATTTCTAAATAGATTATATCCTTTGCTTATCTTAACCAAACAATAACCATAGTTAACAAGAACAGCTAACACATGCATACCTCCACAACTTGTGGAAAAGCACACCTAACCGTCCAAAATCATCATTAAAAAAGAATATCTCTTTGAGACCAGCAATAGCTGCTAGTTTCCTAGAAAAATTGTATAATGTATGAAGAACAAACCTAATTTACAACGCACCCCGACATGAAAATCAAGAAAACATAGTAAGACATCAAAAGATAGGAAACAACGAAGAAATCAACCATAAAGATAATCTTAAACGGGACAAAGGCCAAAAGATTGAACTAACTAAAGACAATGACACGTAGTCTATAGATAAGGAATAGAGTTTGAGGTGTGAAGATTTGACCTTCTCTACTGGAGGATGGATCGAGATCTAATAGCTGCAAACACGTGGCTCCTGGTGGATGGCATCCTCAACAAAGACCTTGTTCAATTTCATAAAGTCCATGTACAACCTTTTGGGCTTCCTTTCCTTTTCACAGACTCTTTTAGCTTTGCAGCGTCCTCGTCCACATAAGTGTAGGCAACATATTTTGTGATATAAAACACGATACGGTGAAATACACATTCAAGCATGTGATACGGCCCTTGTTAATAACATTAATTTACCTATCTCTATGCCTTTATCTCTCTGCATTTCATAATTTTGCATGGTATGCCTAAAATTTCATCACATTTGTTTCGTGTACCTCAATTTTCATCAAATTTGCATATTTCCTCACATTGGGTACCAAAACCTCAAATGGCAATCTGAATGTAGTCCACAAACGCAAACACCCTCATCTTTCAACTAAGCACCCACAATGAATCAAAAATCTGAAAGGAAAGGCTCAATTTCACAAGATCGCAAATTATTACCCAAAAATCATGAAAATTGAAGGTGGTAGTGGTACTACAATTTACATACCAGATTTTTGCATTCAAATAGCATGAAAATTATAAGATTCCTATTCCCATGATTCAGAAAGGGTTATTTGCCAATTTCATACATGGGAAAATTAAATGGCAATACATACTTATACATTACAAGTAAAAGTTCCTGGTGAGTGATTCCTAAACAAAAACTATCGAGTATGCAGTAAGATTAAGAAGTATACTTTATATCAGAATATATTCTGCTCATGATAGAGAGTTTGGAGTTGCCACCAAAGTGATTGTTGTAGCAAATGTGTCAAACAAAAATCTCTATACACAAGATCAGGTTGAATTTCTGATGTTTCTCATAATAGAGTTTGGCGTTGCCACAAAAGTAAATGTGTCAAACAGAAATCTCTATACAGTATACACAAGATCATTAGATTGAATTTATGCTAAGTGGTATGTACCAGGTGCCTGCAACAAGTAGAAGAATTTCTATTATACGGGATACTCGTTCGTGACTCGAGAGAACAATCAACATTGGAAAAGCTGCAAAGTATCGTGGTTGAATTGCTTATGAAAGCACATTTTGTTCTTAACATCTACAATCTAACACGGTCAAATGCAATTCAACTTAATGTAACAAATCACTTGAATCCCATTCACAAAAGACCCAGTTTTAGCGAGAAATGAAGTTCTAAAACTACAAAAAACAACTTCTATTGACAAATTAGAAAAATTGGGTACACCTGAAATTCAAAAAAAAAAATGAAAGGGTATAGAATAAATCCGAGTATTATCACCAGCAGATTGAAGAACGAAAAGCTATCAACTTAGTGCAATATTTTATTTTTCCGATAATATGATTGAAGAGGGAGATAATACCCCAAATGAAACTCACAAGAACCTAATATAATCCACCTAGAAGCACAAATCTACATACAAAAGGATTCAAGATAATGGAGAATCAACATAATACTGATCTCTAATCCAAATTAAAGAAAGATTTCCAAAAATTAATTGCCATTTTAGAGCTAGGGTAACTATTTGGATACCATTTAGTCATTAGTGTATGCGCACTGTGATATGGATGTTGAATTAATTAATTGTCGTTTTAGAGCCAAGCTAAGCTACAATCTTTAGTTGAAATCCGACCTCATTATGCAATTCACACCTAGATTAAGTGAATCGCTTACCTAAATGGAAGATTTTCCTCCTTCCACATGTCTGTTGGCTCTCCATCAATCGTTTTGTTGTGAGACATATTTTTAGTCCTACCTGTTTCCTATTACATGTCCCATACTTTCTTAGCCTTCTCGGAACCACTGGCTTCCTGAGAAAACTGATTCTCAAATGAGGTCGAAGCCTTGTTCCAGCTCCCGAATTTTGTCATACTCGGGTCACTCACAACCTGAATTTTAAACCAAACCACAAGAATTAGTTATTGACTTTGTTTCTAATTCATGTGATTATAATGCTAAGGTATGTGGAACATGGCCTAAGTAACTTTAAGAGTGTATATTGATCTTACCTGGGAAGTCTTTTCCCAGCAGCATATTCAGAGACATAGCCCTTGGTGACAAACTTTTGGAATGGAGGGAAGAGAATTCTAAACAAGGGGATGTGCTCCCTGAACAAGCCAGTTGAGGCAATGCATCCGGTGTATAAAGAAGCGAAGGTGATTCTGGTTCCTTCATGAAAACGACAGTGGAATTCCTGCATGAAAAGCATGGTGCAGACGTTACTATCTTTGAATACCTTGACACCATCAAAATCTCCGCCATCTATCATGGTAGAGCAGTTTAGGCCATTTAATCCACCAGCGAGCCCCCTCGGATCCCCTAGGTTAGCCTTTGGAGGAACATTCCCAACCAATGTGTTTGTGTTACCTAAAACAAAAACAGATTACCAGGAAGCATCAGAATCTGACATAATCTATCACATTATTTCATTCATAGAGTCTAAAAATTTCCATGCTAACTTTTGAATTCCTCTATTCTGGATATTCACAATTTTGTTTACGGTAAGATGAATTTACAAGTAACTTTTGCAAGAAAATGGAATATATTTGGCATTTTTCGAGTTACCTGTTCTAGATCCTACTATAATGATCCTCTTGAAAGGGTAATTCGACTTATTCAAGTCCTCGAGAAACAACCTTGAGAGCAAGAAATGGACAACATGGTTAGTTCCAACACTGAGCTCAAAGCCTTCAACACTGTAGGTATGTTCCCTGACAGTAGGTCGGTAAATAGTAGCATTGCAAACCAACACATCAAGGGGAATTCCTGACTGCCTGAAGTTGTCAACAAACTACTTAATACTCTCAAGAGAAGAAAGATCAAGATGAATTACGGTATAGTTCTCCTTTGTCATACCAGCAGCCTTAGCTACCCTTTCGGCCTTAAGGAAATCCCCACACCCCATGATTATGTGTCATTATGAGCTGTTGGACAAGGTACAATAATAAACTTTATAATTGCTGAGAGATGGAAAACGATAAGAACAACCACCGAGAAGTTAAAATACCATGTTTCTCACAGGAAAAAAAATTATATCTACGGGATGGAAGAAGAAATGTTTTTATGATTTCAGGTTCAAGCTCTGACAGCTGCAACTACCAGTCACAAATGGCAACAAAAGAAAATGAGCATCTTTAATAGTCCCCATGTCCAGCAGAAATATATGATCTGATTTAGAAATGTGGACATGGGAGGGGGGGTGTGCATAAGGAATAGCACAGACATATACATTCATAAGGATATTGCTGACGTCCAAGTGTTGCAGTTAAAGCTTACAAAAGGTGCATTTAGGCATTTGCAAGGAACATAAAGTATTTTGAGGCCGAGTGTTCTTATAAAAAAACTTTAACGCAAAATGAAACAGAGAAACAATTACACTAAAAAATCTACACACTACAGCAATATTCATGCACATAATCAGCTTTAAAAAAAATAAAAATAAGCAAGCTTATAACAATAGAAAAGAGATCAGAAAAAGCCATAGTATACATACCCCTAAATAGAAGGGTAAATAATGTTGTCAGCGCGATTGTTGTTGGCGCCAAAACTCACTTAAGTATTCAAGTGGTCTTCTCAACATTAACTGAACTGGCAGAATTCATTGGAGCTCGTAGATCAGATGACTGATGTCTCAAAATATGCAATTATGTCTTTCCAGCTGCTTATTGGTTACGCACATCTGTATTTTCCCTCTTATATGTACTTCTAGAAGCAGGTTTTATAGTAGTTGTTGATGGCCAAATGCTCCTAGTGCTTCTAAAAACTAACAAAAACTCTTATTAGGAACAATACCATCTTGAATTCTTGAACCACAAACTTTAACAACTTCTGCAAAAGATCTTTCATGTTTGCCTTAATGTAAGCTTTGTAAAGAAGCTTATAACTCGAAGAATTTGGGTGGACACCATAATCTCGTGTGCTGTCTATAAGCATGTTTGCTTCCATTTGGAAGTTATTCAAGCAGTAAACATCTAACATACTTCCTCCGTTTTTTTTAAATGACACAATTATTTAGGCACGTTTGCCAATACACGATTTCAAACTTTAATATCTCTAATTGTATATCGGAAAAAATTTAAAAAAATTTATATTTAAATAATATTTACAGATACGAATCTAATAAGACCCACACGACTATATTTTTTCTTATGTATAAACCACAAAAGGAAGTCAAAGGTGTTTGTGTGAATAGTGTCTAAAACCCCATTGTGTCATATAAATAAGAACAGAGGAAGTAATATTCAATGTTATGACACTTTCAACTCCTTTTAGATGCAATGATCCAATAAATTGTTTCCCTTGCTCTCAAAACATATTCACATAACCCATACATCACGATGACAGTCTCATATGTAATATAGTTAGGGGTGTATCCCATACTGCTTATATTATGGAAAGCGCTCTTAGATACTATAGCAGCATTCCCATTTGTTAAGAGCGTTTTCCATTTGTTATAGCATAATCCAAAAATTCTAGTTTCTATTTACTAAGGTCATTGATTACTTGGTTCCTATTTTCAGTATAAAGAAACACTATTTTTTACCATTTAGGATTAGTTATAAGACAATCAGAGTGACCCTATTTGATAGGAAAGATTGCAAGAATCCAGTGGCCTTCACCGAACTTCGTGTTGTAATGCTTACTAAAACTTCTACGATCATGTTCTTATGGGAATAAAATAATAGGCAGTTCTTGCCAAGCAATATCACTCCCTTCCTCTCTCATATGCCAGACACACTCCACTTGTTATCAATACAATAGGGACTACACTCCTGCAAGTTCACAGCTGATACAATCAACCAAGCTGTTTGATTAGGTGGCTTACAAGTTACAACTTAGACAAACTTACCGCCGGGAGCTCGCGACTACTCTTACAAGTAATATTTTAGCTACATGATCTTGCAATTCCATAAGGATGAACATTAATTAAATAAAACAACATTATTTTATAGAATCTTCTAAGTATCACATTAGATCATCAAGATGCCTACTTTAACACATCCAGAAAGTGTCAATGATATGAAGTATACTTGTGCATTTTACAACTTGTACATATGCTCACCTTTGGCAAATACAAGATCTGGGTATCCAGTTGTAGTTTATACACACTTTCTAGAGAAAAATAAAGGCAAGCAAAAATAGAAGATAATACCTTGTTCCCCGTAATGAGCAGTGGAATCCCTTGCATTCCATATATATCAATGTCGGTTGCTTCCCTTTCAAGTTTTGCATTCGGCACCCTACACAAACACAAAAATGAAATCATATATAAAGGGTTTAACATGATACCAATGATAAAAACAGGCGTCCGCCTATACACGCATCGGATATACATCGAACTAAAAACCATACTGAGCTACTATCGTCCATGCATAGAGTAGACAAGCTATTTTGAAAAGTATAACTTTATATCAAAACTCTTCTTTTACAATTGACCTCAATTCCACACTAAAAATGTAACAATTTGGAAGCTTTTAAACAAATTTACCCAATTCACGTAAAAAAAACCCCACAAAATCATTCAATAATTTAATTACAATTCTAATCAAATTTCCCAACATTTCCAAATTAAACATATGAAACCTATCAATTAAGAACACGAAATGCAAGAATAAAGAATACCCATTTCACCAAGTTCTTAATTTAATAAACATAATCAATCTTTACAGTAAAGATTCACAAAATGCAGATCAGAATTAGAATGGAAACAAAAAAAATTGAAGTTCATGAAAAAAGAATAAGATTTTTTTTCTTCAAATAATTACCTGATTTGGCGTGAGATTTCACCGGGAAAATAGAGAAAGAATGATGTATAAGCATGTATTTATACATATATAAACACAACCCCCTGTACTTGTATATCCTTGAACGGCGACCTTGATCGAAGAACAAGGTCGCCGGTTTGGAGTAATCCGCCGCTCTATTCGTCGGCTCTGAAAGTGCCTCGAATGCATTCGATTGCGAGTACTTTGGTGGCCGTCCAACTTCTGGATGAAGCAGATTGTCTTGATGAGTTTGTTCGATCGAACAAAATATTTTCTGGAGATTTGAGTTTTGTGGAGAGAGTATGGAAATTGAGGGGAAGAAGGCAGAACAGATCAAAAATGGCAAAGAAAGGAGATCAAAGGTGGCAAAGAAAGGGAGCAAGGGTAAAACTGATATTTCACTGTTCTTAAGAAAATTCAAAGAAGGAATTGAGGGGTGGGGACGTCATTTTACTATTCCAAACTTGATGTTGTTGCTTTTATAAGGGTTATAGATAAGGAGACAAGATTACTTGGTATGGTTTTTCTTCCTTCACGTACAACGGCAAAGCCCACGGCCTTCCCACGGCTCGTTGACACAAGCTACACCTTGGTTGTGGCATCAACTGACTATCATCAACATAGTACCAAGTATCTTAAATTTTTGCATTACAATCGACAATAAGATATTCCGTTACTTTTTTATTTAGCGATAAGATTAGGGGTGCAAATGAGCCGAGACTCTCAATAAACTTTTCAGGTTCGGGTTAGGTTAAAACTCGTTCATGTTCGTTTATTTAATAAATGAGTTGAGTTTGAACAACAGTTAAGCTCGTTTAATAAATGAGCTTGAACATGAACATACATATGTTCGTTCATTTATGTTCGTTCATTTATGTTCATGAACAAGTCGTTTATTTATGTTCGTGAACAATCTCATCTACTTGGGTTCATCAAATTTCCCATACATAATTGTATGATCATAGATAAAAATCGTATTCTGACTTTATTTTTAACATCAAAAATAAATATTATAGAACAAAAAAAATTGAATTAAATTAGTGCACATTCAAAATTATGTTTTAAAATGGTTAAACTTTAAAGTGCAAAGCTCGTTTAAGAAAAAAGCTCGTTTATGAACTCGGCTAGGTTAGTAAACGAGACATTCATAGTGCAAAGCTCGTTTAAGAATAAAGCTCGTTTATGAACTCTTGCACGAACACAAAATCTCTCAAACGAACCGAGATTGAACAGATTTTTGAGCTCAGTTGAAAACTCGGGCTCGAGCTCAGGTTCGCCTAAATTAAATGAACATGAATAGGGTAGTACTCAACTCGGCTCGGTTCATTTTCATCCCTAGATAAGATATTCCCTGGCTAGATAAGTTGTTTGGTAGAACTAATGGTTTGAGGAGCTAAAATTTTTTAAATAATTTTTTTTATTAATAAATAAAAGACAGCTTACATGAAAAAATTGAAGACTTTAAATTTAACTGGTCTAATCATTTAAGGAGACTTGAATTCCAGCACCTTTTTATCTAAGATGCTTGAAATTGCTTGCGGAGCCTTCGTAAATCAAAAGTTCATTCTTTTCTTAGTAGTTGTTACCATAACATGAAATTTAGTAAAAGACTATATACTCCCTCCGTTTCTTTTTGTTTGTTACGTTTGGACTTTTGCATGTTTATTAACGTATATTAAAGATTATTTTTCTTTTTTATTATAAAATAAACCAAAGTAAAATCTCAATTCACTAATCATTACAACAACCAATGAAATTTTTTTATTTATCAAAATGAACTAATAATGGAAAAGCACAAAGATTGCTAACTTAACATACTTGGGAAATTGTAAAAAAAATTAATGAGTTGAAGAAATAGGACCAATTAAAATTAAAAGCTGACACAAAAAATGATAGTATAATAAGTTTATAAAAGGAAAGATTCCCCCACGTAACAAACATTGTGAAACACCCTAAAAGGAATACGTAACAAACAAAAAGAAACGGAAGGAGTAGTTGTTAATTGTTTCCCAGCCCCGGCCCTGAGGATAGGCGGAGAGTGCAGCCGCCTAGGGACCAAGGCGAAAAGGGGCCCAAAATAGAAATCTGTACAGTATAATGCTATAATAATTATTAAACGCACTAAGTAACAAAACAAATATCTTTGGCGCAGTGGTAAAGGCGCAAAGCAGTGGTGTTTGTGTTGGGAGTTGTGGGTTCGATTCCTCATGCTTGCTGTATTAATTATGTTTTTTGTTTAACAACTTTTCACCCTCTCTTTCGCTCATTTTATTTTCGTTACTTTTGTTTTACTTTTTACCTTGTTATTTTTTTTAATTCACTTTTACTTCTGAGGAATTCATTTTGTAATCATATTTTTGTGTATGTTAACTTCTTAACTCATTAAAACTCCCTCTTTCATGTTAGCATTATGTTCAAGACAAATAAGTCCACACCCAGCTTACATGTGTAGTGCTTGACATCTAGTTTAACTTTTAATATTAAGTCGTAATTCAGGTAATAGTTGTAGGCGAATTTACCTGTATGATGAACTATGAGTCTATGTTAGATGGTATTGAAAAATAAAATTTCGAACTTTATTTATTGAAAACAAGAATAAAGAACTACTTCGTACTAAAATAAATCTATTTTCTTGTATCAAATAATAAACCTACTATTCATATTGACTACCTAATACCGTAATTAATTAAGTGATTATCTATTTTACTAATAATTTGCAAGTGCTCAGAGCAGGTCGGTGAAATTCTAGAAGCGGATTGGACGAAAATTTTAATAAATCTTTTTTCATCAACAGTGAAACGATATATTTCAGTTATCTATTAGACGTATCATTTTGAAAGGGCCCTAAACCCTTATTTCACCCTAGGGCCCCAAAAACTCAGGACCGCGCCTATTGTTTCCTCGTACTTTTATTTATATTATACTAGATTTTAGCCCGTGCGATGCACGGATTTTATTAAATTGTTTAGTTAAAATAAAACTCATATATATAACAACTACTATATTTTATATACTTCATATTATTTGTGTGGCACCTAATTATTTATCTACGTGGCACTCGACTTTTTTAATTCATAAATAATTTCGAAATCTTATTTTTGATTGGCCAAAATTCATTAGAATTCCTATGTGACACTATAATATTGCATTAGTGTTTGATTTAGGATTGAATTTTATTTTAGATTAGTGTTTGAATTTGCATTGAATTTTATTTTAGATTTATTTTTTAATGATTAGAATGTTTGATTTTGGATGGAGATGATAATATTAATAAATAATTAACTAAAATATCAATGTGGCACCTAATTAATTATCTACGTGGCACTCGATTTTTTTAATTCAAAAATAAATTAGAAATCTTATTTTTCATTGGCCGAAACCAATAGTAATCCTAGGTGGCGCTCTAATATTTCAGCAAATATGCCTCCTTTATATATATACTAGTTTTGAAGCCCGTGCGATGCACGGATTTTTATTAAAATAAATCTGAATTACTAAATAGGATACCTCCATATAACTTTAACTTTAGCACTCAATGTCATATAATTCATAAAACCAAATGTTGAAGAAACTGATCCACATTGAGCTGTATACTCCGTATATATTGTTATTCGGATGGAACACTACAAGAGGGGGGGTGAATTGTAGTATGGAACTTTCTAGCCAATTTTGCGGAATTATAAAGAAACTTTAAGCAAGTAGAGAAACAATGCAAGAGAGATTTTACGAGGAAACTTTCTACGCCCAACTAGAAAGAAAACCTCGACCCACTAGGGATTTCAACTTAAACTCTTTTCACTATAGGGCAACAACTCAGTTACAAACCTATAAGGAACTCGGGCATTACTTGAGTTCCTCTACGAACTCAAGTTCCCAATAGTTGTTCCTCAAACAACTACGCTCTCACTGACTTCCCTAGAAGTCTCTCTTGACTCTTTTGCTTCACTCAAAGCCTATGAACTTCTCTCTCATAGACTTCACTCAAAGCCTCCCCAAATACAACAGGAACTCACTCAAGTTCCTACCCCATACACATCAGGAACTCACTCAAGTTCCTACCCCATACACATCAGGAACTCACTCAAGTTCCTGCCCAAAACTTATACAAGAATTCACTCAAACCCTTGACAAATTACCCATTACAAGAGCTCACTCAACCCTTGAACAACTCTTAAAATATAGACATTTGATAATTGATTAAACTCTAATATGTAGAGAGTGAATAACTGTAAAGGAACTCGAAACTGACAGGAACTTGGAACTGCAGGAACTGACTCAAAAACGTGGAACAAATATATTTTCTTTAACTACCTTCCACGTAAACCAGACTCTGTGGAATGACTGAGAAGTCAGACACCCTTGAATGAATGAGAAAGCTCTCCTTTTATAGAGGAAGAAACCTCAACCACTTTCTCCATAATCTTCTCCACTAACAACCACTAAGCCCTTTAATTTAGGCATGATCCCATGACTTTAGTCAGTAGAGGAAATCATGGAGTTAGGGCCAAGCATAATCAGGTTTTCGACGATCTCCTATTATTTCTCCACTTATGTAGTTTTTCCAAAACAACGTAAAACAATGATTTTAATTTTCTAAAACAAAACCTTTTATATCTGATTTTAATAAAATAGAAAAAATAAAGTTTATTAAAATAAAATAACTAACAATCAGATTTTATTTTACAAAAAGATTAATTCTTTTTTATTTATTAAAAATAGAATTTTAAACACATAAAAACGCAAAATATATTCAAAACAAATCCTAGATTAAATAGGACTTTATTAAAAACGAAATTTAAATAATAAATAAATATATATATATATATATATGATATTAAAATCAGAATCCTAACCTAGATAAGATTTTACAAAAATTATCTTTTATTTTAAAAACATAAATAAATAGAGTTTTACTAGGAGATAAATACTCAAAGTCAAAGGTAAATCCCTAACAACTAGGAGTTTTAAAAACCACGTCATTGACACTTAAAATTACCTTAAGACTAGGAATATTATAGGAAAATAAACTGACGTTATTTCTCATAAGTACCGACAAGTTCCTTTTGGCACCGTGTTCCTTAATTATTCAAGTTTCTACATACTTACATGAATCCTAGAAAATAAACTCTTACTTTCTTCTTCATGCTTCATGATGCTCCAACTCAAGAGCCTCATGTTGATAGTTCCGCCTCTGGAACTTCTCCATGTTTGTTCCTACTCAGGAACTTTATACTCGTTGTTCCTCTTAGGTCCTGCTGAGGAACTGATCTGTTTGTGTTCCTTTGAAGAACTCTGTTGCTGCTTGGATTCTTGATTTATGGACTTGAACTCTTCATGTTTGTTTCTTCATCAAACCTATATTTGTTTAGTATACATATTGGAACTCAAACATAGGTTAGTCGTTTGCTAGTTATCATCAAAACCATAAAGTCGGTGATGACAACCAATACAAGCAAGAAGAAGAAAACTAAACTAATAAACAAGTATGCAGTAGTTAAGGAAACAAACTCTAAGTCTAATGGTACACTTATATAATTAGACTTCTCTTCTGAAGTTCCTTCACTTCTAGAGTTCCTTTCAGGAACTTCACTTCTTCTTGTATATATCTTCAGAATCTTCCAATTAAATGATCTGTATTAACCGTCATTACTTGTTCATGCACATCTAAACAATACACACATTAGTTAGATAATCATCATTTGTTCATAATCATCAAAACACTATATTACTCAACATATATTATGTCGTTTGGCGGATCCTAACTAATTTGATTTATATGCATGGCCTAATTATATATAAAGCATACTACTTTGTAGTTTAGTCCTAATTGAATTCTTCTTGAAATTATCTTTTTATTTTTACTTTAATATAATAATAGTCAAGTTTTGTTATTTTTTGTTTTTTTAGATATGATAAATACGTATCTTTATCTTATCATGAGACACTAAATTTATCTTTCAATTAAACATATTTGTTACGGAGTACGGAGTATATATTATCATGAACTCATTTTATCTTTTTTTAATTAATTTAAAATATTTTAATAATGATTTTGTGACTGGACATTCCTACTTTTTTTTTTTTTTTTTCATTTTTTGTGTTTTACTATTGCATTGTAATTTTTTATTGGCTGTTTTGAAACTCAATATTATTCGATCTTAAGGTTTGTATTTAGAAAACTATCATAAGTTAAGCCTTGAAGTTAAACAACACTAAAATGTGTTTAATAATTGGAAGATTTACACATAATAAATACTATGTAGTAAATTTATATATGGAGATCTATCATGTACATAATTACTTAATAAGGAATGAACAAAATACTTAGTACTATAATTTGAACTTGTTAAGAAAGAAAGCATAATTAATTGGTTGCAGCAGGCCGGCTACACATTCTTCTGGATGCTTAGCAAATATCACCTCCCTCTTTGAGTCTCTAGCCACGAATCCCAATCAACCAACACAATATCCTACACTATGAACAATAATCATTAACTATGAACAAATAAACGTAATATTAACTCAACTTACTTTGAATAAAACAAATTCATTCACCAAAACATGAAATATTAAAAAGGAAAACAAAAATATAGAAGGAGAAACCAAACAAAACCGAAATAAACATATAGTTGTGGGTGGTATGATTAAAATGTGACAACTAATGATTAATCTTCGTTGGTTTATAGATAGATCATCAACTGAAAATCTGATAATTTTAATTATCTTTTGTTTATTGCAAATTTTTATATTTTATACAAAATTTATCTTTTTGTTTGATTTTAGATTGAATTTTATTTTAGATTAGTGTTTGATTTTGGATAACTTTTATTTTAGATTAGTGTTTGATTTTGGATGAATTTTATTTTAGATTTATTTTTTAATTATTAGAGTGTTTGATTTTGGATGGAATTATTAATTAAATATCTACGTGGCACCTAATTAATTATCTACATGGCACTTGATTTTTTTAATTCAAAAATAAATTAAAAATCTTATTTTTCATTGGCCGAAACCAATAGTAATCCTAGGTGGCACTATAATATTTCGTGCAAATATGCCTCCTTTATATATATAAATTAGATATTAGATTTTGGCAGCAGCTTTCAAGTTAATTAGAAGTAAGAAGGTATTATCCTTAGCATAATCCACGTATTAGTAGCAAATCAATTCCTTAATTAATCGAGTCGACATAGCTTACAAATTTACAATAATAAGCCAACTAATAAACAATCTCTGTCACCGTCAAGCAGGATTAGCGTGTGTTATTTCTCTTCTTAATTAATTACGACTACTTTGTACACATTTTCTTCTTGATGCATCATCGATACTACTTCCTCCATTACGGAAATATCGCACCATTTGTTTTTTACTCTATTTACACTACGACTTTGACTATTTTTTGTGATTCGTACGTAATGAAATTTTAGTCATGTGAAGTCATGTTAAATTCGTATCGATTTATATTTTCTAAATAATATTTTTTTATAATTTTTACTTGCAAAGTCAACCATGGTGATAAAATATATTATTAATAGGGAAAATATAATACTGTGTTGTGTTATATTGTGTTGTTCTATGTGGGCATACGCCTCTATTTATAATACAAATTAGATCTCCTACTCTTTATAAGTTTCCTAATTCATATAGACTTCTATCTTATACTCCGTATTATATAGCCTAGTTATAACATAACTCTACTATATTCGATATTCTATCCTATAGGATAACTGTGTTATCCTCAATACAAGGTACGATATTTCCGAAACGGAGAAAGTATTATAATTTGTATGTGAAAGAATTATATGCCATTTGGTTATCGTTGATTGAGTTTGGTTTATATAAAAACTATCTAACGTCAATTTAGGCTAGACTTTAGGAGCTAACTATTCACAAGAATATGCTGAGCTAAGCTATCCTAAATTACATGATTTGCCTAATATTATTTGCATAACATACGTACTATTATCACTAGAAAATATTCACATAATAAGTGGATTATTTACATAATCTAACACCCCCTTGCAGTCAAAACGGGAGATTGCCGGACATTGAGACTGTACCGAAAATCATCAAACAAAACCTGTGGAAGTCCTTTAGTGAAAATGCCGGCAATCTGATGACGGGAAGAAACATGAAGGACGCGGACCTGTCCTTGTGCAACTTTCTCACGAACAAAGTGAATGTCCATTTCAATATGTTTAGTGCGCTGATGGTTGACTGGATTACCTGAAAGATAGATAGCACTGACATTGTCACAATGAACCAGAGTGGCCTTATAAATGAGACAATGAAGCTCCAACTGAAGGTTTCGAATCCAACACGACTCAGAAACAACGTTAGCAACCCCCTATACTCAGCCTCAGCACTGGAACGGGATAAAGTAGGTTGGTGTTTCGAGGACCAAGAAATCAAGTTATCTCCAACAAAAACACAATAACCAGACGTCGAACGACGTGTGTCAGGACAACCCCCCAATCAACATCAGTGTATAATAGGAGGTCAATAATTAAAGATGGATAGAGATGTAAACCATAATCAAGAGTGCCCTGTATGTACCTGATGATGCGCTTAAGCGCATGCATATGATCATCTCTCGGGGTGCATATGTAAGCAAACATGTTGAACCGCATATGAGATTTCTGGTCGGGTGAAGGTGAGATACGAAAGAGCACCTGAAAGACTCCGGTAGTGGCTCGCATCGGCATACGGAATCCTAGATTGACCACTTTGTTTCGGTTTAGTATCAACTGGAGTGGAAGTGGGCTTACATGAGAACATACCACCACAATCAATAATATCCTCCGCATACTAACGTTGCGGAAGAAACATATATACCATCTTTGTGGCGAGAGACCGCAATGCCAAGAAAATAATTCAAAGGACCTAAGTCCTTCATAGCAAATTCTGAGGCAAGAAGAGCCATAATAGAGCACCGAAGTGAATCGGATGAAGCAGTGAGAATAATGTCATCAACATATAACAAAATGTATGCAATACCGGCCTCCTTGCGGAATTGTCGGATCTGCTGTTCAAAAACCCGATGGAAGACACATAATCCGCAAAGCGTGTATGCCATACCCGCGGGGCCTGCTTAAGTCCATACAAAGACTTTCGAAGCAAACATATGTAGGGGTTTACAATTAAATACTCCCTCCGTCCCTTAATACTCGACCCGTTTTGACTTTTTGCACTATTCACATAATTCACTTTGACCCTATTTTATTTCTAGTATATGAAAAAAAAATGTTAGTATATAATATATTGTTGGCTTCATCTTAATATATATTTTCAAAATATTAATATTTTTATAAGTTTTTATAATATATAGTTAAATAAATTGGTGGTCAAAGTTGTGCATTCGCAAGCGTGTGCGGTCAAAACAGGTCGAGTATTAAGGGACAGAGGGAGTACATATTAACATAGCGGAATAATCCCCAAAGTCAGGAACCATGTATAAAGTACAGATCAAGCAGACTTACGTTTGTAACGTGTTTTCCCTAGATTCAACTTATCACGAACACGAACAAGAACTCCACATGTCGTTCCTCTACTTGGTTCACTAACACGTTCAGATCCGTCTTGAGATCGATGGCTTAGAAGTCACTCAAGATATTTTCTTTTTGGGAAGAACAGTTTGTAACGGGGGCACAAAGAAGGTTTAGGGTTTTCTCTTTTGTTTAGGTTAAAACTGATTAGGGTTGTATGGAAAAACATGTGTGTTAGGTTATTAGAATAACCTATTAAGTAAGTGTGCCAACCGACCAAGCCAAAGCTCAGCCGGCCAGCAACACTCACACACACGGCCATGGGCCTGAACGGTAGTGGGCTATGGATCGCGCCTTTCCTTGCTGCGTGTAGCGCCTATGCTGTTGTGCTATGCGCGCAAACACAACCAGTCGCATGGCCACGGGCCAACGCTGTTGTGTTGTTGCTGCCACGCATTCGCGCCCATGGGCCTCGAGTGCTTCGCGCACTCGGCTCGTCGGCTGCATTCCGTCTTGCGCATAAATTATCGTCCAACCATTTATTTATCGTGTCGTACGATACGATCCAATGTCGTACGATACGATTTATTTGTTTTGCCTAGCTTACGAATATACGCAATACGATATAAGATTCCGATCCAACGTCATATCGTATATTTATGTTTTTCCGAACTAATTCCCGAAAAGTTATTAAATGAATCGTTTAAATGAATTTTCGATTCATTTAATCTGGTGATCTGTTACATGCCAATGGTGTGACCTTAGAGGTTCAATCAAGAGTAAGTTGTGAGCCTAATAAAGACAAGAACTCACTGATCGGAAGCATTGCTCCAGCCAGCTGTTCCGATCACTTGATCTCACTGAATTAATTGTTCGTAATTAATCCGAAACTTGGTATTAGACTAATGCACCTTGGGTGAAGGACATATTTCCTTCAGTCTCCCACTTGTCATTCAGACAAGTGTGCATTCACATTCCTTTGTCGCTTAGTGTTACTTGCTGAACATAAAGTAAGATCCAAGCCATGCATCCTTATCAGGTCCATAAGTGTTTCTCGGATTACTGAGTTCAACTGTTAAACTTTTACAGAAGGTTAAGACTTAACCATTCTGAGCACGGCCATGCATTTTCACAGTATATAACTCTCCGAGAGGCCTTGTTACACAACAACACCATATCCTATCAAAGATAGGAGGACAATCCAGTCTTGCAATCTACGAATACTCACTTTGATTCATAGTACGCCCAATAACTGCTTTTATAGTCTCCTTTTACGGTGTGACGTTTAGCGAGCATCAAAGCGAACTAAACTTCAAACGAGCAATCATAATTAGTCATGTTTTGAGGAATGGTTCTAATCATCATTAATGAGAACTACTTATGACATGACTTTAATCTCTTAAAGTGTTCTCATGGTCAATCCGATACAAGATCCACTAAGTATCTATGTAAAAGATTTCAGACATCCAGTCCATCTAGTTCAAGAAACTGAACTATAAATCTACTTGCAATCTAATCTTCATTATTCATTGTTCGTCCACCTTTCAATGACCTGGATTAGGAATTCTTTGTGACTTCAATATTCAAGTTCACTTATGGGTGTTTCTTTATCGAAGAATCCATCTTGACATCCCATTTGAATGTTTTGAATCACTTAGACTTTTCATTTAATACTAAACCAAAATTAAATGAATATGAAATAAAGAATTTCATAAATATGAAATGGTTAAACCAATTGTTTTAAACATAGATATGACAGATGTTCTAAAACAAAACTTAGAAAATCAAAGCCATTCTCCAACATGCTTGATTCCCATGGTTGCTACATGTGCGTTGTGCTTCACTTGTGGCAACGGTTTAGTCATTGGATCCGTGACGTTGTCGTCGGTTCCAACCTTGCAAATCTCGATTTCTTTCCTTTCAACGATTTCTCAAAGTATGTGGAATCGCCGCAGTACGTGCTTGGACTTCTGGTGGCTCCTAGGATCCTTTGCCTGGGCAATGACTCCACTATTGTCGCAATACAAAGTCATTGGTCCTTTAATGGAGGGGACAACCCCAAGTTCTTCGATAAACTTCCGAATCCAAACAGCTTCCTTTGCTGCTTCTGAGGCAGCAATGTACTCGGCTTCAGTTGTAGAATCCGCAATAGTGCTTTGCTTAGCACTTTTCCATCTTACTTCTTGTTGCACTGAGTGCGAACAAAACATCCGGCCTTGTACAAATCATAGCATACATGATGGATCCAACAACCAAAGCGTATGGAATTCTACTCATCTTTCTACGCTCATCAGATGTCTTGGGACACTAATGTTGTAATAATTGGGTTTTCAAGACAAAATACTAGAATAAGAAAAAGAACGAGTTTAGAAAATCGTTGCGCCGTGGTAACCAAACCACTGCCTTGAAAACGAGATTCGGTGCAACCGGGGTGCACAATTGTATTCACCGATTCGTTCCCTAAGGTTTACACAACTCTCAACACACAAAGGCACTTTTGGGTGATGAGATGGAGCCATATAAACTTATACCCAAAAGAATAAGAAGGGGAAGCTTGATGAAATATGAATAATCATGACTTAATCATGAACTAAAAGTTTTCCATCCAAAACAAAAGGAAATGAGAAGGAAAGGAAGATATCAATATTGTGTGTGCCAACAACTCGGAAAATGAAAGTACTTATGGGATTTTTGGAGGAGACAAAACAACCCAAAGAAATCTAGACTTGTATATTTATACAATTCCATCCTTGTCTTTCTTCAATTTGAAGACCCATTTGCATCTGATAGGTGTAAAACCATCCGGCAAATGAACCAAATCCCAGACTTGATTTTCAGACATGGAGTCTATTCAGATTTAATGGCCTCTAACCATTTTAAGGAGCTTAGGATCGTTATATCTTGCTTGTAGGTCATAGGTTCATCACTATCTAATATGAGAACTTCTAAGTTTTTAGTCAAGAGGACACTTGTCCATCTATCCGGCTGAACCTTAGTTCTATGTGACCTACGAGGGGCAACACCGTCTTGAGGAACTACTCCCACTGGCTCTTCTGAAGGCCTTGGAGGTTCTTCACCTTGAACTGCTTCTAAAGAGTTCTTGGTTCGTTGTTCGTTTTGAATCTCTTCGAGGTCTATTATTCTCCCACTTGTCACTTTGGAAATGTGATTTCTTTCCAAAAAGACACCGTCACGAGCAACGAATACCTTGTTCGCTGACTTGTTGTAGAAGTAATACCCCTTAGTTTCCTTTGGATACCCAACCAAGAAACATTTGTCAGATTTTGGTTCAAGCATATCCAAAATTAATCGCTTGATATATGCTTCGCAACCCCAAATCTTTAGAAAAGACAACTTTGGAAGTTTCCCAGTACATAATTCGAATGGAGTCATTTCAACAGCTTTTGACGGAGTGAGTATTTTTGTTTGCAACGCATGTCCCCCAAAATTGTAAAGGAAGTTCGTCTTGACCCATCATTGACCTGACCATATCGAGTAAGGTCATGTTCCTCCATTCCGACACTCCTTTCCGTTGAGGTGTCCCGGGAGCAGTCAATTCAGAAAGAATATCACATTCTTTTAGATGGTCATCAAACTCGTGGCTAAGATATTCACCTCCTCGATCTGATCTTAGAGCTTTGATTTTCTTGCCATGTTGATTCTCTACTTCATTTTAAAATTCTCGGAATTTCTCAAACGATTCAGACTTGTGTTTCATTAAGTAAATATAGCCATATCTACTGAAATCGTCCGTAAACGTTATGAAATAGCTGAAATCACCTCTATCTTTCGTACTCATAGGCCCACTGCACATACGTTGTATGTATTAGCTCTAGTAGTTCGCTTGCTCTTTCTCCCACCTTTGAGAAAGGTCGCTTTGTCATTTTGCCAAGCAAACAAGATTCGCATTGATCAATATTCTCTAAGTTGAATGATTCTAGAATGCCCTTCTTTTGAAATTTTTCCATGCGTTTTGTGTTTATATGGCCTAATCGACAATGCTACAGATATGTGAGATCGGAATCACCAGTTGTAGCCATTTTGGTATTTATGTTATAAATTTGTTTGCTTGTATCTAGTACATATAGACCATTTTCTTGTTGTGCTGAACCATAAAACATTCCATTCAAAGAAAAAGAACAACTATTGTCTTTAAATTGAAAACTAAAACTTTTAGAATCCAAACTTGAAACGAAAATGATGTTTCTGGTGATACTAGGAACGTAGTAATAGTTTTCTAGTTGCAAAACAAAACCACTAGGCAAAGATATAAGATAAGATCCTACGGCTAATGCAGCAATCCGTGCTCCATTTTCCACGCGTAGATCCATCTCGCCTTTATCAAGCTTTCTACTTCTCCTTAGTCCCTGCGAATTGGAACATAAGTGTGAGCCATAACCAGTATCTAATACCCAAGAAGTAGAATTTAAAAGATTACAATGTATAGAATACATACCTGAAGGAGAAGCAACATTTATGTCCTTCTTTCCTTCCTTTATTTTAGGGAAATCTCTTTTGTAATGACCAATTTCATTACAATTGAAGCATTGCGATGTTGAAGGAGAAGTGTTCTTCCTCATCTTGCTCTTAGAAGGCGCCAGTTGCCCTCCGGGAGTGGATGAAGATGCAGCCTTGATTTTCTTCCCCTTACTCACTTTCTTGAATTTAGTGCACTTCACATTCAAAGGGTCTTGCTTGAACCTTAGGATTCTATCTAATTTCTCGAGCATTTCCATAAGTTCACTGAATGTGTTCTCTTTTTTATTAAAGAGATAGTGCATCTTAAACCCCTCATAATCCCTATGAAGAGAGTTTAGCACAAGTGCTATAGCTATTGGGTCTTTGACGGAACCACCAAGTCTCTCAATTGTGAAGAACAATCCAATCATCATATTCACATGAGACCGAATTGGTGTGTTGTTGTCCATCTTAGCCTTGTAAATGCGCTTTTGTGCCTCTAGAAGCTCAACTTCCAGACACGATTCATGTGGGTAATGAGTTTGAGATTGCTCATTGAATTAGCCAATTCATCAACCCCGCCGTTGCCAACAATTTGGCCATTGGGTAGATACCTCACACGACATATATCCCTTAGATGACTTAGGAGTGCATGAGGCTCATAGGTAATGAATCTCCCTCTTCAATTTTCAGGGATAGAGTTTAGGATAAGTTCCGAGACAAGGTACTTGTGAAGTGCCCCATTTCTGTACCTTTCTGGAGTCATACCCTCGCATGATAGCTAGGAAAAGGTTGCTTGACGACATAGCTCATGTCGTTAACATTTAAAACTTCAATAAGTTTCCTTTCCCATTCAAGAAAGTTAGTCAAGTTTAACACGACATCCAAAATTTCTGATGCTTTGATAGTTGTTTTAGACATTCTACATTTGAAAAGAACTTGCAATAAATAACCATTCATAATCCTTTAATAACTTTGAATTAAAAGCAATCATGCAATTATTAAAGCTTAAACATTTCATTCATGCAAAATAAAACATAAAAGGGTTTTGATTTTGAGGGCTGGTTTCGAAATTACGACGTTCTATTTTTAATTTGATGCCCTAAAATGCTTGGAAATGAGGGCTAAATAGAGAATTAGCCGGCTAAAATCCAAAAGCCACCTGCGCCTAGCGCAGGTGACGTGGCCCAGGAAACGCCAAAGCAAGGACGATGACACCGTCCTTGCATTTGTCTTTTGTGAATGTACCTTTGTACGAATCGTACAACTGTTGGCACGTAGTGAATGCTAAATGATTAAGGCTTTGATTTTGCGACTAAAAACAAGCCGTTCGGGTTTTGAACTCGGTTTTACGGGACGGGGCCCGACATGCTCGGTTTTGTGGGTCGACGCCCGAATTTGGATTGCTTAATGTCATTTCGACTAGAAAAGGCCTTGTAAAACAATGGAGAGGTCCATTGGGTGAGATTGTGTTTGGATTTCGAAATTGATTTTTGGAAATTGAATTTGTACCGAGTTCCGGAATGGAAACGGGCTCGGGATTTGAACTTTGGATTTTGAATTTTAGATTTTGGAATATATTTTAGCAATTGGGACTTCCGCACGTAGTTTTACCAACCACCTAGCAAGGATAATAGTATCGTCATCATCCCATTAGGGGAGACACGATTTAGGTGTTTACAACATGCTAAATATAACAATGATGAAAATTATATGGATTTTAATTTAGAACAAAAGTCATAACTTAGGCTCAAATTATATTTTAATGTAATAAAAGTTCGTTATTTTAATATATCTAACTCGGGATAAAATTTTATATCCCTAAAAAAATGATTAAAATTTATGAAAAATTCCATTGAAATTTTAAAACCTAAAAATTTACGTTTCACTGTAATTGCACCGTATTCCCTTTTGCAATGTTTTACAATACTTGCATCATTTTCCTTTATAGTATTTTTTGGGTGAAATATCATAAATAGCATTTCTTTTTTTTCTTATATAAAAAATATTTTCTTTTTCTGATTTTCTTTTTCCTCTAATCACATGGGCAAAATTGTTCATCTTCAACCAATTATCTTTTTCATTAGTTATTCTGCAAAAAGAAACGATGCAAGTTTTGTGAAACATATGTAGTAGCTCTTTTGATTTTTAAATTTAACTTATTTTTTAAAACATAATTTTTCCCCGAAAAAGTGAAAAATGTTGAAAATAACAAAAATTAACGTTTATTGTACATTAATATTATAACGTATGCCATGCTTAATTGGCGAACCTGAACTAATTATGGTCACACATTTTATATTTTATTTCGTCGTTGTTTTTAATTTTTATATCATATTTTTCTCAATCACACATTTCATAAAAAGTATTTCCCAATTAAAAATTATTGTTTACGAGTAATTAATAATACTCCGTAAACATTTTTAGTAATACTTGTGCATCCCACGAGTTCCAATCTAGTTAACTCTAAGGTTTAACTTGAGAAAAAAAAAATAAAGATCAACAATAATGGAATCTTACAAAATTATAAATAACCTCTAAGGATTTAAAATAAGGTATTATGTTATCAGGCACAGTTTCCTGTTCTTTTGATAATAATAATTTTTTGTAACCGATTTCAGGAGATGTGTTTAACATATTTGGATTGAGAAGATTATTTGGATCTCACTTGTCAGTTTCATCGTACTCAAACCATACATCGCTCAAGGTTGTCCAATCATGAATTAGAAGCCGATCAGGTTCACTAACCGCAGATTGATGCACTTCGTTTTCCGGAAGACCACGTGCCGTCTCATTCTGAAATCCATAATACGTCAAAACAAATGATAAACCAAAGGCGGAAATCTTGTTGACTCGGCCAAATTCAGTGCCATAACAACAAAATGATAACTTAACTTGCTTTCTTTTCCATAACTCAGACCAAGAATTGTTTTTTATTAAATGAATACCTTACAGGCGGCTCGTCGGAATCAGCCGAAGCGCTGTAAGACATAGAAAACTCAGCATCGCAAGCACCGTTGAAATCAGCAGTTTGGTACCCCGGTTTAGTACAAATTCTCAATTTCTTGGCCCTAAGAAACTCAATAAGATACACATCTTTTTTCTTTATCAATACGGATGTCATGTAAATTCGGTAAAAACGAAATTCAACCAATACAAAAGGAAGTGATGGATTATGAGTCGCGATATATTTTGATCTAATCAATTTAATCCATGCCGAACATCTCACTCTGATTTGATGTGTTAATTAAACATAATTACGCAAAAATTGTCCAAAATCCACTTCAATCACCAATGTGTATTCAGCTATTATAATCTTCAACTCTATATGGGCCGCAATATTAAAACTCTATCATGAAAACATAATAAATTACATAATTCTTGTGAGTAGCAAATAATTACAAAAAGATAGGCAACTTTTTAAATTTAGAAATTTGATTAAATTCTCAAAACTACAATACTCTAAAATCAATATTAAAATACAAAAGTCGAAACCTTTATGTTTAGTCAATCATATCTCACTAATAGTACAAAAATAACAATTTTATATAAATATTACCGCATTAGTAAATGCTGCAACTTTGACCAATAATAATGCAATAAAAATAATAACTTTTTTTTTTGCTAAGCAAGTGAGAGATATATTAATGTCAAACAAGAATACAACCTAAGCTAACTCCAAGCATTACGAACCAACTAGGTTGGACCCCAAACACAAGGAGTCAGCAACAACCAGCTATACAAAGCTGCAAAAAACAACAAGCTACAACATTACAAACTCATGAACCACTCACTGTCTCTTTTGCTAACACTCTTAGGCATGACAGCATGTATTCTACCTCTCACCACTTGCTTCACCTTGTTCACAGTATGATTCACAGTAGGAACATAGTTTTCCCAGAAACTAGTATTCCTACAATTCCAAATCAGATACACTGCAGCCATCAAAACTGCATAATATACCTGCTTCTTAAATTTAGACCACATGCTATGACCAATTTGATTAATCAAATTGGTGAGGCTGTTACTATTAGTGGACATACCCAACCAGGATTTAACAGCTCTGATGCAGTCACAACTATAAACACATTGAAAAAACAGATGCTGATGAGTTTCATCTCCTTGCCCACAGATCAAACACATAGCTGACTGACTAACTCCAATTCTGGCCAGCTTTGAGGTGGTCTGGAGTCTTGACTGCATAGCTAGCCAGCCAATAAATCTATGTTTGGGGTTATTCAATCTATTCCAAACTACTTTGTCCCAATGTACTCTAGGTTTATTGCCAATTATGGTTTCATAAACCTGCTTCACAGAATAAGTTGCCATACCTCTGAAGTCAGACTGAGTGAAGAACTGCTTCAGGTGTTCTTTTGTTTTACAGATTTGCTTCCAATACCAACTTGCAGCAACTGGAGGTTTGTACTCCCACCAATCCCCATCTTTGAGATACACTGAAGAGATCCACTTGATCGACACATTATCCTTCTTAACAGTCAGAGCCCAAACATATTTGCCCAATGCTGCAAAAAAAAAAAAATAATAATAATAATAATTATAATAACTTTAATCTTAACTATTACGTAGCAAGTGGAATGAGAAGATATGGATTGTTCTTGACCGCTGCAACAACCTCAATGGGTTAGCAATGACAACAACTAAATAGGGGCTCTAAAGGATTTCGGGTAAATATGAAGGAAAAAAAAGATTTTTTCATGAAATGCCTTCGAGGTTTCACGAAATGCAACAAATATGGTCAACTTTTTCAAAATGCACCCAATACCTTTGAAGTTTGTGAAAATGTACCAAATATCCCTATTAACTAACGGACATTAACGTCGTTAGTCACTAATTCATAATTTACAAATTAACCTTAATTAAGCATGGTCCATAATGAATGAAACGATTCCAAGACCCTAAAAGTCCTAAAATCTTAAGCATGATTTGGCTTGTCTTAAGTCTTTTAAGATTCTAGGTAAGCAAAAACCAATTGCTAGTAATCTCCAAATTACTCTTGGTTAATAAATTAATGCCATAATTTATTCCTTTGCCACAACATATGCCATTGTTGTTTGAGTTAAAACCACAATAACCAACATGTTCCTTTGGGATACCTTACCATTTAAGTCAACTAAAATAGCACCTTGCTTTGGCGGAAACCTACTACCTTAGGTCCTTAGATTTTTATAAATGCTTGATTTTGAAGGCAATTATAAACTCAATATTACTTTGGACCTAGTTGTTTCTATGTTGGTTTGATTATTTAGTGAACTAAATCTAATCAAACATACAAACAACATTCATGCATAACATACATTCATTCAAAATATATATAAGTGCATAAATAACTTTGGTGAACTAATATGGCCCAAAACTTGGTCTTGAAGCATCCAATCTTCCCTTCACCTTGTTAGCTTGACATCGTCTTGAACTTCATTCAAAAGCTAACTTAAATTTCTAAATATCCTAGAAGAACTTGAAATAATAACTTAATTGCATCAAAACTTCAATGGTACACATACCATATTTAAAACTTTATATTCAAAGATAAAGTGGTACGCAGACCGTATTTAACTATCCTAGACTGTACATACTAGTCACCTTCAATACCTGCAATACATAAAATAATTTCTATGCATTCATCCATTCGTGTCCTTAAACGAATTGCCCAAATAATTATGCAAGTATTTACATGATTTATTTAAAAATCACGTTCACGTAAAACGCGTCCTAAAAGATTAATCAATTCCGAATTATTAATCCTTAGAATTATTCTAATCAAAATTTAAGTTAATTAAAATAATGGTGCCCTACGAAAAATAATAAGAATTAATTATTTTAAATAATTTCATTAAATGGCTCCCACTTAAACCAATATTTTAATTTGGACAATTTAATTTTAAATATTTAAATTTAACGGCCCGACCCAAGTCAAATAAAATAAAATAATCAATAAGTCCACCGTTAGCCCCTTCGTGCAAAATTAAGCCCAAAGCCCATAAATTGGCCTTGAAATAAAAACGAAGCAAAATTGCACATTCGGATGCATCGTGGGCTAGGCGAGTGCCCAACCCAACGACACGCAGTGCATTATAGCATCGCACCCACACGAGGGCACAAGCCCATCGTGCAGGCACGAGGCATCGATCGCAGCAGCGCATAGGCTCGTCGCCCATGCCCGTTGCCTGCTACTCTCGTCACTGCTCAAAGCCTTGGCCCAGCGCCGCTGGCCTTGGCGTGTGGCGTGCCGCGAGCTTGCCCAGCTTATCGCGCACCCATTGCCTCGTCGAGTAGCATGTATCGCACACAAGGCCAGCGCCTATGCTGCCTTCGTGTGCGCGCACCCCTTTTCGTCTCGCACGAGCAGCAGCCCTTGCTTCGTGCAAGCGGCTTGCTATCAGATCTTATTAAAAAAAAATCAATTTTAATATCCGAAAAGAAATTGCACGAAAAAATTATTTTTCATATCATTGACAAAATTATTCGTTTTAGTTACGAAAAATAACGTTTTGAGTGATTTTATTCAATTCCAAACAATCCAATTTGAGAAATTAAAAAATCATGGCTAACAATTATTCAAATTTAACGTACAATTAATATCAACAAAAATTTGAATTATTGTGATAATCAAATCCAAAACTTTAAATCGTTCTAAACATTTAAAAAATAGATTTTTATCAAATTTGGTTTAGGTGATGATTAAAATTAACGAAACCAATCAAAATTTTAATCCATGAATTTTTAAATTTTCCATTTAAACATGAAATCATATTCTCCTTCTCGTCTAAATAAATTTTCAGATCTAAATAATTAACAAAATCGATTTGCGATCTAAAATTCATTAAATTAGGGGAAAATCAAATTAGGGTTTATATTTAATATTCATGGACTAAAAATTACCATAAGTCCATAATATACCCCAGAACAATAGGGAAAATTTTCAATTAATTACGAGTTGTTTAGGTCGAGTAATTAATTGAAAAAGTTTCCAAATTAAATTTGTTAATTTAATTCATTAATTAACAAAAACTCCCAAAAACTCAAATATTAGGGACTGTTTTTGCGATTCTGTTCTCATGAGTTGATCTTACAACGTCATTTTCAATCAGATTAGGGTCAGAAAAATTGAATTTCCGACATTTTATGAATTCAGAATGTTTTCTACGACTTATCCAATAATCCAGGAAAAATTCGAAAAGTTCACAAACAAATTCAGAAAAATTCGACAATAATCACAAACATAATAACATGCCAATAAGTACTTTAAATACATGTTGCTAATGATACCAATTTAGGGGTTTACAGTTAAATACATATTAACATAGCGGAATAATCCCCAAAGTCAGGAACCATGTATAAAGTACAGATCAAGCAGACTTACGTCTGTAGCGTGTTTTCCCTAGATTCAACGTATCACGAACACGAACAAGAACTCCACATGTCGTTCCTCTACTTGGTTCACTGACACGTTCAGATCCGTCTTGAGATCGATGGCTTAGAAGTCACTCAAGATATATTCTTTTTGGGAAGAACAGTTTGTAACGGGGCACAAAGAGGGTTTAGGGTTTTCTCTTTTGTTTAGGTTAAAACTGATTAGGGTTGTATGGTAAAACATGTGTGTTAGGTTATTAGAATAACCTATTAAGTAAGTGTGCCAACCGACCAAGCCAAAGCTCAGCCGGCCAGCAACACTCACACACACGGCCATGGGCCTGAACGGTAGTGGGCTATGGGTCGCGCCCTTGCCTTGCTGCGTGTAGCGCCTATGCTGTTGTGCTATATGCGCGCAAACACAACCAGCCGCATGGCCACTACCAACGCTGTTGTGTTGTTGCTGCCACGCATTCGCGCCCATGGGCCTCGAGTGCTTCGCGCACTCGGCTCGTCGGCTGCATTTCGTCTTGCGCATAAATTATCGTCCAACAATTTATTTATCGTGTTGTACGATACGATCTAACGTCGTACGATACGATTTATTCGTTTCGTGTAGCTTACGAATATACGCAATACGATATACGATTCCGATCCAACGTCATATCGTATATTTATGTTTTTCCGAACTAATTCCCGAAAAACTATTAAATGAATTTCTGATTCATTTAATTCGGTGATCTGTTACATGCCAATGGTGTGACCTTATAGGTTCAATCAAGAGTAAGTTGTGAGCCTAATATAAATTAGAACTCACTGATTGGAAGCATTGTTCCAGCCAACTGTTCTGATCACTTGATCTCACTGAATTAATTGTTCGTAATTAATCTGAACCTTGGTATTAGACTAATGCACTTTGGGTGAAGGACATATTTCCTTCAACATACATAATCTGGATGAGTGGGATCCCGGAATCCCATAAGTTGATGCATATACACTATTTCCTTGAGTTCCCCATGAAGAAAAGCATTTTTGACATCCAACTGATGAATGGACCAATGCTTGGATAAAGAGAGACTGAGAACAGTGTGGATCATAGCCGGTTCGACAATCGGACTGAAAGTTTCGCCGCAATCAATACCAACCTGTTGAGTTTTGCCATTACCTACAAGTCGGGCTTTATGCCTCTCAAAATCACCAATAGACTTCTCTTTATGAGTAAAAATCCAAATAAAACGAAGAACATTCACATTAGGTGGACGGGACACAACCTCCCACGTCTTATTTTTAATAAGAGAATCAAATTCACTAATAGACCTCTCTAAAAGTTAATTTTGTTTTACTTTTCTTAATTTTACTAAATAAGTCAAAATAAGTTAAAACAAATAGACTCTAAGCAAACATTACTTTCTATCATAAATGAATTTGGCGAAATCGATTTAAGATGTGCCAAAATCATTATTAAACCTGTTTGATCTATATTTATGGTTGACCTACTATCAAAATTAGGTGTAATGCGATTAAAGATGCAAAATATCGAATCATTTTCACTCTCCTCAAAGTAATTAAAAACAAAAATCAAAAATCAAAAGAATCTAAGTAATTTAATTGGAAGTATCATAATTATTCTTTCCTCCCTTTGAATAAATCCCCATACCACCCACGTTTCATTTCTTCAATTCCCATTTGTGAATTCTCATCATCACCATAATCATATCATCAAGAAATGGACCCCTTCGGCCACCACCACCACAACAACCACCGCCATCACGGCCGTGATGAAGAGGATTCCGACAACTACCCTCGCCCTCAATACCCCCCTTCCCAACCTCCTTTCGGTGGTGGCGTATACCCACAAAACTACCCTCCGCCAGGGCCTCCACCTTCTTACGGCAGCGAATACACTCACCCTTCACCACAAAACTACCCATATCCCTCCCAAGTCGCCGGAGTTCATCACACCTCCCATACACCCTACATGGAAGAATCCCCAAACTACCCTCCACCTCCTCCACACCCTTCTTCATTTTCCCACCAATCTTCCCATGATTATGGGTCTCATAATTCCCACATGGAATCCCCAAATTACCCTTCGTATGGTCATCAAACTTCTTACCATGACGAACCTGATCGCCATGAAAGTGGTCATGGTGGTGGTCTTGGTGGTGGGGCCCATCGTTTCAGGCCTCATATGCCTGGTTTCATTCAAGAGCATTTTAATCATTCACCAAGTAATTTGAGTAGCCTTGAATCTGATAGTTATAATGCAGGTGGTGTTGGTGGTGGGATTGATTTGGGAGATTATTTTGGGAATAAGCCAACATTTAAGATATATTCCAAAGCTGGTGGGGATACTTATTCTGTTGCTATCCGGAATCACAAGGTTGTTCTTACTCATTCGGATCCCAATGATCCTACCCAGGTTCGTCATTTTTGCTAATTTAATCTTAAATTGGTTTAGTTTTTGGTATGTTTTGAATTTGGATCATATGTTGCTGCAAATTTTTGATGGTTCAGAGATATATGATGTGTAATAGTGTACTATGTTTAACTTACTCTTGTGATTAGATGATGGAAAGTTTCATTTTTTTATTGTCACTTTTGTGTATTGTGGAGATTTGCTTTTGGGGATTTGGTTTGTACATTCATGTGCTTGAAATTGGGATTTTGACCTTGTTTTGGGAATTTTAATTGTTTGTGTTTTGTGTACATGGATTTAATTTGCTTATTTGATCTATGATCATGAAAGTACGATGATGAGGAATTTAGAATTAGAAATGATTTATGTGTAGCTATTATGGACATTGGACTAGACTCGAAATCGAATTATAGGTTATACTTTGATCCAACAAGGATTTGAATTTTGAGGTTAATTGGATTGTCATGTTCCGTTTGACTGTTTGTCTTTGAGAGAAGTTAATGTTTAATGTTCTCTGTCCATTGTGTTTTTATTCGATGTTGATTATGCTCGGTTTCTTAGGATATATGAACATTTTGATATTTAAAGTTTGATGTTGTGTGAATTGTTATTTAACAGCACTGGTTCAAGGATGAGAAGTATAGCACAAAGGTGAAGGACTCAGATGGATACCCAAGTTTTGCATTGGTGAACAGATCTACTGGACAGGCTTTGAAACATTCAGTTTCTGCTGAGCCGGTGAGTTTCTTTTTGCAGTTTGTTTTTCTATTTACTTATGTACACGATTTAGAACCTGTGGATCAAGAAATTTGCGCAAAATATAGAGTATGACAGAGTTTAACACTGTTCTTTCAATGTTTGCTCTATACTTGAAGTTGGTAGAAATTTAGTGTGTCACTAATATTCGGGTCCAATTGGCTACCTGTTTTGTGTGGAGACTGGGAAAAACAATACAGAGTAGAATTTAGAAACATCTTTGGAGAAATAGCCTGGTTGGCTTTGTAGGATGCTTGGCATGGCTGGTCGACATGAATTATAGTTTGTATCATTATTAAAAAAAGCCTTTGCTGTTCTGATTGTGATGTTTTTTTAACTTTTTCTGTTTTATGTGACAAATATAACTTGTGTGATGCAATCAAATGAAAGTTTACGATTTCCATGTTTTGTCTTAAATTTGAAAATATCTTTCTTTTATCTTGGAGACTGGAGTAAGTTTTACTTGTTACGCGTACCTAATTTCATTGCCATTATTAATTGATTCAAAGAGTCAAATATCGACATTAAAAAACATGAGATCTTAAGGAATGTGTGATTTACGTTTCCTACAATCCTGAAAAGGTCCCCTAGATGGCCAGCTGTGCAATGGGTCAATGTCGAAGTTGATTAATGCTCGAGAAGTTATGGTTAATAGTTGTGCCACACTATTTGCTGTCTTCCATGATATAATTTGTGGAGTCCTGATAACAGATTAACAGATTCCAATTCAGTGGGACAGAATAATTCGATGGTGTAATTGATCTTGGAATATGATGCCTGTATGACCCCTTCCACATCTTACCCCATATAGTTTCTAACCATTTCTTAGGTGGGGGCTTACTGTGGGCCAAACGGAGGTCCAAATCTTCTGTTTTAACGATTAGTTATTTAGGTTCCATATTACTTAGCAAACAGTATTGATGTATGCAGTTCCTGTAATTGGTTGATACGAAGGATTAAATTGATTCACACACGGAGACAAGCACTAGTGTTTCGGCTATATGTAGTTCTTGTTTTGTATGGATTTTTGCTGATTCTTATTGAACATTTTTTGTTAAAGTTGGCCTAACAAAACTTTAATCCGGTTGAATTACTGTCCAGGTGCAATTGGTCCCTTACAAGCCTGATGTTTTGGATGCATCGATCCTGTGGACGGAGAGCAAGGACTTAGGTGCTGGGTTTAGAACTATCAGGATGGTGAACAATGTTAACCTGGTTATGGATGCTTTCAATGGGGATAAGGATCATGGTGGAATTCATGAAGGCACAGTTATTGCCCTTTTCAGGCCCTGGAAAGGAGATAATCAGAATCAGCAATGGAAGCTTTACCCTCATTGTAAGTTTCTTCTTCTGCTGCTATCTATCGCGTCGTACTCTATTCAAAATGTTGTTACACTGCCTCGAACCACTCATAACCAATTAATTATATGGCTTGATTTCAACAAAATACATATTTGTAATAGTTGTGTTACTTACTACTATCCTCTATTCCTCACTTGATCAATTAATTTAAGTAAGGGTAATAGGAAATTCAATCATCAGGTGTTATTTTCTTTTTGGTAAAAGGTGATAGCTTTTTACAGATAAACTAATACCGTAATATACGGTACAATTAGTTTCTCACCGTGGGAGTATAATCACGATTTTATTGTATTCTCGAAATTGTTCTGACTGGTTGGCTCAATTACATCTGCAATAATTTAGATGAAATTGATTTACCTCTTTGTTAACTTGTTTTTCGGCCTTGTGTAAAATGCAGCTCAGGCATAGATCTGGTATATGGTGTGAACTCAAAAGCAGAAACGCGTTAGCCAAGCTCTTACAGCTTCTTAATTTTCCGTGTGCTGTACTTGGTACAATAATTTATGCTTCTGTACAAACTGATGATGGTGCTGATAGCTTGTTGTATTTCTTGTAAGGTTTGTGGATTGATAAAACTATAATACACTGTGGACTTGTTTTTGATAGTTAAAAAAAGAATACATCTTTTTTTTTTGTTAAATAAAGATGCGATATAATTCCTGTTTTGTTTGGTGTTTGTACGAGTTGTTGCATTGGTTCGTTTGGTAGTTAGGTAGCTCAACATTTTGTCTGCACAACTGCACCGCGCCTAGTTCTTATTTTAGGTGTTGCTTTTAAATAAACATTGGGCCGATCGTTTGATCTTATGTCTGGTGTTATTATTTCTTTATCGCGCCCTATTTACCCGTAAATTTTTGGATGTACCCGTGTACAGCCAGAGCTGGTTATACCCCATCCAAAACGATGTCGTTTTGTGTTGTTTAAAATGAACATTAATATACTGGTATAAAAATGAACATTTACTATTTTGGAAATGAACATTTATTTATTTATTTGGAAATGAACATTTACTATTTTGGAAATGAACCATTTATTTATTTGGAAATGAACATTTATTTACTCTTTCAAAGATGAACATTTATCTAATTATTTGGAAATCCTCATTTGTTCAACCAATTTAGAAATGAATATTATTGATTGTGAAATGAGTATTTACTAATTTTCAAATGAACATAGTTAATGTATTACTATGTTATTACATTGAGCATTATATTTACATATAAGGTGCAATGAAATCATGTCAAACAACATATTTTACCAAAAAAATGAACATTTTAGCCATTGCCTATGTAAAATTGTAGTTGAATTACAAGATGCTGGTACAAATCATCCTCTTATTTTTCTATATCTTCAATCTTGAATCTTGTTTTTGATGTAGTTTTGAGTTCTAATACTCCTGAATGTGTCTATGAAGTGTGATTTGAACACAATATTTGACCTTCATGGTTTCAATTTCCTCATTGTTAGGCTGAAAATGAAAAAAGTAAGTAACTTGATATGATGATCACAACTAATTTAAAAATGAACATTTACTGATTTGAAAATGATGAGCATGCAAAATGTGTAAATGATAATATACAAGAATAATCAAGGTGAATTAATATATACATATATATATATATATATATATATATATATATATATATATATAATGTGTTTATACTTGATCGAACATTCAACAGCTTATAAATGTACATGCTCAAAACGAATTTTAACATGTTGAACTGTTATCATATGAATCAAGCACAATTAACATCATAATCATTTTATAAATGAACATAACAGTTCCTCAAAATGAATATACGCAATTTATACATGTATTATTTACTAAAGTCAATATGAAAATGTGTTTTTGAAAATAAAGAGAGAACTTATAAAAAAATGAACTTAAATAGTTATACATTGAACATCATACCTCTTACTTTTTCATATTTTGAACATAAAACTTTATGATAATGAACATTTTATTATCAGAAAATGAACATTTTATTATCCGAAAATGAACATTTTATTATCCGAAAATGAACATTTTATTATAGTTCCACAATTTAATCAAGTTAACCATGATAAGTTTATTCTTTATAATAAGTAGATGTGAACATCATAATCTCGGAAAATGAACATCATACTTCTTACTTTTTAATAATTTGAACATAATTTTTTTTGATAATGGAATATTTTATTCTCAAAAAATGAACATTATTAAGTTGCATTACTTAGTCAACAAACACAATTTTAATGTTAATAAATAAGAATATATATAAGCATTTGAATCCCAAACCTTTAAAATGCATGCATTGAAAATACTACGCTTATCAATAGTGTTTTGAGTGTTAAAACCTTGAAATTCACTATTCACAAGGGATTGAAAATTGAAACCTTCCCTTTAGAAGCTCTATATTGACATTTGCAAAGGTCTTGAGTTCAAACCCCCTAACTTACATATTCTTCTTCCTCTTTCCCCAAACCTTTAAACTTACAAAATTGTTCTACGAGTTGACATTATTGGAATAACGAGTTGACATTATTTTAAATAGCAGGGTATTTCAATTGTGACTATTATTAGTAACTAAGTTACATTCTACATTCGTTAAATTAATTCTTAATTACTTAATTAGGCAACATAAGTTCCCAACTTATTTTGCAAATTGATTTCAATTTCTTAGCGCGCGCGGTCCAACAACTAGTATTACAAAATGAACATAATCATGCATTCGATCCTATGAACCTCGAAAAAAAATATAGATCTAAACAATAAACAACATTTTAGATCTTTTTTGGGAAAAAAATGTTGGCAAGAAAATTGAGATGTCAACCAGATTTTATTTTAAATCATTTACATATTAACAAAATCAATTTTAAGAAAAATAAAATATTATACACAACAAAATGAACATTTTATTCTCATAATATGAACATTATAAAGTTCCATAACTTAATAAACAATTATGTATATAATCTTCATAATAAACTGATATGAACATCAGAATCTTACAAAATGAACATAACTATATATAAATATGAACATTTTGAAAAATCTGGATTTGAACATATATAAAAATTTATATAGATCCGATTTTTGAAGAAATTTTGCAAGAAAATGGAGAGAGAATATGGAGATTCAACCAAAAAATTTCTAAATCACATAAAAATTGATGTGCGCACAAATGTATAACACAAAAGGAAAAATCTATTGAGTTATCAAAGACATGCTTCTAATCAACATGTAAATTCAATAAAAAATCACAAAAATAAGGAAATTAACAGCAAAAAAAGGGAGAAAAGAAGTTTACAGCTAGTGGCAACGACTCCGTTGTCGTGAATGATAAGGGCGGCGCAAACGCAAGCGGATTTTCCGATTGACATTGTTACTTGAGAAAAAAATCATGTAAAAATGAAGAGAGATAAACTTTTGGGGAGAGAGAAATTGAGGAGAGAGAAACTTTGGGGAGAGAGAAAACAAAAATGAGAGATTTCTGGTTTTTGAAAAATTTATATGCAATTTTTTTAAAGAAAGCACATGCCTATATAGTTTTTTTATTTTCTTTGGGAGGGGGTACACCAATAGATGGCTATACCCTGGTATAGCCATTAGAGATATCTATTTACCCGGGGAAAAAAGGCTCAATATCCTAACACTTATAAAGCCTTGAACTTCTATCACTATTCATCCAATAGTGCAATTACATATACACCCCTAATTTCCTTCTTTGTTTTTCTTTTGTCTTATTCTTATCAATAGTGTAATGTCTATTTTCAACCTTCTTTTTGTCTTTGCTTTTCTATGAGATGCTCCCCTTCCATTTTCAACCTAAGCACGTTGCTAATGTTTCATGTGGAATACTACAATAACAATTTCGGAGAGCTTAATATTGCACGTGGAATGTTAAAATATCAATGAAACTTCTTGTAAACGTATTTATAATCACATATTATCAATTACGAGCAAATAGGAGTTAAATAAAATATAAAAAAACATTGGATAAGTGAAAAAAAAATATGTGTACTAATAAAAAAAAAACATAAATATAATGAAAACTTACATCATTTGAATGGAAAATAATAACTTATTAAAAAAATTCATTATATTATATATATTTTTAATTGATTCAACATATTAAATGTTAATGACCATAAATCTATTAACGTGTTTCAACATAATATATATATATATATATATATATATATATATATATATATATATATATATATATATATATATATATATATATATATATATATAACATATTTTTTAAAAATGCTAATGACAATAAGTAACATGCTTATGAAAATTAATACTCCCCCCGAACCTAAATGTTATCCCGTTTGTCATTTTACGCGGATATTAAGGAAAAAGAAACATTATAGGATTAACTATTATTAATGTAGTTTTATGGGGAATTGTTGCTTTTTGATTCCATTTTCACAAGAAAATAAAATAGTTGAACCAATAGAATTTATGAAATAAAAATGTCAACTCATTAATCCATCCAAACTTAAACTAACCAATGAGACTACAAGGTTTTTTATTGATAAACCAATAGAATTACAAAGTTAAAATTACAAGGAAGAGATTAAAAAGGAAATAAAAGAAATGGAAGATTATTTTGGGACACTAAAAAAGGAAACGGGAATATCATTTAGATTCGGAGGGAGTAACATGTTATAATAAACAAATAACACAATGATACTAGCGAATCAATGTATATAACACTTTATATTGTAAATCCCAAATATAACAATAAATTAAATCCCTAAACATATGTAGAGCTAAACATATATTTAAGAATATTTTTCTTCTTGATCGTAACTTCCTATATATTTAACATATAATATAGGTTTGCTCCTCATCTAGTGGTAAACATATGTAGAGCGAAGCAATGTATTAATTACATTCCTCTTGAACATCATTATTATTGATGTGCAATATCGATCATATACTCAACCTTGTGAGCATCATTTCTTCCCCTAGCTTTCTTTTCTTGGTTGTCTCTTCTGGTCCAGACTTTGGTTTAGTCGTTACACCAATCTTTCCATGTTTTTCACCGGTAACCAAAACTATCGGTTCTGGACTTCTGATTCCTCGATCAAGAACATGACCAAAACCTTCAAGTTTCCTTCTCTTTCTTTTCTCTACGGCCTCCGCTTTGGAAAGTTTTACAACTACTCCCTTTCAGCTGCCATTTTCTTTTGAGGTGATCTACAAATATGTAAATATCATGTCATATATCCACAGTAACAAAAAACATGAAACAACATAAGCTGGTAAATAACATGTAGTCCGTAAAAACTAAATAACATACATTTCAATATAAATAACATCCATTGTAGAATAACACATATTAAGCATGAATCATAAAATAACATATTGACATGTATTATAATATAAATAACATAAACTTCTACATAAATTATATAAATTGCAACATAATTAACGCAAACATTTTACTAGAATAACACAGATTAAGCATGAATTGTAAAATACCATGTTAATATGTATTATAATCTAAATAGCATACATATTCTACATTAATAACATAACGGTTACAGGAATAACATAAGCATTTTACTAGAATATCACAGATTAAGTATTAACCAGGTTAAGAAACAAATAACATAGTATCACATATTAAGTATTAACCAGGTTAAGAAACAAATAACATAAAGTGATACTGACGTAACATATACAGTAACATAAATAACACAAGATTTTAATTAATTATTACTCTGGTTTAGGCTTAGGAGAACTATTACCTTTCTTCATTTTCATTGTTCTTCATACTTGAACTTTCATCCCCTTTATCATTATTACTCTCCTCATTCAGATTCTATTCCTCTTTGCTAGTTTCTCTGTGTTACAAAATAGCAGGATTTTGAATAATGATTGTAAAAACCCTAGGAATCATCGAATATACAACAAATAACATAAGTACAAGATAAAGTAACATATATCATGTCAAAAATAACATACAAAATTATGAAAACGGATTAGCTTATAAATTGATGGAAATTACGAACTAAGTTTAATCCAGGATGCAATTATCTTATCGTCTTCAAGTTATTCAGAACTACAATTGTGCAATTAAAAAGGAAAAAACTAAAAAACTAAAAATTAGTGTTATTCACCTTGTATTCTTCAATTCCTTGTTTACTAGATGTTTTTCAGGCTGCTTTTCTTCCAGTTTAACTTCAGAAGATCTTCAAAAATAACGAGAAAAAATATACGTAAATGGAGAGGAGAAATTGAAGAAATGTAATGGAGAGAAGAGAGAAAACTTACAAATCTTCAAAAGTGGCGGCTTGTGATAGTTGTGGAGAGAGAAAGTGTAGAGAGAAAGTGGAGAGACGCGAGAAAGCTTCGAAATGGAAATGAAGCGTTACTGTAATTTTTCTTCATTTTAAGGCTATTTATACCTATAATTTTGGCAGTTATGCAATATTACTTTTTTCATTTCGTATGTTACTGTAATTTTGTGTGTTACTTCTATCGTTTCACATGTTATTTTATGTTGCCTATCGTTTTTATGTCGCGCGCATTTTGTTTTGTATTCGCTGCGTTTTGCCCCGGGAGTACCATTTGGACGGTACTTTCGGGTGTATAGTTCGGTGATTGTTGTTTTATGATCCAATGAAAACAAACAAAAAATATGTTACTCCGTACTTGTCATAAAACTAATGAAAACCACCCCAGCGACAACATCTTCTTCAGTGATAACATCCGTCCGGATTTAGCAACCGATTTTACCTACTACTGGATTTGAACGAATTTCAAGTCCTCAATTTTAAGTAACAAAATTACAAATCTTGCCCTAAATAAAAGAAAAATAAAATCGTTCAAAGAAATATTTTTTCTATCGTTATTTACGAAATTTATCATTTTTGGATTTATTGACAAGTTATTTAAGGTTTTAAAGTTTGGATGTTTGATTATTCGTTCCAAGAGTGAACCAAACAATGTAAATGTGATGAAATCCATTCCATGATTCAATCAAACAGCTTTGGATTGGTATGGGATTTTGAATCCATACCCCCGGTGTGAGATTCCATACCAACCATTCCAATTCAATGAACCAAACGGCCCCTAAGTGAATAAATAAGCATCAACGGAGCTCCAAGAAACGGTGTATAAGATCTTTATCGGATCATGTTTGATTTAAAGGCTCCCCATCTTTATCGGAGCATGTCAAGGCATAACAGTCATTGGAATTATAACAAAATTTTGACAATTACTTACTCCGTACTGTTTGGCTGTTTGCTATAAATTACACTACGTACTCTTCATACTAGAGTTCAGCTTAGGCCACTAAAATTTTAGAATCAAGTGTGTACTAGTTAGTGTTCAGTCTGACATAGGCTGTGAATCCATGCACAGATGCACCAGCTTTCTTTGATACTGCCCATAAAGCTCATACGCTGCAATCACTTCTTCATTTTCCAAGCTAAGCTCATGCAAGATTAGAAGCTGTTCTTTAGTTGATGATTCAGCCTCTTGTTCTATATCCTCCATATTAGCAAGGATGTCAGTATGAATTTCACGACAAGCAACAACAAACATGGCAGCTGTGTCTGGTTGCTGTGCTTCACGAAGTGCTGTTAAGGCTTCTCGAAATGCACCAGCAGCAACATACAAAATCAGAGCCCTGAAACAAACACAGTGAAACTGAAATGATTTCACAAGAAGAGAGAACAAGATGGGAAGGATAAGAACATATTCCCTCCATCCGGAATTAGTTGTCACATTGTCCCAACCTCTCATCATTAAGAAACTGAAATGATTTCACAACAAGAGTTGCCCTTATAATAGTTGTTATTTTTATCGATTTTCTCCCTATCACTAATTATAAATAAGGCAACTTAAAATATTAGATTATAGACCATCGATACTTTGGGAAAAGTGAATATTTTTCCAGCAAAAGTAGATAACAACTTAAGAGGAATAGCATGTTATACCTCCAGAGATTGTGCTCAGTGTGAAGGACATGGTCTGCCCATCGTAGCAATACCCTAGTGTATCATAAAGAAGAAACAAACTAGTTAGCATTGTACGGAACGATAATGTAAATCCACAAAGATGTAGTAAATTTTAGAGATTCCTTAGCACCATAAGGTGAGAGTAGAAACTAAACTATACAGCATTTAGGAGTTCCTTCTTACAACAACAACCGAAAAAAAGACACAATGAACAGCCAAGTTTCATATCTACTGCAATGCTGGGAGATGGATCATTCGTATGCATAAGATACTATATATGTATACCCCATTTTATATGCATAAGATACTATATCTCAACTGGAGTCAGAGTGAAGGAAGGGCGGTGATGTAATCCAATCAAACCCAAAACTGGTTATACAGGTTGATTTGGTTTCAACTGCCATTCTCATGTCATCATTTCAATCAAGTATGGTTGTAAGCATTTCAATTTTGGCTAGAAACAGGAAAATGAATAGAAATACTTATCTATTCATAAATAAATGTATATAAAAGTATCCTTGTCCACATGTCCCAATCAAAACTTTGAACAATTATAACTGTGTCCCGCAATCTTCAAGATTAGAGTTTATATAAAATTTACATGTGAAACGAGAATTGACCGACCTTGAGTAATCTGAACCCTTTAAATGTGTTGCAGCCAGAGTTGCAGCATCAGTCCAGCATCCAGCATCTTGTAGCTACATTGAAGGATAGGATACACTTCAGTATATTAAACTGGCATTTCTACACCACATAGAGCGGTTGCGCCTTACAATGTAGCTTGAGAAGGTTTCCCCAATACAAGTTCAAAGCTGGCCATAAGCTCCAGCAGGTGCAAAAACCATTGTCAACCCAAGACACTCATAAAATGAAAAAACATTTAATGTTGAGTTCAAAGCATATTCTTGAACTTTCTCCATTTACAATATACTAAGTAGATCATAAGCTGAGCAAATGATGAGAAAACTGTGACTTTACTCACCAAACTCTCGGAATTGATTTCGGCACTCCTCAGTTGTATTTTGGCACTCCTCTTGTGCTCTCACAATGGAGTGCCAAAATCAATTCCCTAAACTCTCATATGAGTCATGCATAATCGTTCCAATTTGGATTTGGTTTTCAGTAGATCATTAAGAGCAACACATTATATTTGTCCAAACCAAAACTTCTTAATAGCCACAAAGCACGGGCAATATTGCAATCAACTACACTCAGAGCAGCACTTCTCTCCTCTTGATTCTATGCACATAATAGACAAGGGGGAAATGGTTTTTGCTCGAGTCCTCCTATGCCCTAATGCCCTATGGTACACGCAACAACCCCTGATGTCTGATTAATGTAATTATGTACGGAGCAATACTCAATATCAAAAAATGACAATGGTAACTATAATGTTTATCTGTCCTTACCATCACAGTCTCATGGACTAAAGGCACACAGCACAGAAGAATCAGACAACATTACCATCACATAGAAACCTCTGGGAACAAATATGAGGAAGCAGACATCATATGCACATCTATAAGTGTTGCCCCCCACTTCCCCATCCCACCTTTATCGATTATTTGTTTTGAATCAATTTGAGTGTGTGGAAGGGACCATACCACAAATATTAGAAAGCAGACATCATGTGCACAGCTATACGGGATTTGTTATCTTTTACCCTTCTATGGCTACCCTAGGTAGGGGGAAAACTGACCTGAGAACAAGCTTCTTGATGCCTTCCTACAGCACAAAGAAGATGAGTGCCAGACAAAGATTTATCTGTCCTTACCATATTAGCTGCAACAACCTAGAAAAAAATGACTTTGATTAGAATAGCATATAACAGACCATAGAAAACGTACAATCAATGTGATGCTGTTTTATACCTTAACTGCTAGTTCAAGAAGAGATTTGGACACAGCAGAAGCAAGAGCAACTGCACGCAGCGCGTTTGCATAGAAGTAATGGCTTTCAGGGGAAGTGGATAGTAATAAACTAACTGCAGCTTCTAAGTTTCCAACTGAGACAAGGCTGCCCATTATTCCAAAGAGTCGTTAGAATAGATGTTTACATTAACATTGGCATAAAGCAAGTCAAACATGTCAACAAGGAACAAGGTATAATTAGTGTTGCCAGGAATGTGAACAAGACAGTATATAGAACAAGTATGGAAACCGGGATTTAATAGACACTTAAAATTGAATTTCTTAAACACAGTTGTAACCTAGGAGTCTGGGAGTAGTTTCCTTCCAAGTGTACTGTCTTTTCAAAATAATCAAAACTTGTTCAATTTGAGTGAACTGTGAACAAATACAAAACCTATCACAAAGGCCTCCACAATACCCAAAACATCAGCTCTACCAAAATTGAGACTGGCTAGCCGTTATTGTGTTTTGATCAACGGAAAGCTACAAAATTTAATACGAAGTACTTGTATTTTAATTTGTCCAAAAAAATAAATAACAAAAAGAATAAAGGAAGAGACGGTATATATCAAAAAGAAATAACAGCAAAGACTTACTCGTGTACACGGTTTTGGATAGCATCTTCTCCATTCAGTTTCTCATGCCAAAGTATTCGTTCATTAGCAGTCTCCCACAATTCTTCTTGCTCAAAGGCCATTAGTCTAAGTTGGCCTTGACTCTAGAAAAATGAAACCCAGATTAAAAAATGGATAGATAAAAGCTTATAAATAAAACTTCCGCCGAAAACATTGATACTGCTCAATCTACACATGACTTACCAATGATTCTCTTCTTTCTGACCCAGGCAATGATTTACCACCTGATTTTATTTCAGTCAGAAGAGCTGCTTCATCAACCTGAGGAACTGGTTCTGGTATAGACTTCCTTTGAGGAAGCTTAAAAAGTGACTTGTGTATCAGATGATTAAGTGCACGAGGTAGCTGCAACCAGAAAAGTGCCTCGGGTGATTCACCAAAGATCATTGCAGCAAAGGCAAGCCTAACAGCAGAACCTTTATACATTATTTTAGCATAAAGTCTTGCTCTCTCGTCATCAATAATGCACCCTATAAAGAGAAAGGAGCATGAAGTCATAAATAATTTCTTTTATATTCACGCATAAATAAATAAATAAAATGTTTACAGGCCAAATAAAAGTTCAACAGAAAATATTGAAGAACCTTCTTGACGATAGGGTTCCAATACTTTGAGAAGCATTTCTGGGATCGCAGCATCACCAACTGGTGGAGTATCAATAATGTAACTGCGGAGATCTCCTGCTGATTTTGGAGTTCCAGGGATATGGTGAGGCCTTTTATCAATCGTTATACTGCTTGTGTTAAACCAAGAGGGTTTCACACCCAGTTGCAAAATCATTCGTAGTGCCTAAGAACAAATAAGTCATACATGAAATTGTTCTAATAAACTTTCATCCTTGTGATTAAAGTATTAAAATAAATGTCAACATCAAGTAATTTGACACTCTTTTCCAGTGCATATCATTATCATTATCATTATCATTACCCCATTTCAAAGAGGCTCCCGCAAGAAGCGGGGTAAGGGGGAGTCGGTGTACGCATCCAGTGCATACGAGAATGAAAATCATTGAAGAGTATGATTATCTCTGGGAAAAGCTTGCATTACTAATTAATATAATGCACTCACAATTTTATAGTATTATTTGTAGAA